>NC_092717.1:12059411-13470661 GCF_047496885.1 Scyliorhinus torazame | reverse complement strand
GTAACACAAGTGATTAGCGCTGTGGTTTCACAGCGCCAGGGTCCCAGGTTCGATTCACCGCTGGGTCACTGTCTGTGCGGAGTTTGCATGTTCTCCCCATGTGTGCGTGGGTTTCCTCCGGGTGCTCCGGCTTCCTCCCACAGTCCAAAGACGTGCAGGCTAGTTGGATTGGCCATGATAAATTGCCCTTAGTGACCAAAATGGTTCGGAGAGGTTGTTGGGCTACGGGGATAGGGTGGAAGTGAGGGCTTAAGTGGGTCGGTGCAGACTTGATGGGCTGAATGGCCTCCTTCTGCACTGTATGTTCTATGTCTATGTTCTATCTAGGGGTACAGGTTCATAGCTCCTTGAAGGTGGAGTCGCAGGTGGACAGGGTGGTGAAGAAGGCATTCATTATGCTAGGTTTTATTAGTCAAAATATTGAATACAGGAGTTGAGATGTCTTGTTGAAGTTGTACAAGACATTGGTAAGACCACACATGGAATACTGTGTTCAGTTCTGGTCAGCCTATTACAGGAAGGATATTGTTAAACTAGAAAGAGTGCAGAAGAGATTTACGAGGATGCTACCAGGACTTGATGGTCTGAGCTATAAGGAGGGGCTGGCTAGACTGGCACTTTTCCCCCTGGAGCATGGAGGGCTTAGGGGTGACCTTATAGAGGTCTATAAAATAATGAGGGGCATAGATAAGGTAGATAGTCAACATCTTTTCCCAAAGGTAGAGGAGTAGAACTAAAGAGCATAGGTTTAAGGTGAGAGGGGAGAGATACAAAAGAGACCAGAGGGGACATTTCTTCACACAGAGGGTGGTGAGGATCTGGAATGGGCTGCCAGGGGCAGTGGTAGAGGCGGGTAGGATTTTGTCTTTCAAAAAAACAGTTAAACAGTTACATGGGCAGGGTGTGTACAGAGGGATATGGGCAAAATGCGGGCAAGTGAGACTAGCTTAGTGATAGAAACTGGGCAGCATGAACCAGCTGGGCTGATAGGCTTGTTTCAATGCTGTGAACATCACAGCGCCAGGGTCCCAGGTTCGATTCCCCGCTGGGTCACTGTCTGTGTGGAGTTTGCATGTTCTCCCAGTGTCTGCATGGGTTTCCTCCGGGTGCTCCGGCTTCCTCCCACAGTCCAAAGACATGTAGGTTAGGTGGATTGGCTAGGATAAATTGCCCTTAGTGACCAAAAAGGTTTGGAGGGGTGATATACCATCAATAATAGATGATGAGTGATGAACGTAACTGAGGCTTTAATACACTAAACGGCAAGCCTCCTGCCTCTGGACCCGAACTGGGTCCAGAGGCGGAGACTTGCCGCTTTTATACAGAAGCCCCGAGGGGAGGAGCCACAGGCGGAGCCAGCCTGGACAAGCCCAGGCATGTACAACACAGCACAGTGAATATAATACAATAAACACAGTGGTTTACCACATTCACCCCCTGTTTAAAAAAAGTCCGGCAGGGGTGAAGTAATGTTAAAGGTCAAGTCTGGCGGGGGCCTTGACCTTCCGCTGTGACCGCCTCAGTCTCGGCTGTGGTGTTGGCGCCGGCGTCGAGACCTGCGCATCCGGGAGTGTGTTGTCATCTTCTTCACCCAGATGTTGAGTCGGCGAAGGGGGGGGGCGGTGTATGGGCGGGGGTGGTGATGCTTGTCCTCAGTGGGCCTGCGGGAGTCAGTTCGTGAGGGAGGTGGGCGGAGGTGGGGGGAGACGGTGCAGGGTGGGGTGTGGTGGTGATTGTTGCCGGGGAGCCTGCAGGAGCCAAATCCCGAAGGGAGACCGTGTCCTGCCACCCATCCTGGTGTGCCACGTAGGGATATTGGGGGTTCTCAACGAGGGGGTCGGTTTTATGGCTCCTCGCATGCTTGCGGAGAAGAACGGGACCCGGGACTGTCAGCCAGGACGGAAGCGAGACCCGGAGGTGGACTTCCTGGGGAAGGCAAACATACGCTCATGAGGAGTCTGGTTAGTGGCCATACATGGAAGCGACCGGATGGAGTGGAGCTCATCAGGGAGGACCTCCTGCCAGCGGGAGACTGGGAGACGTTTCGACCGTAGGGCCAGGAGGACGGCCTTCCAGACCGTTGCGTTCTCCCTCTCCACCTGTCCATTTCCCCACGGGTTATAGCTGGTCGTCCTGCTGGAGGCGATGCCTTTGCTGAGCAGGAACTGACGCAACTCGTCGCTCATAAAGGAGGAGCCCCGATCACTGTGGACAGAGGCGGGGAACCCGAACAGGGTGAAAAGGCTGTGCAGGGCCTTGGTAAAGGAGGCAGAGGTCATGTCAGAACAGGGTATGGCGAAGGGGAAACTGGAGTACTCATCAACAATGTTGAGGAAGTACACGTTATGGTCAGTGGAGGGGAGGGGCCCTTTGAAGTCCATGCTGAGGAGCTCAAAAGGGCGGGAGACCTTTACCAGATGTGCTCCGTCTGGTCGATCGAAGTGTGGTTTGCACTCCATGCAGATCTGGCAGTCCCTGGTCACGGACCTGACCTCCTCGATGGAGTAGGGCAGGCTTCGAGGCTTGATAAAAGGAAAAAGCGGGTGACCCCCCGGTGACACATGTCGTTGTGGAGGGCCCTGAGTCGGTCTACTTGTGCGCTGGCACATGTACCGCGGGAGAGTGCATCTAGGGGCTCATTGAGCTTCCCGGGCTGATACAAGATGTCATAGCTGTAGGTGGAGTGCGCGATCCTCCACATCAGGATCTTGTCGTTCTTGATTTTGCCCCGCTGTGTATTGTTAAACATGAAGGCAACCGACCATTGGTCAGTGAGGAGAGTGAATCGCCTGCCGGCCAGGTAACGCCTCCAATGTCTCACAGCTTCTACTATGGCTTGAGCCTCTTTTTCGACGGAGGAGTGTTGAATTCCGGAGCCCTGGAGGGTACGGGAGAAGAAAGCCACGGGCCTGCCCGCCTGGTTGAGTGTAGCGGCCAGAGCAAAGTCAGACGCATCGCTCTCCACTTGGAAAGGGATGGACCCATCCACAGCGTGCATCCCGGCTTTGGCGATGTCTGCTTTGATGCGATCGAAGGCCAGTCGGCCCTTAGTCGCCAGGGAAACGTGGTGGACTTGATCAGTGGGCAGGCCTTGTTTGCGTAGTTGGGGACCCACTGGGCATAGTAAGTGAAGAACCCCAGGCATCTCTTCAGGGCCTTGGGGCAGTGGGGAAGGGGGAGTTCCAGGAGGGGACGCATGCGGTCGGGGTCGGGCCCTAGGACTCCGTGTTCCACGACGTAGCCGAGGATGGCCAGGCGGGTTGTGCGAAAGACGCACATCTCTCTATCAGAAGTGAGGTTCAGGCGTTTCGCGGTGTGGAGGAAGCGCCGGAGGTTCTCGTCATAGTCCTGCTGGTCACAGTCGCAGATGGATGACGTTGTCTAGGTACGGGAACGTGGCCCGCAGTCCGTACTTGTCAACCATTCGGTCCATTTCCCTTTGGAAGACCGAGACCCGTTGGTGATGCCGAAGGGAACCCTTGAGGAATTGAACAAACGAATGTGATATAAAATAGTTAGTTCAAATATTAGTTACAATAATGTAGATGTGAGCCAGTCTGATAGTAGTGAGTTCACAAACAAAGGACAAACAAAGGGATTCAGAAAGCATGGCAAGGATGAGGAAAAGGATGCTGGGTAACAAGAGGCCCAGGGTTAAGGAATGCAAATTGAGCCAATCAGGATATATGGCCAGGTCAGGAGGTGTATAGGGTGACCTATGAGAATCTTGTATGTGAAACTTGATGCCATTTGAATGAGATTTGTAAAGATTTCTTTGTCTCCGATCTCGCTCGGTTCTGGAGCTCCAGGAGACCGCTTGTGTGTTCTGAATCTCTGTAGAGCGAGTCAGCCTTGCAAGTTGGTTAAAATTAAAGAATACTATACCTACAAATCCATCTCGAGTTTTATTGAGGCCAGACTGACGGGTAAAGAATTCAATATTGTCACCCTGAGGAAGTGATAGAGGCGGCCGTCTGCCTCGAAGGCAGTGTATTGGCGGTCCTCCGTGCGGATAGGGAGCTGGTGGTACGCAGACTTCAAGTCGACTGTAGAGAAGACTCGATACTGCGCAATCTGATTGGCAATGTCAAATATGCGGGGCAGCGGGTAAGCATCGAGCAGCGTGTACCGCTTGATGGTCTGGCTATAATCGATGACCATCCGGTGCTTCTCCCCAGTCTTGACGACCACCGCTTGGGCTCTCCAGGGGCTGTTACTATCCCCTCTTGCAGGCGTCCCTGGACCTCTGACCTGATGAAGGCCCTGTCCTGGGCACTGTAGCGTCTGTTTCTGGTAGCGACGGGCTTACAGTCCGGGGTGAGGTTTGCGAATAAGGGTCGCGAGGCTACAGACGGTGAGGGGGGGCAGGGGTCCGTTGAACTTTAGGGTAAGGCTCTGGAGGTGGCACTGGAAGTCGAGCCCCAGTAATAGGGCAGCGCAGAGATGGGGGAGGACGTAGAGCCTAAAGTTGGTGTACTCTACGCCTTGCACAGTGAGGGTCGTGACACAGTACCCCCGGGTCTCCACTGCGTGGGAGCCGGAAGCCAGGGAGATTTCCTGGGTCGCGGGTAGGATGGGGAGGGAGCAGTGCCTGACCGTATCTGGGTGTATGAAGTTGTCCGTGCTCCCGGAGTCGAAAAGGCAGGCCGTCTCGAGCCTGTTGATCCGGACGGTCATTGTAGACTTTGCGAGGTGTTGCGGCCGGGACTGGTCCAGTGTGACAGAGGCGAGTGTCGGAAGACGGTCGGCGTTAGCTGCGGCCAGCGTATAGTCGGGCGAGGTGGGTTCCCGGGAGGCAGCGGAGGGGTCCCAAGATGGCAGGCCCCATGAGTCGTACCGTGGCGGGCGAGGTGCAAGATGGCGTCCAAGATGGCGGCCCCCATGGGTCGTACGTATCAGCTGAGATTAAAGATGGCGACGCCCACAGGTCGCACATGGCGGGTGGTGCGGCAGCTGGGGATGGCCCCGACCGGCAGCAGGCAGCGCTGCTGGGCCTAGAAGATTTAGGGGGGGGTCGCGCCTGGCAGGCTTTTGCGAAGTGGCCCTTCTCCCCACAGCCATTACAAGTAGCGTTCCGTGCCGGGCAGCGTTGTCGGGGGGCGAGTACCCTGGCAGCAGAAGTAGCACTTCGGGCCTCCGGCTTTGGCGGGTCGCTGCGCGGCTCAGGCTTGTGTTGCGCCCGGGTCGGTTGATGGCTGTGCCCACGAGGCCCACGAGGGTGCCGTGCGGTTGGAGGTGTAGGCACCCATGTTCTGGGAGGCTAATCCCACCAGAAAGGGCTCAATTGTTTTGCTAGCTCGTACCCATATATATATTCAACCTTGATTGTTGACAATATCCTCATCTGATACAGGTGTCACGGTGGCACAGCGACTAGCATTGCTATCTCACAGCTCCAGGGTTCCCGGTTCAATTCCGGCCTTGGGTGACTGTGCGGAGCTTGCACTTTCTCCCCGTGTCTGCGTGGGTTTCCTCCGGGTGCTCCGGTTTCCTTCCACAGTCCAAAGATGTGCAGGTTAGGTGGATTGGCCGCGCTAAATTGCCCCTTCGTGTCAAAACGTTTCGGTGGGGTTACTGGTTAACGGGGCTAGGGTGGAGGTGTGGGCTTAAGCAGGGTGCTCTTTCCAAGGGCCGGGGCAGACTCGATGGGCCGAATGGCCTCATTCTGCGCTGTAGAGATTCTATGATTCTATACTCTGGTGCAAAATGGCACATCATCAAATCTTCCCTTCATCGTTGTCAGTGGCAATAAAGAACTCTCCAAGCCTGTTTAAATCTAGAAATTATTTCTGAAAGATACAATGAGCAGGGTTTTCCTGCGCCTCCACTTACCCGGTTTCCTTCGACGGGACTGGGAGATGTCATCATTGGCAGGGCCAGAAAATCTCACCCAATGTTTGAAGAATTCTGTTTCTGGATCAGAATGTATCAGAGGAGGATGCCCTTGAGTCTGGGGAGCACTTTTGACCATTTAATTAGATCATGGCTGGTCTTTTCTCAACCCCTTTTGACTGCCTTTACCTATATCCCTTGATGCTCTTGCCTAACAAATGTGTTATTTGCTGGTACATGTCGGCATTTGTTGCCCACCCCGAGTTGCCATTGAGAATGTGGTGGTGGTGGTGGCAAGTTCTTGAACCCGCTCCTGTCTGAGTTGTGAAGCTGCTCCCACAATGTTATTCACCTGAGGAAGGAGCAGTGCTCCGAAAGCTAGTGATTCGAAACAAACCTGTTGGACTTTAACCTGGTGTTGTAAGACTTCTTACTGTGCTCACCCCAGCCCAATGCTGGCAGCTCCACACACTGGAAGATAGTGGGTGAAGTGAATGTTAGGCGAGCGGAAATAAAGACTTGCATTTATATCGCATCTTTCGCAACCACCAGACCCCAAAGCTCTCTACCACTAATGAAGCGCAGTCAATGCTGTGAATTAGGAAGGACAGCAGCCAATCAACACTCAGCAAGCTCCCGCAAACAGCAATTTGATGAACACCAATTCATCTAAATGTTTGAGGCAAGGTAACTATTAGCCAGGGCACTGGGTTAGCATCCCTGATGTTCTTCAAAGTGAGGGCGAGGGATTTTCATGTTCACCCAAGAGGGAAAACAGAAGCTCAGTTTAGCACGTTATCGAAAAGACAGCACCCTCGACAGTGCGGCATTCCCTCAGTACTGTACGGAATGGTCAGCCTTGATGCACGTGCTCACGCTGGTGGAATGGGAGCTGAACCCCCAACTTTCTCACTCAAAGGCAGGAAGGAGCGTTACTAACTGAACTCCTGCTGACGCACAGAGTAAAACAAATGAATCAAACTGATGAAATTAGAATCAAATAGTAATAATGGGCTTTACCTATATTCTGCTGGGCAGTTGGGAATAGCAGGTCACTTGAAGGAATAGACATAAGCTGACAGTCCTCAATCCCATGATGGAGTGCAAATCAATCACCCTTATAAGTTAAATTTTAATAAAATGAAATTGCTTGCTTGTTTTCTCGAGATAAACCTTGCATGGAACCTTTGTTCTGGGTCTAAAAAAAAATTGTTCTTTTAATTAAAAGCTACTGTTATATTGCTGAAGCATTAGACCTTTGTCCCCCCTACCCAGATATATTTTCTGCTGAACTATTTTGTCATATACTCATTAAAACAGAGAAGGCAGAGGGGAAAGAAACTGGGAAGCGACTCAGGTACCAGCACTGTGTCTCATACTGCACACCTTCAAAAAGTTAAACCCTGCTACATTCTTGCTGCACGGAGCAAATGAAAACGGAGGTTATCGTTTATTTCCATTTCTTTTGTCCCCTCCAAACAATATATTCCAGGACAAGTTGTAACATCTAGCGGGAAAAAATTGTATGGCCAATGTTTGAATTTATTACTAGAGGTAATTCTAATTTAATACTCGAGGTAATACTAGAGGTAATTATTCATGAGTTAAAACCCGTCCCAATTGCACCTAACATTGGTGAACCCAGGATAAAACAGACAGATGAGGTCAAAAGGATGAAGTTTGAGGCTTTCAGTCACATAAGCGCTTGTATTATACTACTTAACTCCCTAGCGCAGAGATAAATGAGTCAAATTAAAGTTGTATTCACACAAGCAAAATCGAATCATTATAACAAGAGGCACATGTCAGTTTAAAATCCCATATCAGGCATATATTAATTATGTTTAACTTTTGTGATACAACACAACCTCACTTCTCACACGAGTTTGCTTGTGGAACCTATTCATCATAGTCCAAAGATGTGCAGGTTAGGCGGATTGGCCATGCTAAATTGTCTTTCTGTGTCCAGTGGTTGGGTGGGATTACAGGGATAGGGCGGGGTTTGGCCTGTGTCGGGCGGTCTTTCGAATGGTCGCTGAAGACTCGATGGGCCGGGTGGCCTCCTTCTGCACTGTAGGGGTTCTTCTGTGACATACCATCCTGAATTACCATAGTTGCCCAGATGAGGTGAGACCGCTCCTGGAGTATTTTGTACAGTTTTGGTCTCCTTTCAGGGAAGATGTACTTGTAATGGAAGGAGTGCCACGGAAGTGCACCAGATTAATCCCTGGGATGGCGGGAATGTCTTATGAGGAGAGATTGAGGAAACTGGACCTGCATTTTCAAAAAATGAAAGGTGATCTGATTGAATCTTACAAAATGCTGACTGGATGTGACAGGATTGATGTGGAGAGGATGTTTCCCCTGGCTAGTGAGTCTGGAACGGGGGGACACAGGGCGAGATGCTTTGGCCTTCCCCGTGGTGTATTTCTTGACAGGGGGTGGTGACTGGCAGTGGGAACTTCTGGTGTGTCCACCCCCCCCGCTGTCAATGGGATTTCCCATTGAATCCACCAGACCCCACCGGGAATCCCGAGGTGGGGGTGAACCATCAGCGGGACAAGAACAGCCGGAAGATCTCTCCCATTGTCCCAGAATAAGGGGCAGGCCATTTAAGATGAGGAGCAATTTCTTCATTCAGAGGATGGAAAATCTTCGGAATTCTCTATCCTGAAGAGCCGTGGAAGCTCAATCACTGAGCATGTTGAAGACAGAAATCGATAGATTTCTGGATACTAATGACATCAAGGGATATGAGGATAGTGGGGGAAACTGTTGCGGAGATAGATAATCATCCATGAATTGTTTGAATGGTGGAGAAGACCTGACCGGCCAAATGACCAACTCCTGTCACATGTTCCTACGCTCGTATTCATCCAATATATAATTCTGCTGTTTCAGACAATTAAAGGTTAAGTTGATAGGATAGATGCGGAGAATCTATTTCCTTTGGTGAAGCAACAAGGAGGCATAACTGCAAAAGTAGAGCTCTTCAGGAGTGAAGTCCTGAAGTACTTCTTCATGCAAAAGGGTGGAGGAAACATGGAATTCTCACCAACCATAAAGCTGTTGAGGCTGGATTGGCAGGGTGGGGGGTGGGGGGGAGGGTGAAGGTGGGGGGTGTGGTGATATACATCACTGTAAGTACACAAAGGGTTAATGTACATACACTACACCTAGCTAGACACTAGAGGGAACTCCAGAGACATGACACACAGACAGTCAACCAATAGGTCAGTAAGATAGGACACGACCAATGTGCAGTCACGATACACACAGGGGTGATACTACCACAGGAGGGCATTACACCAACCCATATAAAAGGACACATCACACATGATCTTCTTCTTTCCAGTGGAGACACTCAGTGTGTACACAGGGTTGATTACACATCACTCCCACCACATGGATTGTAGCAGACTGGTTAGTCAGTCTGAGTAGCTATAGCAGGATTAACAGTAGCGTCGAATCCAAGTAGGAGAATTGTTAATAGTTTAATAAACGTGTTAAAGCTATCTCCAAGTCTGAACCTTCCTTTGTCAGAGTGCACATCAAGGAAGCAGCTTATGCTATGTCACGAGCATAACAAAACATGATTCCAGGAATGGACTGTTAAATCCATATAGTTTCAACTCAGCGAACAGTGACAACCAGCAACAGCAGCCAGGCAAGATGATGTTCGGGATTCCAGTTCCACAGCAGCTCCAGTACCAAGGCAATCTCAGTGAAAATTTGCGTTGGTTCAGGCAGAGATTAGAGATCTACCTGGTAGCATCCGACTTAGATGGCGTGGCGGATGCAGAGAAAATAAAGCTTCTACTTACCATCGCGGGTCCAAAAGCAGCTGAAATCTTCCAGATCTTCAAATATTCAAAGGAGCAAAACAAGAGCGACTTCCAGGCAGTCCTGGACAAATTCCAAGAATTCTGCGAGGAACATACAAGAAGAAAAGGTAAAAGAGGCGCCAAAACTCACCGCGAGGTAAGCCTGCAGCAATGAACGGCAGTTTTGAATTGCAGCCATCTTGGGAAAGGTGCTGCACATGCGCAGTTGCGCGAAGAGCGCACAGAACGGGAAGGTTGACGAGAAGCCGCGCATGCGCAATTGAAAAGAAGGCCCCAAGGAAAGGAACAGCGATATGCGCATGCGCAATCGCTTCCTACGCTCTACGTCAGCCTCAAAAACCAGATTCTTTCATCTGGAACGACAGCACAATGCCTGAAATTCGACCAGTAGCTGAAAGTAACCTCTGCAGAACCCTGCAACAAGCAGTTAGCACCGCCCAAAGAGGTGATACAGTCCTTGAAGACTATGATTCAGCCCTCAAATTCTTTTTTGGACATCGCAAGCCCAATGCCAGCTCCGACACAAAACGTGATGATATGGTCTTGGAAGACAATGACTTAGACAAAGTTTTCACCTTGGGAGGCTACCCCAGTACCTAATCCGAACCGCAACTAGACGTGTTGCACATTGACGACCCCGACGACAAGTTCTTCGGATTTGAGGATGTTTAGCCCAGCAGATATGACATCCCGTCGTGAGTGCAGGATTATGCTGCGGCCTGACACCAAGAGAGAGAGAGCGGTACCAGCCCACAGAGAGTGGCCTGCTGCCACACAGAGAGTGGTCCATGCACCACGAAGGGGCCCCGACTCCACACAGAGAGTGGTCCACGCACCACAATGGATCCCAGCCTCCACACAGAAAGTGATGAAAGACTCCACAGAGATCTCGTGGACAGACTCCACGATTGAAGCAACGCAAGACTCAACAGCGCAGTCCTTGCATGAATAAGAAGTGACTCGAATGACACAAGCCTCCACAGAGAGCTCGCGGACAGACTCCATGACAGAAGCAACGCAAGACTCCAGAGCGCAGTCCTTGCATGAACAAGAAGTGATGACAGTATCCACAGAGAGACCAATGCACGATTCCACACAAGGAATGCTGCAAGACTCCACAGAGGGAGTGACGCAAGCCTCCACAGCGAGCTCGTGGACAGCCTCCATGATAGAAGCAATGCATGAACAAAACCATGAGGGTCTAGCAACCTCCGTTGAGCAACCAGCAGCAGGCAATGCAAGTCTGCCACGCTCAAGTGTACAGCAAGCAGACTCTGACAGTCTACCACGCTCCGGTGAACAAGAAGAAGACTATGAAAGTCCACCACGCTCCAGTGAACAAGAAGAAGACTCTGACAGTCTACCATGCTCAAGTGTACAGCAAGCAGACTATGACAGTCTACCACGCTCCAGTGAACAAGAAGAAGACTCTGACAGTCTACCCAGCTCAAGTGTACAGCAAGCAGACTATGACAGTCCACCCAGATTATTTGAGCCACCAGAAGAAGACTCTGACAGTCTACCCAGCTCAAGTGAACGACAAGAAGACACTAAGGCTCTACCCACTGTATGTGAGACAAGTGACGACGGCATCCCACCTTCCATACCAGATGTGCAACGTGACAGACCTCAGCTAATGTGTACAGAGGCACTCGACAATCACAGTGAGACTACTGGTGATTCCGGTGACACCACGTTACTTCAAACCTCATTCGCTCGAGCCTATCCACAAGCAAATGCATTCCTGACTGTTTTGACTCCAGACGGGGAGCATCAAGAAACCTCAGCTGATTCAGGTAAAACAGACCAGACTCCAGACGGGGAGCATCGACAATCCAAAATGGACTCAGGTGAAACAGACCAGACTCCATACGGGGAGCAACCACAAGCCACAGCTGATTCAAGTAAGCCGGACATGACTCCAGATGGGGAGCGCCGCAAACTCAGTGACAGCACGCTCAAGGAGACAGCAGATGCCACAAAGCACGCTAACACGAATAACTGTGTGAAGGACTCATATTATCCACAGGGTGTGGTCCTTGAGCGCAGCAAACACGGCAACAAAACCAACCACCATAACAACAACATCAAAGACAATAGCAAGAAGCGCACCAAAGGCAACAACGTTGACAACAAGCACGACAAAAACAACACCAATGGAACTACGATTGGTACGACATGGTACAACTCTGCAAATGAGGGACACTGTTACTCTCAGCTCAGTACAATGACATACCATGGCAGGACGATGCATCTTACCAATTCACGTTTGCTGCACTACCAACAGGCAACCTGGCTTTTAGGACAGATGCCATCAAGAATTACCACCACAAACATCGAAAGAAAAAAAGAGTCCAAATTAGACAAGGAAGTGATTTGACCACTTCTTGGTTCCTTCAGCACAGGGACACTGATGGCGTTTACAATGCAATTCCACCATCAACATCACCAACTCACCAACCAAACAAGAAAACCACTCAACCAAAATAATTAATGAACTTTGGACTCATGCATATGATTTGGACTTATTGTTTAATGATCACTGTTATCATAACTTGTACAAAGTTTCACTCATCTACCTAGTTTGTTCAATTTTCTTTAACACTGTACAGAAATTATGTAACACGTAAAAAGGGGGGATGTGGTGATACACATCACTGTAAGTACACAAAGGGTTAATGTACATACACTACACCTAGCTAGACACTAGAGGGAACACCAGAGACATGACACACAGACATCAACCAATAGGTCAGTAAGATAGGACACGACCAATGGGCAGTCACGATACACACAGAGGTGACACTACCACAGGAGGGCATTACACCAACCCATATAAAAGGACACATCACACATGCTCAGTCTCTTTCCAGTGGAGACACTCAGTGTGTACAGACACAGGGTTGATTACACATCACTCCCACCACATGGATTGTAGCAGACTGGTTAGTCAGTCTGAGTAGCTATAGCAGGATTAACAGTAGCGTCAAATCCAAGTAGGAGAATTGCTAATAGTTCAATAAACGTGTTGAAGCTATCTCCAAGTCTGAACCTTCCTTTGTCAGAGTGCACATCAAGGAAGCAGCTTATGCTACGTCAAGAGCATAACAAAACAGGGGGAATGGTCAAATAAAAGTTTGACAACTGAGATTGAGCATTGTTTGATAGGAAAGGGTGCTGAATGGATGCAGAATGTGGCTGGGTAGAAAGAGTTAAGATACAGATCAGCAGAGCATTAATGAGGGGCTGAATTCCTCCTCCTGTTGCTATACAAACAAAGAACAAAGAACAAAGAAATGTACAGCACAGGAACAGGCCCTTCAGCCCTCCAAGCCCGTGCTGACCATGCTGCCCGACTAAACTACAATCTTCTACACTTCCTGGGTCCGTATCCCTCTATTCCCATCCTATTCATGTATTTGTCAAGATGCCCCTTAAATGTCACTATCGTAAAAGGAGGCCATTCGGCCCATCGAGTCTGCACCGGCTCTTGGAAAGAGCACCCTACCCAAGGTCAACACCTCCACCCTATCCCCATAACCCAGTAACCCCACCCAACACTAAGGGCAATTTTGGACACTAAAGGCAATTTATCATGGCCAATCCACCTCACCTGCACATCTTTGGACTGTGGGAGGAAACCGGAGCACCCGGAAGAAACCCACGCACACACGGGGAGGATGTGCAGACTCCGCACAGACAGTGACCCAAGCCGGGAATCGAACCTGGGACCCTGGTGCTGTGAAGCAATTGTGCTATCCACAAGGCTACCGTGCTGCCCAATCCCCTAACTATGTTCCTGGTTGTGTCCTGCTTGTAATCTTCACACCAGCAATACAATGGCCTTATGGCACAGGCAGCAGGGAGGAAAAATAAAGTTTACAGGGGGAAAAAATGGTTTTTGATAATATCTCCAGTTGTCAATGTTTCAGTTATAATCTGGTTGCACTTTGCGAATTTGCCAAGAAGGTAATTTTTCAGAATAGTGCTACCAACAGCTAAAAGTCCTCCTCATAGGTACTGTTCCTATTTGGATAGATTTGGACACATTAGATGACAATGGAATTCAGGGTGAGTATCTTCCTCTAATTTTATAAGGGATGTGATATTTCTCATGCAATCAATAACAAATTGCGCTCGATAATTATGTTCAGTGTTTTTCAGGGAAATATAAACTTCCTCAAATAGCTTCATTTCAGAATGAAGAAAGGTCAAGTTCGAGGCCAATGATACTTCAGTGCACATTAATGGAATGCGACTGGTTATGACTTATCCAGTTTTTATGGGACACTGCTGGATTCAATGTTCCCTAAATTACTATTATTTAATTTGTAGAAATCAGCACAGAAGTGTATCATTTCAGTGCAGTTAACCCATTCTGGCAAAGCATTTACCCACATTTCTGAAAGAATGATTTAAATTTTTTTTGTTTTATGGTGATTTTCATAATTACTTCATCCAAACAAATTTGCTTTTTATTTGTGTTTCTTAAAACTTTAATAGAATTTACAGTGCAGAAGGAGGCCAATCAGCCCATCGAGTCTGCACCGGCTCTTGGAAAGAGCACCATACCCAAGGTCAACACCTCCACCCTGTCCCCATAACCCACTAACCCCACCCAACACTAAGGGCAATTTTGGACACGAAGGGCAATTTATCATGGCCAATCCACCTCACCTGCACATCTTTGGACTGTGGGAGGAAACCGGAGCACCCGGAGGAAACCCACGCACACACGGGGAGGATGTGCAGACTCCGCACAGTCAGTGACCCAAGCCGGAATCAAACCTGGGACCCTGGAGCTGTGAAGCAATTGTGCTATCCACAAGGCTATCGTGCTGCCCGTGACACTTCTGATAGTCCCTTTACTGCTGATTGTCAGTGATAAAACCACCTAGTATAAGAAGAAAACTGACGTATTGAGCTGTATTTTCATCCTTGAGGTGGGTAGCGAGAGTTGGAAAAATTCCCACCTCAGCTCTGTTATGGGCCAGGGCTTGAAACACCAAAGTGTATTATGGAGTTCACCTGACCTGCAACCTTTATGTTGAATTTGGCTAGGATGAGCACAAAAGCCTTCGCCCCAGGTATGATTCATCAGACTGCCTAGACACCTTAATCAAAACAAGGTTTATTCTAAGAATATAGTTAACACACATATATATATATATATATATATATATCTCAATTACAAACATAAATACCCCACACAGCTACAGTACTCTATGTATAACACTTAATGAATTCCCCCTCAACTGTTCCAATTCAATAACAAAATCCAATAAAGCAAACGCTATTCAAGGGTGTGGCTCAGCGCACTGCATTCTCACTTGAATGGGACTGGGCCCTTCCCCAACATTCTGATCCAGTCTCTTTTCAAAAAATAATATTTTATTAAGGGATTTGAAATTTTTTACAACAGTAACAAAACAATTACATCAACATGGTAAAATAAACATCCCCCCCCCCCCCACCCCAGCCCAATCTTCACACACCTCAACCATTCAAGAACAATCCGCCCGCATGCCCCCCGCCCCCCCCCCCCCCCCCAACCCAGGTCTCTACACTCGGGGGCTTCCAGTCCCTCCACATTAATAAGATCCGTCTCTGGTCTACCAGGAAAGCAAAGGCCAGGACGTCAGCCTCTTTCACCCCCTGAACTCCCGGATCTTCCGACACTCCAAAGATCGCTACCTCCGGACTTGGCACCACCCGTGTTTTTGGCAGCGTGGACATTGCCTTAGCAAAACCCTGCCAAAACTCTCTAAGCTTCGGGCAAGCCCAAAACATGCGGACATGATTTGCTGGGCTTCCCGCGCACCTCGCACATCTATCCTCTACCCCGAAAAACTTGCTCATCCTAGCCAATGTCATGTGTGGCTGGTGAACTACGTTAAATTATATCAGGCTAAACCTGGCGCTCAATGAGGAGGTATTAACCCTGGTTAGTGCATCCGCCCATAGACCCGCCTCTATCACTCCACCTAGCTCGTCCTCCCATTTGCCCTTAAGCTCCTCCACCGGACTTTCCTCCGCCTCCGAAAGCTCCTGGTAAATATCCGATACCTTCCCCTCTCCCACCCAGGTACTGGAGACTACTCTGTCCTGTATCCCCCGTGGCAGCAGCAGCGGAAAGGCCAGCACCTGTTTTCTCAGGAAGCCGCGCACCTGCAAATACCTAAAACCATTCCCTGCTGGCAATTAAAATTTATCCTCCAAGGCTTTCAAGTTGGGAAAGCTCCCATCTATAAATAGATCCCCCAGCCTTCTAATTCCTGCCCTCTGCCAACTCCGGAACCCACCATCTAGCCTACCAGGTACAAACCTGTGGCTATTATAAATGGGGGTCCAAATCGATGCTCCCTCCACTCTCTTATATCTCCTCCACTGCCCCCAGATCCTCAGAGCCGCCACTACCACCGGATTTGTGGAGTATCGGGCCGGCGAGAACGGCAGAGGTGCCACTACCAATGCGCCCAGACTGGTGTCTATACATGACGTCGCCTCAATCCGCTCCCATGCCAACTCCTCCTCCACTACCCACATCCTAATCATGGCTATATTAGCCGCCCAGTAGTAATTGCAGACGTTCGGCAGCCAACCCACCCTCCCTCCGACTGCGCTCCAGCAACACTTTCTTCACTCGCGGGGATTTACTCGCCCACACAAAGCCCAAAATAACCTTATTCACCCGCTTGAAAAAGGCCTTAGGGATGAAGATGGGGAGGCACTGATAGACAAACAGAAATCTGGGGAGGACCGTCATTTTCATTGTCTGTACCCTCCCCGCCAGTGATAGCAGGAGCATGTCCCATCTCTTAAAGTCCCCTTCCATTTGTTCTACCAGCCGGGATAGGTTTAACTTGTGTAGTACCTCCCATTTCCGGGCCACCTGGATTCCAGATACCGAAAGCTCTTCCCTACCATTCTAAGCGACAGCTCTCCCAGTCTCTTTTCCTGCCCTCTTGCCTGGACCACAAACATCTCGCTTTTCCCCATGTTCAATTTATACCCCGAAAAATTGCCAAATTCCCCCAAGATTCGCATCACTTCCCACATCCCCTCCAACGGGTCCGGTATGTACAAGAGCAGGTCATCTGCATAGAGCGAGACCCGGTGCCCCACCCCCCACCCCCCGAACCAGCCCTTTCCAGTTCCTAGAGGCTCCTAACTCCATGGCCAATGGCTCTATGGCCAGAGCAAACAGCAACAGGGAGAGGGGGCGCCCTTGCCTCATCCCTCGGTGTAGTTCAAAATATCCCGACCTCAGCCGGTTCGTACGCACACTCGCTACTGGTGCCTGATAGAGCACCGCACCCAGTCAATAAAGCCCTCACCAAACCCAAACCTTCCCAGCGCCTCCCACAGGCAATTCCACTCCACCCAATCAAAAGCCTTCTCCACATCCATCGTTACCACCACCTCTGCCTCCTCTCCTTCTGAGGGCATCATAATAACATTTCGAAGCCTTCGAACATTGGCCTTGAGTTGCCTGCCCTGAACAAATTCCGTCTGGTCTTCCACTATCACCCCTGGGACACAGTCCTCTATCCTTGTGGCCAGTATCTTAGCCAGCAGTTTGGCATCCACATTCGGTAGAGAAATCGGCCTGTATGACCCTCATTGCTCCGGATCCTTCTCCCGTTTCAAGATCAATGAAATTGAGGCCTGTGACATTGTTGGGGGGAGGACTCCCTTCTCTCTTGCTTCGTTAAATGTCCTCACCAGCAGTGGGCTCAATATCTCTGAAAACTTCTTGTAGAATTTCACCGGGTAGCTGTCAGGCCCCGGGGCCTTGCCCGACTGCATGCCCTCCAGCCCCTTGATTATTTCCTCAATCTTAATTGGGGCTCCCAGCCCCTCCACCAGGTCCTCCTCCACCCTCGAGAACCTCAACTGATCCAGAAATTGCCTCATCACCTCCACCCCAGCCGGGGGTTCCGACTCATATAATTTACTATAAAAGTCCTTAAACACATCATTCACCCCCACTGGGTCCAGGACAGTATTACCGTCTCTACTCTTTACTTTACCTATCTCCCTGGCCGCCTCACTTTTCCTGAGCTGCTGCGCCAACATGCTGCTTGCCTTTTCCCCGTACTCATAGATCGCTCCCCTTGTCTTCCTCAACTGTTCCACTGCTTTCGCTGTGGTCAATAGCTCAAACTCCACCTATAACTTCCACCGCTCCCTCAGACGCTCCGCGTCCGGGGCCTCCGAGTATCTCCTGTCCACCTGGAGTATCTCCTCCACTAATCTATCCCTCTCAGCCCGTTCCGCCGTTTATCTGTGGGCCCGTATCGAGATTAATTCCTCTCTGACTACTGCCTTCAAAGCTTCCCAGACCGTTGCTGCAGAGACCTCCCCCGTATCATTTGTTTCCAGGTAGTTCTGGATGGACTTGTTAACCTGCCCACAGACCGCCTCGTCCCCTAGCAACCCCACATCCAGGCTCCACAGCGGGCGTTGCCCTCTCTCCACACTGACCCGTAGATCCACCCAGTGCGGGGCATGATCCGACACTGCGATTGCCGAATACTCAGTATCCATCACCTTCGGTATTAGCGCCCTGCTCAGAACAAAAACATTGATGCAAGAGTATACCTTGTGGACATGTGAAAAAGAAGAAAACTCCTTCGTCCTCGGCTGTGCAAGCCTCCATGGGTCTACTCCCCCCATCTGTTCCATAAAACCCTTCAATTCCTTTGCCGCAGCCGGCCTCCTCCCTGTCCTGGATTTTGACCGGACCAATTCCGGATCAATAACTGTATTGAAGTCCCCTCCCATGATCAGGTTATGTGACTCTAAGTCTGGGATTTTACCAAACACCCGCCTCATGAATTCCACATCGTCCCAATTCTGAGCATATATGTTCACAAGTACCACTCGCACCCCCTCCTGCTTCCCACTCACCATTATGTACCTACCCCCTTGTCTGACACGATTCTCCCTGCCTCGAATGCCACTCATTTGCTGATCAAGATCACTACCCCCGTGGTCTCTGAGTCCAGTCCTGAGTGGAACACTTGGCTAACCCACCCCTTCCTCAATCGTGCCTGGTCGGTAACCTTTAGGTGTGTCTCTTGTAGCATTGCCACGTCCGCCTTCAGTTCCCTCAAATGCGCGAACTCTTGACCAGCCCATTCAGTCCTCTCGCGTTCCACGTGATCAGCCTGGATGGGGGGCTTCCAACGCCCCCCCCCCCCACACACCCGGCCTACTAGCCATCACCCTTTTTAGGCCAGCCTCGAGCTCGCGCCCTCCGCTTCCTCGAGTCCCCACTCAGGCTGTCGCCGTTCCCGACCTCAAATTTGTCCCCTAGTAACAGTTCCTCTCCTGTCAGCAAAACCGCTACCTCCCCCCCCCCCCCCACCACCTAGCAACAACACTAAAAACCCAATCCCCCAAGTAAAGCCCCAGCTTAACACATGTCCACCCCCCACTGCACTTCCGAGAGTCAGCTGACCCATGCAGACTCGATAGCTCCCACCCCTGGCACCAAGCAGTCTGTCTCCCTATTTTACTCTCCTCTCTCCCCCCCACATAAATAAACATTTTAAAAGCATCACATTCCCCAGTGAACAAACAACAGAAAAAAAACAGTGAAGGAACAATCACTTTAGAAAAATAGTCACCCAAAAGGCAGAACTAAATTCAAAGCCAATCCCCCCCTCACAAGGTCCCTGCAAGACAGATAAACCTTTAACCTTCCACACAGCTCATTATTTCACATAGAGCTACTTAAATTTTCACAATCCAGCACCACAAATCGCTGCCACAGTACTTCTCCAAGGCTTAAGTGTCTTTTAATTTGCCTCCAGCTTCATTTCTTTATCCATACTTCACCTGGTGTTTCAAAGTAGAAGTCCCGTTCCTCATGTGTGACCCACAGGGGGGCTGGGTACAGCATCCCGAACTTCACCCCCTTCTTAAAGAGGGCCATTTTTGCCGATTGAACACAGCTCGCCTCTTGGCCAAATCCGCTCCCAGGTCCTGATGAATGCTCAACTCACAGTTCTCCCACTTGCTGCTCCGTTCTTTCTTGGCCCACCGCAAAATGTGTTCCTTGTCCATGAAACGGTGAAAACGTACCACCATGGCCCTCGGCGGTTCGTTCGCTCTGGGATTCCTTGCGAGGGCTCTGTGCGCTCTGTCCAATTCCAGGGGCCGAGGGAACGCCCCAGTCCCCATCAACTTCTCCAACATGACCGTCACATAGGCCCTCGCCTCCGATCCCCCACTGCCTTCAGGGAGGCCAACAATTCTGAGATTCTGCCTCCTGGACCTATTCTCCAGGTCCTCCAGCTTCTCCTGCATTCTTTTCTGGTGGTCGTTCATCATCCCCACCTTGCTTTCCAGCACGGTTATATACTTCTCGTGCTTGGGCAACCTTTGTTCGACCTCCTGGATCGCTCTCCTGTGTGTTTCCTGATTCTGAACCACTTGATCAATCGAAGCCTTAATCGGGTCCAGCGTGTCCTTCTTCAGCTTGGCGAAGCAATCCTCGAAAAACTTCACCAGCTGCTCCGTCGACCACTGTGCCGTCTCCCCGCGGCCCTTGCCCTCCGCCATGCTGTCCCGTGTTACCAGCTCTGCTTGCGTCTCCCTAAGAGGACTTTGTTGTCTCACACGGCCACTTCTGGTCCAATTCTCCATACACCGGAGGGGGATTTCTCCTTACTGTCTCACTCTTCACTGCTTTATCCCATAAAATCCGAAAAAAAACCAGGGGATAAAGGTCCAAAAGTCCATTACAGGCGGGAGCTATCAAATGTGCGATCTACCCCTCCATGGCCGCCTCCAGAAGTGATTCTGATCCAGTCTCAACCGGCATATTCAAACTCCTTCCTGAAAACAACCTATATATTTTAAGTAACCAAAGCAGTTAGCCACAACCAATGGTCTTTTTATTCTGGAACAGCTTTTAAAAGGAAAATAGAGAAAGGCAGGGAAAAAACACTTCTTTCTTCCTCTGCCGTTCAAAACAGTCCAAAATGAAACTGAAACCCAAACACCCTCACAGCCACAGCCCAGCTCCACCCACAAAATGACATCACTAAAACCATGTGATAAGCCAAAAACCTTTCTTAAAGGGACACTCACATTACATCCCGCCCATCTTAGGAGGAAGTGTCAGGAGAAATGGGATTTTCATTCCAGGGGGTCGGTGCAGGCTGCAACATTGGGTAATGAGGTCTGGTTGAAAGCCCAGAAACTATTAGACTGTCAAAACACCTTCACACCAGGGAAAACATTACTTGATTGACAGCTCTGACCCTCTGATCTCTTCTGTCAGTTGCACAAGGCTCATTTACTCAAGATAAAGGGGTTTCAAGTGCTTTCAGTTTCTGCTGTTGCTACTTTAAAAGGTCAAAAAGGATCCTTATGCTCACAACGCCTCTGAGGCGTCGTCAATCCCAACTCCTTGAAAAGCTGGCCCAATTAAAATAGAGGAGGACTAGGCCATGCTTATCCCCACAGTAGAGCCAGGCAGGTCAGGAATGCAGAGTGCACACTCATGATCCAAACCAGACCACCCTTTAAAAGGCCCTATTGAAAATCAAAGACCCTGGGAATAGGGTTAGGAATCCTGGAATCGGGTCTCGGTCCGCTATTTTTCACCCCTCCACAGAGTCTTTTTGATTCCATGAAAATCCAGGGTGTTAGGTGAAAACACCATGAAGCCTAGGATTTTGAAGAAAGGATGCAGCCAAAATGAACATATAACATAGAACATTACAGCGCAGAACAGGCCCTTCGGCCCTCGATGTTGCGCCGACCTGTGAAACCAATCTAAAGCCCATCTACATTATTCCATTATCATCCATATGTTTATCCAATGACCATTTAAATGCCCTTAGTGTTGGCGAGTCCACTACTGTTGCAGGCAGGGCATTCCATGCCCTTACTACTCTCTGAGTAAAGAACCTACCTCTGACATCTGTCCTATATCTATCTCCCCTCAATTTAAAGCTATGTCCCCTCGTGATCGACATCACCATCCGAGGAAAAAGGCTCTCACTGTCCCCCCTATCTAATCCTCTGATCATCTTGTATGCCTCAATTAAGTTACCTCTTAACCTTCTTCTTTCTAAAGAAAATAACCTCAAGTCCCTCAGCCTTCCCTCATAAGATCTTGCCTCCAGACCAGGCAACATCCTGGTAAATCTCCTCTGCATCCTTTCCAATGCTTCCACATCCTTCCTATAATGCGGCGACCAGAACTGCACACAATACTCCAAATGCGACCGCACCAGAGTTTTGTACAGCTGCAACATGACCTCATGGCTCCGAAACTCAATCCTTCTATCAATAAAAGCTAACACACCGTACGCCTTCTTAACAACCCTCTCAACCTGGGTGGCAACATTCAGGGATCTATGTACATGGACACCGCGATCTCTCTGCTCATCCACACTACCAAGAATCTTACCATTAGCCCAGTACTCTGTATTCCTGTTACTCCTTCCAAAATGATCTACCAACCCCAATCTTTGACATGATTCATAATGTCATGATAGGAAGAGCAAACGATTTAGTCGTTGGTCCACCTTGAACTCTGTAATGAAAGCAGCTTTTATCTTTCCTCCTAACTTTTAAAATACCTTGTCCACATTGGATTTGGGTGGAAGTGGATTTTTCGAAAAATAATTGAATCGAAAAAAACGGATGGATTGAAACAAACATAAAGCAGCTAACTTATTCCACTGATAGACATGGATGCAATTGCTGGGAGAGAAATAGTTTTGGTTTTGCACTTAGTCAGCTCTTCTACCAGGCCAGATTTACACCATCTCCAGCTTTGGACAGAATCGAACAGAGGAAATCATCAAATTGGTTTGCGATGCTCTGTACAGTCAATACAATGGAGCCACATGGTGCAATGCGAGTGAAGGATGCACATGTCAAAGGCACATTCTGCAAAAACTGTTGTTCCTAATATTTCCCTAACAGACTTTGAAATAATGAGCACACGCCAAATGTGAACACTTTTCCCTTTATATCATCACCAGATTCTGAGCACTTATGAAAATAGCTTCTCGCATAAATAAAACCCATCAGTCAAGGTTCTTGAACACAACTGGTCAATAGATTGTCAATGGCTATGGTGCCTCTCAGGAGGTTTATACTAAATCCCAAGAAACCAGACATATCATAGACTCGATCCTGAGCCCCCCCTTAAAAGATAAGCTTGGAAAACATGCAGATTAGAAAACAGAAATGCACGTATCAAAATTTAGCTGCCAGTTCAGGTACAACTAATATATTTGCCCCTAAATCTAAAGGATTGGTAAAGTGTTGCAGTGATTTACTGAAACCAGAGATTTATTTTGTTCATTTATGAATCATCTCTTCGGAGCGCGAACCCTCGTAATGTGGCTTCTTTTATAGTTTTAAGGTCACAGTGACAGCAATATTCAGTTTTCCTTTTGCACTAATTAGCACTAAAATCAACCTTTAATTCACTTTCAGTGCCCATTGATTACTGTTATGCCATTATGCTAAAGCCGTATAATGAGGCAAGGACTATAGATCGAAAATCCTGGTGCGTGGAGTGCTTGCATTTCATAGCTGATGGATGTCATAATCTGCAAACTGCCTCTTACTCCTTTTAATTTCCAATATTGGATGTAAATTGTGCAGCCTGCAGCATCTCAAAAAATACCCAAAGTCTACTCGTGTCTCCTAGCCCTGTGGGGATATGAAATTCTTCACTGCTTTTAAAAAACCCAGACATTTTGTTTCAATCGCAGGAAATTCAAATGTACCATCCAAAATACAATGAAATATTGTATAGCTTAACAAAGCAGAGCAGCATTAGCAGACGAGGTACTAATATTGGAACGATACATATTTTTTAAGTCTGCATTTTGAGCACAAGGACTGTATTTTCGAATACTGCACAGATGTTTGCAGTTTAGTAATTAGGGCACCAAACTGCTTGAACTATGAATATGCACCAAAACCGGGTCCTTCAGTGTTTGCAGCCAAGGATCCATCTGCAATAGTATTCTGTACAACATTTTTCACAGTCCTTTCACATTTTAAACCTGGTCAATACTTAATTACAGCAATTTTCTCAATGCAATCAGTAGTTGCACAATTAAATTGGCAATATCCTGTATTATAGAGAAGCACCATCATTGGTGTGTGTCAAGCGTTTTATCATCATTTCGCTCACTATAATGTGGAACAAAAAAAATGTTTCTGCAGATTGGAGTGGATCTTTCATGTTTCCCTGAATGTATCATCCTTTCTATGCCACTCCTGGGACATAACAATGTCTCGGCATAAACTCAGCACTGAGGGAATGCTGCACTTGGGTGGCACAGCGGTTCGGACTGCTGCCTCAGGGCCCAGGGACCCGGGCTCGATTCCGATCTTGGGTCACTGTCTGTGTGGAGTCTGCACGTTCTCCCCGTGTCTGCGTGGGGTTTCCTCCGGGTGCTCCGGTTTCCTCCCACAGTCCAAAGATGTGCGGGTTAGGTGGATCGGCCATGCCACATCACCCCGAAATAGCCAAAGGTTAGTCGGGGCTATGGGGACAGGGCGGGGGATTGGGCCGAGGTAGGCTGCTCTTTCGGAGGGTCGGTGCAGTTTCAATGGACCCAATGGCCTCCTTTTGCACAGTCAGAATTTTATAATTGCACTATTGGAAATTATGGGAGGGATTCACTGTGCTGCCAGCCCCATTTCCAATGCGGCCCGTCCCGCTCAGCAGCGCGATTCTCCGCACCCACAGCCGGCCAATGGGGTATCCGATTGTGACCACTGCATGCTGGCGGGAATCCCGCCAGCATGGGTGCGCTGCCGGTGAAGCGGAGGTTCCCGCCGACGGAGAATCCCGCAGTAGATCTTTCGGGCGAGGTGCTTAAACTGAGACCCAGCTGGACGTAAAAGATCGTACAACACTTAATCGGAGTAAACCAGGGAAGTTCTCTCCCACAGTGGCCTGGCCAATAATGATCTCCCAACCAGCGTCTCTAAATAAGATCATGGACACATTGCGGTATGTGTGCAGATTGGATATGCATTCTTTACTTCACAATAGTGATTACGCTTCAAAACTGCTTCGTTAACTGTACAGCTCTATGGGACATCCTGAGGCTGTGGTAGGCGCTGCATCAATGCAAGTTTTGCTTTCCTTACTTTGTAGCATTAGGGCGGGGAGTGACTGTTGCGAGTCCACCCCGCTATCGCAGCGAGTGAGAACGAGAATCCACCCCGCTATCGCTGCCAGCGAGGACGGAGACTCCACCCCACTATCACTGCCAGCGAGGACGGAGACTCCACCCCGCTATCGCTGCCAGTGAGAACGGAGACTCCACCCCGCTATCGCTGCCAGTGAGAACGGAGACTCCACCCCGCTATCGCTGCCAGTGAGAACGGAGACTCCACCCCGCTATCGCTGCCAGTGAGAACGGAGACTCCACCCCGCTATCGCTGCCAGCGAGGACGGAGACTCCACCCCACTATCGCTGCCAGCGAGTACGGAGACTCCACCCCGCTATCGCTGCCAGTGAGGACGGAGACTCCACCCCGCTATCGCTGCCAGTGAGGACGGAGACTCCACCCCGCTATCGCTGCCAGTGAGGACGGAGACTCCACCCCGCTATCGCTGCCAGCGAGTACGGAGACTCCACCCCGCTATCGCTGCCAGTGAGAACGGAGACTCCGCCCAGCTATCGCTGCCAGTGAGAACGGAGACTCCACCCCGCTATCGCTGCCAGTGAGGACGGAGACTCCACCCCGCTATCGCTGCCAGTGAGGACGGAGACTCCACCCCGCTATCGCTGCCAGTGAGAACGGAGACTCCACCCCGCTATCGCTGTCAGTGAGGACGGAGACTCCACCCCGCTATCGCCGCCAGCGAGAACGGAGACTCCACCCCGCTATCGCTGTCAGTGAGGACGAGACTCCACCCCGCTATCGCTGTCAGTGAGAACGTGACTCCACCCCGCTATCGCTGCCAGTGAGAACGGGGACTCCACCCCGCTATCGCTGCCAGCGAGGACGGAGACTCCACCCCGCTATCGCTGCCAGTGAGAACGGGGACTCCACCCCGCTATCGCTGCCAGTGAGGACGGAGACTCCACCCCGCTATCGCTGCCAGTGAGGACGGAGACTCCACCCCGCTATCGCTGCCAGTGAGGACGGAGACTCCACCCCGCTATCGCTGCCAGTGAGAACGGGGACTCCACCCCGCTATCGCTGCCAGTGAGAACGAGACTCCACCCCGCTATCGCTGCCAGTGAGAACGGGGACTCCACCCCGCTATCGCTGCCAGTGAGGACGGAGACTCCACCCCGCTATCGCTGCCAGCAAGGACGGAGACTCCACCCCGCTATCGCCGCCAGTGAGAACGAGACTCCACCCCGCTATCGCTGCCAGTGAGGACGGAGACTCCACCCCGCTATCGCTGCCAGTGAGAACGAGACTCCACCCCGCTATCGCTGCCAGTGAGAACGGGGACTCCACCCCGCTATCGCTGCCAGTGAGGACGGGGACTCCACCCCGCTATCGCTGCCAGTGAGAACGGAGACTCCACCCCGCTATCGCTGCCAGTGAGGACGGAGACCCCACCCCACTATCGCTGCCAGCGAGGACGGAGACTCCGCCCCGCTATCGCTGCCAGTGAGGACGGAGACTCCACCCCGCTATCGCTGCCAGTGAGAACGGAGACTCCACCCCGCTATCGCTGCCAGTGAGAACGGAGACTCCACCCCGCTATCGCTGCCAGCGAGGACGGAGACTCCACCCCGCTATCGCTGCCAGTGAGAACGGAGACTCCACCCCGCTATCGCTGCCAGTGAGAACGGAGACTCCACCCCGCTATCGCTGCCAGCGAGGACGGAGACTCCGCCCCGCTATCGCTGCCAGTGAGAACGGAGACTCCACCCCGCTATCGCTGCCAGTGAGAACGGAGACTCCACCCCGCTATCGCTGCCAGTGAGAACGGAGACTCCACCCCGCTATCGCTGCCAGTGAGAACGGAGACTCCACCCCACTATCGCTGCCAGCGAGGACGGAGACTCCACCCCGCTATCGCTGCCAGTGAGAACGGAGACTCCACCCCGCTATCGCTGCCAGTGAGAACGGAGACTCCACCCCGCTATCGCTGCCAGCGAGGACGGAGACTCCGCCCCGCTATCGCTGCCAGTGAGGACGGAGACTCCACCCCGCTATCGCCGCCAGTGAGAACGAGACTCCGCCCCGCTATCGCTGCCAGTGAGAACGGAGACTCCACCCCGCTATCGCTGCCAGTGAGAACGGAGACTCCACCCCGCTATCGCTGCCAGTGAGAACGGAGACTCCACCCCGCTATCGCTGCCAGTGAGGACGGAGACTCCACCCCGCTATCGCTGCCAGTGAGAACGGGGACTCCACCCCGCTATCGCTGCCAGCGAGGACGGAGACTCCGCCCCGCTATCGCTGCCAGTGAGGACGGAGACTCCACCCCGCTATCGCTGCCAGCGAGGACGGAGACTCCACCCCACTATCACTGCCAGCGAGGACGGAGACTCCACCCCGCTATCGCTGCCAGCGAGGACGGAGACTCCACCCCGCTATCGCTGCCAGCGAGTACGGAGACTCCACCCCGCTATCGCTGCCAGTGAGAACGGGGACTCCACCCCGCTATCGCTGCCAGTGAGAACGGGGACTCCACCCCGCTATCGCTGCCAGTGAGAACGGAGACTCCACCCCGCTATCGCTGCCAGTGAGAACGGAGACTCCACCCCGCTATCGCTGCCAGTGAGGACGGAGACTCCACCCCGCTATCGCTGCCAGTGAGAACGGGGACTCCACCCCGCTATCGCTGCCAGTGAGAACGGGGACTCCACCCCGCTATCGCTGCCAGTGAGAACGGGGACTCCACCCCGCTATCGCCACCAGTGAGAACGGGGACTCCACCCCGCTATCGCTGCCAGTGAGAACGGAGACTCCACCCCGCTATCGCCACCAGTGAGAACGGGGACTCCACCCCGCTATCGCCACCAGTGAGAACGGGGACTCCACCCCGCTATCGCTGCCAGTGAGAACGGAGACTCCACCCCGCTATCGCTGCCAGCGAGGACGGAGACTCCAACCCGCTATCGCTGCCAGTGAGGACGGAGACTCCACCCCGCTATCGCTGCCAGCGAGTACGGAGACTCCACCCCGCTATCGCTGCCAGCGAGTACGGAGACTCCACCCCGCTATCGCTGCCAGTGAGAACGGAGACTCCACCCCGCTATCGCTGCCAGCGAGGACGGAGACTCCACCCCGCTATCGCTGCCAGCGAGAACGGGGACTCCACCCCGCTATCGCTGCCAGCGAGAACGGGGACTCCACCCCGCTATCGCTGCCAGCGAGGACGGAGACTCCACCTCGCTATCGCTGCCAGTGAGGACGGAGACTCCACCCCGCTATCGCTGCCAGTGAGGACGGAGACTCCACCCCGCTATCGCTGCCAGTGAGAACGGAGACTCCACCCCGCTATCGCTGCCAGTGAGGACGGAGACTCCACCCCGCTATCGCTGCCAGTGAGAACGGAGACTCCACCCCGCTATCGCTGCCAGCGAGTACGGAGACTCCACCCTGCTATCGCTGCCAGTGAGGACGGAGACTCCACCCCGCTATCGCTGCCAGTGAGGACGGAGACTCCACCCCGCTATCGCTGTCAGCGAGGACGGAGACTCCACCCCGCTATCGCTGCCAGTGAGAACGGAGACTCCACCCCGCTATCGCTGCCAGTGAGGACGGAGACTCCACCCCGCTATCGCTGCCAGTGAGAACGGAGACTCCACCCCGCTATCGCTGCCAGCGAGAACGGGGACTCCACCCCGCTATCGCCACCAGTGAGAACGAGACTCCACCCCGCTATCGCTGCCAGTGAGAACGGAGACTCCACCCCGCTATCGCTGCGAGTGAGAACGGAGACTCCGCCCCGCTATCGCTGCCAGTGAGAACGGAGACTCCACCCCGCTATCGCTGTCAGTGAGGACGGAGACTCCACCCCGCTATCGTTGCCAGTGAGAACGGGGACTCCACCCCGCTATCGCTGCCAGTGAGAACGGAGACTCCACCCCGCTATCGCTGCCAGTGAGGACGGAGACTCCACCCCGCTATCGCTGCCAGTGAGAACGGAGACTCCACCCCGCTATCGCCGCCAGTGAGAACGGAGACTCCACCCCGCTATCGCTGCCAGCGAGGACGGAGACTCCACCCCGCTATCGCTGCCAGTGAGGACGGAGACTCCACCCCGCTATCGCTGCCAGTGAGAACGGAGACTCCACCCCGCTATCGCTGCCAGCGAGGACGGAGACTCCACCCCGCTATCGCTGCCAGTGAGAACGGAGACTCCACCCCGCTATCGCTGCCAGCGAGGACGGAGACTCCACCCCGCTATCGCTGCCAGTGAGGACGGAGACTCCACCCCGCTATCGCTGCCAGTGAGAACGGGGACTCCACCCCGCTATCGCTGCCAGTTAGTACGGAGACTCCACCCCGCTATCGCTGCCAGTGAGGACGGGGACTCCACCCCGCTATCGCTGCCAGTTAGTACGGAGACTCCACCCCGCTATCGCTGCCAGCGAGGACGGAGACTCCACCCCGCTATCGCTGCCAGCGAGGACGGAGACTCCACCCCGCTATCGCTGCCAGTGAGAACGGAGACTCCACCCCGCTATCGCTGCCAGTGAGAACGGAGACTCCACCCCGCTATCGCTGCCAGTGAGGACGGAGACTCCACCCCGCTATCGCTGCCAGCGAGTACGGAGACTCCGCCCCGCTATCGCTGCCAGTGAGGACGGAGACTCCACCCCGCTATCGCTGCCAGCGAGGACGGAGACTCCACCCCACTATCACTGCCAGCGAGGACGGAGACTCCACCCCGCTATCGCCGCCAGTGAGAACGGAGACTCCACCCCGCTATCGCTGCCAGCGAGGACGGAGACTCCACCCCGCTATCGCTGCCAGTGAGAACGGGGACTCCACCCCGCTATCGCTGCCAGTGAGAACGGGGACTCCACCCCGCTATCGCTGCCAGTGAGAACGGAGACTCCACCCCGCTATCGCTGCCAGTGAGGACGGAGACTCCACCCAGCTATCGCTGCCAGCGAGAACGGGGACTCCACCCCGCTATCGCCACCAGCGAGGACGGGGACTCCACCCCGCTATCGCTGCCAGTGAGGACGGGGACTCCACCCCGCTATCGCCGCCAGTGAGAACGGAGACTCCGCCCAGCTATCGCTGCCAGTGAGAACGGAGACTCCGCCCCGCTATCGCTGCCAGCGAGTACGGAGACTCCACCCCGCTATCGCTGCCAGTGAGGACGGAGACTCCACCCCGCTATCGCTGCCAGTGAGGACGGAGACTCCGCCCCGCTATCGCTGCCAGCGAGTACGGAGACTCCACCCCGCTATCGCTGCCAGCGAGTACGGAGACTCCACCCCGCTATCGCTGCCAGTGAGGACGGAGACTCCACCCCGCTATCGCTGCCAGTGTGAACGGAGACTCCACCCCGCTATCGCTGCCAGCGAGTACGGAGACTCCACCCCGCTATCGCTGCCAGTGAGGACGGGGACTCCACCCCGCTATCGCCGCCAGTGAGAACGGAGACTCCACCCCGCTATCGCTGCCAGTGAGAACGGAGACTCCACCCCGCTATCGCTGCCAGCAAGGACGGAGACTCCACCCCGCTATCGCCGCCAGTGAGAACGAGACTCCACCCCGCTATCGCTGCCAGTGAGAACGGAGACTCCGCCCAGCTATCGCTGCCAGTGAGGACGGAGACTCCACCCCGCTATCGCTGCCAGCGAGGACGGAGACTCCACCCCGCTATCGCTGCCAGTGAGAACGGAGACTCCACCCCGCTATCGCTGCCAGCGAGGACGGAGACTCCACCCCGCTATCGCTGCCAGTGAGAACGGAGACTCCACCCCGCTATCCCTGCCAGTGAGGACGGGGACTCCACCCCGCTATCGCTGCCAGTGAGGACGGAGACTCCACCCCGCTATCGCCGCCAGTGAGAACGAGACTCCACCCCGCTATCGCTGCCAGTGAGAACGGAGACTCCACCCCGCTATCGCTGCCAGTGAGAACGGAGACTCCACCCCGCTATCGCTGCCAGTGAGAACGGAGACTCCACCCCGCTATCGCCGCCAGTGAGAACGGGGACTCCACCCCGCTATCGCTGCCAGCGAGTACGGAGACTCCACCCCGCTATCGCTGCCAGTGAGAACGAGACTCCACCCCGCTATCGCTGCCAGCGAGAACGGAGACTCCACCCCGCTATCGCTGCCAGTGAGGACGGAGACTCCACCCCGCTATCGCTGCCAGTGAGAACGAGACTCCACCCCGCTATCGCTGCCAGCGAGGACGGAGACTCCACCCCGCTATCGCTGCCAGTGAGGACGGGGACTCCACCCTGCTATCGCTGCCAGCGAGGACGGAGACTCCACCCCGCTATCGCCGCCAGCGAGGACGGAGACTCCACCCCGCTATCGCTGCCAGCGAGGACGGAGACTCCACCCCGCTATCGCTGCCAGTGAGAACGGAGACTCCACCCCGCTATCGCTGCCAGTGAGAACGGAGACTCCACCCCGCTATCCCTGCCAGTGAGAACGGGGACTCCACCCCGCTATCGCTGCCAGTGAGAACGAGACTCCACCCCGCTATCGCTGCCAGTGAGGACGGGGACTCCACCCCGCTATCGCTGCCAGTGAGGACGGAGACTCCACCCCGCTATCGCTGCCAGTGAGAACGGAGACTCCACCCCGCTATCGCTGCCAGTGAGAACGGAGACTCCACCCCGCTATCGCTGCCAGTGAGAACGGAGACTCCACCCCGCTATCGCCGCCAGTGAGAACGGGGACTCCACCCCGCTATCGCTGCCAGCGAGGACGGAGACTCCACCCCGCTATCGCTGCCAGTGAGGACGGAGACTCCACCCCGCTATCGCTGCCAGTGAGGACGGGGACTCCACCCCGCTATCGCTGCCAGTGAGGACGGAGACTCCACCCCGCTATCGCCGCCAGTGAGAACGGAGACTCCACCCCGCTATCGCTGCCAGTGAGAACGGAGACTCCACCCCGCTATCGCTGCCAGTGAGAACGGAGACTCCACCCCGCTATCGCCGCCAGTGAGAACGGGGACTCCACCCCGCTATCGCTGCCAGCGAGGACGGAGACTCCACCCCGCTATCGCTGCCAGCGAGGACGGAGACTCCACCCCGCTATCGCTGCCAGCGAGTACGGAGACTCCACCCCGCTATCGCTGCCAGTGAGAACGAGACTCCACCCCGCTATCGCTGCCAGCGAGAACGGAGACTCCACCCCGCTATCGCTGCCAGTGAGGACGGAGACTCCACCCCGCTATCGCTGCCAGCAAGGACGGAGACTCCACCCCGCTATCGCCGCCAGTGAGAACGAGACTCCGCCCCGCTATCGCTGCCAGTGAGGACGGAGACTCCACCCCGCTATCGCTGCCAGCGAGGACGGAGACTCCACCCCGCTATCGCTGCCAGTGAGGACGGAGACTCCACCCCGCTATCGCTGCCAGCGAGGACGGAGACTCCACCCCGCTATCGCTGCCAGTGAGGACGGGGACTCCACCCCGCTATCGCTGCCAGCGAGGACGGAGACTCCACCCCGCTATCGCTGCCAGCAAGGACGGAGACTCCACCCCGCTATCGCCGCCAGTGAGAACGAGACTCCACCCCGCTATCGCTGCCAGCGAGGACGGAGACTCCACCCCGCTATCGCTGCCAGCGAGGACGGAGACTCCACCCCGCTATCGCCGCCAGTGAGAACGGAGACTCCACCCCGCTATCGCTGCCAGTGAGAACGGAGACTCCACCCCGCTATCGCTGCCAGTGAGAACGGAGACTCCACCCCACTATCACTGCCAGCGAGGACGGAGACTCCACCCCGCTATCGCTGCCAGTGAGTACGGAGACTCCACACCGCTATCGCTGCCAGCGAGTACGGAGACTCCACCCCGCTATCGCTGCCAGTGAGGACGGAGACTCCACCCCGCTATCGCTGCGAGTGAGAACGGGGACTCCACCCCGCTATCGCTGCCAGTGAGAACGGAGACTCCACCCCGCTATCGCTGCCAGTGAGAACGGGGACTCCACCCCGCTATCGCTGCCAGTGAGAACGGAGACCCCACCCCGCTATCGCTGCCAGTGAGAACGGGGACTCCACCCCGCTATCGCTGCCAGTGAGAACGGGGACTCCACCCCGCTATCGCTGCCAGTGAGAACGGAGACCCCACCCCGCTATCGCTGCCAGTGAGAACGGGGACTCCACCCCGCTATCGCTGCCAGTGAGAACGGGGACTCCACCCCGCTATCGCTGCCAGTGAGAACGGAGACTCCACCCCGCTATCGCTGCCAGCGAGGACGGAGACCCCACCCCGCTATCGCTGCCAGTGAGAACGGAGACTCCACCCCGCTATCGCTGCCAGTGAGAACGGAGACTCCACCCCGCTATCGCTGCCAGTGAGGACGGAGACTCCACCCCGCTATCGCTGCCAGCGAGTACGGAGACTCCACCCCGCTATCGCTGCCAGTGAGAACGGAGACTCCGCCCAGCTATCGCTGCCAGTGAGAACGGAGACTCCGCCCCGCTATCGCTGCCAGCGAGGACGGAGACTCCACCCCGCTATCGCTGCCAGTGAGGACGGAGACTCCACCCCGCTATCGCTGCCAGTGAGAACGGGGACTCCACCCCGCTATCGCTGCCAGTGAGAACGGAGACTCCACCCCGCTATCGCTGCCAGCGAGGACGGAGACTCCACCCCGCTATCGCTGCCAGCGAGAACGGAGACTCCACCCCGCTATCGCTGCCAGTGAGAACGGGGACTCCACCCCGCTATCGCTGCCAGTGAGAACGGGGACTCCACCCCGCTATCGCTGCCAGTGAGAACGGAGACTCCACCCCGCTATCGCTGCCAGTGAGAACGGGGACTCCACCCCGCTATCGCTGCCAGTGAGAACGGGGACTCCACCCCGCTATCGCTGCCAGTGAGAACGGAGACTCCACCCCGCTATCGCTGCCAGTGAGAACGGGGACTCCACCCCGCTATCGCTGCCAGTGAGAACGGAGACTCCACCCCGCTATCGCTGCCAGTGAGAACGGGGACTCCACCCCGCTATCGCTGCCAGTGAGAACGGGGACTCCACCCCGCTATCGCCGCCAGTGAGAACGGAGACTCCACCCCGCTATCGCTGCCAGTGAGGACGGAGACTCCACCCCGCTATCGCTGCCAGTGAGAACGGGGACTCCACCCCGCTATCGCTGCCAGTGAGAACGGAGACTCCGCCCAGCTATCGCTGCGAGTGAGAACGGGGACTCCACCCCGCTATCGCTGCCAGCGAGAACGGGGACTCCACCCCGCTATCGCTGCCAGCGAGGACGGAGACTCCACCCCACTATCACTGCCAGCGAGGACGGAGACTCCACCCCGCTATCGCTGCCAGTGAGGACGGAGACTCCACCCCGTTATCGCTGCCAGTGAGGACGGAGACTCCACCCCGCTATCGCTGCCAGTGAGAACGGGGACTCCACCCCGCTATCGCTGCCAGTGAGGACGGAGACTCCACCCCGCTATCGCTGCCAGTGAGGACGGAGACCCCACCCCGCTATCGCTGTCAGTGAGGACGGAGACTCCACCCCGCTATCGCTGCCAGTGAGTACGGAGACTCCACCCCGCTATCGCTGCCAGTGAGAACGGAGACTCCACCCCGCTATCGCTGCCAGTGAGAACGGGGACTCCACCCCGCTATCGCTGCCAGCGAGAACGGGGACTCCACCCCGCTATCGCTGCCAGCGAGTACGGAGACTCCGCCCCACTATCGCTGCCAGTGAGAACGGAGACTCCGCCCCGCTATCGCTGCCAGCGAGTACGGAGACTCCGCCCAGCTATCGCTGCCAGCGAGGACGGAGACTCCACCCCGCTATCGCCGCCAGTGAGAACGGAGACTCCACCCCGCTATCGCCGCCAGTGAGAACGGAGACTCCACCCCGCTATCGCTGCCAGTGAGAACGGAGACTCCACCCCGCTATCGCTGCCAGTGAGAACGGGGACTCCACCCCGCTATCGCTGCCAGCGAGAACGGGGACTCCACCCCGCTATCGCTGCCAGCGAGTACGGAGACTCCGCCCCACTATCGCTGCCAGTGAGAACGGAGACTCCGCCCCGCTATCGCTGCCAGCGAGTACGGAGACTCCGCCCAGCTATCGCTGCCAGCGAGGACGGAGACTCCACCCCGCTATCGCCGCCAGTGAGAACGGAGACTCCACCCCGCTATCGCCGCCAGTGAGAACGGAGACTCCACCCCGCTATCGCTGCCAGCGAGGACGGAGACTCCACCCTGCTATCGCTGCCAGTGAGAACGGAGACTCCACCCCGCTATCGCTGCCAGCGAGGACGGAGACTCCACCCCGCTATCGCTGCCAGCAAGGACGGAGACTCCACCCCGCTATCGCTGCCAGCGAGGACGGAGACTCCACCCCGCTATCGCTGTCAGTGAGGACGGAGACTCCACCCCGCTATCGCTGTCAGTGAGGACGGAGACTCCACCCCGCTATCGCTGCCAGTGAGAACGGAGACTCCACCCCGCTATCGCTGCCAGTGAGAACGGAGACTCCGCCCAGCTATCGCTGCCAGCAAGGACGGAGACTCCACCCCGCTATCGCTGCCAGCGAGGACGGAGACTCCACCCCGCTATCGCTGCCAGTGAGGACGGAGACTCCACCCCGCTATCGCTGTCAGTGAGGACGGAGACTCCACCCCGCTATCGCCGCCAGTGAGAACGAGACTCCACCCCGCTATCGCTGCCAGTGAGAACGGAGACTCCGCCCCGCTATCGCTGCCAGTGAGAACGGATACTCCGCCCAGCTATCGCCGCCAGTGAGAACGAGACTCCACCCCGCTATCCCTGCCAGTGAGAACGAGACTCCACCCCGCTATTGCTGCCAGCGAGGACGGAGACTCCACCCCGCTATCCCTGCCAGTGAGAACGAGACTCCACCCCGCTATCGCTGCCAGTGAGAACGAGACTCCACCCCGCTATCGCTGCCAGTGAGAACGGAGACTCCACCCCGCTATCCCTGCCAGTGAGAACGAGACTCCACCCCGCTATCGCTGCCAGTGAGGACGGAGACTCCACCCCGCTATCGCTGCCAGTGAGAACGGAGACTCCACCCCGCTATCGCTGCCAGTGAGAACGGAGACTCCACCCCGCTATCGCTGCCAGTGAGGACGGGGACTCCACCCCGCTATCGCTGCCAGTGAGGACGGAGACTCCACCCCGCTATCGCCGCCAGTGAGAACGAGACTCCACCCCGCTATCGCTGCCAGTGAGGACGGGGACTCCACCCCGCTATCGCTGCCAGTGAGGACGGGGACTCCACCCCGCTATCGCTGCCAGTGAGGACGGAGACTCCACCCCGCTATCGCTGCCATCGAGGACGGAGACTCCAGCCCGCTATCGCTGCGAGTGAGAACGGAGACTCCACCCCGCTATCGCTGCCAGTGAGAACGGAGACTCCACCCCGCTATCGCTGCCAGCGAGAACGGAGACTCCACCCCGCTATCGCCGCCAGTGAGAACGAGACTCCACCCCGCTATCGCTGCCAGCGAGGACGGAGACTCCACCCCGCTATCGCTGCCAGTGAGGACGGAGACTCCACCCCGCTATCGCTGCCAGTGAGAACGGAGACTCCACCCCGCTATCGCCGCCAGCGAGGACTGAGACTCCACCCCGCTATCGCCGCCAGCGAGGACGGAGACTCCACCCCGCTATCGCCGCCAGCGAGGACGGAGACTCCACCCCGCTATCGCTGCCAGTGAGAACGGAGACTCCACCCCGCTATCGCTGCCAGTGAGGACGGAGACTCCACCCCGCTATCGCTGCCAGCGAGGACGGAGACTCCACCCCGCTATCACTGCCAGTGAGAACGGAGACTCCACCCCGCTATCGCTGCCAGTGAGGACGGAGACTCCACCCCGCTATCGCTGCCAGTGAGAACGGAGACTCCACCCCGCTATCGCTGCCAGCGAGGACGGAGACTCCACCCCGCTATCGCTGCCAGTGAGGACGGAGACTCCACCCCGCTATCGCTGCCAGTGAGGACGGAGACTCCACCCCGCTATCGCTGCCAGTGAGGACGGAGACTCCACCCCGCTATCGCTGCCAGCGAGGACGGAGACTCCACCCCGCTATCGCTGCCAGTGAGAACGGAGACTCCACCCCGCTATCGCTGCCAGTGAGAACGGAGACTCCACCCCGCTATCGCTGCCAGTGAGGACGGAGACTCCACCCCGCTATCGCTGCCAGCGAGGACGGAGACTCCACCCCGCTATCGCTGCCAGTGAGAACGGAGACTCCACCCCGCTATCGCTGCCAGTGAGAACGGGGACTCCACCCCGCTATCGCTGCCAGCGAGGACGGAGACCCCACCCCGCTATCGCTGTCAGTGAGAACGGAGACTCCACCCCGCTATCGCTGCCAGTGAGGACGGAGACTCCACCCCACTATCGCTGCCAGTGAGAATGGGGACTCCACCCCGCTATCGCTGCCAGCGAGGACGGAGACTCCACCCCGCTATCGCTGCCAGTGAGAACGGAGACTCCACCCCGCTATCGCTGCCAGTGAGAACGGGGACTCCACCCCGCTATCGCTGCCAGCGAGGACGGAGACTCCACCCCGCTATCGCTGCCAGTGAGAACGGAGACTCCGCCCCGCTATCGCTGCCAGTGAGAACGGAGACTCCACCCCGCTATCGCTGCCAGTGAGAACGGAGACTCCACCCCGCTATTGCTGCCAGCGAGGACGGAGACTCCACCCCGCTATCGCTGCCAGTGAGAACGGACACTCCACCCCGCTATCGCCACCAGTGAGAACGGAGACTCCACCCCGCTATCGCTGCCAGTGAGGACGGAGACTCCACCCCGCTATCGCTGCCAGTGAGAACGGAGACTCCACCCCGCTATCGCCGCCAGTGAGGACGGAGACCCCACCCCGCTATCGCTGCCAGTGAGAACGGAGACTCCACCCCGCTATCGCTGCCAGCGAGGACGGAGACTCCACCCCGCTATCGCTGCCAGCGAGGACGGAGACTCCACCCCGCTATCGCTGCCAGCGAGGACGGAGACTCCACCCCGCTATCGCTGCCAGCGAGTACGGAGACTCCACCCCGCTATCGCTGCCAGTGAGAACGAGACTCCACCCCGCTATCGCTGCCAGCGAGGACGGAGACTCCACCCCGCTATCGCTGCCAGCGAGGACGGAGTCTCCACCCCGCTATCGCTGCCAGCGAGGACGGAGACTCCACCCCGCTATCGCCGCCAGTGAGAACGAGACTCCACCCCGCTATCGCTGCCAGTGAGAACGGAGACTCCACCCCGCTATCGCTGCCAGCGAGGACGGAGACTCCACCCCGCTATCGCTGCCAGTGAGAACGAGACTCCACCCCGCTATCGCCGCCAGTGAGAACGAGACTCCACCCCGCTATCGCTGCCAGTGAGAACGGAGACTCCGCCCAGCTATCGCTGCCAGTGAGGACGGAGACTCCACCCCGCTATCGCTGCCAGCGAGGACGGAGACTCCACCCCGCTATCGCTGCCAGTGAGAACGGAGACCCCACCCCGCTATCGCTGCCAGCGAGGACGGAGACTCCACCCCGCTATCGCTGCCAGTGAGGACGGAGACTCCACCCCGCTATCGCTGCCAGTGTGAACGGAGACTCCACCCCGCTATCGCTGCCAGTGAGAACGGAGACTCCGCCCAGCTATCGCTGCCAGTGAGGACGGAGACTCCACCCCGCTATCGCTGCCAGCGAGGACGGAGACTCCACCCCGCTATCGCTGCCAGCGAGTACGGAGACTCCACCCCGCTATCGCTGCCAGTGAGAACGGAGACTCCACCCCGCTATCGCTGCCAGTGAGGACGGGGACTCCACCCCGCTATCGCTGCCAGCGAGTACGGAGACTCCACCCCGCTATCGCTGCCAGTGAGGACGGAGACTCCACCCCGCTATCGCTGCCAGCGAGAACGGAGACTCCACCCCGCTATCGCTGCCAGCGAGTACGGAGACTCCACCCCGCTATCGCTGCCAGCGAGTACGGAGACTCCACCCCGCTATCGCTGCCAGCGAGGACGGAGACTCCACCCCGCTATCGCTGCCAGCGAGGACGGAGACTCCACCCCGCTATCGCTGCCAGCGAGTACGGAGACTCCACCCCGCTATCGCTGCCAGTGAGAACGAGACTCCACCCCGCTATCGCTGCCAGCGAGGACGGAGACTCCACCCCGCTATCGCTGCCAGCGAGTACGGAGACTCCACCCCGCTATCGCTGCCAGTGAGAACGAGACTCCACCCCGCTATCGCTGCCAGCGAGGACGGAGACTCCACCCCGCTATCGCTGCCAGCGAGTACGGAGACTCCACCCCGCTATCGCTGCCAGCGAGGACGGAGACTCCACCCCGCTATCGCTGCCAGCGAGGACGGAGACTCCACCCCGCTATCGCTGCCAGCGAGTACGGAGACTCCACCCCGCTATCGCTGCCAGTGAGAACGAGACTCCACCCCGCTATCGCTGCCAGCGAGGACGGAGACTCCACCCCGCTATCGCCGCCAGTGAGAACCGAGACTCCACCCCGCTATCGCTGCCAGCGAGGACGGAGACTCCACCCCGCTATCGCTGCCAGCGAGGACGGAGGCGCCACCCCGCTATCGCTGCCAGTGAGGACGGAGACTCCGCCCAGCTATCGCTGCCAGCGAGGACGGAGACTCCACCCCGCTATCGCTGCCAGCGAGGACGGAGACTCCGCCCCGCTATCGCCGCCAGTGAGAACGGGGACTCCACCCCGCTATCGCCGCCAGTGAGAACGAGACTCCACCCCGCTATCGCTGCCAGTGAGAACGGAGACTCCACCCCGCTATCGCTGCCAGTGAGAACGGAGACTCCACCCCGCTATCGCTGCCAGTGAGAACGGAGACTCCGCCCAGCTATCGCTGCCAGTGAGGACGGAGACTCCACCCCGCTATCGCTGCCAGTGAGGACGGAGACTCCACCCCGCTATCGCTGCCAGTGAGAACGGGGACTCCACCCCGCTATCGCTGCCAGTGTGAACGGAGACTCCACCCCGCTATCGCTGCCAGTGAGAACGGAGACTCCGCCCCGCTATCGCTGCCAGCGAGGACGGAGACTCCACCCCGCTATCGCTGCCAGTGAGAACGGAGACTCCACCCCGCTATCGCTGCCAGCGAGGACGGAGACTCCACCCCGCTATCGCTGCCAGTGAGAACGGAGACTCCACCCCGCTATCGCTGCCAGCGAGGACGGAGACTCCACCCCGCTATCGCTGCCAGTGAGAACGGAGACTCCGCCCAGCTATCGCTGCCAGTGAGGACGGAGACTCCACCCCGCTATCGCTGCGAGTGAGGACGGAGACTCCACCCCGCTATCGCTGCCAGCGAGGACGGAGACTCCACCCCGCTATCGCTGCCAGCGAGGACGGAGACTCCACCCCGCTATCGCTGCCAGTGTGAACGGAGACTCCACCCCGCTATCGCTGCGAGTGAGGACGGAGACTCCACCCCGCTATCGCTGCCAGTGTGAACGGAGACTCCACCCCGCTATCGCTGCCAGCGAGGACGGAGACTCCACCCCGCTATCGCTGCCAGTGTGAACGGAGACTCCACCCCGCTATCGCTGCGAGTGAGGACGGAGACTCCACCCCGCTATCGCTGCCAGTGTGAACGGAGACTCCACCCCGCTATCGCTGCCAGCGAGGACGGAGACTCCACCCCGCTATCGCTGCGAGTGAGGACGGAGACTCCACCCCGCTATCGCTGCCAGTGTGAACGGAGACTCCACCCCGCTATCGCTGCCAGTGAGAACGGGGACTCCACCCCGCTATCGCTGCCAGTGAGAACGGGGACTCCACCCCGCTATCGCTGCCAGTGAGGACGGAGACTCCACCCCGCTATCGCTGTCAGTGAGGACGGGGACTCCACCCTGCTATCGCTGCCAGTGAGAACGGAGACTCCACCCCGCTATCGCTGCCAGTGAGGACGGAGACTCCACCCTGCTATCGCTGCCAGCGAGTACGGAGACTCCACCCCGCTATCGCTGCCAGCGAGGACGGAGACTCCACCCCGCTATCGCTGCCAGTGAGAACGGAGACTCCACCCCGCTATCGCTGCCAGCGAGAACGGAGACTCCACCCCGCTATCGCTGCCAGTGAGAACGGAGACTCCACCCCGCTATCGCTGCCAGTGAGGACGGAGACTCCACCCCGCTATCGCTGCCAGTGAGGACGGAGACTCCACCCCGCTATCGCTGCCAGTGAGGACGGAGACTCCAGCCCGCTATCGCTGCGAGTGAGAACGGAGACTCCACCCCGCTATCGCTGCCAGTGAGGACGGAGACTCCACCCTGCTATCGCTGCCAGTGAGAACGGAGACTCCACCCCGCTATCCCTGCCAGCGAGGACGGAGACTCCACCCCGCTATCGCTGCCAGTGAGGACGGAGACTCCAGCCCGCTATCGCTGCGAGTGAGAACGGAGACTCCAGCCCGCTATCGCTGCCAGTGAGGACGGAGACTCCAGCCCGCTATCGCTGCCAGCAAGGACGGAGACTCCACCCCGCTATCGCTGCCAGTGAGAACGGAGACTCCACCCCGCTATCGCTGCCAGCGAGGACGGAGACTCCAGCCCGCTATCGCTGCCAGTGAGAACGGAGACTCCACCCCGCTATCCCTGCCAGTGAGAACGGAGACTCCACCCCGCTATCGCTGCCAGTGAGGACGGAGACTCCAGCCCGCTATCGCTGCCAGTGAGAACGGAGACTCCACCCCGCTATCGCTGCCAGTGAGGACGGAGACTCCACCCCGCTATCCCTGCCAGTGAGAACGGAGACTCCACCCCGCTATCGCTGCCAGTGAGAACGGACACTCCACCCCGCTATCGCTGCCAGTGAGGACGGAGAGTCCACCCCGCTATCGCTGCCAGTGAGAACGGGGACTCCACCCCGCTATCGCTGCCAGCAAGGACGGAGACTCCACCCCGCTATCGCTGCCAGCGAGGACGGGGACTCCACCCCGCTATCGCTGCCAGTGAGAACGGGGACTCCACCCCGCTATCGCTGCCAGTGAGGACGGAGACTCCACCCCGCTATCGCTGCCAGCGAGGACGGGGACTCCACCCCGCTATCGCTGCCAGCGAGAACGGGGACTCCACCCCGTTATCGCTGCCAGTGTGAACGGGGACTCCACCCCGCTATCGCTGCCAGCGAGAACGGGGACTCCACCCCGTTATCGCTGCCAGTGTGAACGGGGACTCCACCCCGCTATCGCTGCCAGTGTGAACGGGGACTCCACCCCGCTATCGCTGCCAGCGAGGACGGAGACTCCACCCCGCTATCGCTGCCAGTGAGTACGGAGACTCCACCCCGCTATCGCTGCCAGTGAGAACGGGGACTCCACCCCGTTATCGCTGCCAGTGTGAACGGGGACTCCACCCCGCTATCGCTGCCAGTGTGAACGGGGACTCCACCCCGCTATCGCTGCCAGCAAGGACGGAGAACTTGGCGCTCCATTCGCTGGCGGTGGAATTCTCTACTCCTGCCCCTTGTCAATAGGATTTCCTCTTGAAACTGCCCTCGCGGCTGAGAAACCCATGGGTGGGGGTGAGCTGCTGGTCTGATCAAACAATCCCCCCACCAGCGGACGGCCAGAGAATTCCGGCCTTGGCTTCAATGATTATTAATAACGCTGCTGTGTGGATTATTCAAAGAAGTAAATAGACTTTTATAGGGTGATATGCTGCAGCATAGAAGCTCACAACCAACCCCCACCCCCGTCCCCCACCCCCGTCCCCCACCTCTCTCCCCTGATGAATTCCCAATCATGGTTTAGGGACGAGAGGAACCACAGGAATGGAGTCAGGTGCTTCCCTCCAATGAAGAATGGAAAATCAAAGAGTGAGTTCCTCTCGATCCCCCTTGTGCATTTCCAGTGACTTAGTTCCAGAGTGACATGAGGCGGTGATCTTTATTCCTAAAAATAAATTGTCTCCATATCACGTTGCTCAAGAAACAGGCGGTGGCAAGGAGAAATATAAAGAAGAACAAACTTCCTTCAATATCGAAAGAAAGGAAGAATACACTAAGCTTTCAAATAATGTATCAGCGGAAGTAATAATTAGTTTCAGATATACTTGGACCTCTACTGTTTCAGTTCGGGAGTGTTGATGCTATTTTGTGATTTGTACGGCTTGTTATAAACTTTGGGGCTGCACTAAATAGTTCCATAGAGTCACTGCCAACAGTTTCTCCAATCAGTGGGATTCTGCATCCCTTTTCACCAGGAATCTACCTTCAGTATAAGATCAAAAAGTTGCTGATCTATTTATTCCAGGGTATCTGCACTTTTCATAAGTGAATTCACAGAATCACAGAATGGATGCAGCGAAGACGGAAGCCATTCGGCCCATCGTGTCTGCACCAGCTCTCCAAACGGGCATCATGACTTAGTACCTTTTCCCTGCCTTTTACCCACAACCCTGCACATTGTTTCCATCCAAATAGTCATCTAACGCCCTCTTGAATGCCTCAATTGACCCTACCTCCGCCACACTTCCAGGCAGTGCATTCCAGGCATGAAACATTGGTTTTGTGCAATCACATTAGTTTCTTTTGCAAATCACTTTAAATCCGTACCCTCCCGCTCTTGATCCTTTTACGAGTGGGGAGAGTTTCTCCTGATCTATTCTGTCCAGCAACCTCATGATTTTGAACATCTCAATCAAACCCCCTCTTAGCCTTATTCTCTCCAAGGAGAACAGTCCCAACCTCCCCAATCTGTCCTCATAGCTGATGTTTCTCATCGCTGGAACCATTGTCAGATTCCCAATCGTAACAAAAATGTAGCAGTGACATTTTCTTTCAATTCTATGATGTGTTTACAATTTGCAGCTGAATCTGGCTAAAACCTTCCAATTTCCCAGTAATTTCATATTCCGATGAATAGCTCAGTGCACAGTTCGCACAATATCGCTCAGGGGCAGCACGGTAGCACAGTGGTTAGCACTGTTGCTTCATAGCGCCAGGGTCCCAGGTTCGATTCCCGACTTGGGTCAGTGTCTGTGCGGAGACAGCACTGTGGGTGGGCCTATGTGAACTGCACCAGTTCAAGTATCAGATTTACTGCCACCTGGACACCTAGGGTTGGGTAATTAATGACGGCCTACCAGTGACGTCCACATCTTAATTTTGAATAAAACACAAACTATGCAGTCTAACCAATCCTTCTTTTGTCTCACATGCTACTTGTTTGGTTACGTAGCCTAACATTCTATTTATTGCTGCTTTCCCAGGACGAATCAATTCGCCTTTAATTTGCCGACAATAATTCCTTTAACTATTGCTCATTATTAGTTTCCACTCCGATCCAAGCACAGCAATGGCAAAAGGAACATTGCCTCAGGATGCTCAGATATACCGGGGATATACCTGAGAAGCTGTGCCATTTACTTTAAAAAAAACATGCAGGAGGTTTGGAACATAGGGACGAGACTGCCAGCAGCCATTTAAGTGTCCCAAAGTTCCTCAACATTAATGCCGCCAGCATTTCTAGGGTAGCAGAGAGGGACATCAGCCAAGTTGGATCAAAGAAGGTGATGGAGGTTAACTAGCAGAGTATTTTCATTCCCTTTGCTATTGAACAACGACACTCACACACAGAACTCCTCAATGTCACCAGTCTGCAGGGTTTCCAACATTTCAGAGGGAAATGGGTGATATCCGTATATTCGTCCAAACAAATAACTTTAAAACAAAACACTGCGGACGCTGGAGGTCAGAAATAAAAGCAGAAAGTGTTGGGGAGAGACCCAGCAGGTCTGGTCTCATCTGTGGAGCGATAAACAGGGTTAATGTTTTGAGTCCAATATGATTCTTCTTCGGAACTGGACTTCGGAGTTCCAAGGAAGAGTCAGATTGGACTCAGAATGTTAACTCTGTTTCTCTCTGCACAGAGTGTACCAGAGTAGCTGTGTTTTTTTCTGCACTTTCTGCTTTTATTCATCCAAACACCTATGTTTAGCCCAAACTTATGTTGAATCCAAACCCATAGGCACAATACGCTGGCCAAAAGAACAGGAAAGGGTTGGAGCTATCAATATATAACTGATCGATAATAGCCAATACTGTTTTGTGCTCTCTTCCCAGACCACAGTCACATTGCCTTAATTTTTCATCAATCATCAATGCCAAGCTAATTTGAAGGTGAAGGCAGATTGGATAGATAATGACACTGAGTGCAGCACGTTTGCGCAGTGTGTTAGCCCTGCAGCCTCACGGTGCCGAGGTCCCAGGTTCGATCCCGGCTCTGGGTCACTGTCCGTGTGGAGTTTGCACATTCTCCCCGTGTTTGCGTGGGCTTCGCCCCCACAACCCAAAGATGTGCAGGCTAGGTGAATTGGCCACGCTAAATTGCCCCTTAATTGGAAAAAATGAATTGGGTAGTCTAAATTCATTTTTAAAAAAGATAATGACACTGCTGAGGCAGCCATGAGAGCAGGAAGCATACAGGTACAACAAGACTCACAGGATTGTAATCATTTGTACCTTGACCGTAAGTGTCTTGAAACTGCATTTCATAGATTTGAGAAGTTCAGTGATAATCTGAAGTACATAGCACAAGTTCACTCTCCCCTCCTGCAAGTTCTAATTAGTTACTGTAGACAGTTGAAATATCTTTCATCTCCTGCGACTGCCTGAGTACTAACATAAGGAATTGGAGGAGCTAGATGTCAAGGGTCCGATAGGGGCTTCCTGGGTGAGATTATCCCCCTTGCCTTTTTCCCTGAAGGTGTTTGGTGTCAAAATTCTTTTCATCTTCAAGACAGGTGCAGTGTCATCATTTTTAATATCTGGTCCTAAAGGGGACTCTCTCGCATTTATAAAAACCCAATTTTTAAAAAATGTTTTGTTTAAATAAGACAATCTGGAGCAGTGTTTTACAAACTTTTTTTCCGGGGACCTATTTTTATAAACCGGCCGACCTTCGCGGCCCACGCCGGCCGACCTTCGCAGCCCACGCCGGCCGACCTTCGCGGCCCACGCCGGCCGACCTTCGCGGCCCACGCCGGCCGACCTTCGCGGCCCACGCCGGCCGACCTTCGCAGCCCACGCCGGCCGACCTTCGCGGCCCACGCCGGCCGACCTTCGCGGCCCACGCCGGCCGACCTTCGCGGCCCACGCCGGCCGACCTTCGCGGCCCACGCCGGCCGACCTGCACGACCCACCATTTTCTCTTACCTTGTTTGTTGCTGACAAAAATGGAGGAAATGGTTTTGGGTCCCTTTGGCCCCAATGGTCCCTTTGTTGGGCACGCATGCGCAGTGCGGCCAAATCTGAAAAAATCTGTTCCTGGCCATTTTGAAGCCCGCTTGCAGCTGGCATTATTAAAAGCCAGCTGCGGCTGTTGCCTGCGGATTTGCGCGATCAGGAGCGCCGTGACGGATGACTCCGCGACCCTCCCGACTCCCGCCCTCAACTCACCCGCAGGTCGCGCCCCCAAGTTTGACAATGCCTGATCTATAGAATCCCTACAGTGCAGAAGGAGGCCATTTGGCCCATCCAGTCTGCACCGCCCCTCTGAAAGAGCTCCCTATCGAGGCCCACTTTCCCGCCCTATCCCCATAACCCTGTAACCTCGTCTAACGTTTGGACACCGAGGGAAAATTTATCACGGCCAATCCACCTAACCTGCACATCTTTGGACTGTGGGAGGAAATGGGGGCACCCGGAGGAAACCCACGCAGACACGGGGAGAACATGCAAACTCCACACAGACAGTCACGCAAGGCTGGAATCAAACCCGGGGCCCTGGCGCTGTGAGGCAGCCGTGCTGCCCACAGCAGCCACCATTCCGCCTCAATCCAAGACCTGTGAGGAACATTTTAATACATTGTGTCTGCATCTTCTCATTTAAGCAATCGGCAAGGCAGTCTTTCCATTGAAATACTGACGCATCAAACTAACTTGAGTCAGTTCTATTTCTTGACTACTTAACACCGTGAATGACTGCAGTGACTTAATCTTGACCTCTTTATTAGGCTGTTTAAGTCAGTCGAAAATGCAGTAATGAGTACTTTTGTGAAATTAGTGACATTTAAAGGGTGCACGGCCTTTCATGAAACATATTTTTACTCAGGGGACAAGAAGCCAGATTAAACCACGATATCGAATGAGTGGGTTACAGCGTAAAACAACTAGATAAGGGAATTTTATGGGAATATATCATGTGCTGCCCAAGGAAGTGTCGCACCATGGTAACGTCTGGTTACAAAATGACAGGTGTCAATGCAGTTGCATCATCGTGCATTTGAAAACAATCAAGAGATTTACCAAGTATTTTATTTCTCTTGGACAACACCGTCTCTTAAAGATCCAGCTGAATTTAGTCATCAACTCACCTGCGAATAACATACTTTGCGCTCTGGAGGATGGAGTGAATTTCTTGCCCACCAAAAAGCGTTTGTGGTGGTCAAACCCATGTGCAGAGGAGGTGAAATGCCACGAACATTAAGACAAGCAATAAAATCTGGTAGAAATTGCTACAGCGGAGCTATCAGATCAAGTGCTCATTACAGTGCAAGAGTCCTTCCTGTTTATTTCCCTTGTTCCCATTTCATTTATTTTATTATTTCTGGTTTGTGGATCCATAATCGGGATGTGCCTCGAAGCAGAAGATTCAAAGTTGAAGCTGCCTGCTTACCAGGACACTGTGTTCCCAGGTTTGGGTTTTGGGAAGGAGATGATGTGTTGGGTATGCCGGGTCTGCGAGGACTGCGTTTACTGCAGCAGTGACAGAGACAGGCTTCCAACACTTGAAGAAATGCAACTCGATTTTATTGAACTCGTAACTATCATACATACTTTAACTGTGGGTTGACACTATGCTGACTTGACTGGAGACCTGAGGCTAACCTGACCAGACTATCTTACTACCAGATGGTGTATGTTCTAGTTGTGGTGTTGGGTGCTCTGGTGCACAGATGAGCCAACACAGTTGTATGTGGTACAACTCTATTTTATTATAACTCTTATAATACAGTTCGTTCTGGATACTCTGCACGTGCTGTCTCCCTGAGTGTCCTTGGCAATAGCTGTGTCCTGGTTCCCCTCTGCAGCTCTTACTGACCACCAGGGGTTGTGTCTGTGCTTTTATATCTTTCTGTCATTGGTTGTGGTGTTGTGTGTTCTGATTTGTCTGTTGGTGTGTCTATCATGATGTGTGTGTTTGAATATCATGACATCCCCCTTTTTTACAAAGACAAGTGCCTACGTGGTTATAAATACAATTGTGTCGTGAGTGCATCTAAGAGTGTGCGTTTGTGTTGTGTACAGCGTGTGTTTATGACGTAACTATTTACATGGGGCGATGTCGGGTGCGTCACACTAACAAGGTTGTACCATAACAAAACTTGGATGCGAGAGAAAAAAAAAAACTTGAACATTGGTCCGGTCAGACGATATCTGGAACAATAAACAACAACAGGTTATAATACAGAAGTGTTTGACTTTTTGAACGTATTAACAGCGTTATAAGTCCAGTCTAATGGGTGACCGCCTCAAGAATGGGCTGGTCCTCAAGCCGGTTCAGCTGTGGAGATTTGGGTTCACACTGGTTCACCTTGGACTGTTGGAGGTGATGCTGTTGCCGAAGTCTCTACTTTACCATTTGTTGTACTTCATGCAGTGCTTGGTTTTTTTCATTCTTGCAAATATAACATTCAACATCTTTGTTAGTGGTGCCCTGGCTGTGGTTTGGTTCTGGTGGCGATGGAAGGGGCATGATCCGTGGCATCTCCACGAAGTCATCCTTGGGAACCAGTGGAGGATCCGGCGTGTGCGTACGGTGCAGTTGCGAGCGTGGAAGGTGGCACAGAGCCCGCTGATTGCGCCTACGCACCAATCCATCCGCCCTGCATGCCAGGAACAAGGTGGAGTCTGTGTTCTTTTTATGTTTATGGTGGACGGCATCTTGTAGCCGATGGGTCGTTGCCATCGAAGTAGCACCATCACTAATATCATGCAAGGCGATGACTGTGCCAGATGTGGAAGTTGGCCAAGACCGTGTACGCTGGTTCCGGCCACCTGCTGTGCCGGAAGGGCGACTCCGCAGAGAAACGTCGAAGCATGTCGCCTTGGATAGAGAATTGTTGCTCGCATCAACGTCTGGCGATGGCGCGAGTTGGTGTGTCCATCTTGGACCGCCGGTGCTGGTTGCCACTGCCGACCCAGTGGGACTGCCACGCGATCCATTCCCTGTCGCCGTGGCATCTGCCGTCACCCTGAGCGTGCCATCACCGAGGCCGCGACACCGCCCGTCCGGAGCAAGGTCTGGCGTGCGCAGATCAGAGTCGGCGCTTGGCTGCTCCCCATCTGGAGTCCGGTCTGCCTTCCGTCGATGCCCCCCATCCGGAGTCCCAACAGGTTCACTGGAGGCAGCCGAGATTCCCTGAAGCTGCACTTCTGGAGTCGGAACATGCAGGAATGCACCAACCAGTGGAGAGGCTCGAGCCATCGAGGGTGGAAGCGGTGCGCCGCCACCGCAGTCGTCAGTGGTCCCACCGTGATCGTTGAGTGCCTTGGTACGCACTAGGCGAGGTCTGTCACCTTGCACCTTTTGCATGGGAAGTGGGATGCTGTCGTCACTCGTCTCACATCCCGTGGATAGATCGTCATTAGCAGCTTGCTGTTCACTAGGGTTGGGTAAATTGTCAGAGTTTTCATCTGGTGGTGCACACCATGTCGGTGGACTGTCATTGTCTTGCCATTGTCCTTCATTTGGGCTTTTCTTCTTTGGAACTTTAAATCTTCCCCCAGACATTGCAGAACCTTGTTTATTACCCCAAAATTCTCCCATATGTATGGTCTCGAATATAGTATCCACTGTTTCTATCGACATTGTACCATTTTCCAAAGAACATTCCGTTTCACTTTTCTTCTCAGGTACCTCATATGTAACTTTGTTTGATGTACATGCCTTCATGGTCTCTGGGTCTGATTTTGCTGGGACTGGCATGGTCACAGTCTCTTTTTTACTGTTCTCAATTGCCCACATTATACTCCCCATACATAACTGCTTAAGCACTGGGGTTAGTGTGGTACAATGGATAATCGGGTCGACCTTATCTGCATCTTCATCATTAGTGGAAAGCACACTTGGTTCACTTGAAACTGCTGTGGGTGTTAAATTCGTTATCTGGCTACTTGATGTCGGTGTCCTCAGGATTCTTGCTCCAATGTTCTGCTCAATAATCAGTGGAGTGTGTATAGGTTCAATGCAATTAATGTTCCCCTCCAGGTTTGAAGAGTCATTACTGACTAACTGCTGGTCTCCGAAGTTGGGATTTTGCGGTATTGTGTTGAAGGGAGACATTTGTCCCTGCTGTAGATATGATTCAGGTTGTGTTATTTCCATTACCTGAGGATCAATGTCTTGTCCATTTTTTCGATCCGTACTAAAACACTGGCAATTCTCAGTCTGCTCCTTGCAAGTTAAACATACAATTAATTTCGTTAGCAAATCCTCAGCATCCTTCTGTGGCCGTGCTGCATTATTAATCACTGTTCGGCTACAATGATCCTGAAGGTCAGCGCATAAACCTTTTTTCTTCGGGCTTGGACGAGGCGATTCCTTTGGCTTGTCTTCAGTTGGGCTTGAACAGTCTTCAGCGCTGTGCCCTTTATTGTAGCGTGAGAGACCGTCATGGTCATGCTGCTGTGTAGTGGAGCATGGTAGGCTGTTATAGCCTTCTTGCTGTTCACGGGAGCATGGCAGACTTGCATCGTCTGCCGCTGGTTGGTCAGGAGAGGTTGCTAGACCCTCATGGTCTTGTTCCTGCGAGGACTGCGCTCTGGAGTCTTGCGTTCCTTCCATCGTGGAGTCCGTCCACGAGCTCTCTGTGGAGGCTTGTGACACTGGAGTCACTTCTTGTTCGTGCAAGGACTGCGCTCTGGAGTCTTGCGTTGCTTCTATCGTGGAGGCTGTCCACGAGCTTGCTGTGGAAGCTTGTGACACTGGAGTCACTTCTTGTTCGTGCAAGGACTGCGCTCTGGAGTCTTGCGTTGCTTCTATCGTGGAGGCTGTCCACGAGCTTGCTGTGGAAGCTTGTGACACTGGAGTCACTTCTGGTTCATGCGAGGACTGCACTCTGGAGTCTTGCATGTCTTCTTTCATAGAGTCGGGAACGTTGAGCGGGACGTGGACCACGCTCTGTGTGGCAGCAGGGCACTCTCCGTGTGCTTGCACCGCTCCCTGTCTGGTAATGTCAGGCTGCAGCATCATCCGGTACTGATAAGTTGGAACGTCATATCTGCTGGGTTGAAGATCCTCAAATCCGAAAAATGTATCCGCATCTGCGTCGGATTCAATATGGGGGCCGCCAATGTGCAACACGAAAGGTTCGTCCGAGTCATAGTCATATAGGACCACGGAGCTATCATTGGGCTCGCGAGGTCCGGAAACACTGTAAAAATCGTCATCGAAGTATTCAAGGTCGGAATCATCGGCTTGTGCGTAGGTAACTGCTTGTCGGAGGGTTCTTCGGAGGTTAAATTCATCTCCTGGGTCAATTTGCGGCACTGTGCTGTCATTCCAGGTGAAGGAAGGTTGTTTTACAGCTTTAACAGATTTTTGTTTTTTTGATTTGGGACGTTTCCCTTTTAAATTGGATTTGGGACATTTCCTTTTTAAATTGATCCAGTCTTGGGCCTCTGACATCCTGACGCTCGGTATGTAGCACGTAGGAAGCGACTGCGCATGCTCAGATCGCTGTTCCGTTACCGATGGCCGTTTTCTTAACTGCGCATGCGCACCATATTGCGCATGCGCAAACGAAACTTCCGGTTCTGCGCACTTCTCGCGCAACTGTGCTAGCGTTATACCTTTAGCAAGATGGCCGCCGACCTCGACCCAGCCTTTTCTCAGGCCCGGGATTTCGGGCTCCGGGATCCCAGCCACGAGGTGAGTACTGCAGCTTGTCTTACCTTTAAGTCCCCATTGGATTGCGTATTCTTCACAGTACTTGGCGAATTTGCCCATGACTGCCTGGTAATCGTGCCTTTGCTGCCTCCTGAAGAACCTGAACCTTCTGAACATTGCTCTTGCCCTTGCACCGGCGACGATGAGGAGAAATTCAATTTTTTCCTTATCATCCAGGTCTTGGAGTTCAGCTGCCGCCAGGAACAACTCGAACATTTGCCGGAATCGCCGCCAGTTTTCGTGGAGGTCGCCGTCGCACTGGAGCGCCTGCGGAACCGGGAGCTCTTGCATTATGCCTGGGCACTGCTGGTTGTCTCTGTACACTGAGGTATGCCGGCAGGTATCGATCCACTCCTGTACCATGTGGTGTTGGGTGCTCTGGTGCACAGATGAGCCAACACAGTTGTATGTGGTACAACTCTATTTTATTATAACTCTTATAATACAGTTCGTTCTGGATACTCTGCACGTGCTGTCTCCCTGAGTGTCCTTGGCAATAGCTGTGTCCTGGTTCCCCTCTGCAGCTCTTACTGACCACCAGGGGTTGTGTCTGTGCTTTTATATCTTTCTGTCATTGGTTGTGGTGTTGTGTGTTCTGATTTGTCTGTTGGTGTGTCTATCATGATGTGTGTGTTTGAATATCATGACACTAGTTGCTGCTCATGGGCTCTGACTGTCTCAGAGGCTGGATCCCAAGAGAGCGGGAAAACTAGTGCCCTCTGGCTTTATAGTGGTCGTGTCCTGTCTGGTGATTGGCTGCTGTGTTCTGTGTGTTCACTGGTCATCCTGTGTGTCAATCACTGCCTGTCTGTGCACCATCATATACCTGTGTGTATATTATGGCAGGAGAAGCCAGACTCCTCGGCACCGAGTGGATCTTAGGAACCAGCTTTGGAGAGAGTCAGTTCAGTTGGTTAACTGGCAACTGGTGGGTTGACCAGGTATAGTGTTCTGCCTGATAATGGTCAGTGATTATTTCCTGCCTGATGCTTTCTGGGAGAACTGGGCAGAAATGTTTAGACCTTAGAAATAAAAGGAACGCTCTCTCTCTCTCTCCTGCTTGCTGAAGTGAAAGAACGAAAGTGAAAGAGGGTGGCACAGTGACACAGTGGTTAGCACTGCTGCCACAGAACGCCAGGGACCTGGGGTCAATTCTGGCCTTGGGTGACTGTGTTTGAGGAGTTTGCACGTTCTCCCCCAGTCTGCGTGGGTTTCCTCCGGGTGCTCCGGTTTCCTCCCACAGTCCAAAGATATGCAGGTTCGGTGGATTGACCATGCGAACAAATTGCCGCATAGTGTCCAAAGATATGCAGGTTAGGTGGGTTATGGGGTTACGGGATAGGGCGAGAAAGTGCATCTAGGGATGGTGCTCTTTCAGCAGATCAGTGCAGACTCGATGGGCTGAATGGCACCGGGGGATATCCCCGGCTATTGTAGGCCGGGGTGGTCGGGCTCTGGGCAAGGTGCGTGGACCAGGCGTAACAGCAGCAGGGGTGCCAGTCAGGCATCTTGGAAATATCAGGCTGGCTGGGGCACTGCTGGGTGCCAGGCTGGCAGTGCTAAGGTACCCGGGTGCCAGGTTGCCCCCCCCCCCCCAGGGACCGTGCCCGGGGGGGGGGGGGGGGGGGGCCTGCCCTTATGAGGTGGAGTGAGGGGTGGGGGTTCGAGGACCCCCTAACAGGTGAGTAGGGTGGGGGGGGTGGGGTCCGGAGGTCATGGTGGGGAGTCCGAGGGAAGGACGGTATTTACAAATGGCACCTAATCTCTTCCTGCACTGACAAGCTCAGGAAATGAGGTAACTGTGACTTTGGAAGGGCGTTCCTCATCGAGGCCAAAAAGAAGAGTCCCGTTTGATGGCGGGGTTATTCTCGGAGCTGCAGGTGCTGAGAAGCACCCTGCTATCTGAATCCAAAGCAAGTCTGTACCTTGGGCGTCAAATCGCACCCACTGACTGGAATTCATCCCAGCGCGTCAACGATCCTTAGCCTCTGATTTTAATTAATATTTTCTTTCCCTTTCCACCACCCTTTCCAACACTCTGCGTTGTTTGTCTGTTTGTGTGTGTATGTAGAGAGGGGGGAAAGTTAGAAAGGGGGGCGGTTGGGAAAGGGGTATTAGATGGTCAGTTACATTTTCTGCCTGTTTAATTATAATACTGTACACAATAGAATGTTACTTGTGCTAAAGTTACAAACCTGGTGACTGTAGTATATCGGGGCTCAACCAAGGACCTCAGGTATTTCAAATTAAATCTAATTTCACCAGTGTCCTGACTCCGGTTCAAATGGGACTGGAATGGACCACGCACCAACCCAGGGTGTCCACAGCTATATTCTCACCCTGCCCAAAACAAAAAAATCATTGCAACGGAATCTCTGTAAAACGATCTGGCTGCTGGCAAAATAATAAAAAGCTTTATTATTGTCACAAGTAGGCGTCAATTAACACTGCAATGAAGTTACTGTGAAAAGCCCCTAGTCGCCACACTCCGTCGCCTGCTCGGGTACACTGAGGGACAATTCAAAACGTCCAATTCACCTATCAAGCACTTCTTTTGGGACTTGTGGGAGGAAACCGGAGCACCCGGAGGAAACCCACGCAGACACGGGGAGAACATGCAGACTCCGCACAGACAGAGACCCAAGCCGGGAATTGAACCTGGGACCCTGGCGCTATGAAGCAACTGTACTAACCACTGTGCTACCGATAGACACACTCACTGTGCAGTCTATTTGGGTTCAGATATTTTTACTGTGACCAAATAATTTGCCGTTTTGTTTTCTAGGTCTGTTGCATTGATGTCATCTCTACTGCTCCAGATTAAATTACTATTCATCTCCTCATTGCTGCTTATGTATATTTGATAGTTGCTATTGGCTGCCTAACCACCCCCCCCCCCCCCCCCCCCCACCAAATGCACTTCCCAAATAACGGAGTGGCTGTCAAACATCTGAGTCCTACCGAGGAAATGATAAGGTATTGTATTATTATGTAGACTTGTTTTTCTCCTCCTTCATCAGGGTCCACTTGACGTTTCCCAGCGGGATCTTGATCATTAATATCTAGCGGCAGCATTTCATATTGTTGGGTGAGAGTCGAAACAAGAATAAGGAGGAAGCCCTGCCCTCAAAGAACATCAACAGCAGTCACTGGATAGTTGTGAGAAATTGAAACTGTGGTAGTATGTATTGGGGGTCATGTGGGACTGGAAGCCCTAATGTCATTGGCTGACAGATCCCGAGTCCTGGTTGGCCGTTGACCTCTAGCTCCGCCCTGAAGGCGGAGTATAAGAAGCTGGAGTCTTCCCCCGCAGGCCAGTTTACTATCGAGCTGCGGGGGAACAGACACGCTTAATAAAGCCTCATCGACTTCACTATATTCGTCTCATGGAGTCTTTGTGCGCTACAATTTATTAAGCGTGCCTAAAAAGGACTATGGAGCTCAGGATCATTCCGGAATGCCTGAGGATCAGCCCCCACGCAGTGAACGCGGCAGCAGCCTTCAAGTACTGGCAGACTTGCTTCGAGGCCTACCTCAGAACGACCACCGGCCGGGTCACAGAAGACCAAAAACTGCAGGTCCTGCACTCAAGGGTGAGCACGGAGATTTTCTCCCTCATCGAAGACTCGGAGGATTTCCAGACGGCGTTCGCAGCACTGAAAAGTCTCTATGTCCGCCCAGTTAACCAAATCTACGCTTGGTACCAGCTCGCGACGAGACGGCAAGCTCCCGGAGAATCGATGGACGAATTCTACACCGCGCTGCTGATTTTGGGACGAGCCTGCAGCTGCCCGTCGGTGAACGCAAACGAACACACGGACATGTTAATGCGCGATGCTTTTGTGGCAGGTATGCAATCCTCCCAAATCCGCCAAAGACTTCTAGAAAAAGAGTTGCTAGGACTCTCAGAGGCACGGGCCCTAGCAGCCTCCCTAGACGTGGCCGCGCGTAATACCCGCGCCTACGGCCCCGACTGCGCAGCAACCCATTGGGCCCCATACGTACCCGTCGCGGCAAACCCCCTACCCCCCCCCCCGGACACCCCACAGGCTTGCGCGGTCCAAACGCCGAGTCGCACCGGGGGCGCCCGCTGTTATTTCTGCGGCCAGGCGAAACACCCCCGACAGCGCTGCCCGGCCCACGCAGCTATCTGCAAAAGCTGCGGGAAAAAGGGCCATTATGCGGTTGTGTGCCGGTCCCGCGAGGTCGCCGCTGTCCCGGGAGCACAGGGAGCCCTGCAAGCAGTTTACGCGCCCCAACCCCCCCAGCACGCCATGTACGACCCGCAGGCGCAGCCGCTCTGGGTCCCGACCACCGCGGTCCCGGGAGAACTGGGAGCTCTGCACGCCGCTTACGCTCCCCAACCCCCCTCCACGCAGCCCATGTATGACCCGCCGCCGGCGCTACCGCTTTGGGTCCCAGCCAACACTCTCCACGGAGAGGAGGGAGTTTTGCGCGTCCCTAACGCCACCCTAACCCCCACCCCGCGCCCCATGCCTGACCCGCCGGCGCCACCTACTTGGGCCCCGACCACCGCTGTCCCCGGTGAGGGAGCTCCGCGCGGTCCTAGCGCTCGCGGTCCTAGCGCTCGTGGTCCTAGCGCTCCGCAGCCCCCCCAGCACACCATGTGCGACCTGCAGACGCCGCCATTTTGGGTCCCGGCCACCACGAGGGGAGGAGGGGCGCCGATTTGCGACCCGCAGACGCCGCCATTTTGGGTCCCGGCCACCACGAGGGGAGGAGGGGCGCCGCCATCTTGGACCGCCCCAGACCTGTACGACGCGTGGGGGCGGCCATTTTGTCCACCCCCGCCGCCATCTTGTGACCCCCAGCCACGTGCGATGTATGGGGGCGGCCATTTTGTCCATCCCCGACGCCATCTTGGACGGCAACAACGGACCCCACTCCACTACTACAACCACGTCTCGCTTCAATTACGCTCGATCAAGCTCGGACCCGGACACTCCAGACGACGACGACAACGGTGCTAATAAACGGCCACGAGACGCCATGCCTAGTCGACTCCGGGAGCACGGAGAGCTTTATACACCCCGACACGGTAAGACGCTGTTCCTTGACCACCTATCCCAGCGCACAAAAGATTTCCCTAGCTGCAGGATCCCACTCCGTACAGATCCAGGGATTCTGCATAGTTACCCTAACGGTGCAGGGGAGGGAGTTCAAAAACTACAAACTAAACGTCCTTCCCCAACTCTGTGCCCCCACCTTGCTGGGATTAGATTTCCAATGCAATCTACAGAGCCTTACGTTCAAATTCGGCGGCCCAATACCCCCACTCACTATCTGCGGCCTCGCAACCCTCAAGGTGCAACCCCCGTCCTTGTTTGCGAACCTCACCCCGGATTGAAAACCCGTCGCCACTAGGAGCAGACGGTACAGCGCCCAGGACCGGACCACATCTGCGCGGAATGCAAGCCGCATTTTTTCAGGCCAGATGGAGCGCACCTGATTAAGGCTTCCCACCCCTTTGAACGCCTCAGTCTCGATTTCAAAGGGCCCCTCCCCTCCACCGACCGCAACGCATATTTTCTTAATGTGGTGGACGAATACTCCCGCTTCCCTTTTGCCATTCCCTGTTCTGACATGACCGCGGCCACAGTCATTAAAGCCCTGAACAGCATCTTCACACTGTTCGGTTACCCCGCTTACGTCCACAGCGACAGGGGGTCCTCTTTCATGAGTGACGAGCTGCGCCAGTTCCTGCTTCATTCGGTCCGAAGTCCAGCGGCTACTAAAGGAGGGCATAATCCAGGCCAGCAATAGTCCCTGGAGAGCGCAGGTGGTAGTAGTGAAGACAGGGGAGAAACAAAGGATGGTCATTGCCTATAGCCAGACCATCAACAGGTACACACAACTAGACGCGTACCCTCTCCCCCGCATATCCGACATGGTCAACCGGATTGCCCAATATAAAGTCTTCTCCACCGTGGACCTCAAGTCCGCCTACCATCATTTCCCCATCCGCCCAAGTGACCGCAAGTACACAGCCTTCGAGGCAGACGGGCGATTATACCATTTCCTACGGGTCCCTTTTGGCGTCACAAACGGGGTCTCGGTCTTCCAACGGGAGATGGACCGAATGGTTGATCAACATGGGTTGCGGGCCACGTTCCCGTATCTCGACAATGTAACCATCTGCGGCCACGATCAGCAGGACCACGACGCCAACCTCCAAAAATTCCTCCAGACCGCCAAATCCTTGAACCTCACGTACAACGAGGACAAGTGCGTTTTTAGCACCGATCGGCTAGCCATTCTGGGCTACGTAGTGCGCAATGGGATAATAGGCCCCGACCCCGAACGTATGCGCGCACTCATGGAATTTCCCCTCCCGCACTGCCCAAAATCCCTGAAACGCTGCTTGGGGTTCTTTTCATACTACGCCCAGTGGGTCCCCCAGTACGCAGACAAGGCCCGCCCCCTAATACAGACCACGACCTTCCCTCTGTCGACAGAGGCTTGCCAGGCCTTCAGCCGCATCAAAGCGGATATCGCAAAGGCCACGATGCGCGCCATCAACGAGTCCCTCCCCTTCCAGGTCGAGAGCGACGCCTCCGACGTAGCTCTAGCGGCCACCCTTAACCAAGCGGGCAGACCCGTGGCCTTTTTCTCCCGGACACTCCACGCCTCAGAAATCCGCCACTCTTCAGTAGAAAAGGAAGCCCAAGCCATAGTGGAAGCTGTGCGACATTGGAGGCATTACCTGGCCGGCAGGAGATTCACTCTCCTCACTGACCAACGGTCGGTAGCCTTCATGTTCGATAATGCACAGCGGGGCAAAATCAAAAACGACAAGATCTTAAGGTGGAGGATCGAGCTCTCCAACTTCAACTATGAGATTTTGTATCGTCCCGGAAAGCTGAACGAGCCGTCCGATGCCCTATCCCGCGGCACATGTGCCAATGCACAAATTAACCGCCTCCAAACCCTCCACGAGGACCTCTGCCACCCGGGGGTCACTCGGTTTTACAACTTCATCAAGTCCCGCAATCTCCCATACTCTTTAGAGGAGGTCCGTACAGTCACAAGGGACTGCCACATCTGCGCGGAATGCAAGCCACATTTTTTCAGGCCAGATGGAGCGCACCTGATTAAGGCTTCCCACCCCTTTGAACGCCTCAGTCTCGATTTCAAAGGGCCCCTCCCCTCCACCGACCGCAGCGCATATTTTCTTAATGTGGTGGACGAATACTCCCGCTTCCCTTTTGCCATTCCCTGTTCTGACATGACCGCGGCCACAGTCATTAAAGCCCTGAACAGCATCTTCACACTGTTCGGTTACCCCGCTTACGTCCACAGCGACAGGGGGTCCTCTTTCATGAGTGACGAGCTGCGCCAGTTCCTGCTCAGCAGGGGCATAGCCTCAAGCAGGACGACCAGCTACAACCCCCGGGGGAACGGGCAAGTAGAGAGGGAGAACGGCACGGTCTGGAAGGCCGTCCTACTGGCCCTACGGTCCAGGGACCTCCCAGTTTCACGGTGGCAGGAGGTCCTCCCGGACGCTCTCCACTCCATCCGGTCGTTATTGTGTACGAGCACTAATCAAACGCCTCATGAGCGTCTCCTTGTTTTCCCTAGGAGGTCCTCCTCTGGAACGTCGCTGCAGACCTGGCTGGCGGCCCCAGGACCCATCCTGCTCCGAAAGCATGTGCGGGCACATAAGGCGGACCCGTTGGTTGAAAGGGTTCACCTCCTCCACGCGAACCCCCAGTACGCCTACGTGGAGTACCTCGACGGCCGACAGGACACGGTCTCCCTGCGGGATCTGGCGCCCGCCGGCAACACGCACATCCCCCCGACACCATCAACCCAACCCCCCCCCCCTTCCTGCCACCACCGCACCCCGCGACCGCCCCCTTCCCAGGAGGATCGGTTCCCCTCCCCTCAGCACCGACCAAGAATAAAGCCCAAGCTGAAACCGTAAGGCTCCTGGAGGCGACAACACCGGTACAAGCACCACCACCACCGGGGCCGAGGCGATCGACACGGACGACCAGACCACCCGACCGACTCGTGGCGTCGATCTAAAACTAAATATGGACTTTTCACAAGAACATTTTGCTTTTCTTCCCATACCCTCTGTAAATAGTTGCAACAGGACAAAATTGTACAATACTGTATTGCCTTGTGAATGTTGTTTTTCCTCCCAGGACCAGCCCTGTAAACCCTTACCACCATACGAAGCGTCACCCCGCCGGGTTCATTTTTGACAAGGGGTGAATGTGGTAGTATGTATTGGGGGTCATGTGGGACTGGAAGCCCTAATGTCATTGGCTGACAGATCCCGGGTCCTGGTTGGCCGTTGACCTCTAGCTCCGCCCTGAAGGCGGAGTATAAGAAGCCGGAGTCTTACCCCGCAGGCCAGTTTACTATCGAGCTGCGGGGGAACAGACACGCTTAATAAAGCCTCATCGACTTCACTCTATTCGTCTCACGGAGTCTTTGTGCGCTCCAGAAACTCTGGCTGATTTTTCCTTTCTGTGATCCTGGACGAAGTCCAATGTTCAACTGTCAGCCAAGGTGGGATGCAGCATAGTCCGGAGTTCCTTAGAACAAGGGTGGCCTATTCAGCCCCTTTAACCTGCTCCCCATTCAATGAGAACATGGCCGATCAGACTGTGGATTCCTTGTCATCTTTGCGGAGTGGCTTTGTGTCAGATGTTGAATGCACCAACTAGACCACTACGAGGCCTCTTGGCCAGTTTGTACTGTGTCAAATCAATTCGCAAAAAACTCTTCAAACGGAATGCAAGTGCCTTTTGGGGATTCTTCAATGGGAGCAGTGCGCCAAAGTGAACTCAAACTGTGCAAAATAAATAGTGTGTTTCTCTACTATTCTTGAGAGGTATGAACAAATAAACTGTTTTAATTTGTCACAACCAGCAGGAAGGTGGCTCCAGTGGCCATGGCAGCGTACTCGGCAATTTCCTAAGTGAGGGTTAAGTGATGGAATCCATTTGTGATGCCCCAGATGTTATCATCCTCAAAAGAAATGTTCTGCTTCTTCTATCAATGTTCAAAGCCAGTGCTGGGTGGAAAACAATTCAAGCTGATCAATATGTAATTTAGGGTGGGCGATATCCTTTTAAACTCTCTGTATAAAGATGAATGGGCTGAAGCTTTTTCCTGTGGAAAAGAGAAGGGCAAAGGATGACCTGATAGAGTCCTGTAAGATTATGAAAAGTTTTGACAAGACAGATGTAGGGAGGCCCCCTCTTATCCTCTGTCACTGGGTCAGAATCCTATAACTCCCTCCCTAACAGCACTGTTGTTGTATCGATACTAAGGGATGGCAACATTCAAGAAGGCTGCTCACCGCCACCTTCTCAAGGGCAACAAATGCTGGCCTAAACAACGATGCCCACACCCCAGGAAAGAATAACTAAAAACAGGCAGGAGTCAGGAATGTGATGGAATACCCCATCATCAATACTCCAACAACATTCTCGAAGCTCAACACCATTCAGGAGAAAGCCACCCGCACTTCATTCACCACATTAAGCATTCACTCCCTCCACTACCAGTGCATATTGACAACATTTCGTGCCATCCACAAGATGCACCACAACAAGTCACCAAGTCTCCCTTGACAACAGCTTCACAACCCGCAACCTCTACCATATAGAAGAACAAGGGTAGCAGAGGCATGAAAACACCACCAGCTGTGAGTTCCCCTCAAAGACACACACCATCCTGCCTTGGAACTGCAACCCCATTCGTTCTCCATCATTGGGTCGAAATTCTAGAACCCCCTCCCTAACAGCACTGTGCATGCACCTACACTGCATGGACTGCAGCAGTTCAAGAAAGTGGCTTCTCAAGGACAATTAGGGGGTGTGGCAATAAATGCTGATCTTGCCATTGATGCTCACGTCTTGAGAACAAATTTTTAAAAAGAATTATCCGCTTGTGGGAGACCAAAATGATAGGTCCCACAAATATAATATAGTCATTAATAAATTCATGAGGGTATTCAAGAGAAACCTCTTTACCCAGAGAGTGGTGCAAATGTTACTTCCAAACTTTCACATTTGCAAAACTCAAAACAAAACATCTATTGTGATTCTGCAATTGGGCAGCACTCGCTGAACAGTCCTGAGTGCGCTAATAACCACATTAACAACTACTTTAAGATAATCAGTCAAACATATTAACGCAGCTCATTTCCGCTTTTCAGAAGTAACATGCACTCATTCCTAAGAGCCCACCCGCTGCAAAGAAGAGGAATACGTTCTGCCTGGTGTCTTCTTTTTTAAATACCGGGGAGTTTGGGAAGCTTATATCGTTTCCTGGTTGCTTTCTCCATGGCAACAACTCAGCCAACCAGAGTAGACTTGCCAACTAATCAACACCCTTTTCTCCTGTTCTATAAATTACGATTGTTTGAAATTTGGCACTTTTGTATTTGTCCTGATCAATGCAAGATGAAAAGCTTTGGCAACAAGTCTCGCTTTTTAGAAATTTGTTGGTAGGGTTAGATGGATAGGCGCAAGAGGAGGCTGGTGTGGAGCATAAACATGAACTGGTTGCGCCAAATAGTCTGCTCTCTGTGCTGTGAATTCTACATAACATAATTCTATGTAATCTTCCAATAAAGCGTGTGTTCAGTGCAGTATTCTCTTCTATCCAGGCCTGGCTTGTCTCCCACTACCGCACACTCAGTATGAAGTACTGAACTTAATAAGTACGCACTGGAGTGTTGTACTGTTCCATATATGTACTCACCACAGAGATGAAGTAGACTATTGTATGTCTATATATCCCTCAAATCAATAATAATAAGAAATAAAAACAAGATTGATTACGGCTGGCTTCCGTTTATAAATCGCCGCTTGGTCAACGGCATGTATTTCAAGAGCAATTTATGAATGCAGTTCTGTTACAGCATAATTTCCAATTTGAAAATGAAAATGAAAGAGGGCTGCTGACCTACGATATTTGCTCTGCCTTGACGGATCTCCACACGACAGGGAATGTGGAACATCCCCTCTTTGGATATCAGAATGTGTAAATATTCCACACCATTATTTCATTAAAGAATCGCAACACATCACATGCAAAATCGTTTTGCTCCTGTTTTCCGAAGAACTGAATCCTTCCAACTTTCCCAACACTTTTTTTTTCCGTCAAGAGATCAGATTGAGGGCCCAAAGCCAATAATGCGGCACATCACCAGGGTAAACAGCAATGAGGTAACTCAGAAATTAACTAGGCCGTAAAGCCTAAAGGGTATAGGGGGAAGGAAAAACGGAGGGCGTGATGGATCCAGCGGTTTTATGGCCCTGTGAAAGAATGAACTGATGTGGGACGGTGTGTACCGTGCCTGGGTTTCAGCACAATGAGGATAAAGTGTGCTGGAAGAGCCTATGGATTTGAGTGACCTACTCTGTTTGGTGCATTCTTGTAACTTTCATCATACAATCCCATGCTCACCAATTGTCACACTCCAACCAAACTGACTTTATCCTTATTCCCAGTATTTGTTATAACTAATAAAAGTATTGAAAGTAAAATCTTTTTCATGCCCCTATGATATTTCTTTCAGGTGTGTTGCTGCAGTGTGTTGCTGCAGGTGTGTTTGGGCAGCACGATAGCACAAGTGGATAGCACTGTAGCTTCACAGCGCCAGGGTCCCAGGTTCCATTCCCCGCTGGGTCACTGTCTGTGCGGAGTCTGCACGTTCTCCCCGTGTCTGCGTGGGTTTCCTCCGGGTGCTCCGGTTTCCTCCCACAGTCCGAAGACTTGCAGGTTAGGTGGATTGGCCATGTTAACTTGTCCTTAGTGTCCAAAAAGGTTAGGAGGGGTTATTGGGTTACGGGGAATAGGGTGGAAGTGAGGGCTTAAGTAGGTCGGTGCAGGTTCGATGGGCCGAATGGCCTCCTTTTGCACATTATGTTCTATGTTCTATGTGTCCAGGAGGTTAGCCTTCTCCCCCATCTTATTCATGCAACCCCATCCTTAGGGGCAATTTATCATGGCCAATCCACCTAATTTGCACATCTTTGGACTCTGGGAGGAAATCGGAGCACCCGGAGGAAACCCACGCAAACATGGGGAGAATGTGCAAACTCCACGCAAATGGTCACCCGAGGTTGGAGTCGGACCCGGGTCCCTGGCGCTGTGAAGCAGCAGTGCTAACCACTGTGCTATTTTGGAGAGAGAGAGAGAAACTAAAGACTTTCTCTTTGTCTTTCTCTGTCACAATACTGAATAAGGACAAGTTACATGTATATAGGACCTTTAATGTAGCAAGATATCCCATATAGCTTCTCAATTGAGTTTTGCAACTGATAAAGTGTTGGTGGGAGGTTAGGCTGAAGGTGTTGTTCGACGAGTAGCTTTCAAGAGAGTTTATGATGGTTGTGGGGTGATTGCAGAAAGGGAACAAGGTGCGTGAGGGTTCAGCTATTAGTGGCAGAATATAGAACATGCAACGATCTTGGGTTGGAAGAGACAAGCGTCTTTGCTGTGACATAGGGCCGAGGGGAGGTGTAGAGGTGGGGAGGAGTGAGGCAGTGCAGTACTGGCGGAGGTTTGTAATCTGGATCCAATGGGAAACAGGGAGCCACAGATCAGGGTGAATGGGACTGGGGTTCGATGCAGGACAGTAGCAAATGGAAGTTGGAAGTATGCGTGAACTTTTTGCCTGTCGATCTGGAGCCCGGGGAGTCCATGTGGAACCTGAAAACTGAATGTTACTTCAATTCAAAATCAGTGTTATGAGGGTTGAAAGAGGAAAGTGCAATATCTTCCGATCTGGATTTGAGCCCAGCAGACTGATTTTTAAGTCTAGTTTCCAATTGCTTTGATCATCGTAAGTTGGTCAGTAAAAACCCATTAATTTTCTAGCTTAGGGAGTTATAGAGGTCTACAGCAAAGAAAAGGCCCATCGGCCCATCACACCTGCCCCGGTGAAGAACACCCACCTAAGTATTCTAATCCCACTTGGTCCATAGCTTTGTCGACCTTGGCATCGCAAGTGCACATCAAAATACTTCTTAAATGTTATGAGGGTCTCTGCCTCCACCACCCTTTCAGTAAGAGAGTTCCAGACTCCCAGCACCCTCTGGGTGAAATAGTTTTTTCTCACATCCCCTCTAAACCTTCTGCTCCTTAATTTAAACCTATTCCCCTGGTCACTGATCCCTCTACCAAGGGGGAAAGTTTCTTCCTGTCTACCCTGCATAGTTTCATGCATGTCTATCATTATCCAAGACTCTGACGTCTTGTGTGCTAACCCGCACACTAGGCCCCCGCTCACCCTTCACTCAGGTGTCGCTGACCCTTAACTCGATCAACATTTGTTTATGCCACAGTTCTAAAATTCTCCTGCTCTGCATCCAAATAACACAATGGCCTCACCTTCCCTCCCTACCCCTGTAATGTCCTCCACTCCCGTATGCCTTTGAGACCTCTGCACTCCTCCCATTCTGCTCACTTGCACACCTCTAATTGTAATCGCTCCACCGTTGTTGGCTGTGCCCTCAGTTGCCTTGGCCCAAAGCTCCACAATTTCCTCTCCGAACCTCTTAGCCTCTCTACCTCACTCTCCTCCTTTAAGACGCTCCTTAAAAACCATCTCATTGACCAACCTGTCCCAATACCTTCTTCTGTGCTAAATGTTGTTTGATAGCATCCTGCAAAGCAGCATGGCATGTTTCGCTACATCAAGGCACTAGATAACTGCAAGATCGATTGCTCCAGCTCAGAAAAGCAAGTATTTTAGCGGATCCATTTTGAATTTACACATTCCTGACTGGGCCAAATTTGCACATGAGAGCAACTTGATTTTGTGTAAAGTCCTACTTCTGTCAGTTTTGCACTGGAACAGGTGGTAAATCACCCCGAGGATAGCAACTCAAAGTGCCTGGAGAGAGACACGGGCATTCAAATCTTCCTTTTGCAAACTATTGACGTGAAAGAATATTTGGACCGAATGAGAGGGACCTTTGACCCCAAACCCGAGCCTTGACTGCAGCTCCTCCCATGGACGATCTCTGGGCTTGGCTTCGCTGTCGGAGGAGGCAAGGGAATCCAGGTGCTTCCCTGCAGGAAAGGGGACATGCACCGAGGGCATCTCGAGTTGGCGAAGGGGAAAATTGCGAACAAAACGATGCGAAAGATATTGCGAGACTCTTCAGCCTTTTGGGTACTGGGTAAAATCGGTCTGTATTTTCCAAATCATTTCATCCTTTATTGTGTTGTCTGTATCACATGTAGAATGTCACCAAAACCTGCAATTAGGCTAAGTGTGCGTTGAGCATACAAAGGAAATGATACCACTGCACTGTATACTTAAAGCTGCACAATCACTTTTCAAAGAATCTACTTGTCAATTTCTGGTCAATTTCATTAATTCAAAATTAACCAGTCATTGACCTCTCTCATACCCACACAGAACGCGTAGCCAGACTGATAGAGAACCAACTACTGCAATATGGTATCAGTAACATATACAGATAAAAAATGAATCACATGATTTAGAGGAGTAGATAGTATATGTAGATCCCGGGCTGGATTCTCCAACAATGGGGCTATATCCCCACGCCGGCGTAAAAACGCTGGCGTTTCACTCCCCAGTTTCCTGCAAAAAATAAAGAGCTATTCACTCACCTTGAAGGGGCCAGCAGGGACCCGGAGTACTTCACGCAACTTTGACTACGGATATGGGCCCCGCACTTTCGGTTCTGAGTTAACGCATGCGCATGGTGTTGCCTCCAGCGGCCGCGCCGAGCGCCATAGCGGACTCGAACCACGGACCAAGACCAAGAAACAAGGTCTTGGTCCCGCGCCGCTTCATCTGACCACCAGATCGCTGCCCCAGCCGCCCATAAGGCCCTCCCCCGTGATGGATCCCCCCCACCCCACCCCCCGCTCCCCACCAGGGCGGCCATGGACTGAGTCCGCAGCCGCAGCCGCCGCGCGCGAGTCTCAACGGGCCATACATGGTTAGAACCACGCCGTCGAGAACTCGGCTGGCCGGGATCGGAGTATCACTGGGAGGGCCTCTGGCAATGGCCCCCCAGCCGCGTGGCGTAATTCGATTCTCCAAGAATCGCGGGAGCGGCGGTGGGCCCGATTCGGGCTAAAAGCCGATTCTCGGCCCCTGCGCCAAACGCGATTCCGGAGCGAGGCGGCGGGGAATCCAGCCCTCCCATTTCTGACCTGCATTATTAATATTCAAAATTCCTAATAGCTACCCACCGCCTTCACATTTTGCAATGCAAAGTTGATGCCAAGATTCCAATTTAAAAATGTGGGCACCTTAAGGCTGTTCAAGCTTTCAAACAGGTTCACAACCCATTTTGGTTTGTCTGTTGAAAGCAGCAGAAGTGACACAGACAAGCTGAAGCTTATGGGAGTTGGAGGATGAAAGATCGGTGTTTGAGAACACAGGAGAGTAGTTCAGCCTGGAGCGGACAAACATATGGATGTGGGTTTCATCAAATGATTAGCTCAGTTTGGGGGCAGATAGGATGCTGGAGATCATAGATACATAGAAGATAGGAGCAGGAGGAGGCCTTTTGGCCCTTCGAGCCTGCTCCGCCATTCACCACGATCATGGCTGATCACCCAACTCAATAGCCTACAGATACATAGAAGCCCCATCTTCAAAGCCAAGTAGGTGTGATGGGTTGAGAAAGCTGATGGAAAGGAAGCTAACGCCTTGCCGACAGATCACACCTCTCCAGCACGTAGATAAGGAAGAGGACAAGGCCAATGATAATCCTCACAGGACTCTGGAGGTAACAATACAGTAGCAGCAAAGGGTGTCATTGCTCAGGATGTTTAGGGCATGGCCAAGTAGGCAAGAGTGGAACCAAGTGAGGATTGTCCCAATGAACTGGGCAAACTTGGCAGGATGGGGGTGGTAGATCGCCTTAAAATCCAAGTTAAAATATTCAGTAGGATTAATACACAATTGTCACATTTACGATCTTGGCTGGGGACATTCCAGTGCTGTGCCAGGGACTGAATAGAAATGCTGAGTTATTTTACTGTTTTAATCCTAATGTACCTTTTATATTTTTCCACTTTTATAGCATGTAAATTCAATAAACAATAAGCATTGAAAAATAATTGGTATTTGGCACAAGAATACTCCCTGGAAATTACTGTTAGGGATTATTACAGGACAAATGCACAAACATTTATATAATGTTTGTGCACTAATGGAGTTTGAACCAATTTGATATGTCAATTTTAGCTTAATTAAAACCTATTTATTTATACACAGTTAAAATCAGGTCCATAAACACAGGCAGAAGAATAATATAGAAATGTGTTAAGCATTTGTTTGCTAATGTCGCCAGCAGTCATTTCCAACCCTATACCTATCAACCAATCGATAGAATAGGGAGGATGTCCTGATTTCTAACACTGACCATTTTTATACCTACCCATTATAAACTTCATTTGTTCCATGAGCTGAAGGAATCTTCTGCAGAATAATACGCACCAACGACAAAGTTTCCCTGTAATCAACTGTTGAACAATGATTGATATACTTGAAGCACTTCGCTCGCAATCATTCCTCATTGTGTGTGCTTGTCCCAAATCGTAGAGTGCATTGGTTTCCTATGTACATCGTGAGAGTTACTATTATGAAGAAATAAAAGGCATGCCATTAGGTAAGGCGACCTCCAACCCCATGACCTTAGCATTAGAAACAGAGGACGGATCATGCAGAGTCATGTGCCATCATCCTGATCCAGTAGTTCTTGAACGATCAGATTGAAGGGGATTGTCGATCTCTTCTCGAATGTAACAATGGTGAATATACTCCAGTTCCAATTGACATCCTAGCGAAGAACCACCTGCAGGACAGGAGCATAGAGAGGTTCATCGGGAGGAACATAGCTGACTCTTTTGACAGATTAAAATCCCACTTGTGTACCATCCTACTGTGCTCCCCATATCTCTTCCCTCTCCTACACATCTAATTGCTTTGGAACACATTTATATTACCTGCATTAATGGAACCCCCAACTAATTTAATCCATGTTGTCCTTTGGATGAAAACGTTCTGGGCGGGATTCTCCATCCCGCCGCACCCATTTTCTGCTGCGGCGTCCCCCGCTGGCAGCGGGATTCTCCATCCTGGCAGTCGGCCAATGGGAATTCCCATTGTGGGCACCCCCACACCGTCGGGAAGTCCGCGGACTTGAGTACGCTGCCGGCAAAACGGAGTAACCCGCCGACGGAGAATCCAGCCCCATGTCTGTGTTCCTTCCTTACTATATATTAATTTAATAACTATGAACATTCACTCCATAATTATTTGACCCCCATCCCCATGCCGACTTCGTCAATACCCTTCTGCAACTTCAGCGTAACCACATGGAATCTCCTCTTTTCAGGGCAAGTTTTATCAATAATTTTCCTGAGCCACTGCCCTCAACGCCATCCATTGGGTGTCAATGTTTAACAATAATTTTTTTTAATTTTTTAAAAATAAATTTAGAGTACTCAATTCTTTTTTTTCCATTTAAGGAGCAATTCAGCGTGGCCAATCCACCTAGCTTGCACATTTTTGGGTTGTGGGGGCAAAACCCAAGCAAACATGGGGAGAATATGCAAACTCCACACGGACAGTGACCGAGAGCCGGGACCGAACCTGGGACCTCGGCGCCGTGAGGCTGCCGGGCTAACCCACTGCGCCACCGTGCTGCCCCATGTTTAACAATAATAATCTTTATTGACACTGCAATGAAGTTACTGTGAAAAGCCCCGAGTCGCCACATGCTGGCGCCTGTTCGGGTACACGGAGGGAGAATTCAGAATGTCCAATTCACCTAACAAGCACGTCTTTCGGGACTTGTGGGAGGAAACCGGAGCACCCGGAGGAAACCCACGCAGACACGGGGAGAATGTGCAGACTCCCCACAGACGGGCATCGAAACTGGGACCCTGGCGCTGTGAAGCAACAGTGCTAACCACTGTGCTACCGTGCTGCCCCTTTTTCTTTGGCCAATGAGCGGGAGCTGAAAAAGCCACGTTATCATTTTCGTTACAATGACATGACGCACGAGCAACAGCCTTACATGTTGTTTCGCAAGCATTTGCTGGAAAGAAATGCTTGCCGAATACCTCACCATGAACACAATTCCCCTTTAAACATAGTAACCCCCTGAAATGCTGAAACAATTAAAAGGATTTAAATCTTTCTGGCAATTCTTTATGCCCGACTTGTAAAAGGGAATCTTGGATGGAGAGACATCGTCCTTTTTTTCAGTCACCCACTGACCCCCCCCCCCCGCTCTGGCACCTTATTTAAAACTATACATTTTAAAATGCATCAATCGGAGGACTCAAAGCCCCACCTCAAAGATTTGCTGTCAAATCTCACATTTGTTCACTGAGTGGTCCAGGGCTTTTAGGAGGGATACGTTCCCTCAACCTATTTGCTGGGCACTCAGACATAAATGATAAAGCATTTTGTCTATTAGTTTTTTTCAATAATGTGTTCGATATTTGAAAGGAATGGGCGGTGTAACTAGCATGTCACATTTGCGAAACCCGTGATGCGGACAATAGCATTTTCAATAAAAAAGGACTTTTGATTTTTTTTTCCTTCCCTGTGTCAAACCGTTTTAATAAAAGGCATTTCTAGGTCAGTGAAGGGTTAATGTGCCATCATAAATCATATTTAAATAGGGAGCTCTGTGCTGCCTCGGCCTGTGTTGATGTTATTGGCACTGGGGTCAAAAGGCATGAAAGAAACATTGAGCCAGGCGAGAGAAAGCTGGTTTAAAAGTGAATCCATTTCTCTGCCCTATCCAGACATTGATAAAACACAGTAGGCTGTGTGAATAATAGGTGAATTAGAAATTAATGATTCTCCTAGTATGTAAATGGCAATTAAAGGACATACAATGCTGCAGGCTCTGTCCATAATCTCTTCTCCATTAAATGTGATGGAAATTCATTCAGATGCATATCTGAAGCTAGTAATGCACTTTGGCCAACATTTATCATCAATACTGAATTTCTTAAACAATGCATTTCTTTACGCTTTTTAAAACATTTGATTGCATGGATGCTTCAGTGAAAACCTCTCGACTCCAGGGTTATTTTTTTTTTATTAAGGGGCAATTTAGCGTGGCCAATCCACCTACCCTGCACATCTTTGGGTTGTGGGGGCGAAACCCACGCAAACACGGGGAGAATGTGCAAACTCCACACAGACAGTGACCCACAGAGCCGGGATCGAACCTGGGACCTCGGCGCCATGAGGCAGCAATGCTAGCCACTGCGCCACCGTGCTGCCCAACTCCAGGGTTATTGAAGTTTGGAGCTACTGTGCGCAATTCCAAACACACCACTGCTGATGTCTAGGATACATCGTAACCAGCTCGCAAATGCGTCACAAGGTGTGTGGTGAGTTTAGGCGCCTTTATCAAGCAGAAGCTGCCCGACCCCGACACAATATTCCGTGCTAGCATGTGAAACATGGGCTTGTGGACTGGGAAAGCTGCATTGACAAGCTCCTCAAAGGGTCATTTTGTATTATTCAATGAAGGACCGGTAATGACTCTAATAATGTGCCCCCTTGGTTTCAGGCTAGTCTGCCTTACTCTGATATGTCACACATCTACCTTATTTGAATTCGTACAGGGCGGACTTTATCCAATGCGTTTTCCCGTGCGCATACCAGTGGACCCCTGTCGTCATATTTTTTGCGAGAAACAGATTGAGTTTCACTCCCTAACTTTGTAAAGTACATCAAAATCATATCTGAGCCTTGGAAACCTAATCTTCATCACATTTCACTGTCTCACACTTTGGTGCCAAACAAATAAAATATAGAAGAAAATCTTCTGTGGGGTAAATTTGCCCACTTTGAAACTCATCATGAGTATTCTGAATATTTGCAGAAAGGCAGAATTGAGCTGATCGTGTGATCAGCCAGACGGAGACAGTGCCTTGAATTTCCCAAACCACATTTTTACAACTGTGATATTAAAGATAAATAAAATAACACCACTTGCGAAATCCAGGTTAATTATAGAGAATCAGTTTAATACTACTTTCAGGAGATCAACTAAGGGACGGCTTTTAGGCCTGTGTCGAATCTGGTTCTTCCATAAATAAAAGGAGGCGAGATGTGTAGTGGTTATGTCACTGGATCTTTGTAATCCAGAGGGTTAGGCTAATGTCCTGGGGACACGAGTTCAAATGCCGCCATGGCGTTTGGTGAAATTTAAATTTGATTATTAAATCTGGAATTGAAAATTAGTAATGGGGGGTGGGGGGGGTCTCCCAGGCCATTGGGGGCCCGGGTGGTTGGGCTCTGGGTAGGATGGTATCCTGGCACCCCCGATGCCATCCAGGCACTGTGGCACTGGTGGCCTGGCACCCTGGCAATGCCACCCGGGCACGCTGGCAGTAACACCTGGGTGCCACCCTGTCAATGCCAGGAGTTGGCAATGCCTGGGTGGCATCTTGCCTGTGCCGGGGATCAGGCCGGGGGTGCCCTGCTCTCACGAGGGGAGGGGAACTCAAGGACCACCTAATTGGTAAGTTGGGGCGATGGAGGAGGGGTGGGCGGAGGCCACGGTGGAGGGGAGGGGATCGAGAGATCTGCATGCCATTTAAAAATGGCTTCTTGCACTGGGGAGATGAGCTCGTTAGTGCAAGAAATGGGTCTAAGTGTGGCCTCAGCCGGGCGCTCCCCGGCGAGGCCCGAAAAAGAAGCAGTTTCCTGTTTAATAGCGGGGTTGTTCTCAGTGCTGTCAGCACAGGGAATCACCCCGCTAAAACAGGACTCTGTTTTTTCCCATTAAACCATGCCCACTGTCATTGATTGCTGTGAAAACCCATCTGGCTCCCTCATGTCCTTTAGGGAAGGAAATCTGCCATCCTTTCCAGTTCTGGCCTACATGTACCTGACACCTAATTGCCCCTCTGAAATGGCCTAACAGTTCGAGGACAATTAGGAATGGGCAACCTTGTCAACGATGGCCCACATCACATAAAAGAATAAAGAAAGAGAAAACAACTTATGATAGTGGTTTATGGGGCGAAAAGGTGGATGGATTATTCCCTACTCTCAAACCACTAGAATTACTCCAGGAAACCACTGAAGAACATCAACCTTCTGCTGGACATGTGGCCAAGTTTGGCTTTGATTGCCCCCAGTGAGGTGATAGCCCTACTGATACCCAATGTAAAAGCTGACAAATGCACATACAGCAAAACCGAGGGAAACAAGTGCCCATGGAATCTTATCCTGCCAATCCGACAAGGCCATCAAAGAGGAGAGAGAAACACTTGTGAGGTAAAAAGAGTCATTTGCACGCCAGCGTCATTCATTTCAGACTATTTCTGATGGCAATAGCAGCCACCAATGAAGCTATTTTCTTTGGTCGGCAGGTTCTTGAAGCAATGTGTTTTATTTCACTTGAACGAGAGAGATACGCAACAGATAGACGAGCAGAAGGACAGCTAGCCTAGTTGTACCTTTGCCCTCAGGCATTGGCTGAGAAGCAGTCACACCTCAGAAAATAATGTTCACTTTTGGTTGGCAATGAGCAGTGATAGTCTGTGTGGATAGTGACGGAGAACTGAATCGAACAGGAACTGTACGCAGATGCACATCAGGATGAAAGTCCCCCTCACAGAGGTCAGTGGAAAACTGGACTCTCGGCCCTCAATAAACCTTTGAGGCTGGGGGTCAATTGAAAATTTCAATACAGAGATCGATAGATTTTTTTTTTTATTGGGAAAGGGTATTAAGGATTGGGAAGGCAAAGCAAGTGTTTGGAGTTAAGATGGAGGTCAGCCATGATCTAGTCAGAGGGCAGAATGGGTTTCAGGGGCTGAATGGCCTCCTCTTATTCCTCCGTCACTGCCTCTGCTGTTTTAAGGGATAAAGTTGACCTGTACAGTCGAATGAATTAGAAAATCTGTTCAAATTGCAGAGAAAAAAAATTACAAACCGATGAAGCCTGCGGTACACCTTCAGTGTTATAGTTTGTTAATGCTGTAGAATGACACAGCACAGAAGGAGAAGATTTGGTCAATAGCGGGACATAGGAATAGAGGAGGTTATCTAAACCCTTCGAATCCCTTCTGCCACTCAGTTAGATCCAGGTTGATCTATGACCTGATTCCATGGGTGTAAATTTCACCCCCCTCCCCCGTCCCCAGCATGTTTTGTGGGGGTGTAGGTGGCCCGCTATTTTGTCCACGGTGGGGGGGGGGGGTATCTCGTACCTCTTCGAATGAGCTAACCAATTGGGCCCACTCCCTTGTCTCCATAGCCTTTCAAATGTTGCCCTCTCACACATGTATCCAATCCCTGTAAGGGAGTTACTATCAAATCTGTTTCTGCTGCTCTTCAGACAGATCATAACAGCTCATTGAGAAGAAACATTTGCTCCTCACCTTACACGATGAGTGTAAATTTTGCACGGTTACTCACGTACCATGGAGCCCCACTTAACGGAATGAAGTTGGTAGAAGAGGGCTCAGATGGTGAGCATGATGTGGATGGAGGGCTCCCGCTGTTCTGGCGACCTAACCTATAAAGACCGCCGTTTACAGTGTTCGAAAATAAACTATTGATTCTCCAATTCTTCAGACAGTGCCCTCACATGTGAAATGATGGCATCTGCCTTTTAATACACTTTCAGTCACTTTAATATCCCTTAGTCAATAATCACCATTCATCCGAGCCTTCAATTTGCATCAACATATGCACAGTATCCCTCAAAACAAAAGCAAAGCTTGAGTGCAATGCAACCCACTTATAGGAGATTCTGTCGGCTCTCTGGCAAATTGGAAAGCAGAAAACACGAGAAGAAAGTGTTCACCCACAAGTAAAGTCCCACAGTGAGATGCGGCAGTACAGTGAGAGTGAAAAGCTGTGTCAGAACACTGCTGTCACCGGGTTTGTATTTTCATTCATTTCGCTGTGGTCACGTGGCTTGTACTGCTGAGCAAACCAAAGCTGGGGGACGAAAAACGGGGGGTTCGTGAATTTTTTTGAAAAAGGCGGAAAATAGATTCTGGAATCGTAGAAAAGGGTGAATTATTCTGCAGACAGATTACTGATCAGAATGGAGATCACCTGATCCTATACCAGCTTGCCGAGCCTTGTCCTGTCCTTTACTGAGATGCGTGTTGAAAGCTGCACTGCCCCCTTTTGTGGTTTATCGTCATCGGCTCATCTTTTAAAACAAGGGATTTGCAAACCTTCATCAGAATGCCTCTCCCCCGCCTTTGCCCTGTCCGCACATCTTCTCGGCCATTGATGAGCAGACCCTGAAAGCAATAGAGAAAAATAATGCAGGTGGAATTCTCCGTTCCTGAGGCAAAGTGACGGCAGCAACGGAGAATCCGCGGGTGATTTGCGACGGTGAAATAGGCTCGAACCCCTGACTGATTCCGGTACCGGTGAGGGGCTAGTGCCGGCGCCGCTTGGCGCACCCCCGGATCTCGCGGAAAATAGCCGGAGAACGGCCGGGTCCCGGGCCGCGCATGTGCAAGGCTGACGGGTTGCACTGGTCACACTGTACAACATGGGGCTGGCCGTGCTGGGACCCTAACCCGCCCAGCCGACCCCACAGCCCACCCTCTAATGCCCGCCCAGCCTGAGCAGCAGCTCCCCGGCCAGCGGCATGGATCCCAGACGAGTGTGGTGGCGCTGGACACTGTCCGCAGCCGACACGCCGGGTTCCAGACCGCTGGGACCACACATGGCCCGTGCAGTCGGGAACTTCGCTCATCGGTGGCGGAGCCTCGCGGGGTGGGCTGGCTGATGGCGCGTCAACGGCGTTGTGACTGCGCGCGGCGCCCGTCCCAATGATGCCAATTTGAAGGGGTCGGAGCATCGCGAACCGGGGTCAAACCGGCGCCTGCCCCGAATTCGGCGTCGGAAGCCATTCTCCGCCCGATTGCATCCCGATTTTGGCGTTGGGATAAGGAGAATTCCGCCCGCTCTTAAACACACTATTGGTAAAAGGTGTGACAAAACTGACAGGTCAGGCACAACGGTGATGGGGGCAGGAGATGCCCATTGTGTCATCGCGCAAATGGCCTCTTACGATTCTTTGTGATGTCACAAGAATGAGAAATGCTGACGGACCTTTTGAATGACAGAACCTCCCTCAAGGCAACAGCACAGCTCTGCTGGTTGTAGTCGTTTCAGCGGGGGCAGTGCCATTTACTTCTGATGGGATCGGCGCCAGCTGGGACGTTACCATGTGGTTATCATGCCTGCCCAGCATCTGTTGCAAATGTTGCCCCAGCCTCGACGCCATTGGGGTCGTAAGATTCTGTTTGAAACCTTTCAGCTTTTTAGCGAATGTTTCATGAATTTTCTGGATCATGCTTTGCACAATAAGAGAAGAAGCAGAATGATTGTGGTTATATTACTGGGTTTAAGTAATATATGTTGTTACTAACTGTAGATGATGTTGAAGAACACTTGAGTCTTCAAAGTAAACTGAAAGAATGTATTAAGTAACAATAAAACAAATAAATGAGTTGGACACTCCACTGAACTAACTCTAGCAATAAAGTAAGGATAACTAACTGCACAAACTGTATCTAAGATACGCGTGGTGTCTAGGCTGAGATCTCTACTACACTGATATTCTTCCTGCGACTCCTGCTGGAAGTGAGCGAGAGAGAGCTTCTGGGAGCTCCGGTTATATAGTGGGCCTTGAAATGCCCTCTAGTGGTCATGCCACAGCTAGGTGTTGTGATTAACCCTTTAGTCTACATATCATGACAATTGTTACTTAATCGTACAGCACAGAAGGAGGCCGATCTGTCCATCGCGCCTGTTCTGCTGCCTTGGAAGAGCTACCCAATCAGACCCAATCCCCTGCTCTTTCCCCATGACCCCTCAAAGTTCTCCTTTTCAAGGTTAATGATAATAATAATTAATAATAGTTTAAATAAGTAAAATAATTGTTTCCTTAAAATATGTTTTTTTTAATTCTTGGGGAAGGAAACATTTCCAAAGCTCAGGCACACTATTGCATGTAACGGAGGCCAGGTAGAATATAAAGCCCTTTATTCAAATCATCGCGACTATACACGAACATATGAAATAGGAGCAGGAGTGGACGATATTTCCCATCAAACCTGTCCAGGTATTCAGTACGATCATGGCTTGATCTTGGGCTCCCACTCGCTCCCCATATCCCTTGGTTGCCTGAGAGACAGAAATCTGTCTAACTCTGTCTTAAATGTATTCAACGATGAAACATCCACTGTCCACTGAGCAAGAGAACTCCAAAGATTCACAACCTTTTGAGCGAAGTGATTTCTCCTCATCCCCATCCCAAATTATCCCAGTTTTCAGATTCCCGACTGGCAGAACCAACCTCAGTGTCTACCTGATCAAGCCCCTTCAGAACCTTGGGTGTTTCAATGAGATCGCCCCTTCTTCTGAACTCCAAGGAATATAGACACAATTTACTCAGCCTCTGACCGCAGAACAACTTCCTCATCCCAGGGACGAATCTAACCAACCTTTTCTGTGGCGCCTCCAATCAAGTAAACCTCTCCTTAAATATGGAGGCCAAAATTGCACATAGTATTCCATTTGAAGCAGAAATGTTACACTTCAAGTCCAAGACACAATAGGCATGATATGATGTTTCAAAGGAACCATAAATAGGTTGGCGAAATCTATTATGATGCCACAATCATCCGGTCAGGCTCAGGCATTCCTCTGGTGTCTCCACTAGCTTCAGCTAGTCAGGGTCAGGATCCTGTAAGGAACCAGAAGGTTGTCACTGTCAGTGTTAAGCATCTAATACCCCAAGCTGATATGTACAAACATACACATTAGGAGCAGGAGTAGGCCACTTGGCCAGTTAAGCCTGCTCCACCGTTCAACAAGAAAGGGGAGTGTGTCAGTGAGTGTGATACAATGTGCTTGATGACATGCCTGTTATGGTTGAATAGTTGGCAATGTGTGAAAACTGTGAGATATGAGGCTAACAGCAAGTCTCCATGTATGTGAGTGCATTGAGGTTAAGTGTGTCAGGTATGACCAGTGACTGTTTAAAATTGTTTGTAGATCAGTATGTGGTGCTTTGAGCAGTGTCTGAGGTCACTGAGTAACTGGTGGAATGTGACATTGGAAGATCTTTTCACTGACCTTGATCACTCATGTGAGATCATTGAATTTCTTTTTGTACCGCATCGGCTTCCTCGGGGCTGCTCCCAATATCTTCTCAGGCTTTGTCTGGAGGCCACCCTCCTGGTCCAGTGTGGATACAGGACCCCTCCTCCTGTCAACCTCCAGCGGGTGGAGGGAAATCCCTCCAGCAGCCAATTCAGGGGCTGCGGAAACCTACGTTTCACTCCCACGACCCTCCCCCCAGCCTGCCCCCACCTCAGCAAATCCCCACAAAATGGTCTCTTCAGTGGCCACTAGTTATTTAAACCAGCTGCCCACTGATTGAAAGCAGGCGGCTGACCCATATCCGGACTCATCGCTGGTAAAATGGCCCAAGGCCAGTACTGCTCTGGGAAGCCACCCCAAAGCGCCTCCCTGGCATGTTGCTAGCCACTCCACTGCCTAGCTCAGTAAAACCTCATCCAATGGGCTAGATTCCTCCGCACCGCCCCCCCCCCCCCCCCCCCCGCCACAGGAACGCCACAGGGGAGACGGGGACAATGGAGAAGTTCATTGACCTCGGGCGGGTTTCTCCGGTCACCGGGCAGACGCGGCAAGAGATTCCCGCCCAATGTTTCCGGTCTGTGACCTTACATCAGAACTGGAAAAGGTCAGAAAAGCAACAGGGTTGGAGCAGGTGAAAGAGAGGGAAGATGGGAAGAAGAACAAAAGGGATGGGTTGGGGGGTGGGAGAGAGCAAATGACGGTAGGGATGATGGTGCAAGGTCAAATGGAGAGGTAATGGGTCAAGTAAAGAAACAAAAGATGTGTCTGGAAGAGGAGTGAATGGCTGGATCCTTAAATGCTGGGATGGCCACTTCCAAAATACAAAATGGACGCTCACAGAGAATGTAGGGAAATGTGGACAATGCTAGACAACAAGCAGGCACAGAACCTGAATGTATATTTGGGAAGCAGTTACCAGACGGAATCGAAACTCTGGGTCGATTAGCATATTGATGGCCCATCTCCGAGGAACAAAGGACTAACACTCAGGTAGTTGATACTGTTACAGACATCCCGGCACCAGAAAGACACAAACAAAGTAAGGCCAATGGCCACCTAGGACATGCCCAGCCATCAGGGCACCCACCCCTTTATTGGTTAAGGTCGATAACAATGATCGAGAAGCTGCCCAATTAATTGGGACCAAGTTTAAGGCCACGCCTAAAAGCGCACGAAGCCCCTCCAAGTATAAGAAGGAATCTCCACGAGAGATTCGCTCTCTTGGATTTGGCTCTCAGGCGGAGAGACCCATCCACCAGCATCACCAGAAGCAAGTAAGTTCAAGGTCAACGCTCGCTACCAGACGGACGACCTTAGCTGTTCTCCTGTATCTCTTCGAACCCAACAGCCTCAGATCTGAACAACAGCCATTGTTCCTCTGACTAAGTGGGCACCCGAAGTTAAGTATAGGCGTCAGCATTAGAGATAGTTTAGTTTGTAGTACTGTTGTGCATGAGTAGATCTTACTGTGTGTGTAAATAAATAGTATTGACTTTGAACTAACTAACTGGTGTATTTGCTCTTTGATCAGTATTCGGGTTTGAACCTTGTGGCGGTATCGAGAGATACCTGGCGACTCTGAAAGTAGAAACATAATTAGGATTAAGGAAGGCGACCATATTGACCGCCATATTTATAACCAGACAAACAGAGCAACACCTCAGAAAGGTAAGTCAAGGCAAGAAGGGCGAAATGAGAGGAAAAACGAATTAGTAAAGAAAAATGAAACAAAATAGCCACGGAAGTTACGATCTAAAATCAATGAACTCTATGCAGAGCCCAGAATGGTTAGCACCCAGAGCCACTGTTACACCTGTGCAAAAACAATTGGCCAACGTATACGCAGTCACAAAGACTGACCAAAGCATTAACGTTGGTTAATTCCGAGACAAAATGTTTCTCAGGAAGGCATGACCAGGATGAGGGAGGAAAGGCCTCATTACCGGATGGAACAACCAGTATGGTTGGTCACTCTGGCTGTAGCATGCAGGCTGAGGACAGAAAGGTCAGTGTGGGAGCAAGGTGAAGAGTTAAAATGGCAGGCCACTGGAAACTGATCAGTCTTTGCGGACCGAATGGTGGGAGATCTGCAGCACCATTGGCCGGTCTGTATCACTATCCCAAATATGGTGGAGACGGAACGCAGTCTTTAGTCTCTCATGCCCCACACCCTATCGCAGACCTTCCCTTTTGTACTTTATCCAATGTTTCCTTTCTGTCGCTCAAACCTACCCAGCGGAATTCTCCGTCAGCGGGAGCCTCCAGTCCGCCGGCAGCATACTGACCCCCGCGGGTTTCACAACGGTGTGAGGCAGCCGTAACGGAAAACCCCATTGGCCGGATGCGGGAACAGAGAATCCCACGGCCGGCGGGGGCGCGCCATGCCGGAAAACCCGGCTGGCGGACCAGAGAATCCTGCCTACTATATCTCGTACTTTACGCAGTTCTGCTGAAGGGCTACAGATCTGAGATGTTGGCCGCGATTATCCCTGAAAAAAAATCTGTATGCAGCTATAACTGAAATAGACTCCAGATCTTGAAGTTAGTTCAATTTGATTTATTGAACCTGTCACACAGTTAGCACAGTTCTCTGTGAGTTCGACTCTCTGCTAACTTAAGTGTGATCCCTCTGTCTGACTGAACCAGACTAGCTCTTCGCCACGTGCTGTATGCATTACGTGATATATACACCAGACTCACTCTGTAGATGTCCCTAGTGGAAAGAGGCGGAGTGTGAGTGCCTCGTGCCTTTTATAGTGAGATACCAACCCTGAGTGTTCTGCCTGCTGATTGGTTATGTCCTATTCTCATAGATTATCATAGAATTTATAGTGCAGAAGGAGGCCATTCGGCCCATCGAGTCTGCACCGGCTCTTGGAAAGAGCACCCTATCCAAGGTCAACACCTCCACCCTATCCCCATAACCCAGTAACCCCACCCAACACTAAGGGCAATTTTGGACACTATGGGCAATTTATCATGGCCAAACCACCTCACCTGCACATCTTTGGACTGTGGGAGGAACCGGAGCACCCGGAGGAAACCCACGCACACACGGGGAGGGTGTGCAGACTCTGCACAGACAGTGACCCAAGCCGGGAATCGAACCTGGGACCCTGGTGCTGTGAAGCAATTGTGCTATCCACAAGGCTACCGTGCTGCCCAATTCTCTGTGTTCATTAGCTGTCTGTATCTGTCTGTATCTCATTCTGTGCATGTCCGCACATCATGACAAGGATGTTCAAATGTGCATACAAAAACAAAATACTGTGGAGACTGGAGATCTGAAATCAAAACAGAAAATGCTGGAAATAATCAGCAGGTCTGTTGGCACCTGAGGAGCGAGAAACAGATTTAACGGCCTCGTTGCGTCTGATTTGCTGTGGGGACGAGGCCGTTGAATCGCGCGATAGGCCTCTCGTGAGATTTGCAACACTCGAAACGCCTCGTGAGATTTAATGGCGTCTCCCAAGACGTCGCGATCTGGATCTCACCCTCACAAGATGTGATCCAGATCCACATATTTAAATGAGCCGTTAGGCCGCACCTGGGAGACCTCACTGTTTAGTGCTGATTTCCATAAACGTGGACCAGTCATAATGGCACCTGACGGCATCTCCTAGACCATTGGAGACCACCGGGTGTTTGGGCACAGGGCAGGGTGGTACCCAGGCACTCCCTCTGGCACCCGGGCACCTTGGCTGGCAGGGGCTGCCAGGGTGTCCAAGTTCTAGGTTGACACTGCCAGGAATTTGGTCCGGGGAGCCTTACCAGGTGGTAGGGTGGGATGGGGGTGGGTGGGTGGGGGGGGGTTTGTTCTCGGGGGGCCTCCCCAAGGTTGGGGGGGGAATGGGGGGTCGAAAACAGGGGTTGGGGCTGAAGGGATTTAGGGGGGGGGAAACTCGGGGCAGCCAGACAAAATGGCCCCCAGATCTGTGAAGAACCTTTCCTGCTGGGCTCGCTCCTGACTCTTAAGTGTGACATCGGCAGAGGGAATCTCTCCAAGGCCCAAAAACCCAGCAAAGTGCCATTAAATAGTGGAGTGTTTAATGGCGCTGCAACTTCCGAGAAACACCCTGCTAAATGCTCCCAAAAATTGGACGTAGATTTGGGCAATTTAGCATGGCCAATCCATCTAACCTGCACATCTTTGGACTGTGGGAGGAAACCGGAGCACCCGGAGGAAACCCACACAGACACGGGGAGAACGTGCAGACTCTGCACAGGCAGTGACCCAAGCTGGGAATCGAACCCGGGACCCTGAAGCTGTGAAGCAACCATGCTAACCACTGTGCTATCGTGCTGCCCACATGTGTATTGAATGTCTTTAATCTTATTCACGGGGTTATGGTCAGTGGACAAACCTGATTTCAATCTTGTGGCCCATTGAGATGAAGGAGGGCCACTCATGAGCCCACTCACCAGCTTAGGTTGCCCATCACTGTTGTAGGCCCTTTGCTTTGGATCATGTACCCAGGGAAGGCCCTGTGAGGGATTGGGCTGCAGGTGAATGCTCTTCCTGTTGCTCATAGTATGGGTTTCAATCTCCTTGTTTTTAAAGGCTACCAATGTGGAATTGTTCTGTGTTTGATTATGTGAGTCAGTTTACTATTGATGCTCACTGTGCTTGGTTAAGCCTGGGTATGCACTGAGAGAAAAAATAAACAAACTGCAGAAAGAACTGGAAGCCAGAGCTGAAGGATGGAGCAGACATTTTAAAACACTGTGAATAAAGGCTGAAACACACATTGGGCATGATTTTCGGCCCGCGTTTCCTGATTTTCCGCCCCTCACTGGGTGACGTCACAAAGTTCACATGTTTTAGCATTGATGCAAGGATGGGCCCCAAAATGTGATGACTTCATGACTCTGGATTGATGTCACACCCCAACGTTAGCAGATTGAAACGACTTTGCATGAACATGACAGTAGTGGAGTAAATTAAACCTTAATGTACGCCGAACAATAGGTTAACGTCACGATGGACGCGATTCAGCGACCACGTTACGCTCGGGGTGGATCCAGGTGCAAAGGGGGAATCGCCTGACAGCCCCAAATTGGGCTTTGCGCTGGGCCGATTGTGAGTCACCCAACTCACTCCACCCGGCGCGATCCGGATCTTGCCCTCGCTGGGCACGATCCAGATCTGCATATTTAAATTAGCCATTGTGCACCCACCACCTGGGAGTCAACAGCCGTACCTGGGAGACCTCGCCAGGGCGCTGTCCAGCACTGCTTTCCGAAACGTGGACCAGGCGTGACAACACCTCGGGGGGTCTCGCAGGCCATCGGAGACCACTGGGTGGGTGGGGGCAGGGCAAGTTGATACTCTGGCACCCTGGCACTGCCAGGGGCATTGTCAGAGTGGCAGGCTGGCAGTGACAGGGTGCCAACCTGACACTGCCAGTGTTTCGGCTTGGAAGGGGGTCCCCATTGCAAGGGGGTCGAGGGGCATTCCAGGAGTTTCAACAAGGTTGAGGGGTCAATGGGAGGTCAATAAAGCCGGGGGGTGGGGTTGTGTCTGAAAGGGGGAGGGGGACGGTGCAGAGATCGGACTGGCTTCCAGAACTGCAGCAAGATCTACGAGGAGCCGTCCCTGCTGAGTAAAGTGTGAATTCTGTCACGCCTTCTCCGATTTGTCTATATTCCTTTTATAATATTGAGACCAGAAATATGCACAATATCCTTAAAGTGTGGTCCAAACAACAAGGTTCAATAAAAGCTCAACTTAAATTTCTCTGCTTTTCAATGGCTGTGTGTGCGTGTGCACGCGCGTGTCTCTGTGTGTGCGTGCGTGCACATGCGTGTCTGTGTGTGTGTTTATGGCCTATTTTTAGTATTTGCTGTTGCCTGACTCTAACATGCTCTGATGCCAACAAATTATCCAGTATAATTTTAATTTGGTGCTCTTCTGCACTTCAGTAAATATATGTCGCCTTTTCCCGCAACTTCCCTACGCTGAAGGAGTTAATGTGATTAAAATACTAACGAGGCACAGAATCCTGGGTGATTCAAGGGGATTCTTTTTTTTTGTCATGCCTGTCTCCCCCGCTACTCACCATCAACACTCCCCTCCAACCTGCCCCCCCCACCTCCCTCCACCCCCCCTCACCCCCTCCCTCTCCACCCCCCCCCCCCCCCCCCTCCCATTACCGCCCGCATCCGCCACCCCACGCTCTCCTCGTCTTTCTGCCTGGTCACAATATAAATGTCAGTGGATACATAAAACAAAATCAGGAACATAAATACTCATCTCATCACTGGGCGTAGTATAACACAATGGTGAATACTCTTCCTCCTCCATTGCCCCAGGCCTGCTTGAGTTTAAATAGCACAGAGAAAGCTCCACGCACACAAAAGAAACTAATAACCAGATTCTTGACTTAATACAAATCTAAGGGTCACCGAGGATTGTGCTGTCAAGGGACTGGGGTCAGAGGTCAAACTGACCAATACTGAGCAAATTACATTTGTTTGAATGATCCTCCTCTGAGCTGGTATTGATAGGGCCTACACGACTTTTTTTTAACCAACTGATTGATACATGCTGCCATTTACAGTTAATGGACAGAAAGGAAGGATACAGAAATGACAGACTACCTACCTGTCAGTTTATGTGATCTGTCTACAGATAGGTGGCATGTCTTCCCCAGAGGAAATGTTTGAATGATGAAATCAATTTTGGACAAAAAAAAGCCCATCTTGGAGACACCAGCTTCCCATTGCAGAATCTATAAAGTAAGAGTCTTCAAAATTCTCGTTAATAGGAAGGCCATATGGAAAGACAGATTACGGGGTCCAAGCATGAGAATGGCTGCCCTTCTGCATCAAGGCAAGGATGAACCCAATTAATCTTTAGTTTCCCAACTGGGGATGATATGAAGTGATTAGGATGGGAGGAAGGCGCAGGACGGCGCTTCCTTGACATTCTGGATCACCATGTCGTTGGTTATTGAAGCTGTGTAGTAAAATGTATAGCTGGAAAATCCTGGGCGGGATTCTCCGACCCCCCCGCCGGGTCGGACAATCGCCGGGGGGAGGCGTGAATCCCGCCCCCCGCCAAATTCTCCGGCACCGGAGATTCGGCGGGGGCGGGAATTGCATCGCGCCGTTCGGCGGGCCCCCCCCTCCCCCAGCGATTCTTTGGCCCGCGATGGGCCGAAGTCCCGCTGCTTCTATGCCAGTCCCGCCGGCCTAAATTGAACCAGATCCCTTACCGGCGGGACCGGGTGGCGCGGGCGTGGTCCTGGGGGAGCGCTGGGCGATCTTGTTCCGGGGGGGGGGGGTGCCCCCACGGTGGCCTGGCCCGCGACCGGGGCCCATCGATCCGCGAGCGGGCCTGTGCCGTGGGGGCACTCTTTTCCTACGCGCCGACCATCAGCCTCCGCCATGGCCGACGTGTAGGTAAACCACCCCCTGCGCATGCGCGGGGATGACTTCAGCCGCCGCTGACGCTCCCGCGCATGCGTGGACTCGCGCCGGCTGGCGGAGTCCCTTCGGCCCCGGCTTTGCGTGGCACCAAAGACCTTCCACGCCAGGCGGCGGGGCGCCAACCACTCCGGGGCGGGCCTAGCCCCTAATTGTGCGGGCCTAGCCCCTAAAGGTGCGGAGGATTCCGCATCTTTGGGACGGCCCGACACCGGAGTGGTTCACACCACTCCGTCCCGTCGGCACCCCCCGCCCCGCTGGGTAGGGGAGAATCCCGCCCCCTGTGTTATTAATGATCAGTTATTGTTCAATCGTCCAAGCCTCTAGATCTCTTCATGACCAACATACAACCTTACACAAGGTCTGACCCTCTAAATGTTTCAGCGCAACATTACGTATGTAGGATACAAAATATTGTAATTCGACGGGGCGGCATGGTGGCACAGTGGTTAGCACTGCTGCCTCACAGCTCCAGGGTCTCAGGTTCAATTCCAGGCTTGGGTCACTCTCTGTGTGGAGTTTGCACTTTCGCCCCGTGTCTGCGTGGGTTTCCTCCGGGTGCCCCGGTTTCCTCCCACAGTCCAAAGGTGTGCAGGTTAGGTGGATTGGCCATGATAAATTGCCCCTTAGTGTCCAAAAGGTTTGGTGGGGTTACTGGGTTACGGGGTAGGGTGGAGGCGTGGGCTTAAGTGGGGTGCTTTTTGCAGGGGTCGGTGCAGACCCGATGGGCCGAATGGCCTCCTTCTGCACTGTAAATTCAATGGTTCAATGATTCTAACAGAAAGAAAGTCATTTTAAAAAGAGGTTATCATCACAGCAGTCAATTCAGACCAACAGAAATATCCTCCAAAAAAGGTTCCCCACACTCCTCCCTATCTGCCTCTATCAACATATCCATTTATTGCCTTCTCTCTCAAGTACTTAGTTAGCTTCTACTGAAATGCATCTATGTTATTTACCTCAACCATTCCATGTGATAGCAAGTTCCATATTCAAAACAAAACATTATCCTGAATTCCCCATTGTCTTTGTCAGTGACTATCTTACATTTATGATCCCTATTTTAGTTCTCCCCTGGAGTCTGACATGGGGAAGTGTGCCTAACTTGAATACCTCGAATAAACAGCTGGAGATTTCATCAGGAGCTCTATTACAGGTGTGGAGGCTGAAGGGAAACAATTTTTACTGTGCAACGCAAAAGGACTCCAGCAGAGCATGTGGATGTCCATTGCGAGACCCAATCGAGAGCAGAGTCAAAGGACCTAGCCAGACCACAAAATGGTGAGCAAACTACAAAACAAAAGACTGAAATAAGCTATAATAATAATAATTTTTATTATTGTCACAAGAAGGCTTACATTAACACTGCAATGAAGTTACTGTGAAAATCCCCTATCGCCACACTCCGGTACCTGTTTGGAGACACAGAGGGAGAATTCAGTATGTACAATCCACCTAACCTGCACATCTTCCAGGACTTGTGGGAGGAAACAGGAGCACCCGAAGGAAACCCACGCAGACACAGGGAGAACATGCAGACTCTGCACAGACAGTAACCCAAGCTGGGAATCGAACCTGGGTCCCTTGCGCTGTGAAGCAGCAATGCTAACCACTGTGCTACCACGCCACCCAGTAAGCAATTAAGCATAATAACCAGGGCAGCACTGGCAGACCCATCCTTTTAATGAGCGCAGCTTGAAGAAGGCTTCAGCTTGGATCCAGAGCGGCATCAGAACACAAAGTGACCGCGTGCGAATGAAAACCCCCCCAGAGAAATCAGTTTCAAAAAATCGGGTCAAATCAATTCTTTAAGCTCAGGAAAGCAAACGGCTGCCCAATACAATTCATTCAAAAGATTTTCTGCAAAATCGCTGAATTTTAAAATGGTTCCACAACCACGTCAGGAACCAACAAATCCTCACAGGCGCGCGAAGAGAAAAAAAAAAGATAAACGATTACTGGGCCACCATTTTCTTTTTAAAAAGCTGCACTCCCCCATGCTTAAAACATCCATGGATGGTAAATCAACACTGCCAGGGCAATGAAGGCCAGTGGAAAGACCAGGCCAAGTGCAAGCTTGATCATTATTGAGAAGAAGAATCTGAAGATATATGATAGCATCAGGTATGGATTAACAAGTAAATGCACTATTATAGTCAGTCATTCCATTTAGCTGATGACACAATTGCGCGACAAGAAATAAATGAATCGCCCAGTAACTTTGAAGAGGTGATGAAGTCCTTTGGCACCTAATTTAACCTAAGAAGCTTTGGAGCTAACAAAACATAACAAGTGAGTCCAAAGGTCCGGGAAACCCATAAATTCTTTCATACATTTTAGCTGAAGGCTGTGACTATGGTGACCTTAAATCGGAGCTAATAAGAGACCAATCAGTAGTGGCACTGGCCGATGATATTCTTTTGGATGTAATCCAATCTAAAGGAGACCAGGTTTTGAAAAAAGCCATCCAAATCGTCTGACAATCAGAAGTCCGCATGATGAAGTTCAATCATGGTACAGAGCAGCCCCAACAGTCCAACTGATAAAGCAACAACAGGGCAGGAAGGCTCCAGAGCAAGGAAAGCAATACCCAAGCAAAACACAAGATGGTGGCAGACGATATCAGCACTGTGGCGCCAAGAGACCTCCCAGCCGTAAGCAGTGTCCAGCAATCACCATGTACTCGCTTTCACTGCAACCGCCTGGGACACTTTGGAAAGGTATGTCAGCACAAAGTCTGAGATGTGCAGAGGCTACCAACTGTGTCCATGAGATAGATGAGCCACAGCCAGAAGGAGTCCAACAGTGTTTCTTGGGAGAAATTAAGGGTCAAAGACTCACATTTTGGAATGCTGACAACTGGTAAATGGTGACCTCATGAATTTCAAATTAGACGCAAGAGCCAATGGTCCTGTCTTATAAAGGAACTGTGGTTGGCTCAGCCAGGAGTGAAACCACCTACCACACAGTTATATGGTCCAGGAGGTCTCAAGCTCCAGGTCAAAGGTACGTCACAAGCATACAGAAACAAGTATTGGAGACATGGAGGGCGATTCTCCAATATGGAGCCCAAGCGTTCGCGCCGTCGTGAATGCTGATGCGTTTAACGACGGCGCGAACCGGGCCCGGATACGACCGATTCTGTCCCCCACAGGGGGCCAGCACGGCGCTGGAGTAGTTCACGCCGCTCCAGCCTCCTTTTGTGGCGCCAAATGAGCACCGCACCAACCCGCGCATGCACGGGGGATTTCTTTAGCACGCCAGCCTCGACTCAACATGGAGTCGTGTGTTCAGGGGCCGGCCGCACCAGAAAGTAGGCCTGGGGGGGGAGAGGCTGGCCTGCCGATCGGTGGGCCCCGATCGCGGGCCAGACCCGATCGGAGGCCCCCTCCGGTGAAGGAGCCCCCCCCCCCCCCGCCACCCCCCCCCCCCCCCCCCCCCCGCCACCCCCCCCCCCCCCCAAACAGGCCGCCCCCTGACCGTTCACACAGAGTTCCCGCCGGTAGAGACCAGGCGCGGGCCTCGGAGAATCGGCCCCATTATATGTGTTCCAAAACCAAGAATGTTCTCTCCTGAGCAGAAAAGCCTGTGTTGGCTTCAACCTCATCCAAAAGGTCAACAAGATTAACCGGCACGGATCTGGTTCCGGTTTTAACAAGGATTTTCCCAAACCTTTTACGGGACTAGGCTGACTGAATAACTGAGAAATGATGCCGAAGCTTGTTTACGCCACAAAAAATTCTGCAGGTGCTTAGAAAGCAAGTACAACAGCAGATTGATGAGGTGACCAAGATGGCGGTAACGTCCTCCGTCATTCGGTCAACAAAATGGGTGTTCCATGATGGAGCCAATTCCAAAGCCAGATGGGTCCATTCGTGGCTGTATCGTCCCGATGCAGCTCCACAAGGCAGTGGTGAGGGAAATTCACCCAATGTTCTCGGTGGACGACAGCTTGACCAAACTCTCCAATAGCACAGCCTTCTCAAAGCATGATGCCAACAGCAGCCTCTAGCAGACTCCGTTAGACAAAAGATCTAAGATGCTGACAACTTTTATCACCCCATTTGGCAGATTCTGCTTCAGCCATTTGTCCTTCAGCATTACCCTGGCACCCGGAAATTTTCAGCGCGTGCAGTCGGCCATCTTTCAAGGACTTACAGGAGTCACCCGCCATATGGATGATGTCTTTGCCCATGGTATGATTGTTGAGGAATATGATAGTAGACTCATTGCTGTCTTGAAACACACGGAAGAAGCAGGATTAACGGCGTATGGTCAGTGCGTGTCCTCTAAGACCTCCATTCAGTCATTAGGTCATATCGTGAGTAGCAAAGGCATCATTGTGAACCATGGACCAAAGGCAATTAGCGAGTTTACAACCGGTTATCCATTCCAGACCTCCAAAGGTTCCTGGTTATGGCGAACCAGTTGGCAACATTTCTGCCCAACTTGGCGCAGGCCTCAGAGCCACTGTAATACCTTCGCAAAAAGGCCCAAGTGTGGTGTTTGTATTTAAACCAATGACAATCAAAGATATGCTACCACCAACCTGTGTACTTGGACATCACAAAGTGCAGGGCATGAGCCCAGTCTGTAGTGTGGTGCCGGCAATATCTAGAGCAATTGAAGAGATGATTTTAAACTGCCAGGTGTGCAGGCTGCAGAAACCAGTTCAAAGGCAGCCACTTATTCCCACCGAACCGTGGGAACATTTGGGAATGAACCTATTCATATATAACGGCAAGCCCTCCCTCCTCATTGTTGACTATTTCTCGTGGTGAATCTAAGGGAAGCGATTGCACACAATGACCACAGATTTGGTCATTAGGTCCTTGAAATAACTGTTTGTGATCCAGGGCACCACAGATGAGGTCGTTAATGAGTGCTTCACTCATTTTGCCAGGAATTGCAGATTTCAAATTTCAACACCTCACTAGCTTTCCGAGATACCCACAATCTAATGGTGAGGTGGAACGGGACGTCTGCACTATTCATATCCTCTTGAAGAAAAATGGTGACTTTTCAACGGTGCTTTTGAGATGTAGATCCGCCCCACTGCATTGTGGATTAGCCCCAACAAAAATTCACACTCATCTTCCCATGTTGCTGAAGAAATGAATCCCAGGGCTGACAATCAGGAATCATCAGGAAGTTTAGGACCAAGAACAATCCTACAGATAGTGATGTGCTTCCACTACAATGGGAGATGCCATATCAGAAACCTGCGTAGGCTAATCATAGCGACAAGGTTTGGATCAGGGACCTTAACAGAGATGGCACCATTGTTCTCAGTGATGAAGATCAATGCTGATCCTACTTTATACATACCCCAGAAGGCACAATCAGAGAGAACACGATAAATCTTCTCATTTCTCATGGTGAACACCTTATGATACATTTGAGCATGTGAGCGAACTAGATGTTGAAACCCAAATAATTGAAACGCCAAGTAACAATATAATAATCGCTTATTGTCACAAGTCGGCTTCGATGAAGTTACTGTGAAAAGCCCCGAGCCGCCACATTCCGGCGCCTGTTCGGGGAGGCCGGTAGGGGAATTGAACCCGCGCTGCTGGCATTGTTCTGTATTACAAGCCAGCTGTTTAGCCCACTGTGCTAAGTACAACTACAACATTAGACTAACAAACTCAGCCTAAGCAGCTGAGACTGCTGCTACTTCAACTGAAAAGGAAGGGATTTTGAAGAGTCATAAACCCTGTCTGAACCTGTAAAGTCAGAGACTTGGAGGGGGGGGTGGGAGCAGGGACAGCATGTTAATATTATTGTAGAATGCAGTTGGGTATGTAGTGATACATATATACATATATATAGACAAGTAAAGGGTTAATGATGGCATCGCAGTGTAACACAACCACTAGAGGGCAGCACTAGATCCCACTATAAATATGAGAACTCAAAGGATCTTGGGTCTCTTCTAACCAGGAGTGACTAGACAGCAGAATGTTAGAGATAAAGCACAGCATAGGTAGCATGTGTAGTTTAAATGAGTTAATACTTTAATATAGATTACTTGATTACTAGTTATAGTTCTGTAGAGTGTGCAAACTCAATATTAATCAATTCGTTATTCAATAAATTTGTTTTGCTTTTAGTTGAAGATTGGTGGTTTCTTCAGAATCACACCATCAGACCATTCTGGATATAAAAACAAAGAGTAACGAGATATTACCACAGAGTAATAGAACAGGGTACAGATTAGGGGAGGTTTGGTTTAAGGATGTTCAGGGTTAATGAAGGACTGAGACAAGCATTGTTGCTGTTCTTCCCACACCTTGCAGTGCACAAGACATACTTGCTTCTGTTCCCATAGCGAGGTGCTTCCTGAAACAGATGGCGAGCCTGTCACCAGAGGTTTATAGCTTGAAGGGCGCCTCTCCACTGAAGGGTGGCTGACCAGGAGTCGCACCCATGCTTAGCACCTGCCATTGGCATGTTGGAAGGGCTTTGCAGGTTGATAGTCAGCCTGTTTGGCTACATTATGAATGCATCTTCCTTGGTCATCAAGTCCTGGGGCGGGACTCAAAGCCAAAGCCTCTGGCTCAGAGGCAGGGACGCTAAGCCACTGTGCCACAAGACCTCCATACTCGGGAAACAGTACCACCCACATCATATCTCAGAAGACATGGTGGCATAGTGGTAACATCACTGGACTTGTAATCCAGAGATACGTTGATGCTTTGGGGGCATGGGTTCAAACCTCACCATGGAAGCTGGTGGAATTTAAATTCAATTAATAGACTGTGGAATTCAAAGCTTGTCTCAGGAATAGTGCCCAGGAACTATCATCAATTGTTATTTAGGAGATTATCATAGATTATCATAGAATTTACAGTGCAGAAGGAGGCCATTCGGCCCATCGAGTCTGCACCGGCTCCCGGAAATAGCACCCTACCCAAGGTCAACACCTCCACCCTGTCCCCACAACCCAGCAACTCCACCCAACACTAAGGGCAATTTTGGACACTGAGGCCAATTTATCATGGTCAATCCACCTGACCTGCACATCTTTGGACTGTGGGAGGAAACCGGAGCACCCGGAGGAAACCCACGCACACACGGGGAGAACGTGCAGACTCCGCACAGACAGTGACCCAAGCCGGAATCGAACCTGGGACCCCGGAGCTGTGAAGCAATTGTGCTATCCACAATGCTACCGTGCTGCCCGTGCTGTAGAGGTAGTGCTGTAGTGGTATTGTCACTGGACTAATAATTTAGATACCTTACATAATGCTCTGGGGACCTGGATTCAAATCCTGCTGTGGCAGAGAGTAAAATTTGAATTTAGTAAAAATCTGGAATTAAAAGTCTAATATTGACCATAAATTGTTGAGGAAAAATCCATCTGTCTTTTAGGGCAGGAAATCTGCTGACCTTTCCTGGTCTGGCCGACATGTGACTCTAGATCCATGTGGTTGACTCATAAGATGTCCCCTGAAATGGTCTAGAGAGCCAGTTCAGGGCAATTCTGGATGGGCAATAAATGCTGGCTCAGGCAGCGATGCCTGCATCCAATGAACATTTTTTTAAATGTAGAGATTCACATGGGAGTAGTAGAGTGTAGAGGTGAGTCTGGTAGAAAATGGCATGAAGATAACATCTAATTCGGACTGTATCCTGTATATATGTATATAGCTACGTGTCACTAATAAACAGTTATTGTTCAATCCGTACAAACGTCCAGAACTCATCATGAGCGTACAGACAACCTCACAACAACCTGTATCTCTGTACGAAGCATGTTGAACTCTCGAGAATTTCTGTTTTGGGGCATCGCAAAGCTGAACAATCAAAATATCTGCAATTGAAATATCTTCAATTCCCGTACCAGATTCCCTGAACAGGCGCCGGAATGTGGCGACTAGGGTCTTTTCACAGTAACTTTATTTGAAGCCTACTTGTGACAATAAGCAATTTTCATTTCTTTTTCATTTCCAAATGCAACAAGATGTGGACAATATCCAGGCTTGGGCTGACATGTGACAAGTAACATTCACGCTACACAAGTGTCCAACAAGAGAGAATCTAACCATCAGCCCTTGACATTCAATGTCATTACCATTACTGAATCCCCCACTATCAACATCCTGGGGGTTACCATTAACCAGGAATTTAACTGGATGAGCCTATAAATACTATCGTTACAAGAGCAGGTCAAGTTTTAGGAATCCTGTGGTGAGCAACTCACCTCCAGATTCCCAGAGTCTATCCACAGTCTACAAGCAGAAGTCAGGAGTGTGATGGAATACTCTCCTCTTGCCTGAATGAGTGTATATCCAACAACACTCAAGAAGCTCAACACCATCCAGGGCACAGTCGCCCGCTTGATGGGTGCCCCATCCACAAACATACATTCCCTCCACCACCGATTCAAAATAGCAGCCGTGCGTACTATCTACAAGATACACTGTAGGAACTCACCAAGGCTCCTTAGAAGGCACCTTCTAAACCTAGAACTATTACCATCTAGAAGGACAAGCACGGTTGATATATAGGAAAACCATCACCTGAAAGTTCCCCTCCAAGACGCTCACCACCCTGACTTGGAAATATATCACCGTTCCTTCTCTGTTGAAGGGTCAACATCCTGGTACTCCCTCCCTAACAGCACTGTAGGTGCACCTACACCTCAGGAACTGCAACGGTTCAAGAATACAGCTCACCACCGCCTTTTCAAGGACAATTAGGTTTGGGTAATGAATGTTGACCTAGCCAGTCACGTCCACATTCCTTGAATGAATAATGATAAATTGGCCAAGACCCCAGAGAATTCCCACGCTCTTCTTAAAAATAGTGGCCAGAAACAACTTATGTTTACGTGAAATATTTAACATTGTAAAATGTTCCAAGGCATTTAACGAGAGCAACATTTTAAAAAACATTTAGAGTACCCAATTAATTTTTTCCAATAAAGGGTCAATTTGGCATAGCCAATCCACCTACCCTGCACATCTTTGGGTTGTGGGGGCGAAACCCACGTAAACACGGGGAGAATGTGCAAACACCACACGGATAGTGACCGAGAGCCGTGATCGAACCTGGGACCTCAGCATTGTGAGGCAACAGGGCTAACCCACTGCGCCACCGTGCTGCCCTTTAACAAGAGCAACATGAATACAAACATTTGGATATTTTTGAAACCGAGACACAGGATAAATCTGGAAAGGTGACCAAAATGATTGACCAAAGAGGTAGATTTTAAGAACTACCTTAAAAGGGGAGGGAGAATCTCTGAGCTTAACCAAGACAACTGGAAGCACTAACAGTGGAATGATCAATGTCACAAAAAGGTAGAGAGGGATCCTTGGTTTCAACACCTCATTCGAAAGACTCTGGCTGTGCGGCCGCCCCTCAGGAGATTGGGCAGCCCCGATTTTGTGGTCAGTTTCTGGGGTGGGACTTGAACATGGAATAAGGCAAGTGCGCTACCAATGAGCTAAGACTGATACTTAAGAGTCCTTATTCACCAGAATTAGAGTGCAGGGGTTTTATGTTTTGGACAAGCATTAACTTTGAAGGGAGTTGACCGAGGTTACACTCAAACCAAATGGGTTAACGATTTGAGTTAGATAGGTTAAGGAAGGTCAGGTGTCAATGTACAAATTCTAGAAGCAAAGGGTAAGGTTAGGATTAGGAGGTTCTTTTTGCGATAATTTATCTCCGGAATAAGACCCAAATGTGTCATGAGTACAGATTTTCATTCAAAAGGGAGCTAGGCATGTTCCTGAGAGTGACCAACAGATTTATATTTGGAAGATAGGTGATCATTGGGGTTGCGTCATTCGGTAATTGTGAGCATCCAGGAGCATGCTTGATTGCCTTCAGGGTGGGTGGTCAGCGAGGAAAGGAGGAATTCTCCAGTCCCCCGCTGGCGAGATCTTTCAATCCCGCTGACGTCGAGTTCCCTGATGGAGACACGGACCGGGGTTGTAAATCGTCATCAAACTTCAACGTGTCCAGAAGATCCCAATGGTGACCAATGGCGACTCTGCCGCAGGAAAATCCGCCGTGGTGGTGGTGGGGTGGGGGGAGGGGGGCGGTGCTGGAAAATTCAACCCGAACTTCCCGGAGGGCTCCCTTAAATTGATCTTAAGTCTTTTTTCTCTGTTTGTGTTCAGCTGTCCCAGGAGTGAGTTGGGTGAGTGACCATGTTAGTGAGTGAACCAGTGATACCTGATCCATATGTTAGAGCATGCCTGGGGTGGGACCAGTTTAACCGACCAGCCAGTTTCTTGCCTGTTGTAGAATCGTCTCCCTGCTCTAAAATCAAAAGCAAACAAGCTTAGGCTCCTTCCGGGATGTTGATGGTGCAATTATGTGAAATAAAAACAAAAGCTTACACATTACCACACAGAATTATCAAGAACCACCTTCTACCGGGATTCATTTGTCGGACAGCTAGGAAGAGAACTAGACGTTTGGATCCTCTTAGTGGCTTCAGCGGACATAATTATCTTGTTCGGGTCGGAGTGATGGAGTGGCCGGGAGCCGGCAGTCATTTCTGCTATTCAAGGACCCTGCTGAAATCTGAAACGAGAAAGCATACGATGGTTCCCTTCCTCCGCAGTCTGCTAAGGGTCAAAAGTGAAATGAATTTTGGCAGTTCAATTTACTTTCCAATTGATATGAATCCATACCATGAACCTGCCTTTAATTTTGCCCTTAATCAGCGGTTCTGCTGCTGAGAGGGCGCAGGACTGAGATTGTGGAAAAATGAAAATGTCATATTGGTGTAACGGTGGTGCCCTTCTGACGCGGGGACCGAAGTGGACTGTCAGGGCAATGCAAGGAGACTATGACTGCAATCAAGCTCTACTCGATTAACCAGTGATTAGTGCTGCCATGGGCTTGCGGGGGGGGGGGCTCCATTCGGTAACACTACCATCCATTACTGCAACCAGTTCGGTGAAAATAAAAAATGAGTATTGCATCCTGACTGTTCATTCGGGAACATGTGTCACTCCAGCATAGGGACTAGTTGGACTTTTGGATACCGTGTGTAATCAACAGATACTATCTGGGTTAAAACTATATTTCGGAACGCGGTATTACGAGTGTAGGCACTGATAACTGTTTTACATTGTAGTCTATAGGGACTAACTGATCCAAAAAAGCATTTAATCTTTTTCAAAATCTTCTTATCATATTTTAACATGATGAGTAATATATTACCTTTTGAGCATCCCCAATATCCAGGGCTGAATCACGGTGGCTGTGCTTTCAGCTGTCTAGGTGCTAAGCTCCGAATTTGTTCCCTAAACTTCACCATCTCTCCGCCTCTCTCTCTCTCTCTCTCTCCGCCTTTCAGATGCTTCTTGCAATCTAGTTCTTGGGCAAAGCTTTTGGTTACTTGTCCAAGCACCCCCTCGGTTCAATGCCCAATTCTGTTTGATAATTGTTCCTGTGAAATGTTTTACTACATTAAAGGCGCTATATAAATGCAAGTGGGGGGGGGTTAAAGCACTCCTCGTATGTTTGGGAAGAAGTGCTTATGCGTTGAAAAGCTATGAAGAGTTGGCAGCGTGCGCAGGGTTAATAGGAGGTTGTTCGCTGCTGTAACACAGAGTAAAACACGAAAGACAGAGAAAGGGAGGCAGGGTAGCACAGTGGTTAGCACTGTTGCTTCACAGCGCCAGAGACTGGGGTTCGATTCCTGGCTTGGGTCACTGTCTGTGCGGAGTCTGCACGTTCTCCCCGTGTCTGCGTGGGTTTCCTCCGGGCGCTCCGGTTTCCTCCCACAAGTCCCGAAAGACGTGCAGGTTAGGTGGATTGGACAATCTGAATTCGCCCTCTGTGTACCCGAACAGGTGCTGGAATGTGGCGACTAGGGGCTTTTCACAGTAACTTCATTGCAGTGTTAATGTAAGCCTACTTGTGACACTAATAAAAATTCTTATTATTATTAGATGAAAATAATTTCTTCTTCTTCCTGGGATGCTGAGCTACCCCAGTTGATCCCGTTCAGTTCCATTATGACTTACATCGGCAGGAATGGAAATGGATATTGTTACTTTAACACTTTCAGAGCTCACCCAGAAACCTCCACTGTGATGGACCACGAAAGAGAGGGAGCAACATGCACACGATACAGGGAAGGCGAAGGGGAGACACGAAGCGGGGACTGGATTAGTTGAGAGCGTCGGGCGACCAGCAGTTGGATTCAAAGTCAAACTATCCTCTTTTGCAGAAAATCAACCAAAGGTCAGCAACAGAACCCCAAGGTGACCTCATGTCAGAAACAAGCACGGGCCAATCATTCAGGAGGCACTCACGGCTGATATTTGCCCTCCTTGTCATCTTTAGATCTTTCTCAAAACAGTCAACAACTCTTTACCAAACTGCGTACCTTTCGAAATATTCCACAGGTTGTGATGTATTGCTCAACGTCCTATGAAAATTCATTACAAATTAAATCACGTCTGGGTTTAAATTGCCACTGTGTAATACGTATCATATCATCATGAATGACATTGAAGTTATATTCTACAGTAGTTGACTCCACCTGCTGATAAGGCACTTCTAAGGCACGATCAATACTTACTATTCATTTTTGAAATTATCTTCACATTGATCCCTGAGTGGGTGCCAGCACTGCAGATGCACAGTGCCTTTAATACAATAATTATATCAAGGTTTACAGGCTCACCCACCCAGCCAATAGAAGCTGTCAGCAGGCAGGGACAGTGACAATCCCATAATCCATCAAACCTCTGCCCTTTGACCCATGGGCTATTGGGCTTTCAAGAGCTTTGCATAAAAGTTCCCTTTGAAGTCTGCTGTGTACGGACTGTAGGACTGCTCACGTATCCGCAACCTGTCCATGTCTCAATCATGCTTTTTATGGCTTTTAAGAAAGATTCTCGCTGATTTTCTTTTTTTGTTGTTGTTTAACGAGCGTGCTCCGTGTTCCGGTTCGAGTCATGATGTCCCGAAGGTGAAAAATGTCGTTGGGTCATGAGGTGGCGATAGATTCTTCGACTCACATCGCTACAGCTGCACATTCGTGTAATTCTTAATGAAGCCACACATCAACTTTTTATGATCCGAGTAATTTTGCTTAAAGTCAGGCTTTATTAAAAAAACTACGTGTCAGCGAGTTTCTTTGTAAACTACAGTAACTAGGGTTTCTTTGATTTGTTTTCAGTGTCACAGGGATATTGCAGGACAAACCATTGTTTCTCAAGCTGAACAAAAATGTTCCAGTTCGTATTATTTTAGAAAACAGCAATATCTGTGAAAGCATTTACTTTGGGGAATTAATGCCCTTGGTGGTGGAGGTGATGGAGTTGGGGGGGGAGGGCATGTAATCGGGCAGGAGAATGACAGATGGCAACCCGTTGCCTTCCCAAATCCGCACTGGTTAAATCCTTGGGAGGAAGCCTCATGGATGACCTTCCCATCCCACAGCCAATTCATGCCCTTGAGTCATCAATGAATGCCCGCTTAAGGGCATCACCCTGCCACTGCTGGTATTAACCAAGTGGCTGCTGGGGGCACCGCCACGTGGGAGCACCTGTGCAGGGTGTTTGCAGGATCCCAAAGGTGGGGTGGGTAGAGGTACCTAGTCCAAATGCATTCAGTACCGGATCAAGGGACCCAGCCGGATGAGCAGGGCCTGCTGAGAGCTACCCATCTGCCTTTGCTGGCAACACCCGCCACCCTGACTTCTTCCCCATTACCTCCTCACCCCCCTTCCAATGCCCCCCCCTCCCCACCCACCTCACCCCCTTCCGCCCGACCCACCATCACTCTGCCAAGGCATGAAATTCAGCAATGGTCCTAGGCCTTGGATGAATGTGTCACCAGCCACAGCCACTGCCTCCCTGGTGGAGCTGCCTTTCAGTAAGCATGCCATCCTCTGATTGGCCAACACCTCGGGCCAGGTGGAACTTCTGCTCCTGGGATTCTTGATCCCAAGGAAGGCCCTCCACTGTCCACCTCAGTGCCTGAGTGGCACTTACTATGCTGGGCCTTCCATAAACGAGGCCATGGGGAACTCTTGCCTGCTCTCTAACCAAAGGGCTAGACCCCCGTTACTTCCATTAAATACCATGCAATGTATCGCCGTGTTATATTCTGAACCAGCTTATTCTATCTTTTCTCTTTCAATCCCCCCACGCTTCCCACCTCCTTTCTTGAAAGTTCTGCCCAGTTCTGGGACAGTACCAGTCACCTTTGGGTGTGCCTGGACTATTGGTCCCCAAACTCTGAGTCGTGACCCCAATGGGCGTTGCAGGAACTACGAATGGCGGATTGAGCTCCTTTCCACATGAGATTGTGTCCCACACCGGCACTCAGGCTTTGGTACTCAGCCCTTGTCTGATGATCTCTTTCTCCCTCATTGGGCTTCAGCAACACCCGGGGCTGCGTCACTGAGTCTCCAAACCCAGCCCTGACCGTGAATCCAGTGGGGATGCCTACACTCCTGAGTCGCGGCTGTCTGAGTTCAAGACTGTCACCTACGAGATGGTGTAGGCCCCAACATCAACCACTTCAAGATCCTCAAACAGCGCTTCCGCTTCTTCCTGGCCAGTCAATGATATTGGAGCAGCTCAGATGAAGTAATGCACTTGGTGACTACACACAAAAATCATATTTACGAAATACTTTGAAAGCACAGATTTTCATTTCATGTTGGCCGGATGGGGGGTTCTCTTATGTGGGCCTGGGTTCGGGGAAAGGGTAACACTGTATTGATGAAGAGAACATTGAAGAAAGAGAAAAACAATAGATAAAAGTATAGGAACAGAAGGGAAACATAGAGCAGGGACAGGAATGGTTGTTACATGTGCCGGGGTTTAGATATTTCAGTAAGCTCAGAGAAGGTGGTATAAGAGGGGGAGGGGTGGCATTGTTAGTCAAGAACAGTATTACGGTGGCAGAAAGGACGTTCGATGAGGACTCGTCTACTGAGGTGGTATGGGCTGAGGTCAGAAACAGGAAAGGAGAGGTCACCCTGCTGGGAGTTTTCTATAGGCCTCCGAAAAGTTCCAGAGATGTAGAGGAAAGGATTGCAAAGATGATTCTGGATAGGAGTGAAAGTAACAGGGTAGTTGTTATGGGGGACTTTAACTTTTCAAATATTGACTGGAAACGCTATAGTTTGAGCACGTTAGATGGGTCCTTTTTTGTCCAATGTGTGCAGGAGGGTTTCCTGACACAGTATGTAGATAGGCCAACGAGAGGCGAGGCCATATTGGATTTGGTACTGGAAAATGAACCTGGACAGGTGTTAGATTTGGAGGTAGGTGAGCACTTTGGTGATAGTGACCACAATTCGATTACGTTTACTTTAGCGATGGAAAGGGATAGGTATATGCCGCAGGGCAAGAGTTATAGCTGGGGGAAAGGCAATTATGATGCGATAAGGCAAGACTTAGAATGCATAGGATGGGGAGGGAAACTGCAGGGATGGGCACAATGGAAATGTGGAGCTTGTTCAAGGAACAGCTACTGCGTGTCCTTGATAAGTATGTACCTGTCAGGCAGGGAGGAAGTGGTCGAGCAAGGGAACCGTGGTTTACTAAAGCAGTCAAAACACTTGTCAAGAGGAAGAAGGAGGCTTATGTAAAGATGAGACATGAAGGTTCAGTTAGGGTACTCGAGAGTTACATGTTAGCTAGGATGGACCTAAAGAGAGAGCTAAGAAGAGTCAGGAGGGTTTATGAGAAGACTTTGGCAGGTAGGATCAAGGATAACCCTAAAGCTTTCTATAGGTATGTCAGGAATAAAAGAATGACTAGGGTAAGAGTGGGGCCAGTCAAGGACAGTAGTGGGAAGTTGTGCGTGGAGTCCTAGGAGATAGGAGAGGTGCTAAATGAACATTTTTCGTCAGTATTCACGCAGGAAAAAGACAATGTTGTCGAGGAGAATACTGAGATACAGGCTACTAGACTAGAAGGGCTTGAGGTTCTTAAGGAGGAGGTGTTAGCAATTCTGGAAAGTGTGAAAATAGATAAGTCCCCTGGGCTGGATGGGATTTATCCTAGGATTCTATGGGAAGCTAGGGCGGAGATTGCTGAGCCTTTGGCTTTGATCTTTATGTCATCATTGTCTACAGGAATAGTGCCAGAAGACTGGAGGATAGCAAATGTTGTCCCCTTGTTCAAGAAGGGGAGTAGAGGCAGCCCCGGTAACTATAGACCAGTGAGCCTTACTTCTGTTGTGGGCAAAGTCTTGGAAAGGTTGATAAAAGATAGGATGTACAATCATCTGGAAAGGAATAATTGAATTAGAGATAGTCAACACGGTTTTGTGAAGGGTAGGTTGTGCCTCACAAACCTTATTGAGTTCTTTGAGAAGGTGACCAAACAGGTGGACGAGTGTAAAGCAGTTGATGTGGTGTATATGGATTTCAGTAAAGTGTTTGATAAGGTTCCCCACGGTAGGCTATTGCAGAAAATAGCCTACAGGTGCCGGAATGTGGCGACTAGGGGCTTTTCACAGTAACTTCATTTGAAGCCTACTTGTGACAATAAGCGATTTTCATTTTCAGAATTCAGAGACATGGGATTCAGGGTGATTTAGCAATTTGGATCAGAAATTGGCTGGCTGGAAGAAGGCAAAGGGTGGTGGTTGATGGGAAATATTCAGCCTGGAATCCAGTTACTAGTGGTGTACCACAAGGATCTGTTTTGGGGCCACAGCTGTTTGTCATTTTTATAAATGACCTGGAGGATGAGTAGAAGGATGGGTGAGTAAATTTGCCGATGACAGTAAAGTCGCTGGAGTTGTGGACAGTGCGGAAGGATGTAACACGTTACAGAGGGACATAGATAAGCTGCAGAGCTGGACTGAGAGGTGGCAAATGGAGTTTAATGCAGAAAAATGTGAGGTAATTTATTTTGGAAGGAATAACAGGAAGACAGAGTACTGGGCTAATGGTAAGATTCTTGGTAGTGTGGATGAGCAGAGAGATCTCGGTGTCCATGTACATAGTTCCCTGAAAGTTGCCACCCAGGTTGAGAGGGTGGTTAAGAAGGCATACAGTGTGTTAGCTTTTATTGGTAGAGGGATTGATTTTCGGAGCCATGAGGTCATGTTGGAGCTGTACAAAACTCTGGTGCGGCCGTATTTGGAATATTGCGTGCAATTCTGGTCGCCGCATTATAGGAACTCTGTGGCAGCATTGGAAAGGGTGCAGAGGAGATTTACCAGGATGTTGCCTGGTCTGGAGGCAAGATCTTATGAGGAAAGGCTGAGGGACTTGAGGCTGTTTTCTTTAGAAAGAAGAAGGTTAAGAGGTGACTTAATTGAGGCATACAAGATGATCAGAGGATTAGATAGGGTGGACAGTGAGAGCCTTTTTCCTCGGATGGTGATGTCGAGCACGAGGGGGCATAGCTTTAAATTGAGGAGTGTGAAAGATATAGGACAGATGTCAGAGGTAGGTTCTTTACTCAGAGACTAGTAAGGGCGTGGAATGCCCTGCCTGCAACAGTAGTGGACTCACCAACACTAAGGGCATTCAAATGGTCATTGGATAGACATATGTTTCACAGGTCGGCGCAACATCGAAGGCCAAAGGGCCTGTCCTGCGCTATAATGTTCTATGTTCCATTCAGCCCCTCAAATCTGTTCTGCCACTCAATCCAGCTAACTAGTATCGTAATTTATCTACCCACCCTGGATCCCTGCCCCTTTGTACTCTTGCTCAACAAAAGTCTATCAAACACAGTCTTGACACCTCGCGTTTCCAGCTTTTTTGAGGGAGAAAGTTCCAGATTTCCTTTGTGCAATGAAGTGATTCTTGACATCACCCCTGAATGATCTCACCTTTTCAGGTTATCTCCACTTGTTCTGGAATCTTTTATTTATTCATTCAACAGATGCGGGCAGTGCTGGCTCGGCCAGCATTCATTGTCATCCTTAATCACCCTTGAGAAAGTTGAGGTAAGCTGCCTTCTTGAACCGCTACAGTCCATTTAATGGTGTCATGGAGGGAGTTCCAGGATTTTGACCCATTGACAGCGAAGAACCAGCTATATTGGTGCAAGTAAGGATGGTATGTGTCTTGGAGGAGAACTTGCGGGCGGGGATGTTACCATGCACCTTCTACTTGCAATACTCAGTAGTAGAGGTATGGAAGGTGCTGTCGAAGGAGCCTCGGTGAGTTGCATCTTGTAGATGGTACACACTGCTGCCACTGTGTTGGTGGTGGAGGGAGTGGATGATAAATGTGATGGATGGGGTGCCAATCAAGGGACCTAATTTGTAGTGTCAAGCTTCTTGAGTGCTGTTGGACCTGCACTCATCCAGGCAAGTGGAAAATATTCCTTCACACTCTTGACTTGTGCCTTCCAGATGGTGGGCAGTCTTTGGGCAGTTAGGAGGTTGTTATAACCTGCCTGCTTACCATTGGCTGGGGACTAATGACAATCCCACAATCCTGTGGGAGTATGAGCTTCCCCAATGAGGGGGGCGGAGAAACCATTAGTAAACTCCAAGTATAAATAAAGCTGGACAGTTGAGGAACCAGCAGGAAGGAGTGTGCAGCAAGGGAAGTTGCTGCTGCTGTTATATATATATATGTTATTGTAAATAAATGTTATTACTTTGTATCCTTAAAACTCGTGCTGGATTCTTCGTGGCCCTCACAAAAGAGGTGAGTGATTCTCTGCAGAATTCTCAATCTTTAACATGGTCTTGAAGCCACATGGCTGATTGAGTTCTGTTTCTGGCCTTTGGTAACCCCCATGATATTGATTGCGGGGGATTCCGCAATGGTAATTCCATGTGAAAGGGATGTGGTTAGATTTTCTCTTACAGGAGATGGCCATTGCCTGGCACTTGCGTGATGCAAATGTTCCTCACACACCAGGGGGAAGAGTTTCTGCCCTATCAACTCCTTTCATCATTTTGAACAGCTTAATTTGATCATCCTTAACCTTTTAGCTCAAGTGAATACAAACCTAGAGCAAAATTCTCCTCCTCGCCACACACAAACACGAACCATGATCGGACAGAGAATCAGGCGTCCGTCCAAACTCATGGTCTGTGCCCGGCGCCGATTCAGGAGCCATGCTCCAGTCCCAACCTGGTGGTGAGACGAAGGTTTGCACCACGCACCGGTGGGGGCACGTAAAACCCACATTTGCATGCATTTAAATGTATTCAGTGCGTTTGACCCACCATGCTCCGGTCCTCCGCGATACATATCCCTCTCAGGGGGAGGTCACGTGGGTGCGATGTACTACAGGTATTTACCAGTGGGGACTGGGCGCCATGGCTGCTGAGGGGGAGAGAGAAGGTAAGCAAAGTTTGAAAAACTGTTAACCATAATAGCGCTTGCTGGAGGGGTGGTTGCCAGGGCCGGGGGGGATTGGAGGGTGGGGGTGGGGGCGTAGCGGGGAGCGACCTGGTGACAGCTCCATGGATTCGGGGTGGCCTGGTAGGGATTGGGGTTGCATGGCTCAGACCGCCATTTTAAATGCACCCATTTGTGAATCAGCGCTGGGATGGATGCACTTTGCGCCTGGATAGTGGACTACATGAACTTCAGTCTGGACCAGGCACGCCAGGGTGCAGGATTTGCCACCATTGCTGGCTTGCCCCAGTTCCAGGGGGCGATTGATAGCATGCAGGTCCCCCAATGAGCACCGGCTCAAAAACGTATGGATTCAAGGAAAAATAGTCATTCCACGAAAGCGACAGAAACTAGGAGAAGAGCAAAATGGACCATGAGTCAAAAATCTCACACAGAGCGGCAATAAAGACAAATTGTACAGCTACGATTGAAAGAAAACTAAAAACAGGCATTAAAAGGGAACAGCAGACTGATACTTACAAGCAGAAATACGAGGAAAATCATTAGAAAATAAAATCGCCAGATGTAGGTATATAAAATAAAACATACGAATACCAGGAAATAGATTCCAAACAAAATCAAAAGGTCAAGAATGGAACTTCGAAAATAATATAAATATACCAGATAGTAAATTAGCTGTCGCGGTGAGGTGTGCGATACGCTCACCATTCCAATACTGTTTCCTGGCACCAGAGTCCCAAAGCAATCCTCTAACCATGGCCAGGATTCTCCCCTACCCGGCGGGGCGGGGGGGTCCCGGCGGGATGGAGTGGCGTGAACCACTCCGGCGTCGGGCCGCCCCAAAGGTGCGGATTTCTCCGCACCTTTAGGGGCCAAGCCCTCGCCTTGAGGGGCTAGCCCCGCGCCGGAGTGGTTGGCACACCGCCAGCCGGCAGGAAAGGCCTTTGGCGCCACGCCGGTCGGGGCCGAAAGGACTTCGCCGGTCGGCGGAAGTCCGCGCATGCGTAGGAGCATCAGCGGCTGCTGACGTCATCCCCATGCATGCGCAGGGAGGGTATCTCTTACGCATCGGGCATCGTGGAGGCTGTGGCCGGGACAGAAGAAAAAGAGTGCCTCCACGGCACAGGCCCGCCCACGGATCGGTGGGCCCCAATCGTGGGCCAGGCCACCGTGGGGGCACCCCCCCGGGGCCAGATCGCCCCCCCCCCCAGGACCCCAGAGCCCACCCACCGCCGATAAGGTAGGTGGTTTGATTCACGCCGGCAGGACAGGCATGACAGCAGCGGGACTTCGGCCCATCGCGGGCGGTCGGAGAATCCCGCCCCAGATTTCGGTCGCGGCAGGAGGCTCCCAGGGCGAACTCCCAGGGCGACAGCAGAAACATTTTAGGGACTTCATGGGCAGCAGGGTAGCACAGTGGGTAGCACAGTTGCTTCACAGCACCAGGGTCCCAGGTTCGATTCCCGGCTTGGGCCACTGTCTGTACGGAGTCTGCACGTTCTCCCTGTGTCTGCGTGGGTTTCCTCCGGGCGCTCCGGTTTCCTCCCACAAGTCTCGAAAGACGTGCTGTTAGGTGATTTGGACATTCGGAATTCTACCTCCGTGTACCCGAACAGGGGCCGGAATGTGGCGACTAGGGGCTTTTCACAGTAACTTCATTGCAGGGTTAATGGAAACCTACTTGTGGCAAGATTTTGAACAGATGAGTATTTTGATGATGGATGTGGCCCCTGAAATTGAGTCCCAAGAAACAAGAAACAAAGGCAAGACAGTAGATAGTCAGTGGCACCCCAACCATGGGAAAGACTGCCTGCTGTCCTGGTGAAGCTAAATGCAATCTTCATCTGCTTCTCTTCGGAAAGATGGAAGTCAATGTACTGCCCTCTCTTTGTTAGTCACCTCCCTTATACAACAATGGGCAGTGCATGATGTTGGATATAGCCAGGAAGCTGAGGTCGGTTTAAGTGACCTATATTTGCATTGTTAAATATTAGAAATATGGTATAGATTTATGTGGGTTTAATTTAGTGTTTCTGTGGAAGCAAGAGTACAACTCTTCTTCTCTTCTTGTTATTCATGTTAAATGTGATTCTGTTAAACAAAGGTGTTTGCAGGTATGGAAGCATTTGTTTTCAGTTCAAACTGTGCTTTTATTATGCCGGGAGAGAATTTACGATGGGAAAAGTAAACTCGAGCTTTGGTAAAGAATGAGATGTTACTTAGCAACCAGAGGGAAAAGACCCTTTTGAGTTTAGTTTTAACTGGAAGCCTGGGTGGAAGAAGCTTAGCAGTGAGCCAGGGAGCATCTTTTGTGTCTTTGCTCAAGGAAAGTCATACGATGGAATAAGGGACAAAGAAGGCAAGTGGCATAATTCTAAAGAACAGCGAGTTAACGAAACTAGGGAAATGAAGAGAGTTTGCCAGGAAGCCTGAAGTTAAAGGAACAGAGGAAACTGGAATTTGAATAGAGTGCTGCTCATTGAAGTCGCAGACAGAGCTGAGGCAACGTTGGCTAGTGAGAAGCGAAAGATATCTCAAGCGATCTTCAGGTTTGTGATATTTTACGACAGCTGGTGAAGCACTTGTGAAGCAATTAGTGGCTGGGTCTCTGAGAGTTTGTGTAAAAGCTTAAAAGCATTTCGGACAAAGGAATACTGAAAGGAGAGTTGGAAAACCTGAAAGTGGATCCTTGTTAAAACCGTGGAGAGGAAGCATTGTCTGGAAGGATGGTTGGAAAACCTGGGGACATGGAATCTGAATGAAAACGGCTGATGGAAAACATTGTTTGAGCAAGTATTTTAAGGCGTATCTTTTTGAGAATTGAATTTGGAATGTTATACAGGGCAGCACGGTAGCATTGTGGATAGCACAATTGCTTCACAGCTCCAGGGTCCCAGGTTCGATTCCGGCTTGGGTCACTGTCTGTGCGGAGTCTGCACATCCTCCCCGTGTGTGCGTGGGTTTCCTCCGGGTGCTCCGGTTTCCTCCCACAGTCCAAAGATGTGCAGGTTAGGTGGATTGGCCATGATAAATTGCTCTTAGTGTCCAAAATTGCCCTTAGTGTTGGGTGGGGTTACTGGGTTATGGGGATAGGGTGGAGGTGTTGACTTTGGGTAGGGTGCTCGTTCCAAGAGGAGGTGCAGACTCGATGGGCTGAATGGCCTTCTTCTGCACTGTAAACTCTATGATAATCTATGTGGGGGAAATTTGTGGAGAAATCCACAGAGGATCGATTGAGTGGCATCTGCCAGTTGGTTTCAGAGTAGGGTGTTGTCTGATCACAGCTAGCCTGTTGAGTTACAGGGACTGTATGTTTATTGAGAACATTATAACATTGGATATATTATGTAACCTGTGTTATCCTTGAAATCTGTGTACATTTGAGAAGATAAGTGGGGGTTTAGGAGTACTGTGTTACAGTCAAACGTTTCATGTTTAATAAATGTTTTTTTTTGTTGTTAAAAACCGATTGGTAGTCCTGTGACTGTTCCTCCCCGTTGTCTGAAAAAAGCAATCATTACGGTCTTTTGAGCCTGGGTCCCATTCTGGGATCTTCCTATGTATTGATAACATCAACTGGGATCGTAACGAGATCTCCCCTGCAACAGTATGGAAAAAGCTCAGGTAAAATGTTGCGCATGACCATAGTCACCTTCAAGTCACTGGCAATGCCATCCTTACCCAGCTCTGAGGCTGTAGGTCTACCTGTAACCAGTGTCAGATTTCAATGAGCACTCTGTAATTGAAGTAGTGATATCCGACTTACTGTTCCTTGTGGAGACTGAGGTAGGAGAATCCCTCCTTGAAGACCCTGTGTGGCTATAGTCCCCTACTGAAAGTCCTTCTTCCCCTCCTCCTCCCTCTTCAAGCAACCTGTCCTCCTCTATGTCACCTCAGCTCATTCTCCTTTTCATGCTGCAGGCCACGAGGGATGGAAACTACAACATCAATGACATGGGTCTAAGTGAGCTGACCAGATCCCTTGAAGTCAAGATAAAGGCCCTCGCCATGTGTCCCACACAACTCGCTGCATACTTCATCAACTTTAGATAATTGTACAAACTATCAAACACTTCTTCAACAACAGCAATCTCTCAGCAATGCACCTGAAGACAGTCAATAATTCTTTTAAATAGCGCTGGTGAGGGGGGTGGGAACCTTCCTGCTGACGTTCAACTGTGCGAGGCCAAGAGTGTAAGTTGGAGCGTTATAAAAAAAATGGCGGCGCTAGGGTGAAATCAGCGATACAGTCTGCCTACAGTGCATACCTCAAGAACAACGTTCAAGTGTATGTTCCAACGCCCTCACCAAAATGGCGTCCAGCATGGCCAGTACCAGCAGTGTACTTGCGTGCCACAAACTTCACTTTGGAGGAAAATCGGCAAGGCGATGCACATTTCAATTCTGCGGCCACTATGTCCACAGGGAAATTCTAATAGGAGTGGAGGAAAGTGCTCAATTTTAAGTGTTTATCCAGAACTACACATAAATATATAGGACATGTAGGATTGAGGCACAGTGGCACAGTGGTTAGCGCTGCTGCCTCACAGCTCTTAGGTCCCAGGTTCAATTCCGGTCTCGGGTGACCGTCTGTGTGGAGCTTGCACTTTCTCCTTGTGTCTGGGTGGGTTTCCTCCGGGTGCTCCGGTTTCCTCCCATAGTCCAAAGATGTGCAGGTTAGGTGGATCGGCCATGATAAATTGCCCCCCTCAGTGTCTCAAAGGTTCGGGTGGGTTACGGGGATAGGGTGGAGGCGCAGGTTTATGTAGGGTGCTCTTTCCAAGGGCCGGCGTAGACTTGATGGGCCGAATAGTCTCCTCCTGCACTGTTGGGGTTCTGAAACATTCACGTTTAACTGCTCTCCATACATTTATCATTGACGGAAGGGGTTACCCTAAGTTTCGAAGCCTGGAAGTGGCACCAGTTTGGGTCAGAAACTCCCTAATTGAATACAAGTCCGAATCCCATTCTTGCGTGATATCCTCAATACAGATTATTATGTTGATGTAGCTATCACCATTACAACTGGGATGATCAGGCAGCACCACTTAAAAGAGCAACCGGATTAAAAAAGACATTTTAAATATTTAATGCTCCAGCATTACCACATCATATATTTTTTTTAAATTGCTTTTCTCTCAAAACAGTGGAGCCGTACTGATCTGTGGCAGCACAATGTTGGAATGTACAGCAGAGAATGTATCTATTATCTCAACATCTATGAAGGTCAGCAACCTGTGACAGTTGGAGTAGCAGAATCATTAGAAATCATGTGCAATTTAATCTTTACACAAATAAAGGGAAGTATTGTATTGTCTGAATAATCTGGGTTTAAAAAAGGGAAGTCTACCCAGCCCACAGGATATTCTTCATCGTCTTCACTGAGCTGCTCCAACCCGTTTCCACCATGAGATTTACTCAGTCTGCTGACACCACTATTAATAGCATTTGGGGCCTGAGAGTGCAGTTGTACTGAAGTGATTGCACAAAATGCAGCTGCAACAAGGCCCTCCTTTCACTGTTTCATTATTACTGCCAGGGTGACAGCTCACAAAGGCTATTGCAGCCTGGAATGAACTGTCAAGGGTAATGTAAAGAGAATTAACCGCTTGCTGACCACTGAGTTAAGATCAAAGGCCGCGAAGGAGTTCTCGACCCAGAGCCCGTGCTGCTTTGGGTGTGATTTCCATTTGCAAACAAGTGCCTGCAGTGTCAGCATTTCCTCGTTTATTTCGTAATATTTTTATATTCACCCCCCCCCCCCCCCCCCTCCTCCCCCAAACAACCACATTGAGGTTGTCTCTCCTAATTTCCTGAAGCTGCCGACTTGGCCTGCTCAGGAAGCTCTGGCAATCGCTTCACCAGCTTGTTGAACGAGCCATAGTTCACTGGGATCAGTTTTCCGAACTTGTGCATCCAGCAAACAGGCTTCCGAGCACGGATAAAAGAAAGGTGCCGTCACAATCTCAGGACATCCCAAAGAGTTTTATGATCAGTGTTTCTGAAGTGTTACATTTGACAAATCTGCTGGAGTTTTTTGAGAACGCAACTAGTAGAATAGATAAGGGAGAACCAGCGGATTTGGCGTATTTGGATTTTCAGAAAGTTTTTGATAAAGTCCCACTTTAAACTTCATGGGATTGGAGTTCATGCATTGGCATGGATTGAGAATTGGTCAGCAGAAAGGAAAGAGAGAGTAGGAATAAATGGGTCTTTTTCGGAGTGGTAGGCGGTAACTAGTGGGGTACCAGAAAGATGAGTGCTTGGGCCCCAGATATTCACAATATACATCAATGATTTGGATGAGGGAGCAAAATGTAATGGGCAGGATTCTCCGATCGGCGACGGCAAAATCGCGTTCGGCGATCATCTGGAGAATCCCAGTTTATGCCGGAATCAGGAGTGGCGCAATTTATGCAATGTTCCGCCCCCTCAAAAATGGTGCACTCAGGGAGCATGGCGTATAGACAGCCTCAGGACCGTCACCTGAGGCCCTCCCCCCGATGCTCCGCCCCCGATGGGCCAAGTCCCCGACGGCATCGCCCGCGTGTGCTCACACCGTTTGGGGATCTGGCGTGGCGGCTGCGGACTGAGCCCAGCCCCGCCACAGTTGGGGGGGGGGGAGCCTTTCCGCTGGCAGGGGAGGCTTCGGCGGGGGCTGGTGGGTCTGCTGGGGGGTAGGCTGCGGGTGGCGAGGCTGGTTACAGGGGGGCAGTTTTTGGCAGGCTGGGTCCACGCAGCCGGCGCCCTGTTGCACAGTGCGGCGGCCGCAGGCCGCAGGTGGGAATGTGAGTGGTGAGGTGGATGGAGAAAGGCTTCAAGGCAATTTAGACAAGTTGAGTGAGTTGGCAGGTTCAGTGGATAATTTATCCACTTTAGTTGGAAAAACTGAATGTCAGAGTTTAATTGAATGGCGATAGATTGGGAAATGTTGACATACAAAGGCACCTGGGTGTCCTGGTACACCAGCCACTGAAAGCGAGCATATAGGCACAGCAAGCAGTTTGGAAGATAAATGGTTGGCCTACATTGCAAGAGGAATTGAGTACTGGAGCAAGGATGTCTTAATACAGGGCCTTGGTGAGGCCATTCCTGGAGTATTGTGTGCAGCTTGGTCGCCTTAGCTAAGAAAGGATATACTTGCCATTGGAATGCAAGAAAAGTTCACCAGACTTATTCCTGGGATGGCAGGATTGCTGTATGAGGAGAGATTGGGTCGACGAGGTCTGTATTCACGAGAGTTTAGAAGAGTTAGAGGGGATACCATTGAAATGAATAAAATTCTGACAGGACTGCCCAGACTGGGTGCAGGGATAATGCTTCCCCTGACTGAAGGGTCTGGAACAAGGGGTGACAGTCTCGGGATATGGAGTCGGCCATTTAGGACTGAGATGAGGAGACATTTCTTCACTCAGAGGGTGGTGAACCTCTTCTGTGGCGAATTCTGTACCACAAAAGGCTGGGGAGGCCAAGTTATTGAATTTATTTAAAAAGGAAATAGGTCGATTTCGAGACACTAAAGGCATCAAGGAGCACGGGGAGAGAGCAGGAGCATGATGTTGAGATAATGGATCTGCTATGATCACATTGAATGTTGGAGCAGGGTTTGAGGGGCTGATTGCCTGACTCCTGCTCCTATTTCCTATGTATCTCTGTATACAGTGTAGGAAGCACAGCAGCCAGATTTGCGCACAGCAAGCTCCCACAGTCAGCAATGAGGTAATGGCCAAATGCTCGGTTTCTTTTTCAGTGACATTGGTTGAGGGATATATTATGAGTCAGGACATTGGAGACAACTCCGCTGCTTTTTCTCACGGGTTATTCAATAGACGCGTGAGTGACAGACGGGTCTAACATCTCACCTGGAAGATAGCATGCTGGGCAATGCAGCACTGCCTCAAACTGGTGATTTGGGTGACCAGTGGTCAAACTTTTCCAGTGTGTGCTTTGGGTGGGCAGGCTCTCTGCTGGCTGCATGAACTGGTAAAGTCAGTCAATATGCAATGGTGAATGTTGCATGCGTTCGATTTAATGGGAAGGAGATCATGGCGGCATTCTGATCATTAGCCTGATAACCCTCTCATCACGCTGCATACGTTAATTCAGCTTATGACTACACATGGGCAGGGTCTCAGCTCAGCTTGATCTTCTCCTCAAACCAATGTCTGCATAATTTATCAAGGTATCATTATTTAGTGATCAGGATTTGCAGAATTCTCCTCCTCCTAGATTTGGAGATTCTGAGGACGATCTCCAAATGCTATGCGCGGGCAAGACAATAGGGAGGTGGTGGCGCAGTGGTATTGTCACTCGGCGAGTAATCCAGAGACCCAGAGTCATGCTCTGGGGACACAGGTTCAAATCCCGCCACTGCAGGTGCTGAAATTTGAATTCAATAAAAATCTGGAATTAAAAGTCTCGTGATGACCATGAAACCAGGGGCAGCACGGTAGCAATGTGGACAGCACAATTGCTTCACAGCTCCAGGGTCCCAGGTTCGATTCCGGCTTGGGTCACTGTCTGTGCGGAGTCTGCACATCCTCCCCGTGTGTGCGTGGGTTTCCTCTGGGTGCTCCGGTTTCCTCCCACAGTCCAAAGATGTGCAGGTTAGGTGGATTGGCCATGGTAAATTGCCCGTAGTGTCCAAAATTGCCCTTAGTGTTGGGTGTGGTTACTGGGTTATGGGGATAGGGTGGAGGTATTGACCTTGGGTAGGGTGCTCTTTCCAAGAGCCGGTGCAGACTCGATGGGCCAAATTCTATGAAACCATTGTCGATTGTTGTAAAAACCCATCTGGTTCACTGATGTCCTTTAGGGAAGGAAATCTGCCGTCCTTACCCGGTCTGGCCTACATGTGACTCCAGACCCACAGCAATGTGATTGACTCTTAATGGCCCCCTCAATGGAAATTAGGGATGGGCAACAAATGTTGGCCCAGCCTGAGTCGCCCATGTTCCATGAAAGATTTTAAAAAACAAAATTCTCAGGGACGCTTCTTTACTCTGTGAGTGGTGAGAATATGGAATTTGCTATCACATGGAGTTATTGAGGCAAATAGGATGGATACATTTCAAAGGAAACTAGATAAACACATGAAGCATTGGAGAATGGAAATATATGTTGATAGTGTTAGATAAAATAAGGAGGGAGGAAGCTCATGTAGAGAATAAATGGCAAAATTGGACCATTTGAATCTAATAGCTTGTATTTTTATGTAGATTTCACGTAACAACTCATCAGTCTTTCAGTTTGTATGGTTTAGTACAACAATATTTACCAATTTGCATCCGGCTTTTCCAGCCAGTTTTGGATGAAGGACATTTTCTGCTGGCTGGTGTGTGACGGTTAGGATTACAACAAGCAAGTAAGCACAACAGTGCCTATACTTCCTCAGGAAACTAAGGAAATTCGGCATATCCACATGAACTCTTACCAACTTTTACAGATGCACCATAGAAAGCATCCTATCGGGCTGCATCACAGCCTGGTATGACAACTGCTCGGCCCAGGACCGCAAGGAACTTCAGAGAGTCGTGAACACCGCCCAGTCCATCACACAAACCTGCCTCCCATTCATTGACACCATCTACACCTCCCGCTGCCTGGGGAAAGCGGGCAGCATATTCAAAGACCCCTCCCACCCGGCTTACACACTCTTCGGGCAGGAGATACAGAAGTCTGAGGACCCGCATGAACAGACTCAAAAACAGTTTCTTCCCGCACTCCTAAACGACCCACTTATGGACTGATCGCATTAACACTACATCCCTGTATACTTCATCCAATGCCGGTGTTATATAGAACATAGAACATAGAAAATACAGCACAGAACAGGCCCTTCGGCCCACGATGTTATGTAGCTACATTGTGTACCTATTATGTATTTTCTTTTATTTCCTTTTCTTTTCATGTACTTAATGATCTGTTGAGCTGCTCGCAGAAAAATACTTTTCACTGTACCTCGGTACACGTGACAATAAACAAATCCAATCCAATCCAATCCAAACAACCGATATTTATATAGCACCTTTAACGTGATAAAACTTCCCACGGTGCTGCACAGTGGCCTTGAGAAGCTTCTTTGAACAAAACTGCTCATATTCCAGTGTTAACTAATATGAACAAAGCCTCTCCCCACTGCTGCTGACACCCTTGTTCATGCCTTTTCTGTCTCAAATCTCCACTTTATAACCGCTTACCCTGTCGACCATCCAGCCCTCAATCTCCACAAATTGCAAACTGAGCGTCATAACTGGTGTTCACTCACGCACAAACCCATCATGCGATCCCACTGGCTTCCTATGCCACAATTGGACAGATTGCAAGACCTTTACCATCCTCAAATCCCTCACAGTCTTATTCCATTTTACTTGTGTGATTGCCTCATCCTGTGCAACCCGATATTCCTCGTGTACGCAGTAAGCTTCTTAGCCCCTTGCTCCCCCAGCTCTATTATTGTTGGTCTTTCTCCCGGCCTTCAAGTCTGCTACCTAAAGAGATGTGGCCTGCAAACAGAGCCTGTCACGATGCCTATGAAGTGGTACAATTGGCAAAAATACTCAAGGCAAAATGAGGAGAAGTGTTTCTTATGCAGCACGTTATTGTGATCTGGACTGCACTGCCTGAAGAGGTGGTGAACGCAGATTCAATCGGAACCACCAAAAGGGATTGGGTAAATATCTGAAAAGACTTTGCAGAGCTATGAGGAAAGAACAGCGGTATGGGTCTAATTGGATAGTACCTGCCAAATGGCTTCTCTCTGTGCTGTATAATTCCAAGATTATCCATAATTCTCTAAACCTCGCCCAGAAGGGAAAAACATTTCGGACCAGTACTCCTATTTCCCCTTTTTACTGGTGTCCCATTTTGCTGTATACAAGACCAGTCCAGACTAGTATTCTTACTTCCCCATTTTAATGTTTTTTCCCCATCTGGGCACTGACAAATCCTTCTGCCTTGTTTCCTCCCGTTCAGTTTACAAATGTCTCCCTGAAACACTTTGCTTCCGCCATATCTTTGCTTCCCTTCGCGAGCCTGCATTTCCCTTCATTTTTCTCTCCTACATTCAAGTGTCTTAAAACAGTGAGAGAAAGGCTATTGCAGAAATTCAGCACATTCTTTGGAATTAAGCTTGCTCCCCTTAAGAAAGAAATAACCTGTATTTACATTGTACCGCTTACAACGCTAGGACATCCCAAAGCAATTTGGGGCCAATTAAATACTTTGAAAGTGTAGGCATTATTGCAATGAGGAAATGTGGCAACATACGTCACACAAACAGGAATGTGATGATTGACAATACAATCTGTGTTAGTGATGTTAGTTGAGGATTAAAAGTTAACTTGCACACTGGGGATATAGACATTGCTGAAGCCCAGTTGCTCACAGGAAGGTGGTGGTCAACCTTCTTCCTGAAGCACTGCAGTCCGTGTGGCGAATGTGCCATTTGTTAGGGAACTCCAGGATTTTGAATCAATAGTGGATATATTTCCAAATCAACGTGGTGGGGAGCTTGCAGGTGATGGTGTTCCCAAGCATCTACTGCTTCCCTTGTTCTTCTAGGTGGTAGATGTCACAGATTCGGAAGGTACCATTGAAGAAGCCTTGGTAAGTTGCTGTAGTGACTGTAGATAGTGCGCACGGCAGCCATGGTGGTGGAGGAGGAGCGTGGGAAAGGTGGTGGAGAGGTTGCTGATCTAGTAGACTGCTTTGTCCTTCATGGCAGGATAAACCTGAGCCTTTCGTCTCTGGAACTGGGGTACAAATCGAGCGGAAATCGCAGCATCCTGCGTGAAATGAGTTTATGCAGTCTCAACCCTGTTCCTGACAGTCATACTCCTGGAGTAGAAATATGCCGAAACTTGCAAATGCACTCAGAAACATTAGTGAGGAAAATGTCACAGGAGAAACAGTGACAGCCCTTCTGAAGTAAGTGAGGGACATTTATTTCACATCTGGCTGCGCTAAACCGAACCTGAGAAAGCTTATTGCTGACAATGGAAACTGTTCTCCATTTAAACAGCACCTTGAAGACTGAATTTCCGTAATAAGTGTTATTTTGAGATGATAGAAATAAAATCATCAACGGTATGTTTACAGCGATTTATTTTGATTTGCCATGTGGTATGTAATTAGCCCAATTTGTAACATCTGATTCTTCTTTCATTTTTTGGCACCCCCAGTCTGGCGAAGTCTTGAATTTAAAATCCTCAGCCCTGTGCGCAAATCCTCCCAGGCCCCCGTCCCCCTCCCTATTTCTGTAAACTTCTGCAGCCCCCTCCAACTCTATGAGATCCATGTGTTCAATCAATTCTGGCCCCTTGCACATCACTGAATTCCATTGGTCTACCCGTATATCCAGCTTTCTCAATATGACCTCCCTAAACCTCTCCACTCCTCTCTCACTCCCTTTAAGGCACTTTCTCAAAACTCTTTGACATAAGACCATAAGTCATAGGAGCAGAATTAGGCCACTCGGCCCATCGAGTCTGCTCCGCCATTCAATCATGGCTGATATTTTTCTCATCCCCATTCTCCTGCCTTCTCCCCATAACCTCTGATCCTCTTATTAATCAAGAACCTATCTATCTCTGTCTTAAAGACACTCAGTGATTTGGCCTCCACAGCCTTCTGCGGCAAAGAGTTCCACAGGTTCACCACCCTCTGGCTGAAGAAATTCCTCCTCATCGCAGTTTTAAAGGATCGTCCCTTTAGTCTGAGATTGTGGCCTCGGGTTCTAGTTTTTCCTACAAAACATTCTCTCCACGTCCACTCTACCCAGGCCTCGCAGTATCCTGTAAGTTTCAATAAGATCCCCCCTCATCCTCCTAAACTCCAACGAGTACAGACCCAGAGTCCTCAACAGTTCCTCATAGAACAAGCTCTTCATTCCAGGGATCATTCTTGTGAACCTCCTCTGGACCCATTCCATGGCCAGCACATCCTTCCTTAGATACGGAGCCCAAAACTGCTCACAATACTCCAAATGGGGTCTGACCAGAGCTTGGTAGAGTCTCAGAAGTACATCCCTAGTCTTGTATTCTCACCCTCTTGACATGAATGCTCACATTGCATTTGCCTTCCGAACTGCCGACTGAACCTGCACGTTAACCCTAAGAGCATCGTGAACAAGGACTCCCTTTGTGCTTCTGATTTCCTAAGCATTTCCCCATTTAGTAAATTTGGACTATCCTAATATCAGAGTGAAATTTGTCTGAGAGCTCCTATGAGGCGTTGTGGGATGTTTTACCACACACCACGATGCCATTTCTTTGATGAAGAGAAATATTTTTTGTTTGCTGCTCGTTGACCATTGTTCCCATAGGTTTCTAGCTATCTTCCATTTGATCCTCTATATTATTTTGACAGGCGGTTAAAAGCTGCTTTATAAATGTGAACTGACATCATCGCCGTTGCCATAAATATGAGACAGTCGTGAAGAAAATGCAATTAGGAATTCAGGAAGAACCCTCTTTGCCTAACGAGGGCAGTTGCAATGTGGAATTGCAGCCACAAGGAGCAGTAGAGACAAATAGCACAAGTGATTTTAAGGAAAAAGGAATATAGAAGGATATTTTGAGAGAGATAGATGGAATAATCTGGTCGAAGGTTCGTGTGGACGCAAACACTAACACGGACTCAGGGGGCCAAATAGCCTGTTTCCATGCTGTAAACTCAGCATCATTCCATAATATCAGCTTTCACTTTGGCACTTTGGACAACAGAGCTCAGAGATAGCTGCACACTGGTGTGCAAGAGATCAATTCAAAGTGTTCTTCAATGAATTGGTTAATAATTCATGGTACTCAGGACTGATTAATAACCTGGTGGTGAGTTAAATATTCTGCACCTACTTTGACTGCAAGCGAGCATCATTTACATGCTGCAAACTATTGAACCATTATAGAGGCATTATGCATTAAAAAGAATATCTAAAGCTGGAATTAAAAGCCCTCAAACTGCTTTTACTGATGTTTTCTTCACGGGGATAAGTGCGGCTGAAAATTAGTGACAAATTCCAACTGTTTGCTCTCACCCACTTTTGTTTAAATAACCGCAGAGTTTCTTTGTTGTTAAATTTAAAACAAAACTGGGAATGGGTGCGTCCTGGCGACGGTCTAGCGACACTGGTTTGGAACTCCCTCCCGAAACCTCTTCCGTCTCTCTCTGCCTCTCGCTCCTTCTTTCAAGCCGACCTCACCTGCCCTGAGAGTCTCCTCATGTGGCTTGCTCACAAATTCTCCTTGATAAAGCTCATGTGCAGTGCCTCAGGATGTTTTACTCCCTTAAAGGTGCTACATAAATTCAAAGCCTTTGCTGCTGTTGTTGCACCAGGCAGCCATGAAACAAATCTTTTGACCGCAGAGCTATACAATGTCACAACATATCACTTTCCTCATTAAATATAAATGCGTTATTTCGCTGATCCCACTTATTGAAGCTGAGGCGTAGCGAGCCAACACTTGGGTTAGCGGCTGTTAACACCTCAGGAACAGCATCCCAGGAGTTGCCGTTTACCTTTTGCAGAGGGAGAGCAGAAACTAGGCGTGGTGTTCCTTGTGATTCTTGTTCTCAGGATGGAAGTTTAGTGTTCACACAGACCACAGAAGCTAAATTCATTAACAAAGCTAACATTTATTTACAATATTTATCAAAGCTCGACCACTTACTCCTGTTGTAAATAATAATCTAGTAATCTACAATCTACACTCAACTAACACTCGTCTCTACACTCTATCCATAGCTGTACTCTAATCTATCTCACTACTCCTATGCTCTCCTCTCCAGCCTTCTCCCAGCAGCCTGTGAGTCAGTGTTTTATATAGGTCTGCATCTAGCTCCATCTAGTGGTTAATTGTGATATGACATTAACCCTTTGTATTCTGAACATTTCCCATAATGTCACACGAGGGGAACGGACCACGCCATTGCAGGAGCTTTCAGAGAGAATAAAACAGCGGAAAATATCTTTGAAAGGATTAATAAAAATGAAGCTTAACTTTTGTTTCATTCTCATAGCCAGGCTTTGTTTGTACCACAGAGGATCTGGATTTATTTGGCTGCTTTACCATTTCTCTTATTTTCAGTTGCAATATTGCCTGTGCCTGCCCTTTCGAAGCCCACATTACTCAAAGCCACATGCTTTCTCATAAAATACTTGTAAAAACTTTCAGTGATATCCTTGATAGCCCCCACAATTTTTTTTTCTCTCATTTCCTTTTTGCAACTCTGGTTTCACTTTTTTGTTTTCTATGTCTATGCCGGTCTGTGGGATAACCCACGGTTCGTTAACTTTTTGTAAGCCTTTGGTTTTCTCTCACCTCATTTGTTGGCCAAGCTTGTTTATTTGCAGAAGTAGAGACCTGGGGCGGGATTCTCCGATATCGGCGCGACTGGCGCTGACTGGCGCCAAAAACGGCGCGAATCAGTCCGGCATCGCGCCGCCCCAAAGGTACGGAATTCTCCGCATCTTGAGGGGCCGAGCCCTCACCTTGAGGGGCTAGGCCCGCGCCAGACTGATTTCCGCCCCGCCAGCTGGCGGGAAAGGCCTTTCGTGCCCCGCCAGCTGGTGCGGAAATGACTTTGCCGTGCGGCGCATGCGCGGGTGCGTCAGCGGCCGCTCACGGCATCCCCGCGCATGCGCAGTGGAGGGGTCTCTTCCGCCTCCGCCATAGTGGAGACCATGGTGAAGGCGGAAGGAAAAGAGTGCTCCCACGGCACAGGCCCGCCCGCAGATCGGTGGGCCCCGATCGCGGGCCAGGCCACCGTGGGGGCACCCCCCGGGGCCAGATTGCCCCGCGCCCCCCCCAGGACCCCGGAGCCCACCCGCGCCGCCTTGTCCCGCCGTTCAAAAGGTGGTTTGATTCTCGCCGGCGGGACAGGCATTCCAGCAGCGGGACTTCGGCCCATCGCGGGCCGGAGAATCGCCGGGGGGGGGGGGGGGGGGGGGGGGGGGCGCCAACCGGCGCGGCGCGATTCCCACCCCCGCCGAATATCCGGTGCCGGTGAATTCGGCAACCGGCGGGGGCGGGATTCACGCCAGCCCCCGGCGATTCTCCGACCCGGCGGGGGGTTGGAGAATCCCGCCCCTGGCCCTTCAGGGGACGGTACAGGATTGCACCAAATGCTTCTTTGAACATTCTATGATCTCCCACAGTTCATCCACGGTTTGATCTGTTAGCAGTGCCGCCCAGAACACTTCGCCCCGTCAACAGCGAGATCCAGGAAAATGTGGAACGTTTTCCATGTCTTGGGAGCCTCCTTTCGATGAAGGCGGGCAAAGGTGATGTAATTCTTCATTGCCTCCAGTACGCTAGCTCAGCCTTACGACCAATTGAGGAACAGAATATTTGACGCCCAGGATGTCACATCCAAGATTAAAGTCATGTTTATGGGGCAGCAGTGAACCTTGCATTTTTATCTGCTTTGCTGACTTGTACGGCCTACAGCAGCAGGCACATGAATGCACTGGATAAGTACCACCAGCAGATGCCTTTGATCCCCCATATCTGGAATCAAGAACGGCAGTCCAACAGCCGTGTCCACTCCCAAGCCAACCTGCCCAGCATCCAGGTGCTAATGGCTCCAAATCAGCTCTGCTGGGCAGGACATGTCGTCCATATACCTGACACCAGCTTCCCGAAGCAACTGTTCGACGCAGAACTCAATCACAGCCAAATCCCAGGAGGAAGGTGGAAATGCTTTATGGATGTCTTCAAAGCATCTCTGAAGAGGTCAGACGTGTTCACTGACTCATGGGCATCCTTGGCTTAGGACCAAAGTGGCGAGGGATCATTCAGGAAGACACCAAACACATCAAGCGACTTTGTGCAGAGGTGAAGTTACAGCAGTGGAGTGAATGCACAATCCTCCAAACAACCCATCTACCCTACCCTTCCAGCACCACCTTCCCCACATGTGACAGCGTCTGAACAGCGTACATTGGACGTATAAGCCATTCTGGAGCCCATCAAACTGGATTGGAATCAAGTCCTCCTCAAGTCTGAGGGACTAAAGAGAAGGTCAATCTTCATCTATCCCTTCAAAGTCAGTCTCATTTCAACTTTAAACCTTATTTTGTGGCTCAATCTTCTTCCTCCCAAACCTAACATGGAATGCAATTATTTTAACATGGAATCATATAATCAAAGATTGACTACTACACAGAACCAGACCAGTTCACCAATTGAACCTATGCCAGGTCTCTACAAGAGCAGCTTCGCTCGCCCTACCTCTTGCCCTATTCCCCGCGATTCTGTAATTTCCCCCCCTAAAATTCGAGGCCACTATTAGACAGATCTTCTCTTATCATTAGATTGTTGACTAATTCTGGTGCATGTTCAAATTGGATCCACCCCTCTTTTTGCTTCAAGAACACATTTGTTCCAGAAAACTGTTTCAAAGACAGTCAGAACGTTGACTGCCTTTGAGATTCAAGCTATTCCTGCTTCTTTTTAGTTTCTGTGAAAATGAGCGGTTCTCATTATAGGCACTCTACTTTTGGTACATTCTCTGATCTTCATATTGATGCATTCCACTATTTAATTGAAAGCTCTGTAGACAACTTCCACTGAAGGATTCTTTCTCGCTCTCTACTCCTTCCTTCTATTCAGACAATTTCTACTATCTGCTCGTCCTTACTCTATTCACATTCTCTCATGCTGTCATAATTGCAAATTCTCTTCTTCTTCCAATGTTCTTTCCAAATCTAGAAACATAGCCAATTTACAGCCGGGAAGATGCCATTTGGCCCATTACATCTGCGCTGGCTGATAAAGAGCTATCCAGCCTAGTCCTGCTAAATCCACCTCCTGTTTCATAGCCCTGTAGATTGCAGCACTTCAAATGTGTATCCAAGCACTTCTTAAATGAGATAGAAGGTTCTGCCTCTACCCTTTCGGGCAGTGGCCGGAAGTTTCTGGCCATTCACGCCGACGGGATCTTCCAGCCCCGTCCATGGCGCACCACCGTCACGGGTTTCCTGGTGGCATGGGGTGCTTCCAAGGGGATATCCGGTTGATAACAATGGAACCAGAAGATCCCACCACCAGCCAATGGCAGGCCGCCTCCGCCACTGCGAAACACGTGACGGGTTGCATAGAAAACCCCGCCCAGTGAGTTCCAATACCTTACTAACTTCTGGTGAAAAACATTGTCCTCAACTCCCCTCTAGTACTTTTCTTCCCAATTTCCTTAAACCAATGCTCCTGATTATTGACTTCCCTGCAAAGGGAGGTTCTTCCTAGCCACTCTTTCTGGGACCCTTCAGACCTTATACCTTGAAATATCTACTCTCACTTGTACTCAGCTTGTAACCAGGTCTCACTGCCCACCACAACCTTTTAAGTTTAATTGGTTTATATACTTATGTACATTCTAGAACTTACTGGGGCACAAATACACTAACTTGGCCTTCCTGACTGATGTTATTTCTCTCACACATTTATTTTTATTCAACCATGGTATATGGGCATTGCTGGCCAAGCCAGCATTTATTGCCCATCCTGAGGGAACTTAACCATATTGCTCTGGGTCTGGAGTCACATGTAGGCCAGACCAGGTAAGGACGGCAGATTTACTTCCATAAAGGACATTAGTGTGTTATGGGCCAGGGTTTAGAGAATCCCAAAGTGTATCATGGAGTTCACTTGTCCCACAACTTTCAATAGATTGTGGTATGGGGAGCACACGGCCCACTCTACAGGTGTGGTAGAGCAGAAATGGAAAAGTATTTTGTAAAACAAAACAATGTTTATTCTATGAACTCAAGTTAACCTTTTTGAAACATACAGTGAACATCTTAGCAACCATTAATTCAAATACACCGCCCAAAGAATACAACACTAAGTAATCCTTTAAGCTTTCCTTTTAACATCCATAGAATTAAAACACCTTTTACCAGAAGCACATTAGATTCACATTCACTACTGAGAACATTTATAATTTTGAATTCACCAAATGATCAAGAGATAGTCTTTTGATGGCAGAGAGCTCAACAGTACACCTGCTCTGTCTGGCTTCAGTTCCAACACTGAAAACGAAACTAAAACACACCCTACAGCAAACAGTCTAAAACAAAAGTAAAAAGCTGACAGACAGCCCAGCTCCACCCACTCTCTGACATCCCTGCAGTAGTAAACAGCCATTTCTTAAAGGTACTCTCACTACAGATATTTATATACACACCAATTTATAAACACCCATTTCTTAAAGGTACTCTCACATGACAAGAGAACCAGATTACCACAATCGCCAATGTTTTCATGGTCACCATTAGACTTTTAATTACAGGTTTTTATTGAATTCAAATTTCACCATCTGCCATGGCGGGATTCGAACCCAGATCTCCAGAGAGTCACCCTGGATCGCTGGATTGCTAGTCCAGTGACAATACCACTACACCACCTTCACCCCCAATTTTAACCTATCCTATTTTATATTTCACAACACTCCTCCTGTATTTTTAGCAGTTATTTTGCTACTATTTCCTTTTTTTTGTCAGAATTGAGGTATTAATGGACAAGCTCTTCCAGCTGTTCATGTTGGCGGGATCTTCTAGTCCTGCCAATGGTGCACCCCCGCTGCGGGGTTCCCATCTGCACCTGGCTGGGCCAGTCTGCATCACAGTTGAGAAGAGCGGAAGTAGCCATCGCATCGCCAGTGGGCCAAGGTGGTGTGGGAAGTCTGGTGGGATGCCATCTTTCCCGGCAGCTTTGCTCTTATTTGTGGTTTCTAGACCAGCATCCAGTTCCACGAGGGTAGAGATGCCTGAGAGCAGGGGGGCGGGGGGTGGGGGGGTTCTGTTTGCGTCACTTATTGAGGAATCCCTTTGGGGTGGCCAGAAGTTAGGCAGCACCAGCATTCGTGCTCACTTGTGGGGTTAGCGGCCCCTGCTGGGTTCGGTGCTCCAAGTTTCCTCAGGGGGTTCTAGGGCCCGAGAGCCCGAGGGCAGAAAGCCCACGGGCTCAACGCAGTCCAGCCAGCCTTGATGTTTACAGTTATCCAAAGGTTCAAATTGTGCTGTGGCTGCTCCAGTTTGTTGGTGTGTTTGAAAGACATCTCCAATATAGCACGCACTAGTCACTAAAACCTGGAGGGATGTTCTTCTTTGCTGCAGCTGTGAATCGATTTGGTTTCGGGAAGGAGTGGGGGTGGGGAGGGGGGAATCTGGGGGGAGGGGGGTGGGGTCTTCACCTGGGCAGTAAATCCAGGCTAGTTTTTCTTATGGAAGTTTCGCCTCGGCAAGTGTTTTGGTGACACAACAGGGATTTCAACACTCACTTGGCTGATAATTGGTCTGTGTTGATTCTGTCTGGGAGGATAGTTTGGCGTTCAGGGACACCTTCGCTATCTGAGGAGATAATGCTGAGATCAGACGTTGGAGTTATCTCCCCCCCACCTCCCCGACCTTGCTGATCACAAAGCTCCCCCCAGTAATTTCAGCTCAGTAAGTTTGTGTAAACGGTAGCTTGTGTGTCCAAGTCACGGCTAAACTGGCTCTTCAATCAGGAACCACTGGCTGCATTTACCTTTTCAAAACTTCAGTAAGTTTTTTGCTGTGTTCCCCCTGTTTAAGCAGGAAAGTGTGAACCGCTTGAATACGTGCGTAGTCGATTTTCTGGCCAAGTTTGGATGGTTTTGAGAATGGCTGCCTTCAGGATTCGTCTCCATTAAAATCAGCCAGTTTAGCTTGTACAGATACAGAGCTGCATTACATCCTCAGTCGATTAGAGTGCGCGTTTCCTAGGAGTCAGAATGAAAGACAATAATGGCTCTCAGAGCGGTATTAGAAAAGCTCGGGGTCTCAAATAAATGCAATAAATATTTTAACAGCAATAAAGTTTCTTTTCCTAAATGATTAGGGATGACGAGGCAATGTTTTAAGAAACGTTAATCAGATACAGTCGGTTCGGGAATGTTTAAAGAGGGGTCAGTGCATTCTACTCCGCACACATAGTAAACGCCGATGGCATATCAATAACGGGCCTGACCCGGTATTCTCCGGGGCCTCCGCCATGCTCCGCCTCCACCAGGAGAAATTACCGATGGCGAGTTTCACTTGTGGTTTCAAAAACTGGGAAACAGGCGCCGTGGCTGCTGAGGGAGAGAGAGGGGGGCGGGTACAAAAAGTGTCCAACGTCACTATAGTGTGCTGACAGTTGTGCCGCTGGTCGGGGGGCTGCTGCCAGAGCCGGGTGGAGTAGCTAGGGGCACCCAGGAGGAAGGCTGTGGAATCGGGTGGATGGGCACATTGCTGACTGCCCACTGTGAACTTAGTGCCACAGGTCGTAGGGGTGCATCCCCAGGCTACCCCCCGAGGTACCATCTAGACCCAGCGGACCTGTCACAGTAACTTCATTGTGATGTTAATGTGACAATAATAAAGGTTATTATATCAGCGGGATGGGCGCGCTCTAGGACAACCAATGCCATCTTGTTGGCTGTGATGAGTGTGTGTGGGGAGGGAAGTCGCTAATATGTGGCTACAGCTTGTCAGTCTCTCAAGTGCCAAACCCGGCTCAGGCAAATCCAACACCGTGTTTCATGGGAATTGCTCATGTTCCACGTGGAGCTGGTGCTAGCCCATTAATGGTTCTGGAATTGATCTGGGATTGGCACCAATTTTGCTGTCATAGAACTCCACTGATTCTGGCCCGGTGTCAACACTTAAGGCTGGATTCTACCTCCACGCCTGCGGCAAAAACGCCATGGTAAGCCACGGGCAATGGAGAACTCCATTGACCTTGGGCGGGGTTCCCCGGTCGCCGGGCGGACCCGGCCGACGAATCCTTGCCCAGAGTCGCTGAAATGGAGAATCACACCCAATATCACTCCATTGGGGCCCTTTCACTACAAATATGTTGCAAGGAATTATTATTAATTTAAATATTCTGCAGTTCATTTTCTGTGTTCGATCTTCCTCGCATGGCAGCACGGTAGCACAGTGGTTAGCACAATTGCTTCACAGCCCCGGGGACCCGGGCTCAATTCCAGCTTGGGTCACTGTCTGTGTGGAGTCTCCCTGTGTCTGCGCGGGTTTCCTCCGGGTGCTCCGGTTTCCTCCGACAAGTCCCGAAAGACATGCTTGTTAAGTGAATTGGACATTCTGAATTCTCCCTCTGTGTACCCGAACAGGCGCCGGAGTGTGGCGACTAGGGGCTTTTCACAGTAACTTCATTGCAGTGTTATTGTAAGCCTTCTTGTGACACTAATAAAGATTATTATTATTATGTACGTTTAGAGATTGGCTACTGACAACATCAATCAGAGAAAGAAATGGGTAGGATGAGTTACAGAGCAAAGGAGCTGGATGATTTGCTCCATAGACATAATACGCCACACTCTAGCTCCATCAAGGCTGGCCACAGCCATTCAAAGATCAGCCACAGAGAGAATGGTCCATCTCAGGCCAGAAATGCTGTAATTCCAACGATTGCCATGAGAAGTTTAGGTGTTCTGGATGACTGGCCACTTCCCCACAGGCTATTCAGAAGAATGTAACCGAGCAGAGTCAGCGAGGTTTCATGCAAGGGAAATCGTGCCTGACAAATTTATTAGAGTTCTTTGAGGCAGTAATGAGCAGGATAGATTAAGGGAAACCAGTCGATGTAATGCACTTGGATTTCCAAAATGTGTTTGGTACGGTATCACACAAATGGCTATTTAATATAGATAAGAGCTCATGGTGCTGGGATAGTAAATTAGTATGGATAGAGGATTGGCTAACTGATGATGGCAGAGAGTTGAGAGGAGAGGGGTATTTTCAGGATGGCAACTTGTAACTTGTTGAGTGCCACAGGGGTCAGTGCTGGTGTCACAATGCATATTAATGACTTGGGCGAGGGAAGTGAATATACCATTGGCAAGTTTGTGGATGACACAAAAATAGATGGGGAGGCAAGTGATGAGGATGACACCGAGTCGACAGAGAGATATAGACTGGTTAGGTGAGTTGGCAGTAACTCGGCATATAATGTAGGAAAATGTAAAGTTATACACTTTGGTAGGAAGAATAAAGGAGCTGAATATTATTTGAATGGAAAAGATTTCAGAAAACTGAAGCACAGAGGGATACGTGAGTGTTTGTGCTTAAATCACAGAAAGCTAGCCTGCGAGTTCAGCAGGTAATAGGGAAGGCAAATGGATTGTTAGCCTTTATTTCAAAGGGAATGGAGTATAAAAATAGGAAAGTCTTACTAAGACTATACAGGGCACGAGTTAGACCACACCTGGAAAACTGTGAACAGTTTTGGTCCCCTTATCTCAGGAAAGATAGACTGGCATTGGCGGCAGTCCAGAGAAGGTCCATTCGGTTGATCCCGGCTATGGAGGGATTTTCTATTGAGGAGAGGTTGAATAGATTGGGCCTGTGCTCATTGGAGTTTAGAAGAATGAGAGACAACCTTATTGAGACCTACAGGATTCTCAGGGGATTTGACAGGGTAGATGCTGAGAGGATGTTTCCTCTTGTGGGAGAGTCTCGGGCCAGAGGGCAAATCTCATTTAAGACAGAGGTGAGGAGAAATTTCTTCTCTCACAGGCTAGTGAATCTGTGGAATTCTTTACCGCAGAGAGCTGTCAAGGCTGGATCATTCAGTGTATTCAAGGCTGAGGTCAACAAGTCATCAGCGAAGGAATCAAGGGTAACGTGGATAAGGCGGGAAAGTGAAGTTGAGGATTATCACATCAGACCAGTCGTGATCTCGTTGAATGATGGAGCAGACACGATGGGCCGAATGGCTTATTTCTGCTCCAGTGTCTTATGGTCGTACAGCCATTCAAGGAATTCTTGACAGTGAGGACATTCAAAGTAGGATTGAAACCCCTTTTCTGAGTTGCGTTAGTCCCCTCCCCAAATGAATGAGGGATGCTGACTTCTTAGACATTCGATTATTTCACATTACATTCCTGCAGCTCACTGCCCTGAAATTTAACGCCATTTTGTACCAATGGCATTACTTAAAAATATCAAACCGACAATAGCAACTGCTTGGCTTCGCACAATGAATGCACTGGCTGATACGTGATTTTCTAACTCAGGGAATTGCACTGATGAAGTTGCTGTCCTCAACAAGGACTGCTAATTCAGCACAATTTCATGATCGAACTATGGCCCTTTGATCCTGATCTGGTTGACTTGAATTACAGCGTTTCATCTCCGTCTTACCCCTCTTTTTGTTGACCCTTTCAAAACAAGCATAAAATGTGTGCATGTGCATCTGTGTGTATGTGCACGCCTACATGTGTGCATGTTAGTGTTGTCATGTCCATGTGCTTTGCCTGCAGTTTCTTTGTGAAATATTAGCAAGCGTGCTACCAACAGTACCAAATTCTTGTAAACCACAATATTAATTTGGAAAAAGATGTCTTAACAGTCACTATGCTTCTTCCGTCTTTGTGTTATAGCTGGCATCAATTGTTTTTCATTTGTGCCTGAATTTTCAAAAATGAGTGGCACAGTGGTTAGCACTGCTGCCTCACAGCGCCAGGGACCCAGGTTCGATTCCGACCTGAGGTCACTGTCTGCGTGGAGTTTGCACTTTCTCCCCGTGTCTGCGTGGGTTTCCTCCGGGTGCTCCGGTTTCCTCCCACAGTCCAAAGCTGTGTCGGCTAGGTGGCTTGGCCAGGTTAAATTGCCCCTTAGGGTGCAAGAATGTGCAGGTCAGATGGATTGGCCATGATCAAAGCGTGGGGTTACAGGCATAGGGTGAGGGAATGAGTCTAGATAGGGTGCTCTTTCAGAATGTCGACGCAGACTTGATGGGCCAAATAGCCTCCTTCTGCACAGTAGGGACTGTATGGATTCTATGGAAAGGTGAGTATATGGAGCTATGTCACAGATGATCTCACTGAACTTTGGAACAGACTTGAGGGCTGAATGGTCTAGTCCTGTTACTATGTTACTGACATACTTTGAGTAATTCAGAGTAGGAACAGAGACGAATTTTCCTAATAATATGGCATACTCAAGCCCGAACCTCATGCACTCTGGACATTGTGTCAGTCCAGCTTCCTTAAACCAATGGTGCAAGTTTGTAATGAAACACTTCATTTTGTCAAACAAACAGGTAACAGAAAGAACTCCACTGTTGCCTTGACAACTGCACAAACAACATTGCACGTCATATTGCATTGCCTGTTTGACTGTATTAAAGAAATATATTTCACTCGTGCCTGTTTGCTTTGCTTCAACAGAACAAAAACTTTGAGGATTTTAATTCTGAGCCACTGTGGCACAACATTCACTCTTCATTTTTTGTTAAGTTATCTCTTGAGATTTTTACTCAACGGTTTTCTTTTTACTTGTTGCAATTTACTGCAGTTTGTCCATGTCCAAATGCAGTAAGACCTGGGCAATACCCAGGCTTGGGCTGACAAGTGGCAAGTTACATTTGCACCACACAAGTGCCAGGGAATGACCATCTCCTACAAGGGAAGGTCGAACCATCCTCCTTTGACATTCAAGGCGTTGAATCTATGTTACTATGCAGCAGCAACATGAGTGATACCCGTCACTAACTGGATGCTGCCGACAATCCAAAAAGGCACTCTGCCTATCACGCAAATTAGTAATGCTGAATATGAATTTCAGTGCCAGTGCGATGCGAGCATGCAGGCCCTACATTCCAAAGACTGGCGGGTTATATCAAACAGAACGTCCCAGGCACTGTTCGCAATGGGCAAGATACAGACCATACCCAACCAGCCAGTACTTGCAAAACACAAAAGGCAGTGCCCAACATTAGATGTGATTCTGCGATTGGACAACGTTTGCTAAATAATCCCAGTGTAACGAGAATTACACTGACAACCAATTTAAATTGTCAGTCGGGTTCTCAGTGTGGCGAGGTTTGTGTACACTGGAAGCTACAGACATGAATACACGAGGCTCTGTTCTCTGCAGACTCCAAAATGGCGATTCTCCCGTGCCGCGCCGTATGGGAGAATTGACGTTCGCGCCATTTTTTTCCCACGACGCCAGTCCGACACCGGCAGGCGGTTCTCCGAGGAGCGGAGAATCGGTGCCATTTGCGCCGGCGCGTTTGGCGCGGCGCTGGTCGCGGGCCACTGTCCGCGGCCGGGCCGCCGATTCTCCGGCCTTGATGGGCCGAGCGGCCGCGCAGAAACGGCAGAGTCCCGCCGGCACCGTTCACACCTGCTCGCAGCCGGCGGGAACTCTGCGCGCAGGGTCAGGGGCGGCCTGTGGGGCGGGGAAAAGTGCTCCTTCACTGGGGGTGGGGGTTGGGGGGGCGCCTCTGATGGGGTCTGGCCCGCGATCGGGGCCCACCGATTGGCGGGCCGGCCTCTCCAGCCCTGGCCCTATTTTATTACACGGTCGGCCCCTGAACCTTTTTGCCTTGTTGCGCCAGGGCCGGCGCGCTGAGGAGGTCCCCCACTCATTCGTGGGTTGGCGCGGCCCAACTGCGCATTTGGCTCCGGGAAGGGAGGCTGGAGCGGCGTGAACTGCTCCAGCATCGTGCTGGCCCCTGTGGGGGCCAGAATCGCTACTGCCCGTGCCCATTTTGCGGCGTCGTGAAACGCAACAGCGTTCACGACGGCACGAACACTGTCTCCATTTCGGAGAATCGCGCCCAGGAACTCCTAGTTTTGGGGTATTATAATAGCATGGATACAGGATTTTCTAACTACCAGGAGACAGAAGGCAGGACTTTCCAGCCCTTCCCACTCATGGGATCTTCTGGTCCCGGCGAAGCCGACCCCTGTCGTGGGTTCCCCAGTGCAGGGGTGCGTAAGTCATGCAAAAAGCTGTAGACTTTGGTGGGGCAGGAAGATCCCATCAGTGGCGGATGTCTGTGTTTGGATCTCAGCTGTCATTTTATGGACTTTCATGCTCAAACTTAATTGTTGGGCTTCCTTAGCCCAACTTCATTCCATAAAGATCTCGAATTCGAAAGCCTTCTTGAGGTTTCAGTTGCTTTCTGTTAACAGCCTTTTTTGGATTGCTTCGCTCCTCAACCCACACACTAGTCTGTCTCTAATGGTGTCCATCAAAACATCTCTAAATGCACAGTGTTCAACTAATTTCTTCAAGGAAACCACGAGCTGTGTGATAGATTCACCTTCTTGTTGGTTCGATTAATGGAACCTGAACCTCCCGCCGATGACCAAAGGTTTAAGTAAAAACTGGCCCTGCAATATCTCCACAATCTCATTCTAGGTTTTGTGAGCCTGGTTTTTCAGGTTGCATCAAACTTCGTAGGGGGTTGAATAGCCAGGTTACTGTCCTTGAGGAGTGTACATATTCTCCCCGTGTCTCACCCCCACAACCCAAAGATGTGGAGGATAGGTGAATCGGCCATGCTAAATTGCCCTTAATTGGATTTTTTTTTAAACTCTAAACTATTGTTGCAAGGCAATTACTACTCACTGTGCTCCCTGTACTGTTCAAAATCTTTCTGGGCAGAGCACGTGACATGCTACTTTCCAATGTTGTTTTCTCCGAAATCTACATTTAAATTTTAGTTTCTTTGATGGCTGATATCAATATTTGTCACCTCTCCATTGCCAGCTTTGATGTAGCAAAGTTTTAGCCTCTTAATTCTTTTCAGTAGTCTGCTCGCTGATCAGCGATTTTTCTGTATATTATTTACTTCTGCCAGAGTCTGTCAACATGGTTTTCATCTCCTCGTCGCCAGTTTTCTTTGTGGTATTTTTAAAGGATAGGCGTGCAGGCCATGAGGTACAAAAAAACAAGAACTTTATTGGAAAGGCGTTTACTCTAGAGGCTGTTTCATAGAATTTACAGTGCAGAAGGAGGCCATTCGGCCCATCGAGTCTGCACCGGCTCTTGGAAAGAGCACCCTACCCAAGGTCAACACTTCCACCCTATCCCCATAACCCAGTAACACCACCCAACACTAAGGGCAATTTTGGACACTAAGGGCAATTTATCATGGCCAATCCACTTAACCTGCACATCTTTGGACTGTGGGAGGAAACCGGAGCACCCGGAGGAAACCCACGCACACACGGTGAGGATGTGCAGACTCCGCACAGACAGTGACCCAAGCCGGAATCGAACCTGGGACCCTGGAGCTGTGAAGCAATTGTGCTATCCACAATGCTACCGTGCTGCCCTAGGCTGTTATGATAGACTGCCCATTTTCCCATGTAAATTGCCGATGATGTCATCAATGTATGATGTGGAGATGCCGGCGTTGGAATGGGGTGGGCATAGTAAGAAGTCTTACAACACCAGGTTAAAGTCCAACAGGTTTATTTGGAATCATAAGCTTTCGGAGCACAGCTCCTTCCATCAGGTGAGTGATCAATCAATATATCACGTGATCAGACTCTGAAAGTGGCCATGTTCTAACTAGGAACAAACATGTATGCACGGCAGCTTAGTTGTGAGGAGGACACAAAGAGTCTGCAAAGAGATAGAGAACGGTTAAATGAGAGGGCAAAAATTTGGAAGATGGAGTATAATGTGGGAAATTGCGAGATTGTCCATTTTAGCAAGAAAAATAGGCAAACAGAACATTATTTAAATGGAGGGAGATTGAAGAATGTTATGGAATTCTGAGGGATCTGGGTGCACTTGTACACAAATCATGCAGATACATTCAGTGATTAGGAAGGCAAATGGAATGTTAGTCGTTGCAAGGGGGATGGAGTATAAAAGTAAGGAAGTCTTTTGTTATGGGTCAGGGTTTAGAAAACACCAAAGTATATTGTGGAGTTCACCTGACCTCTAACTGTTTATTGATTTTGGCTAGGATAAGCACAAGAGCCTGCCTTTTAGGTTTTATTCAACAGAGGTCTTAGGTGCTTTCAATCAAAAAAAGTAGCTTTATTCTACACATTTAGTTAACATTTGTATAAACACTCACAGTAAGCATTTTTAACAACTACAAACATAAATATCCCACACAGCTACAGTAATCTATATATAACCCTTAATGAATTCCTCCTTTAACTGTTCCAATTCAATAACAAAATCAAAATAAAACCAGAAATTCATTTTCAAAGGTGTGGCCCAGCAGACGGCACTCTTACTATCATTAAGATTTGTTATTGATACTCTGAGTTCCTTTTCACACAGCAGGTTTGAATTCCTTCCAGAAAGCAGTTATCCCTTTTAAGTTATCAAGTAGTCTGGAAACAGCTTTTAAAATGAAGGTAGAGAAACACATCTTTCAACCGGTGGAGTTCAAAACCCAGTCCAAAATTCAAAACGAAAGTAAAACCCACAAAGCCACGAACCAGCTCCAAACTCAAAGCGAAAGTAAAAACTCAGAGCCACAGCCCAGCTCCACCCACACAATGACATCACTGAAGCCATGTGATAAGACAAAAACATCTCTTAAAGGGACACTCCCGTGACACTTTCTACAACTTAGCTGAGACCACACTTTGGTTACTGCATACAGTTTGGATCTACCTGTTCAAGGAGGAACTTGTTTCTTCTTTCTTCAAGGCAAGGATGACCGTGTTCATCATCGAACGTGTTTGGTGTGGTTCCAGTTGGTAATGGTATGAGGCTGGGCCAGACCCCCAAGTTTTTGGTAAGATCCAGGTTGGGATCAATAACCTTTTTTAAAAAGTAGACAAAGTTTGAGATTCAAGACACTGGTTCAGTGAATAAAGCCACAACATTCCATAGGTTTTATTTAAATAAACTTGATTGTACAAAGTCAGAAAAATAAAATATCTGACGATATGCGTCTTATCGTATGAAGTTCAGAGTTAAGATGAGGTACATGTGAACTAAAAGGCAAGGAATACCAGTGACTTAGAGTCCAAGGACCGATCCCACCTCCCGGAAACAGGTGCAAGTGTGCGGCCGAAGAAACGGCTCTAGGATCGGGTTCATCATCCATTAAAGGACCCACATAACCCATGACCGATAACACAGAGTTTCTTAGGGGGACAATCATACTCCCTAGCGAGTGATTGCTGAAGTAGAAGAAGTAAGCAATAAATGGCACATGCAACCAAGACAGATTCCACATAATTCTCAGTAACATACCCAGGCATCAGTAACGCTGTGAGTCAACCGATTTCATCAAAACTCTGTCTCTCTCATGAGAGATTTCTGTCTTCAACTTCAAAGATCTCGACTTGGAATTCTTTCCGATGTTCACGCCAGTTCAGACAACCTCAACGACTGCTCAACTCCCGGGGTTTCAGTCTTGTCCCCCAAGATTCCGTTACCCTGGATTCCTAGGTCTGCACACCAACACTAACTCACAAGCACAACTTCAGCTCTTCGGCTGTGGCATGAAGACTACTGCTGCACCAAAGGGGTATCTCCGCCCCACTGGTCCGCAGCATGGAATCACCAACTTCTGCAGCCTTCTACAACTGCCAGGGCTTCTTCCGAACCCTCCTGAGGTCTGCCATCCGCTGCCCTTTTTCTGCTGGGAACCTAATTTTTTCTTCTCGTCTCTCTTCTTAACTGGGATCCCTCCCTATCCCCTCTCCCTGTCTCCTGCCTGGGACCCTTCCGGATTATGGCGCTCTACTCCTGGGTCACGTGACCCAAGTTTTTGACCATTTTCTTTTCGTGCAGATGCACTAGGACCCACGACCTCAGCCCAAAAGAACTTCAAATACTGTACTGCACAGGCGCTGCCTGTTCCCATGTGTGAACGTCCCTGAGGCATGCTGGCGATTATAGCTCCCTGCCCCCTGACAAGGTGGTAAGTTAGGATCTCATAACAGTATATAAGTGACTGCCAAGGCTGATTTGTGCCTGGAAGGTCCTGCTGCAAAAAAGCCAGGACACCACAGGCAATTGGGTTTTGGGCGAGTTCCTGGCCTGGGAGATCCTCTTCTTGTACCCCATGAGGATTCGCTTTGGTCAGTGAGTTTCAGGTATTCCGGCTGCGTGACCAACCCAAATCAGTTGTGGTATGGATGCTTGGCATGCGAGCTTGGGGAAGCACCTCCGCATTTTGTGCTGCTACCCGAGTCTCCAGAAGATTCTGGAGGCAGCTCAAGTGGAAGGGGTTGAGGTTCTTGGCACAGTCCAAATCACACTAAGCTTCACCCTCCCCAGTTACTCTCCCCTTCCGTTTCAAAACCGCCATTTTCATCCCTCTTTACAAAAATGGTTCTCTTGACCCCTGTAACATTGCAAACTACCACCCATATCCAATGTCATTTTCCTCTCGTAGGGCCTTCGATATTTTCCCCGTGTGGTAACTCTGTGCTTGACTCTCTCGAGTCAGGTTTTCACCTCGTGCGACGGCATCAAAGCAACCCAAATCTAAGTCACAAATAACATTGCCTGTAACTTGCGTTGCCTTGCATTGTCCTTCCCTCGCCTTCCTCAATCTCCATGAAAATCTTTGACACAGTTGAACACAGCATCCAAATCCATACCTACAGCTCCTCAATTTTCCAGCACGGTGGACCTTCCTTCATTTTGTTCTACTTTTCGCTTATCCGATTTTTAGCTGGCACATTTCCAGCAATGGCAGCTCCTCCTGCAGCTCTGCAACAACCTCTGGAGTTCATCAAGGGTCTATCGCCGTCCTACTCTACCATCACATCTGCAAGTTGCCCCTCAGCAACATCGTCTCTAAGTGTGCAGTTAGGTTCCACATATTAAAAGCTTGTCTTATATGGGAGGCCTATAAGGAGACTCTTTAAGGAGAGGTGGGGGGGAAGTGGAACAGTTTAGGGAGGGGATTTCACTTCGGTTGAAGCTACAACCATTAATGGTGGGATGAAGGAATGGGAGAAGGAAGGGAACAGTTGGCCACATTCAAAGGAATGGATAGTTCAGGATGATGAGGTCACAGAGATCATAGAATCATAGACTTTACAGTGCAGAAAGAGGCCATTCGGCCCATCGAGTCTGCACTGGCCCTTAGAAAGAGCACCCTACCTAAGCCCACACCTCCACCCTATCCCCGTAACCCAGTAACCCCTCCCAACCTTTTTGCACACTAAGGGCAATTTAGCGTGACCGATCCACCTAACCTGCACATCTTTGGACTGTGGGAGGAAACCGGAGCACCCGGAGGAAACCCACGCAGACACGGGGGAGAAAGTGCAAACTCCGCACAGGCAGTGACCCAAGCCGGGAATCGAACCTGGGATCCTGGAGCTGTGGAGCAACTGTGCTAACCACTGTGCTACTGTGCCCCCCTACGATATGATGCCTCGGGAGAGATGCTAACTCAAGGATGAGAGTTCCAAATGTGAGATTTTGACAAAATGAAGGCCATTGCAGGGCGGTGAGAATCGGAGCAACGAGCGAGCGGGGCCGAATTCATGATACAGTACAAGTCGCAAAATTATCGAATGAGCTCATGTTTACTGAGGCTGGGGAGCCAGCAGGGGAATATTGGCAAGAGAACAGTCAAGTGTGGAGGGTTTTCAGTGGGCTGAGGATTTAAGTGATGCTGCCATGATGAAAGTAAGTGCCCTTTGTGATGGAGAAGATATGGGGCATTCTATGATCTGACGATACTTAGAGAACCAGATTGTAGGAGGTTTTCAGCATATATCTCTGTTGAGAAATTCCTAAAAGACTCCACTCCTTTGAAGCCACTATCTTTATTCCACCAGTCTGTACCTCAGTGCGGGCTAATGATGTTATCATCATGTTCAGGCCAAGGGGCTAAAGGCTGGAGATCTGGCAAAAAGAAATAATGACTGTCAAGGTCAGACGATCAGGATCTGGGCTCCTAGAAAAAAACAGTTAGACTGTAAACGCTACCAGACTCTCAGAATGATTCCTTCATATGGATGAACAACTTAGGAATTGTTCCTTCCAAAAAGCTGTCACTCTCTAAAAGCAAAACATATCTAATGAAAGGATTAGCCCACATTCAATGAACATCGGAACTGAATAAATATTGTAATGATCGAATGAAATTTCCATGTCAAAATCATAAGTAAAGGGATTGCACTGAATCTAATATCAGCATACAGGCTTTCTGTAATCGCGTTCAGGATTTGGGCATTGTCCTGATCTGCGGAGATGATCCGGAATTAGCATGGCATACAAATCAGCTTTCGGATTTTTATCAGATTATCGGCATTACTGGCTAATGCTGACGCATTCCCCAACAAACTCCAAGCATGTTTGCGGATCAAATTTTCAATATGAGACGCACAGCTTAACTATGATGTCAAACTCAACGCTGTTTAATTTTACGCAAGTTAACAACCACAGTTTTCACTGAAATTGAAAGGTGGTTTTATTACATCTGGGCTTTCGCAGGCTGACAAATGCTGGTGCGTTCCCTTTTTTTTAATTTTTAAGAATGTGATGAACGTGGCAATTCCTGCGAGGCCATGCTGAAGGCTTTAGTCAGACGATTTCTGCATAAAATTATGGATGAAGATGCCTGTTACAAGTCCTTCACGAATTTACTTCTCAGCATTGTGCTGCCCAGTTAACTGAGGTGGAAAAGTATTTGAAAAGATTACGTATTGCCGCAGAATTAATGACACCGTCTCCCACTCTAATTCACTCCGTATATGGCCTCAGATTTTGATTCGCAACTCACGCTGGTCTTTTCTTCCTTTCTGCATTCATCAGGACATTGAAGCCTAAGTTTGTTGTCTTCTACAAATCATTAATTTTCAATTTATCTTCTCTCCTCTCCGAATCTTTTCAACCGCGGTGTCCGCCACCGCCCCCCCCCCCCCCCCCCCGCACCCCCCTTCCCCCCCCCCCCCCCCCCCCCCCGCTCCCCCTGCCATAGGGGCCAAATCTCTCCTTTTACCTGGACTCCATTACTGCTTGCAATCCAAATCCCCTGTTCGCAAGCATGGGTCGTCCTCGGCTAAATAAACTGGGCCACGCTTCAGTGAGATGGCATGCCCGAGAAACATGGCCAACCTCATGTGTCCTTCAAGACTCGGGCCTGCTGCCAATGGCTGTCAAACAGGAATGAACTGTTGTGCGGGAGGCGGCAGAATGACGCCCTGCCGATTCGAGAAAGATACGGGAGGTGAAACACAGTGTCAGGAGAAACCGTGAGAAAAGAATTGAATGAAACAATTTTTGCTGCGATTTACAGATATCCCTCAACGGGACACAGATAGCACGAGTGGAAAAGAAAATCAGCAAAGCACCCGCCACTTTTTATTGGTGAACGAACAAGATGCTCCCTTTCTAAAAAAAAAAGTCATGTAATAAGTGCAATTTACATCTCTTTGATTGATACATTAGAATGTATTACAATGTCATGCACATGTCAAAAGTTGTGATTAAGTGGCTTCTGGTTATTTCAATTTACTCTTTTTAAAGTTTTTTAATTAGTAAATGAATCCCTCATGGTCAAATGATTAATTACACAATAATTCACCGTAGAAGCTTGTTTCCCTGTCAGGGCACACAAAGAGAATTCTCATAAATTCTTACAAATGGAAAAAAGAAAAAGATCGAGGTAATGAATAATAGAGAAGTTGTAAGCACTGCTCAAACCACCTTAACCAGCAAAACAAATCTGGCACCCCACGCCATTGAAGGAGTTCTTGGAGGGCATTATCAAATTAAGAAAAGAGAAAGCGTGAAGCATTAATTGAGCCTTTCTCATAACAATTTAATTGCTTCAGAAATATTGTTCCAAATTATAGCGTTTTGAAAATGCGCAGGCCCGTAATGACTGCATTGACAACATATTCCACGCTTGTGAAAGAATGGGGCTTGACAAATAAATCATAACCTGTAATAGTGAACAATACGGTGGCTTTTTGGAAAATACAGAGTCTTAGGAAGCAATAGAAAGTGACTTAAAATGACGGTGTTGCGTCGCTGTCGCATTCAACTGTGTTGAATTGGCCTAGATAAAGGCCAAAAGTATATGTTCTTCGAAAAGGATCAGCCAATATAAAGAAGTCAATGCATCTAAGAATGCCACATGCAGAGTTGTTTTATTGCATTGACAGTGAAAGTTTCTGTGGCCTAAATCTTGTAGAAACTTAAATATTTTTGATGTACCTAAAGGCAATTGGATTTCTTTTTCTCGCTTGTCAAGGTGAGGGGTATTAGCCGGGGATATAGTCAGGTGTAGCAGAGGCAATTACTGACTGGAGGTTACCCGACTCTTCCCCAACTTCAGAAGAGCGTTCCCGACTGTCCCACTCTGACATATTTTGCTCATCACACCAGTGATCCTCTGGTAGCTCTTTGAATAAGATTGCCAATTGCCAATAACGTGCTGCACATCAAGTGCTGACGGCTGCCACACTCGTCCCACATAGAGCCCTCCACTGTCAGTGGATAGAGGAGGCCTTCCTGATTTAATTCTGGGCCAGATTTGAGCCCAGGTCTCAGAAATGAAAAACTCGTGTTAATTGACACCACTATCTAGTCGCCCCACCCTCTTTCAAATGAGATATTGGACTGAGCTCTCAGGTGGTCTGAAACAATTCTATGGCACCATTTCAAAGAATGGGGGGGGGAGTTATCCTCGTGTCCTGAACAAGACTGATCCCGGCTCCCGAAAGCAGATTATTTGGTCTTTCTCACAGTGCTGCCTGTGGGATCTTGCTGTACACTGATCGCCTGCTGCATTATTAAAGCAATGACTACACTTCAGAAGTGTTTCAGGGTATCGTGGAGTTGCAAAAGGTGTTATAGCAATGCCTGCTCTTCCTTCCGTTTCTAGGTTTTCACATCCCCTGTAGATAACTTGAGAATAAGAAAGGTGATTGGACCTACCGGAGCCCCCCTTTCCCACAAATAATTTACCTTATTATTTTCTCTATTATTTAATCCATTGAGGGACATTTCTGTGGAAATACTTCTCTATTCCCAAAGGCAAACAAGTAAGGTTTGAGAATATCTATCCATCCCCACATGTCTGCTACTTAATACTAACCTTATGGCCTCACATACCATCAATCTTAGCTTCAACAGGACAGGAATCGTAACCCTTGTGTTCCATGGAGCATCTGAATCTATATTTATCCCTATGACCTTCAGTCCCATTAACAGCCAGATATTTATCCAAATATTTTTTGCGTGAGTTAATTGGTGCATCGTCAGCTGCATTCGACAGGTGTCTGTTCCATGTATTCACGGCTCCATCATAATGCATACACAGTCTCGATTTTAAGACTTTTATTGATGCTACTGAATGAATTGATGGGCTAATTCTTTGCTGATTACAGCATGGAGTCTTGACTACCAGACGTGTTTCTTCATAAAAGTTGCCCGATTATTTTATTTGATTACACTATTTAATGGGTAGCTTCCTCCCAGTTACGTATGCCTTTTTCATTTGCAGTTTTATAAATGTCATAATGAGAGGACAGATGGAATCTTGTCCTTTAGGCATTCCCTGGGGATTGAGGATGACGTGCTTCGACTGTGGTTCGATGGACCCTGGAATGGCTGATAAGTCCAATGCACGATTTGCAGACTTTGCCACACGGGGGGGGGGGGTGCAGACGGTGCTCAAAGGATTGGGTAGATACGTGGTTTGGAGTGTTGTGCGCTCTCTCTCTCCCCAACTCCTTGATTTCACCTCTGCACACTCCCAACGAAGCTTCTCGATGTGTTTGGTGTCCCTCCTGAACAAAACGTCTCCATTTTGGTGGGTCAGAAGCCAGGGGAGGGAGGGACGTCGGGAGGGTTATCTGACCTCTTCACAGATGCTTTGAGGACATCCCTAAAGCGTTGCCACTCTGCTCCAGGGAACCTCCCGGTGTCAGGCATACAATGAGATAGAGTATGGAACATTGGTGAAGAAGGATTTTGGAGCTCTTGTCTGACTTTCAAAGAACAAAGAACAAAGAACAAAGAAATGTACAGCACAGGAACAGGCCCTTCGGCCCTCCAAGCCCGTGCCGACCATACTGCCCGACTAAACTACAATCTTCTACACTTCCTGGGTCCGTATCCTTCTATTCCCATCCTATTCATATATTTGTCAAGATGCCCCTTAAATGTCCCTATCGTCCCTGCCTCCACTACCTCCTCCGGTAGTGAGTTCCAGGCACCCACTACCCTCTGCGTAAAAAACTTGCCTCGTACATCTACTCTAAACTTTGCCCCTCTCACCTTAAACCTATGCCCCCTAGTAATTGACCCCTCTACCCTGGGGAAAAGCCTCTGACTATCCACTCTGTCTATGCCCCTCATAATTTTGTATACCTCTATCAGGTCGCCCCTCAACCTCCTTCATTCCAGTGAGAACAAACCGAGTTTATTCAATCGCTCCTCATAGCTTATGCCCTCCATACCAGGCAACATTCTGGTAAATCTCTTCTGCACCCTCTCTAAAGCCTCCACATCCTTCTGGTAGTGTGGCGACCAGAATTCAAATGTACTTGCTCTTCCTCCATTTTTGTAATCCTAACCAGGATGACACAGTTGAAAGAGACAGATTTAGTGTTACATAGAATTTTACAGCACAGAAACATTCATTCGGCCCAACAGGTCTTTGCTGGTGCTTTTGATCCTTACGAGCTTCACCTCCCCTGGTCAGTCAATCTTCCTCTTCCTTTCTCTCTCATGTATTTACCTAATTCTCCCAATTATTTGATGTCAGATATCTGGCCTTGTTTAAGTGACCTGAATGCCCGCTTCTCCTGTGAAGTGAGGGATTGGAAAATACATTGAAATTGTAATACATTCAAGCACCAACTAGCTGTAAATGCTGCCCTTGCCTTCAGCTGCCTGAGCCTTGAGTGTTCCGGAATTCCCTTCCAAAGCCACCCCTCTTCTCCAACTCCCTCGCTTTTTTTTTAATGCTCCTTAAACTCTCCATCCTTGGCCAAGCTTTGATGTTTAGCTACACACTCTGCTACATAAATGCAAGTCATTGCTCTGTGGTTTATGCCACCTCTCCAGGAGCGCCGCTGGAATTACAGAAGGGGATTGGGACAACCTTCTTGGGATTTCAAGACATGTGCATCGTAATGCCAAGACACACACAATTCAGAAATTAAACCACATCCTACAACATCCACCTGACGACATTCTCTGTCCTTTTCCATTATTGCCATCTCAATGTACCATCGCTGGACGTCAGAACGTTTTGGACTCCAAGGTACAAACCACCTCACCCCAGAACCATACTTTACCTATGCTGCCTTCCTCAGCCCTGCCAGCTCCCTTTTGGAGGCCTGATAAAATGATCTCAGGAATAATAAAATGCAGGTGCTCAGGGGTCCAATCTCTTGGGCGAAATTCTCCCCCAATGGCGCGATGTCCGCCGACTGGCGCCAAAAACGGCGCCAATCAGACGGGCATCGCGCCGGCCCAAAGGTGTGGAATTCTCCGCATCTTTGGGGGCCGAGCCCCAACATTGAGGGGCTAGGCCGACGCCGGAGGGATTTCCGCCCCGCCAGCTGGCGGAAATGGCGTTTGTTGCCCCGCCAGCTGGCGGAAATGGCGTTTGTTGCCCCGCCAGCTGGCGCGGAAATGCGGCGCATGCGCGGGAGCGTCAGCGGCCGCCGACAGTTTCCCGTGCATGCGCAGTGGGGAGAGTCTCTTCCGCCTCCTCCATGGTGGAGACCGTGGCGGAGGCGGAAGGGAAAGAGTGCCCCCACGGCACAGGCCCGCCCGCGGATCGGTGGGCCCCGATTGCGGGCCAGGCCACCCGTGGGGGGCACCCCCCGGGGTCAGATCGCCCCGCGCCCCCCCCCAGGACCCCGGAGCCCGCCCACGCCGCCTGGTCCCGCCGGTAAATACCAGCTTTGATTTACGCCGGCGGGACAGGCAATTTCTGGGCGGGACTTCGGCCCATATGGGCCGGAGAATTGAGCGGGGGGTCCCGCCAACCAGCGCGGCCCGATTCCCGCCCCCGCCCAATCTCCGGTACCGGAGACTTCGGCGGGGGCGGGATTCACGGCGGCCAACGGCCATTCCCCGACCCGGCGGAGGGTCGGAGAATGACGCCCCCTCGTGTTAGAAATTACATTTCCCCACATCGTTCAGTTGGCCAGGTCTGCTGTTCTTGCACAAAAGAGTGCATATGTTTTTTGTCATTCAGTGTAATACAGTGGAGTCCAGGAATCAAACATCATTATTCTTCCTTAATATGAAAAATCCATTTAACTCATCTTCATTTGTTACTTTTTTTGGAATAGGCTTCTTTTTGATGTGTTAGTCAACAACACCATCATCATTGAATGATGGGACTACCAGAGGGTGAACTGAATTCGGAGGTCAGAAATACTTGCCTTTATACAGCACATCTGATGACCCCAAAGAGCTTTACAGCCAATGAAGTATTTGTCGAATTGTATTGACTGGTGCAGAGGGTAAGAAGAACCAGGTGGATGCAAAATGTGGGTTTTCATTAAAGTTATGGCAGTACCAAACTAGTTCCTCAAACAATTTGCCTTTCCAGCGATGCGGGGTTAAATTCCATCTGGTACCACAAACAGGAGTTGGTGAGTTGGGAAGAGAAGGGGGAAATCAAACATCGACTCAGGCACCAAATGCACTCCTTGGACATGGAATGCCTTTTTCAGTTATTATTCTGGGGCGTGCCTAGAGCTGAAGATGCCACACCCAGCTTGTGACCTTTCTGGGTGAAAGAATATCAGCTGAGAAGACGGTGAAGGCATTGTGGCGTCTCCCAGGGAAGTGAGGATCCACTTGCATGTTGGAGGGGCTGGTTTAGCACAGGCCTAAAGAGCTGGCTTTTAAAGCAGATCAAGGCAGGCCAGCAGCACGGTTCAATTCCCGTACCAGCCTCCCCGAACAGGTGCCGGAATGTGGCGACTAGGGGCTTTTCACAGTCACTTCATTTGAAGCCTACTTGTGACAATAAGCGATTTTCGTTTCATTTCATTTTGAATGCTACTTACTAAAAGCAAGTTGCACACAGAGAATGGATTGTTTCTTATTGCCATGGGTCACGGCATTGAGGAAGAGTTTATGGAGGACGATCGTGACTCTTTCGACCTTTGGAAATCATGCCCTGCGTCTGGTTCTCTGCGTGGAAGGAGATTAAACTGTTTGCTCCGAGAAACAATCCATCAGCGACTTGTTTAATGTAACCATGCAAGCTGATTGGCTAAATGGTTGATATCCTTGGTATCTGCCCGGAAAACCCATGGACCATTAAAAAAAATAAGGGCAGTTGTGACCTTAACCACTAGTGGCTTTACGCTAACTGTAGTGTAGATGGGTTGTCCATTCTTTTGAAGGGTGTATCATCGATCTCCATGGTTTCCCGATCTCCATGGTTTCCTGCTAACTATTCTGCTTCTCAGCTAACATCAGATCAGACAAAGTGTCAGATGTCAAGGGGAAGTGAGTAAAGCTCTTTAGGGATTGAAGACATTCCAGCAATAGAGATAAACCCAGGGAAAAGAAAATACTATGAGAGAGTGAAGTACAAAGAAAGAATGAAGGAAGACTTGCATTTATATAGCACTTTAATGACCACAGCACATCTCAAAGTGCTTCACAGTCAAAGATGTACTGTGGAAATGATTTGCTGTTGCAATGCAGCAAATGCAGCAGCCAATCTGCACACAGCAAGCTCCCAGTGACCAGATCATCTGTTTTTTTGTGATGTTTATTCTTCACAATATCTCCACCTGATAGGGTATGGTTTAATCCTCATCTGAAAAACAGCACCTTCAACAGTACAGCACTCTCCCAGTACCGCATTGGAGTGCCAGCTTAGATTTTTGCATTCATGTCTCCGGAGTGGGACTTGAACCCACAAACCTCTGACTCAGGGATGAGAATATGACCCAGTCAGGCACGACTGATGCTACAAGTTAAACGCAGTCAAAGAAGAGAAATACTGACCAGAGCAAAAATATGGAGAAGGTCTGCAACTATTACTTCTTGAGTAACATTTTATCTTCCCTGTAACCGCCACTATTACTCTTTGCTATTCTGTCCTATGTGGTTCTATTCTTACTCTATCCCATCTCACCCCACTTATATGCGCGTTGCTCCTCCGAGACACAACCCACAAATCTTTCACATATGTTGGATGAATCACAGTTTCCATCAAGTCAACGTCAGTGAAAGGCAGCACGATGGCACAGTGGTTAACACTGCTGCCTCACGGCTCCGAGGTCCCAGGTTCGATCCCGGCTCTGGGTCACTGTCCGTGTGGAATTTGCACATTCTCCCCGTGTCTGCGTGGGCCTCGGCCCCACAACCCAAACGATGTGAAGGTTAGGTGAATTGGCCATACTCAATTAAGAACAAAACAAAAAACAAAAAATATATACATATATATATAATTACGTTCACAGAAGTTCAGAGAAGGTTCACTCAATTCATTCCTGGGATGAAGGGCTTAATTATGAAATAATGTTGAACAAGTTGGGCCCATATTAGAGTTTAGGAGAATAAGTCGTGATCTTATGGAAACATATAAGATCCTGAGGGAATTTGATTGGGGAGATGCTGGGAGGATGTTTCCGCTTGTGGAGGAGACCAGAACCAGTGGACACAGCTTAAAACAGGTGGTCTCCATTTTAAGGCTGATAAAGGGAGAACTCTTTTCTCCCTGTAGATCATTCGTCTGTGGAATTCTCTACCCTGGAATACGGTGAGGCTGGCTCATTGAATTTATTCAAGGCAGCTTTAGACAGGTTTTTGATGGGCAAGTGAGTCAAGCATTGTGGGGCAGGCAGGCAGGAAAGTGGAGTTGACACCTCAACCAAAAACAGCCATGAATGGCGGGGCAAGCTCGAAGGGCTGAATGGCCTACTCCTGATCCTGAGTCCTGTGTTCCTCAGGCATACATGACTACTTCCTCCAACTTCCCAAAACTGAGGGCAGAAATTGAGGCCGGCATTAAACTTAAGGGGCGGGATTCTCCGCCGGCGGGATGCTCCATTTTGCCGGCAGCCCGGGGGGTTTCCCCGATGGCGGGGGGCTGCCCCACAATGGGAAACCCCAGTGACCGGCCGGCATAACGGAGACTCCCGCCGGCGGGACGAGGCAGAAAAGTGGCGGGGCGGGGCGGAGAATCCCGCCCAGGGTTTCAACAGAGTGAAATCTCCGAGCTTTTCCCAATTATGGGCTGTCCGATTGAGGCCTACAAAATGGGCGGCCTACATGGCCAACACTTGGCTGACTTGTCGAAGATATTGCCTCACATTGGTGGTCAGTATTGTGAAAACACAATGATAAAGTGGCTCAGTGTCCTGACCGAGGAGGTTCCTGGTGGATATGAGGAGATTCAGCCAAACAGAGGAAGAAGGTAAACTTTATTTTAAGGTTAAAAAAACCTCGAGCCCCGGCGCGCTGATGTGTTTTCCAACAGCCCTTACTTTACTGTAGCCATGCAATCTCTTTTTATGACCTTTATATTAGAAGGATGATGGGCAATTTTTCTTCCCCGTGTAGACTGACAGGAGCAAAGGCAAGTTATGAAGTCTGGGAAATAGTTAAAGGCAATAAGTACTTATCTACTGCAACAAAAAAAAGATTGGTTACTGGTAATCAATATAAAGTGTTTTTTTAACAGTTCCTTTTAAGGAATTGTGTATGATGTGGTGCTCTCTGCAACAATTTTTTTGCAGGCGCATCACAGTGAGGGACACTGGTTCATGTAAGGTTCACCTATTACACTGCCCTTCTACCAGCTGGAGGCTAACCAGGCTGATAACCCCAAACCGCCTCAGCACAGACCCAATGATTTTTACATCAAGCAGCCTGATGTACTGCTCTGCTGTCTACCAATCCTGTTCCACCATTGATCCATTCTTAAATGAGCCTTCCCTGCTTTGTACCATGAGCAATAATTAAAAAAGCAGCACATTGATTTTAACTAATATTATGAAGGATCTGGATGTCCACATGTTCACAATTAAATCCCAAAGACTTTAGCCATCATTCATCGTGCAACAAAGGCCGTTGATTAAAATGCAAACGCAAGAGGGGAACAAATGCCTCTGCAATTAAACGTGACAAAATGTGAGGTTTTTTTCCCCCTGTTTTTATTATGAGCCTCTTTGGGCTGCTGAGATTATAGGCTCTCTTTTTTTTTCCCTTGCAGACGGACATGAAACTGCGAAAGGCTGGCAAGACCGACGATGCCAGCGCCTGCTGATTGCACAGCTTCCCCGGTGCCCAATCTACCTGGCCTCGCAGGTAAATGGGAGAGTTGTTACTCCCTGAAAGATATCTCCGGTGTGTTACATGCTCCACGGTACTCACAATGCACCGTGCAGACCTTCTCTCCTGCTCGTTTCCCCTTTTGTCTTATTTAAATAACAAAAAAGATGCTGGAATTTGTGCTGGGGGTTTGCAGAGCGAGTCATTGAATTTACAGCCTGGAAATAGACCATTCAGCCCAACTGGTCTCTGCTAGCGGTTACGCTTCACACAAGTAACCTTTCCCCCACTTTTCGCCCAACCCTATTCGCACATCCTTCTACCCCTTTAGAATTTACAGTGCAGAAGGAGGCCATTTGACCCATCAAGTCTGCACCGGCCCTTGGAAAGAGCACCCGACCTAAGCCCACACCTCCACCCTATCCCTGTAACCCCACCTACCCTTTCTGGACACTACGGGCTATGTAGCATGGCCGATCCATCTAATTTGCACATCTTTGGACTGTGGGAGGAAACCGGAGCACCCGGAGGAAACCCACGCAGACACGGGGAGAATGTGCAGACTCCACACAGACAGTGACCCAAACTGGGAATCGAACCTGGGGCCCTGGAGCTGTGAAGCAACTGTGCTAATCACTGTGCTACTATGCCACCCTCTTCCTCTTGTGCTTCTCTTAAATGCACCAATACTGCACAGTTGTCCCATGTCTGTACAGCACAGGTTGACTGGCATCAGGAGCAGTCAGAGCTGTCACATTTTAAATGCGATTGATTTGAGAAATGGACTCGTAAACTGCAGAACTTTGGCAGGAATGACAATGAGTGCAACTGGTGCACCTGTTGTGGGGTGTTAGTTGGAGCTCGGTAGGGCTCCTTAGTCATGCGCAGGTTAAGGTAATTTTTTTTGTCTCTTATAACTATTTACAAATGTACAGAAAAGGGTTACCAGCTAGGAGCACTCAGCTCAAGGGCAATTCGGGATGGACAATAAATGCTGGCCCAGGCAGCGGCGCCCACATCGGGACTGAATGAATTTATTTTAAAAATCTACATCACCTGTCGTTTAAATAAAACATAATGTTGTCCTGCTCCATATTTCTGTTGAGGTCAATGTTTTTCTCAGCACCTAACATTTGGGCAGGATTAGCCACCCAGCGATGCCGGAATCGCGGTGGGGCGGGGATTCGGGCGTCAGCCGACGGAACAGCTTGCCCCGGCACCCCGAAGGCAACGTGAATGCGTTCCCCGCCCCGTGCCGGTGTGGGTATGCAAATCGTACAGTAACGGCCATTAGCACATCAGTAACGAGATCCGATTAATGCAACAGCTACTCAACCCGGTGGATCTGATTGGGCACGGGCGTACTCACCATGCTAACATGTCTGCCCCTTTACCCCCTGCAGAAACTGAATTTCAGTGCACAGCCGGGTGTGGTTGGCATCTGCCTGGCCGCCGCAGCCCTGGCGGATGCACTGAGGCTGCATCAGCAGGAGCTGCTCGGGGAGGGCCCTGCAGAACAGGAGCCTGCCCCAGAGGAGCAGGAGCCAAACAGTGACGATAGAGAGCCGACCACGCAGCAGGCCGAGGAGGAGGTGGGATGGAGACGTCACATCAGGCCCCATGGATATGGGCAGCACCTGTCGCACGAGGACCTGCTGGACCAGTCGTGCCACCTCCGACTGCGGCTCAGCTGAGAGACCGTGCAACATCTGCCCTGGATCAAAGAACAAAACAAAGAACAAAGAAATGTACAGCACAGGAACAGGCCCTTCGGCCCTCCAAGCACGTGCCGACCATACTGCCCGACTAAACTACAATCTTCTACACTTCCTGGGTCCGTATCCTTCTATTCCCATCCTATTCATATATTTGTCAAGATGCCCCTTAAATGTCCCTATCGTCCCTGCTTCCACTACCTCCTCCGGTAGCGAGTTCCAGGTACCCACTACCCTCTGCGTAAAAAACTTGCCTCGTACATCTACTCTAAACCTTGCCCCTCTCACCTTAAACCTATGCCCCCTAGTAATTGACCCCTCTACCCTGGGGAAAAGCCTCTGACTATCCACTCTGTCTATGTCCCTCATAATTTTGTATACCTCTATCAGGTCGCCCCTCAACCTCCTTCGTTCCAGTGAGAACAAACCGAGTTTATTCAATCGCTCCTCATAGCTTATGCCCTCCATACCAGGCAACATTCTGGTAAATCTCTTCTGCACCCTCTCTAAACCTCCACATCCTTCTGGTTGTGTGGCGACCAGAATTGAACACTATACTCCAAGTGTGGCCTAACTAAGGTTCTATACAGCTGCAACATGACTTGCCAATTCTTATACTCAATGCCCCGGCCAATGAAGGCAAGCATGCCGTATGCCTTCTTGACTACCTTCTCCACCTGTGTTGCCCCTTTCAATGACCTGTGGACCTGTACTCCTAGATCTCTTTGACTTTCAATACTCTTGAGGGTTCTACCATTCACTGTATATTCCCTACCTGCATTAGACCTTCCAAAATGCATTACCTCACATTTGTCTGGATTAAACTCCATCTGCCATCTCTCCACCCAAGTCTCCAGACAATCTAAATCCTGCTGTATCCTCAGACAGTCCTCATCGCTATCCGCAATTCCACCAACCTTTGTGTCGTCTGCAAACTTACTAATCAGACCAGTTACATTTTCCTCCAAATCATTTATATATACTACAAAGAGCAAAGGTCCCAGCACTGATCCCTGTGGAACACCACTGGTCACAGCCCTCCAATTAGAAAAGCATCCTTCCATTGCTACTCTCTGCCTTCTATGACCTAGCCAGTTCTGTATCCAACTTGCCAGCTCACCCCTGATCCCGTGTGACTTCACCTTTTGTACTAGTCTACCATGAGGGACCTTGTCAAAGGCCTTACTGAAGTCCATATAGACAACATCTACTGCCCTACCTGCATCAATCATCTTAGTGACCTCCTCGAAAAACTCTATCAAGTTAGTGAGACACGACCTCCCCTTCACAAAACCGTGCTGCCTCTCACTAATACGTCCATTTGCTTCCAAATGGGAGTAGATCCTGTCTCTAAGAATTCTCTCCAGTAATTTCCCTACCACTGAAGTAAGGCTCACCGGCCTGTAGTTCCCGGGATTATCCTTGCTACCCTTCTTAAACAGAGGAACAACATTGGCTATTCTCCAGTCCTCCGGGACATCCCCTGAAGACAGCGAGGATCCAAAGATTTCTGTCAAGGCCTCAGCAATTTCCTCTCCAGCCTCCTTCAGTATTCTGGGGTAGATCCCATCAAGCCCTGGGGACTTATCTACCTTAATATTTTTTAAGACACCCAACACCTCGTCTTTTTGGATCACAATGTGACCCAGGCTATCTACACCCCCTTCTCCAGACTCAACATCTACCAATTCCTTCTCTTTGGTGAATACTGATGCAAAGTATTCATTTAGTACCTCGCCCATTTCCTCTGGCTCCACACATAGATTCCCTTGCCTATCCTTCAGTGGGCCAACCCTTTCCCTGGCTACCCTCTTGCTTTTTATGTACGTATAAAAAGCCTTGGGATTTTCCTTAACCCTATTTGATAATGACTTTTCGTGACCCCTTCTAGCCCTCCTGACTCCTTGCTTAAGTTCCTTCCTACTTTCCTTATATGCCACACAGGCTTCGTCTGTTCCCAGCCTTTTAGCCCTGACAAATGCCTCCTTTTTCTTTTTGACGAGGCCTACAATATCACTCGTCATCCAAGGTTCCCGAAAATTGCCATATTTATCTTTCTTCCTCACAGGAACATGCCGGTCCTGTATTCCTTTCAACTGACACTTGAAAGCCTCCCACATGTCAGATGTTGATTTGCCCTCAAACATCCGCCCCCAATCTATGTTCTTCAGTTCCTGCCTAATATTGTTATAATTAGCCTTCCCCCAATTTAGCACATTCATCCTCGGACCACTCTTATCCTTGTCCACCAGTACTTTAAAACTTACTGAATTGTGGTCACTGTTACCGAAATGCTCCCCTACTGAAACATCTACCACCTGGCCGGGCTCATTCCCCAATACCAGGTCCAGTACCGCCCCTTCCCTAGTTGGACTGTTTACATATTGTTTTAAGAAGCCCTCCTGGATGCTCCTTACAAACTCCGCCCCGTCTAAGCCCCTGGCACTAAGTGAGTCCCAGTCAATATTGGGGAAGTTGAAGTCTCCCATCACCACAACCCTGTTGTTTTTACTCTTTTCCAAAATCTGTCTACCTATCTGCTCCTCTATCTCCCACTGGCTGTTGGGAGGCCTGTAGTATACCCCCAACATTGTGACTGCACCCTTCTTATTCCTGATCTCTACCCATATAGCCTCACTGCTCTCTGAGGTGTCCTCTCGCAGTATAGCTGTGATATTCTCCCGAACAAGTAGCGCAACTCCACCTCCCCTTTTACATCCCCCTCTATCCCGTCTGAAACATCTAAATCCTGGAACGTTTAGCTGCCAAGTTCCAGATCATGGCACATCTGGAACAGCGGGGTTAAGGGGGAGGACACCCGCTCCCGGTGACTGTCAAGATACCTCGGTGCCCTTTCAGGTGCCAAGCAGGGACCTGTCTGGGATCGTCCAGAACTCTGTGCATTGGCGCATTCGCGCCATAACAGATGCCAGGTTTGCCCGGGCAGCACAATACACATTACCTTCGATGTGGCCCGAACCTACCAGGTTGCCCGGGCAGTGGGATTCGCCACCATCACCGGCATGCCCCAGGTCCAGGGGGTGATCGACGCTTGAGGGGGTGCCCTTCATTAATCAGAAGGGATTCCACTCCCTCAATGAGCAACTGGTGCGTGATCACTGGCTGCACATTGTGCACGTCTGCTACCCGCCATCCAGGCAGCGTGCACGACGCCTTTTTCCTGGCACATTCGACGGTGCCCAACACCTTCGAGGCATTCCTCCGGGTGAGGGGCTGGCTCCTGGGCGACATGGATTGTCCACTGTGTTCATGGCTGCTGATGCCTATCTAGAGGGTTCGGACCGATGCAAAGAACCATTATAACGACACCCATGCACCGACCAGAGGCATCATCGAGTGGTGCATCGATGACCGAAGGCATGGTTCAGGTGCCTGGACTGTACTGGTGGATGTCAATTCTGGAGGACAAATCCAGGCATTCTGGAGCTGTGAGGGTGTAATTTCAAACCGACCTGAGGGTTTCTCGCTCTATTTTCTTTTTCTAGTCTTCCCGCCCCCATGGAGAAAGAACGTATGGATGTTGCTGCCTTGTCATTCAGGATGACTCACTCCTTGCACTCAACGTAGTGTTCAATTATTACATGAGGCTCTTTACTATTGATGCTCACTGTGCTTGATAAGTTAGGTGTGCTTGTGGACTTCAGAAAAAGTCCATCACAGCTGTCGGAGGAACTGAAAGCTCGGGTTGGAGGCATGGGGTGCATATCTTAAAGCACTGTGAAAAAAATACTGTTCCACACATCGGGCACGATCTTCGGGCCTCGGAACAGGCAGGACGGGGAGATTTGGCTCTCCAAATGTTATCATAGATGTTATCATAGAATTGACAGTGCAGAAGGAGGCCATTCGGCCCATCGAGTCTGCACCGGCTCTTGGAAAGAGCACCCTACCCAAGGTCAACACCTCCACCCTATCCCCATAACCCAGTAACCCCGCCCAACACTAAGGGCAATTTTGGACACTAAGGGCAAGTTATTATGGCCAATCCACCTAACCTGCACATCTTTGGACTGTGGGAGGAAACCGGAGCACCCGGAGGAAACCCACGCACACATGGGGAGGATGTGCAGACTCCGCACAGACAGTGACCCAAGCCGGAATCGAACCTGGGACCCTGGAGCTGTGAAGCAATTGTGCTATCCACAATGCTACCGTGCTGCCCTCAAATGTTCCTGTGCCACCCACGATGATGCCTGTCAAAGCCGAGGCTGGGAAAACCCTGCCATAAAAACTAGAGCCTTCTCTGCATGCATTCGAAATGTACTGTGTACACACTGAGGAGCGCTCAAAGCGTCTTTCAAACCTAACTTCTCTCAACTTTGTACCTTTGTCCTTTATTAAATAACAATGCGCTCAATAAAACTCAAGTTCCCGCAGGAGAGAAAGGTCATCCCTTGGATAAATCCTGCATCATCCATTCCCTTCCTTCAACCCGAAAATGCTGCCATAATGCTGATTACTGAACCAAAATAACCCAAAGCAGAATATAGCAGAAGAATTAATTTTGGCAGCTTGTCAAAAGGACTAAGTTATGCCCTGTCAAATAATTCCAGACCGCACAGATATGATACGAGGTGACACATCAAATTAATAATGCTGGGCGCAGTATCTATCAAAAAATTTAATTAGGAACCTTCCTTTCATCTATATTTCCATAACCTCCCTTCAAGTTTCATGATTTACCTCTGTCACAGTATGTCTTTCTCTCCTCCAATGTCTCGTGTTTCCAACGCACTAGATAGGAAGCGCCTTCAAAGGTTTCAATGCAAACGCGGAACGGTGATCTATTTCCAAGCCAGGATGGTGAGTGGTTTGGAGGGGAACTTGCAGGTGGTAGTGTCCCATACATCTGCTGCCCTTGTCCTTTTAGGTGGCAGAGGTCATGTGTTTGGAAGGTGGTGTTAAAGGAGCCTTTGGTGAGTTGCTTCAAAATGGTGTCATGGGATATTTGACACCAAAAGGAGAGGGCACATGCAGCCGTGGTCTAAAGTCCCACCCAAAAAACTACAACCTGAGTTTTCAGTTTCATGGAGATTCTCTGCACCTTCCCGTACATTACCTTCCAGTCTGGTGGGTCCGACTTGTACCTGGAGATCCTGCCTCATTTCCAAAGGATTAAGTTTTTGCAAGTAGTGAAAGGGAACACGGCATAACTCACTCACAGAGGGGAATTCTGAATTCAGTTGTGCTGTTTGAATTCAGTGTTGAGTTCAAACAGACACCATTTGTGCTGTACTAAGAGTCTTTGTTCGACGTTTAGCTGCTGTTGTATAAAGAGTCAAAGGTACTGCTCCTTTTTACAAACACCTTTATTTCACTTTAACAGACTGTACAAAACTCTATCTTCACATCACCTGACACAAAGGCCAGCTGAAGCCTCTTTACATATCAGTGTCAATTATTGGATACTTAACATAAATGAGACAACTAATTGGAATGTCTCTTAACCTATTACTTAACAGTCTTAACCCACAATGTGTGTTACAATTTTTTTAGAGTAGGTTTAAATGCTCTTAAAGATCTGATGAAGTTGTTTAAATCCCCAGTCTTTTAAAAACATAGGCTGCCTGTGTCATTGAGAGCTAAACAAACTCTGTCCCAGCAATTGGATTGGCTATTTGTTTACATTACCCCAAGGACTTCCACTGTCTCATTTTTTATAATGGAATGCATTCCACAACTTATCATCCTCTCAATAGTGGTTCCTAAATTCACAGTTGGATTGACAGCTTAAAGAGGTTAGTAAAATATTATCTGACTTTAATGTGGGATCGTGAATCCAATTTGTTTTAAAAGGGATTAAGCACTTGAGCCTGGAAACATCTGTGGAGACAGAAAGGGTTAATATTTCAGGTCAATTACCTTTCTTCAAAACTGAAGGAAGGTGAAAATGTAATAGGCTTTGAGCGAGTGAAAGATGAGAGTGGGGAGGAAGAGCAACAGGTTTTCCATAAAGTAGAGGTGGGTGGATTAAATGACAAAAGATTTCAAAAATAAAGGCAGTAGTAATGATTGTAGTAAAGAAACAAAATATTTGCTCGGAATGGGTGTTAATAGCTGATTCATCGAGCTTACATTGAGCTTTATTGGAACAGTACAGCAGGCCGAGGACAGAGACGTCAGCTTGAGAGCAAGGTGGAGATTTAAAACAACAGGCCGCAAGAAGACCAGGGTCATGCTTGCAGTCTAAGTGAGGAGTTGCACAAAGCACTCACCCAGTCTGTGTTTGATCCCCTCAGTGTGGAGGTGACAAGGTTGTAAGCAGTGAACCCACTAAACTAAATTGAAAGAAGTACACGCAAATCGCTGCTTCACCTGGGAGGAGAGCCTGGGCCCTGGAATGCTGAGGGCAGGTGTCACCTCTCTTGCCTTTGCACAGGAAGGCGCCATGAAAAGGTGACAGGGTGTTGGAAGTGATTGAGGAGTGTACCATGGCATCAGGGAGGGAACAATCCATTCGGAATTCTGACAGGGGAGGGAGGTGAAGGCCTGTTTGATGGTAGTATCATGCTGGAGGTGGCAGGAATTGCAGAGGACGATCCCATTGGATTAAGAGATTGGAAGGTGATGACAAGGTGAAACCTATACAGTTGTGGGAGGGAATGGGAGAGGTGAGAACAGGGACTGGATTCTCCATTCCCCCAGCCCCGAGTTCTCATTCCCTGGGAGCAGAATTCTCTACTCCCATCACTTTTCAAAGCGGCCCCATGCTGCCAGGAAACCCACAGATGGATGCACTGCCAGCAGGGACAGTGAATTGCGATGGCCAGAGAATTCCGGCCCAGACGCATTGAAGGATTTATCCCGAGTTAAAGATTCATCAGGAAATACTTGCTCCAAGACCTGGGTATAATATTATGCATTCCCCTGCAACTGCAGAATGCCAGTGAGAATCAGCAGAGATAAGACAGGGCAGGACAGACATCTGAAAGAGGGATGAGGAGGGAATGGATGAACATGTTGGGGATCATTCACCAGTGAAGTTGACTGTGGCTAGGACTTTTGGCATCTGGCTCCTTCCAGCCTGGAGTAATTAACATTTGAAGTATCTCCCAGTTTGCCTTTTACTGTTGGGGAAGGGAAGGCACCAAGGCTCTGTGTCCAGGGAGAGGTGAATACAGTTCACCTTCTCTTACCAGAGAAATGCTGACAAAGTGAGGGTGCATCTTCACTGGGGACTGCAGCCTTTCTTGTGGTGCAGGGTGGCATTGTCTACACACTAGCAACATCAGCTTTCATTGTAAGGGCTCTTGCTGTTGATTCCTTTTATTTAGTTTTTATCATCTTTGATCCATGAATCAATAATGGAAACGTACCTTTAAGTTGAGCAGAGGGAGCAAGGAATTCAATGTCAAAATAGTGCACTGTCTTATAAAGTTTTGAATTTTGGACAGAAGATCCCAGACTTTATGGCACCCAAGAGATTGGAGGGTTTTAAAAATTGTTTGGCTGGTGGCCAATGGATTAGCCAGGGACAGTATTCTGCCCAGCAACCAACATGCGATTGGTTCATGACAGGTGGGTGTTTTCGGAGAGAATCCAGGAGAAGCTTCTGGATTGTCAAGTCATGTGAGGTGATAATAGCAGAAGTTTTGTTTGAAGGAACAACTTAAAAGAGGAAAGAGAGGTAGTGAGACAGATTGATTTAAAGAAGGAACACCACAACTTTGGGCAGAAGCAGCTGAAGGTACGGGCACCAATTATGGAGCACAAAAGGCCAGAATTGGAGGAGCGCAGGTAGCTCGGAGAGTCGGAGGGCTGAAGGAGGTTACAGAGATAGAAGGAGAAAGACTATGAAACAAGCAGGCAGAATTTTAAAATCGGGGTGTTGAAAACAGTTGCATCGACTTTCCTAACAAGCTATGGGCTGGGCAAAACAGGAGGCCCGTGTTGTGTGGGTGTCCCTTGGGGCTTGGAGGGTTTCCGATGAATGAGATGCCTTTCTGGCTATGTCTGCAAGAGAACGGGGGCAGCAGGTGCATGGAGCACCCATTCGCACAACAAAAAGGGGTTTTGATGCCGTCCGGTTTAGATGGCCACACCTCAATTTCCGCCTGCAAGAACAAATTGGGTGGGATTCGCCTTGCTGCCGCACCCGTTTTCTGGTGCAGCACGCCCCCACCTGCAGCGGGATCCTCCGTCCCGCCAGCCGGCCAATGGGGTTTCCCATTATGGGCACCCCCACGTCGTAGGGAAACCCAGGGGTGTGAGTGCGCTGCCGGCGAAACGGACGACCCCGCCGACGGCGAATCCAGTCCATGGTGTTTCCAAAGTGCCTCTCCAGGCCCAGGGACTTCAAACCTTGTGCTTGAATGACTTGAAATGAAAGAAGGATGGAGGTGATCGAAAATGCATCCAAACGGTTCCACCTGTCCCGCCACAATAGCAGAGAGAAGCAGGAATTATGTCGAAGTGAATGCAGACAGAGAGAGAGAGAGATATGAGAATTAATTATCCAATAGTCAGCCACAATGACCATAAAGTTAAATCCAAAAGAATTCCTTCCTCACACTCCGCAATCGGATTATGCGATAACCAAACACTCTCCCCGCCCCCACCCCCCCCCCCACCTCCCCCGCCCCCCACCCCCCAACCACCTCCAGCTCCTGAGCCTGCAGGGTATACCTGAATGCTGAATGACCGCCCCCCCCCGCCCCCGCCCCCCATGACCAAGTGCCCACTCGCTGCTGATAAAGTACCAGTGGTGGCAGGAAGAGGTCCTTAAGTTCCCATTAATTTGTCACTTCAGGGCTTCAACTGGTCCAAGGGCAGGAGGTCTGCCCAATATCCTCCCCCAGCCCCACCAAACCCGCAGAGGTGACGGGAACCCCACCCCCACCGTCCCACCTGATTTTGCCCCCTCTCAGTCCCCCGGCATGCTCCTTGCGGACCCATTAAATCCCGTCCATTGGCTTCAAAAGTAAACCAACGGGGTTAAAGCACTCAGTGTGTGATAAGTTATGGTTTAAAAGCACATTCTTTATCTGCTGTGGTCAGGAAAAACGCCTGACCTGAGCTCAGTTGTAACAAAAAAAAGGCACAGAAATGGGTCCTTGCCGAAATTGCATTTTTGCAGAGGCCTGCAGTGCGCTGGAGGTTGAAAAGTGCGAATCAGATCAGAATAAAGGTCAGTTCAATAATAAAAAAAGAACTGCCATACATTTTAAAACTATGCAGAGTTTTGAATTATAATTGGGTCATTAATGTTTACTAGAATATTGATGAGGCCTAATTACATCTATGGATTGTGTATCGCAAGCAACTGCAGTCACACCCGCTCGCTGTTCTGCTTCGCCTCTCACAGGAGTTAATCTCAGAATGAAAATCAGACTCAGGGGAACGCGGGTGAAGTAGTGATTGAGGAGCATGTGGACCCTCGCAAAGCCTGGCTTTCTGACAACCCTGTCTCCTCTTCTTCTGAGGCAGACGCTCGGGATCGAGGGGCACTTGCTCCCACTCTGGCTCGATGGGTTCCGTGACGGCTGGTAAGTCCAACGTGGGATCTGCAGACCCTTGCCACATGTGAGGCAGGTGGTGCTTGAAGGGTTGGGTAGATCAGGTATTTGGAGGTTTGTGCAACCTCTCTGACGCCTCACCGTTACGTCTGCATTTTCCTGATGAAGCCTCTCGATGTGTCCGATATCTTCCCAAATGAACCTTCTCCATTTTGGTCAGTCACAGGCCGGGTCTCCCATTAATCAGCGGGGGTGATTGACCTCTTCAGGAATGCTTTGAGGCCATCCCTAAAGTTGTCCCGCTGCCCTCCTGGGAGTCTCCTGGTATGACCGAGTTCTGAGTAGAACAGTTGCTTCGGGAGTCTGGTGTTAGGTTTACCAACAGTGGGCATGGTTTAACTAAACGGGAACAAAATCCCATCACAAGCGCATTTAGCCGCGTATTTCCCAGCACTTGCAGCAGCGAGAAACACCCCACTGTTTAAGACGCCCGCTGTTAGATCTGACCCCCCAGCGAGGAACGCTTGGCTAAGGCCATCGCTCCGTTTTGTGCAGAGGAGCTCTGCTCGCTGCAACTCTTCAGTGTAGCAAGAGGTCAAGATGCCATTTTTAAAGAGCCCCCAGACATGACCCGCACACCCTCCCAAAACAGACACAGGACACCCCCGACTCGATCGCCACCATGTGAAAAATGCCAGCTTGGCAGTGCCAGCCTGGCACCCCAGCAATGCCACCTGGGTACCTTGGCAGTGCCAGCCTGGCACCCTGGCAATGCCACCTTGGCACTGACAGCCTGGCACCCTGGCAATGCCACCTGGTCATCTTGGCAGTGCCAGCCTGGCACCCTGGCAATGCCACCTTGGCACCACCAGCCTGGCACCCTGGAAATGCCACCTGGGCACCTTGGCAGTGACAGGTTGGCACCCAGGTGGTACCAGCAGTGCCAAGGTATCACCCAACCTGAAAGGCATGCACCTGGGGGCCTCCAATCCCCTGGGTGACCCCCACAAATACCATTCCATCTGGTTCCCATTTGTGGAGAGCAGTACTGAACGGCGCTCACCTGAGGTCTCCGAGGTGAAGGAGATGGATGGCATGCCACGGTACCTCAGAAAACTGCACATTAAAGTGAGACTAGCTGTCTCGCTCTATTATGCAAATTTGCCGAAAAGTTACATCGCAACGTCTCGCGAGGTCACGTTAGATCTTGCGAGGCGTTGCGAGTCGGGTAGATCCCTGGAGCGAGGTACACAGGCTTCTACCAGGCACTCTGCACCGTGGTGAGCTGCTTTTAGGGTGCAGTGTGGCCTTATAATTGCGCCCGATATGTCCCACCCAGCAGCAGATTAGCACTAAAATGCTGGGCAGGTTGGCTGAACCATAGAAACATAGAATCCCTGCAGTACAGAAGGAGGCCATCGAGTCTGCACCAACCCACTGAAAGAGCACCCTACCTAGGTCCAACCCCCCAACCTAACCCCATAACCCCACCTAACCTGTACGTCTTTGTACAGAGGGAGGAAACCGGGAGGGAACCCACGCAGACACGGAAAGTACAAACACCGCACAGTCACCCAAAGTCAGAATTGAACTCGGAACCCTGGCGCTGATTAGGCAGCAGTGCTAACCACTGGGGGCTTGGGAAAGGATACTGCTGTTAACTCTTTTCAAACCTTGTACTATATCGATAGCAAAAACCCATTGGGTTTCACTTTTTTCTTTTTGCCCATCTCATTCCTTCAACTTGACAGGTCTTGAGTTAGAACATAGAACATAGAACATAGAAAATACAGCACAGAACAGGCCCTTCGGCCCACGATGTTGTGCCGAACCTTTGTCCTAGATTAATCATAGATTATCATTGAATTTACAGTGCAGAAGGAGGCCATTCGGCCCTTTGAGTCTGCACCGGCTCTTGGAAAGAGCACCCTACCCAAACTCAACACCTCCACCCAACACCAAGGGCAATTTTGGACACTAAGGGCAATTTATCATGGCCAATCCACCCAACCTGCACATCTTTAGACCGTGGGAGGAAACCGGAGCACCCGGAGGAAACCCACGCAGACACGGGGAGGATGTGCAGACTCCGCACAGACAGCGATCCAAGCCGGAATCGAACCTGGGACCCTGGAGCTGTGAAGCAACTGTGCTATCCACAATGCTACCGTGCTGCCCTTAAGAACAAATAAATCTACACTATATAATTTTACCGTAATCCATATACCTATCCAATAGTTGCTTGAAGGTCCCTAATGTTTCCGACTCAACTACTTCCACAGGCAGTGCATTCCATGCCCCCACTACTCTCTGGGTAAAGAACCTACCTCTGATATCCCTCCTATATCTTCCACCTTTCACCTTAAATTTATGTCCCCTTGTAATGGTTTGTTCCACCCGGGGAAAAAGTCTCTGACTGTCTACTCTATCTATTCCCCTGATCATCTTATAAACCTCTATCAAGTCGCCCCTCATCCTTCTCCGTTCTAATGAGAAAAGGCCTAGCACCCTCAACCTTTCCTCGTAAGACCTACTCTCCATTCCAGGCAACATCCTGGTAAATCTCCTTTGCACCTTTTCCAAAGCTTCCACATCCTTCCTAAAATGAGGCGACCAGAACTGTACACAGTACTCCAAATGTGGCCTTACCAAAGTTTTGTACAGCTGCATCATTACCTCACGGCTCTTAAATTCAATCCCTCTGTTAATGAATACGAGCACACCATAGGCCTTCTCCACAGCTCTATCCACTTGAGTGGCAACTTTCAAAGATGTATGAACATAGACCCCAAGATCTCTCTGCTCCTCCACATTGCCAAGAACTCTACCGTTAACCCTGTATTCCGCATTCATATTTGTCCTTCCAAAATGGACAACCTCACACTTTTCAGGGTTAAACTCCATCTGCCACTTCTCAGCCTAGCTCTGCATCCTATCTATGTCTCTTTGCAGCCGACAACAGCCCTCCTTACTATCCACAACTCCACCAATCTTTGTATCGTCTGCAAATTTACAGACCCACCCTTCAACTCCCTCATCCAAGTCATTAATGAAAATCACAAATAGCAGAGGACCCAGAACTGATCCCTGTGGTACGCCACTGGTAACTGGGACCCAGGCTGAATATTTGCCATCCACCACCACTCTCTGACTTCTATCGGTTAGCCAGTTCGTTATCCAACTGGCCAAATTTCCCACTATCCCATGCCTCCTTACTTTCTGCAGAAGCCTACCATGGGGAACCTTATCAAATGCCTTACTAAAATCCATGTACACTACATCCACTGCTTTACCTTCATCCACATGCTTGGTCACCTCCTCAAAGAATTCAATAAGACTTGTAAGGCAAGACCTGCCCCTCACAAATCCGTGCTGACTATCCCTAATCAAGCAGTGTCTTTTCAGATGCTCAGAAATCCTATCCTTCAGTACCCTTTCCATGACTTTGCCTACCACCGAAGTAAGACTAACTGGCCTGTAATTCCCAGGGTTATCCCTAGTCCCTTTTTTGAACAGGGGCACGACATTCGCCACTCTCCAATCCCCTGGTACCACCCCTGTTGACAGTGAGGACGAAAAGATCATTGCCAACGGCTCTGCAATTTCATCTCTTGCTTCCCATAGAATCCTTGGATATATCCCGTCAGGCCCGGGGGACTTGTCTATCCTCAAGTTTTTCAAAATGCCCAACACATCTTCCTTCCTAACAAGTATTCCCTCGAGCTTACCAATCTGTTTCACACTGTCCTCTCCAACAATATGGCCCCTCTCATTTGTAAATACAGAAGAAAAGTACTCGTTCAAGACCTCTCCTATCTCTTCAGACTCAATACACAATCTCCCGCTACTGTCCTTGATCGGACCTACCCTCGTTCTAGTCATTCTCATATTTCTCACATATGTGTAAAAGGCCTTGGGGTTTTCCTTGATCCTACCCGCCAAAGATTGTTCATGCCCTCTCTTAGCTCTCCTAATCCATTTCTTCAGTTCCCTCCTGGCTATCTTGTATCCCTCCAATGCCCTGTCTGAACCTTGTTTCCTCAGCCTTACATAAGTCTCCATTTTCCTCTTAACAAGACATTCAACCTCTCTTGTCAACCATGGTTCCCTCACTCGACCATCTCTTCCCTGCCTGACAGGGACATACATATCAAGGACATGTAGTACCTGTTCCTTGAACAAGTTCCACATTTCACTTGTGTCCTTCCCTGACAGCCTATGTTCCCAACTTATGCACTTCAATTCTTGTCTGACAACATCGTATTTACCCTTCCCCCAATTGTAAACCTTGCCCTGTTGCACGCACCTATCACTCTCCATTACTAAAGTGAAAGTCACAGAATTGTGGTCACTATCTCCAAAATGCTTCCCCAATAATAAATCTATCACTTGCCCTGGTTCATTACCAAGTACTAAATCCAATACTGCCCCTCCTCTGGTCGGACAATCTACATACTGTGTTAGAAAAACTTCCTGGACACACTGCACAAACACCACCCCATCCAAACTATTTGATCTAAAGAGTTTCCACTCAATATTTGGGAAGTTAAAGTCACCCATGACTACTACCCTGTGACTTCTGTACCTTTCCAAAATCTGTTTCCCAATCTGTTCCTCCACATCTCTGCTACTATTGGGGGGTCTATAGAAAACTCCTAACAAGGTGGCTGCTTCTTTCCTATTTCTGACTTCAACCCATACTACCTCAGTAGGGTGATACTCCTCGAACTGCCTTTCTGCAGCTGTTATACTATCTCTAATTCAAAATGCCACCCCCCCCCCCACCTCTTTTACCACCCTCCCTAATCTTGTTGAAACATCTATAACCAGGGACCTCCAACAACCATTTCTGTCCCTCTTCTATCCAAGTTTCCGTGATGGCCACCACATCGTAGTCCCAAGTACCGATCCATACCTTAAGTTCACCCACCTTATTCCTGATGCTTCTTGCGTTGAAGTATACACACTTCAACCCATCTCCGTGCCTGCAAGTACTCTCCTTTGTCAGTGTTCCCTTCCCCACTGCCTCATTACACGCTTTGGCGTCCTGAATATCGGCTATCTTAGTTGCTGGACTACAAATCCGGTTCCCATTCCCCTGCCAAATTAGTTTAAACCCTCCCGGGGTTTAAGTTGACTTAAATAAATTGCTTCAATAGAGAAGTGGCCAATCTGTACTTGTTTGGACACCTTGGCGCAAGGTTTCCTCTGCGCATGACGGATAACAAATTCCTACCTCCGTTTACATAGGATGAATTTACAATTTTGCTACACATGTACACACAATGGGAAATATCCCCTCGTTAATTGAAATTTGTTTTTGACTTAAGTCTTTTTACCTGAGGTGTGCAAACCACTTGTGCCATTAGAACCCCCCCCCCCCCCCCCCCCCACCGCCCCAACCTGTTCAGACGAAGAAATCCTGCTCGATAAACGTCAGTTAGCTCAATAGAAGGAGCCACCTGTGACTCAGTGGGTGGCACTTCTATCTCTGAAGATTGTTACTACAAGCCCCACTCTTGCACAATGCTTCAGACTGAGACTCCAGTGCAGTACCAAGAGAGGCGCACAGTCGAAAGCCCCGTCCTTTGGATGGACATAAAGGATGCTACAACTCTGCTTCGAAGACGAGCAAGGCAATTCTCCTCAGTACCCTGCACAATATCTATCCTTCAACCAACATCACTAAGTTGATCTGCGTCATGAACACAGTGGTTTCTGTCAGCGGCAGTTGTGTGCAGATGCGCTGCTGTGCTTTCCACATTGCACCGGTTGCTCAAAGAAAAAATATTTCATTGGCTGCAAAGGTGTCCTGTTGTTGTGGAAGGTTCAATATAATTGCACGCCTTTCGATTCTTTGAGGGAAACTATCTAAACGATCCTGAACAAGGTACGATCCATCATAATTTACGGCTGCCAGGCCTGGCTAGCGGCAACCTGATGACTCCAGAGGACGAGAGCAAAACCAGTGCTGGTCACTGGTTCCACGTCATGCATTGTATTTGTGCCATGTGGTATTGCGGAGCAACACAACTGTCCTGGAGTGATAGAAACCTCAGTTACTGGTTGATGGCAGGGAGCAACCAGAAAATAGGGTTTTCTCCAAAGATTCCAATGAAACCATGTCAGTTTTAATATTTGTATCTTTTTTTTTCCTGAACAGTTTGCGTCCATCTACTTAAACAAGAGCAGTGTCCCAACCGTCCCCAAACTGTGGAAGTAATAAAGGAAGCAGGTGATTTACTTGAAAAACACACGATGACTTTGTATGAAAGTGGAGAGTCACCAAGGGGGGGGGGGTTCTTCGGCCACGCCCGCCCGGCGAATGGAAATGCCCGCACGGTGTCAATGGGTCTTTACATGGTCCGCGTCCTGCCATGGCGATCTTGCGGCGGGCAGGGCAGAAGGATCCAGCCCCAAGCTTGTTGCCATTCACAAGGGTGGAACGTACTTTAGTGTGTCCTGTGCAAGCGGAGTGTAATTGCCAACGAGTAGTGGTGGGAGCCTGCTGTACGTGCGAAAAAGGCCTGCAGGCATGCCCCTGATATTTTACGCTGCATTAGCCGTTATGATGATGTGCTATGACAGCTCTCGAAAATGTCGCCCCGAGCCTTCAATTGCTCCAATTACTCCTCCAGCGCCGAGGTTCCCGTGCAAGGCGGCAGCCCCAACGCTTTAGCAAAAAAAGCCAATAATCTTCACATAATCTGGTCCCAGAGCACCGTGTCACACTCCTTCACCATAGCTTTTCATAATCCCCAGCATATGGTCATGTTTTGATGGGTATGAAATTACATCAAGCAAGGTCATTTTAAATAACTGTCAATATCCCTGAACAGCAGCCTTATTGACACCTAAACCGAGAGCTCAGGGAATTGTCAAGTTGCTGACAGACTTGGCGTGGGAAAGCTGATCCGCGGGGAGCCAGATTAATATTGATATTAGTAAATTGTTATTGATATAGATTTGAAGGGTATTGTGCAGCTGGATGATACTGTAACTCAAGCACCACTGACAGCAAATGGCTTTCTTTGCGTTCCATGAGGGATTTTCGTGGGACATTTTCTTTTCCCCTCTGTGCTACACAGCAAGGATTGTCTGATAATCTACAGCAAGGAGCTACATGTCAACAAATCGGAGGATAAAAACCACTGAAAGGCGCGGGGCTTAACCCTTACTATTCACCAGCCAGAGTCCTGGTTTGAACAGCTTTCAGAGATTTTCAAAGATGTGGCAGGTTTACTTCCAGCAATCATCCCCCTGTTGAGCAAACGAGGCGCATTTTTAAGTTCCACCCCCATTAATCTTCAGGTATTAAAATAATTTTGTCACTGAAGGTGAAACCTATGATATATTCCTCCTAACCAGTGCACCCCCCCCCCCCTTCCAATCATCTCTCTGTCAACTCTGACTCAATGTCATAAATTCAAAAGCAGCCAATTGGAGCTATCCGCGCGGTTGTGCTGATTTAGAAGCAGGGGATGTCACTAAATGATTCTCTTATTATGATAGCATAATAATTGCTTCAAGGGGTATCCGACATCATCTCAATGAGATTCGCATTAATCCTGCCATTTTTCCAAGTAATAGGTTCAGGCAGAAGGCCAGGACAAAGCTTTCATAACCACTTCTGTTGATTTACTGCAATGACCATAATTATCATAGTTTATGGTTCAGAGGAAAACAGATCATCGTGATTATGGATTTTACAATTCATGTATATTACTGTATTGCAACAATGTACTGTCCTTATTCAGGGGCAGATTTTCCTGTCAATACATCAGTGGAATTAAACCCTCCAAAAGATTTGAAATGCAGTAACTTTACAAGAGGTGCGTGCAAAGCTGTATCATTTAGTGAATCCAGAAAACAGGTACTCAACTGAGGATTTTGGAAATAAATGGTCATAGAATTTATATCTGAGATCCTCCATGACATAGAGTCATTTAGGCTACAGAAGGAGGCTATTGGGCCCATTGAGTCCCTGCTAGCTCCCTGTGGAGCAACCCAGTCAGGCCCTTTCCCCCGCTCGATCCCTGTAGACCTGCAAGTTTATTTCCTTGGCGCGCCCATCCAATTTCCTTTCGAAATGATTGATTGTTTCTGCCTTCACACCCTCATAGGCAACGAGTGTCAGGTCATTGGCATTCGCTGCCTAAAAAAGATTCTTCCTCGCACTACGACTCCTCTTGCCAAAAAACATAAATCTGTGTCTCCTGGTCCTTATCCCAGCAGCTATTCGAAAGAGTTTTCCTTGACTACCTTACCTAAGCCTGTCATAAGCTTGCACACCGCTACCAAATCTCCCCTCACTCTCCTTTGCTCCAAGGAGAACGGCCCTAGCCTTTCAAACCGAATCTTGGAACTAAAATCCCTCATCCCTGGATCCATTCTGGTGAATCTCCTCCAAACCATCTCGAGGAACTTCACATCCTTCTGAAGTTGTGGTGACAGGAACGGGGTCCAATACTCTGGTTTGAGCCTAAAGGTTCAGCATAGCTTCTGTATGCAGCGAGCAGGAATCGCGGCGCGCCCCCCACCGGCAGCGGGATTCTCCGCCCCCCCCCCAGCCGGCTAATGGGGTTTCCCATTGTGGGCAACCCCACGCCGCCGGGAAACCGCCAGGCGTGGGAGCGCTGCCGGCGCAATGGAGAATCCCACCAGTGGAGAATCCAATCCAGTGTCTCTAAGGCCAAGATCCCATCTGCTTAACTACCCATTTTCTCAATGTGTCCTGCCACCTTCAATGATTTAAGATCTTGCACTCCCAGGTCCCTCTGTTCCTGCACACTTCTTTAAAGTTTTGCATTTAGGTCCATATTGCCTCTCCCAATCCCTTCTACCAAAATACAGCACCCCAAAACTATTTGTATTAAATTCCATCTGCCACTGGTCTGCCCATTCTTTGATCCATCTGTGACGTGTTGCAGGCAATGCGTATCACCCTCACTATCGAAAGGCAGCAAGACTGGCGGGATAGCTTTTTCAAAGAGATGGTACGACCTTCTGAATTGTATGAGTTTATGATTCGATTATCTCACTTTACATGGTTTCTTTCGTAATGATGTATAGCGTTCACGTTTGTTTCTAAATTTATGAAAGGGTTTCACGTGATAGATGTAGAGAGTCCAAAATTAGAGATCATAAATATAAGGTAGCCTAGCAAGCCACTCAGTTCAAGGGCAATTAGGGATGGGCAATAAATGCAGGCCTTGCCAGTGATGCCAACATCCGATGAATGAAAAAACAAAGTTAATAAGCATTTCAGGGGGAAATCCTTTACTCCGAGTTGTTAGAATATGGTACTTGCTGCTACAAGTGTCAGTTGAGATGAATAGCAGATGCATTTAAGAGGAAACTGGATAAGGACATGAGGGTGAAAGGAATAGAGGGAAAAGCTGACCGGGTGAGATGATATAATGCGGAAGAGGTTGGTATAGTATTGACTGGTTGGGACGAGTGGCCAGCTTCTGTGCTGTAAAATCCTCTCTCGTGATACCATTTCCAATCCTTGGTAGTTATCTCCATTCTCAGATTGAACTGATAGAGCTTTCACTCTGAAACAACTTTGTAGCGATGCCGATGCCTGGCTATTCGTTTTCAGAAGCTAAACCAGAAAGCGAAGTTAACCTGCTACCTGTGAGAAAAGTAAATCATATTTTAATATTAATAGAATGGCTCATCAGTTTTCAGACTGTGGACAATAGGTACGGTCATTAATGATTCCTGTGTAACTGGATAAGGACATGAGGGTGAAAGGAATAGAGGGAAAAGCTGACCGGGTGAGATGATATAATGCGGAAGAGGTTGGTATAGTATTGACTGGTTGGGACGAGTGGCGAATACAGGCAGCAGCAGTGGCACTGCAATTTAATTGACAGAATGTTACTGATGAAGTGGAATCACACACACTGAAGACATTGTTCAACAGAGATGGCCAAACAAGTCAAGTCCTTCACTCTGCCCTTTCTTATTCAAGCTCATACACATATATCTCCTGTCTGTTACCCAAATGGGAAAAACATTTTTTCGACGGTGGCTATTTTGCCAAACATAATTGACATGGAATTACAAATTATGGTCCCCCAGAGGTTTGGCCAACAGTGCACCAACTTGCCCGTTTGACTTTAACTCCCAGGCTTGAAAATAAAGTGTCCAGATCTTCCAGGTTACCGTCAGCCAGGTGAAGTCCCCAAGATACATATCAGGACCCCCTCAGATGTCCTGACGTATCGGCTGCATGGGGATTGCCTGGGAAGCTTGAACTTGTGATGGGCAATTCCACTGTTCCAGGCGACTGCCACTCCTGGTACCATGATGTGTTGGGTACTCTGCTACACAGACGAACCAACACGGTTGCGAATTGTACAACTCAGTTTTATTACTAACATTTATTTACAGTGGTAAACTGTTTACTGAGGTTCGATCATAACCCTAGAACCTGTGGACCTATTCCTAATACTATCTTGTACTGGCACTCAGCATATTGTGGATGTCTGAGTGGCTTGCTATGAGCTCTGTGCACTGAGCTGTCTCCTGCTGGAATGCTCAGGAAGTGTCGTGTTCCCTGTTTTGTACTGTGTATGCTCTTGCCTGTGATTGGCTGTGGTGTTGTGTGTGTGTTGATTGGTCCGTTGATCTGTCCATCAGTGTGTATGTATGTTTGTGCTATGATGTTTATCTGAATATCATGACAGCGACCCTCTGAAAAAGTCTCCGGGGGTGAATTTCAGCAACCGTTAGCTGCCGGCGAGAACAGCGGCGTGGGTATAAAATACGGCAAGAATCGCGTTTCCCAATTCCCGGCCGGCGAGATCGCAGCTTCTGATTTTCCAGGTCCCTCGCCGATGAGGTAACAAAAATCCCGCCACGGAAGGTCGATAACCTCAATTAAGTATATTAGTATCGTGTATTAGAGAGCCCTCCGGCTGGGACTCCCCCCCCCCCCCCCTCCCCCACCCTTCCCCCCCCACCTCCCACCCCCCGCTCCCCATGTCCTCCTTACTGGGACTGTGGTGATATCCCTGCTGATATCCCTTCCAGAGTGCCAGCTGAAAAATGGATGGGAGCAGGTGAGTCAAAAGGTCAACGCAGGGGGTGACTTTTCCATGAGGATGGGGTCCTGTGAGGTGCCAGACTGCATGGGCAGAGTGGGGTCTCTGACAAAGGGTGGTTCGCAGCCTCATGAGGCTGAAGACCCTCATACAAGGGGGAAGACAAGTGAAGACACCAGTCCAGACAGTAGGCAAAAAGGAAACAGCTCCAATACAATAACATGCATATGAGCAAACATTAAACGACAGTATGTAACAGTACAAAGACACCAGCCATTAACATGGCCTTCCAAACTTGAACCAGAAACAGTCATTATTTCATGGAAGCGACCAACAGCCTTCAAGGACGTGTCATTACGGCCTCCAAGGTGTCCAGTTGAGGTGAGCCAGCTCTGTCCTCGTCCTGTAGTCCCAATATCCAGTTACCTACTCCAGTCAGCCCCCAGTCCAGGCCACAAACGTAGGAGCAGGAGGAAGAACACATGGCTTCCAAACATAGAACTGTAAACAGTCAGCAGTCTAAAGAAAAGCAACATCAGATGGTAAATCAGTCCTCCAAACCTCCAGCATGTTGCCGTTGGTTCGGGCCACCACCCTTCCTCACCGGCAGCAGGGCACCTGACTTTCTCCCTCTCCTGCAAAAAGTCAATCAGACGAACCAGCCACCACCCTTCTCTCCTCCTTCCTCCGAATGGCAGCAGTGTGGTGTTGGGTGCTCTGAGGTACAGACGAACCAACACGGTTGCAATTGGTACAACGTAGTTTTATTCCAACTAGTTATTTACACATCTGACTTGGTACTCAGCACGTGGTGACGGTGTGAGTGTCTTGTTAATGAGGTCCTGGCCTTGTCCTGTCTCCAGATGGACTGACCAGGAGGTGTCGTGTTTCTTGTCTTATACCGTGTCTGCTCTTGTCTGTGATTGGCTGTCGTGTTATGTGTGCTAATTTGTCTGTTGGTCTGTCTATCATGATGTGTGTGTTGTGATGTGTGTTTGAATATCATGACAAGCAGCAGTCCATCAAACAAGCAGAAAGGGAGGCAGGCAATCGTTAAATCCAGCCTGAGGCTGAACTCCAGGCCAGGCCTCACCAGCAAAAAGTTCTCTCTCTCTCTCCTCTCTCTCCCACATGGCAGGCGAGCTCCAGGTTCAGGGTGCATCCATGTGGCTCTACGTTTCCCCGTGGTGGCATGGCGGCAATTTTTGATTTGCCCTGGAGACCACTCCCTCAATATCTAGATTGTCTGTGACCACAGGAGGTGCATCGTGCAGGTGTGTGCCTGTTTCCCAAGGATCGTCCATGCATTTCGCAGCACTCACAGATAAAACCGCTTTTGAAGGAAAGCAGTGGCCGAAGGGATAGATCCTCCCAGACAAAGGGTACTTACTCAGGAGGTGACTAATGGAGACAGTGCAGAGGTCACAAACACCCGCTGGGCTCATAACAACATGGCTCATGCATCAACATGTGGACTGGTCGAACAGGCGATTGGACTGCTCAAGATCTGGACCCAGTGCCTGTACCGGTCCGGGGGATCCCTCCAATACAGCCCCCACAGTGTGTCCCACATCATAGCGGTCTGCTGCGCTCTGCACAACCTGACACTGCAACGGGGTGAGCAGCTGGACCAGGAGAAGATGGAGGAGCACCACATCACGACAGCCGAAGAGGATGTCGAGGAGGGCGGCAAGGGGAAACCTGTATAAGAGGAGGAGGAAGGACCTCAGCGATGGCCAAGGCCCGTATTAGGCGCAGAGTCAGGGACACCCTCACTGATTCTCGGTTTGGTGAAGAACAGCGCTAGGTTTTGAAGACCTCTCTCACCATAGGGTCTGACATCCTCTCACCATTGTGGTGCCTGCTGCTGGTCCTCGTGATGATGACTATGTTCATGGGCAGGGCGTGAAAGCCATTGGCGGGAAGCTGCAGGAGAATGTTGATGACTTGCAGCGAGGACAGAGCGATGCTCCTCTTAGACCCTGCGACCGTCCAACTCCTGCCTGACAGAGAACTGAGCATGGCCTGCCACTGAACGGGGTGTTCTAGGGGCCCAGGGATGCTGAATGACACATCTCAGCTGCTATTACCTCCTCCGAGGCCAGGGGTCCTGGTGTTTTTCTCCACCTGCTAATGAGGGGGACAGACTCCCTACACATTTTCAGCTCTTGGCCTCCATGGACGGGGGAGTTGGGATGGAGAGACTGAGGGGGCCCATGCCAGCAGTGGAGTCGCTTTTCTGCATTGTAAGTGTGGGAGGTGAGAGAGACATGATGGTGCTGTCATTCAAGTACTTAATTGGCTTGAAATTGTTTTGAGATGTCCAGTATTTATGAAAGGTGCTATATAAAAACACGTCTTTCTTTTTTCGCCTCAGGTAATCCTAGGTAACCTGTTGCCTTTTCCACCTGTGGTGTCCTGAAACGTTTTTGTTGGGCATTTACATTCACGTTAAAAAATCAACTCTGTGCAAATTCAAATCTACAATTTAAAAAAAAAAGAAATTAAAGTCTTGAAAGGGAGTTGTCCTGTCTGCAATAATGTTAGCATCCTGCCAGCATTTATTGTGGGATAGTTATTCTGGTTCAATTCTTCTTTTCAAACCATTACCGCAAACTTGTATTTTGCATTGTTACTAATTACAGGCACAATCATTAGCACATCAGTAATAAATTCCCTTTTGTTCCCGATTATCAGACAATGAACTGCATTTTTACAGGAAAAAAGTTGATTGAACACAGAGACAATAGACATTGAAGATTTAATATGGTTCATTGTGCTCCTTAATGTGTTATTTACATCAGTGTTATATCAGTTTCCAGCGCATATTCCTGATTCCCCCACATGTTTCACAGAGAACTCAGGCTTTCTTCTCCCTTGTGAACAGAAGGAGGCAGGGGCCATTCAGCCCCTTCAGTCTGTTCGATCATTAAGTGAGATCGCGGTTGATCTTAACTCTATCCACCTTCCTTGGTTTTATGTGCCTTTTTATACCCTTATCTAGAAAAAAAACCTACCAATCCCAGATTTAAAATGATGAATTAAGCTAGCAGCTACTGCTTTTATTGTGCGGAGTCAATTCCACGGTTCTACCAAACTTTGCGTGAAGAAATGTTTTCTCCTGAATGCTTGGCTCCTTGTGAAGGCCTCCTTGTCCGAGTCTCCCCTACAAACTTTTCTCTGCACCTGTCTTATCGATTCCCATCAAAATTCTAAAACAATGGCATGGTTCCTTATCTTCAGGCTGTAAGGCTGCATCCTTTACTTTTTTTTTTATCCCAGAACACTGGTTACTCTTCTGCAATCACAGAGTCACACGACTTTCCTCAATCTTTTGCATCATTCCATTTGTATTTTCATAATTCTAAATGGCTCAGGGAGCTCATGATTTACCTCTTTGTTTCTTCATAAATTTCCTTTACTCTAAACTAGGGAGGGAGCACCTGTTCCCCTAAATACAGATGTAAAATTTGATCTTCCTGCCATTTTGTCTTTGTTACGATGAGTCACTGTCAAAGATCAAGTGATTCTGGTGACATTCTATTGGAAAACTAACTCACCACAAGTTGTAAACTTGCATTGGGCCCCAAGTATTAAATTGTATGTTTCTAACTTGGATGATAAATAGAAAGAGAGGACTTGCACTTCTATAGCACCTTTGATAACCTCAGGATGCCCCGAAGCGTTTTATAGCCACTGAAGGCCTGGATTTTCATTCCTGGGTCGGAAGCGCAGAATTGGGACACTTCCCAGCTCCGCAAACCTGATGTGGGAGGAAGCGGCCTAATATCACAATGGTCAGCACTGCTGCCTCATTGTGCCAGGGACCTGGGCTCGATTCCCGGCTTGGGTCACTGTCTGCACGTTAGAACATAGAACATAGAACATAGAACAATACAGCGCAGTACAGGCCCTTCGGCCCACGATGTTGCACCGAAACAAAAGCCATCTAACCTACACTATGCCATTATCATCCATATGTTTATCCAATAAATTTTTAAATGCCCTCAATGTTGGCGAGTTCACTACTGTAGCAGGTAGGGCATTCCACGGCCTCACTACTCTCGTTCTCCCCGTGTGTGCATGGGTTTTCTCCGGGTGCTCCGGTTTCCTCCCACAGTCCAAAGATGTGCAGGTTAGGTGGATTGGCTATGTTAAATTGCCCTTAATTCTCCATAAAGGTTAAATGGGGTTACAGGGTAACGGGGATGGGGCAGAGGTGTGGGCTTGGGAAGGGTGCTGTTTCCAAGGGCTGGTGCAGACTCGATGGGCTGAACAACCTCCTTCTTTCTGTAAATTCTATGATAACTATGTGACCCCGGAATGCCAGACGTGGAGGCAGGCTGGGTGGAAAGCATGACCAGTTACATCGGCACTGTATCAAAGTTTTAAAGAATCCAGAAGAATATAAAACAGACCTCCAGCCCTCACCTTCACATTCCAAATGCCCCATCCATGCTAACCCATGCCACCTCATGCTCCCAACCCACCCCTATGGCCCCTCATACCTTTCATGCCCCCACCCATGGCCTTTTATATCCATGCCAACTTAGTGCTAACTCATACCAACCCATGCCTTCCACCCACCAGCCTTTGCCCATACACCAACCATGAGAATTCACACAGTGCAGAAGGAGGCCATTCAGCCCATCAAGTCTGCACCGGCTCTTGGAAAGAGCACCCTGCTTAACCCCACATCTCCACCCTATCCCCATAACCCTGCAACTCTATCTAACCTAAGGGCAATTTTATCATGGCCAATCAACCTAACCTGCACATCTTTGGACTATGGGAAGAAACCAGATCACCCGGAGGAAACCCACGCAGACACGGGGAGAACGTGCAGACTTTGCACAGACAGTGACCCAAGCCGGGAATCGAACCTGGGACCCTGGCGCTGTGAAGCCATCGTGCTAATCACCATGCTACTGTGCTGCCCTAATATAAGCGTATACATGTAACCCAACTAGACTGCAAGGAGAATGAGATATATACCAACAACAAAATCTGACCAATCAATAACTCCCAGCATGACGAAGAAGCTTACTTTATGGCATATTAGTGTAAGAGTCATTCCTGTTTATTTCCTTTGTTTACATTTCATTTATTTTATTATTTTTGGGCCCTGGATCCATAATCGGAATGTGCCTTTAAGCAGAAGAGTGCTTTCCAGGAAAGTCTGTTCCAAGGTTTTTTATTTTGGAGAGGAGAAACCAGACTCATCAGCACCGAGTGAATCCTAGGAACCGGTTTTGGAGGAAGGCAATTCAATTGGTTGGCTAACCAATGGGCTGGCCAGGGACAATCTGACAACAGTCAGTGGTTGGTTCCTGCATGATGCTTTCTGAGATAGTTTTTTAAATCTTTTCATCTTTATTAGTGTCACAAATAGGCTGACATCAGCACTGCAATGAAGTCACTGTGAAAAGCCCCTAGACGCCACATTCCGACACCTGTTCGGGTACACTGAGGGAGAATTCAAAATTTCCAATTCACCGAACAGCACGTCTTTTGGGACTTGTGGGAGGAAACCGGAGCACCCGGAGAAACCCCACGCAGACACAGGGAGAACATGCAGACTCCGCATGCAGTGACCCAGGTCGGGAATCGATCCCAGGTCCCTGGCGCTGTGGAGCAACAGTGCTAAACGCTGTGCTGCTATATGGTGAGTGCCTGGCACATCTTTGCTGTAAACTTGAAATGATCCTGAATCGACAGAAAAAATCGGCAACCGGACAAGAAGCGTCTAGACCCTCGATGGAAGAGGTGTTGTGTTTACTCCCTCTCTTTACTGCCAGTTGCCTGCTGTCAATGTCAATCTGCCAAGATCACTCCACGCAGTCCAAAGATGTACAGATTAGACGCATTGGCCATGATCAATGTGCAGGATTAAGATTATAGGGAGGGGGAGTGGGCCTAGGCAGGGCGCTCTTTCGGAGGGTCAGTGCAGACTCAATGGGCCGAATGGCTTCCTTCTGCACTGTAGGAATTCTATGGAAAAGCTGAAGGAAAACAAAGTACCCAACTGAAGGCCTAACCTTGAGAAAGAAACGAACTGGAAAACATCCATCTGAACCCAAGATCCTTATCCCTTTGTTTTATCATATTTTCATTATCTCTCAAACACCCTTTTGCCTCTGTTTTGGTTATGCGTGAGAGCAGAGAGTGAGGGGAGTTAAAAAGGCAGGGAGTGGTTGGGAATCAGATAGTAGATAGTCAGTTGTATTATTTGCCTAGTTCATTATAATTAGTGTTAAAAAAAAGGTTATTTGTGTTGACATTTTACAACCTGGTAACCGTGGTCAATTTAACTCAACCAAAGCCACGGGTGTAAATATAAAATCTAATTTCACCTGTGTTGCAACTCGGGTCAATTGGGGCTGGAATTGGCCACACACTAGCCCAGGGTTTCATGGCAATAGTTAGTAATGGACCTCTTTGTGCCCATTGAGCATGTGCAAAATATACACAATGAAAACCAACTTCAGGGGGCATGTGTCCTGCATCCTCAACAAGGAAGCCTCACTGCTCAAACGAATGTTATGATGCAACACAATGGCCACGGGATGAATGGGTAGGTGCAGGGTCCAGATCAGTGATGGATGAGCCCTGGGTCTGGCCAGGTGCTTGGACCAGCAGGAGGGCAATTGGAGTTCAGAGGTGATGGGGGTGGTGAGTTCAGGCCGAGGTTCCCAGATCATGAGGGGCTGGAGTGAAGAAAAATGGGGAGAAGTTGCTTCAGGGTGGCAGCGGTTTGGGTCACCAAGGAAGAGGATCAGGGTTTTGGTAGAGCACAGGTCCTTACATTCAGGAAAGCAATTTCACTTTTTTGTTGCGAGCTGAAGCTGGTTTCTCTGAATGAAGGTTGTCACCAACCTTGGGCAGTGGACCTCAGACTGGCAAAAGGCACTATGATGAATGTAGGAATTTAAGGTATATTGTTTTGGTGCAGTAAGGGTTAAAGGCCTGGGTTAGTGTGTGTCTGACTGCTGCAGTCGTGTTTTTAAAGAATCCTGGGTTGAAAGGTTTTGGGAGCCAGGAGTGCAATTAGAGCATTGTAAAAGCTTGGGCTAATGGAGTTTTGTTTGGATTAAGTGGGTTCCCTGTGGAGTTCATTAGATCCAATGGGCCGGAGAATCTGTGGACTTTCATGTCAGAGAAATCGCGCCGCACCTACACTGGTTCTGTTACCGGTGAGGGGCGAGCACCTACGCTGCGTGGAACACCATTGGATCTCATGCAAAACGGTGCGGGAATCACCAGGTCCGTGATGGACACTCGCAGGGCTGTCAAGCTACAGCCGTGCTTAAACAGTATACTCCCCCAACACACACACACACAGATTGGGGCCAGAAAGATGGGACAAGTTGCGCTGGAGCGCCAATACAGCTGATGGGTCAGCTGGGGCTAGAGGGCAACCAAGGGGGTGCCATGGGGGGGGGGGGGGACCTATACTATCCAGGGCACCAGGTTTCAAGCAGACTGTCAGCAGCATGCACAGCTGCATGGCTTCCTTGCCGGCTGCGGTAATGGTCTTGCGTACCTGTCCACCCCGACCCCACAGCCCACCTCCTGGCCACCCCCCCCCACTACTCCCCTAGCCCTGGCAGAAGCCCCCCGGCCAGCGGCACGGCTGTCGGTGATGTAGTGCGGTGCTGGACACTGTCTGTACGCCCTCTCTCTCAGCAGCCACCATGACAGGTTCACGGTTTGTGAGAGCACACGTGCACTGTGCCATCGGGAACTCGGCCCATCGGAGGCGGAGAATCGCGGATGGGCCCACTAATGATATGCGAACGGTGTGTCAACTACGCGCGGCGTGCGTTGCATTGATGCCATTTTCGAGAAGACGCAGCATCGCGATCCAGCGTCAAACCAGCACCTGCCGCGATTTCTGCATCGGGAGCTATTCTCTGCCCAATCGCACGCCCCGATTTCGGTGTCGGCCAACGGAGAATCTCGCCCAATGTGCGTCAGCTTGGGTAAGATGATGTAACTAATGGGAGGTGCTAAGGTACCAGGCATTTTGCAGAAAAGCAGTTTAGTTGAGTTTTCGATTGGGATGTGAGCAGAAGTCAAGCATCTGCTCTCATTGTAACTCAGTTAAAGATATGTCTGTAGACAGATTAGCAGTTTCTTTCCGAGCAGTTCAGAATTGCGTGATTGGAAGGGGAGTTGAAACAAGCTGAGAAGTAGCTTCTGAAGATATACAGCCAGAGTTTCTGCCTGGTTCTGACGGGATTCAGATATTTTCTTTAAAGCTATGTCAAAAGATCTCTCTTTCTCACAGTAGAGTATCCTGATATCGCCATACAGCAGGTATTCCTGAGAGCTAACTGTATTTGAAAGTGGATTGAGAGCTGAGATTTTATTTTGTTGTTTGAGTAGGAATAAAGATAGCAGTTAAGGGTTACTGTGTTCAATGTATTGATTAGCATTATTCCAGAGATAATTGTAAGCTATTTTCTTGAGCGATGTTAAAGATATTTAAATACTGCATTCGTAATGAAGTTTGTTTTAATATCCCTAATTTTCATGCAATCACTCCTGGAGTGAGGTATCCTTTCCTCACAGTCTTCCAAAATTAAAGTAAATATTGAGGTCTCTATCCAGTATCCTTGCCACTGTTGGGGTCTGGTCTGGGATAGTAACAGGCCCTTCATTTGCAAGTGCCCAGGACAAAAGATGCAAGAGGCTGACCTTAAATAATAATCGTTATTAGTGTCACAAGTAGGCTTACACTGGATTGGATTGGTTTGGATTTTGTTTATTGTCACATGTACCGAGGTACAGTGAAAAGTATTTTTCTGTGAGCAGCTCAACAGACCATTAAGTACATGAAAAGAAAAGGAAATAAAAGAAAATACAAAATAGGGCAACACAAGGTACACAATGTAACTACATAACAGCGGCATCGGGTGAAGCAGAGAGGGGTGTAGTGTTAATCAGGTTAGTCCATAAGAGGGTCATTTAGGAGTCTGGTAACAGCGTGAAAGAAGCTGTTTTGAGTCTGTTCATGCGTGTTCTCAGACTCTTGTATCTCCTGCCCGATGGAAGAAGTTGGAAGAGGGGTGGGAGGGGTCTTTGATTATTAATATGCAATGAAGTTACTGTGACAATCCCCAAGTCGCCACACTCTCGTGTACACAGAGAGAGAATTCAGAATGTCCAATTCACCTAACAAGCACGTCTTTTGGGACTTGTGGGAGGAAACCGGAACATCCGGAGGAAACCCACGCAGACACAGGCAGAACGTGTCGACTCCGCACAGACAGTGACCCAAGCTGGGAATCAAACCTGGGACCCTGGCGCTGTGAAGCAACAGTGCTCAGCAGTGAGCTCAAATCCAGTCACGGAAGAATTGAAGTTACAATATCACCATAATTTGAAACTAGGACACATGGTACCTTATGGAGAAAAATAATTCACTTTATGCTGGCATGGTTCTGTAGTTTGTAAAAATATTAGTCTTGGACAGGTTTGCTCCAAAGTTTCAATATTTCTTACTTGTGATTATAGCAAATAGCATTCAACTGAACAAGGTTTGTGATTTCTTTCAGGGTAAAATGCCCTGCACCAAGTTATGTTTTTCTGTCTGGTGGGCAGCGAGGAAGTGAGGTGCTGGTTTCAACCATTTTCAAACAACTCCCTCCAAATTCTTACCAACATCCAACCTGCTATTGGAGGCCAACAATTTCACACTGGCATGAAGTCGGAGTGTGTCATTTGGCAAGTGTTCAGTGACCAAATTCATGCTGAAGTACAGTCTGTGCTTGGTTTCATTCCAGTGTTAATTTCACAGTATAAATGGCATTATTATGTGTTCATTGCGCGAATACACAAGGCTGTTACTTACAGACAGATTGGAGGGAAATGGCTCGACGGGCTTATTCGCGTGTTCCCGCAAAACATCCCCTCCCCCACCCGCGTACTCCCCAGAAACCTTTGGCTGCCCACCTCAAAATGCGCACTGCACCTGCCTCATGCCAGACACTGCACTCAGCACAGAATCTGTGCTAAATGAGTATCGGTGAGCCCTCTCGCTTCCTTCCGGCAGCGGGGTGGGGGCTGGGGGGGGGGGGGGGGGGGGGGGGGGGTGTTGGGTGGTGGCCTGCTCAAGGCATCTCATGGTGCCTCTTTGTTAACGCTCATTAGGAGGTTCATCAAACTGCCCTGGAGGAACGCGTGTAGTCCACAGCCTTGCTCCCCCATCGCTGTCAAGAGGCAACATTCCTCTACCGAAAGCTTCCTGACTCATGCCATTCAACAATTGAAGTCAGGAATGCGTTAAGTGAGTAATTATGGAAGAGCACATTCTCTCTGATGACACTTGCCATGCAGGAAACCTTAATCTTGTTCACACTTGAGACCCTACTATCTTAAATCTTGTCTTTAATAGGTTTTCCAATGATCACAAACAACGAAGATGGCCATCGAATAAAATACATCCAAGCATTAAAAAGTATATTTGCACAGCTGGTTTAAGAGATAGTTTAGAATTCTATTTGGCAAATAAAAAGCTTGCATTTACCCATCACTTTCCGCATCTCCAAATTATTTCACGGTCAATGTAGTATTTTTGAAGTGTATTCTTATTCAATAGGCAAAAATGGCAATTTATTCACGTAAGCAACCACAAACAGGAAATTAAATAAATGAGCACTTCATCTGCTTTGGTATTATTAGTTGGGAGATCAATCCTTGTCAGGGTAACTGGAAAACTGCCCAACCCCCAACCCACCCCCCTGCAACACGTTGATGTGTTGGGTACTCTGGGTCTGTGGAGACTGCGTTTACCTTAGCAGTAATATAGACAGGCTACGAACACTTGTAATAGTACAACTCTATTTTATTTAACTAAGAGCTGTTAAACATACTTGCACTGTGGGTCGACACTGTGTTAGATTGACTGAAGACCTATACCTAACCTGACCAGCCTGTACTGCTAACACATGGTGAATGTTTGTGTGACTGTCTGCGGGCTCTGTCTATCTCAGAGGCTGCATCCCGAATGAGCAGGAAAACTAGTGCTCTCTGTCTTTATAGAGACCGTGCCCTAACTGGTGATTGGCTGCTGTGTTGTGTGTGTTGATTGGTCTTGCAGTGTATCAGTCAGTGTGTCTCTGCACCATCATATACTGATGTGTATATTATGACACCCCCCCCCCCTTTTCTAAAAAAAATGTGTGTTTGTGGCAATAAATAATGTAGTGTGCGAATGTTCCTAACTATGTGTGGCACATGCGAGCATATTTACAGGACTATGTACAGAAACTCTAAGCTATTTACATTGGAAGGTGTCTAGTGCAGATGGACAGTGTGTAACACAAAATATAACTAGAACAACAGTATGTACAAACCAATGAGTTAATCAAACAGGGTAACGAAACAATCAGTTCATGAGTTCAAAGAGTCCATGAATTCAGGCAGTTCATAAATTCAGTCTCTGAGGTGGGCGACGAATTCTGGTTGACCGCCTTAAGGGTGGGTCAGGGGCCGCCTGTTCTGGAATGGGCGGGACTGTGTCAGACTTAGAGAGTGGCAGAGCAAAAGGGAGATCTGCAAAGTCCGTGACGGGTTCGTTGTGACGGCGAGGCAGGACATGATGATCTGGTGGCGAGCAAGGAAGGAGTCGTAGTACCCGCCTGTTTGGGCGAAGAAGAGGGCCGTCTTGTAGACAAACCAAAAATGACCTGGGGGCCACTTGTCTGAGCACCACAGCGGTGGCGGATCAACCACCATCGGGAAGTTGGACATGGACCTCGTCATCAGGAGCCAGAGCAGGGAGATCCGTGGCACGAGCGCGTACGCCGATTTGTGTTGGGCCCGAGCCAACTGCATTCGACGAAGGACCGGAAGGTTGTCCAAGTCCGGGACATGAATGGCCGGCACCGTCGTCCGCAGCTGCGATTAATCAACAATTGAGCCGGTGACAGGCCGGTGGACAATGGAGCTGATCTGTAAGCAAGCAGGGCGAAGTAAAAATCGGATCCTGCATCAGCCACCTTGCACAGGAGTCGTTTGACAATGTGCACCCCCTTTTCAGCTTTGCCATTGGATTGGGGGTAATGGGGACTGGACGTGACATGTGTGAAGTTGTATCGTTTGGCAAAATTGGACCACTCCTGACTGGCGAAACACGGGCCATTGTCGGACATGACCGTGAGCGGGATGCCATGGCGAGCGAAGGTTTCCTTGCACGCACAGCTGACCGCAGTTGAGGTGAGGTCGTGTAGCCTAACTACCTCTGGGTAGTTTGAGAAATAGTCCACTATGAGGACGTAGTCCCGGCCAAGTGCATGGAACAGGTCGATGCCCACTTTGGTCCAGGGGGACGTGACCAACTCATGGGGTTGCAAGGTCTCCCTTGGCTGAGCAGGCTGGAAACGCTGGCATTTGGGCAGTTAAGAACGGCGTTGGCAATGTCCTCGTTGATTCCAGGCCAGTACACTGCCTCACGGGCCCGGCACATTTCTCCACTCCCAGGTGGCCCTCATGGAGCTGCACAAGGACGAGGTTCCGCATGCTGTGCGGAATGACGATCCTGTCCAGTTTTAGTAGAATTCCATCTACCACCACCAGGTCATCTTTAATCTTATAGGATTGAGGGCATTGGCCCTTGAGCCACCCGTCTGTCAGGTGGCGCATGACACGTTGGAGTAGGGGATCGTTGGCCATCTCACGATGAATCTGGATGAGTCGTTCGTCCGTGGCGGGCAGATTGGATGTGGCGAATGCCACCTGAGCATCAATTTGGCACACGAAGTCCGCTGGGTCGCAGGGTGTGGTGACAGATCGGGAGAGTGCATCGGAGACGATGAGGTCCTTACCCGGGGTGTAGACGAGTTTGAAGTCGTACTGTCTGAGTTTAAGGAGAATGCGTTGCAGGCGCGGCGTCATGTCGTTAAGGTCTTTTTGAATGATATTGACCAGTGGCCTGTGGTCTGTCTCAACGTGAACTTTGGGAGTCCATAGACATAGTCATGGAATTTGACGACTCCGGTAAGAAGGCCCAGGCACTCTCTTTCAATTTGCGCATAGTGCTGTTCGGTGGGCGTCATTGCACGTGACGCGTATGCGACAGGAGCCCATGAGGAGGCGTCGTCATGGTGAAGGACCACTACTCCAATGCTGGACTGACTGGCATCCGTGGTGATCTTTGTTTCTTTGGCCGGATCGAAAAATGCCAACACCGGGGCCTTGGTCAGCTTCGCCCTGAGTTCCCACCATTCTTGTTCGTGGGCAGGGAGCCATTGGAACTCGGTCGTCTTCTTAACCAGGTTTCTGAGAGCCGTGGTGTGGGAGGCGAGGTTAGGGATGAATTTCCCCAGGAAATTTACGATGCCCAGGAAGCGGAGGACCGCCTTCTTGTCCTCCGGTGTCTTCATGGCCTTAATGGCAGATACCTTGTCAGCGTCCGGCTGCACGCCAAACTGTGAAATGTGGTCTTCGAGGAATTTAAGTTCTGTTTGACCAAAGGAGCATTTGGCCCTGTTGAGGCGGAGGCCATGCTCATGGATTCGACGGAAGACGCGTTGGAGGCTATCAATGTGCTCCTGCGGGGTGGTAGACCAGACGATGATGTCATCCACATATACGCGAACCCCTTCGATACCTCCATTATCTGCTCCATTATTCTGTGGAACACTTCCGATGCAGAGATGATGCCAAACGGCATCCGGTTGTAGCAATGCCGGCCAAACGGGGTGTTAAAGGTGCAGAGCTTCCGACTGGCTGCGTCGAGTTGGATCTGCCAGAACCCCTTGGATGCGTCTAGCTTGGGGGAAAATTTGGCGCGAGCCATTTCGCAGGTGAGTTCTTCGCGCTTTGGAATGGGATAGTGTTCTTTCATAATATTGCGGTTGAGATCCTTGGGATCAATACATATGCGTAATTCACCGGATGTTTTTTTCATGCACACCATAGAGCTGACCCAGTCAGTCGGTTCTGTAACTTTCAAAATTACACCCTGGTCCTGGAGGTCCTGCAGCTGCTGCTTGAGGCGGTCCTTGAGGGGTGCTGGTACCCTGCGAGGTGCGTGCATCACAGGCGTGGCATTTGGTTTTAACAAGATTTTATAAGTGTATGGGAGTGTGCCCATGCCCTCGAATACACCGTGGTATCGGGTGATGGTGGCGTTCAGCTGTGTCCGAAAGTCAGCGTCCTGAGATGCGGAAGCGTCAGCGGGTGACAGGGAGTGAACCCTTTGGACAAGGTTTAGAAGTTTGCACGCCTGAGCACCAAGCAGGGAGGCTTTAGTGAATCCCACTATTTCGAATGGCAGGTTAGCCTTTAATGACCAGTGCGACACTTCAAGCTGGCAAGAGCCACTGGGAGCAATGGCATTACCATTATAGTCCAGAAGCTGGCAGGCGGATGGTAGGCTTGACATGGAGGCTTTTGAGGTCAGACCGCGCAATGAGGTTGGCTGAAGCGCCGGTGTCCAGGTGGAATCGGATGCGGGATCGGCTGACCGTGAGGGTGGCACACCACTTGTCGTCCGGATCAATGCTGAATATTGGGAGAGACTTGGCTTTTGTCTTCTGGAGCATCTTGTGTTTGGTGATGATGCCCACCCGAAATGGTGCTTTAGGGTCCTCGGTGTCAAGGTCCGGAATCAAGTCGGAGTCGGAATCGGTGACCGGTGGCTGGATGGTTCGGACATCCCTGCGTGGCTGATTGGAGCGACGAGAGGTAGTAGGTTGAGCAGACCTGCATAGGCCTGAATAGTGGCCAAGCTGGCCACATTGGAGACTGCGTCGGGATTTTGCAGGACATTGCCGCTTTAAGTGGGCGGAGCCACAGTTGTCGCACAGCGTGACATCAGAACGTTCGGTATGTCACTGCGCATGCGCGGTGCGGTCATACGTAGTGCGCGCCTGAGCAGTGCGATCTTCGGCCTCGCTGTCCCCTTGGTCAGTGCGCACGTGCGAAATGGCCGCCCTCATCCAGGCTTAGGCCCTGGAGTTGTTTAATGACTTGCACCCGCTCTGCCTCGTGGGGACCTTACCGCGCCGTTTCAGCCGCTTGAATGTGCGAGTATCGGATAGTGGCGTGTTCATGCAGAACGCTGATCTCGATGGCTATCGCAAGGGTGAGCTGTTTAACCTTGAGGAGCTGCTGGCGTAGGGGGTCCGATTGCACACCGAAAATGATCTGGTCACAGATCATCGAGTCGGAGGTGGAGCCGTAATTGCAGGACTACGCGAGGATGCGAAGGTGGGTGAGGAAAGATTGAAAAGGTTCATCCTTACCCTGCAGACGCTGTTGAAAGACATAACGCTCAAAACTTTCATTTACCTCGATGTCACAGTGACTGTCGAATTTGAGCAGGACTGTCTTCAACTTGGACTTGTCTTCACCTTCAGCGAAAGTGAGAGAGTTGAAGATATGGATGGCGTGGTCCCCGGCCGTGGAAAGGAAGAGAGCAATCTTCCTGGCATCTGAAGCAGCTTCCAGGTCTGTAGCTTTGAGGTATAGCTGGAATCGTTGTTTAAAGATTTTCCAGTTCACACCGAGGTTGCCGATGATGCGGAGCGGCGGGGGAGGGCGGAAGCTGTCCATACTACCGGATGGTTGATTGCTGGTCGAAGGCAGATCACTTGAAGGTAGGTCTATTAAACTCTAACATCACATACTGGTACCATGATGTGTTGGGTACTCTGGATCTGTGGAGACTGCGTTTACTTTAGCAGTAACATGGACAGGCTACCAACACCTGTAATAGTACAACCCTATTTTATTTAACTAAGAGCTGTTAAACATACTTGCACTGTGGATCGACACTATGTTAGATTGACTGAAGACCTATGCCTAACCTGACCAGCCTATACTGCTAGCACATGGTGGATGTTTGTGCTACTGACTGCGGGCTCTGTCGCTCTCAGAGGCTGCATCCCGAATGAGCGGGAAAACTAGTGCCCTCTGTCTTTATAGTGACCGTGCCCTAACTGGTGATTGGCTGCTGTGTTGTGTGTGTTGATTGGTCTTGCAGTGTGTCAGTTACTGTGTGTCTCTGCACCATCATATACTGATGTGTATATTATGACACACGTGTCACCTGAACAAGCAGACGGGAACTCAATTCAGCATCTCATCCCAAAAAAATCGATAGTGCCTCCAACAATGGCCGAAAAGCCTCAGTACTAGAGGGCAGGATTTTACAATCCCATTGTTCACCCTCTGCCGCCGGGAAACTGCCAGCGGGAACGGTGGGAAAAGTTCAGCCATGGTGTCATAGTGGACACATTCAGCTGGAGGAGTGGAATGTGAACCCACAACGTTCAGGTTCAGAAGGAAAGAGTGTTACCCATTGAGTCTCGAGGGAGAACAGCGAAGGATTACCAGACTGATTCCAGGGATGGCAGGACTGAGGAGAGATTGACTAGGTTGGTATTGTTCTCGCTGGAGTTCAGCAGAATGAGGGGGGATCTCATGGAGACTTATAAAATTCTAACGGGACTAGACAGGGTAGATGCAGGGAAGATGTTACCAATGATGGGTGTGTCCAGAACCAGGGGTCACAGTCTGAGGATTCAGGGTAAACCATTTCGGACAGAGATAAGGAGACATTTCTTCACACAAAGAGTGGTGAGCCTGTGGAATTCATTACCACAGGAAGTAGTTGATGCTAAAACTTTGAATATATTCAAGAGGTGGCTTGATATAGCACTTGGGGAGAATGGGACCAAAGGCTATGGGGAGAAAGCAGGATTAGGCTATTGAGTTGGATGATCAGCCATGATTGTGATGAATGGCGGAGCAGGCCCGAAGGGCCAAAAGGCCTCCTCCTGCTCCTATCTTCTATGTATCTATGTATCCATGAGTCAGATTGTCACTGAAAAGGCGCGTTTTATAATTGGTCATCCCCCTTTACCATTGGTCAATCCACTTAGCCATCGGTCATTCTTCTTTATCATGGGCCAGTTACCTTTTAATGTTGGTCAGACCCTTTATTATAGGCCGATTCCCTTTAATCATTGGTTAGTCTGAGCACGTTGGAACTGTTTTGCAATCAGCTTACTTGAATTAATGATGCTTGATTGGGGAAAATTCCGCCGTTTGTGTATCAAACACCTCTATTTGTTTAAGTAGGACTACAATTACCGCTTTTCTCGAAAAGAGGAAAAGAAAATCTCATTGTTTGATTTCGACAAGTATATTGAAGCATGAGAGTAAGACTTATTCTTCACTCACTTCGGAATGTCTAATTTTAAATAAAATCCTGGGGAAGTTTTCAAAAAGTGGGAACGGTGTGCTGCTGAATTCTTTGCTCAAAACGTATATGAAGTAATGATTTTCACTCAAACAGCATGGCATTAAAACAAGTTGAAAAATTAACCTCCCCAGTCAATGGTGCCTTTCTATCGCTCTGACTGAGTGATGAGCAAACCCAGGAGAATACAAGCATTTGGCCGAGTGTTTGAACGCAGTGTCAGTCAGGTCTTCATCACAAGGGCTCAGATTTATACCGAACATACACCAAGTAAGTGTCAGGTCTATTACATCCTGGGCAACCTCAAAACACAAATGGCTGAATGGTAGATGTTAACAAATTGTGTGTGTTTCGGAACTTGGCTGATTTCTGATTCTTTCTTGGGGGGCAATGGGATGAGGGAGGGGGGTTGGGTGACATGGGGCTGGGGGAGGAAGAAATAATCAGTGTTTCCCACTTACTGAACGCTTTAAATGGGTGAGCAATCAAAGCACCAGCTTGGACCAGTTAAAACCCTCTGTAAAATCTTTTGATACAACATAAGGCTTCAGCCATTTTCCTGAAATGAGATTTCAAAAGCGGATGCCTACGTATTTAAGAGAGCGTGTGCCCAGCTGTGTTTACAGTTACACATATGTGTATGACACATATATGTGCATCTATATCCGGTATTATTTCTAAATACATGAATGTGATGCGTGTAGAAGACATGCAAACCTGTGTGCTCACACATGTCTATGCATTGATGTTACATGTATGATTGTTTTTAAGATTATGATCTATGTTTTACTACTACATGTATACTTGCACATTCATAGTTCTGTGTGCACACTTATAATAGTTACAGCAATTTAAAAATATACCAGTGCGACAGTATTGCCCTCCAGATGTCAGTAATGCATAAGTCCCATCAAATGAACAATAAGATGCACAACGTGGTTTTAAAAGTTCACCAATGTGATAGCATTATCATTTAATTATAAAAATGAGTTCAGTCAATTGTTGTTTTTTTGTTCCTGCAGCCGACACAGTTCGAGCAGACCAGTAATTTTGTTTTTAAACACACTTATATTTTACTCGTCAGTTCATCTGTATTGACTAACCAAGATAACAGAGAATATTATTCTCAGTCTTTGTAACCAGCCAGTTTTTTTTTGTGTGTGTGTTATTTAGCGCAGGGTCCGTTTGAATGTATGTACCTGAAGGAACTGAAAGCTTAGCGGCAAGTCTGCAGTTTCAATTTCAGCTCGGATCCGCTCATGGTTTGGAGCACTTCCTTCAACCAGCATTTTTTTTTAGCTTATTATTACTGAGCCTAAAGTTCACCACCCTACATTGGACACAAGCACAGTAGCACAATAGATATCAGAAATCTCTGTGTGGCATCCACGTGACATGGCTCCCACGAGGCAGGTATAGAAATGAGCTTATTACTAAAGCCCTCTGCAGCTAACCTGCAACACGGTAAACAAAAAAGCATCGCGACAATGGATTGAAAAATGATACAAAGAGTGGTATTGGCGGCGCACGTACAGAATTATGAATAATAAGTACTGAGGATCACCTTAATGTAAATGAAAAATCATAACCTAAACGTTTTGCAAGTTCATCTGTCCGATGAATTGCCCGCAGACTGAAATCGATGATCTGGGATGTGCACTGCACCCAGTAAGCAATTGAAGAAAATAAAAAAGGCTTTGCTGATATTCGTAGGCTTATTCTCGAGTTTAGAAGGAAAGGGATGTTGCAAAAAAATATAATGACGTGCTGGCCAACCAGGTGAATCTCACAAGGTGTGTTTAAAAACTACCTTGCATGTCATTGAGTCTGTTGATGTCAACAGAAATAAAAAATCATGAGATGTGGAAAAGGGGCTGCCAATTCTCAAACACTCGATGTGCACAATGACAAAGTCAAGGTTATCCCCAACCAGACCATTTTTGGAAACCAATGATGTCCTGTACCCCAATGGCCTTAATCATTAAAATTTGTTAATATTAACCTTTAGTGAACTGAGGGTGTTCTTATCCCTTCCTTTTTTCTATGGGAACACTGGCAACCTCACCTGTTTGTCAACTTTTGTCTGTTATTCCACACCTCTACACGTGGGTGTCACGGTAGCACAGTGGTTAGCAATGTTGCTTGACAGCGCCAGGGTCCCAGGTTCGATTCCTGCCTTGGGTCACTGTCTGTGCGGAGTCTGCACGTTCTCCCCGTGTCTGTGTGGGTTTCCTCCGGGCGCTCCGGTTTCCTCCCACAAGTCCCGAAAGACGTGCTTGTTAGGCGAATTGAACATTCTGAATTCTCCCTCAGTGTACCAGAATGTGGCGACTAGGGGACTTTCACAGTAACTTTGTTGCAGTGTTAATGTAAGCCTTATTTGTGACACTAATAAAGATTGGCTGGTGAGTCTGCTCCCTATTGTTGGATCCGCGAAAACAGTCACTGATTTTGAAGCAATTTAATTAGCCTCTCGGAGGCTAATTCCTAATTTCTTTTTTTAAATAAATTTAGAGTACCCAATTAATTTTTTCCAATTAAGGAGCAATTTAGTGTGGCCAATCCACCTACCCTGCACATCTTTGGGTTGTGGGGGTGAGACCCACGCAGACAGTGGGAGAAGGTGCAAACTCCACACGGACAGTGACCCAGAGCCGGGATCGAATCTGGGACCTCGGCGCTGTGAGGCAGCCGTGCTAACCATTGCGCCACCGTGCTGTCCAGTTTCTTTTAAAATATAGCCCACCTTCAAGTCTGAACAGGGGGGGAAGGAGTCAAAGGGCTGACATACCTTTACATAAAATAGTTTGAAGATTGATTTTGTTTCCGAGGTTAATGCTGCTCATCACATTCTTGTTCAGACAACTCCTGCAACTAGTTGCTGCCCCTTTGATACTCATTAACCTTCGAGTCAGCTCACCTCAACCATCAACAATGAAAGGATCAGTACTGGCACCGCCGCTTTTCATTATCTATGAGAGCAACATGCCGCCGACCATGTCGCAAAATTTCCTTATGTGGACCATCATGCACTGGCAACGCAGGCAGCCACCTTCGACGACATAGAGTCCACCTTGAACAGTGACCTCAACATCATTTATGAGTTCTCCCAGAAACAGAGATCCAAACCCCCCGCTATACAACAGACACTGCATTTCACCTTGAGATGAAGAATGCTAAACGCACCCTGGATGTGATTTTCTGCAACAACCTGAAACAACATGACCCCAGCCCAACTTGCCTCGGAGCGAAGCTGGACAGCACGCTCACCTTCCGTGACCATCAAGACGAAGTCAAGAGTCAACTTGATCCAGAACCTGGCAAACACCAATAGTCGAGCCTCAGCACCAGTACTGCAGGCATGAGCAATGGCTCTCATGTGCTCTGCAGCCGATTATTCTTCACCAGTATGGGCCAGAAGTAGCTGCATTCGACTGATTGATGTTCAATGGAACACCGCAATGCGATACACCACTGGAACCCTCAAGTCCACCCTGGCTACCTGCGCTGGCATGCATTGTACTGCCCCTCCCCTTCTCCCCGTGACCTGCTGCCATGCAATGGCCCCCCATGAAGTGCATCTCTGCTTGGATATCATGTGAGCCCTCTTGGACCCATGCACACAACTGCAGGCAATGCGATTTCTAAACCCTGAAGAAGCTCGGACAACTGAATGGTCCTCACAAGAAGTCACGGACAAACACCTCATGGAAGACCCAATACAGAAGGCCCCTGGTTTCAAACTCCCACAAAGCTCATGGGTATCCCTAAACCCCATCTGTACAAACTGCGACAGGTGTGGATACCTGATGCACAAATGGAAAATGAAAACCCTCCTGTGTGTGACTGTGCACACCCAGAAGAAACCATGGAACACAGAACGATTCACTACCCGACTCGAATACAAAGGAGATATTTCAGCGATATACACCGGCCACTCCTGGATTGAAATCCTGACATGACCAACTCAATGTAAAATGATAGCTTTAAGCTCTGTACCCAACCATACGAAAGACGATCTTCTCTGAAATATCAATTCCACACTTCCTTCCGTTCTAGATGGAACACACTTAAAATTAAACTACTTGATGCTGTCAAAAGATATTTTGAGTTAAGACCATCTTGCAAACAAACATTTCCAACTTCATGAAGGGCATTTTCTGCTTCCAGGACGAGAACTTGGAGTTTGCAGATGACACCAAGATTGGTGGCACAGTGGATAGTGAAGAAGGTTATCTAGGATTGCAACGGGATCTTGATCAATTAGGCCAGTGGGCCGACGAATGGCAGATGGAGTTTAATTTAGGTAAATATGAGGTGATGCATTTTGGCAGATCGAATCAGGCCAGGACCTACTCAGTTTTTGGTATGGCGTTGGGGAGAGTTATAGAACAAAGAGATCTAGGAGTACAGGTTCATAGCTCCTTGAAGGTGGAGTCGCAGGTGGACAGGGTGGTGAAGAAGGCATTCGGCATGCTTGGTTTCATTGGTCAGAACATTGAATACAGGAGTTGGGACGTCTTGTTGAAGTTGTACAAGACATTGGTACGGCCACACTTGGAATACTGTGTGCAGTTCTGGTCACCCTATTATAGAAAGGATATTATTAAACTAGAAAGAGTGCAGAAAAGATTTACTAGGATGTTGCCGGGACTTGATGGTTTGAGTTATAAGGAGAGGCTGGATAGACTGGGACTTTTTTCCCTGGAGCGTAGGAGGCTTAGGGGTGATCTTATAGAGGTCTATAAAATAATGAGGGGCATAGATAAGGTAGATAGTCAACATCTTTTCCCAAAGGTAGGGGAGTCTAAAACTAGAGGGCATAGGTTTAAGGTGAGAGGGGAGAGATTCAGAAGGGCCCAGAGGGGCAATTTCTTCACTCTGAGGGTAGTGAGTGTCTGGAATGTGCTGCCAGAGGTAGTGGTAGAGGCGGGTACAATTGTGTCTTTTAAAAAGCATGTAGATAGTTACATGGGTAAGATGGGTATAGAGGGTTATGGACCAAGTGCGGGCAACTGGGACTAGCTTAATGGTAAAAACTGGGCGGCATGGACTGGTTGGGCCGAAGGGCCTGTTTCCATGCTGTAAACTTCTATGATTCTATAACTATTGCAGTCCGGTCAGATTTCTCATGATATTATCCACTCTAATGTTGCCATCCTCCCAATATTGACCTGGGGGTCAGCGGAATTAAATAAAGATTCAACTCTTGTTGCATTGTCACAAACAACAGCGGAGAAAAGGTCACGGGGACGTAACACGGTGCATTTTGGTCAACTCCTTTGGACACTTCTGTTCATTAAGTATAAAAATATTGCATTGGACGTGTCAAGCAACCAATAGTGGGAGCATTGGGGGTGGGGCGGTTGGAGGTAGGAGATCATGTGATGAAACTGGGAAAACATCCAACCAAAGTTGGCAACCCTGACCCAGGCTGATATCATTAGAAACTGCAGCACCAAACAAAACAATGAGGAATGGTTAGCGATGACAGTGTGGTGATTTGTATTGCGTTTGATTTGAGTTGCTGCTATTGTGTCTCCTGAAGCTTATGGGATCTCTTTGACATCCCCTCGGGCAGAAAGCCATTGCAAACCGGCTTTCAAACAGGCTTAATAAATATATACTCAAGTAGCTGTTCCGACATAATGTGCTTTAATCTTGGCCGTGCTGTCTGCCTTATAATCATAGGGCGGGATTTAGCAGACATGTTAGCCGTGGCCACAAATCCCATAATGGTCGCTAAGTCCAACAAGAGACCAAAAACAGGATTTGCGTTGACAAGATTTCGCAATGGGATCATCCGACTCTTTGCCTGATGACACGATCAGGTTCATGCCCAGGAAAGGTGCGGACCTGATTTGCATGAATTTGAATCCATCATAATATACCTAGCGTGTTTACTGCCGCATAGTCAGCTCTCACTCGATCTTTCCGCTCGCCAGGCCTGACATCACACTGACGCGAATTACGACTGCTTTTTAAAAATAGGAACCAGTTGCCATGATCTCCGAGATGGAGGAAGGAGCTGAGCACCATTGTCTCCTCCTAGCACCGAGGGATTCCAACGGAACAGAGCCTGCTTGGCCAGCTCCGGAGGGGGACGGGCTCAGGGGTCTCCTGGGGCAGGGCTGGGGGTGGTGGTGGTTTGGCCGTTTCCGGGATGGGTTCGCGGCTGGAGTGGGTGGTCCTGAGGTCTGCTGTCTGTGTCGTTTAAATGTTCTGAGAGGGCTGTGCTAGCCTGATGTCTGTGGCACGGGGGCATGGGGGCAGCTGCGACTATGGGCCAGATGGGGTGGGTGGTGGGGTATGATGGGAGTCAAGGAGGTTAGCTTAATGGGCAGGGTGGATGCGACCCTGAAAAAGAAGGATACATGGTGCCCAGCCTGGGTGGTGGGGCGGGGTGGGGGTTGGGGGCTGGTGGCAAAACCTCTAGAATGGCTGTCCGGGAGTCACAGTGTAGAGGCATGGCAGCAATGAGACTTCGTAAGGATGCAGTCTGAGTAAGAAGGTCGCATATAGCTTTGCGTATCCCTGAAACCAAAAGCAATTGTGCTCTCGGACATTAATGAGATTCATGCTCGCCAAACTGATTGGCCACCAAGTGTTAACCCTAAACAATGTCAGCTGCCCACAACCTCAAAGTCAAGGAATAGGATGAATACTCAGCATTCAAGGCTAAACATTTGGGGTACACGGGATCAAGATACACTGGACTTGCTTATGTGCCGTACTGCAAAGCATGCCAGTGAGGATACATTAGCCCCCAAGGTGGATACCACCATCCTGTTGACCCTGCCCATTAGGGATGTGCGAGCATATAAACCTCCTGTCAGAACCCCCAGTAATTTAGAGAATAAGGGAGTGGGGGAGAATCAGATGGAAGGCCAAAATCAAGTCAAAGTGGGCGAGGTCATAGACCGAGGCCAGTCATGCAACGGAGATGGGTCGGCAGCTGAGCTGTGAGTGAGCTGGGGGTGGGGCTGGCTGTCTCCAGGTCTGCGAGGCCAATGGATCAGCGAGGTACTGATATTATTTGGCTGCGCTACCTCGCTGGCTTTTTCTCTCTCTCTCTCTCTCACCCCTCATAGGTAACTGGGCGATATCAGCTTGGAGTTGCTATTCTTCTTATTGCAGCGCTGGAGGAGTGCGGACTCCAACAACAACATGTGGGAGGAGCTCCGACTCCAACAGCAACAGGTGGGAGGAGCTCGGACTCCAACAGCAACAGGTGGGAGGAGCTCGGACTCCAACAGCAACAGGTGGGAGGAGCTCGGACTCCAACAGCAACAGGTGGGAGGAGCTCGGACTCCAACAGCAACATGTGGGAGCGCCCAGGAAAGACCCTGTGGCACGAGGCCAGGGGGCCGCAAGGCAGGCTCAGGGGCCGGAAACGATGGCGTAGAAGGAGACTGAGAGTGTGAGGCATTCAGATGGTGAAGAACAATAACATGTAATTCAGTGACATGTGCTGATGTTACAAGTGATAATGACTGCCAACTCAGGCTGGTTTAGCTTAGTGGGTTAGACAGCTGGTTTGTGATGCAGAACAAGGCCACCAGTGCGGGTTTAATTCCCGTACCAGCTGAGAATTTTGATTTCTCCCTCAGTGTACCCAAACAGGCACCAGAATGTGGCAACTAGGGGCTTTTCACAGACCTTCATTGCAGTGTTAATGTAAGTCTACTTGTGATAATAAAAAGATTGTTATTATTAACTCCCTGTGCCTACCTTCACCGTGCCCACACAGTGCCCCTATAATTCTTTACACTTGCGAGCCTTCCCACTGCCTCTGGCTGTGTTCCCAGGATACTCAGCTGGGCTGGAGGCAGCCTGCTACCTTCCGCGCCCTGTTCCTCAGATGCCCTTGGTGGTCACCTTCTGGAGGACCAGGATCTGGAGGGCCTGGCCTATCTTTGGGTGGCGCTCATGTTGCCGTGGTCACCCGGTTCTGTCACCTGTGCCTGAATGGCGCCAGTCTCTGGAAGCGAAGATTCAGATTGGCTGGTCACTCCTGGAGGTTTTTTAAAAATTATTATTTATTCACCGGGTATGGACGTCACTGGCAGGGCCTGCATTTATTGCCCAACTCTGAGGGCATTTAAGACTCAAGCACTTTGCTGTGGGTCTGGAGTCACATGTAGGCCAGACCGGGTAAGGACGGCAGATTTCCTTCCCTAAAGGGCATTAGTGAACCAGATGGGTGTTTACGACAATTGGCAATGGTTTCATGGTCATCATTTTTAAAAAATTGAATTCAAATTTCACCATCGGCCATGAAGGGATTCGAACCCGCGTCCCCAGAGCATGGCTCGACGTCTCTGGATTACTAGTCCAGCGACAATACCACTACGCCACTGCCTCCCCATGAGGTGTAAGGCCACACCATGTGCCCCAGTGAATCCTCTTCCCTCTGGGTGCTCGTGGGTCAATGGGTTACTCCATGGGGTGGAGGGGCAGCTGGAGTGATCTCCGGAAGCCTCAAAGTCATCTGGCACTGCTAGACCCGGAGCCTCCCTCCCACTGTCTGCACCACGCAGTCAAAGCCCTCAGCGATGGTCCTCAGGGACTGAGCCATGCTTCACAGTTACCCCATTGTGTAGCTGAACTTTTGCCCCTGGCTTTCCACTGCGAACGCCACCCTTGCACTGTTGGCCTGGGTGCCACACATTTCGAGTCTGGATGACTCTGTGTCAAAATATAATTGGACCCCAGCATATGGATATTGACACAGATCCTGCAGGCCGACTGCCCGCGACCTGAACGGGCAGGGGGTTAAAATAGCGGAGTGCTCCAACGCATCAGGAATGTTTATTTTTACCCCCGCCTGCATCATTTTCGCTGATTAAAAAGTCAGTCTCCAAACAGCCCGTTTATGACACCATCAGAGTTCAGCTTTAGGTTACAGAATAGAACAATGGATATGCTTACCTGACCACCCTCACCTGGGAGCATAACAATCTGGGGGACCTCGGGTCAGGGGACGGTCGGAAGATATACCGCACACTTTTGCCTCGCGCCATCATCCATTCCGTCATTTAATCGCGCCTGTATTCCGCACCATCACAAACGTTAGCTTGGATTTAACGCCTGGGTTTGCTGTGGGTGCAAATGGCGATGCAGGCGCAAAATCCCAGGAGAGTGAAAAAACGAGAATCTCGGTGAGATCTCGCGGCGCAATTGTCTACACCGTGGTTCTCACTGAGTACAAGCTCCCCCGCTGAGCGGCGGGGCAATTCCGTTCAGCTGCGTATACAAGTAAGGCACCGGTCGTGGAGAGGCCGCTACGGATCTATCGGGAATTATATATAACGTATGTGTCAATAAACTAAAATTCTTTATTCTTATTCGGTGTGTACTCCCCGTGCCCTTATTAAACTGGCGACGAGGAGGAAACTGGTTTGCTGTCGGCGCTACAACCTACTCCGCTGAGCCACTTCCCTGATTTCTGGACCCGGGTTGGAACCAATTATTTCCCCATGCCTCTGTTTGGGTGACTGGATGCATTTGATGCCGGTGTTGCAGACTGAACCCAGTTCTCAAAAAGGAAGTGTTACTTCTTCCGGGCCAACAACATCACAGAGAACCAGCGCCAGACGGTCATCCTGCTGACGGCCTGTGGACACACACGTTCGGAGTGATCAGGATTCTGACAGTGGCACCAAAAACACACTCATTCCATCAACTTGCGGCACGTGTGGTGCAACACTTTGACTCAATCCCGTCAGCGATCATTCAAAGGCATCACTTCAATACGGCAGCGAGGTCCCCCATTGAGTCCGTCACCGAGTTCATTCGCGGCTATGGAAGACAGCCGGGTTTTGTGAGTATGGAACCGCTTTATCTGATATGCAATGGTTTGGTGCGCGGATTAAATAATGTAGAGTCACAGAAAAAGCTTTTGAGAGAAACCTCCCTAACTTTTCAACAGGTGCTACAGATCTCTTTGTCCTGAGAGAGGGCGGAATGCGGCATCCAAGAAATAGAAGGGATGGGGGCATACGTTTTGGGGTGTAACTCCTCACGTGGTATCCCTACAGCCTGGACTGACTGTCGCAGCCACCCCGGCCTCTGGGTCGTCGAGACGTGGGATTATCATAGATTATCATAGAATTTACAGTGCAGAAGGAGACCATTCGGCCCATCGAGTCTGCACCGGCTCTTGGAAAGAGCACCCTACCAAGGTCAACACCTCCAGCCTATCCCCATAACCCAGCAACCCCACCCAACACTAAGGGCAATTTTGGACACTAAGGGCAACTTATCATGGCCAACCCACCTAACCTGCGCATCTTTGGACTGTGGGAGGAAACCGGAGCACCCGGAGGAAACCCACGAACGTCCCCGGACTCGGCTGAAGTAGATTCCGGCCCGTGCGCGATGTGTGGGTGCTGGTCTAGGCGTAATCGCAGGCAGCAGGAGGGCCAACGCTCCAGTCGCCCTGGTCCAGGTAGGCGTCAGTCCCTGGGGCCCGGCCTTGCATCTGGATGACCCAGAAGAGGCCGTGGATGAGGCTGAGATGCAGTTAGACTGTTTGACAACGTTGCGCATGGCCCCTATTCAAGATCCAAAATAGGTGAATGGCAATATGTTCCAGATGGGATTGGAAGAAGGAGCTGCCGTTTCAGCGGTGGTGCAGAGAACCTTTGATTGTGTTAAACAGGGAGTGCACTCTTTGACTTTAGCTACATGGCAGCTCATTTGGTCACTTACATAAGAACATAAGAACTGGGAGCAGGAGTAGGCCATCTGGCCCCTCGAGCCTGCTCCGCCATTCAATGAGATCATGGCTGATCTTTTGTGGACTCAGCTCCACTTTCCCGCCCGAACACCATAACCCTTAATCCCTTTATTCTTCAAAAAACTATCTATCTTTATCTTAAAACATTTAATGAAGGACCCTCAACTGCTTCACTGGGCAAGAATTCCATAGATTCACAACCCTTTGGGTGAAGAAGTTCCTCCTAAACTCAGTCCTAAAACTACTTCCCCTTATTTTAAGGCTATGCCCCCTAGTTCTGCTTTCACCCGCCAGTGGAAATAACCGGCCCGCATCTATCCTATCTATTCCCTTCATAATTTTATATGTTTCTATAAGATCCCCCCTCATCCTTCTAAATTCCAACGAGTACAGTCCCAGTCTACTCAACCTCTCCTCGTAATCCAACCCCTTCAGCTCTGGGATTAACCTAGTGAATCTCCTCTGTACACCCTCCAGTGCCAGTATTGGCCAGTATTTGCCAATGAAGGGCAAAATTCCATTTGCCTTCTTAATCACCTGTTGCACCTGTAAACCAACTTTTTGCGACTCGCGCACTAGCACACCCAGGTCTCTCTGCACAGCAGCATGTTTTAATATTTTATCATTTAAATAAAAATCCCTTTTGCTGTTATTCCTACCAAAATGGATAACCTCATATTTGTCAACATTGTATTCCATCTGCCAGACCCTAGCCCATTCACTCAACCTATCCAAATCCCTCTGCAGACTTCCGGTATCCTCTGCACTTTTTGCTTTACCACTCATCTTAATGTCGTCTGCAAACTTGGACACATTGCCCTTGGTCCGTAACTCCAAATCATCAATGTAAATTGTGAACAATTTTGGGCCCAACACTGATCCATGAGGGACACCACTAGCTACTGATTGCCAACCAGAGAAACACCCATTAATCCCCACTCTTTACTTTCTATTAAGTAACCAATCCTCTATCCATGCTACTACTTTACCCTTAATGCCATGCATCTTTATCTTATGCAGCAACCTTTTGTGTGGCACCTTGTCAAATGCTTTCTGGAAATCCAGATATACCACATCCATTGGCACCCCGTTATCTACCGCACTGGTAATGTCCTCAAAAAATTCCACTAAATTAGTTAGGCATGACCTGCCCTTTATGAACCCATGCTGCATCTGCCCAATGGGACAATTTCCATCCAGATGCCTCGCTATTTCTTCCTTGATGATAGATTCCAGCATCTTCCCTACTACCGAAGTTAAGCTCACTGGCCTATAATTACCCGCTTTCTGCCTACCTCCTTTTTTAAACAGTGGTGTCACGTTTGCTAATTTCCAATCTGCCGGGGCCACCTCAGAATTTTGGTAAATTATCACTAGTGCATTTGCAATTTCCCTCGCCATCTCTTTTAGCACACTGGGATGCATTCCATCAGGGCCAGGAGACTTGTCTACCTTTAGTCCCATTAGCTTGCCCATCACTACCTCCTTAGTGATTACAATCATCTCAAGGTACTCACCTGTCATAGCCTCATTTCTATCAGTCACTGGCATGCTATTTGTGTCGTCCACTGTGAGGACCGACCCAAAAAATCTGTTCAGTTCCTCAGCCATTTCCTCAACTCCCATTATTAAATCTCCCTTCTCATCCTCTAAAGGACCAATATTTACCTTAGCCACTCTTTTTTGTTTTATATATTTGTAGAAACTTTTACTATCTGTTTTTATATTCTGAGCACGTTTACTCTCATAATCTATCTTACTCTTCTTTTAGCTGTTTTAGTAGCTTTCTGTTGCCCCCTAACGATTTCCCAGTCCTCTTGTCTCCCACTAAGTTTGCCACTTTGTATGCTTTTTCCTTCAGTTTGATACTCTCCCTTATTTCCTTGGATATCCATGGTCGATTTTCCCTCTTTCTACCGTCCTTCCTTTTTGTTGGTATAAACCTTTGCTGAGCAAAGCGAAAAATCGCTTGGAAGGTTCTCCACTGTTCCTCAACTGTTTTACCATAAAGTCTTTGCTCCCAGTCTACCTTAGCTAGCTCTTCTCTCATCCCATTGTAATCTCCTTTGTTTCAGCACAAAACACTAGTGTTTGATTTTACCTTCTCACCCTCCATCTGTATTTTAAATTCCACCATATTGTGATCGCTCCTTCCGAGAGGATCCGTAACTATGAGATCATTAACCAATCTTGTCTCATTACACAGGACCAGATCTAGGATCACTTGTTCCCTCATAAGTTCCATTACATACTGTTCTAGGAAACTATCGCGGATACATTCTATAAACTCCTCCTCAAGGCTGCCTTGACCGACCTGGTTAAACCAATCGACATGTAGATTAAAATCCCCCATGATAACTGCTGCGCCATTTCTACATGCATCAGTTATTTCTTTGTTTATTGCCTGCCCCACCATAATGTTACTATTTGGTGGCCTATAGACTACTCCTATCAGTGACTTTTTCGCCTTACTATTCCTGATTTCCACCCAAATGGATTCAACCTTATCCTCCATAGCACCGATGTCATCCCTTACTATTGCCTGGATGTCATCCTAAATAACAGAGCTACTCCACCTCCCCTACCATCCACTCTGTCCTTCCGAATAGTTTGATACCCTCGGATATTTAACTCCCAGTCTTGACCATCCTTTAACCATGTTTCAGTAATGGCCACTAAATCATAGTCATTCATGATAATTTGCGCCATCAACTCATTTCCCTTATTCCGAATACTACGAGCATTCAGGTAACGTACCCTTATGTTGGCTTTTATACCTCTGTTTTGAATCTTAACACCTCGATCAGTAACCTCTCCTAAGTTATATTTCCTCTTAACTTTTCCCCTAATTTTCCTTGTCGTTGAACCCATATCTTCATGTAACAACCTGCCTCGTTGCTTACCATTTATGTTTTTACTTCCCGTTTTATTCCTTTCAGTATTACACTGGGGAACAAGTGAATATTGTGGGGATGTCGCTTACTCCGGGAGTTTATGTTCACCAATCTGTTCACTTTCCCTCGTTGTCGTGCAAGAGAGCAGCCCTAGCCTGTTGGGCCTCGATTGCTTGCACCAGCTGTTGGTGACATATCCTCCAGGTGGGATCTGGTGGTCTGTGTCAGGTTCTGAGCAAGTTCCCCAAGGTTTGCCAGCGTGGCTTGGGTACAATTAAAGCGGCCATGGCCAAGATCCAGGTGGACTCTGAAGCTCAGCCCCGATATTTCCGAGCCCATCCAGTTCCCTACGCCTTAGGGGAGAAACCGAACTACGTCACCTGGAGCGTTTGGGCATTATTAGAACTGTGCGCCTGTGCCGCGTGGAGTGCGTGTTTCACGCAAAATAAGTCATCTCCTTGGGATATTGGGCAGACCGGGGACGACCTGCACCCGGTTGCAAAGAAAGTGAGAACCATCCAACTGGTCTCCGGCCCATGAGACACCAAGAAGTTTTGCTCTCTTCTTGGATTGGTCAATGATTATGGCACATTCATTCCAAATTTTGCGACGGTCCTGGCCACCCTTCATTTGCTCCTCAAGAAACACCAGACTTGGGTGTGGACAAGGCACAGGATGAGGCGGTTTTCCTCTTCGGGGATGTTGACGCATTTCGATTCTTCAAAGCTGTTATTCCTCACATGTGATGCTTCGCCATGTGGAATTCGGACAGTCCTGTCTCACCGGATGAGCGGTGGCCATGAACGTCCGATCGCCTTTGCCTCCTCCCGGACGCTGACTGTGGCTGAGCGTAAGTACGCTCAAATAGAAAAGGAAGGTCTGGCGGTCGTATTTGGGGTGAATAAATTTCATCAGTCTGCCTATGGCCGCCATTTCTTGATCATCACAGATCACAAGCCGTTGCCAGCCCTGTTGCGTGCAGACAAGGAGATCCTCCCGATTGCTTCCGCAAGGATTCAGCGCTGGGCTGCTTACGAGTACTCTCTTGAGCATGCCCATGGACTCAGATTGCACATGCTGATGCATTCAGCCCTCTTCCACTGCAGACCGAGTCCATAAACCCCACTATGGTGGACGAGGTAGTCGCTGCCCTGAATTTTATGGACTCCTTGACTGTCAGTGTGCAGTGTATTCGTGACCGAATGGAAACAGACCCCGTCCTTGCCAAGATGCGGCATCTGGTGCTATATGGTGGCCAGCATCAACAGCTACCAGGCGAGTTGAAGGCTTTCTCCTCGAAGTTCTAAGAGTTGACCATAGAAGACATTATCCTCTTGAGGGGCACAAGGGTTGTTGATCCAGCGAAGGACCAGGAATTCATGTCGAAAGACCTTCACAATGGGCACCCAGAAGTGTCCAAAATGAAGACATTGGCTCAACTGTACTCCATCTGTCAAGAGCACGAGAAGCTCCCTGTGGTGGCACCCCTGCACCCTGGGAGTGCCCGGGACGCCCTTGGGCCCGCGCACATGCTGCTTTCGCCGGTACATTCCTGGATTCAACGCTTCTCGTTCTGGTGGATGTCCATTCCAAGTGGCTGGAGGTCCACAAAATGGCGACGATCACCTCCCGGGCGACCGTCAAGTAATTGCGTATTTCTTTTCCACCCATGGAATCCCGGAGGTTCTCGTAACAGATTATGGGGCCTCTTTCACCAGTGGGGAGTTTTCTGCTTTCGTGAAAGGCGACAGGATTCGGCATGTCTGTACTGCCCCATACCATCCGGCATCAAACGTCTTGGCAAAGAGGGCAGTTCAGATGGTTAAAGAAGCAGATTTCAGGCTCGATGAACACCAGGCTGGCATGTTTTTTGTTCTTGTACAAGACTACAACGCCTGCGATAACCGGGGTGGCCCCCGCTGAGATGCTCATGGGTCGTCGGCTTCATGCCCGACTTAGTTTGCTCCTCCCAGACATTGGCGCAAAGATGCGCCCTAAGTAGGAGTTGCAAAGGCGCTGCCCAGATCAATGTTGTCCCCTTCGAAGCTTTGCACCTGACGACGTGGCGTTTATTCGTAACTTCACCAATGGTACTGGCTCGCTCTCTGGGTTGTCGCCCTTTAAACGGGACCAGTTTCTTATCAAGTTCGGGTCTGGGGGCAACAGATGAGGTGGCATTTGGATTGTATTCGCTTGTTCCTTCGTGAGGTTCCTCAGAAGAATCCTGTCCTGGATCCCCCCACTCCATTGCCAAACCAGCCCGCTGTGACGCCTCCAGTCTGCGTCAAGATACCTGACGTTGCATCTTCAGATTAAGACATGGGGTTAAGACGTCTGAGGTCTCGGGTGCAGATTCACCGGTTCAGCCGCCTCCTGCCGATCGTCCACCATGGCATTCTTGCCACAGGCGACGTTCCCCTTCACGGTCCACACTGCCCGATCCGGCGCTTCGGGGGGCTCAAAGCTTCACTGGAGCCGAAGAGGGCAGGACAACCTTCACCTGGTCCTCCTTCACCTCCTCATCGGCTGTCGAAGGTGCCTTCCGGCTTTGTGGGGGAGGAATGTCATATCCCGCACGGGACTTGCGGGGTGGGAACGATTATCTTCCCCATGGTTCTCGGGGAGTACGAGCTCCCCCCGCTGAGGGGCATTGGAACTCTATTCAGCAAACCATCGGCCAGCAAAGGCACCGGTCGTGGAGAGACCCAGGGGCGATCTGCCGGGAAGTTGTATATAACCTAACTGTGAACGAACCAATGTTCTTTATTCTAAATCAGTGTGGACTCCCCGTGTGTTTATTAAAGTTCCCACCCCGGAGAATCGGGGAAGTCATTTAAATGCATCAACGTATAATTATTGGGCTTCCCCACTGCATCTTGGGATTTCCCCCCCTCCCTTGTTGGTGAGGTTCACAACAGGTCTGGAGAACCATGAACCAGGTGAAGGTTGTCCTGCCCTCTTCGGCAGACGCAGGTAAGGAAAACACCCCGGGGTGGGGGGGGGGGGGGGATGGCCAGGCAGCGGCTCCATGGCAACATTCTGAGGAAAGGTGATCGACCTGAAACATTTACTTAGTTGTTCTCCCCAGAGATGTTACTCAGGGTCAACTCTTGTTGGACAACCAACCCATGAAGCACCTTGTGACTTTCCCCAACATGAATGGTGCTGTACAAGTGCGAGTGGTTCTTCCCTTTACCACCTGATCTCCCTGGCGAAACAATAGGTGGCCAAGGGGTGCCTTGTCCTCAGTTTCAAGTTCCACAGGGCACAGGATCTTCCTGCGCAAAAATAGACTTCAACTACCCCCCCCCCCACCCCCAAACCCCCCACCCCAGTCCCCCACAACCACCTCCCCCACCCCACGGTTAAAACAGTTCATCAGAAATAAAATCTGTCAAACAGAAATAATGCTCTCTAAAATTGAGATTTTCCAATTGAAAGGCGAATTCAGCAGTCCGTAATCTCCAGCGTTTGAAATGTTGGCCATCCGTCAGCTGTATTTGCGAAAATGTAAACAGGGGCCTCAAAACAGCTCACCTGTCATTTCCAATACCGGGAAGGAATGAATGAAAAACGTGAAAGACTGTGACATGAAAGCAGCTGGCAAAAAGGACTCCTGTCAAACAACACATGCAGCTCACGGGAATAGTATCCGTCAAACTGACAATGCCTTTTGGAAAGAGAGTCGAACTGACTACATCCAGTTAGTTAGCTACCATTCAAAATCATCTCTTCCAAAAGTATTCAGTCCGCTCCTGCTGTCAGCGTTCCGATGGAAACTTCTCAGCTGTCAGATCTCCTGCTTTCAGAAGCTCGGAATTAATTATTGCTGGGTTCTATATTCTGCTGCATGTGCCTTGAGCCTCGACGAATGTTCCCGAGTCTTCAAATTCCACTGGTTGGCGTTGGCACGCGAAGGGATGGAACGAGACCATGTCTGCCCTTTCAGGCAGGGGTAATAGGGTCCCAGTGCTAGGGGGCAGTGGCAAGGGGCAGTGCCGTGGAGGAGGGGGGGGGGTGCCAGGGTGCTGTCGGGGGGCAGTGGCCAGGCAACATTGGCCGGTGTGAATGGGTGAATGGACAATGGACACCATTGCCGCTTCTGCCCCCTCGAAAACGGGTGCGGAAAATCCCCCCCCCCCCCCCAGAAAAGACATTTTCACTTGTTGGGAAATCCAAAACTGGAAGCCATAAGTATAAGATTGTTACTAATGAACCCAGTCGGGTTCCCTTTTTACTCCAGAGAGTGGTGAGAATGTGGGCCTTGCGAACACAAGGTGCAGTTGAGGTGAATAACATGGGCGCACTCAACAAGAAGCTAGATAAGCACACAAGGATGACAGGAATAGAAAGATACATCAATGGAGTTAGAATCTAACAATTCGGTTAAGGGTGGTGGAGGACATTAATAAATATCTCGAATAAATATCCAGATTTAGGTGTTGATTGAAGGGTAAGTATTGGCCGGAACACCAGGAAGAAATTCACAGCTCCTCTTGAAAGACAGTCATGGTGTTTTTATACATTCACCCCAGAGTGCAGACAGTGAGACAGATTTCGTGGCCCCGTTAGCTGTGGGCACAAATCCCACAATGGCTGTTAAATCTCGCGAGAGGCCAAAAAACGAGATTTGCGATGGTGAGATTTCTGAACGCGATCAGGTTCATGGCCAAGAAGGGCACCGACCAGATTTGCATGCATTTGAATACATTATCATACACTCAGCGGGCTTAACGTGACTTCTTCCGCACTCCACACACCAGCTGTGACATCACATTGGCACGAATTCCTACAGCTCTTGGGAACCGGGCGCCATGACCTCCGAGAGGGGGGAAGGAGGTGAGCAGGTCAGCATCACAGTCTCCACTGAGCACTAGGGGGTTTAAGGGGACAGAGGCCACTGGGCAGTTCTGCGGGGTTTGGGGGGGGGTGAGGGGAAGCGGGTTGGAGGGTCAAGGCAGGTCGGGGATGGGAGAAAGAGGAGGTCAGCTGTCGAGTTTTACTCGTGAGGGTGGGGCAACAACATTGCGGTCGATGTCGGTGGTCTTGGAGTCTGCTCTCTGTGTTGTGTGAGTTTGCCCTCTACGGTATGGGAGTCCGGGGCGGGGGTGCCTGGAGTCGGGGTGGGTGTGGGGCACAAGGGGTGGGGGTGGGATGTGACGATTGCCATGCAGCCGGGCCAAATGGGCAGCATGGATGAGACCCGTAAGACAAACCGACTCTATGCCCGCTCGGGGATGAGGGGGAAGGTTGGCCAACCTGAGGATTAGCAATCCAGTAGGCCTAAGTATGGAGGGATGACACCTATGAACTCTTTGAGTTCTGACTGCCCATCAGCCCTGCTTCTCCCTGTAGGAGAAAACAATTGCGTCCAGTTAGAATCCTGCGCTCAAGCAGGTGAAACCAATTAGCCCTCAGGAGTTAACCCTTCAGTCCATCAGCTCCGCACAGATTCAGAGACAAGGCTGGGATTCAGCTTGAGGTGTCAGGGCTGTCAGCTTGGTGGCAGACCATAGTAGACCGTCCATTTATTTTTCGGCATTGCACCTCTGTCCTCTTGTGGAGGGTAGTGGCGCTCACTGATCTGCCGCCATCTCCCAAGCGGGTTTCATGACCCTGCTGGAGGGTCCCCTGCCTGCCTGAAGGCTGATAGTTGCCCCTGTCTCCATTGCGAGCTGCAGCGACCACATCTGCAGTAAGTGTTGGCTGCTCGAAGAGCTCCGGCTCAGAGTTGATGAGCTGGAGTCTGAGCTTCAAACACTGCGGCACATCCGGGAGGGGGAGACTTACCTGGACACTGTGTTTCAGGAGGCAGTCACACCTGTCAGAGTAAGTAGTTTAAATCCTGCCAGTGGCCAGGGACAGCAGGGTGTGACTGCAAGTCAGGCAGGTAAAGGCAACCAGCAGTCAGGAACTCAGGAGCCTCAGCCCTTGACCCTGTCCAACAGGTATGAGGCACTTGCTCCCTGTGTGGATGGCGAACAGGGCTGCAGGAAAGATGAGTCAGCTGACCAAGGCACCATGGTTCAGCAGGCCATTCAAGGGGAGGGAGTAAATAGGCAAGTTGTAGTTGTAGGGGATTCTATTATCAGGGGGTTAGATAGTATCCTTTGTGAGCAGGATAAAGAGTCCCGCATGGTATGTTGCCTGCCCGGTGCTAGGGTGCGGGACATCTCTGACCGGCTTGAAAGGATACTGGAGAGGGAGGAGGAGGATCCAGTTGTTGTGGTCCACGTCGGTACCAACAACATAGGCAAGTCTAGGAAAGAGGACCTGTTTAGAGATTATAAAGAGCTAGGATTCAAATTAAAAAACAGGTTCCCAAGGGTCATAATCTCTGGATTACTGCCCGAGCCACGTGCAAATTGGCAGAGGGAGGCAAGAATAAGGGAAGTTAACACATGGCTGAAAGAGTGGTGTGAGAAAGAGGGGTTCCTTTTCATGGGACACTGGTATCAGTTTTGGGACAGGGGGGACCTATACCGTTGGGATGGTCTCCACCTGAACCGAGCTGGGACCAGTGTTCTGGCGAAAAGAGTAAATAGGGTGGTCAATAGGACTTTAAACTAGAGATTGGGGGGGAAGGGAAAGTCAGGGAACCAAGGGGTGAAGTAATCAGTGGGAAGCGTAGCTGCTTAGGAATACAAAAAAGCACAAAAAGACAGAACTCAGGAGAGGTTACGATAGTCCCCATCCCACAAAATATGACACAGTGTATGGAAAGGCTCAGTAACCCAAGGTCCACCACACTAAGAAAACAAAAAGGGACGGTCAATAGAGAATTAAAGGTGGTATATTTAAATGCGCGCAGTGTACGGAACAAGGTAGATGAGCTTGTGGCCCAGATTGTGACTGGCAGGTATGATGTGGTAGGCATCACAGAGACGTGGTTGCAGGGGGTTCAGGACTGGCATTTAAACATCCAGGGATTCACAACCTATCGAAAAGACAGAGAGGTGGGCAGAGGGGACGGGGTTGCCTTGTTAATTAGGAATGAAATTAAATCAATAGCACTAAACGACATAGGGTCAGATGATGTGGAGTCTGTGTGGGTAGAGTTGAGGAACCACAAAGGCAAAAAAACCATAATGGGAGTTATGTACAGGCCTCCTAACAGTGGTCAGGACCAGGGGCACAAAATGCACCATGAAATAGAAAGTGCATGTCAGAAAGGCAAGGTCACAGTGATCATGGAGGACTTCAATATGCAGGTGGACTGGGTAAATAATGCTGCCAGTGGACCCAAGGAAAGGGAATTCATTGAATGTTTACAGGAGGGCTTTTTGGAACAGCTTGTGATGGAGCCCACTTGGGAACAGGCCATTCTGGACTTAGTGTTATGTAATGAGCCAGACTTGATTAAAGATCTTAAAGTAAGGGAACACTTAGGAGGCAGTGATCATAATATGGTAGAATTCAATCTCCAATTTGAAAGAAAGAAGGTAGAATCAGATGTAAAGGTGTTACAGTTAAATAAAGGTAACTACAGGGGCATGAGGGAGGAACTGACGAAAATCGACTGGGAGCAGAGCCTAGTGGGAAAGACAGTCGAGCGCTAGTGGGAAAGACACAGTACAGAGGTTCATCCCAAAGAAAAGAAAGGTTATCAGAGGGGGGATTAGGCAGCCATGGCTGACAAAGGAAGTTAGGGAATGCATCAAAGCAAAAGAGAAAGCCTGTAATGTGGCAAAGAGTAGTGGGAAGTCAGAAGATTGGGAAGGCTACAAAAACAAACAGAGGATAACAAAGAGGGAAATAAGGAAAGAGAGCATCAATTATGAAGGTAGGCTAGCCAGTAACATTAGGAATGATAGTAAAAGTTTCTTTAAATAGATTAAAAACAAACGGGAGGCAAAAGTAGACATTGGGCCGCTCCAAAATGACGCTGGTAATCTAGTGATGGGAGACAAGGAAATAGCTGAGGAACTAAATCAGTACTTTGCGTCAGTCTTCACAGTAGAAGACATGAGTAATATCCCAACAATTCAGGAGAGTCAGGGGGCAGAGTTGAATATGGTAGCCATCACAAAGGAGAAAGTGCTAGAGAAACTAAGAGGTCTAAAAATTGATAAATCTCCGGGCCCAGATGGGCTACATCCGAGAGTTCTAAAGGAGATAGCTGAAGAAATAGTGGAGGCGTTAGTTATGATCTTTCAAAAGTCACTGGAGTCCGGGAAAGTCCCAGAGGATTGGAAAATCGCTGTTGTAACCCCCCTGTTCAAGAAGGGAACAAGGAAAAAGATGGAAAATTATAGGCCAATTATCGGTCTAACCTCAGTTGTTGGCACGATTCTAGAATCCATTGTTAAGGATGAGATTTCTAAATTCTCGGAAGTGCAGGGTCGGATTAGGACAAGTCAGCATGGATTTAGTAAGGGGAGGTCGTGCCTGGCAAACCTGTTAGAGTTCTTTGAAGAGATAACAAATAGGTTAGACCAAGGAGAGCCAATGGATGTTATCTATCTTGACTTCCAAAAGGCCTTTGATAAGGTGCCTCACGGGAGACTGCTGAGTAAAATAAGGGCCCATGGTATTCGAGGCAAGGTACTAACATGGATTGATGATTGGCTGTCAGGCAGAAGGCAGAGAGTTGGGATAAAAGGTTCTTTTTCGGAATGGCAACCGGTGACGAGTGGTGTCCCGCAGGGTTCAGTGTTGGGGCCACAGCTGTTCTCTTTATATATTAACGATCTAGATGACGGGACTGGGGGCATTCTGGCTAAGCTTGCCGCTGATACAAAGATAGGTGGAGGGGCAGGTAGTATGGAGGAGGTGGGGAGGCTGCAGAAAGATTTAGACAGTTTAGGAGAGTGGTCCAAGAAATGGCTGATGAAATTCAACGTGGGCAAGTGCGAGGTCTTGCACTTTGGAAAAAAGAATAGAGGCATGGACTATTTTCTAAACGGTGACAAAATTCATAATGCTGAAGTGCAAAGGGACTTGGGAGTCCTAGTCCAGGATTCTCTAAAGGTAAACTTGCAGGTTGAGTCCGTAATTAAGAAAGCAAATGCAATGTTGTCATTCATCTCAAGAGGCTTGGAATATAAAAGCAGGGATGTACTTCTGAAGCTTTATAAAGCATTAGTTAGGCCCCATTTAGAATACTGTGAGCAATTTTGGGCCCCACACCTCAGGAAGGACATACTGGCACTGGAGCGGGTCCAGCGGAGATTCACACGGATGATCCCAGGAATGGTAGGCCTAACATACGATGAACGTCTGAGGGTCCTGGGATTATATTCATTGGAGTTTAGGAGGTTGAGGAGAGATCTAATAGAAACTTACAAGATAATGAATGGCTTAGATAGGGTGGACTAGGACCCGGGGGCACAGCCTTAGAATAAAAGGAAGTTACTTTAGAACAGAGATGAGGAGAAATTTCTTCAGCCAGAGAGTGGTGGGTCTGTGGAATTCATTGCCACAGAGGGCGGTGGAGGCCAGGACGTTGAGTGTCTTTAAGACAGAAGTTGATAAATTCTTGATTTCTCGAGGAATTAAGGGCGATGGAGAGAGAGCGGGTAAATGGAGTTGAAATCAGCCATGATTGAATGGTGGAGTGGACTTGATGGGCCGAATGGCCTTACTTCCGCTCCTATGTCTTATGGTCTTAAAACATGATTCTCTCCGGCGAGCTAGCCATTTCCGATTTCCCAGGCCCCTTGTCGGAGGGGTGACGAGAAATCCGCCGCAGAAGGCGGGGAATCTCGCTTTGATACATGGTAATGTCATGAGCGGCGCTCCCTCCGGGTTGTCCCCGCTCACTGAATATTCAGCGGTTTACAAGAGCTGAAAAAAATGAGACCCTGGCCTCTTCACCTCCGGAGGGGATATCGGAGGTGAGCACTCAGGTCGCCAGCCACAGAAACAGGCAGCGGAGAGGAAGCAGGGTCCCCAGATAGGTTTGGCTCGGGGCCGGGTAGGGGGTGGGGCGAGGGGCTTCAGTCTCGGCATCTCGGGGGTTGCTCTCTTGCTGTGCCCACTCATGAGTGTATGTGGAGTTACTGGGTTTCGGGGATAGGGTGGAGGTGTGAGCTTGGATAGGGAGCTCTTTCCAAAAGCCGGTGCAGACTCGATGGGCCAAATGGCCTCCATCTGCACTGTAAATTCTGTGATTCTCTGATTCTATGTGGGAGTCCTGCCAGGTGAGATGTTGATGAAGTCTGTCATGTGTGGACCGTGAGTGTGGGCGGGGATTTGAAGAGCAAATGATCTACTCGGAAGACCACAGGAACTGGGGAATGTGGGGTGGAGGGGGTAGGAGAAGGGCTCCATGACAAGTGTTGGTATCCCGTGAGGTGACTGGGAGAGAGATCACCGTGGAGGTGTGATAGGTGTGTGAAGGAGATGTAGTGGGAGGCAACAGGAGGCAGACTTACCCTGGCTGCACGAAGAAGGTCCATAGGATAAAACAGAATCTCTCGAGTGCCGCAAGGGGCCATTCAGCCCATCGAGTCTTCAACAACCATCCAAAATAGCACTACCGAGGCCCAGTCCCTCACCCTTTCCCCGTAACCCCAGTTAACCTGCACATCTATGGACACTAAGGGGCAATTTAGTCTGGCCAATCCACCTAATCTGCACATCATTGAAGTTCCTACATGTTCATGCGGCACTCTTCCCCCTGTGCTCTTATGGAGCGAGCTGGCACTCACTATCGCGGCCACTACCTCCCTTGTTTCTTGGACATTGGATGATCACGGGTAGCGAATGCTCAACACCACCGAGGAGTTTGCTCAAGGCTCCCTCCGAAACTCTTGGTGCTGTTTTCTGGGCAGCCAGCCCCCAATTGAACTTGGAAAAACTGCTGGAGAGGCACTGATTACCGGAGCGAGCGAATCAGAGGCAAGTCACTGCGAGCACAGCGTGAATCGCGTGGGAAAAAGCATTTTGTTAAAGAGGCTGACTATTGGGTGAGTTTTACTGCCATTGGCCAGACCCTCGCACGTTTTCCCGCCAGAACCGACACTTGGGAGAAATCTGGGGCGCGATTCTCTAGTAAGATTTCTTCTAAGTGTGGTAGCGAGCGGGAACTGCCGCGAGCTTCCCAGCGCAAGGCCTGGCGAGGCTGGCAACACATTCCCCAACGGCAACGACTCCGGCGCCTGGCCGTCCGGCCTACAAGCACCACCATGGGGGCGTGTTCTGCGGGGTTCAAGATACCATCCATAGCATTCAATATCTCTAAGGAATTGGGAGAGGGTGTTAGACTGACAAACAGCGATGGCTCCCACCTCAGGAACTTCCATTTCCACCATTGTGTCGCCTCCCTTCCCCACACCCAGCACGCCCTGCCCACGCAGACCCGGCCACAGCGGGCCCCCCTCAGCGGACCCCAGACCCTGTAACCCTGATACCGGCATGTATCTTTACCTGGACAAGATGCTGGTACCCTCCCTATTCCACTCACCCACCCTTCAGCCATGGACATGTTCCTGGTGCTGGACCCATCCCCTGGGTGCTCGGATTTTGGCTGCTGCGTGTGTGGTGTTGCCTCCCGCAGTGTCCAGGCCTCACGGTCTGATTGGGATGCTGGGCAATAACTCCCACATACTACATGGCCCACCTGACCACGGGAATCCACTTGGGATGTGTGAAGTGCTCATTTAACCGCGATAGCCAATTCAGCAATAGCCTTCAGCCGCACGGCCAGAGTCCTCCGCAGTCGGTGGGGGTTGCAGGTGGTAGGTGGGGCAGATGGGCAGGGACAAGGGTTGCCTCCGGAATGGGCACACACGATCCAGAGGACGGCATGGTGGAGCCGCGTGCGGTTGCCGCATCAGCAGACCACCCCCACCCTCCCCAACGCCGACCCCACCCCCCTCATGGTGGCCCACCCCAGCCGAGGGTACCACCCCCCACCACCGAGCACTGGGGCAGTAGGCCCAGTGCTCCCAGGCTCTTAGCCTGTGAGCGATGATGGCTACTCCCTCCTTGGCTCCTCGCAGAAGCCCTTCCGCCAGGTTCACGTTTGTAAAAAGGTGTACTAATTGGTGCCAGCGTGACCACTTGCTGGGGAGGCCATTAGATAGGGGGTCACTCCGTTAATTGTATGGAGATTGGGCTTAAGTGGTGATAATTGGCTTCTGGCCTTGCGGATTTCACAATAATAATAATAATCTTTATCGTCACAAGTAGGCTTACATTAACTGCAATGAAGTTACTGTGAAAAGCCCCTAGTCGCCACACACCGGCGCCTGTTCGGGTACACAGAGGGAGATTTCAGAATGTCCAATTCACCTAACAGCACCTCTTTCGGGACTTGTGGGAGGAAACCGGAGCACCCGGAGGAAACCCACGCAGACTCGGGGAGAACGTGCAGACTCCACACAAACAGTGACCCAAGCCGGTAATCGAACCTGGGACCCTGGCACTGTGAAGCAACAGTGCTAACCACTGTGCTCCCGTGCCGACTGTCAGCAGCAGGGGTGGGTCGGTTGCATTGCAGGCTGTTTGCCGCCCGGCGCAGCTCTCGTTTGTGGTCTCTCTCGCTGTTCACCGGCTTCGTCGCGCTCTCGCAAAACGAGGCCAGAGAATCGTGCCCACGGTAAGGTTCCAGCCCAAGGGCAGAATCCTCCCAAGGCCCTGCCAGTGCGTTCGATGGTAGGCCGGGCGGGAGAATGTGGCGGGGGGCCCAGAAGTTGGTTTCACGCCGACGTAAATTTCCAGCGGGATCTGCGGTTGATGCCAGCCGTGGCGGGTCAGAAAAGCCACCAGAGGGCAGCGCGAACCACATTTGCATCCCGTTAATTGGATACAGATGAAGGCCTGACCCTCAGCATGCCAGATTCTCCCCAATGCCAGTGGGAAAACACGCCGGCGTAAAACACATTCGGAACAACGTGGTGTACCGATGGCATGCTGAACATTGCCTGGGGCTGTCTTTAGTTCAGGATGTAGGCCATCTGCAATTCTGGAACCCGAAGCCCCACAGCAGTGGGTCGGGCAGCATCTGCAGTTGAACCTCCCAGATTCAGTGCCCTGGAGTGGGTACATCTTCCAGCATCAGGATGTTCCTGGAGATCTGTCTTCTTTCTCAGTGGTCCATCTCCCAGTGTCAGGGTCCTCCCGGAGTTCCTTCTTCATTTTATGGAAGTCGACCTCCTTTCTCCGACACTGGGTCAGTGACGTTGGGCATCCTTTCAATGTGGCGCCCGGACATGGCGACAGACTACGTACCATTCAGGCCTGCCCCGCTACTGAATAGGCCGTGGAACACCCAGGTGCATAATTAGCGAGGTCGGGACCCTGGTGCTTGGTGCGTTTTCCCACCAGTCTCCGCAGCGGGAAATAATCCACGTTCCCACCCTCGCCACGGCGCTTCGTCTCAAAATGGGAGAATTCCACCCAGCACCTCCAACCACACAGCACTGCGTCAGCACTTGCGCCAGAATGTCAGTGTCAGAGTTTGTGCTCAAGACTCTGGAGCGGGACTTGAACCCAAAAGTCTTCTGACTGAAAGAGTCTTAGCCATTAACTCACAGCTCACGTGGTGGTAGAAAAGCCAGGGATCTATAATAACCTGCTCCCTATCCCCTGCTACCTATCCCCCTCCCCGCCCTCCCCCAACCGCCCCCCCAACACCTCAGACCCTTGTCCTCCTGAAGATCACACTTTTGAGTTGATGATTCATTCACTTCCCTTTAGTTTTGTGAGGTTCCTTGCTTTTGATTGAATCCTTGGACCAGCGTTCCTCAAATACTTTCCCAGCGTGACGCCATTTTAATGCCTCGGACTTCATGTGACCCCGGAGTGAGAAATTGTAAGGTGCAGGGGCTGTTGCGGGTGCTGGGGACGGGGGGAGGGGCTGGGCCTTCATTGTGTTGAAGGGAGGGGAGGCTTCTGTTGCTGGCCAGGAGGGGGCTTTAGTTCTTGGCCAGAGGGGGGGGGAACAGGAGTTGGCCATTGGGGGAGTTGATTAATGGGTAAGCTTTCGATAAAATAAAAACCTTTTCGCAGGCTTTTTGCGAAGCAGCAATCGAGCCACAGAGAAGCATTTGGAGAGAGCATTAAGGGAAGAGGGGGGACATGGAGAGCACACATCTCCATTCAAATCCAGCAGACAGTTGTCGGCTTGTGGAGGAGGCAGCTCCTCACTTTTGGTGGCATTAAGAGCCTTCGGCAAATTGTGCTGGAGTAGTCTGAAGCCAGTTCCCAGCAGTTGTGACTTCACACCACAAAACTGCTCAGAGTCCGGCACATTGTGGATCTAATTGGCACTAACTTGGCAACCTCGTTTACAGAGGTCGGGGAAATGAGAAGTGTGCGTACCAGGGGTAGCATTTCTGACAAGGTTGGCAAGGACAGATCAAACATTCCTCTTGCCGAAACCCGTAATGTTTCTGTTTGAGGGCAGGGGAGGGCAAAGGTTTACCCCATGTATAAATGAAATAACGCAACAAAATCACCATCTGTCTCGGCAACTGGCACACCCAACAGAGGTAATGTTCCCATCAAGTCATCTGGATTGTTTTATGAGAGGCAACCTGCCATTTATTTTAAATACAAAACAGAAAGACTGGCGGAGATTCTGGAAAAATGAATTGGTCTTCCAAAACTACACTGCAGTCGGTTTCATGTGAGTTTGTTTAACAAAGGCCTCCACAAACAATGATTAACCTAAGACATTATTGGAACATTAAAATGTTATGGAAAATTGGTTGTGCTTTTAAAATGGGTGTGTGTTAGAAGGATTACGGTACCTGGTAATGCCGGAATACCATTGGTGGAGAATGTACTTGTTCCCATTGGTTAAGCCTATATGTTAGCTCCGCCCTGCAAGGCGGGGTATAAGAGCCCGTGCCGCCCCAGCAGCATTCTTCTGTACCTGCGCTGCTGGGGGAAACATCTAGCGTATTAAAGCCTTCAATTGTCTCCAATCTCGCTTCTGGAGTTATTGATCGTGCATCAGGGTGTTTGATCAAAATGTGCTATGACAGGACAGTGGAATATGACATTTATCACTTGGTTTGATAACACACTATCTCTCCTTCCCGAACTGCAGAATTGAGATGTTAACGGCTGATGAACTAGCCTTACTGCATTTAATTAAAGTGTAAAAATACATTTTTCCTGTACGGTTGCTGACGTTTGACAATGTATTTGAATTGTTAGAACAATCACGGAACTAAAGATCCACGCTTGATATTTGACATTGAAAGCCGCTTGACTTGGGGGGATGGTAAAGGCAAATTTACCATCGGGTGCATAAAGAAGGTTTACAAGATTGAGCCCAGTTATGTTGGGGAAGAGCAAGAATCAATGCGGGTTGATTGACAGGAAGGTGCCATTTTGTAGAGACCGACACGTTTCTTGACCAGTTTGACCCTGTACCGTCAGCTTCATTGATTCTCAGTGAAATGGGTCAAGGCTTTTGGCATGGTAGCTCTACTCGGCTGCCCCCCCCCCCCCTCACGTCCTCCTCCCTCCCTCCCTTCCCCCCCCCCCCTCTTCTCACGCCCCCCGCCCATCCCCCACCCGCCCCAAATTGCATGGTTCTCTGTATTCCATAGAACCACTGGCATGCATCCATTTGGAAGTTGCAAATATAACCATCCACTGACAAAGCCAGGTCTGCTGCCAACAACACAAGTGTTGGAATTTTTCCTTGGCTAAGAAGAAGAGAGGATATGACAACCCTACAGGATTGTCTGGGATGTTTGGAGAATTGATGATTAATCACTCGGACAATGCCAGAGCAAACCCAGAGGAAGAAATCAGAGGGACGTTCAAAAAATATGTGCTGCAGTTTTTTTCCCCATTTTCCTGCAACACTTTTGCTTATTAGTCATAAAACGAGAGCAGACTGAGGACATTTTCTTTTGACTGCCAGCCAACGGGCTTTCTCAACCATCAAACTTCCCTTCCTGGTTCCAAGGTTAGCTGATGCTGTAAGCGGTTCTCTATCGAGTTGTTGTCCCTCTCTCCCTCAAATCTACATTCATTAGATTCTCCTCAAAAAACTAATCCTTGACCCCCCCCTCCACCCTTGCAAATTACTGTTCTATTGACAAACTCCCTGCTCACCTCCATCGTTTTTCAATGTGTTGTCACTTCCCAAATTCAGGCTCGTTTTTCCTTGAACCCCCAACACAACATTGAAATGTTTCCTATAAAAGTCACAAATAACATTCCACATGAATCTGACAGGGGTAAACTATCCCTCTCAGCCCTACACAAGTCACCTGTGGCCATTGACCACACCATCCTCCTCCATCTCTCCTCTCCCGCCTAGCTGGACAGGATTACATCAAGCTAGTTCCATTCTTATCCATGTACTCATCGCCAGAGAATTGCCATCAATGGCATCTCTTCTTATTCCTCATTACCTATCATAATCAATGATCTTTATTAGTGTCACAGGTAGGCTTACATTAACACTGCAATAACGTTGCTGTGAAAATACCCTAGTCTCCACATTCCTGCGCCTGTTCGGGTACACTGAGGGAGAATTCGGAATGTCCAATTCACCTAACAGCACGTCTTTTGGGACTTGTGGGAGGAAACCGGAGCACCCGGAGGAAATCCACGCAGACACGGGGAGAACGTGCAGACTCCGCACAGGCAGTGACCCAAGCTGGGAATTGAACCCGGGTCCCTGGCGCTCTGAGGCAACAGTGCTAACCACTGTGTTACCGTGCCACCCTCTGGCATCCCCAAGAATCAATCTATGGCCCCCTCCTTTTACTCATCCATTGCCCTTTGGCAACATCATCTGAAACATTTCAGCTTCCACCAATTCAATCCCTCACCATGCCAAACTATTCCTGACCTTGGTGATGTATTTGACTCTGAAATAGACTTCACCCGCAAATCCACACCATCACTTCGACTGCATATTTCGACTTCCGTAGCAACACCCATCTCCATCCCTTTCTCAAATCATCTGCTTTCGAAACACCTCATCTTTGTCTTTCTGACCTCCAGGTTTCTAACGCACAGCTTGCTGGCCTCTCACAGTCCACCCTCCGTAAGCCTGAGTTTGTCTAAAGGTCTGCTGCCCATGCAGTAACTCGCACCGAGCACCTTTCATCCGTCACCCTCATGCTCGCTGACCTACCTTGGCTCCTGGTTCAACAACACCTCAGTTTGAAAATTCCAATCCATGCGTTCAAACCTCTACAGAGACCGGTACTTCCCTCTCTCCGTAACCTCCTCCATCTCTCCAACCCTCTGAAACATCTGCACTCCTCCAATTCTGGCATCTTGAACATCCCCGATTTTATTCCCTCCACCATTGGTGGCTGTTCCTTCTGCTGCAAAGCCCGTAGACCCCTCTGCCTCTTGTGGTATTATCATAACTATCAGCATTACAAGGGTTAATGTGGTGTCAAGAGTAGCCACTAGAGGGAGCTGCAGATACAACTATATAAAGCAGTGATGCTGGACCTTAGAGGAGGAGTGTATGCAGGAAATAGCCAGTTGAGTGTGGCCTCAACCGGGACCTGGGATTCATGTCGTATTACATTCATCCCCTACCATCTGGCCTGCTAAATCCTACCAACTGTCCTGGCTTGGTACAATTCACACCTCTTTAACCTGGGGTTACCCCATCTCTGGATCTGTAAAGATTTAATCACCTGCTAATGCTCGCATTCCAAGCTTTGTTTGGCATCTTTGAATCTGTCTATATAGATGTTTCTGGAACAGACCTCTTCATTCACCTGAGGAAGGAGCAGCGCTCCAAAAGCTAGTGATTCGAAACAAACCTGTTGGACTTTAAGCTGGTGTTGTAAGACTTGTTACTGTGCTCACCCCAGTCCAACGCCGGCATCTCCACATCATGGCTTCCCTCTTTGAGACAGTCCTTAAAACCTGCCTCCTTGATCCAGCATTGGCTCACCTTTCCTTGCCTTACTTGTTGGCACATTTTGTTTCATTACGCCTCGGTGGAGATGCCTGGGGAGGATTTATTCTGTTAAATGGGGTTACACAAGTACAAGTTGCTGTTTCCAATTGACTTGGGAGGATGTTGTTCTGTGAGGATCGTTGCATAGAGGAACCAATCGCGGGAGCCAGGTTCCAGGGCAGAAGGAAGTGTTTGGTTGGACAAAGAAACCTCCAGGAATATGTCGCAAGTAAAGTTGGCAACAGCGCTGAAAAGAATGGAGGATATTCCAATCTAAACTCGCAAGAGCCGTGATACCCCCCAAGAAAGAACAAACAAAACATAAAACACGTCCGTTTACGCTGACTTTTTCTTCCTATTGTCTCTTCTTTCCCTCTCTCAGTGTCTCGATGGACACATTAGTTAGCAACATAAAATATGAATACTCAAACCTACACAAAACATGCGGGATGTGCAATGTACCACTTATTTTTGTCCGCTTTATCTTCTGACCTCGAACGACACATCAGAACTACATCAGAAGTGGGGTAAACTGGGTATCGTACCCGCGCATGTTATATTCTGTTCAAAAAATATATTGTGCATTCCATTCCGTAAATGAAGTTGTGGGATGGTTCCTGACTGTTGCTGGAATAAAACATAGAACATACAGTGCAGAAGGAGGCCATTCAGCCCATTGAGTCTGCACCAACCCACTTAAACCCTCACTTCCACCCTATCCCCGCAACCCAACAACACCTCCTAACCTTTTTGGACACTAAGGACAATTTATCATGGCCAATCCACCTAACCTGCACATCTTTGGACTGTGGGAGGAAACCGGAGCATCCGGAGGAAACCCACGCAGACACGGGGAGAAAGTGCAGACTCCGCACAGACAGTGATCCAGCGGGGAATCGAACCTGGGACCCTGGCGCTGTGAAGCCACAGTGCTATCCACTTGTGCTACCGTGCTGCCCTAATTCTGGTGAGTGATAATTTTCCATTTTGTTGGCCATTATATGAAAACATGTCAAGGACTGTTTTAGAAATGGGATTGCGAGTTGATTGGACGGAGTGAGAAAATTGCCCCACGTGAATATTTTGTGGAGAAAGGTGGAAAGTTTTTTTTGGTTGGTGTTCCATGTCGCGAGGAACAGTCCAGGAACGCTGATTGGAGGTTTAGATAACAACAATCAGTGACCCAGATAAGGTCAGGTGTGGAGTAAACTAATTCTAATGGTAAGAGAATCAGAGGGAGAGATGAGAGTTTATTTTACGCAGTGAGTTCTTATGATCTGGAATGCGCTGCCTGAAAGGGCGATGGATAGAACAAAGAACAAAGAAAAATTACAGATCAGGAACAGGCCCTTCGGCCCTCCAAGGCTGTGCTGATCCAGATCCTCTGTCTAAAACTGTCGCCTATTTTCTAAGGATCTGTATCCCTCTGCTCCCTGCCCATTCGGGTATCTGTCTAGATACATCTTAAATGACGCTATCGTGCCCGCCTCTACCACCTTTGCCGGCACTGCGTTCCAGGCACCCACCACCCTCTGCGAAAGAACTTTCCACGCATATCTCCCTTAAACTTTCCCCCTCTCACCTTGAACTCGCGACCCCTAGTAATTGAGTCCCCCACTCTGGGAAAAAGCTTCTTGCTATCCACCCTGTCTCTACCTCTCATGATTTTGTAGACCTCAATGAGGTCCCCCCTCAACCTCCGTCTTTCTGACGAAAATAATCCTAATGTACTCAACCTCTCTTCATAGCTAGCACCCTCCATACCAGGCAACATCCTGGTGAACCTCCTCTGCACCCTCTCCAAAGCATCCACATCCTTTTGGTAATGTGGCGACCAGAACTGCACGTAGTATTCCAAATGTGGCCGAACCAAAGTCTTATACAACTGTAACATGACCTGCCAACTCTTGTACTCAATACCCCTTCCGATGAAGGAAAGCATGCCGTATGCCTTCTTGACCACTCTGTCGACCTGCGACCTATCGACCTGAATTTGGATGTATGTTAGTTCTTTCATTGAGCCAATAGGCACATGATAGGCCCAGTCATGATTCGATAAGAGTGCACAGTTTCTCACTGCAGTAAAGGGCGCGAGTTACTGGCCTTGCCACGTCCGAGTTGGTATCGCGACAAGGCCATTAGGCTTATTTAAATAAGTACGCACCAGATTCTCTGAGCTCCCGGGAACTAATGGCCTCCCTAGCCAGGCCTCGACTGGGCGCCATGTAGTGCTGGTCCACATAAATGTGGACAGGGCATAATGGAACCTGGGGGGTCTCCTATGCCACTGGAAGCCCTGGGTGATTGAGGAAAGGGCAGGGTAGCACTCTGGCTCTCCCTCTGGCACCCAGGCACCTCGGCACTGCCACTCAGCCACTGTCAGGGTGCCCAGGTGGCACTGCTGGGCTGGCAGGGGTGCTGCCAGGGTAGCAGTGCCATGATGCCCAGGTACTAGGGTGGCATTTCCAAGGGCCGTGGCCATGCCTATGAAAAGGTGGATGACGGGGGGTATGAAGGGTGAAGGAGTGAAGGGCAGATATGAAGGGGCCTCATAAAGGTTGCGGGGTTGAAGGGTGGGGGTCCTGAAAAGCGATGTGCCTGAAAGGGGGAGGGTAGGCCTGAAAAGGGCTGTCCTCAGCAACTCCATAGTGGGGTGTCCTCATTTGGAGGGGGGGTAATGCCCATGTGTGCGTGGGTGACTTTGTCCATGTGTAGGGGATGTGGGGGACCCTCAAGCACACTTAGAGATCGGGGCACCCTTTCAAAATGGCGGCCCGATCTCTGAGGGATGGTCTCGTCGTAAGTGAGGGCTTGACTGGGAATAAAATCCCCAGGATCCAAATTGTGGTTGAATAGCGGCGTGGATCTCACTGAAAAAGCTGACGAAAAACACCCACCAACTCACCCAAAATGACACTTAGGGCTGGATTCTTCCACCCCGCCTGCCACAACGCGGACAATGGAAAAGGCCATTGACCTCGGGCGGGATTCTCCGGTCGCCGGGCGAGCGGGGTGGTAGAATCCCGCCCTTAGAAATTGTTTGATTGAATTCCGCGCAATGAGTCAGGAGTATGCATTGAATTGCTTATGGAATCCCTACAGTGTCAAGGAGGCCATTCTGCCCATCGAGTCTGCACCGACCCTCCGAAATAGCGCCCTACCTCGGCGCGATCTCCTGCTCTATCCCAATAACCCCACCTAACCATTGGACACTAAGGAGCAATTTAGCATGGCCAAACCACCTAACCTGCACATCTTTGGACAGTGGGAGGAAACCAGAGCACCCGGAGGAGAACGTGCAAAATCCACTCAGTCATTCTAGGTCACAATCGAACCCGGGCCCCTGGAGCTGTGAGGCAGCAGTGCTAACCACGCTAACGCTGTGCCGTCCTAAATACTATATGAAAGCACTTTGAAGGTAGAGTCATTAGTAATTAATAACGGGGGCGATTTAACCATCGGATTGCGCCCAGCTCAGATCTGGGCCGTTAAATATGGGCTGCGATCTCGCCAATGCAGCCGTCAGGAAACACTCCATCAATTGAGCCCAAAATGACAGTTAGAAATGTTTCCGTTAAATTGCTCCCGACAGCGCAGAAGGGGGCTATTCAGCTCATCGAATCCCTACTGGCAATCAAAACTCTCCTTTGATAAACTACTCCCTTATTCTCTTTACAAGTGTTCATAGAATTTACAGTGCAGAAGGAGGCCATTCGGCCCATCGAGTCTGCATCGGCTCTTGGAAAGAGCACCCTACCCAAGGTCCACACCTCCACCCCATCACCCAGTAACCCCACCCAACACTAAGGGCAATTTTGGACACTAAGGACAATTTATCATGGCCAATCCACCTAACCTGCACATCTTTGGACTGTGGGAGGAAACCGGAGCACCCGGAGGAAACCCACGCAGACACGGGGAGGATGTGCAGACTCCGCACAGACAGTGACCCAAGCCGGAATCGAACCTGGGACCTTGGAGCTGTGAAGCAATTGTGCTATCCACAATGCTACCGTGCTGCCCTAACTGTTCCAGTGATATATCATCAGGGCAGGGCCAGGAGACAGATATTTGAGTTCAACGCCTGGTTTTCTTTCACATTTAGTCAACAGAGATCAGGTGGAGGTGAAGTGTTCGGATGTGGGAATAAAGAAATGGCCGGAAATCAGTAACAAGGTGTAAGGACAGAGATAGCGGTGGGCTTGGGTGGAGGCCTTTATTCACAAATGATTGAAGGTGACAGGACCAGTTAGCGAAGCAGTTGAAAAGGTATATGGGCCTTGAAATAAAATGAAAATCAACAGTGCTGCTGGCCTGCCTTGGTCTGCTTTCAAAGCCAGCGATTCAGCCCTGTGCTAAACCAGCCCCTGGGCATTATGAATAGAGGCATGGTGTGGGTGTTAAAGGTCAACAGTTCTCCAAATGTTCCCGTCCCGTCTGCGGGCCAGAAAACCCTGGCCACGGAGGATAAAAAGTTTTGCTTTTTGAATAAATAATCTGTATTGTCCCAAGTAGGCTTACATTAATGAAGTTTCTGTTCGGGTACACAGAGGGAGATTTCAGAATTCTCAGCCGGTACAGGAATTGAACCCGCGCTGCTGGCCTTGTTCTGCATCACAAACCAGCTGTCTAGCCCACTGAGCTAAACCAGCTCTATATTTGCTTATATTTATTTTTGTTTGTATTTGTATTTATATTTGTTCACTCGGAGGGGAATTTGCAAGTGATGATGTTCCCAGGTATCGGCTGCTGTTGTCCTTGTCGATGGCCAAGGGTTTGTAAGGTGCTGAAGAAGGTGAGTTGGTGCATGGACCTTGCAGATGGTGCACACTGCTGCCACTGTGTGTCAGTGGTGGAAGGGATGGCCCTTAAGATGGTGGATGGGGTGCCAATCAAGCGGGTGAAAGCAAGTTACTGCGGATGCTGGAATCTGAAACCAAAGAGAAAATGCTGGAAAATCTCAGCAGGTCTGGCAGCATCTGTCGGGAGAGAAAAGAGCGAACGTTTCGAGTCCAGGTGACCATTTGTCAAAGCTAATCAAGCGGGTCTGCTTTGTCCAGGGTGGTGTGCAGCATTTTGAGTGTTGTTGGAGCCGCACCCCCTCGGACAAGTGGAAAATTTCCCATCACACTCCTGACCTGTTCCTTACAGATGGTGGGACAGGCTTTGGGATGTCAGGAGCTGAGTTACTCTCTGTAGAATTCTCAGCCTCTGACCCATGCTATCCCTAAATCATTAGTGATGTACCAGCTGGGGTTCTGTGTCCAATTCTGGGCCCCCCAATTCAGGAAGGAGGTGAAAGCTTCGGAAAGGGTACGGAAGAGATTCACAAAATCACAAAACACTAGTATGCAAGTTCAGCAGATCATTGCAAGGCAAATGGAATTTTGGCCTTTATTTCAAAGGGAATGGTGTGTAAAAATAGGGAAGTCTTGCTAAAATTATATAAGGCACTGGTTAGACCTCACATGGAATACTGTGTCCCCTTATCTAAGGAAAGATAGACTGGCATTGGAGGCAATCCAGAGAAGGTTCACTCGGTTGATCCCAGGAAGGGAGGGATTTTCTTATGAGGGGAGGTTGAGTAGGTTGGGCCTGTGCTCATTGGAGTTTAGATGAATGAGAGACGATCTTATTGAGACATACAGGATTCTCAGGGGACTGGCAGTGTAGATGTTTTCTCTTGTGGGCGAATCTAGGACCTGAGTAAGGAGGTCACGCATTGAAGACAGAGATGAGGAGGAATTTCTTCTCTCAGAGGGGAGTGAATCTGTGGAATTCTTTGCCGCAGAGAGCTGTAGAGGCTGGGTCATTAAGTATGTTCAAGGCTGAGAGAGACACATTTTTAAATCAGTCAGGGAATCAAGGATTATGGGGATAAGGCGGGAAAATGGAGTTGAGAATTATTACAGCACATCAATCGTGATCTCATTGAATGTCAGAGTGGATTCTATGGGCTGAATGGCCTACCTCTGCTCCCATGTCTTCTGGACAATGATTCCAGAATGAAGTGGAGAAGCTGGGACTAATCTCCGTGGAGGAGATTCAACAGAGGTGTTTAAAATCAGGAAGAGGTTCGATAGAGCAAAGGAAGAGAAACTACTTCCAACGGCCGAGGGTCAATAATCAGTGGACGCCGATTTAAGGCGATTGACAAATGAAACTGAGGAGGCGCAAGGAAAAAATCTCCTTACGCAACGAGTGGTTCGGATTTAGGATGCGTTGCCTGATAGCGTGGTGGATACAGATTCAAATCACAGCTTTCAAAAGGGAATTTGATTGATAATTGAAGGGGGAAAAGTATTGCAGGAATATAGGGAAAGAGTGGGGGAGTGGGACACTTTTTTTTATTTGTTCATGGAACGTGGGCGTCGCAGGCTGGGCTGGCATTTATTGCCCATTGTTGCTCGTTTTAGCCTTAGTTTAATTGCTCTTGTTCTATCACCTTTGCTCTTGAGTCGCCAGGTATCTTTCTGATACCGCCACGTGGTTCAAGTCCGGGTAATGATCAATAATCCAACACACCGCTTAGTAAGAGTTAAATCAATGCACATTTATTATATACAGTAATCAACACTAATACATTAATTCTACTTCTAAGCTATTTCCTACAACTAACAGGCCAATACTAAACTTTGGAAATGGCCCACCAGGTCAGGGAAACGAATGGCCTTTCGTATGGGTTCTGAGCCTGCGGGATTCAAAGCTGGTACAGGTCGATAGCCAGGAGCGCCTATCTCGTAGCGAGCGTTGAAGTAAGACTTACGATTTTAGCGGCTGTTGCAGAAGGTCAGCAGAAGGGTCTCGAAGGGTTCGGAAGGATGGAGAAGGAGAAGAAGGGTCGATTTGAACTTGGACTCTATTCTTATAGTCCCCAGGGGCTTCCCGCCTTTCGGGGCGGACCCGGTATCTGGTTCCAAGTGATTGAACTTCGTCCCAATCACTTGGTTCGATATTCTCCAATGCTGGGGCGATTCCTTGATCGATGGGCGGTTTTGGGGTGGTCGTTCACCTCTCTTTGTGTAGGCTCCTGCTGGCGCCAAAAAGTCTGGGTTGGCTTTGTGTGTCTAATTTGTTGCACATTGTTCCCGGGGATTGCTAATTAATATTCAGATGGCTGGTGTGTTGTGATGCTGGTGGCTGCAGGTATCGATTCTGTCTGACCTCTCCAGAGGCGAATACATAGTTTTACCTACAGCTGCTTGTTTTTAGTCCTGTTGGCTAATTTTCCCATCAGCCTTTTCCGTTCGCCATTTTAAATCGGGGGTGGCCATTCTAAATCGGGTGTTAGCCATTTTAACTGGCGACACCATCCCTAATTGCCCCTGAGGGGCTGTTAGGAGTCAACCGCATTGCTGTGGATCTGGAGTCACATGGAGGCAAGACCGGGTAAGGATGGCAAATTTTAATAATAATAATCTTTATTTGTGCACCAAGTAGGCTTATATTACACTGCAATGAAGTTCCTGTGAAAATCCCCTAGTCGCCACACTCCGGCGCCTGTTCGTAGAGGGAGAGTTCAGAATGTCCAATTCACCCAACAAGCACACCCGGAGGAAACCCACGCAGACACGAGGAGAACGTGCAGACTCCGCAGACAGTGACCCAAGCTGGGAATCGAACCCGGGTCCCTGGCGCCGTGAAGCAACAGTGCTAACCACTGTGCTACCGTGCCGCCCATTCCTTCCCGGAGCGGCATTAGTGAACCAGGTGGGCTTATGCAACCATTGACAATGGTTCCGTGGTCATCATTGGACTTTTTAATTCCAGATTTTCTTTGCCGGGTTGCTCTTCGAATGAGCCAGCAAGACTCGATGGGCCTCCTTCTGCACTCTGCTACTCAGTGAACCTATAATTAGTGAACAGCAAACAGTACAGCTACGCTGACCCCGATGCAGATTAAGGGCTGATTATCTGCAATAATTTCCCTTCGCACCTGCTCGTTCTGTTTTCTTTGCCACTTTTGTTTCATAGAATTTTCTCTTGTTATCTTTTGGAGTTCTTTCTCCCCCTGCGTTATATTTGAAATTCGTTCGTTTTAGCAGAACTGGGTGGGAGTCTCTCCCGCTCTGCCCTCCCCACGACTGGCACGGGAAAATGTACTTGAACAGTTTGCGGAGCTCCGCCAGCAGCTCCAGCACATCCCGCTGGATCCACGTGAGGCAGCATCGCGGCAGGGTGCGTGCCGGACGATGGAAGGTCAGTGGGCAGGACCCACGCTGGAGGAGCCGTGCACAGGCTCTGCTCTCCAGTACAAAAAAATCAGCACCAGGAGTGGTGATGAATCCCCTTTTTCCCGGATCAACTCCTGAAGTCATTCAGGGTAATAAAAGACGATTGCTTCGAAAGAAGAAAATGAATCACTTTAAGCATCGAAACATTTCATTGCAGGGATGACAGCTTGCCCTAGTTGCGTTTTCTTTGTGGATTAATAGATGAATTTGGGAATGGCAGTGATCCACTTTGTTTGCTTAGTTTGCGTTTTCTCACACCACACAATTGAGTGGCCCAAACAACAGCTTGCATTTGTCTAGCGCCTCCCATGTCGCAGAATGCCTCAAACGGGCATCACAGGAACGCTATCAGGAACCATTTGACACCAAGCCATATTTAGCTATCAGGAGAGGTTGAATAAACTGGGATTGTTCTCCCTCAAGAGATGGAGGCTCAGGGGAGACCTGATAGAAGTTTATAAAATGATTAGGGGTATAGAATGGGAGAACAGTTGGAGGCATTTTCCCAGGGCGGAATTAACAATTACAAGGGGGCACAAGGTCAAGGTGAGGGGGGGAACGGTTCAGTGGAGATGTGTGGGGAAGGTTTTTTACACAGAGGGTGGTGTTAGCCTGGAATGCACTGCCAAGTGAGGTGGTTGAGGCAGGTGCGTTGGCGACCATTAAGACTTATCTGGATAGGCACATGAACAGAAGGATTTAGGCGGTTGGTCGAAATAGGACCCGTGATCGGCACAGGCTTGGAGGGCCGAAGAGCCTGTTCCTGTGCTGTATTGTTCGCTGCATTAATGAGGCTCAAGGGTGAGTTACCAAAAACTTGATGAAAGAGAGAGTTTTTAAGCAGGTTTTTTTAATTCATTGGATGTCATAGAATTTACAGTGCAGAAGGAGGCCATTCGGCCCATCGAGTCTGCACCAGCTCTTGGAAAGAGCACCCGACCCAAGGTCAACACCTCCACCCTATCCCCATAACCCAGTAACTCCACCCAACACTAAGGGCAATTTTGGACACTACGGGCAATTTATCATGGCCAATCCACCTAACCTGCACATCTTTGGACTGTGGGAGGAAACCGGAGCACCCGGTGGAAACCCACGCACACACGGGGAGGATGTGCAGACTCCGCACAGACAGTGACCCAAGCCAGAATCGAACCTGGTACCCTGGAGCTGTGAAGCAAATTGTGCTATCCACAATGCTACCGTGCTGCCCGTGATGTGGGCAACACCTAGCCAGCATTTATTGCCCATCCCTAATTGCCCTTGATCTGAGTGGGATTTCAAAGGGCATTTGTTGTAGATCGAGAGTCACACGCCCAGGCCAGGCCAGGTAAGGGTCCCTTCTCGAAAGGACGTAAATGAATCAGATGGTCTTTGACAACAGTGGTTTCGCTGTCATCTTTACGTTTTTAATTCCAGATTTTTTTACAATCAAATTCAAATTTCACCCTGTGCTGTGGTGGGATTCGAACAGGAGTTGGCGAAACGTTACCCTGGGTCACTACTTCCGATCATAATACACCCAAACCACCACCTCCCCCTTTGAGTGCTGAAAGAAGGAGAGATAAAGAGGTGGAGAGTTTTAGTGAGGGAATTCTCGAGTTAGTGGTCCGCAGACAGATGAAGGCACGGCCACCAATGGTGAGACAGCAGGGAAGCACAGATAGCTATTTTATAATCTTTATTGTCACAAGTAGGCTTACATTAACACTGCAAAGAAGTTACTGTGAAAAGCCCCAAGTCGCCACACTCTGGCGTCTACACTGAGGGAGAATTCAGAATGTCCAAATTACCTAACAAGCACGTTTGTGGGACTTGTGGGAGGAAACCGGAGCATCCGAAGGAAACCCACGCAGCCACGGGGTGATGTGTTGGGTGTTCTGGATCACAAACGGGTCACCAACACTGGAAGTGATGCAACTCTATATTATTATAAGGTTAACTATATTAACATACTTGACCTGTGGGTAAATGCAATACCAGCTTTAACTGTTGACCTTTGCCTAGTCCTAACCAGGTGATGCACTCAGCACATGGTGAATGTCTGTGTTGCAGGCTGTGAGCTCTGTGCTCCGAGCTGGCTGCTACTAGAATGAATGGGAACTCTCCTGTCCCCTGTCTTTATAGTGCGTGTGCTCTCACTGGTGATTGGCTGCGGTGTTGTGTCTGCTGATTGGTCCCACTGCATGTCCATCAGTGTGTGTGTGTGTGTCTGCACCATAATATACTGGTGTATATTATGACATCCCCCCTTTTATATAAAGAACATGTGCCTGCATGACAATAAATATCATGTTGTGAATGTACCTGACTATGTGTGTGCGTGTTATTTACATGACTATGTACATGAGGCTAATCTATTTACACGGGAAGGTGCCTGGTGCAGAGAAATAGGGTGTCACACCAACAACGAAATGAACATTATATACAAACTACTGGAACGATGAAACAGGATAACAGAACAGATCAAAGAGTCCAACATTGTAACACTCATAAGTCAAGTCTCTGAGGTGGGCGATGAATTCTGTTTGACCGCCTCAAAGGTGGGTCAGGAGCCACCGTCTGAGGAATGGGCTGGGCCACGGCGGAGTGAGGAGGATGCAGAGTATTCGGAATCTCCACATAGTCCGGGTTGGGGACAACAGGAGGGCGTGGCACCGGTGGAGGATCAAATAGCGAGCGTGGAATGAGACGAAGGGCACGTCAATTGTGGCGGCGAATGGAACCATCTGGCAGACGAACCAGGAACGAGCGGGGAGACACCTGCCGAAGAACCACAGCAGTTGCAGACCAGCCACCCTCCGGAAGTTGGATGCGGACGTTATCATCCGGCGCCAGAGCAGGGAGATCAGTCGCCCGAGCGTCATGCGCCGCCTTGTGTTGTGCACGAGACTGTTGCATCCGCTGAAGGACCGGAACATGGTCGAGGTCTGGGACGTGAATGGATGGCACCGTGGTCCTGAGGGTGTCACCCATGAGCAGCTGGGCTGGCGACAGGCCCGTGGAGAGTGGGGCCGAACGATAGGCCAGCAAGGCGAGGTAGAAGTCGGATCCTGCATCGGCAGCCTTGCAGAGGAGCCGTTTGACGATGTGGACGCCCTTTTCCGCTTTGCCATTGGATTGGGGGTGCAGGGGACTAGATGTCACATGCACAAAGTTGTACCTGAAGGCAAAGTTGGACCATTCCTGGCTCGCGAAGCAGGGGCCATTGTCCGACATCACAGTGAGTGGGATGCCATGATGAGCAAAGGTCTCCTTGCAGGCACAGATGACCGCCGATGATATGATGTCGTGCAGGCGTACGACCTCCGGGTAGTTCCAAAAATAGTCTACAATCAGAACATAGTCTCTGCCGAGCGCATGGAACAGGTCAACGCCTACCTTAGACCAAGGGGATGTGACCAATTCATGGGACTGTAGGGTCTCACGTGGTTCGGCCGGCTGGAACCGCTGACAGGTGGGGCAGTTGCGCACTGTGTTGGCGATGTCCTCATTGATGCCGGGCCAGTACACAGCCTCTCGGGCCCTCTGTCGGCATTTCTCCAAGCCAAGATGGCCCTCGTGTAGCTGTTCCAAAACGAGCTGGCGCATGCTGTGCGGGATAACAATGCGGTCCAGCTTCAGGAGGACACCATCGACTACTGCCAGATCGTCTCTGATATTGTAGAACTGCGGGTATTGGCCCTTGAGCCACCCGTCCATCATGTGGCGCATGACATGCTGTAGTAGGGGGTCAGCCGCAGTCTCGCGGCAAACATGGATAAGGTGTTCATCCGTGGCCAGCAGATTGGAGGCCGTGAAGGCCACATGGGCGTCAACCTGGCAGACGAACCCCTCTGGGTCACACGGGGTGTTGACTGCCCTGGACAGAGTGTCGGCTATGATCAGGTCCTTGCCCGCGGTGTATAGGAGCTGGAAATCGTACAGCCAGAGTTTAAGCAGAATGCACTGGAGGCGAAGGGTCATATCATTCAGGTCTTTTTGTATAATGTTGACCAGCGGGCGATGGTCGGTCTCAACAGTGAATTGGGAGAGGCCGTACATGTAATCATGAAATTTGTCGACCTCAGTCAACAGGCCCAGGCACTCCTTTTCGATCTGCGCATAGCGCTGTTCCTTGGGGGTCATGGCACGTGACGCATATGCAACGGGGGCCCATGATGAGGCCTCACCGCGTTGCAGGAGCACCGCCCCAATGCCAAATTGACTGGCATCCGTTGAAATTTTTGTTTCCTTCGTAGGATCAAAAAATGCCAATACGGGGCTCCTCCCATTCGCGCTCGTGGGCGGGAAGCCATTGGAAGTCTGTCGTCTTCCTGACCAGGTTCCGGAGAGCTGTGGTATGGAGGCGAGGTTGGGGGTGAACTTCCCCAGGAAGTTGACCATGCCCAAAAATCGGAGGACCGCCTTCTTATCCGCTGGCTTCTCCATGGCCGTGATGGCTGCCACCTTGTCCGCATCCGACCGCACACCCAACCGGGAGATGTGGTCGCCTAGGAACTTGAGTTCCGTCTGGCCGAAGGAACATTTGGCTCAGTTGAGACGAAGGCCTTGGTCCCGTATTCGTTTGAAAACGTGCTGGAGGTGACTGATATGCTCCTGCGGGGTGGTGGACCAAATGATGATGCCGTCAACATAGATACGCACACCCTCAATGCCCTCCATCATTTGCTCCATGATCCTGTGGAATACTTCTGATGCCGATATAATCCCAAACGACATCCAGTTGTAGCAGTATCTGCCAAACGGGGTATTAAAGGTACACAGCTTTCTGCTGGACCTGTCTAGTTGAATTTGCCAGAATCCTTTCGAGGCATCAAGTTTGGTGAAGATGTTGGCCCGAGCCATTCCGCACGTGATCTTGGGGATAGGGTAATGCTCCCTCTTTATGTTGCGATTCAGGGGCGTCATTCTCCGACCCCCCGCCGGGTCGGAGAATGGCCGTTGGCCGCCGTGAATCCCGCCCCCGCCAAAGTCTCCGGTACCGGAGATTGGGCGGGGGCGGGAATCGGGCCGCGCCGGTTGGCGGGACCCCCCGCTCAATTCTCCGGTCCGGATGGGCCGAAGTCCCGCCCAGAAATTGCCTGTCCCGCCGGCGTAAATCATAGCTGGTATTTACCGGCGGGACCAGGCGGCGTGGGCGGGCTCCGGGGTCCTGGGGGGGGGGCACGGGGCGATCTGACCCCGGGGGGTGCCCCCACGGTGGCCTGGCCCACGATCGGGGCCCACCAATCCGCGGGCGGGCCTGTGCCGTGGGGGCACTCTTTCCCTTCCGCCTCCGCCACGGCCTCCACCATGGCGGAGGCGGAAGAGACTCTCCCCACTGCGCATGCGCGGGAAACTTTCAGCGGCCGCTGACGCTCCCGCGCATGCGCCACATTTCCGCGCCAGCTGGCGGGGCACCAAATGCCATTTCCGCCAGCTGGCGGGGCGGAAATCCCTCCGGCGTCGGCCTAGCCCCTCAATGTTGGGGCTTGGCCCCCAAAGATGCGGAGCATTCCGCACCTTTGGGCCGGCGCGATGCCCGTCTGATTGGCGCCGTTTTTGGCGCCAGTCGGCGGACATCGCGCCATTGGGGGAGAATTTCGCCCCAGATCCTTTGGGTCAATGCAGATCCGGAGCTCGCCGGAAGGCTTCTTTACGCACACCATGGAACTGACCCACTTGGTTCCGTCACTCTGGAGAGCACTCCTTGGTCCTGGAGGTCCTGCATCTGCTGCTTGAGGCGGTCCTTGAGGGGTGCTGGGACTCTGCGAGGTACATGAACCACAGGCGTGGCGTCTTGTTTGAGCAGAATTTTGTAAGTGTATGGAAGCGTGCCCATGCCTTCGAAAATGTCGCGGTGCTGGTCGATGATGGCATTGAGTTGCGCCCTGAAGTCCGTATCCTGGAAGACAGACGTGTCCTCTGGAGAGAGAGAGTGTACTCGTTGAACGAGGTTTAGGAGTTTGCACGCCTGTGCGCCTAGCAGAGAGTCCTTCGAGGAGCCCACGATCTCGAAGGGAAGGATGGCTTTTCGCGAGTTGTGCGTCACTTCGAGTTGGCATGAACCGTTGGTAGCAGGAATGACTAGTAGTCCACTAGTTGGCAGGTTGACGGAAGAATGGTTGGTTTAACACCAAGGGTCTGAAAGGCTGACCACGCTAGGAGATTAGCGGAAGCACCAGTGTCCAGGCAGAATCGTATCTGGGATCGGTTGACCGTCAGGGTGGCGCACCATAATATACTGGTGTATATTATGACACGGGGGGGGAACGTGCAGACTCCGCACAGACAGTGACCCAAGCCGGGAATCGAACCTGGGACCCTGGCGCTGTGAAGCCGCAGTGCTAACCACTGTGCTACCGTGCTGGGATTGTGGGGCTGCAGGAGCTAACAGAGATAGGGAGGAGCAACGCCACAGAGGGACATGAAAACAAGGATCAGAATTGTGAATGCAAAGCGATGCTGTACCAGGTCAGCGAGCACAAGGGTGATGACGGGCAAATGGGTTTTGGCGCAGGTTAGTGTACGAGTGGCAGATTAGCGGCAAACGATTCTGGTGCCTGCCTGATCCAGCCTTTGCAAGACACTGTGTGCTGTGGCTGCGGCCTGGTTTCCATTTGATTTGCCATGCAGGCTTCAAAGGCGCAAACATTCTCACAACGGGAATAACCTATGGGATCTCAAAGGCAAATATGCTGGTTTTAAAAGTATTAGCTCCATTCTAGTGTCACAATGAGACCAGCTTGAATTGTTGTAAAAGAGACAATTTAACATTTGAAAGTAGTTAATTAGTTTAAAAATAAACAGAAATCTGACCACATTACCAACTGGATAACTTGCACAAAGTGCGCGCTCAGTCCAAATCTTAGGAGGCAATACTGCCATCTAGTGACTGAGAGGGAGACGGGTTTTACTGCAGTTCCTTCATCTAAAGGCTGATCTCAGTGCCGTAATCTCTCTCGCGACGCACATTGCTATGGCTCCCTCAGTAGCACAGGGACTGTATAAACACCTTGTCCATAACGCGGCCTCTTTCCGTATGTCCAATGTCTCCACTGAGACTACTGCAGGGGAAACTCTGGGTCCCGATCCACCTATAGGTACACAAACAGCAGATAACTAAAGATATTCTCCCAAACGTTGCTTCAAGATTTGCAACTCAGATCCCTTTGCTGACCCCTTGCATTCTGCTGCCTGTGTCTCGCCCTGGAGGATTGGAGGCAATAGTCCCACGATATGTAGAGTTCCCGGGCAAAATCCACGTGCTAGGTGGCAGCTCTTTGGGAGCTTATTGGAGTGAAACGGAATTTGTTTTTTAAGTCACACCTCATTTCGATACGGAGCACCGACTGCTTCAAACATTCCCAGGTCCTCAATTAAGGATGGTTGAGTGTAGATTGTGTGTGTAAATCTTCATGACATCACATTGCAGGGCAATATAAAAGTAACAATCTTTATTGTCACAAGTAGGCTTACATTAACACTGCAATGAAGTTACTGTGAAAAGCCCCTAGTCGCCACACTCTGGCGCCTGTTCGGGTACACTGAGGGAGAATTCAGAATGTCCAAATTACCTAAACAGCACGTCTTTCGGGACCTGTGGGAGGAAACTGGAGCACCCGGAGGAAACCCACGCAGACACGGGGAGAACGTGCAGACTCCGCACAGACAGTGACCCAAGCCGGGAATTGAACCTGGGACCCTGGAGCTGTGAAGCAATAGTGCTAACCGCTGTGCTACCATGGGCAAGGCACCATACTGAATTGATTGGGGACAGGAAGGTAGGGTTGTGACATCCAAGCACTGCCCAGCAAAGCGAATGAGAACTACGGAATAGAAAGGTTAAAAGCCTTTTGCTTGAAGGGATACCTGTAATGACTCCTGAGTCTGTGCCACACCAAACTGAGAGTAGGCCGGGAGATTGACAAACCTGACCTTTGATCTCATCTTTCATTCAGCCGGCCTGTCCACACGTTGCAGAGATGCCCGTTGTTATTTAACTTCTTAACAGCAAGTGACAAATTGACTCATTGCATTTACACGGTTAGATTGCGACGGCCGCAGCAAAGGTTTAGCCACAAGAGAAATTTGTTCCACATTATCAAGGCAACCCAGTGTGCAGCCACTGCGAACGATTAGCATCAGCACAATGCCTCTTATCTACCGTAGCTGCAACGAAAGGACCAAGGTGGGGATGGAGGTTATGAAAGGGAATTGAGATCCGCTCTTTCATGCACCACCGTGACAGTGCTGCAGCATTTCTGCCATTAGGTGGCGGGAGAGTAGTATTTAAAGTAAAGTCGCCGAGTCCCAAATGCCCAGAGGCTGCTTTGCCCTTTGAGGGGGAGAGCTGAGTGGTGGCGATTTAACCTGAGGGTCACCACACCTCAGGTGAGGGGCAAGGTTGAGACGACGGGCCTTCATGAACAACCTCAGCCGATACGGGGATTGAACCCACGCTGTTGGCTCTGCATCGCGAACCAACCGTCCAGCCAACTGAGCTAAACCGGCCTCATTATACCTAATGCAACAAGACGGGCGTACCTGTGTAATATAACAATGTGATCACGCATCGAACACAATGCACAAGGTGAAACTGTACAGTTTGAAAGTGAGCGTGGGCCCAGAAGATTCAATTCAATGACAATTCAGCTTCCTCTGTCAACTCCAGCTGCCCTGCCTTCCAGATCTCTAAGCTCCTTCAATTCTGGCCTCTAGCTCATCCCTGATTTTCAGTGCCTCATCATTGACAGCCACATCTTTAGCTGCCTTGCCCCAAACCTCCGGAAATTCCTCCCTAAACCTCTCTCTCTCTCTCTCTCTCTGTCCTTCTCTGTGTCTCTCTCTCTGTCTCACTCTCTTTCTTACTCTCTTTCTCACTCTCTTTCTCACTGTCTGTCTCTCACTCTGTCTCTCTCTCTCTCTCTCTCTCTCTGTTTCTCTGTCTTTCTGTCTCTCACTCTGTCCTTCTCTCTCTCAGTTTCTCTCTCTCTCCCTCTCTCCCTGTTTCACCTTCTTTCAGGAGCTCCATAAGCCCAACATCTTTGTCCAAGCTTTTGGTCATGTTTCCTGACATCTTCCAATGTGGCTCAAGGCCAAACTCAATCTTGCAATGCTGCTTTGAAATGCCTTGGGACATTTTGCCATGTCAAAGGTGCTACACAAATGCAAATTAATGTTGCCCACACCCCTAAAAGGGACTGTGATGGGGGCTCCTCGGGTAAATCTGCCTTTTAAAAAACATTTTAACATCAGAGAAAATTGGAATCATTCACTCACTCGCAGAGTTTCCCACCAAACGTTTAAAGATCATCGGTAATGTTCAATTTTTCTGTGTTTGATTATGTGAGTCTGTTCACCATTGAGGCACACTGTACTTGATTGGTTAAGCCTGGGTGCAGACTCTGAGCAAAGTAAAAAAATATTGTAGAAAAAGCTGGACGTCAGAGCTGAAGTGCGGACATTTTAAAGCATTGTGGATAAAATCTCCTGTGTACATAGAGACTAGTGTCATCTCGGCATTTCTCCGGGATAGTTAAAATATACATTACCTGGTATATTATGAAGAACACAGCTTGTCCTACTTCCATTATTTCGCCCCATGGACACTTTGATCCTCAGCATCCTGTGGAGATATCCCAATTATCCATCAGATCCTCGGAAGACCTTGCACAGAATTAACATCAATGGTCATCTTCAGCCACTTATACCTTTGCTCCAGGAGCTTGGCCATTCACCCTTCAGTGAATTCCCATGGGAATACCGGGAATCCTATTCAATCATTGCAGTGTGGTGGAGACATCATCTACATCTTTAAACAATGTTTCTGAGTGGAATACACAGCCCAAAGTATCCTTTGGTAAAACACTTGCTATAAGTGAAGTAATGCTGCACATTTCAGAACACTGGATAGAGGTTTCTGATTGTGAGTGACTTCGGGCCAACTTCATTTCAAAGGACATTTGAAAACCAGTCTCAAAATCTTTCGCAGGAATCGTTGGATGTTTTCAACCTGATTGGTGAGTGTGATTGCCTTCCGATGGTTAAAAGGATTTAAGGAAGTCAACCTAGATCCAACACGAGTAAAAATCAGTGCCTAAAAAACACTCACCGTTCAGTGTAAATTGCCACTATATCGGAGTATTAGGGTGCCAGTTGGCGCAGCCAAGAGTTGAGGCCTGAGGGGGATCAGGCCCTTGAAAGTGGAGAAGGGGGGGGGGGGGGCGGGGGAAATGGAGGTTCTGGGGGGGGGGGCAGGTGAAGAGGGGTATGAAGGGGCGTCAAGAAGTTTGGGGGGAAGGGTGAAGGGGGATTCCTGAAAGGGGGGGTGCCTGCAAAGGGTAGGGGGGGGGGGGGGGGAGACCCAAGTGCATGCTTGGGGAGGGAGGAGTTAATGCCCCTGTCTACGGGGGTGCCATTGTCCCTGGGTGGGGGTGTGTGGGACCGTCAAGCTCACTTAGAGATTGGGGCGTACTTTCAAGAGGGCCTGGTGACACATTAAGCCCTCTCCGTGTTCGTGCGGACCAGTTCTAGATGGCACTCTGGCGAGGTCTCCTAGGTGTAGCTGTTGAGTACCAGCGGGAGAACTCGGCAGTACGCCTCATTTCAATCTGCTGATCTGGGTCATGCCCGTTGAGGGCGAGATCCAGATGGCGACATCTCGCGAGAAGCTTTGAGCGTCGCATCTCGCGAGATTCAACAGCCTCGTCCCGACACCAAGCCGGGCGCGATGAGGCCACTGAATCGCGCTCCCAGTCATTTTTATGGATGAATCGCGCCCAACAGGGTCGAGGGTCAGATAGCATATGTAAGTGTGGACTCTAACAAGGCTGCAATGGCTTTGTAATTGGGAGCGGATGTTCTGTTGTGTATAAGGTTAGTTTACAACAATGATATCGGTCATCCTGCAACATAAAAACAAGACAATGTCAACAGTTAGTGCACTCCAAAGTAACCCTAAGAAACACTTAATGAATATTTCAGGCAGTTATGATAAAAACTAAAGAAGAAATTTCAACGAGATTGGTGTACTTTTCGCCTATTGAACAAACGACTATTTGAGATATCCACATTTAATTACTGTATAACAAGCAAATCTCTTCATGCTTTGGTTTAAATATTTCAGTTGTCTGACACTAAAGAAATCTGTGATTGACTTTGGAATTTGGGGTACACGCCAGCAACCAATCAAAGTTAGATTGTTTAATTCAATATAAAATCCTGTACAGAAAGTGAAATAAAGAGTGGGAAAGAAAGATTGGATTAAGAGAGAGAGAGTGAGGTAAAAGAGAACGAGAGAGAGAAAGCGTAAAGGAAATTATTTTAATTTTATTTATTTTTAAGCCACAAACAATAATTAAAATCTAAAGGAATGTGACTCCACACTTATAAATTAGATTTTCAGTGCTAGAGAGGTTACTGACAGTAATTGAGACTTAACATGCCATCAAAAAAGTCACATTTGGATTGGGCCAGCCCTATTTCTTTTTGGCATGTTTGGTCAATAACCAGGTGGGTAAGTATCAGAGCGTCACATGCTTCCACCTATGTGAATTTTGGATTTTGCAGTGAGATACTGGTGTAGTGGAGAATTCAGGGCAAATTAGCAACAACATCCTGGCTTCCACCGACAACAAAGCATTTGTAAACACATGGTAGTTGCTGTCAAATTGACTCCATAAGAATGTCGACACCATTGTACTCAAAATCCAGGCCATTATATTGTACCAAAGATGTGCGAATATGGTTAGGGTAGATAATACCGCACGTCCCTTATTTACATTCTTGTTGATAAGATTTTTAAATTGATTGTCGTCACAATGTCCCTTGTTCAGTTTTTTGTGGGTGCAGCTCTGAACAAAAAAAAGTTACACCCCTTCCGTTCAATGTGGTTACATTTTCTGCAGTGTGGATCAGAAAGACCAAAATGGTTCTGTTTGTGTGCCATGTTGGATGCTTCACTTCGGTTCTTGGCCCTGCCATTCACAAAGGACTAGAGGATTCTACTGTTGTGCACACTGAGCATAACTTGATGTGTTGGGTGTTCTGGATCACATAGAGGTCACCAACACTTGAAGTAGTGCAACTCTATTTTATTAAAAGGTTAACTATTTAAACATACTTGAACTGTGGGTAAATACGATACCAGCTTTAACTAAAGACCTTTGCCTTGTCCTAACCAGTCGATGCACTCAGCACATGGTGAATGTCTGTGTTGCAGGCTGTGAGCTCTGTGCTACTCGAATGAGCGAGAACTCTGATGTCCCCTGTCTTTATAGTGCGTGTGCTCTCACTGGTGATTGGCTGCGGCGTTGTGTGTGTTGATTGGTCCCACTGCGTGTCCATCAGTGTGTGTCTGCACCATGATATACTGGTGTATATTATGACATAACTTACACACACAGCTGCGAGGGAAGCACAAAGGATTGGGGGAGGGATAGTCTTTAAAAGGCAGTTGGATAAACACGTGAGGGGGGAAATGAGGAAGAAGGGTGTGCTGAGACAGTGAGATCAAGTAGGATCGAAAGGAGCTCGCGTGAAGCGTATCATACAATCATAGAACTTACAGGGCAGTAGGAGGCCATTCGGCCCATCGAGTCTGCACCGGCTCTTGGAAAGGGCACCCTACTTAAGCCGACGCCTCCACCCTATTCCCGTAACCCAGTAACCCCACTTAACCTTTTGGACAGTAAGGGGCAATTTAACATGGCCGATCCACCTAACCTGCACATCTTTGGACTGTGGGAGGAAACCGGAGCACCCGGAGGAAACCCACGCAGACACGGGGAGAACGTGCAGACTCCACACAGAAACCCGAAGTCGGAATTCAACCTGGGACCCTGGAGCTGTGAGATAGCAGCGGTAACCACCGTGCCGCCCAGCTTGAAGGGGGCACAGTGGTTAGCACTGCTGCTTCACAGCACCAGGGACCCGGGTTCAATTCCAGCCTTGCGTCACTGTGTGTGTGCAGTTTGTACGTTCTCCCCGTGTCTGCTTGGGTTTCCTCCACGTGCTCTGGTGGCCTCCTACAGTCCAAACATGTGCAGGTTAGGTGGGTGGACATGATACATTGCCGCTTCGTGTCCAAAAGGTTCGTTGGGGTTACTGGGTTATGGTAATAGGGTGGGGGTGTGGGACTAGTTAGGGTGCTATTTTGGAGGGTCGTTGCAGACTCGATGGGCCGAATGGCCTCCTTCTGCACTGTAGTGATTCTATGAAACGGACCACTTGGGCGGAATGGTCTGTTTCTCTATCGACGCAATTCCACGTAATTGCCCCTCATCAAAGCCAGCATTGCGTCCCGTCAAGGTACAGAGCTTTGGCCCCAGGGAGGTCCCGTCACACTTTTGCCATTTCTCGATCAGTAATGAGAAACACATCAAAGAAAACTCTAGAAACTGGGTGCTTGTCTTCCCTGAGCACTGATGCTTGATACAGTGTTCAATTGATATCCTGGCTCTTTCACACAATTACCCTCAGGTGTCAGGGAAGAAATTTCACAACTGTTTCATCCACTCAGATGATTTACCTGTGGCTATTCACCTTCCTCAGGAGATTAAATAAAGTGGAGCGAGCCCATGACAGTGAAAATTGTACAAGCTCTGTTGAGAGCAGAATGAACTCAGAGGGCCAAAGGGTATTTTCCATGTCTCTGCTTTATGACCTTAATAATAATTTTATGATGTTTCAGTCCAGTTTGGCTCATAACTCTCGCCAAATACCCGACGGGCTCAGGGAGGAGCAGTGGCGGTGGCGAAACAGGTTATACAGCCTCACAAAAAAAAAATCCCTTTTTTTTCTGTTTTGCAGTCTTAACGGTCACTGTGGGGCATATTTGCTGCTGTTATTTTAACTTTCCCAGAGACGTAGATATGAAAGGTGCGCGAAACCCCTGAAAAGTAACAACTGCAAATGGACGTTAGCACTTTTTAAAAACAAATAAAAGCGTCGCTTCTGGTTTTTGAGGGTCATGAAGTGAGTGGATTAACCTACATGTTTTTAGCACATCGCCTCGAAGCCCTACGCAGTGAACCAGCCGATAAATAAATAACCCTCATAATCAGTTGAGAACTACAATTAGGAGGAATTTAAACAATTGAGTTGGAAGAGAGGAGGTCGCGGGCAGCTGTTAAGAAAGCAAAGTTGTTGCTAAGATTACTATGTGTTATAATTAAGAATGGTCAATTCGCTGCCCGCGAACCCGAGGCCCTACTTCTAGAATCTGAGAGATGGGGGAAGGAACCTCGCTGGTGGCTGTCTCCCTGGGGAAATCAATAGGGCTGAGGGGAGAGGAGCCAGCAATAGCCATCGTGGTGCCAGCAATGGTCTCCTTCCCTCACATCCCTCACAACGCACAGCCCACATTCGTCTTGGGCTCAGTCGAATCACGTTGGACTGTCAGTGAAAACCTTCAGCTCCCCATTGTTACATGGGCCAAGCCAGTTGGTGAAGTCAAAACTGAGTCTGGGGGTGGGGTTCTCCAGCCTTTCCTGCTGGTGGGATCTTACAGCCCTGCCGAAGGCAGCCCCCTGCCTTGGGTCCCCTGGAGGCGTGACCTTCCATTCACATTCTGGAATCACCTGACTTGTGACATTTAATTGTTTGCAGGTTGAAAATTGAACCTTTTGAACTTCCTCCTGTGATGAATGCCAGAAATTGGCATTTATATTGTGTGATATGTATTTTGTTGCAGGAATATTTTAAAAGCCTGGGGGAGGGTGTGTATATATCTGCTGCAGTAATTTTTTAAAAAGTCCTGGTTTAATAGTCAGACCGATTTTTCTGGCTGCAAAATGTGCAATTAAGATGTCGTAAAAGTGAGATAATCTTTCGTTCAAGCCATATTTATGTTTACAGGGAAGGAGGGTATATTTATGATTATTCTGGATTCCCTGGGAAGTATATAATTGGAGACATTGGGGTGAATTCTCCACCAGTGGGATTCTCCGTTCCTCTGATAGCGCACCCCCTCCACGGGTTTCCCAGTAGTGTGGTGGTGCTTACAATGGGAAATCCCCTTGGCTAGCGGCAGCAATGGAGAATTCTGCCATAAGCGACGGTGCACTGCCAAAAAACACATGGCTGGGGAGGGTGAGGAACACCCCATTGTGTTTAAACGTAAGTAAATAGGACATGGGATTTGAGTGGAATAAAGATGATGTAGGTAATGGGAGGAGCCAGGTCTGTCGCCCGCAATGTTAGTTTATTTTCTGGAGACTGTGAGCAGCTTTTGTCATAAGGCTGTCAGATTCAGCATTAATCTGGCAGGCAAGTATCTGCGGGTTGTTTACTGAAAGGATCTCTCCCACTCTCATGAAGCAGTCTTTTAAAATAACTCTCTATCCAGAGAATGGCAAGAAATCCTGTGTTTGCTAACTTTATTTCTAAGTGGTGTTTGACATGTGATGGGTTTTGCTTGATTGGAGATAGAGAACGTATCAGTTAGAAGGTAAAGTGCTTCCTTTGATTGTTAAGCATTGTTTAACTGGTAAGTGTAAGTTATATTTCTGTGATGTTAAGGTAGTTTAGTTCTGTGTTAACAATAATTTGTTTTAATAAACCATATCCTTATTTGTGCGCAGAATCACTCCTGGAGCGAAGTACCACTTCCTCATAGTTTTACAAATTAAAATAAGAAGTGATTGGAGTTCCTGTCTGATATCTTAGCAAATGTTGTGGTCTGGTCGGGGATCAGAATACTCCTCAACATGTTAACAAAAATATGAAAAATAAAGATTAAATAAGCAACTTTCACAAGTTCAGGATATACCTAAGTGTTTTACAGCTAATGAGGTACTGTTAGGTACTATTAGTTACTATTGACATGTAGCCACACTCCACCCACATTTACACCTTATTCATCTGGTCTTGCCCGCCACAGACATTGTTGTGGGTGGGACAGAGAATTGGACGGACCAGCAAAAGGTCTGTTGACCTTGGGTAGGCAAGACTGGAAAATCCCACGCTTAGCAACTACTTAGCCAGGTTTATAAATGAAATGGTTAGTTAGTGGTTGAGAAGTTGGACAGAATTCTCCAATCACTTTAAATCAGTGTCATCTGGTTCTTGATGCTTCAGTTAATGGGTACAGAAGGATTCAGTGTTTCCCATTTACACCTTCTCTAAACACATCTTTTGTTTCTTTACTTGTCCCATTCACACCCCTGTTCATCTTGCGGCATCACCCCTTTAGTCTCTCCTGCCTTCCATTCCCCTCTCCCCTTTTGTCTGTTTCTGTTCTCCTTTAAAACCTGTTACATCTGTAACTCTTTCCCCATTCTCACGGAACGTCATTGGCCTAAAAGGTTTGTCGGGTTTCTCCAAGGGCTGCCCGCCTGTGGAGGGAATCCCGATGGCCCGGTAAATCGCACATCGGGCCAAAAACGGGGTTCGTGCCAGTGGTGAAACCTGTTGCGAGTCTCCCCACCGGCCCCAATGAACTTCCCGACATCCCCGGCGAGCATCCTGCCCACACCCAGCGGGAAAATGCAAATAATTCATTGGAGCTGTTCTGAATGTAATTTACGGGTGTGACGCCTAATGCTCCAGCCAACAGCCCCCCCCCCCCCTTCCACCCCCACCCCGGCGTACATGCCCAGCTGAGAATCCTGTTGCCATGAATTCGTGCAAATCCTGACAAAAGGGCACCTGCCAGCTTGCAGTGTGAGGGGTGGCAAGGGGGTGAGTACCCTCACTAAAAAATGCTTCCAGAGTTCCGAGTCGGTCCTTTATGGGAGGTGGGGTGAGGGGGGCTTGTGCTGGGTTGGTGGGGCTCAAGTCCGGGATCATTCCTGGGATGGTTGCCATTTGGTTGGTCTTCCCCTCTGCAGCTTTTAAGCCCTTGAAACTGCCTGTCAGCATCTCACAAACGCAGTTCAGTGACAATAAAGTGAGAGTCTTCCCTTCTGCAGCCTTAAACCCATTAAACTCAGCATGCCAGGTTCAAAGATCTGTGAAATGAAGGTAAAAGTATTCCCTTTAATGTGGTAGATGTTTTTGGGGCATTTTATTTTTACAGTTAATTTCATTTCTCTTTAACTTTTTCTAGCCCGCTTGTATGCCTGGAAGACAAAAGCTTGAACTGCATTGTTCACTTTCAATTTCATGGACCATTGCCTTTTGTGAGATTTCTGATTGACAGGTCCAGGCACTTTCAAAGGGATGATTAAGGTTGTTCATTTATTCTGCTCTACAGGGGTCCATTAATTCAGAGCAGCTACTTTTATAACCACAGTTTTTCTTTAAAAGAGACTGTCTCTTCGTTTTCAAGAACTTCCAGGTGCTGGGAAGAGTGGTGTGTTTTGCAACAGCGGAGGTGACCCAGCATTGGTCAGGGTTTTCCAGTTGTTCGCACCCTCTGCCGTCAGGAAATCCACGGCATGTGGTCACTGTCAGCGGAGCAGACAGCAGAGATGGGCAGAAAATTCAGTACTCTGTTTTTATTCCATATTTCCCGAATCCGCTGCATCTATATTTAGCACAGGTACATTTTATATCCTAAGGTATACCTTTGGTTAAAAATGTGTTCCAATTAAAATCACATTTCAAAACCGTGGGCGCAATCCAATGGCCTTGTTGCATCAGAAATGCAGCTCACTGCGGTGCAGCATGGCCGATGAAAGCCAGGAGACTCCACTCCCAGGATCTACCCGGCTCGCAACATCCCGTGAGATATAAAGCGATCCCCCAACTGCATGTCCTTTGGGCAGTGTGGTGCCTGGGGCACTGCTGGTGCCAGCTGGGCACCCTGACAGTACCACATGGCACATTGGAAGTGCCACCTGGGTGCCAGCCTGGCACTGCCAAGGTGCCCAGGTGGCACTGCCAGTTGGCATGAGCAATGCCAGGGTGCCAAGCTGGCATTTTTTGTACGCGCGGGGGTGCCTTGCGTGAGTGTTGGAGGGAGGCTGGGGACCCTCCCATAGTGCGTTTGGGCTGGCGGGGAGGTCGGGGATCGCTTTAGGGGCCTCGGAGATCGAGGCGCCATTTAAAAATGGTGCCCCAATCTCTTGCTACACTGGGGAGTTCCGGCAAGTGGAGCAAAAGTGTCCAAAAACGGGGCGATGTGCAGTCTCGGCCGCGCATTCCTGGTTCAGACCATTATACAATACCATGTCCAATGCTTATTGAATAGCCACGGTAGCACAAGTGGATAGCACTGTGGCTTCACAGCGCCAGGGTCCCAAGTTCAATTCCCCGCTGGGTCACTGTCTGTGCAGAGTCTGCACATCCTCCCCGTGTGTGCGTGGGTTTCCTCCGGGTGCTCCGGTTTCCTCCCACAGTCTAAAGACGTGCAGGTTAGGTGGATTGGCCATGATAAATTGTCCTTAGTGACCAAAAAAGGTTAGGAGGGGTTATTGGGTTACGGGGATAGGGTGGAAGTGAGGGCTTAAGTGGGTCGGTGCAGACTTGATGGGCCGAATGGCCTCCTTCTGCACTGTATGTTCTATGTTTCTCTGCATTGCGAGCGCTGGGAAACACACAGCTAAACGCGCTCGCTAGGGGACTTTGTTCCCTTTTGGGAGAATCGTGCCATCTTTCCGCCATTTTGTTGGTGTAACTGGGAGAACAAACAGTTGTCACAATCTGGAATGCGTTGCTTCAAAGGGCGGTGGAAGCAAATTCAACAGCAGCTTCCAGAAGTGAGTTGGGTTAAAACTCAAAGGGGAAACATTTGGCAGGGTTGCGGGGAGCGGGACTAATCGCACGGCCCTTTCGAAGCTCAGTGAGCTACGATTCTATAGATGACTGAAAAAAACACCCGGCCCTCCCTTCGGAAATGAAGTAAACATGACCCACTTTCCCAAAGAAATCCCCAGCAGCTCCTTGAGGGGGCTCTGAACAAATATGAGACAGAGTTATAGGGATCAATCAATTTGTGTCAGGATAATCAAATTTCATAAGTGGAATATTATTGCACCAATTGCTGTCACATTGATTTCATTTAGGCGGTTAATTCTATTCCCTTGTGTTCTTGGTCGGAGAAGGACCTTACACTTGGGGAGAGCTGCAAAGTGTTTGAAATCTCGAGCAGCTGAAGGAAAACCACTTTTACAGAAACAACATCACACTCTGCTCACCTAAGCTCTGTTAAGCTTTTTTGTGTGTAGACATTTCAGACTTGTGGTCTCATCTTCAGTGGGGATGTGTGGCTGTTTCTTGGCTGCTTTTGCTGGGCAAGGTAAACTCCAGATCAGTCAGAGGCCTCAAGTGTGCCCCAGTTGCAGAGTGATTAAAAGAGCCCTTGGCGGGGAAACGTGGAACAGTTTACGGAACAAAATCTCTTTCTGGGTGCAAACACTTTTCCGCGCAACCTATGCCGGTGGTGGCGGCCTGCTTTTGGCCGACAGCAGGATATTCTGGTCCTGCCCTTGTCAATAGGGTTTCCTGGGAAGCCCACGGCGTGCAGGCGTCATCGGCGGGACCAGAACATCACGCCGGCATGAATGGCCGGTAAATTCTGACTCACGTGCTAAATGTTCGACATTTTGACCGACAATTCCAGTCGAATGCACCTCTTTCCTCACACAGTTTCTGGAACATGAAGGGAACTGCGTAGATACGGCGCAACGGAGAATCCAGCCGGCGGAGAATCTCACAGACAATGTTTTGGCTCTACCAGAGACCTGGCTCAAAAAATGCGGAATGTGTATTAAATATTCCTGGATACAAAGGGCTGGATGCTCTGCCTGCGGGATGCTCTGTTGCGCTGGCAGCGTGCCCACGCCCCCCAGGTTTCCCCGTGGTGTGGGGTGGCGACGATGGGAAATCCCATTGACCGGTGATGGAACGTCGAATCTCACTGCCGGCGAGGGCAGGTCGCCCAGGAAAACGCGGCTGGTGGTCCAGAGAAGGAGCAAGAGTTCCCAAAGTGTGCTCAGGAACACAGTGCGCGATTCTCCCGAAAGATTTATCACTGTGGTAGCGAGCGGGAACTGCGGATAGCTTCCCAGCGCTCGGTCCTGAGAGGCCAATGCAATGTTAATTGGCCCATGGGTACCCTCCACACAGCCCTCTCGTCACACTCCCAACCCTCCCTTCACACACTCCCAACCCTCCCTTCACACTCCCAACCCTCCCTTCACACACTCCCAACCCTCCCTTCACACTCCCAACCCTCGCTTCACACAATCCCAACCCTCCCTTCACACACTCCCAACCCTCGCTTCACACACTCCCAACCCTCGCTTCACACAATCCCAACCCTCCCTTCACACACTCCCAACCCTCCCTTCACACACTCCCAACCCTCCCTTCACACTCCCAACCCTCGCTTCACACACTCCCAACCCTCGCTTCACACAATCCCAACCCTCCCTTCACACACTCCCAACCCTCCCTTCACACACTCCCAACCCTCCCTTCACACTCCCAACCCTCGCTTCACACACTCCCAACCCTCCCTTCACACTCCCAACCCTACCTTCACACACTCCCAACCCTCCCTTCACACACTCCCAACCCTCCCTTCACACACTCCCAAACCTCCCTTCACAATCCCAACCCTCGCTTCACACACTCCCAACCCTCCCTTCACACACTCCCAACCCTCCCTTCACACACTCCCAACCCTCCCTTCACACACTCCCAACCCTCCCTTCACACTCCCAACCCTCGCTTCACACACTCCCAACCCTCCCTTCACACTCCCAACCCTACCTTCACACACTCCCAACCCTCCCTTCACACACTCCCAACCCTCCCTTCACACACTCCCAACCCTCCCTTCACACTCCCAACCCTCGCTTCACACACTCCCAACCCTCCCTTCACACGACTGCAACCCTCCCTTCACACTCCCAACCCTCGCTTCACACACTCCCAACCCTCGCTTCACATACTCCCAACCCTCCCTTCACACACTCCCAACCCTCCCTTCACACCAATGCAACCTTCACTTCACACACTCCCAACCCTCCCTTCACACACTCCCAACCCTCCCTTCACACTCCCAACCGTCGCTTCACACACTCCCAACCCTCCCTTCACACACTCCCAACCCTCTCATCACACACTCCAAATCCTCCCTTCACACCACTGCAACCCTCCCTTCACACACTCCCAACCCTCCCTTCACACACTCCCAACCCTCCCTTCACACTCCCAACCATCCCTTCACACACTCCCAACCCTCCCTTCACACACTCCCAACGCTCCCTTCACACTCCCAACCCTCGCTTCACACAGTCCCAACCCTCCCATCATCCACTCCCAACCCTCCCTTCACACACTCCCAACCAGCCCTTCACACCACCGCAACCCTCCCTTCACACACTCCCAACCCTCCCTTCACACACTCACAACCCTCCCTTCATACCACCGTAACCCTCCCTTCACACACTCCCAACTCTCCCTTCACACTCCCAACCCTCCCTTCACACTCCCAACCCTCCCTTCACACACTCCCAACCCTCCCTTCACACCACCGCAACCCTCCCTTCACACACTCCCAACCCTCCCTTCACACACTCCCAAGCCTCCCTTCACACACTCCCTTCACACCACAGCAGCACTCCCTTCACATACTCCCAACCCTCCCTTCACACACTCCCAACCCTCCCTTCACACTCCCAACCCTAACTTCACACACTCCCAACCCTCCCTTCACACACTCCCAACCCTCCCTTCACACACTCCCAACCCTCCCGTCACACACTCCCAACGCTCCCTTCACACCACTGCAACCCTCCCATCACACACTCCCAACCCTCCCTTCACACACACCCAACCCTCCCTTCACACACTCCCCAACCTTCCCTTCACACCACCGCAACCATCCCTTCACACACTCCCAACCCTCCCTTCACACACTCCCAACCCTCCCTTCACACCACCGCAACCCTCCCTTCACACACTCCCAACCCTCCCTTCACACACTCCCAACCCTCCCTTCACACACACCCAACCCTACCTTCACACCACCGCAACCCTCCCTTCACACACACCCAACCCTCCTTTCACACACTCCCAACCCTCCCTTCACACATTCCCCAACGCTCCCTTCACACCACTGCAACCCTCCCTTCACACACACCCAACCCTACCTTCACACCACCGCAACCCTCCCTTCACACACTCCCAACCCTCCCTTCACACTCTCCCAACCCTCCCTTCACACTCTCAACCCTCCCTTCACACCACCACATCCTTCCCTTCACACCACCGCAACCCTCCCATCAGACACTCCAAACCCTCCCGTCACACCACTGCAACCCTCCGTTCACACACTCCCAACCCTCCCTTCACATACTCCCAACCTTCCCTTCACACTCCCAACCCTCCCTTCACACATTCCCAACCCTCCCTTCACACCACCGCAACCATCCCTTCACACCACTGCGATCCTCCCTTCACACACTCCCCAACCTTCCCTTCACACCACCGCAACCCTCCCTTCACACACTCCCATCCCTCCCTTCACACCACCGCAACTTTCCCTTCACACCACCGCAACCCTCCCTTCACACACTCCCAAACCTCCCTTCACACCACCACAACCTTCCCTTCACACCACCGCAACCCTCCCGTCAGACACTCCCAACCTTCCCTTCACACCACCGCAACCCTCCCGACACACACTCCCAACCCTCCCTTCACACACTCCCAACCCTCCCTTCACACACTCCCAACCCTCCCCTCACACACTCCCAACCCTCCCCTCACACACTCCCAACCCTCCCTTCACACACCCCCAAACTTCCCTTCACACAGTCCCAACCCTCCCTTCACACACTCCCAACCCTCCCATCACACACTCCCAACCCTCCCCTCACACACTCCCAACCCTCCCTTCACACACTCCCAACCCTCCCTTCACACCACCGCAACCCTCCCTTCACACACTCCCAATCCTCCCTTCACACACTCCCCAACCTTCCCTTCACACTCCCAACCCTCCCTTCACACACTCCCAACCCTCCCTTTACACACTCCAACCCCTCCCGTCACACCACTTCAACCCTCCCTTCACACACTCCCAACCCTCCCTTCACACACTCCCAACCCTCCCTTTACACACTCCAAACCCTCCCGTCACACCACTTCAACCCTCCATTCACACACTCCCAACCCTCCCTTCACACACTCCCAACCCTCCCTTCACACACTCTCAACCCTCCCTTCACACACTCCCACCCCTACTTTCACACAGTCCCAACCCTCCCTTCACACACTCCCAACCCTCCCATCACACACTCCCAACCCTCCCCTCACACACTCCCAACCCTCCCTTCACACACTCCCAACCCTCCCTTCACACCACCGCAACCCTCCCTTCACACACTCCCAACCCTCCCTTCACACACTCCCCAACCTTCCCTTCACACTCCCAACCCTCCCTTCACACACTCCCAACCCTCCCTTTACACACTCCAAACCCTCCCGTCACATCAATGCAACCCTCCCTTCACACACTCCCAACCCTCCCTTCACATACTCCCAACCTACCCTTCACACTCCCAACCCTCCCTTCACACACTCCCAACCCTCCCCTCACAACACCGCAACCCTCCCTTCAAACCACTGCGACCCTCCCTTCACACACTCCCAACCCTCCATTCACACCACCGCAACCCTCCCTTCACACACTCCCAACCCTCCCTTCACACCACCACAACCTTCCCTTCACACCACCGCAACCCTCCCGTCAGAAACTCCCAACCCTCCCTTCACACCACCGCAACCCTCCCGACACACACTCCCAACCCTCCCTTCACAACACCGCAACCCTCCGTTCACACATTCCCAACCCTCCCTTCACACACACCCAACCCTCCCTTCACACACTCCCCAACCTTCCCTTCACACCACCGCAACCATCCCTTCACACACTCCCAACCCTCCCTTTACACATTCCCAACCCTCTCTTCACACCATAGCAACCCTCCCTTCACACACTCCCAACCCTCCCCTCACACATTCCCAACCCTCCCTTCACACACTCCCAACCCTCCCATCACACACTCCCAACCCTCCCCTCACACACTCCCAAACCTCCCTTCACACACTCCCAACCCTCCCTTCACACCACCGCAACCCTCCCTTCACACACTCCCAACCCTCCCTTCACACACTCCAAACCCTCCCGTCACACCACTGCAACCCTCCCTTCACACACTCCCAACCCTCCCTTCACATACTCCCAACCTTCCCTTCACACTCCCAACCCTCCCTTCACACACTCCCAACCCTCCCTTCACACCACCGCAACCCTCCCTTCACACCACTGCGATCCTCCCTTCACACACTCCCCAACCTTCCCTTCACACCACCGCAACCCTCCCTTCACACACTCCCAACCCTCCCTTCGCACCACCGCAACTTTCCCTTCACACCACCGCAACCCTCCCTTCACACACTCCCAACCCTCCCTTCACACCACCACAACCTTCCCTTCACACCACCGCAACCCTCCCGTCAGACACTCCCAACCCTCCCTTCACACCACCGCAACCCTCCAGACACACACTCCCAACCCTCCCTTCACACACCCCCAACACTCCCTTCACACACTCCCAACCCTCCCCTCACACACTGCCAACCCTCCCCTCACACACTCCCAAACCTCCCTTCACACACCCCCAAACCTCCCTTCACACACTCCCAACCCTACCTTCACACACTCCCAACCCTCCCTTCACACACTCCCAACCCTCCCTTCACACACTCCCAACCCTCCCTTCACACACTCCCAACCCTCCCTTCACACACTCCCAACCCTCCATTCACACACTCCCAACCCTCCCTTCACACACTCCCAACCCTCCCTTCACACACTCCCAACCCTCCCTTCACACCACCGCAACCCTCCAGACACACACTCCCAACCCTCCCTTCACACACCCCCAACACTCCCTTCACACACTCCCAACCCTCCCCTCACACACTCCCAACCCTCCCCTCACACACTCCCAAACCTCCCTTCACACACCCCCAAACCTCCCTTCACACACTCACAACCTTCCCTTCACACCACCGCAACCCTCCCGATACACACTCCCAACCCTCCCTTCACACACTCCCAACCCTCCCTTCACACACTCCCAACCCTCCCTTCACACACTCCCAACCCTCCCCTCACACACTCCCAACCCTCCCCTCACACACTCCAACCCTCCCTTCACACACCCCCAAACCTCCCTTCACACAGTCCCAACCCTACCTTCACACACTCCCAACCCTCCCTTCACACACTCCCAACCCTCCCTTCACACACTCCCAACCTTCCCTTCACACACTCCCAACCCTCCCTTCACACACTCCCAACCCTCCCTTCACACACTCCCAACCCTCCCTTCACACACTCCCAACCCTCCCTTCACACACTCTCAACTCTCCCTTCACACACTATCACCCCTGCCTTCACACAGTCCCAACCCTCCCTTCACACACTCCCAACCCTCCCATCACACACTCCCAACCCTCCCCTCACACACTCCCAACCCTCCCTTCACACACTCCCAACCCTCCCTTCACACCACCGCAACCCTCCCTTCACACACTCCCAATCCTCCCTTCACACACTCCCCAACCTTCCCTTCACACTCCCAACCCTCCCTTCACACACTCCCAACCCTCCCTTTACACACTCCAACCCCTCCCGTCACACCACTTCAACCCTCCCTTCACACACTCCCAACCCTCCCTTCACACACTCCCAACCCTCCCTTTACACACTCCAAACCCTCCCGTCACACCACTTCAACCCTCCATTCACACACTCCCAACCCTCCCTTCACACACTCCCAACCCTCCCTTCACACACTCTCAACCCTCCCTTCACACACTCCCACCCCTACCTTCACACAGTCCCAACCCTCCCTTCACACACTCCCAACCCTCCCATCACACACTCCCAACCCTCCCCTCACACACTCCCAACCCTCCCTTCACACACTCCCAACCCTCCCTTCACACCACCGCAACCCTCCCTTCACACACTCCCAACCCTCCCTTCACACACTCCCCAACCTTCCCTTCACACTCCGAACCCTCCCTTCACACACTCCCAACCCTCCCTTTACACACTCCAAACCCTCCCGTCACATCAATGCAACCCTCCCTTCACACACTCCCAACCCTCCCTTCACATACTCCCAACCTACCCTTCACACTCCCAACCCTCCCTTCACACACTCCCAACCCTCCCCTCACAACACCGCAACCCTCCCTTCACACCACTGCGACCCTCCCTTCACACACTCCCCAACCTTGCCTTCACACCACCGCAAACCTCCCTTCACACACTCCCAACCCTCCATTCACACCACCGCAACCCTCCCTTCACACACTCCCAACCCTCCCTTCACACCACCACAACCTTCCCTTCACACCACCGCAACCCTCCCGTCAGAAACTCCCAACCCTCCCTTCACACCACCGCAACCCTCCCGACACACACTCCCAACCCTCCCTTCACACCACCGCAACCCTCCGTTCACACATTCCCAACCCTCCCTTCACACACACCCAACCCTCCCTTCACACACTCCCCAACCTTCCCTTCACACCACCGCAACCATCCCTTCACACACTCCCAACCCTCCCTTTACACATTCCCAACCCTCTCTTCACACCATAGCAACCCTCCCTTCACACACTCCCAACCCTCCCCTCACACATTCCCAACCCTCCCTTCACACACTCCCAACCCTCCCATCACACACTCCCAACCCTCCCCTCACACACTCCCAAACCTCCCTTCACACACTCCCAACCCTCCCTTCACACCACCGCAACCCTCCCTTCACACACTCCCAACCCTCCCTTCACACACTCCAAACCCTCCCGTCACACCACTGCAACCCTCCCTTCACACACTCCCAACCCTCCCTTCACATACTCCCAACCTTCCCTTCACACTCCCAACCCTCCCTTCACACACTCCCAACCCTCCCTTCACACCACCGCAACCCTCCCTTCACACCACTGCGATCCTCCCTTCACACACTCCCCAACCTTCCCTTCACACCACCGCAACCCTCCCTTCACACACTCCCAACCCTCCCTTCGCACCACCGCAACTTTCCCTTCACACCACCGCAACCCTCCCTTCACACACTCCCAACCCTCCCTTCACACCACCACAACCTTCCCTTCACACCACCGCAACCCTCCCGTCAGACACTCCCAACCCTCCCTTCACACCACCGCAACCCTCCAGACACACACTCCCAACCCTCCCTTCACACACCCCCAACACTCCCTTCACACACTCCCAACCCTCCCCTCACACACTGCCAACCCTCCCCTCACACACTCCCAAACCTCCCTTCACACACCCCCAAACCTCCCTTCACACACTCCCAACCCTACCTTCACACACTCCCAACCCTCCCTTCACACACTCCCAACCCTCCCTTCACACACTCCCAACCCTCCCTTCACACACTCCCAACCCTCCCTTCACACACTCCCAACCCTCCATTCACACACTCCCAACCCTCCCTTCACACACTCCCAACCCTCCCTTCACACACTCCCAACCCTCCCTTCACACCACCGCAACCCTCCAGACACACACTCCCAACCCTCCCTTCACACACCCCCAACACTCCCTTCACACACTCCCAACCCTCCCCTCACACACTCCCAACCCTCCCCTCACACACTCCCAAACCTCCCTTCACACACACCCAAACCTCCCTTCACACACTCCCAACCCTACCTTCACACACTCCCAACCCTCCCTTCACACACTCCCAACCCTCCCTTCACACACTCCCAACCCTCCCTTCACACACTCCCAACCCTCCCTTCACACACTCCCAACCCTCCATTCACACACTCCCAACCCTCCCTTCACACACTCCCAACCCTCCCTTCACACACTCCCAACCCTCCCTTCACACACTCCCAACCCTCCCTTCACACACTCCCAACCCTCCATTCACACACTCCCAACCCTCCCTTCACACACTCCCAACCCTCCCTTCACACACTCCAAACCCTCCCTTCACACACTCCCAACCCTCCCTTCACACACTCCCAACCCTCCCTTCACACCACCGCAACCCTCGCTTCACACACTCCCAACCCTCCCTTCACACCACCGCAACCCTCCCTTCACACACTCCCAACCCTCCCTTCACACTCCCAACCCTCCCTTCACACCACCGCAACCCCCCCTTCACACACTCCCAACCCTCCCTTCACACACTCCCAACCCTCCCTTCACACCACCGCAACCGTCCCTTCACACACTCCCAGCCCTCCCTTCACAGTCCTAACCCTCCATTCACACCACCGCAATCCTCCGTTCACACACTCCCAACCCGCCCTTCACACACTCCCAACCTCCCTTCACACACTCCCAACCCTCCCTTCACACCACCGCAACCCTCCCTTCACACACTCCCATTCCTCCCTTCACACACTCCCATCACACCACCGCAAACCTCCCTTCACACACTCCCAACCCTCCCTTCACACACTCCCAACCCTCGCTTCACACATAGAACATAGAACTCCCAACCCTCCCTTCACACACTCCCAACTCTCCCTTCACACCACCGCAACCCTCCCTTCAGACACTCCCCAACGCTCCCTTCACACCACTGCAACCCTCCCTTCACACACACCCAACCCTACCTTCACACCACCGCAACCCTCCCTTCACACACTCCCAACCCTCCCTTCACACACTCCCAACTCTCCCTTCACACACTCCCAACCCTCCCTTCACACCACCGCAACCCTCCCCTCACACACTCCCAACCCTCCCTTCACACTCCCAACCCTCCCTTCACACACTCCCAACCCTCCCTTCACACACTGCCAACCCACCCTTCACACACTCCCAACCCTCCCCTCACACACTCCCAACCCTCCCTTCACACACTCCCAACCCTCCCTTCACACACTCTCAACCCTCCCTTCACACACTCCCAACCCTCCCCTCACACACTCCCAACCCTCCCCTCACACACTCCCAACCCTCCCTTCACACACTCTCAACCCTACCTTCACACTCCCACCCCTACCATCACACACTCCTTACCCTCAGTTCACACACTCCCCAACGCTCCCTTCACACCACCGCAACCCTCCCTTCATACCCTCCAAACTCTACCTTCACAACACCGCAACCCTCCCTTCACACACTCCCAACCCTCCCTTCACACAATCCCAACCCTCCCTTCAAACACTCCCAACTCTCCCTTCACACACTCCCAACCCTCCCTTCACACCACCGCAACCCTCCCTTCACACCACTGCGACCCTCCCTTCACACACTCCCAACCCTCCCTTCACACTCCCAACCCTCCCTTCACACACTCCCAACCCTCCCTTCACACTCCCAACCCTCCCTTCACACACTCCCAACCCTCCCTTCACACACTCCCAACCCTCCCTTCACACACTCCCAACCCTCCCTTCACACTCCCAACCCTCCCTTCACACACTCCCAACCCTCCCTTCACACTCCCAACCCTCACTTCACACTCCCAACCCTCCCTTCACACACTCCCAACCCTCCCTTCACACACTCCCAACCCACCCATCACACCACCGCAACCCTCCCTTCACTCACTCCCAACCCTCCCTTCACACCACCGCAACCCTCCCGACACACACTCCCAACCCTCCCTTCACAACACCGCAACCCTCCGTTCACACATTCCCAACCCTCCCTTCACACACACCCAACCCTCCCTTCACACACTCCCCAACCTTCCCTTCACACCACCGCAACCATCCCTTCACACACTCCCAACCCTCCCTTTACACATTCCCAACCCTCTCTTCACACCATAGCAACCCTCCCTTCACACACTCCCAACCCTCCCCTCACACATTCCCAACCCTCCCTTCACACACTCCCAACCCTCCCATCACACACTCCCAACCCTCCCCTCACACACTCCCAAACCTCCCTTCACACACTCCCAACCCTCCCTTCACACCACCGCAACCCTCCCTTCACACACTCCCAACCCTCCCTTCACACACTCCAAACCCTCCCGTCACACCACTGCAACCCTCCCTTCACACACTCCCAACCCTCCCTTCACATACTCCCAACCTTCCCTTCACACTCCCAACCCTCCCTTCACACACTCCCAACCCTCCCTTCACACCACCGCAACCCTCCCTTCACACCACTGCGATCCTCCCTTCACACACTCCCCAACCTTCCCTTCACACCACCGCAACCCTCCCTTCACACACTCCCAACCCTCCCTTCGCACCACCGCAACTTTCCCTTCACACCACCGCAACCCTCCCTTCACACACTCCCAACCCTCCCTTCACACCACCACAACCTTCCCTTCACACCACCGCAACCCTCCCGTCAGACACTCCCAACCCTCCCTTCACACCACCGCAACCCTCCAGACACACACTCCCAACCCTCCCTTCACACACCCCCAACACTCCCTTCACACACTCCCAACCCTCCCCTCACACACTGCCAACCCTCCCCTCACACACTCCCAAACCTCCCTTCACACACCCCCAAACCTCCCTTCACACACTCCCAACCCTACCTTCACACACTCCCAACCCTCCCTTCACACACTCCCAACCCTCCCTTCACACACTCCCAACCCTCCCTTCACACACTCCCAACCCTCCCTTCACACACTCCCAACCCTCCATTCACACACTCCCAACCCTCCCTTCACACACTCCCAACCCTCCCTTCACACACTCCCAACCCTCCCTTCACACCACCGCAACCCTCCAGACACACACTCCCAACCCTCCCTTCACACACCCCCAACACTCCCTTCACACACTCCCAACCCTCCCCTCACACACTCCCAACCCTCCCCTCACACACTCCCAAACCTCCCTTCACACACCCCCAAACCTCCCTTCACACACTCACAACCTTCCCTTCACACCACCGCAACCCTCCCGATACACACTCCCAACCCTCCCTTCACACACTCCCAACCCTCCCTTCACACACTCCCAACCCTCCCTTCACACACTCCCAACCCTCCCCTCACACACTCCCAACCCTCCCCTCACACACTCCAACCCTCCCTTCACACACCCCCAAACCTCCCTTCACACAGTCCCAACCCTACCTTCACACACTCCCAACCCTCCCTTCACACACTCCCAACCCTCCCTTCACACACTCCCAACCTTCCCTTCACACACTCCCAACCCTCCCTTCACACACTCCCAACCCTCCCTTCACACACTCCCAACCCTCCCTTCACACACTCCCAACCCTCCCTTCACACACTCTCAACTCTCCCTTCACACACTATCACCCCTGCCTTCACACAGTCCCAACCCTCCCTTCACACACTCCCAACCCTCCCATCACACACTCCCAACCCTCCCCTCACACACTCCCAACCCTCCCTTCACACACTCCCAACCCTCCCTTCACACCACCGCAACCCTCCCTTCACACACTCCCAATCCTCCCTTCACACACTCCCCAACCTTCCCTTCACACTCCCAACCCTCCCTTCACACACTCCCAACCCTCCCTTTACACACTCCAACCCCTCCCGTCACACCACTTCAACCCTCCCTTCACACACTCCCAACCCTCCCTTCACACACTCCCAACCCTCCCTTTACACACTCCAAACCCTCCCGTCACACCACTTCAACCCTCCATTCACACACTCCCAACCCTCCCTTCACACACTCCCAACCCTCCCTTCACACACTCTCAACCCTCCCTTCACACACTCCCACCCCTACCTTCACACAGTCCCAACCCTCCCTTCACACACTCCCAACCCTCCCATCACACACTCCCAACCCTCCCCTCACACACTCCCAACCCTCCCTTCACACACTCCCAACCCTCCCTTCACACCACCGCAACCCTCCCTTCACACACTCCCAACCCTCCCTTCACACACTCCCCAACCTTCCCTTCACACTCCGAACCCTCCCTTCACACACTCCCAACCCTCCCTTTACACACTCCAAACCCTCCCGTCACATCAATGCAACCCTCCCTTCACACACTCCCAACCCTCCCTTCACATACTCCCAACCTACCCTTCACACTCCCAACCCTCCCTTCACACACTCCCAACCCTCCCCTCACAACACCGCAACCCTCCCTTCACACCACTGCGACCCTCCCTTCACACACTCCCCAACCTTGCCTTCACACCACCGCAAACCTCCCTTCACACACTCCCAACCCTCCATTCACACCACCGCAACCCTCCCTTCACACACTCCCAACCCTCCCTTCACACCACCACAACCTTCCCTTCACACCACCGCAACCCTCCCGTCAGAAACTCCCAACCCTCCCTTCACACCACCGCAACCCTCCCGACACACACTCCCAACCCTCCCTTCACACCACCGCAACCCTCCGTTCACACATTCCCAACCCTCCCTTCACACACACCCAACCCTCCCTTCACACACTCCCCAACCTTCCCTTCACACCACCGCAACCATCCCTTCACACACTCCCAACCCTCCCTTTACACATTCCCAACCCTCTCTTCACACCATAGCAACCCTCCCTTCACACACTCCCAACCCTCCCCTCACACATTCCCAACCCTCCCTTCACACACTCCCAACCCTCCCATCACACACTCCCAACCCTCCCCTCACACACTCCCAAACCTCCCTTCACACACTCCCAACCCTCCCTTCACACCACCGCAACCCTCCCTTCACACACTCCCAACCCTCCCTTCACACACTCCAAACCCTCCCGTCACACCACTGCAACCCTCCCTTCACACACTCCCAACCCTCCCTTCACATACTCCCAACCTTCCCTTCACACTCCCAACCCTCCCTTCACACACTCCCAACCCTCCCTTCACACCACCGCAACCCTCCCTTCACACCACTGCGATCCTCCCTTCACACACTCCCCAACCTTCCCTTCACACCACCGCAACCCTCCCTTCACACACTCCCAACCCTCCCTTCGCACCACCGCAACTTTCCCTTCACACCACCGCAACCCTCCCTTCACACACTCCCAACCCTCCCTTCACACCACCACAACCTTCCCTTCACACCACCGCAACCCTCCCGTCAGACACTCCCAACCCTCCCTTCACACCACCGCAACCCTCCAGACACACACTCCCAACCCTCCCTTCACACACCCCCAACACTCCCTTCACACACTCCCAACCCTCCCCTCACACACTGCCAACCCTCCCCTCACACACTCCCAAACCTCCCTTCACACACCCCCAAACCTCCCTTCACACACTCCCAACCCTACCTTCACACACTCCCAACCCTCCCTTCACACACTCCCAACCCTCCCTTCACACACTCCCAACCCTCCCTTCACACACTCCCAACCCTCCCTTCACACACTCCCAACCCTCCATTCACACACTCCCAACCCTCCCTTCACACACTCCCAACCCTCCCTTCACACACTCCCAACCCTCCCTTCACACCACCGCAACCCTCCAGACACACACTCCCAACCCTCCCTTCACACACCCCCAACACTCCCTTCACACACTCCCAACCCTCCCCTCACACACTCCCAACCCTCCCCTCACACACTCCCAAACCTCCCTTCACACACACCCAAACCTCCCTTCACACACTCCCAACCCTACCTTCACACACTCCCAACCCTCCCTTCACACACTCCCAACCCTCCCTTCACACACTCCCAACCCTCCCTTCACACACTCCCAACCCTCCCTTCACACACTCCCAACCCTCCATTCACACACTCCCAACCCTCCCTTCACACACTCCCAACCCTCCCTTCACACACTCCCAACCCTCCCTTCACACACTCCCAACCCTCCCTTCACACACTCCCAACCCTCCATTCACACACTCCCAACCCTCCCTTCACACACTCCCAACCCTCCCTTCACACACTCCAAACCCTCCCTTCACACACTCCCAACCCTCCCTTCACACACTCCCAACCCTCCCTTCACACCACCGCAACCCTCGCTTCACACACTCCCAACCCTCCCTTCACACCACCGCAACCCTCCCTTCACACACTCCCAACCCTCCCTTCACACTCCCAACCCTCCCTTCACACCACCGCAACCCCCCCTTCACACACTCCCAACCCTCCCTTCACACACTCCCAACCCTCCCTTCACACCACCGCAACCGTCCCTTCACACACTCCCAGCCCTCCCTTCACAGTCCTAACCCTCCATTCACACCACCGCAATCCTCCGTTCACACACTCCCAACCCGCCCTTCACACACTCCCAACCTCCCTTCACACACTCCCAACCCTCCCTTCACACCACCGCAACCCTCCCTTCACACACTCCCATTCCTCCCTTCACACACTCCCATCACACCACCGCAAACCTCCCTTCACACACTCCCAACCCTCCCTTCACACACTCCCAACCCTCGCTTCACACATAGAACATAGAACTCCCAACCCTCCCTTCACACACTCCCAACTCTCCCTTCACACCACCGCAACCCTCCCTTCAGACACTCCCCAACGCTCCCTTCACACCACTGCAACCCTCCCTTCACACACACCCAACCCTACCTTCACACCACCGCAACCCTCCCTTCACACACTCCCAACCCTCCCTTCACACACTCCCAACTCTCCCTTCACACACTCCCAACCCTCCCTTCACACCACCGCAACCCTCCCCTCACACACTCCCAACCCTCCCTTCACACTCCCAACCCTCCCTTCACACACTCCCAACCCTCCCTTCACACACTGCCAACCCACCCTTCACACACTCCCAACCCTCCCCTCACACACTCCCAACCCTCCCTTCACACACTCCCAACCCTCCCTTCACACACTCTCAACCCTCCCTTCACACACTCCCAACCCTCCCCTCACACACTCCCAACCCTCCCCTCACACACTCCCAACCCTCCCTTCACACACTCTCAACCCTACCTTCACACTCCCACCCCTACCATCACACACTCCTTACCCTCAGTTCACACACTCCCCAACGCTCCCTTCACACCACCGCAACCCTCCCTTCATACCCTCCAAACTCTACCTTCACAACACCGCAACCCTCCCTTCACACACTCCCAACCCTCCCTTCACACAATCCCAACCCTCCCTTCAAACACTCCCAACTCTCCCTTCACACACTCCCAACCCTCCCTTCACACCACCGCAACCCTCCCTTCACACCACTGCGACCCTCCCTTCACACACTCCCAACCCTCCCTTCACACTCCCAACCCTCCCTTCACACACTCCCAACCCTCCCTTCACACTCCCAACCCTCCCTTCACACACTCCCAACCCTCCCTTCACACACTCCCAACCCTCCCTTCACACACTCCCAACCCTCCCTTCACACTCCCAACCCTCCCTTCACACACTCCCAACCCTCCCTTCACACTCCCAACCCTCACTTCACACTCCCAACCCTCCCTTCACACACTCCCAACCCTCCCTTCACACACTCCCAACCCACCCATCACACCACCGCAACCCTCCCTTCACTCACTCCCAACCCTCCCTTCACACCACAGCAACCCTCCCTTCACACACACCCAACCCTCCCTTCACACTCCCAATCCTCCCTTCACACACTCCCAACCATCCCTTCACACACTCCCAAGCCTCCCTTCACACACTCCCTTCACACCACAGCAACACTCCCATCACACTCTCCCAACCCTCCCTTCACACACTCCCAACCCTCCCTTCACACTCCAACCCTCACTTCACACACTCCCAACCCTCCCTTCACACACTCCCAACCCTCCCTTTACACACTCCCAACCCTCCCGTCACACACTCCCAACCCTCCCTTCACACCACCGCAACCCTCCGTTCATACATTCCCAACCCTCCCTTCACACACACCCAACCCTCCCTTCACACACTCCCCAACCTTCCCTTCACACCACTGCAACCATCCCTTCACACACTCCCAACCCTCCCTTTACACATTCCCAACCCTCCCTTCACACAATCCCAACCCTCCCACCACACACTGCCAACCCTCCCCTCACACACTCCCAACCCTCCCTTCACACACTCCCAACCCTCCCTTCACACCACCGCAACCCTCCCTTCACACACTCCCAACCCTCCCTTCACACACTCCAAACCCTCCCGTCACACCACTGCAACCCTCCCTTCACACACTCCCAACCCTCCCTTCACACACTCCCAACCCTCCCTTCACACCACCGCAACCCTCCCTTCACACCACTGCGATCCTCCCTTCATACACTCCCCAACCTTCCCTTCACACCACCGCAACCCTCCCTTCACACACTCCCAACCCTCCCTTCACACCACCGCAACTTTCCCTTCACACCACCGCAACCCTCCCTTCACACACTCCAAACCCTCCCGTCACACCACCACAACCTTCCCTTCACACCACCGCAACCCTCCCGTCAGACACTCCCAACCCTCCCTTCACACCACCGCAACCCTCCCGACACACACTCCCAACCCTCCCTTCACACACTCCCAACCCTCCCTTCACACACTCCCAACCCTCCCCTCACACACTCCCAACCCTCCCCTCACACACTCCCAACCCTCCCTTCACACACCCCCAAACCTCCCTTCACACACTCCCAAGCCTACCTTCACACACTCCCAACCCTCCCTTCACACACTCCCAACCCTCCCGTCACACACTCCCAACCCTCCCTTCACACACTCCCAACCCTCCCTTCACACACTCCCAACCCTCCCTTCACACACTCCCAACCCTCCCTTCACACACACCCACCCCTACCTTCACACACTCCCAACCCTTCTTTCACACACTCCCAACCCTCCCTTCACACACTCCCAAACCTCCCTTCACACACTCCCAACCGTCCCTTCACACACTCCCCAACGCTCCCTTCACACCACTGCAACCCTCCCTTCACACACTCCCAACCCTCCCTTCACACACTCCCAACCCTTCCTTCACACACTCCCAACCCTCCCTTCACACACTCCCAACCCTCCCTTCACACCACCGCAACCCTCCCTTCACACACTCCCAACCCTCCCTTCACACTCCCAACCCTCCCTTCACACACTCCCAACCCTCCCTTCACACACTCCCAACCCACCCTTCACACCACCGCAACCCTCCCTTCACACACTCCCAACCCTCCCTTCACTCCACCGCAACCCTCCCTTCACACACTCCCAACCCTCCCTTCACACTCCCAACCCTCCCTTCACACCACCGCAACACCCCCTTCACACACTCCCAACCTCCCTTCACACACTCCCAACCCTCCCTTCACACCACCGCAACCCTCCCTTCACACACTCCCATTCCTCCCTTCACACACTCCCATCACACCACCGCAAACCTCCCTTCACACACTCCCAACCCTCCCTTCACACACTCCCAACCCTCGCTTCACACATAGAACATAGAACTCCCAACCCTCCCTTCACACACTCCCAACTCTCCCTTCACACCACCGCAACCCTCCCTTCAGACACTCCCCAACGCTCCCTTCACACCACTGCAACCCTCCCTTCACACACACCCAACCCTACCTTCACACCACCGCAACCCTCCCTTCACACACTCCCAACCCTCCCTTCACACACTCCCAACTCTCCCTTCACACACTCCCAACCCTCCCTTCACACCACCGCAACCCTCCCCTCACACACTCCCAACCCTCCCTTCACACTCCCAACCCTCCCTTCACACACTCCCAACCCTCCCTTCACACACTGCCAACCCACCCTTCACACACTCCCAACCCTCCCCTCACACACTCCCAACCCTCCCTTCACACACTCCCAACCCTCCCTTCACACACTCTCAACCCTCCCTTCACACACTCCCAACCCTCCCCTCACACACTCCCAACCCTCCCCTCACACACTCTCAACCCTCCCTTCACACTCCCACCCCTACCATCACACACTCCTTACCCTCAGTTCACACACTCCCCAACGCTCCCTTCACACCACAGCAACCCTCCCTTCATACCCTCCAAACTCTACCTTCACAACACCGCAACCCTCCCTTCACACACTCCCAACCCTCCCTTCACACAATCCCAACCCTCCCTTCAAACACTCCCAACTCTCCCTTCACACACTCCCAACCCTCCCTTCACACCACCGCAACCCTCCCTTCACACCACTGCGACCCTCCCTTCACACACTCCCAACCCTCCCTTCACACTCCCAACCCTCCCTTCACACACTCCCAACCCTCCCTTCACACTCCCAACCCTCCCTTCACACACTCCCAACCCTCCCTTCACACACTCCCAACCCTCCCTTCACACTCCCAACCCTCACTTCACACTCCCAACCCTCCCTTCACACACTCCCAACCCTCCCTTCACACACTCCCAACCCACCCATCACACCACCGCAACCCTCCCTTCACTCACTCCCAACCCTCCCTTCACACCACAGCAACCCTCCCTTCACACACACCCAACCCTCCCTTCACACTCCCAATCCTCCCTTCACACACTCCCAACCATCCCTTCACACACTCCCAAGCCTCCCTTCACACACTCCCTTCACACCACAGCAACACTCCCATCACACTCTCCCAACCCTCCCTTCACACACTCCCAACCCTCCCTTCACACTCCCAACCCTCACTTCACACACTCCCAACCCTCCCTTCACACACTCCCAACCCTCCCTTTACACACTCCCAACCCTCCCGTCACACACTCCCAACCCTCCCTTCACACCACCGCAACCCTCCGTTCATACATTCCCAACCCTCCCTTCACACACACCCAACCCTCCCTTCACACACTCCCCAACCTTCCCTTCACACCACTGCAACCATCCCTTCACACACTCCCAACCCTCCCTTTACACATTCCCAACCCTCCCTTCACACAATCCCAACCCTCCCATCACACACTGCCAACCCTCCCCTCACACACTCCCAACCCTCCCTTCACACACTCCCAACCCTCCCTTCACACCACCGCAACCCTCCCTTCACACACTCCCAACCCTCCCTTCACACACTCCAAACCCTCCCGTCACACCACTGCAACCCTCCCTTCACACACTCCCAACCCTCCCTTCACACACTCCCAACCCTCCCTTCACACCACCGCAACCCTCCCTTCACACCACTGCGATCCTCCCTTCATACACTCCCCAACCTTCCCTTCACACCACCGCAACCCTCCCTTCACACACTCCCAACCCTCCCTTCACACCACCGCAACTTTCCCTTCACACCACCGCAACCCTCCCTTCACACACTCCAAACCCTCCCGTCACACCACCACAACCTTCCCTTCACACCACCGCAACCCTCCCGTCAGACACTCCCAACCCTCCCTTCACACCACCGCAACCCTCCCGACACACACTCCCAACCCTCCCTTCACACACTCCCAACCCTCCCTTCACACACTCCCAACCCTCCCCTCACACACTCCCAACCCTCCCCTCACACACTCCCAACCCTCCCTTCACACACCCCCAAACCTCCCTTCACACACTCCCAAGCCTACCTTCACACACTCCCAACCCTCCCTTCACACACTCCCAACCCTCCCGTCACACACTCCCAACCCTCCCTTCACACACTCCCAACCCTCCCTTCACACACTCCCAACCCTCCCTTCACACACTCCCAACCCTCCCTTCACACACACCCACCCCTACCTTCACACACTCCCAACCCTTCTTTCACACACTCCCAACCCTCCCTTCACACACTCCCAAACCTCCCTTCACACACTCCCAACCGTCCCTTCACACACTCCCCAACGCTCCCTTCACACCACTGCAACCCTCCCTTCACACACTCCCAACCCTCCCTTCACACACTCCCAACCCTTCCTTCACACACTCCCAACCCTCCCTTCACACACTCCCAACCCTCCCTTCACACCACCGCAACCCTCCCTTCACACACTCCCAACCCTCCCTTCACACTCCCAACCCTCCCTTCACACACTCCCAACCCTCCCTTCACACACTCCCAACCCACCCTTCACACCACCGCAACCCTCCCTTCACACACTCCCAACCCTCCCTTCACTCCACCGCAACCCTCCCTTCACACACTCCCAACCCTCCCTTCACACTCCCAACCCTCCCTTCACACCACCGCAACACCCCCTTCACACACTCCCAACCCTCCCTTCACACACTCCCAACCCTCCCTTCACACCACCGCAACCCTCCCTTCACACACTCCCAGCCCTCCCTTCACAGTCCCAACCCTCCCTTCACACCACCGCAATCCTCCCTTCACACACTCCCAACCCGCCCTTCACACACTCCCAACCTCCCCTCACACACTCCCAACCCTCCCTTCACACCACCGCAAACCTTCCTTCACACACTCCCAACCCTCCCTTCACACACTCCCAACCCTCGCTTCACACATAGAACATAGAACTCCCAACCCTCCCTTCACACACTCCCAACTCTCCCTTCACATCACCGCAACCCTCCCTTCACACACTCCCAACCCTCCCTTCACACACTCCCAACCCTCCCTTCACACACTCCCTTCACACCACCGCAACCCTCCCTTCACACACTGCCAACCCTCCCTTCACACACTCCCAACCCTCCCTTCACACTCCCAACCCTCGCTTCACACACTCCCAACCCGCCCTTCACACATTCCCAACACTCCCTTCACACCACCGCAACCTTCCCTTCACACACTCCCAACCCTCCCTTTACATACTCCCAACCCTCCCTTCACACCACAGCAACCCTCCCTTCACACACTCCCAACCCTCCCTTCACACACTCCCAACCCTCCCACCACACACTCCCAATCCTCCCCTCGCACACTCCCAACCCTCCCTTCAGACAGTTCCAACCCTCCCTTCACACCACCGCAACCCTCCCTTCACACACTCCCAACCCCCCCTTCACACACTCCAAACCCTCCCGTCACACCACTGCAACCTTCCCTTCACACACTCCCAAACCTCCCTTCACATACTCCCAACCTTCCCTTCACACTCCCAACCCTCCCTTCACACACGCCCAACCCACCCTTCACACCACCGCAACCCTCCCTTCACACCACTGCGACCCTCCCTTCACACACTCCCCAACCTTCCCTTCACACCACCGCAACCCTCCCTTCATACACTCCCAACCCTCCCTTCACACCACCGCAACTTTCCCTTCACACCACCGCAACCCTCCCTTCACACACGCCCAACCCTACCTTCACACCACCGCAACCTTCCCTTCACACACCCCCAAACCTACCCTCACACACACCCAACCCTCCCTTCACACCGCCGCAACCCTCCCGACACACACTCCCAACCCTCCCTTCTCACACTCCCAACCCTACCTTCACACACTCCCAACCCTCCCTTCACACACTCCCAACCCTCCCCTCACACACTCCCAACCCTCCCTTCACACACTCCCACCCCTCCCTTCACACACTCCCAACCCTCCCATCACACACTCCCAACCCTCCCCTCACACACTCCCAACCCTCCCTTCAGACACTTCCAACCCTCCCTTCACACCACCGCAACCCTCCCTTCACACACTCCCAACCCCCCCTTCACACACTCCAAACCCTCCCGTCACACCACTGCAACCTTCCCTTCACACATTTCCAACCCTCTCTTCACATACACCCAACCTTCCCTTCACACTCCCAACCCTCCCTTCACACACTCCCAACCCACCCTTCACAACACCGCAACCCTCCCTTCACACCACTGCGATCCTCCCTTCACACACTCCCCAACCTTCCCTTCACACCACCGCAACCCTCCCTTCACACACTCCCAACCCTCCCTTCGCACCACCGCAACTTTCCCTTCACACCACCGCAACCCTCCCTTCACACACTCCCAACCCTCCCTTCACACCACCACAACCTTCCCTTCACACCACCGCAACCCTCCCGTCAGACACTCCCAACCCTCCCTTCACACCACCGCAACCCTCCAGACACACACTCCCAACCCTCCCTTCACACACCCCCAACACTCCCTTCACACACTCCCAACCCTCCCCTCACACACTGCCAACCCTCCCCTCACACACTCCCAAACCTCCCTTCACACACCCCCAAACCTCCCTTCACACACTCCCAACCCTACCTTCACACACTCCCAACCCTCCCTTCACACACTCCCAACCCTACCTTCACACACTCCCAACCCTCCCTTCACACACTCCCAACCCTCCCTTCACACACTCCCAACCCTCCATTCACACACTCCCAACCCTCCCTTCACACACTCCCAACCCTCCCTTCACACACTCTCAACCCTCCCTTCACACACTCCCACCCCTACCTTCACACACTCCCAACCCTTCCTTCACACACTCCCAACCCTCCCTTCACACACTCCCAACCCTCCCTTCACACACTCCCAAGCCTCCCTTCACACACTCCCCAACGCTCCCTTCACACCACTGCAACCCTCCCTTCACACACTTCCAACCCTCCCTTCACACACTCCAAACCCTCCCTTCACACACTCCCAACCCTCCCTTCACACACTCCCAACCCTCGCTTCACACATAGAACATAGACCTCCCAACCCTCCCTTCACACACTCCCAACTCTCCCTTCACATCACCGCAACCCTCCCTTCACACACTCCCAACCCTCCCTTCACACACTCCCAACCCTCCCTTCACACACTCCCTTCACACCACCGCAACCCTCCCTTCACACACTGCCAACCCTCCCTTCACACACTCCCAACCCTCCCTTCACACTCCCAACCCTCGCTTCACACACTCCCAACCGGCCCTTCACACATTCCCAACACTCCCTTCACACCACCGCAACCTTCCCTTCACACACTCCCAACCCTCCCTTTACATACTCCCAACCCTCCCTTCACACCACAGCAACCCTCCCTTCACACACTCCCAACCCTCCCTTCACACACTCCCAACCCTCCCACCACACACTCCCAATCCTCCCCTCGCACACTCCCAACCCTCCCTTCAGACAGTTCCAACCCTCCCTTCACACCACCGCAACCCTCCCTTCACACACTCCCAACCCCCCCTTCACACACTCCAAACCCTCCCGTCACACCACTGCAACCTTCCCTTCACACACTCCCAAACCTCCCTTCACATACTCCCAACCTTCCCTTCACACTCCCAACCCTCCCTTCACAGACGCCCAACCCACCCTTCACACCACCGCAACCCTCCATTCACACCACTGCGACCCTCCCTTCACACACTCCCCAACCTTCCCTTCACACCACCGCAACCCTCCCTTCATACACTCCCAACCCTCCCTTCACACCACCGCAACTTTCCCTTCACACCACCGCAACCCTCCCTTCACACACGCCCAACCCTACCTTCACACCACCGCAACCTTCCCTTCACACACCCCCAAACCTACCCTCACACACACCCAACCCTCCCTTCACACCGCCGCAACCCTCCCGACACACACTCCCAACCCTCCCTTCTCACACTCCCAACCCTACCTTCACACATTCCCAACCCTCCCTTCACACACTCCCAACCCTCCCCTCACACACTCCCAACCCTCCCTTCACACACTCCCACCCCTCCCTTCACACACTCCCAACCCTCCCATCACACACTCCCAACCCTCCCCTCACACACTCCCAACCCTCCCTTCAGACACTTCCAACCCTCCCTTCACACCACCGCAACCCTCCCTTCACACACTCCCAACCCCCCCTTCACACACTCCAAACCCTCCCGTCACACCACTGCAACCTTCCCTTCACACATTTCCAACCCTCTCTTCACATACACCCAACCTTCCCTTCACACTCCCAACCCTCCCTTCACACACTCCCAACCCACCCTTCACAACACCGCAACCCTCCCTTCACACCACTGCGATCCTCCCTTCACACACTCCCCAACCTTCCCTTCACACCACCGCAACCCTCCCTTCACACACTCCCAACCCTCCCTTCGCACCACCGCAACTTTCCCTTCACACCACCGCAACCCTCCCTTCACACACTCCCAACCCTCCCTTCACACCACCACAACCTTCCCTTCACACCACCGCAACCCTCCCGTCAGACACTCCCAACCCTCCCTTCACACCACCGCAACCCTCCAGACACACACTCCCAACCCTCCCTTCACACACCCCCAACACTCCCTTCACACACTCCCAACCCTCCCCTCACACACTGCCAACCCTCCCCTCACACACTCCCAAACCTCCCTTCACACACCCCCAAACCTCCCTTCACACACTCCCAACCCTACCTTCACACACTCCCAACCCTCCCTTCACACACTCCCAACCCTCCCTTCACACACTCCCAACCCTCCCTTCACACACTCCCAAACCTCCCTTCACACACTCCCAACCCTCCATTCACACACTCCCAACCCTCCCTTCACACACTCCCAACCCTCCCTTCACACACTCTCAACCCTCCCTTCACACACTCCCACCCCTACCTTCACACACTCCCAACCCTTCCTTCACACACTCCCAACCCTCCCTTCACACACTCCCAACCCTCCCTTCACACACTCCCAACCCTCCCTTCACACACTCCCCAACGCTCCCTTCACACCACTGCAACCCTCCCTTCACACACTCCCAACCCTCCCTTCACACACTCCAAACCCTCCCTTCACACACTCCCAACCCTCCCTTCACACACTCCCAACCCTCCCTTCACACCACCGCAACCCTCGCTTCACACACTCCCAACCCTCCCTTCACACCACCGCAACCCTCCCTTCACACACTCCCAACCCTCCCTTCACACTCCCAACCCTCCCTTCACACCACCGCAACCATCCCTTCACACACTCCCAACCCTCCCTTTACACATTCCCAACCCTCTCTTCAGACCATAGCAACCCTCCCTTCACACACTCCCAACCCTCCCCTCACACATTCCCAACCCTCCCTTCACACACTCCCAACCCTCCCATCACACACTCCCAACCCTCCCCTCACACACTCCCAAACCTCCCTTCACACACTCCCAACCCTCCCTTCACACCACCGCAACCCTCCCTTCACACACTCCCAACCCTCCCTTCACACACTCCAAACCCTCCCGTCACACCACTGCAACCCTCCCTTCACACACTCCCAACCCTCCCTTCACATACTCCCAACCTTCCCTTCACACTCCCAACCCTCCCTTCACACACTCCCAACCCTCCCTTCACACCACCGCAACCCTCCCTTCACACCACTGCGATCCTCCCTTCACACACTCCCCAACCTTCCCTTCACACCACCGCAACCCTCCCTTCACACACTCCCAACCCTCCCTTCGCACCACCGCAACTTTCCCTTCACACCACCGCAACCCTCCCTTCACACACTCCCAACCCTCCCTTCACACCACCACAACCTTCCCTTCACACCACCGCAACCCTCCCGTCAGACACTCCCAACCCTCCCTTCACACCACCGCAACCCTCCAGACACACACTCCCAACCCTCCCTTCACACACCCCCAACACTCCCTTCACACACTCCCAACCCTCCCCTCACACACTCCCAACCCTCCCCTCACACACTCCCAAACCTCCCTTCACACACCCCCAAACCTCCCTTCACACACTCCCAACCCTACCTTCACACACTCCCAACCCTCCCTTCACACACTCCCAACCCTCCCTTCACACACTCCCAACCCTCCCTTCACACACTCCCAACCCTCCCTTCACACACTCCCAACCCTCCATTCACACACTCCCAACCCTCCCTTCACACACTCCCAACCCTCCCTTCACACACTCTCAACCCTCCCTTCACACACTCCCACCCCTACCTTCACACACTCCCAACCCTTCCTTCACACACTCCCAACCCTCCCTTCACACACTCCCAACCCTCCCTTCACACACTCCCAACCCTCCCTTCACACACTCCCAACCCTCCATTCACACACTCCCAACCCTCCCTTCACACACTCCCAACCCTCCCTTCACACACTCCAAACCCTCCCTTCACACACTCCCAACCCTCCCTTCACACACTCCCAACCCTCCCTTCACACCACCGCAACCCTCGCTTCACACACTCCCAACCCTCCCTTCACACCACCGCAACCCTCCCTTCACACACTCCCAACCCTCCCTTCACACTCCCAACCCTCCCTTCACACCACCGCAACCCCCCCTTCACACACTCCCAACCCTCCCTTCACACACTCCCAACCCTCCCTTCACACCACCGCAACCGTCCCTTCACACACTCCCAGCCCTCCCTTCACAGTCCTAACCCTCCATTCACACCACCGCAATCCTCCGTTCACACACTCCCAACCCGCCCTTCACACACTCCCAACCTCCCTTCACACACTCCCAACCCTCCCTTCACACCACCGCAACCCTCCCTTCACACACTCCCATTCCTCCCTTCACACACTCCCATCACACCACCGCAAACCTCCCTTCACACACTCCCAACCCTCCCTTCACACACTCCCAACCCTCGCTTCACACATAGAACATAGAACTCCCAACCCTCCCTTCACACACTCCCAACTCTCCCTTCACACCACCGCAACCCTCCCTTCAGACACTCCCCAACGCTCCCTTCACACCACTGCAACCCTCCCTTCACACACACCCAACCCTACCTTCACACCACCGCAACCCTCCCTTCACACACTCCCAACCCTCCCTTCACACACTCCCAACTCTCCCTTCACACACTCCCAACCCTCCCTTCACACCACCGCAACCCTCCCCTCACACACTCCCAACCCTCCCTTCACACTCCCAACCCTCCCTTCACACACTCCCAACCCTCCCTTCACACACTGCCAACCCACCCTTCACACACTCCCAACCCTCCCCTCACACACTCCCAACCCTCCCTTCACACACTCCCAACCCTCCCTTCACACACTCTCAACCCTCCCTTCACACACTCCCAACCCTCCCCTCACACACTCCCAACCCTCCCCTCACACACTCCCAACCCTCCCTTCACACACTCTCAACCCTCCCTTCACACTCCCACCCCTACCATCACACACTCCTTACCCTCAGTTCACACACTCCCCAACGCTCCCTTCACACCACCGCAACCCTCCCTTCATACCCACCAAACTCTACCTTCACAACACCGCAACGCTCCCTTCACACACTCCCAACCCTCCCTTCACACAATCCCAACCCTCCCTTCAAACACTCCCAACTCTCCCTTCACACACTCCCAACCCTCCCTTCACACCACCGCAACCCTCCCTTCACACCACTGCGACCCTCCCTTCACACACTCCCAACCCTCCCTTCACACTCCCAACCCTCCCTTCACACACTCCCAACCCTCCCTTCACACTCCCAACCCTCCCTTCACGCACTCCCAACCCTCCCTTCACACACTCCCAACCCTCCCTTCACACACTCCCAACCCTCCCTTCACACTCCCAAACCTCCCTTCACACACTCCCAACCCTCCCTTCACACTCCCAACCCTCCCTTCACACTCCCAACCCTCCCTTCACACACTCCCAACCCTCCCTTCACACACTCCCAACCCACCCATCACACCACCGCAACCCTCCCTTCACTCACTCCCAACCCTCCCTTCACACCACAGCAACCCTCCCTTCACACACACCCAACCCTCCCTTCACACTCCCAATCCTCCCTTCACACACTCCCAACCATCCCTTCACACACTCCCAAGCCTCCCTTCACACACTCCCTTCACACCACAGCAACACTCCCATCACACTCTCCCAACCCTCCCTTCACACACTCCCAACCCTCCCTTCACACTCCCAACCCTCACTTCACACACTCCCAACCCTCCCTTCACACACTCCCAACCCTCCCTTTACACACTCCCAACCCTCCCGTCACACACTCCCAACCCTCCCTTCACACCACCGCAACCCTCCGTTCATACATTCCCAACCCTCCCTTCACACACACCCAACCCTCCCTTCACACACTCCCCAACCTTCCCTTCACACCACCACAACCTTCCCTTCACACCACCGCAACCCTCCCGTCAGACACTCCCAACCCTCCCTTCACACCACCGCAACCCTCCCGACACACACTCCCAACCCTCCCTTCACCCACTCCCAACCCTCCCTCTTCACACACTCCCAACCCTCCCCTCACACACTCCCAACCCTCCCCTCACACACTCCCAACCCTCCCTTCACACACCCCCAAACCTCCCTTCACACACTCCCAACCCTACCTTCACACACTCCCAACCCTCCCTTCACACACTCCCAACCCTCCCGTCACACACTCCCAACCCTCCCTTCACACACTCCCAACCCTCCCTTCACACACTCCCAACCCTCCATTCACACACTCCCAACCCTCCCTTCACACACTCCCAACCCTCCCTTCACACACTCTCAACCCTCCCTTCACACACACCCACCCCTACCTTCACACACTCCCAACCCTTCTTTCACACACTCCCAACCCTCCCTTCACACACTCCCAACCCTCCCTTCACACATCCCCAACCCTCCCTTCACACACTCCCCAACGCTCCCTTCACACCACTGCAACCCTCCCTTCACACACTCCCAACCCTCCCTTCACACACTCCCAACCCTCCCTTCACACACTCCCAACCCTCCCTTCACACACTCCCAACCCTCCCTTCACACCACCGCAACCCTCCCTTCACACACTCCCAACCCTCCCTTCACACACTCCCAACCCCCCCTTCACACACTCCAAACCCTCCCGTCACACCACTGCAACCTTCCCTTCACACATTTCCAACCCTCTCTTCACATACACCCAACCTTCCCTTCACACTCCCAACCCTCCCTTCACACACTCCCAACCCACCCTTCACACCACCGCAACCCTCCCTTCACACCACTGCGACCCTCCCTTCACACACTCCCCAATCTTCCCTTCACACCACCGCAACCCTCCCTTCACACACTCCCAACCCTCCCTTCACACCACCGCAACTTTCCCTTCACACCACCGCAACCCTCCCTTCACACACTCCAAACCCTCCCGTCACACCACCACAACCTTCCCTTCACACCACCGCAACCCTCCCGTCAGACACTCCCAACCCTCCCTTCACACCACCGCAACCCTCCCGACACACACTCCCAACCCTCCCTTCACCCACTCCCAACCCTCCCTCTTCACACACTCCCAACCCTCCCTTCACACACTCCCAACCCTCCCTTCACACACTCCCAACCCTCCCTTCACACACTCCCAACCCTCCCTTCACACCACCGCAACCCTCCCTTCACACACTCCCAACCCTCCCTTCACACACTCCCAACCCACCCTTCACACACTCCAAACCCTCCCGTCACACCACTGCAACCTTCCCTTCACACATTTCCAACCCTCTCTTCACATACACCCAACCTTCCCTTCACACTCCCAACCCTCCCTTCACACACTCCCAACCCACCCTTCACACCACCGCAACCCTCCCTTCACACCACTGCGACCCTCCCTTCACACACTCCCCAATCTTCCCTTCACACCACCGCAACCCTCCCTTCACACACTCCCAACCCTCCCTTCACACCACCGCAACTTTCCCTTCACACCACCGCAACCCTCCCTTCACACACTCCAAACCCTCCCGTCACACCACCACAACCTTCCCTTCACACCACGCAACCCTCCCGTCAGACACTCCCAACCCTCCCTTCACACCACCGCAACCCTCCCGACACACACTCCCAACCCTCCCTTCACCCACTCCCAACCCTCCCTCTTCACACACTCCCAACCCTCCCTTCACACACTCCCAACCCTCCCTTCACACACTCCCAACCCTCCCTTCACACACTCCCAACCCTCCCTTCACACCACCGCAACCCTCCCTTCACACACTCCCAACCCTCCCTTCACACACTCCCAATCCCCCTTCACACACTCCAAACCCTCCCGTCACACCACTGCAACCTTCCCTTCACACATTTCCAACCCTCTCTTCACATACACCCAACCTTCCCTTCACACTCCCAACCCTCCCTTCACACACTCCCAACCCACCCTTCACACCACCGCAACCCTCCCTTCACACCACTGCGACCCTCCCTTCACACACTCCCCAATCTTCCCTTCACACCACCGCAACCCTCCCTTCACACACTCCCAACCCTCCCTTCACACCACCGCAACTTTCCCTTCACACCACCGCAACCCTCCCTTCACACACTTCAAACCCTCCCGTCACACCACCACAACCTTCCCTTCACACCACCGCAACCCTCCCGTCAGACACTCCCAACCCTCCCTTCACACCACCGCAACCCTCCCGACACACACTCCCAACCCTCCCTTCACCCACTCCCAACCCTCCCTCTTCACACACTCCCAACGCTCCCCTCACACACTCCCAACCCTCCCCTCACACACTCCCAACCCTCCCTTCACACACCCCCAAACCTCCCTTCACACACTCCCAACCCTACCTTCACACACTCCCAACCATCCCTTCACACACTCCCAACCCTCCCGTCACACACTCCCAACCCTCCCTTCACACACTCCCAACCCTCCCTTCACACACTCCCAACCCTCCATTCACACACTCCCAACCCTCCCTTCACACACTCCCAACCCTCCCTTCACACACTCTCAACCCTCCCTTCACACACACCCACCCCTACCTTCACACACTCCCAACCCTTCTTTCACACACTCCCAACCCTCCCTTCACACACTCCCAACCCTCCCTTCACACACTCCCAACCCTCCCTTCACACACTCCCCAACGCTGTCTTCACACCACTGCAACCCTCCCTTCACACACTCCCAACCCTCCCTTCACACACTCCCAACCCTCCCTTCACACACTCCCAACCCTCCCTTCACACACTCCCAACCCTCCCTTCACACCACCGCAACCCTCCCTTCACACACACCCAACCCTCCCTTCACACTCCCAACCCTCCCTTCACACACTCCCAACCCTCCCTTCACACACTCCCAACCCACCCTTCACACCACCGCAACCCTCCCTTCACACACTCCCAACCCTCCCTTCACACCACCGCAACCCTCCCTTCACACACTCCCAACCCTCCCTTCACACTCCCAACCCTCCCTTCACACCACCGCAACACCCCCTTCACACACTCCCAACCCTCCCTTCACACACTCCCAACCCTCCCTTCACACCACCGCAACCCTCCCTTCACACACTCCCAGCCCTCCCTTCACAGTCCCAACCCTCCCTTCACACCACCGCAATCCTCCCTTCACACACTCCCAACCCGCCCTTCACACACTCCCAACCTCCCCTCACACACTCCCAACCCTCCCTTCACACCACCGCAAACCTCGCTTCACACACACCCAACCCTCCCTTCACACACTCCCAACCCTCGCTTCACACATAGAACATAGAACATAGAACTCCCAACCCTCCCTTCACACACTGCCAACTCTCCCTTCACATCACCGCAACCCTCCCTTCACACACTCCCAACCCTCCCTTCACACACTCCCAACCCTCCCTTCACACACTCCCTTCACACCACCGCAACCCTCCCTTCACACACTGCCAACCCTCCCTTCACACACTCCCAACCCTCCCTTCACACTCCCAACCCTCGCTTCACACACTCCCAACCCGCCCTTCACACACTCCCAACACTCCCTTCACACCACCGCAACCTTCCCTTCACACACTCCCAACCCTCCCTTTACACACTCCCAACCCTCCCACCACACACTCCCAATCCTCCCCTCGCACACTCCCAACCCTCCCTTCAGACAGTTCCAACCCTCCCTTCACACCACCGCAACCCTCCCTTCACACACTCCCAACCCCCCCTTCACACACTCCAAACCCTCCCGTCACACCACTGCAACCTTCCGTTCACACACTCCCAACCCTCCCTTCACATACTCCCAACCTTCCCTTCACACTCCCAACCCTCCCTTCACACACTCCCAACCCACCCTTCACACCACCGCAACCCTCCCTTCACACCACTGCGACCCTCCCTTCACACACTCCCCAACCATCCCTTCACACCACCGCAACCCTCCCTTCACACACGCCCAACCCTCCCTTCACACCACCGCAACCTTCCCTTCACACACCCCCAAACCTACCCTCACACACACCCAACCCTCCCTTCACACCACCGCAAACCTCCCGTCAGACACTCCCAACCCTCCCTTCACACCGCCGCAACCCTCCCGACACACACACCCAACCCTCCCTTCTCACACACCCAACCCTACCTTCACACACTCCCAACCCTCCCCTCACACACTCCCAACCCTCCCCTCACACACTCCCAACCCTCCCTTCACACACTCCCACCCCTCCCTTCACACACTCCCAACCCTCCCTTCACACAATCCCCAACGCTCCCTTCACACCACTGCAACCCTCCCTTCACACACTCCCAACCCTCCCTTCACACACTCCCAACCCTCCCTTCACACACTCCCAACCCTCCCTTCACACCACCGCAACCCTCCCTTCACACACTCTCAACCCTCCCTTCACACTCCCAACCCTCCCTTCACACACTCCCAACCCTCCCTTCACACACTCCCAACCCACCTTTCACACCACCGCAACGCTCCCTTCACACACTCCCAACCCTCCCTTCACACCACCGCAACCCTCCCTTCACACACTCCCAACCCTCCCTTCACACTCCCAACCCTCCCTTCACACCACCGCAACCCCCCCTTCACACACTCCCAACCCTCCCTTCACACACTCCCAACCCTCCCTTCACACCACCGCAACCCTCCCTTCACACACTCCCTGCCCTCCCTTCACAGTCCCAACCCTCCCTTCACACCACCGCAATCCTCCCTTCACACACTCCCAACCCGCCCTTCACACACTCCCAACCTCCCCTCACACACTCCCAACCCTCCCTTCACACCACCGCAAACCTCCCTTCACACACTCCCAACCCTCCCTTCACACACTCCCAACCCTCGCTTCACACATAGAACATAGAACATAGAACTCCCAACCCTCCCTTCACACACTCCCAACTCTCCCTTCACATCACCGCAACCCTCCCTTCACACACTCCCAACCCTCCCTTCACACACTCCCAACCCTCCCTTCACACGCTCCCTTCACACCACCGCAACCCTCCCTTCACACACCACCGCAATCCTCCCTTCACACACTCCCAACCCTCCCTTCACACTCCCAACCCTCGGTTCACACACTCCCAACCCTCCCTTCACACACTCCCTTCACACCACCGCAACCCTCCCTTCGCACACTGCCAACCCTCCCTTCACACACTCCCAACCCTCCCTTCACACTCCCAACCCTCGCTTCACACACTCCCAACCCGCCCTTCAGACACTCCCAACACTCCCTTCACACCACCGCAACCTTCCCTTCACACACTCCCAATCCTCCCTTTACACACTCCCAACCCTCCCTTCACACCACAGCAACCCTCCCTTCACACACTCCCAACCCTCCCTTCACACACTCCCAACCCTCCCACCACACACTCCCAATCCTCCCCTCGCACACTCCCAACCCTCCCTTCAGACAGTTCCAACCCTCCCTTCACACCACCGCAACCCTCCCTTCACACACTCCCAACCCTACCTTCACACACTCCCAACCCTCCCTTCACACACTCCCAACCCCCCCTTCACACACTCCAAACCCTCCCGTCACACCACTGCAACCTTCCCTTCACAAACTCCCAACCCTCCCTTCACGTACTCCCAACCTTCCCTTCACACTCCCAACCCTCCCTTCACACACTCCCAACCCACCCTTCACACCACCGCAACCCTCCCTTCACACCACTGCGACCCTCCCTTCACACACTCCCCAACCTTCCCTTCACACCACCGCAACCCTCCCTTCACACACTCCCAACCCTCCCTTCACACCACCGCAACTTTCCCTTCACACCACCGCAACCCTCCCTTCACACACGCCCAACCCTCCCTTCACACCACCGCAACCTTCCCTTCACACACCCCCAAACCTACCCTCACACACAACCAACCCTCCCTTCACACCACCGCAAACCTCCCGTCAGACACTCCCAACCCTCCCTTCACACCGCCGCAACCCTCCCGACACACACTCCCAACCCTCCCTTCTCACACACCCAACCCTACCTTCAAACACTCCCAACCCTCCCCTCACACACTCCCAACCCTCCCCTCACACACTCCCAACCCTCCCTTCACACACTCCCACCCCTCCCTTCACACACTCCCAACCCTCCCATCACACACTCCCAACCCTCCCCTCACACACTCCCAACCCTCCCTTCACACACTCCCAACCCCCCCTTCACACACTCCAAACCCTCCCGTCACACCACTGCAACCTTCCCTTCACACATTTCCAACCCTCTCTTCACATACACCCAACCTTCCCTTCACACTCCCAACCCTCCCTTCACACACTCCCAACCCACCCTTCACACCACCGCAACCCTCCCTTCACACCACTGCGACCCTCCCTTCACACACTCCCCAACCTTCCCTTCACACCACCGCAACCCTCCCTTCACACACTCCCAACCCTCCCTTCACACCACCGCAATTTTCCTTTCACACCACCGCAACCCTCCCTTCACACACGCCCAACCCTCCCTTCACACCACCGCAACCTTCCCCTCACACACCCACAACCCTCCCCTCACACACTCCCAACCCTCCCCTCGCACACTCCCAACCCTCCATTCACACACTCCCAACCCTCCCTTCACACCACCGCAACCCTCCCTTCACACACTCCCAACCCTCCCTTCACACACTCCCAACCCTCCCTTCACACACTCCCCAACGCTCCCTTCACACCACTGCAACCCTCCCTTCACACACTCCCAACCCTCCCTTCACACACTCCCAACCCTCCCTTCACACACTCCCAACCCTCCCTTCACACACTCCCAACCCTCCCTTCACACCACCGCAACCCTCCCTTCACACACTCCCAACCCTCCCTTCACACTCCCAACCCTCCCTTCACACACTCCCAACCCTCCCTTCACACACTCCCAACCCACCCTTCACACCAAAGCAACGCTCCCTTCACACACTCCAAACCCTCCCTTCACACCACCGCAACCCTCCCTTCACACACTTCCAACCCTCCCTTCACACTCCCAACCCTCCCTTCACACCACCGCAACCCCCCCTTCACACACTCCCAACCCTCCCTTCACACACTCCCAACCCTCCCTTCACACCACCGCAACCCTCCCTTCACACACTCCCAACCCTCCCACCACACACTCCCAATCCTCCCCTCGCACACTCCCAACCCTCCCTTCAGACAGTTCCAACCCTCCCTTCACACCACCGCAAGCCTCCCTTCACACACTCCCAACCCTACCTTCACACACTCCCAACCCTCCCTTCACACACTCCCAACCCCCCCTTCACACACTCCAAACCCTCCCGTCACACCACTGCAACCTTCCCTTCACAAACTCCCAACCCTCCCTTCACATACTCCCAACCTTCCCTTCACACTCCCAACCCTCCCTTCACACACTCCCAACCCACCCTTCACACCACCGCAACCCTCCCTTCACACCACTGCGACCCTCCCTTCACACACTCCCCAACCTTCCCTTCACACCACCGCAACCCTCCCTTCACACACTCCCAACCCTCCCTTCACACCACCGCAACTTTCCCTTCACACCACCGCAACCCTCCCTTGCTCACACGCCCAACCCTCCCTTCACACCACCGCAACCTTCCCTTCACACACCCCCAAACCTACCCTCACACACAACCAACCCTCCCTTCACACCACCGCAAACCTCCCGTCAGACACTCCCAACCCTCCCTTCACACCGCCGCAACCCTCCCGACACACACTCCCAACCCTCCCTTCTCACACACCCAACCCTACCTTCACACACTCCCAACCCTCCCCTCACACACTCCCAACCCTCCCCTCACACACTCCCAACCCTCCCTTCACACACTCCCACCCCTCCCTTCACACACTCCCAACCCTCCCATCACACAATCCCAACCCTCCCCTCACACACTCCCAACCCTCCCTTCACACACTCCCAACCCCCCCTTCACACACTCCAAACCCTCCCGTCACACCACTGCAACCTTCCCTTCACACATTTCCAACCCTCTCTTCACATACACCCAACCTTCCCTTCACACTCCCAACCCTCCCTTCACACACTCCCAACACACCCTTCACACCACCGCAACCCTCCCTTCACACCACTGCGACCCTCCCTTCACACACTCCCGAACCTTCCCTTCACACCACCGCAACCCTCCCTTCACACACTCCCAACCCTCCCTTCACACCACCGCAATTTTCCTTTCACACCACCGCAACCCTCCCTTCACACACGCCCAACCCTCCCTTCACACCACCGCAACCTTCCCCTCACACACCCACAACCCTCCCCTCACACACTCCCAACCCTCCCCTCGCACACTCCCAACCCTCCATTCACACACTCCCAACCCTCCCTTCACACCACCGCAACCCTCCCTTCACACACTCCCAACCCTCCCTTCACACACTCCCAACCCTCCCTTCACACACTCCCCAACGCTCCCTTCACACCACTGCAACCCTCCCTTCACACACTCCCAACCCTCCCTTCACACACTCCCAACCCTCCCTTCACACACTCCCAACCCTCCCTTCACACACTCCCAACCCTCCCTTCACACCACCGCAACCCTCCCTTCACACACTCCCAACCCTCCCTTCACACTCCCAACCCTCCCTTCACACACTCCCAACCCTCCCATCACACACTCCCAACCCACCCTTCACACCACCGCAACACTCCCTTCACACACTCCCAACCCTCCCTTCACACCACCGCAACCCTCCCTTCACACACTTCCAACCCTCCCTTCACACTCCCAACCCTCCCTTCACACCACCGCAACCCCCCCTTCACACACTCCCAACCCTCCCTTCACACACTCCCAACCCTCCCTTCACACCACCGCAACCCTCCCTTCACACACTCCCAGCCCTCCCTTCACAGTCCCAACCCTCCCTTCACACCACCGCAATCCTCCCTTCACACACTCCCAACCCGCCCTTCACACACTCCCAACCTCCCCTCACACACTCCGAACCCTCCCTTCACACCACCGCAACCCTCCCTTCACACACTCCCAACCCTCCCTTCACACACTCCCAACCCTCCCTTCACACACTCCCTTCACACCACCGCAACCCTCCCTTCACACACTGCCAACCCTCCCTTCACACACTCCCAACCCTCCCTTCACACTCCCAACCCTCGCTTCACACACTCCCAACCCGCCCTTCACACACTCCCAACCCTCCCTTCACACCACCGCAACCTTCCCTTCACACACTCCCAACCCTCCCTTTACACACTCCCAACCCTCCCTTCACACCACAGCAACCCTCCCTTCACACACTCCCAACCCTCCCTTCACACACTCCCAACCGTCCCACCACACACTCCCAACCCCCCCTTCACACACTCCAAACCCTCCCGTCACACCACTGCAACCTTCCCTTCACACTCCCAACCCTCCCTTCACATACTCCCAACCTTCCCTTCACACTCCCAACCCTCCCTTCACACACTCCCAACCCACCCTTCACACCACCGCAACCCTCCCTTCACACCACTGCGACCCTCCCTTCACACACTCCCCAACCTTCCCTTCACACCACCGCAACCCTCCCTTCACACACTCCCAACCCTCCCTTCACGCCACCGCAACTTTCCCTTCACACCACCGCAACCCTCCCTTCACACACGCCCAACCCTCCCTTCACACCACCGCAACCTTCCCTTCACACACCCCCAAACCTACCCTCACACACACCCAACCCTCCCTTCACACCACCGCAAACCTCCCGTCAGACACTCCCAACCCTCCCTTCACACCGCCGCAACCCTCCCGACACACACTCCCAATCCTCCCTTCTCACACTCCCAACCCTACCTTCACACACTCCCAACCCTCCCCTCACACACTCCCAACCCTCCCTTCACACACTCCCACCCCTCCCTTCACACACTCCCAACCCTCCCATCACACACTCCCAACCCTCCCCTCACACACTCCCAACCCTCCCTTCAGACACTTCCAACCCTCCCTTCACACCACCGCAACCCTTCCTTCACACATTCCCAACCCCCCCTTCACACACTCCAAACCCTCCCGTCACACCACTGCAACCTTCCCTTCACACATTTCCAACCCTCCCTTCACATACACCCAACCTTCCCTTCACACTCCCAACCCTCCCTTCACACACTCCCAACCCACCCTTCACACCACCGCAACCCTCCCTTCACACCACTGCGACCCTCCCTTCACACACTCCCCAACCTTCCCTTCACACCACCGCAACCCTCCCTTCACACACTCCCAACCCTCCCTTCACACCACCGCAATTTTCCTTTCACACCACCGCAACCCTCCCTTCACACACGCCCAACCCTCCCTTCACACCACCGCAACCTTCCCCTCACACACCCCCAACCCTCCCCTCACACACTCCCAACCCTCCCCTCACACACTCCCAACCCTCCCTTCACACACTTCCAACCCTCCCTTCACACCACCGCAACCCTCCCTTCACACACTCCCAACCCTCCCTTCACACACTGCAAACCCTCCCGTCACACCACTGCAACCCTCCCTTCACACACTCCCAACCCTCCCTTCACATACTCCCAACCTTCCCTTCACACTCCCAACCCTCCCTTCACACACTCCCAACCCTCCCTTCACACCACCGCAACCCTCCCTTCACACCACTGCGATCCTCCCTTCACACACTCCCCAACCTTCCCTTCACACCACCGCAACCCTCCCTTCACACACTCCCAATCCTCCCTTCACACCACCGCAACACTCCCGTCAGATGCTCCCAACCCTCCCTTCACACCACCGCAACCCTCCCGACACACACTCCCAACCCTCCCTTCACACACTCCCAACCATCCCTTCACACACTCCCAACCCTCCACTCACACACTCCCGACCCTCCCCTCACACAATTCCAACCCTCCCTTCACACACTCCCAACCCTACCATCACACACTCCCAACCCTCCCTTCACACACTCCCAACCCTCCCTTCACACACTCCCAGCCCTCCCTTCACAGTCCCAACCCTCCCTTCACACCACCGCAATCCTCCCTTCACACACTCCCAACCCGTCCTTCACACACTCCCAGCCTCCCTTCACACACTCCCAAACCTCCCTTCACACCACCGCAACCCTCCCTTCACACACTCCCAATCCTCCCTTCACACACTCCCAACCCTCCCTTCACACCACCGCAACCCTCCCTTCACACACTCCCAATCCTCTCTTCACACACTCCCAACCATACCTTCACACACTACCAACCCTCGCTTCACACACTCCCAACTCTCCCTTCACACCACCGCAACCCTCCCTTCACACACTCCCAACCCTCCCTTCACACACTCCCAACCCTCGCTTCACACATAGAACATAGAACTCCCAACCCTCCCTTCACACACTCCCAACTCTCCCTTCACACCACCGCAACCCTCCCTTCACACACTCCCAACCCTCCCTTCAGACACTCCCTTCTCACCACTGCAACCTTCCCTTCACACACTCCCAGCCCTCCCTTTACATACTCCCAACCCTCCCTTCACACCACAGCAACCCTCCCTTCACACACTCCCAACCCTCCCTTCACACACTCCCAACCCTCCCATCACACACTCCCAACCCTCCCTCACACACTCCCAACCCTCCCTTCAGACACTTCCAACCCTCCCTTCACACCACCGCAACCCTCCCTTCACACACTCCCAACCCCCCCTTCACACACTCCAAACCCTCCCGTCATACCACTGCAACCTTCCCTTCACAAACTCCCAACCTTCCCTTCACACTCCCAACCCTCCCTTCACACACTCCCAACCAACCCTTCACACCACCGCAACCCTCCCTTCACACCACTGCGACCCTCCCTTCACACACTCCCCAACCTTCCCTTCACACCACCGCAACCCTCCCTTCGCACACTCCCAACCCTCCCTTCACACCACCGCAACTTTCCCTTCACACACCCCCAACCCTCCCCTCACACACACCCAACCCTCCCTTCACACCACCGCAACCCTCCCGTCAGACACTCCCAACCCTCCCTTCACACCGCCGCAACCCTCCCGACACACACTCCCAACCCTCCCTTCACACACTCCCAACCCTACCTTCACACACTCCCAACCCTCCCCTCACACACTCCCAACCCTCCCCTCACACACTCCCAACCCTCCCCTCACACACTCCCAACCCTCCCTTCACACACTCCCAACCCTCCCTTCACACACTCCCAGCCCTCCCATCACACACTCCCAACCCTCCCCTCACACACTCCCAACCCTCCCTTCAGACACTTCCAACCCTCCCTTCACACCACCGCAACCCTCCCTTCACACACTCCCAACCCCCCCTTCACACACTCCAAACGCTCCCGTCACACCACTGCAACCTTCCCTTCACACACTCCCAACCCTCCCTTCACATACTCCCAACCTTCCCTTCACACTCCCAACCCTCCCTTCACACACTCCCAACCCACCCTTCACACCACCGCAACCCTCCCTTCACACCACTGCGACCCACCCTTCACACACTCCCCAACCTTCCCTTCACACCACCGCAACCCTCCCTTCACACACTCCCAACCCTCCCTTCACACCACCGCAACTTTCCCTTCACACCACCGCAACCCTCCCTTCACACACGCCCAACCCTCCCTTCACACCACCGCAGCCTTCCCTTCACACACCCCCAACCCTCCCCTCACACACACCCAACCCTCCCTTCACACCACCGCAAACCTCCCGTCAGACACTCCCAACCCTCCCTTCACACCGCCGCAACCCTCCCGACACACACTCCCAACCCTCCCTTCACACACTCCCAACCCTCCCTTCACACACTCCCAACCCTCCCTTTACACACTCCCAACCCTCCGTTCACACACCCCCAACCCTCCCTTCACACACTCCCAACCCTCCCGTCACACACTCCCAACCCTCCCTTCACACCACCGCAACCCTCCCCTCACACACTCCCAAACCTCCCCTCACACATTCCCAACCCTCCCCTCACACACTCCCAACACTCCCTTCTCACACTCCCAACCCTCCCTTCACACACTCCCAACCCTCCCTTCACACACTCCCAAACCTCCCCTCACACACTCCCAACCCTCCATTTTCTCACTCCCAACCCTCCCTTCACACACTCCCAACCCTCGCACCACACCACCGCAACCCTCCCTTCATACCCTCCCAACCCTCCCGTCACACACTCCCAACCCTCCCGTCACACACACCCAACCCTCCCTTCACACACTCCCAACCCTCCCTTCACACACTCCCAACCCTCCCTTCACACACTCCCAACCCTCCCTTTTCTCACTCCCAACCCTCCATTCACACACTCTCAACCCTCCCTTCACACTCCCAACCCTCCCTTCACACACTCCCAACCCTCCCTTCACACACTCCAACTCTCCCTTCACACCACCGCAACCCTCCCTTCACACACTCCCAACCCTCCCTTCACACCACCGCAACCTTCCCTTCACACACCCCCAACCCTCCCTTCACACACTCCCAACCCTCCCTTCACACCACCGCAACCCTCCCTTCACACACTCCCAACCATCCCTTCACGCACTCCCAACCCTCCCTTCACACCACCGCAACCCTCCCTTCAGCCCCACGCTCCCACCCCCCTCCTCACCACCACCATGGTGAACCACACGTGAGCACAACATTGCCCTTTCTGTGGCTCCGCAGGAGAAGCTGTCCCACCACCATCGGGAGAGGGCCCAGACTTGCGGCGGGGTGCCAGACATCAGAACCCTCACCATCTTCGAGGAGCGTGCCCTGGAGGTTACGGTGTGGCCGAGGACGGACCAGTCACCAGCACGGAGGTCAGCACACACCGCAGATGTGGGAACCACCGGACCCCACCCGGAGGACCTGTCAAACGCTAATGCCATACAGACTGATCCATCCTTCTCACTGACCACGTGTTCATTCTCCTGCAGGACCTGCAGCCGATGGCGCTTGTCTATCCGAGGTTGTTACCCGCTCCTCCCCCAGACTTCCATGAGACCATCTCGGAGGAGAGCTCCGTGGATGCAACCATCGATGCGTCACGACTGTCATCCGCACCTTCCACCAGCGCAGAGACACGCACCCTCTGTGGGCAATGTTGGTGGTCAGGCTTCTGGGGCGCATTCTAGAGCACCTCACATTTACTGATGTACATCAGGTGGAGGCTGTATCGCCCGGGAGAGACAGCAGTCAGAGAGGTCTACTGGATCCCAGGACCCAGCTGGGTTCTAGTCAGATACTGAGCCTCTGGATCAGGTTTGCCCGGAGCTGATGGGACCTTTCGGGAGCAGCTGTGACAGTAAGGGGGCCGTGATCGACATTCCAGCAGGTCCATAGCCATTTGGAGGAGTCCCAGAGGCTACGGGCACAGGAGATGGCACTGGAAATGCGTGCCACCGAGGCCAACACTGCCAAGGTGGTGACCGCAGTGGACAGCCTGGTGCACGATGCCAGCAGCATTGGTTAGATGGTCAAGACATGGAGCAGTCAGTGACGCCATGGCTGAGGGCCTCGGTAGACTGTCTGACTCACCGCGGGCATGACCCTGCACCAGGCGGACCCTGATGAGGTTCTGCAGGTACGGTAAGGGCAGCACGGTAGCATTGTGGATAGCACAATTGCTTTACAGCTCCAGGGTACCAGGTTCGATTCCGGCTTGGGTCACTGTCTGTGCGGAGTCTGCACGTCCTCCCCGTGTGTGCGTGGGTTTCCTCCGGGTGCTCCGGTTTCCTCCCACAGTCCAAAGATGTGCGGGTTAGGTGGATTGGCCATGATAAATTGCCCTTAGTGTCCAAAATTGCCCTTAGTGTTGGGTGGGGTTACTGGGTTATGGGGATAGGGTGGAGGTGTCGACCTTGGGTGGGGTGCTCTTTCCAAGACCCGGTGCAGACTCGATGGGCCGAATGTTCTCCTTCTGCACTGTAAATTCTATGAAAACTAAAACTCCCAGAACTGAGACCGGCATCAGAGACCCCCCACATAGGAGAGGCCCCCATCAGTTACCGTCCTCCATAAGAGAGACCTAACCAGAGACTACCCCATTACAGAGAACCCTGCCTGGAAGCTAGAGAACAGTCCAGAGAGATACAGTGAAAACAAAAATCACTACTCACTTTAAAATTCACCTGCAGAATATATCTGCTGGCTCAGGCAGAGAAAGCACCATCTGCAAATTCCTGGAAAGTGAAAACCACATCAACTGGGTTTAAACCCCCTCAGATATTCGATCTGCAAGCCTTTCATTCACATCAATGGGAATCGATTTTACTAGTCTGTGTTTGATAGCTTGAATCTGGATTCTTTCTTCCCTTCACACTTGAATGGATCTCTAGTACCCTGCTGTGAAACTGACTGCAATGTTTATAAACATGTAGCTATGATTGACAGCTTTTGGACGGAATTGCGTTGTTGGGGGGGGGGGGGGGGGGGCGGGGGCAGCCGCTGAACCTCGCTATTGGCCCACCCACTCAAAATGGCACCCCAATAACGGGATCCACAAGGGAATCTCTGGCAATCCCTGCTATGCATAAATTTGCAATGACAATGGATAGTGAATTGCTCTGGATGAGCGCAAATCAGAGGTGAGTCATCTCTGGTGGGAGAACATAGTCTCCAAAATGGAGAAATCAGCCCAATATAAAATAGAGGGCACAACCCTAAAGGGGGCAGGAGCCGAGGCAGATCGGCCTAGGTGTAAATGTGCATAAGTCAAGTGAGTGATAATGTCTGAATTTCTGCAGGGAGGAACGGACACACTGTTGAAGGTTTCATAATATTGCCAGCAGATTTCCTGTGGCATTGCTCCCAGTGAGTGTGAGGATGCAATATTTTATAAGAATGAGATGTGATCAACATAGCGTGATGGGAAATGTAGTGTTCCATTGTTCTGTGTTTGATTATTTGATTCTGTTGTTAGGTTGCAGTTAGGAATCAGTGGCGTTTGGTTTACATAGCCAAAGTGTGAAATCCAAGTTATTCACTCGGCAAATAAAGTCACAAGGGTCCATGGTTTTAAACAAAAAAAATACAATCAGAAAGGTAAAACAATCTGCAATATCTATCTTATATTCTCGCATTCAGAATTAAACTGAGGTATATATGATTTAACGGGCATACTGTGGTCGAGCATACCACGTTGCACATTAAATGGCAGATGTGACCAAGACAGATCCCACGGATTTCTCAGCAACCCACACAGATGTGGGCAGCACGGTGGCATAGTGGTTAGCACTGCTGCCTCACAGTGCCAGGGGCCCAGGTCCAATTCCAGCCTTGGGTGCCTATCTGAGTGGAGTTTGCACATTCTTCCTGTGTCTGCGTGGGTGCCCTCCGTGTGCTCCAGTTTCCTCCCATAGCCCAAAGATGTGCAGGTTAGGTGGATTGGCCATGCTAAATTGCCCCTTGGTGTCCAAATTGCAAGTTAGATTGGGTTCTGAGGATAGGGTGGGAGAATGGGCCTAGGGATGGTCGGTATAGACTCGATGGCCTCCTTCTGCATTGTAGGGATCTATTGGATGTTGGTGACACCTGTGGGTCACAATATCTCATTAAAGTTCTGTCTCCCTCATGAGGGATTTTAACTCTTCCCTTTCAAATATGTAGGCCGGGATGCTCTGACCATGCGCTGGGTCGGAGAAACCCCGGAGGAGGCGCGAATCCCGCCCCGCCGCCCTGACTCCGGCTTCCCTATTCTCCGATGCCATTTTTTGGGCACCGGCAGGGTTCCTGCTGTGCCGGTCGGGGGCCGTTGGCAGCGGGCCAAAGGGCCGAGTGGCCGACGGGTTCGGCCCAGTCCCGCCGGCGTGGATTACTCACCTCACACACGGCGGGACCTGGCAGGTAAGTGTGCGGGGGCCGTCCTGGGGTGGGGGCGGGGGGATCCGACCCCAAGGGGGGGCCCCCACGGTGGCCTGGCCCACAATCGGAGCCTACCGATCGGCGGGCGGGTGGGTTGCGTGAGGGCCTACATTACTCCGTGCCGGGCCCCTGTAGGGCTCTGCCATATTGCCCGGGGCCAGAGCGGAGAAGGGAGCCCCTGTGCATGCGCGGAAATACGCCGGCCGTTCCGCGCATGCGCGAACTCCCGCGGGCTGTTCACCGCCGGCTGGAGTTGCGGGAATCACTCCGCCGTCAACCTAGCCCCCTAGAAAGGTGAAAATTCCTCACTTCTGGGGGCAGTTGACGCCGGGGTCGTTGGCGTCGGTTTTCCCGCCGGCGTGGGGACATCGCACCATTTTTAGAGAATCCCGCCTGTAACATCTGAACTTCCTCAAGGGCCGCTCTGACTTGGGCCTCCTCAATGACTGCTTGCCTCCCAATGGTTCCATCTCTACTCCTGAGCATGCATCCCATTGGATTCATAAAGCTACATTCACACCTCTGGCACACTTCAAACTCTTTCATAGGAGGCGAGCTTCACTAAGCTGGCACTGCCCCTTGCTTTCTCCAGACTCCAGTGTCCTGGCTGCCCTGAGCTATAGATGGTTCCCAGGGCTTCTTCTCAGCCCTATATGCCTGGCACGGAACTACTGATCTTCTCAGCTCCCAAGGACTTCTCTGAACCATCTCTGGCTGGAGCCTGCGAACAGCTCTAAAAGGCTTCTCTGCAAGATGCAAACCACATGAGGTCCAACCTCCCCCCCCGCCCCCCCGCTCACTCCTCCTTCCCAGAAAACACACAGATAACTTGAAACCAGAAAACCTCTTCAGCTCCATCGATCTCATGATCACGTAGGCTTTCGGGGTTCCCTGAATGCGTTTAAACTAATCTAGCTCTGGCTCCCAAAACAAATCATCTCTCTGGGCTGCACTTCTTTGCAAGCAGTGCAGACACCACATCTCCAGCTCTCCAGCCAAGTAAGCCCACCCGCTGTTTTATGGTTCCACGTCTTCTATTCTGACTCCATTAAACAATCATGGGTAAACTTCTGAACAGCCATTTTCTTTCAGGTGTATCAGCAATCTCGAATTCCCAGCATTTTAAATACCTTACCTGTCCAACAACGATTTCCCAGAACTAAACTCTAAACTATTAGCATTAACCATGAACTAGATTCTTGTCGCACTTTTTTACAATTGATGTTCACGGCGGTTGACTAGTTAAACCTGGGTGTGGACTCAGAGAAAATTGTGGAAAGAGCAGGAAGCCATTCTGTAAGGATGGAGCAGACATGCTGAAGCACAAGAAACCAAACCTGTTCCACACATTGAAACTACTGTCATTGCTATTTAGCTCTGAGAGATACAACAGGGAGGATGTGACGGCAATTGTAAGATATTTGCAGGACTTTTACCTCTGTGCTTTATGGATACATGGCGCAGGATTTTCAAATTCCAATGGAGTTGGGACCCGGTTTGGGTGCAATGTAATGAAATCACCTTTCGCAGACGTCATTACTGGATCCCAATGCACCTGGGATATTCTGAAATCTTTGAATTTCTAGCAGGGAGAAGGAATGGGGAACATGCATGCTGCCAATTAATGGCTCATTAATCTGCTTTAGGAGTCCCGTTAATGGGTCGGGAGATAAGCACTGCAATTTTTAACAGTTATTTTGGAAAGCCTAAACGGCCTGGTGCACATTTGTGCATGGCTGTCAGGTTCGCTGGAGGATGACAGAAAGGGTATTTTTTAAGGCTTAAAATGACCAGGTGCACGGGCATCCTGTACCTCTATCACCCCTCGGGTGCCATGCGCAGTACCACGGTTTTTCTCAGTGGTCCTCTATTTTTTTTACCTCTGAGGAGCTGTCCGCTCTGATCAGCGAGGCAGCAGCGGGCCAAACTGGCAGCTCCTGCCTCCTGGAGACACGCGGCACCCTATATGGGTGCCAATTTAGTCACCTGCCCAACCAGGCCATAATCAGATGAACCATAATGTTGCAAGAGCAACACAGTTGAGACGTGGGTCGGAACCCCTCATTCAGCCAGGGTTTGGGGCCCTGACCCTGCTTTGAAAATCCAGTCGACAAAATCTATACCGTGTAATAAAATCAAGATTTTTAATTCACGGAACGGTTTGAAATTTGGAACAACTGCATTGGTAATTCGTCATGTACAATTTCTGCATCTGTCGACATTTCGCTAAGTTTGCTCGTAAAGTGGTGGGTACCTTCTGCTGAGTATTCTGTGACAGAAACCACCTGGACCTTTGAAAGACTTTGGAGGAAACTCAAGTATCCAAGCTTAAGGCCATCTGATGTATTACTAAGCATTCAAAAATTCTTGCTATGCTCTTTAAATGATCAAATATTCACATAACTGTCCATAAACTGGTCAGTCACTCCCACATAAACTGACTTTCATGAATGTCCTTTTCATGAACAACTGGTATTTGCCTTGGTAATAGGGAAAGGTATTTTGCATTGATATCCCTTAAAAAAAAATCATTAAAAATGTTGAGGTAAGGAAATGAGCTTCTGCATCTAACAAACTATTGGTTGAATGAATAATGAATAATGTCCTTTTCCGCCTCTCCAGGGATAAGCTACACAAGGGGAACACAAGAAAACGCTTTGTTGCAATGGCCAAAGTATTAGTATTCCTGACACTGTTATATTTGTGTTTTCTCCGAGCGGTGGCCACTTATCACAGGCGAGATGTAATTAGTTGCGAGACTTAAAGAAAAGAACAATTGGCAGCAGTCAGCTTATACCTCCTCTGATAATCGAGTATGGATAAGGGAAAAAAAATTGAAAGTGGTATGCAGGAAAAATATTGAGTGCAATAGATGGCTGAGTGCCGATGTGTTTGAAACATTCAACAAATCATTCAAACACTGAACTGTTCTCTTCAATTGGAGGGGAAGAAAAACATAGGAACCAGTCCATTTCTATTGTGGTTCGGCTGCAGGTTGCGGGCACCTTATCCCTCCTGGCCAACGCCGTGTTTTAATGCTTCAGGAATGGCAGTGGGACAGTGTCAGCTCCATCCCAGAACTGATCTCAGCTGGGAATTTCCGAAAGTGGAAAAATATTGCGGGAATACCCCTGATTCCATGTTGATGGGTTTAATGCCAGTCACCAACAATAGTTTGCAAATCATCCAGCAACTTGTGTTGAGGAAGAGATACCCCCATGAGTTGCGAAACCGCCGCTGCCTCCCTGCGAGTTTCATGAAATTGATACATTTGAGCGTTGATCACTGGATAAACTCGCTACTGAAAGTTAGGCCCTGTATTTAACTGTGTAAGTATCTTTGGGCGGATAAACCATCCCGCCAGCCCCGTTTTACTGTGCGACATGCCCCTGCCGGCAGCAGTATTCTCCATTCCCGCAGCCGGCCAATGGTGTTTCTCATTGTGGCCACCTCACGCCGTCGGGAAACCGTCGTCGGTGGAAGGATAGAAAACAAATGCTCGATTTTGGATGATGCACTCTGACTGGGGCTGCCCTCCCCTTAAGGCCTGGTGACCTTAGGATATTCCTCCACACTCAGCTTATCCCCGAAACCCCAACCAGCCCCTGCCGAACCTTCCAATCCGCCCCCCTCCACCCACCCCCTAGATGTTCCCTATCCTCCCGACTCCAGTAGTCCCAAGAGGCACCTTACACTTCCTCGTCCAGCCACTGAAGCAGTTTTCACTGCTTGGGCTGTCAGTGGGAAAGATGGAGGCTGGTGGCTTGGCAATATTGCGAACCTCCTTTCCTGGCCCCTTGTTACCATCTTGGGTCCCTCCCCCAAGGTCTTTCCACACCCACACTTTTTTGTCCCGCTGCTCTTTCCCCCCCTGATTCTCCAACCCCCTTGTTTCCCTTTCCAGGACCTGCCAGCCAGGCCCCTGCAAGACCCGCCTGCTTATGTTCCCATGTGTTGCCATTGACATTCGCCATCGAAGACTGGATGCAGTCCCAGCTGTGGCCACTGCTCCCAGCGGCGACACTGGGATCAGGGAGCTGCTGGACATTTGATTGGCTGACAGCTGTTGGAGGCAGGGCATCCTCTCCAGATGAATGTGGAAAACCCGGCTTACGTCAATTAAGGGTCCGACCGCGACATGAAACCCAGCCCGAGAAGTCTGATGCCGGTGATTTCAACCCAACACCGTTAACTCTTCAAAACTTGAGTAAACACTGGTGCTACATAAAAATCGACAGAAGCAACGGAGCAAAGCTGAGGCATTGGAAGAATCCAATGAGCATTATCCTTTGAACCTCGTGTCCAAAATCAGCCTGACTCCTGGCCTCCTGTCAGCAGGTGCGTCTCAGTGACACTGAGATACATGGCGGAGCTGGTGAGCTATCAAAAGGATCACAGAATCTTGAACGGCTCATTTGTGGTCATTCAATGCTCCCTTTCTGTGCCGGATAGGTTGACTGACATTGCAGGATCATATCATCAATTATATGCATCATAGTTGTTGTCAGATAGTGTTTGGACAATCACACAAATGTGTAACACTTCCAAGGGTTCAGCAATATCATAGGGTGGATTTCTCCAGCCTCTACTAACACCACTCCCTCCCATCCCCCCCCCCCCCCCCGTACCAGCCAACCCCCACCCCCACCCGCATCAGCCAACCCCTCCACGGCGGGTTTACCCCCAGCGGAGGCAGCTTGCCATCGGCTGCCGGCAGTTTCTTCCGGCCCCTCCAAAAATCGATGGCGATTTGTATTCCTCGTCCGTGCCGGCAATGTGGAACCTACGGAAGGGGCTGGATTTTGGCGGGACCGGAAGCCGGAAGATTCCCCCCCCCCCCCCCCCCCCCCCACCCCGGCAGAGAGCTCAACCCGTAACCTACAAGATTCACTTCTAAAATGTGTGCTCACACTCCGGCTTCTGCTTTTCATTGGACACAGTTAGAAAACGTGCGCCAGATATGCACAAGAAATATTGTTGAAAAGAGAGACCCGACAACCAATAAGCATCCTTTACTCCTGTAGTATAAATTGTTGTGATTGTTTGAAATTTGGTATTCTTGTGTTGGTCCTGTTGAGTGGAAGATGAAAAGCTTCAACAATATGCCTCTCTTACCAGCAATATTCAAGATCTGTACTATGTAGTTACACATTATACATATATATATATGTGTGTGTGTGTGTGTATATAAATAGACACATACATTCATGTATGCAGGGGAAGGTGGAAAATGGGGTTGTGCTATCTTGGTGAATCTTTCCTCCATCTGGGGTAGGTGCCATGGGAGATAGCAGGTTTATTTGAACGAATGATTTCACTTGATTTAAAATAAAGTGCTGTTCCACCACAATTTGAACTTCAGTAATTGTAACAAGGTGAACTGTGAGGCTGAAGTAGCTGTCAGCAGGCTAAGATATCAACTCGAGTGCACAGCCATCCACAACGTGGGTGAACAATTGCCTGGACGTGCCCCAGAGCGTGAAGCAACAAAGCCATCGGGAGTATGGGCAGCCGTCACTGAGCTCCGACTGTCTGATTCTATATATTTATCAATCCTGGAGATAACCACGCGGCAGAATTTTCCCCAAAAGTGACAAAGTGTCATTTCGGGTGGGAAAATCGGTGCAATTTCCGTCGGCGCCAGAAACACGAATTGCGATCTTGAGCCACTTGGTCAAATGATTTTCCTCCTCATATGAAGCGTGGTGCGCCTGAGTCACCGGGCCTTTGGTTCGCCCGCCTGCGGATCAGTTCAGCACTGCAATCAAGGGGGGGGGGCTGAATTTAAACGCCTCCCCAGCACTCACTCTGGTTCAAGCCAGGAGCATGGCTGCTCACAGACCAGCTCCAAGATTCTCGGAGGGGACCTCTGGCAAGGTTGTCGGGTGCGGTGGAGGAGAGGTGGAGGGGTGGACAACTATCTACCCAGATGTTGGCAGAAGGCCACCGAGCGACCTGACAAATCCTGCCTGCAAGGTGGTGGCAGCGGTGGTGATTGCCAACAGTATGACCAGGAGGACTGGGCTTCAATGTTGAAAAAAGATGAACGACCTTAAAGCGCTGCAAAGGTGAGTGCTGCTTGTCTCACCTTGGCATCTGACACTTCCGTCGCCCCCAGGGGCTGGTTTAGCACCTGTGGGCTAAACAGCTGGCTTGTAATGCAGAACAATGCCAGCAGCGCGGGTTCAATTCCCGTACCGGCCTCCCCGAACAGGCGCTGGAATGTGGCGACTAGGGGCTTTTCAGAGTAACTTCATTGAAGCCTACTTGCGACAATGAGTGATTATTATCATTCGATTGTCACCACTAAAGGGGGCATGGCAGCATAGTGGTTAGCACAGTTGCTTCACAGCTCCAGGGTCCCAGGTTCGATTCCCGGCTTGGGTCACTGTCTGTGCGGAGTCTGCACACTCTCCCCGTGCCTGCGTGGGTTTCCTACGGGTGCTGCGGTTTCCTCCCACAGTCCAAAGATGTGCGGGTTAGGTGGATTGGCCGTGATAAATTGCCCTGAGCGTCCAAAAAGGTTAGGTGGAGTTACTGGGTTACGGGGATAGGGTAGGTGTGGGCTTAGGTAGGGTGCTCTTTCCGAAGGGCCAATGCAGACTCGATGGGCTGAATGGCCTCCTTCTGCACTGTAAATTCTATGATTCTATGATAACCTACCCTTTGCCACTGCGCAGGTTCTCTGTGCCTGACTATCCCAGCACCATCCTCAAACCCGCCTGCACTTCACTTCAGAACCCCTTTCAGCTTTGGTGCGGTGCCCACAAATGCCAGTTGTCCTCAACCTCTGACCCTCCTGGTGTCCGGCTCACAGTCTATCCTCTGGTTTCCTGCAGGAGAAGATAGCCCAAACCGGCTCGACAGGGAGAAGATGGGTGGGGGCAGGCCAGAGCTGTGATTTTTAACCCTCCTCTCAGAAAGCTTGGTCAACTTAATTTGACATTCTTCCATCTAAAACCTAAAGGTGATGGGGGAGGAAGATGGGGGCGGAGGGGTTTTGGGGACCAGTTTAAAGTCATAAAACAAGGTGATTGCTAGATTTCCCCAAAAGCAAATTACTGCTACAAACCTGAGATAGAGACAGAAATGTTGGAAATGAAATCGCTGCCCGTGTCTTGACTCTCACTCCTGTACTGGCTGATCTACATTGACTCCAAATCAAGCAGCATCCTAATTTTGCCATTCTCGCCTGGTTGCTAAATCCCTCAATAGCTATCCACCTTCCCGCACCGCAGCCACCTCCACCCCCGCTCCACACCATCTCTTCCAGCCCCCAATCCTTCTAAATAGCTGCATCCCTCTGATCGCTTCTTGAACATCCCTGAATTTAATCGCTCCCACATTGGCCGCCCGGCCTTCAGTTGCTTAGTTTGTAAGCTCTGAATGGCTCAACGCACACTTCTCCGCCTTTCTGCCTCTCTGACACCCTTAAAGACCCTCCTTAAAACCCACCTCTATTGACCAATGAGGCCTGGTGCCATGTTTCGTTTTATCACGCACCCTGGGACATTCTATTACATTATAGGTTCTAGTTGGTGATGGTGGTGAAGGAGTCCAGGACAAAAGAGCATAATCTCATAATTCGAGCTAAGCCATTCAGGGAGCACTTCCGCACACCAGGAGTAGTGAAATCCTGGAAGTATTTCCCCCAAAAGGCAGTTGGCGGGGGCAGGGGTGGAGGGGGGTGGGTGGGGGGGGGGGGTAGCGGGGGGGGGGGGGGGGGGGTATCAGTTTAAAATTTCGAAACCTGTGATTGCTAAAGTTTTGCCAAAGCAAAATACTGCAGGTGCTGGAAATCTGAAATAAAGGCCGGCAGCAGAGGCCGGTGCGTCACCATTTGTCGGTGGGTTCCCCGGTGGTGAGCAACGCAAATGGCTACTGCCTTCAGCTGGACTGGAAGACCCCACCGCCGACCAATGGTGACCTGCCTGCGGCGCGGGATTGGGGGGGGGGGAACGGGACGAAAAGTCCCAGCCAAAACCAAAACTAGCTGGAAATATTTCTGTATAGACAATGGTATTAAGGGTCCTGGAACCAAATTGGGTAAGTGCTGTTCAGAGATGGACCATGATCAAACTGAGGGGCAGAACTTATTCGAGGGGCTGAATGGTCTGCTCCGGTCCCTGTGTTTATGTACGTCCCTGCATATCATTGATTAATCAAATGATTCAGATCAGTTCGGTCGTGCATTTTAAATAGAAATATCTGAAACCCCGTGAGGAGAACTTGTCTATAATTAGGCCAATCTTTTGACACAAAGTCCATTGAATCCCTACAATGCAGAAGGACGCCCATTTGGCCCATCGAGTCTGCACCGACTCTCTGAAACAGCACTTTACCTCGGCCCACTTCCCCGCACTATCCCCGTAATCCCACGCATTGATCATGGCCAATCCACCCAACCTGCACATCTTTGGACTGCGAGAGGAAACCGGAGCACCCGTAGGAAACCCACGCACACACTGGGAGAACGTGCAGACTCCGCACAGACAGTGACCCAAGGCTAGAATCGAAGCCGGGTCCCTGGCCCTGTGAGGCAGCAGTGCTAACCACTGTGCCACTGTGCTGCCCCTGGACACATTCTGTTGTGCCAGGGCTTTGCGTTTCCAGGCTATCTGTGCAATCAGCTCCACTAGCTGCCAGCCTGAAGGTCATCTGAACACACCAATTCCTGTGGGCTTGACACAGTTTTAGCTTTCGTTTAATCCAGGCTGTATGAGCTGCATGAGCCAGGCTGTATGAGCCAGCAATGCAAGCTACTCTCCGTGGATCCTGAAAGAAAAGAAAGCTTGGAGGATTCCGCAAGAGTCTTTCACACCCTCTGAGGAATCCATAGCTTGACACGCAAGATACCCAACAAATGCAGGATAATTGCATCTCAATTTCTGTGTCATTCGACATTTATGCAAAGTTTACTGTGGATGTTTATTTAAGTGCACCACACTTGTATCAGTTTTATTGGCTGCGACTGGTAGAAAATGAGCTACCTGACCTTTCCTGTGCCTGCCTGCTGTTAAACATAAAAAGCCTTTAGACGAACACTTGTTTCACTAGGAATATGGTAATTTCAACTGCAGAGCCTGGGCTATAGGCTTCCAATTCATTCAGCTCCATCAGCTCTGTGTGCAGCTCATATTCTCTAATGTTAATCAACCTCTAGATTTTAGATTTTAACAACTGATACTTCATGGCCGCTTGTGGTTTTAATGGCCACTTCTTGGCATTAGCCTTCAGACACTCAATTGGAAAATATATTGACCTGCACAGGCTGTGTGCGTTAGCTATTTTTTATTTCATTACCTTATCTTCTCCTCTCCCTCTTGATCCTAGAAGAAATATTCCCCGAACCCCTTAGCATCATCACATACCATTGTCCTGGTCTGGAGAAGTGATATAAATGTTTCCATGAATCTTCTGCTTCTGCATTGGCTGAGTTAACCCATGTGGGTCGGCCTATCTTTTTGTTTTGCCCCTTCCATAGTTAGCAATGATTCAGCTCCGACTCCAGAATTAATCTTTCTGAAATCTGCCACTGTTAGCCTATGGTGTAAATGTACACTCTTGGGCCACTCTTTGAGTACGACACTGCTCTCCACGCCGCTCCGCTCCACCTCCCCCCCCCCCCCACATGCCACACCCCCAGTCTTCCCCCCAACTAGCCAGGAATAAAAATCTGGATAATAATCAGGGTTAAGTCAAGATACGGACAAGGGCCCAGACACCAGGGAGTTGATTTTGTTTCTCCCAACATAAAGCCAGGGGTAGGCATGTGGCATGAGAGAAATGGTCGCCCAGAGGAGTCTCTGCAGGATCTTCTGCATCTCCTCTCATTCACATGCTTTAGCGAGCTGCCATCATGAAATACGCTTCCCATAAATAGCAGGAAGGTAGGAAATGGTACACTACTGCAGCATGTTTTTTTTAATTTTTCCAATTAAGGGGCAATTTAGCGTGGCCAATCCACCTATTCTGCACATCTCATCTTTGGGTTGTGAGACCCACGCAGGCATGGGGAGCATGCGTAAACTCCACACGGGCAGTGACCCAGGACCAGGATCGAACCCAGGTCCTCAGCGCCTTGAGGAAACAGTGTCGCCCTGCTGCAGGATCTTAAGGACATCAGCACCTCAAAATTTGCGGTTCAATCGAAGGAGCGACACCAGGGGAGCTGCCCAGAAAACTAGAGAAGCTCCAGATAGGGCTACCCCCCCCCCCCCCCCCCCCCAAACGATTTGGATACAGCCATGGAAATGTTGGTGACATAAGTTAGTGAGAGGACGGAAGTTCTTGGAGGGCTAGAGGGCACGTTGACAATCTGGAACACAGGCATGGTATGAACAATATTTCAGGTTGATGATCTTCCATGTTCTAGGAAGGATAGTCACCTGTTTAATCCATGAATGGCCTGCAAAAAGACTAATGTTGCCAATCTCCCCTGCAAGCTGGAGGGAGTTAGACAAAAGGAAACTCAGGCTGTACCCTTCATGACGTGACTTTCCATTGGTGCCTCCCCAGAAGCAAAGGTTCCTTCTGCATCATTCTTCAAGGAACTTCATACACAATGTTCAGCGCCTGTAAGCTCTGTGAGAGGCTAAGGGATTCTCCAAGCACACATCCCTATAATTGCTCTTCGATTGTAGTCTTGCTTTGTGCTTTCTCCTCCTTCCACTCAGTGAGGAATTCTAAGAAGATTCTACATGAAGAAACACGGCGGAATTCTCCCAAGCCCCCACAGGCATGGTAGGAGAATAAGTCGGGGGGGGCAGAAATCAGTTTCAATCCAGCATGAATTTGTCGCGGGATCTTCCATTGGTGTGAAACACGTTCAGAACACCGTGGCGTGCGGATGTCGGGACTCATCCAAACAATACCCGTGGCTGCCTGCGGAGTTCAGGGTGTAGACCACCCGCAACCCTGGACCCGGGTGAAATCCGATGTGATTCGTGTTCAGATTGAGCAAGGTTTAGCGTTCCTTCATTATATTTCAAGGAACTGGCTGGTCGAATTCAAATGAATCGAACCTTTTGTGTGAATTTCCACTTTCGCCATCAGGCATAAAGCAAGCTCCAGCAGATCATTATCTCGGTGCTATATAAATATAAGTCAGTCTTTCTGCCTGTTTGCTTTTCTTATTGACATTCTTTCCTTCTAATATTAAACATACGCTATTTTGTGGTGCTATTCTGTTTTGGTTGCACGCGTGGAAATTATTGCACAGAGCGCATATTTACATGAACTGTGTAAAATTTAGATTATGTACAGTCGGTGGATTAGCAATTCTGGTTTGTGTGCCGGGAGCAGTAGCAGGTGTAAAGTGACACGTCGACACCTCCTGTCAGTTTATGCTTGTTGAAGAACTCGTCTTTGACTCCACGTGGAGTATGGGGGAGTAATTCCTGGCAGCCAGAACTTCCTGAAGCAGTTAGAAGCCTCGTGGATACGTTCAAAATACAGTTACGACGCAGCTGCGATTTCCCAAACTTACGGCCTGGCTTGCTTCGCTTCCGACTTCTGCGCAAAACCTCCAGCCAGTTACTCTAAAGTGGGTGGGGCATTTGCAGATTGAACATCAGCACTGGTGGGGTAAATCCAGAGACCCAGAGCAATGCTCTGAGGATCCGGGTTCGCATCCAGCCAGGGCAGATGGTGAAATTTGAATGCAATAAAAATCTGGAATTAAATGTCTAATGATGACCGTGAAACCATTGCCGATCGTCGTAAAAACCCATCTGGTTCACGAACGTCCTTTCGGGAAGGAAATCTGTCATCCTTGCCTGGTCTGGCCTACATGTGACTCCAGGTCCACAGCAATGTGGTTGACTCTTAAATGCCCTCAGGGATGGGCAATGAATGCTGCCTCAGCCAGCAACGCCCACATCCATTGAATGAATAAAAACAAATGGCCTCAATGTGAGCTGTAAATATTGTAAGATTATCTATTATTCCAATTGAATTTCACCACGTGCTCCTTCATGTTAACCAACAGCCTCCAAGGCTTCTAAACTCTTTTGTGTAAAACTATTTGTTGAGTTCAGGCAAACTTTATGGGCGGGACTCCCAGGCCTCCCCTCCGCGTGTTGCTCGGCAACGGGAGACCCGTGCCATTCGGGCGTGGCGGGACTTGGTGACCATTAGAACAGAGAAAGCTCGCCAGAAAGTGAATCTTTCAAAAGGAGCCGAGCTGCATAAAATATTATTTGGATATGTTTTATTGTTGATGAAGTGATAAAAACCCATTAGATTCGGCTGCCGTCCTTATCGTGATTATGTCTCTCACAAGTGGCATGACTACGTACTTTGATTTAATTTGCATCATATTGTGTGACCCTTCAGACAAAAGCGCACTGTAAGAGTAATAAATCACGGCCTCGGGCAACTCACATCAGTTGAAATTGAACATGTTTCACTCTTTGCAGTCCAGCTAAGTACAGCTCAAATTAAATAAGGCTTTTGGCCGCAAAAAAGGTTAGTGATATCATTTGAGGGAATCTGTACTGGAGGTGATATCCAATAAGTCATTTGTACTAAAAGCTCAAATAAAATTAAGCAGCCTACGATATTAGAAAACAGAATGCACATTTTCCCCATTTGTGGGAAATCCGAGTTTTTAATTATTTTTTCAGTTGCCAATCCAAAGATGGTGTTTCCTCATAGAAAAAAAGGATTAGTCAATGGAGCAGGAAGCCGTCCATTCATGAATAAGCTGTAATAATGTTCTTTCTATATTTCTTTACCTCCACCTAAACTTGTCTGGCGAGTATATCAGGGTGCAGCACACATTTACCAGAATGTTGCCTTGACTGCAAGAGTTAAATTATGAAGAAAGACTGTACAGACTAGGGCATTAAGTTCCAAAGGTAATTCTGCCAATTAGACTAGAAAGCAAATCTTGACTTTGTCAAATCCCGGTTTATTCTGATCATTTCTCCATCAACTTACCCAGTGCCACCTGCACCCCTTTTATTTATATGGTGCAGTCTTTTTAAACATTAAGTGAAATCTATTAAACAATAAAACAATTAAAACACCAATTCGAACACAAATGCTGGGGAACGTAACTCTTTCCCAGCATTTCCCCCTTAGATGTTTGACGGTAATGTGGTGATTTGATCAAAGTTTTCATGGTGTTAAAGGGAACTGATAGTGAGAAACTATTTCCACTGGTAAGGGGTCTAGGACTAGGGGACATAGACTAAAAATTAGAGTTGAACATTTTGACATTAAAATTAAGATTAAGTAAGTAAAGTCACTGTAGTCCCTGATGACCATAGGCTGCTTTTTCCTTTGAGGTGATTTAACCTGAAGGTTACCACACTTCAAGGGAAGGGCAAGATCGAGAAGGCCGGGCCTTCATGGGGTTACAGGCATAGGGTGAGGGAATGAGTCTAGCTAGGGTGCTCTTTCAGAAAGTCGGTGCAGATTTGATGGGCCAAATAGCCTTCTTCTGCACAGTAGGGATTGTATGGATTCTATGGAAAGGTGAGATATGGAGCTATGTTGCAGATGATCTCACTGAACTTTGGAACAGATTTGAGGGCTGAATGGTCTAGTCCTATTACTATGTTACTGACATACTTTCATTAATCCAGCTGTGGAATGAATAAGTTTTATTTTGTCGTCATCCCCCACCACCTTTTAATTGTTCACAACAAATGAAGAAAACCCTAATTAATCTAACAAGGTTCAGAGCCCCATACAATCTTCGCCTCAGTCACAAATAGCTGCCTCGCATGTCAGAAATTAACAATTACACATTTGACTGTTGCAGATTCCAACAAACACACTCGGCGAGGACTGTCAGCAGTTTGCACTGGGATTAGTAACGGTATGTCACACGGAGGGGTGTTGTGCAATATTTCCCCGTCTTTCCTATTTATCCAGAAGTTCATATCAGCATAGGGGCTGGTTGAGCACACTGGGCTAAATCGCTGGCTTTCAAGGCAGGCCAGCAGCACGGTTCAATTCCCGTACCAGCCTCCCCGAACAGGTGCCGGAATGTGGCGACTAGGGGCTTTTCGCAGTAACTTAATTGAAGCCTACTTGTGACAATAAGTGTTTTTCATTTCATTTCATTCATATCCACATAGTGGGCACGAGCAGATTCTGCATTTGACGGGCTGTGTCACGCAAGACACTTCACCTCCGACCTTCTTGTTGCAGTTGGAGGATGCTGTTTAATGATAGGTAGCAATGCATCAATACCACAGCGTATACGTAGCTCAGTGTTTTTCAAACATTTTATCCGGGGACCTTCGGGTACCTTCGGGACCCAACCCGGCCAACCTTCGCGGCCCACGCTGGCCGACCTGCACGACCCACCATTTTCTCTTACCTTGTTTGTTGCTGACAAAAATGTAGGAAATGGTTTTGGGTCCCTTTGGTCCCAATGGTGCCTTTGTCCCTTTGGCCCCCCCCGAACTTGAAAAAAAAGGCTGCGACCATATAAATAAAAAATTTGGCCGCACTGCGCAGGCGTGCCCGATCATTGGTGCGCATGCGCAGTGTGGCCACATTTTAAAAATCTGTTCCTGGCCATTTCGAAGGCCGCTCGCAGCCGGCATTATTTGCGCGATCGGGAGCGCCGCGACAGACGGCTCCGCGACCCTCCCGACACGGGTCCAGCCCCTGAGTTTGACAATGCCTGATGTAGCTGATCGTTACACACCCTAGGGTGAATATTCTCTGGCATCATACATTACAGGATAGGCTTACAATCCACCTTGAGTAAATATTGGAAAGAATGGCAGCTGCAGCTTCAATATTCAGGTACTCACTCAGAGTGGGCATGCACTCATTTCACATTAAAAGCAATTCGCTCAGGGTTAGATAAGGAACATTAATTTTGAAATTAATCGGAAATGTCCAGATGGCGAGAAAAGATCGTTTTAAATGGGAATAAGACAAAAACATTAACAAACCAATACAGATGTTTGTTAACAGCTTTCAACACAAGCCCTCTACAGGCCGGAGATCAACTGTGGCAGATGCATAGTACACGTCAAATATTACATTCCCTTTGCTTTCCTTTCCAAATTCCCCCTTGAACTGAAAGATACAGTTATTTTTGCAAAATGAATCATTCCAGATGTGCACCCGTTTCTGTGCAAATAGCTCAGGCGTGCCGATTTTGTAAAGGGATTCAGACTTGCTGCGAAATGTTGTGTAAATTCTAAATTCCGATAATTTTGGAAAGTTGGATTCAGTGTTGATCTCGGCATACCATATTTCCAAGCCATTTGCTCGTAAAGCTTCATTTTACAAATGTTAACCAAAAGGTGGAGATTGTTGACACGTTGAACATATTTTTATTAATAAACAGTGGGACATTCCTCACAGAACCAACCTGAAGTGGGCATTAAATTCAATTGTACTATACAATTGGACGTCTTATATGTGGTACACTTTTCAAATATCCACAGCATGAAAAGTCTGACATGTTTCTCCGATTGTCTAATACTCCTCGGAATAAGTAATTAAAACGAAGGCACTTTCCCCACTTGCTCTGAACAAATTACTTTGGGTTCACCTTTAGAGGGTTTACTTGCCCACACAGAATTTAGGCCATAATCATTGGTGGTAATACAGTGGTTGCGTTGCTGAAATAGTAATTCTGAGGCCTGACTAATTATTTAGAGACAGATGGGAAATTTAAATTCAGTGAATTAAATATATCTGAAATGAAAAAAGATTGCACGAGTAATGGTGACCCAAGTTGGTGAATGCCAGATTTGAACCCCATTTGAGTTCACTGATGTCCTTTAGGGAAGGAAATCTGCCATGTGCAAACTCTAAGGGGTTATTTTGGTGAAAGAGTGAAAATGGGGTGAAAATTGAGCACTCTGATAGTAAGCTATAGGGCACATGCCAGCAGCCTCGTCGCACCCGACTTGGTGTCGGGACAAGACCGTTTAATCTCTCAAAAGGCCTGCATCGGGTTTGTGACGCTCGAAACGTTTCGCGAGATTCAACGGAATCCCGCGGCGTGTCTCGATCTGGATCTCGCCTTCGCTGGGTGAGATCCAGGCGTGTAATATGCACTCGCCCAATTCACCTGAGGCCTGGGATTCACCGGCCTCTCCAGCGAGGCCACAACTCGGTGCCATTTGGCACTGGTTCACAAAGCCGTGGGCCAGTCATGATGGCACCTTTGGGAGGGTCTCACTGGGGAGTTGAGGCCCCTGGGTGGTCGGGGACAGGGTAGGGTGGCACCCTGGCACTCCCTGGCACCTGGGCACTTTTGCATTGCCAGCCTTCCACCCAGGGTGCCCAGGTGGCACTGCCAGGCCTGCAGGGGGCACTGCAAGGGTGCCAGGTTGGTAGTGCCAAAGTGCCAGGTTGCCCGTACCAGGTGTTGGGCCCGGGGTGATCTTGCCCTTAAGAGTGTGGGTCTCAACGGCCTCAGAAGAGGTAAGGTGGGTGAAGTGGGAGGGTCCCGGAAGCCACAAAGAGGTGTCAAAAGATCGGGCTGCCTTTAAAAATGATGCCCTGATCCAGGAGTAGTAGAAATGACTTGAAGAGCGGCCTCAATGGGAAGTTCCTTGCCGAGACCAAAAGAAAACAACAAAGTGCTGGTCGAGCTGTTCAGTGGACATTATCTTGAGTCCGTTGAATCGTGCCCATAATGTTTACAAACCTGGTTTGAGCCAACAATTTGGATTCCAATTGCTGAATGTTCCTGTCTGTCCTGCCACAGAGACATCTGCAGGGTTAGCACATGATGTTGAATGGACACAACTTTTATGTGGGCAGCATTTGTGGACTCCGCTCATCCACATGATGATGGTGTTGAGTGCACTGGTTGACAATTTTGGGATAGTTCAGGAACCAAGTGTGAAGGGGTCACAGCTTCTCAGACATGAGAGTGGAGGTCTTGAAAGAGGAGGTCCAGGAAGGAGATTTGTCCTGTCCCTATAGGTAGCGTGGTGACTTGACCAAAGTTTTCAAGGTGTTAAAGGGAATTGATGGTGAGAAACTATTTCCTCTAGTTGGGAAGTCTAGGACTAAAGAACATGAACTAAAAATTAGAGTTGAACATTTTGACATTAAAATTAAGAATAAACAAGTAAGTAAAGTCGCCATAGTCCCATTGTGGGGCAGAGCTGACTGGTGGTGATTTAACCTGAGGGTCACCACACTTCAGGCAAGGGTTGAGAAGGCGGGGCCTTCATGAATAACCTCAGCCGGTACAGCAATTGAACCCACGTTGTTGGTCTCGTTCCGCATCGCGAGCCAGCTGCCCAACCAACTGAGCTAAACTGTCCTCTCACCCATCCTTCTCACCTGTGCCACGTAGCCACATGTCCTCCTCCTATTCCTCCAGTAGCCCAAGGTGCCCTATAGCAAGATGCTGATGATGAAGTGTGTCCTTTCACCTGATGACTCCAATAAAGTGGAGAACCCACAGCCTTCACCCTTTTTAGCTGGTGCCCTCAGAGAGTTTCCAGAATAGATGTTGATCGAGTGTGTTGGTGGAGTCTTGACTAAGTGTCCCAGGAAGCCTCCCATTATGTTTGATAAGCCTTCTTCAAACCTCCAGCATCGAGCGAACAGCAAACAATTATATAGCTTGAAGAAGCACTCAAAATCCTTAAACAGGAAATAGTGTACTCCCAATCAGCTGACCACTGTTCGGATGGGGGGTCAAGCACCATCTACCAAAACACCCTGCAGCCTTTCTAGAGAATAGTCAATTGAAATGGCAATCACCTGTTTAATGAACTGAGACACCTCTTATCCCAAACAACCAGTACCCTGCAGGGGACGGAGAGGCTGGGCCCATAGCTGTTCTGGGAGCAGCACCATAGATGGTGGAGCCTCGTAGGAGACACATCCAGCAAAGGGTCTTCCAACGTCGGGCAGAGCTTCAGTGTCGGAGAAGACTGCGTTGCTCCAAGCTCGACAGTGGGCCACCTTGTCCTGCAATAGTTGGCACCACATGGATTGAGAGGACACCCACTGCCTGTGGATCATCAGCTGCGAGATGCTTCACCTGCTGGTAAGAACTCCGCTGATGTTATCTGCGAGAGAGTCTCAAAGTCCCGAAGGATAACTTTAAAGACTGGTTCTCATTGGTGTATATTTGTTTGGAATAATGTGAGGAACAGTGTACAACCCAGTGAGGAACCAGTCCAGTCATTGTGTAAACAATTAATAAAGAATATTTATTAAAGTAAAAGAAAAGGAAAAACACACGACAAAAAACTAATATACACTACGACACTGAAGTATATGAATAACTAAACACATCATTTTATCTGAAGTTACCTCTTGTTCCCAAAACATACCCGCATTGCCTGAACTCACTGAGACACTCCTTTTCTCAAACAACATCCATTCTTAGTAACTCTATAGGTCAAATCCAGTTAATAGTTACCACACAATACCGCTTAGGTGACCAAGCCTGGGGAAATGTCTCTTCCTGGTTCAGCGAAGGCATAAAACTGCGTCTTTCACAGGGGAATGTCTGCAATCTGCCATGGCTCTAAATGTTAGCTGGAACAGGTCTCCGTGGCTTGGATCGCAGGTGGAATTGGCCTGTCTGGCTGTTGGATGGAGAATTACCCTGCTTTCTCAATGATGGTGCTGAGAATTAGGCTGTTTAAATCTGTTTAACATTCCCCTCTATCGATCTTGTGTCGACCTCTCCCAATTTCCTTCCCGTTAGAAAATACCAGGCGGGATTCTCCGACACCCCGCCGGGTCAGAGAATCGCCGGGGGTCGGCGTGAATCCCACCCCCGCCGTCCTCCTAATTCTCCCGCCCCCCAACAATCGGTGCGACTTGAGTCGCGCCGCCCGCCTCAGAGAATGGCGGAGTCCGGCGCGACTCAATGGGCGCCAGGGCTGCCCGAATTCTCTGGCCCGCGATGGAACGAAGTCCCGTCCGTCTTTAGCCAGTCCCGCCGGCGTAAATTGGAGTAGGTCCCTTACTGGCGGGACCTGGTGGCGCGGGCGAGCTCCAGGGATCTTGGGGGTGCACGGGGGGATCTGGCCCCAGGAGGTGCCTCCATGGTGGCCTGGTCCACGATCGGGGCCCACCGATCCACGGGTGGGCTTGTGCCGTGGGGGCACTCTATCCTTCCGCACCGGAGGCTGTACCGATCCGCCAATCCCGGTGCGGAATCGAAGCCCTCTGCACATGCGTGGGGATGACGTCAGCACGCGCTGGCACTCCCACGCATGTGCCAACTCGCGCCAGCTGGCGGAAGCCCGTCGGCGCCGGTTGGCGTGGCGCCAGGCCCCTTTCCCGTCGGCCGGTGGGGCGCAAACCACTCCGGGGCGGGCCTAGCCCCTGAAGGTGCGGAGGATTCCGCACCTTTGGCGGCCCGACGCCGGAGTGGTTCACGCCACTCCGTCCCGCCGGGGAGGGGAGAATCCCGCCCACCGTTCGTATAGCCCCACTGATCTCTGGTAAACAATGGGCTGGATTCAACAGACTCAGCCCGCGGATCTGGACCGGCAAAATAGTGTCCTGTATTGGCCGCTCGCGCGTCCGGGACCGCCCGCACACATTGCCCCCAGCCCCGAATGAAGCCCCAGACTGAGTCTGCAGCCGCCACGCGAGGATCACGGATGGTGGAACCATATGAGTTCCACGCCCTCAGGAATTTGGAGGGTCAGGGACGGAGCATCGCAGGGCGGGCCTCAGACAATGGCCTGAGACGGCCGATACTTGGTGATTTTCGTGGGGGGGGCGGAGAATTGAGAAACCTGCGCCGATCTCGATTTTGTGTACCAAAACGGATTCTCCGGGGGCAGAGAATCCAGCTCAATGTTTCTGATATGGCTATTTGCACCTCACTGTCTCTGGATGCCTGCTAATCTTGCTACTGGGCAAAGCGCATCTCATTATTCGTCTGGGTGCCTGCTAGTGTTGTTACTTTTCTGCTATTTTATTATCATATCAAAGTCACTGTAAATCTCAAAGAACAAAGAACAAAGAACAAAGAAATGTACAGCACAGGAACAGGCCCTTCGGCCCTCCAAGTCCGTGCCGACCATGCTGCCCGACTAAACTACAATCTTCTACACTTCCTGGGTCCGTATCCCTCTATTCCCATCCTATTCATGTATTTGTCAAGATGCCCCTTAAAAGTCACTATCGTCCCTGCTTCCACTACCTCCTCCGGTAGCGAGTTCCAGGCACCCACTACCCTCTGCGTAAAAAAACCATTAATTTTCCACTGCCCACTAGTTAACCCCACTGAGGTGTGAGTATCTGTGCGGTTGGAGGGCACAGGTAACCTTTGATGCTGATTTCTGAGAATTCTCCCTTGGAGCTGCTCAGGTCAGTGGTTTCCAAGGGCATGAGGATGGTCTGGCCTGTTTGTCTGATTGCCCTGTAATGGAAAGGAGATGGCATTGGTACATCACAAGGGATAAATGATGTGAGATATTTACTCACATCAGGTTTGAGGAAAGACCGTGTGTCCTGAGGGTTCTCACTTTTGTTGGCAACCCCCACTCTGAACAGGCGTGATCTTCCTCCTCCCTCGCCAGCTCAATGGTTCTTTCCTCAATTGAGGTGAGCCATTGGAGCTCACGCATTACACCACGTGGCTGTGCCCGCTCCCCCCTATTGTGCACGAGTTTGTCCTGTGGAGGGATAGATGGGGAGATTATCGGTGGGCATCCTGCCAGTTCCGATAGTTGAGGAGTAGCATGCGTGGACTTGAGTGGGAACAAGGATGTAAAGAGCAGAGTAGATACTGGGGGACATTGTCGGGGTTGGCAGGGGGGAAAGGGTGCCGCGTGACAGGTGTTGGCAATCCACCAGGTAGCTGGGTGAGATACTACCTTGGAGGTGTGAGGGGTGGGTGAGAGCGTGCAGCGAGAGACTGGAGGTGGTAGACCTACCCTAGCCAGGCGAAGAGGGTCATTCATTTTTTGGGGGCACTGCTGGCCCTTTCTGTTCTGCAGGGAGCTGGCTCTGGCTAACCCAGCCACTGCCTCCAAGTTGGGGGTGGTCACCTGGCTGGATGGACGCCACCTGGAACGTGGGTACAGGAGGTCCCGCCTCTGCTGCTCTCCATCCAGGAGTCTGGGGACGGCTCCCTCCGAGAATCTAGCAGCAGGCTCCTCAGCTGCCAACTCCTCGATTGAATCTGGGACAAGTGCTGAGGAGGTGTTTAAATGAGCACCTCAGTGATTGCAGAGAGTAAGTGATCCCAGGATGAGAGAATCAGCAGGAGGCCGCCACGGCCGGAGAATTGCCGGGTCCGTGGCCGCGAATGCGCACGGTGGCGGTCTGCAGCGGCTGTGCCGTGCAACATGGCGGCGGTCGCGCGCGGACCCGGGCTGCCAAATACTGCCCCCCTTCGACCAGGCTCGCCACCCCCCGGCCACCCCCACCGGTGCCCCCAGCCCCCGCCAAAGCCCCCCCCCCCCCTCCCCCCCCACACCCACTGCCCAGGGAACGGCTCCCACCTGACTCTGTCGCCGCTGGCATCATTCCGCAGTCGCCATGCCGGGTTCACGAAAATCACTAGGATAAGAGTTCCACTCCGTCGGGAACTTGACCCATCGGGGACGGAGCATCGGGGGAGGGCCTCAGGTGACGTCCTAAGGCCGTCCCGACGGCATGCCGCTTTGCGAGGGGGCGGAGCGATGCAAAGGTGGCGCCGCCCCCCGATTTCAGCGCCAACAGGGATTCTCCAGCTGATTGCCGGACACGATTTTGGTGTCGGAGACGGGGGAATCCCACCCCATATCTCTCAATTCCCTTCGTACTCAAAAAAGCTATTGACATCCATCTTGAATAAATTCGATGCCGGAGAATTCACAGCCGCCCGAGTTGGAGAAACTCAAAGATTCAAAATCCTGGGAGTGAATAAATGTCAACTCATTTCAATCCCAAGTGGCCAACTTCTCATTCTGAGACTGTAACCTTGTGTTCTAGATTTCCTCGCGAGGAAAATATTTTCTCGAAGGCAGCACGGCGGCGCAGTGGTTAGCACTCCTACCTCACGCCGCCGAGGACCCGGGTTGGCTTCGATCCCAGCTCTGGGTCACTGCCCGTATGGAGTTTGCACATTCTCCCCGTGTCTGCGTGGGTCTCGCCCCCACAACCCAAAGATGTGCAGGTTAGGTGGATTGGCCACGCTAAATTGCCCCTTAATTGGAAAAAATGAATTGGGTACTCTAAATTTATTTTTAAAAATGGAAAATATTTTCTGAACACTTGCCCCTTAATAAATTTGCACATTTCAATTAGATTGCATTTCATTCTTTTAAGCGCCAGGAACTAAGGACACAGGGCAGGATTTTCCGGACCCCCCCCCCCTCCATCGCAACATGTTGTCTGGCGGCGAGTGGAAAGGGCAGTCAGGGTGGAAGGGGTAGTTGGGTGGTGAAGGGGGTAACGGGGATGTCCCGTGGGGAGTCAGGGGGCTTCCATATTGTCGTTACCCAGGAGTTAGAAGAGCCTTTATCTCTTGTCTTCTCAACCTTGCCCCTCGCCTGAGGTGTGGTGACCCTCAGGTTAAATCACCACCAGTCATCTCTCAAAAAGGGAGTGCAGCCTATGGCCCTGTGGGACTGGGGCGACATTTACATTTAAATAACCTGTCTCTTGGACCGGGCTTTTGAGCATCTGTTCTATTCGATCATGGGGTTTGGTGTTCTTTGATAATCACTCCTATGAAACAACTTGGACCATAAGATGCAGGAGCAGAAGTAGGCCATTCGGCCCGTCGAGTCTGCTCCGCAATTCAATGAGATCATGGCTGATCTGATCTGATAATCCTCAACTCCACTTTCCGTCCTTATCCCCATTACCCTTGTGTTGTGTTATGTACTCTGGGATAACACAGGCTGCAACTGGATGCAGCTTTAACCAAAAGATACTCCAGACCTTGAAGTTAGTTCAATCTGATTTATTGAACCAGTAGCAGTTAGCACAGTTCTCTGTGAGTTCGACTCTGCTAACCTAAGTGTGGTTACTCTGTCTGACTGAACCAGACTAGCTCTTAGCCACATGCTGGAGGTGTGATACTGTACATACACCCTGACTCACTCTGTGGATGTTCATCAGTGGAAAGAGGCGGAATGTGAGTGCCTCGTGCCTTTTTCAGTGAGATACCACCCCTGAGTGTCCTGCCTGCTCATTGGTCATGTCCTGTTCTCTGTGTTCATTAGCTGCCTGTCTTTCCTGTCTGTATATCATTATCTGCATGTCTGCATATCATGACATCTCCCCTTTTTTTAATGTTTTGTTGGCACATGGGAACGTACTTACATGTGGTGGCATATATTAACATATTTACAAGTGGTGGCATATGTGAATGTGTTTACATGTGAAGACAGCTGTCTAATGTGAGAAAACAGAACATAGCAAACAAAACAAATGTTCATAAGTCCAGTCTCTGGGGCTTGTGTCTGATCCTTGTCGGCCGCCGGAGAGGTGGCGGTGGGGACGACGGCGCCTTGACAGGCAGGATGGAAGCCTGACTGGTGGCCTCGTAGTTCGAGGTATCAGGAGGTGGCAAAACAACGAACTGAAACGGAGAAGAAAGCAGTTGCGGGCAGGCAACTTTGCCCAGTGCCCATCTGTTTCGTCGCACAACAGAACCATCAGCCATACGTACAACATACGAGCGGGGCACAGCCTGTCGAACAACGACAGCTGGAGCAGACCAGCCACCATCCGGTATCTTGATCCTGACAGTGTCTGCCGGGGATAACATGGGCAAATCGGTGGCATGAGCATCATAGCCCTGCTTTTGCTGGTTTCGGAGCTGCTGCATCTTCTGCAGCACCGGGAGGTGATCCAGGTTGGGCAAGTGTATGGCTGGAAGTGTCGTCCACAGGTCCCTGTTCATCAGGAGTTGAGCCGGCGACATGCCAGTGGACAATGGGGCCGCCCTGTACGCAAGCAGCGTGAGGTAGATGTCAGAAGCAGAATCCGCGGCCTTGCAGATGAGCTGTTTCACAACTTTCCCTTTTTCAACCTTCCCATTGGACTGCGGATAGTGTGGGCTGGAAGTGACAAGTATGAAATGGTATGACTTGGCAAACATCGACCACTCGTGGCTGTTGAAGCACGGGCCATTGTCACTCATGACAGTGAGTGGGATACCATGCCTGGAGAACGTCTCCTTACAGGCCTTGATGACGGTCCGAGATGTGAGGTCTGAGAGCTTCAGTACTTCAGGGTCATTGGAGAAATAGTCAATAATCAACCCGTAGTCATGACCATTCACACAAAAGAGGTCGATGCCATCCTTGGACCACGGGGAGGTCTCGATTTCATGCTGCTGGAGCGTCTCCTTGCTCTGCGCTGGCTGGAAGCGTTGACAGGTCGCACAGTTGAGGACCATGTTCGAGATGTCCTGGCTAATACTGGGCCAATAGACAGCCTGCCTGGCTCTGCGTCTGCACTTCTCGACGCCCAGGTGTCCCTCATGGATTTGGCGGACACCAAGCTCTGGGGACTGAGTGGAATGTGTGGTAAACACCACTGGTAACACACTACGCGTATTACGGTACTGCCACTGTATTACAGGTAACACAGTAATCCCAGCCTGCTGGCTCCTCCCAGTAGGCGGAGCATATAAGTGTGCGCTCTCCTGCGCTGCTCCCATTCTGGTTCCAGCTGCAGGAGGCGCAACATCTTGTGCAATAAAGCCTCGATTGTTTCACCATTCTCGTCTCGTGGCCATTGATGGTACATCAATTTATTGCACAAGATTTTACGAGATCAACGTCTTAATCAAGCCTGATTGCCTGGAGCTGAGCCCTCACGCAGCCGATGCCACAGCCACCTTCGAGCACTGGCTAGCCTGCTTCAAAGGATACCTCGGAGCAGCCACTGAAGAACTCTCAGGCCTGCAGAAGCTCCAGATCCTCTACTCAAGGGTGAGCCCACAAGTTTTTCCCCTGATCCGGGACGCACCCACCTACTCAGAAGCGATGACGCTACTAAAGGGACAGTACATCAAGTCAGTGAATCAAGTGTACGCCAGGCACCTCCTGGCCACTAGACGGCAACTCCCGGGGTGTCTCAGGACGATTTTGTGCGGGCTCTATGGATACTCGGTAGGAACTGTAACTGCCAGGCAGTTTCGGCAGTCCAACACACCGAACTATTAATCAGAGACGCTTATGTCACGGGCATTAAGTCTACTTACGTTCGCCAGTGGCTATTGGAAGGGGGTAGGCTCGATCTTGCAGGGACTGTGCATCTTACTAACTCCCTAGAAGTGGCCTCCCGTAATCTGGAGGCCTACACCTCCGACCGCGTGGCAGCGTCGTGTGCATCATGGGCCCCACCAGCGGCCGACTCGAGTACACCGCAAGGCTGCGCCGCGCGGCAGCCGACCAACTCCGGAGAGCCCAAATGTTACTTTTGAGGCCAGAGCAAACATCCCAGGCAGCGCTACCCGGCGCGGAGTGCGACCTGCAACGGGTGTGGGAAGAAGGGCCACTTCGTTTCCGTTTGCCAGGCCCTTACGGTCGCCGCTGTTTCCAGGCCCAGCATCACTACACCCCCCCATGTGTGATCCAGGGGCGCAGCCATCTTCTCCACCACAAGCCACGTGCGGCCCGTGGGGGCCGCCATCTTTGATGTCGCCCGCCATATGTACCGCATGGGCGCCGCCATCTTGGACCATGCCTCAGGACCCCTGCTCGCCTGGCCGTCCACAGTTAACTTGAAGTCCGCCGACCACCAACACTCCATCCGCCCGGAGGACCGCCAATACACCGCGTTCGAAGCAGATGGCCGCCTCTATCACTTCCTTAGAGTTCCCTTCGGCGTCACCAATGAAATGAAATGAAAATGAAAATCGCTTCTTGTCACAAGTAGACTTCAAATGAAGTTACTGTGAAAAGCCCCTAGTCGCCACATTCCGGCACCTGTTCGGGGAGGCTGGTACGGGAATTGAACCGTGCTGCTGGCCTGCTTTGGTCTGCTTTCAAAACCAGCGATTTAGCCCAGTGTGCTAAACCAGCCCCTGATGGAGTCTCAGTCTTCCAGCGAGAGATGGACCCAATGGTTGATCAGTACGGGCTGTGGGCCACGTTCCTGTACCTAAATAATGTCACCATCTGTGGCCACGATTAGTAGGACCACGATGCAAACCTCCAAAAATTCCTCCATACCGCCAAACTCCTTAACCTCACCTACAATAAGGAGAAATGTGTTTTCCGCACCAACCGCTTAGCCATCCTTGGCTACATTGTGGAAAATGGAGTCCTAGGGCCCGACCCCGACCGCATGTGCCCCCTCCTGGAACTCCCCCTCCCCCACTGCCCAAAGGCCCTGAAACTATGCCTGGGGTTTTTCTCATATTACGCCCAGTGGGGCCCCAATTATGCGGACAAGGCCCGCCGACTCATCAAGTCCACAGTTTTTCCCCTGACTGCTGAGGCCTGCCGGGCCTTCAACCACATCACGGCGGACATCACTAAAGCCACGATGTGCGCGGTCGACAAGTCCCTCCCCTTCCAGGTGGAGAGCGATGCATCGGGCGTGGCTCTGGCCGCCACCCTCAACCAGGCGGGCAGGCCCGTGGCTTTCTTTCCCGCACCCTTCATGCCTCCGAAATTCGGCACTCCTCAGTTGAAAAGGAGGCCCAAGCCGCCAGTTGGCACTGAGATTGCCGGATGTCCTGAGCTGGTGAGGAGCCTGAATCTTCTCCATGGTGCCGGGATACATTCGCTGGTCGTCACGGAACGGACTGAGCTAAACCACCTAGATTCAGCAGTCTCCTGGTAGCATGTTGTGTTATGTACTCTGGGATAACACAGGCTGCAACTGGATGCAGCTTTAACCAAAAGATACTCCAGACTTTGAAGTTAGTTCAATCTGATTTATTGAACCAGTAGCACAGTTCTCTATGAGTTCAACTCACTGCTAACCTAAGTGTGGTTACTCTGACTGAACCAGACTAGCTCTTAGCCACATGCTGGAGGTGTGATACTGTACATACACCCTGACTCACTCAGTAGATGATCATCAGTGGGAAGAGGCGGAGTGTGAGTGCCTCGGGCCTTTTATAGTGAGATACCACCCCTGAGTGTCCTGCCTGCTCATTGGTCATTTGTACATTAGCTGCCTGTCTGTGCCTATCTATATATCATTATCTGCATGTCTGCATATCATGACACCGTGATTCCTTTTCTGATTAAAGAAATCTGTTGGGAGGTTTGACAATACTAAAGGTGCTTTAGAAATGCAAGTTGTTGTTGAAGTTCTCATTGATGTGTTACCAAGTGACCAGCATAATGACATCAAAGTCTGTGATATATTGGACAATTTTTTACTTTCCCACCAATTCAAAAGTCTTCATCTTTAATCTGCTAATTGTTGTGTCTGGATTTAAACAATGTCGCATTTGTGTTGTTGAATATTCATAAGATTCCGTTTGACTAGTGAATAATTATTTCCCATTCATATGATGGTTCACAATGAAGGCAGTAATTATATATTTCATACTCTCCTATTCTACTTATCGTCAAAAAGCTCTGATAAAAAAAATCCCTTCCAAATTCAGGCGGGTAATGCTTGCTGAGAAAAGGCAAGCAAAAAAATAAATAAAAATCGTATTGGGAAACGTGAAGAGGCCAGTCTACTGCTTAAAGTCACGGAACCTTGCCGAGGCTACAGGGTGCGACTGAGCGGGGTTATTTTTTTTCCTCTCGGCATAATGAGAGCTGAGGAGAGCACGAGAAGACTGAAGTGATTGAAGCATTTGGCCGTGCTTCCTGTCACCGAGCGCAGCTCACTCGGTCAGGCGAGTGCGAACGGCACACAAGTGGACCATTTTCACCTTGGTGCCAGATCTGAAAAATATTGTTTTCTTTCCCCTGCTGTGAGTGAGGAATGTCGAGTTTTCTGTTACAATTTCGGTGTAGCTTGATGAGAGCGCTGACAGGAATTTCCCATTTGATCTGAAAAGATGCCAAAGGCTTCCAGGAATGAATGACTAGCAGCTAACCAATCTGAAGCGCCGACTGCACACAGCCATCTACTGATGTTGTTGCGCTGCAGGGCAAACGGCTCGACAAGGTTCCATTTCCAAGTCCCAGTCAGTTTACTTCCTGAACCTCAGAGGTTTCAGAGTGTCCCGGGCACGAACATTTGATCGCCTTAAATTTAGAAGGTTTCCATTTACTCACATACTCCGGTTACTTTATGCCTCCCAGAGCACAGGGAATTGCCAGAAATTGTTCCGATAAATAGATTTCCTCAGCACTGAACGCAATACTGTGTTGTGCAATCTAATGGAACTTGAGACTCTCTCGACGAGGAACTGCCCCACATCGGGGCAACAATGTTCTTTCAATCTCAACATCAGCCTGCTTTTACCAACATGTCAATTCTGCTGCCCATTATCGTGATCCTTGGAAAACATTGGAGGGGATCATTTCTATCTGGTACGGCTGGTCCAAGATTCCCACCTCTCATTATTGGACCGACAAGTGCATTTTCTCTCCCTTTTTTTTAAAGATAATCTCCTATTTCCCTGAGGTTCCCAATGCCAGTGTTTTGCCTCAGTTCAGTAGGAAAGCTAGGTGGACACAGATTTCGATCGAGACTGCCAAATCAAAGCCAACTTAGTGTTGTGGACTCCTTCCTACTTATTTCTGACCACCCAAACTCATTTAACCTGGGCTACCAGATGGGATGAAAGTATACTCACTTTGGGCTTGGCGCAACATCTGGTTCCACTGTTCCGTGACATTATCATAAATGTAGGAACTGCAAGGGTTAATGTAATGTCTAAATCAACCACTAGAGGGAGCTGGATCTACAACTATATAAGACATTGATGCTAAGCCTTGTGGGGAGAGGCTGAGGAGAAAGCTAGAGAACAGGCTGAAGGAAAGATAGTGTGAGTGAGAGCAGATCATAGTTTTTAAAAAAAATTTAGAGTGCCCAATTCATTTTTTCCAATTAAGGCCAATCCACCTACCCTGCACATCTTTGGGTTGTGGGGGCGAAACCCACGCAAACACGGGTAGAATGTGCAAACTCCACACGGGCAGTGACCCAGAACCAGGATCGAACCTGGGACCTCGGCGCCGTGAGGCAGCAATGCTAACCACTGCGCCACCAAGCTGCCCCAGAGCAGATCATAGTTAATCTAATAGTGTAGAGATTAGTAGTAGATAAATGTAGATTATCTGTCTTTTATCAACTGTGTGTTGTATAGGAGGAAGTATCGAATCCAAATAATAGTGTTAATAAATTTATAGCTATGTTCAATTTAAAGCTATTTGTGGTCTTTGTGAAAACTATGATCCTAAAATTAACAACATAAAGACCAGCACATGGTCAATGCCTCAATGCATCGTCCTCTGCACATGTGGTACTTCAGTGTTCCTTGTGACGACTACCCTCTGTATTTGAAGGCATGACATAGATGGGTAGACCAGCTGGAAAGGGATTACAATTAAAGTCACAACGATCTGATTTGGCAGTCCTATGGTGAAGTCATTTGTAGGGTCTTTACTCTAGATAAGTTTTTCTTTCACAGGCTGAATAATCAAACTATATGGCCCAATGAAAAACAGGAACTCTGGTCTACACCACTTCTTATTGTCCAATCATTGGATGGAAAAATTGAAATTTGTCACTTATTACTCTTGCAATGGGAGAATGACGTGACATTCAGAAGAGAGTATTAAATTAAATAGTGCGCAAAGTAAGTTTTAAATCTGATGAAAGAGGAACATTTCCTTAAGTAAAATTATAAAGTGTTGCTGGACACTGAGTTAAACCTACCTCTTTGTTAGTAATGGTCAAGCGATTGAATACTCCGATCAACTTTCATTTGATTTAACATAAAAAGATTTGACAAATGAATCAAAAAAAAGGTGTTTTGCTAAACTTTTGCCACAGTATCATAAGTCAAAATTACAAAAGCAAGGGAATGTCGCATGGTGGGTCTGGTTTATGTTATTCTCACCATATTGCGGCCTCTTGAATGATTCTAGAGTTTTTAATTCTGCTAATTATTTCCATGTGACAAACTTCATCTTAATACCTAACCTTCAACGAGTCTGCACCCGTGAATAATCTGTTTTTCTGAGCTTTCTTCAAAACCTAAGGTCCTTCCTTGAGCCACTTCCGGGGATTGGATGTACCCTTGCTGCTGTGGAGACCGAGCAGTTCATAGCTCATAATACGCAGCCAGACTAGACTGGAGCACTGTGCAGTCTGACGGCCTCAGACTTGTATTTGAAGCCTATCTTGAATAGTGTGTGCAGTGCTGGTCAGAAAGACAACTCTCAAGCACTGGAGTCAATTCAGAGGAGAGCAACATGGGGTCAAAGCAACCTGCAAAAACTTAAAGCCTGAATTTTCCTCAACTTGCTGCCAAGTTTTGGATGGTATTTGTGCAGCTGGAAGTGGAAAGTGGCATAAGTCCTGCTCTGCCAGGAAAACCTGCAGACATCGCAGGCCAATGTGTTTTTATTGCATTCATGATGCCGAAAGCACCTGCTTCAAACAAGCAGACGTTTCATGTAAATGGGAATTTGGGGGATGTGCCAATCCTGTTATTCCCATCTTCCCGGTATGCAGGACATTGAGGAAAAAAAAGAGCTGAGAAAGTTGTGTACAAAATGGGTGAACTAGGCTTCGTATTGAGAACATAAGAAATGGGAGCAGGAGTGGGCCATTCAGCCCACATGAGTGCGGAACTTGGCTATAAGTTTCTGCTCGGCGATTCTGCGTTGTCGTGGGTCCTGAAGGCTGCCTTGGAGAACACTGAATGCCCTTGACTGCTGAAGTGTTCCCCGACTGGAAGGGAACATTCCTGCCTGGTGATTGTTGCGCGATGTCCGTTCATTCGTTGTCGCAGCGTCTGCATGGTCTCGCCAATGTACCACGCTTCGGGACATCCTTTCCTGCAGCGTATGAGGTAGACAACGTTGGCCGAGTCGCACGAGTATGTACCGCGTACCTGGTGGGTGGTGTTCTCACGTGTAATAGTGGTATCCATGTCGATGCTCTGGCACGTCTTGCAGAGGTTGCCATGACAGGGTTGTGTGGTGTCGTGATCACTGTTCTGAAGACTGGGTAGTTTGCTGCAAACAATGGTTCGTTTGAGGTTGCGCGGTTGTTTGAAGGCAAGTAGTGGGGGTGTAGGGATGACCTTGGCAAGATGTTCATCGTCATCAATGACGTGTTGAAGGCTGTGAAGAAGATGACGTAGTTTCTCCGATCCGGGGAAGTACTGGACGACGAAGGGTATTCTGTCGGTTGTGTCCCATGTTTGTCTTCTGAGGAGGTCGGTCCGGTTTTTCGCTGTGGCGCGTTGGAACTGTCGATCGATGAGTCGAGTGCCATATCCCGTTCGTACGAGGGCATCTGTCAACGTCTGTAGATGTCTGTTACGCTCCTCCTCGTCTGAGCAGATCCTGTGTATACGGAGCGCTTGTCCATAGGGGATGGCTTCTTTAATGTGTTTAGGGTGGAAGCTGGAGAAGTGGAGCATCATGAGGTTATCCGTAGGTTTGCGGTAAAGCGAAGTGCTGAGGTGACCGTCCTTGATGGAGACGAGTGTGTCCAAGAATGCAACTGATTTTGGAGAGTAGTCCATGGTGAGTCTGATGGTTGGATGGAACTTATTAATGTCATCGTGTAGTCGTTTCAGTGATTCTTCGCCGTGGGTCCAAAGGAAAAAAATGTCATCGATGTATCTGGTGTATAACATCGGTTGAAGGTCCTGTGCGGTGAGTAGGTCCTGTTCAAACTTGTGCATGAAGATGTTGGCGTATTGGGGTGCGGATTTGGTCCCCATGGCTGTTCCGTGCGTCTGGATGAAGAACTTGTTGTCGAAGGTGAAGACGTTGTGATCCAGAATGAAGCGGATGAGTTGCAGAATTGCGTCTGGAGATTGGCAGTTGTCGGTGTTGAGTACTGAGGCTGTTGCAGCAATGCCGTCGTCATGGGGGATGCTGTTGTAGAGTGCCGAGACGTCCATTGTGATGAGGAATGTTCCTGGTTCAACTGGTCCATGGTGCTGAGTTTCTGTAGGAAGTCCGTCGTATCGCAACAGAAGCTGGGTGTACCTTGTACGATGGGTTTCAAGATGCCCTCGATGTAGCCAGAGAGGTTCTCACACAGGGTCCCATTGCCTGAAACGATAGGGCGGCCTGGTGTGTTGGCCTTATGTATTTTCGGGAGGCAGTAGAGATCTCCAATGCGGGGAGTACGTGGGATGAGAGCACGTAGGGTGCTCTGAAGATCTGGATCCAAGGTCTTGATCAGTCTGTTAAGTTGACGGATGTGTTCCTTGGTCGGATCTGCGGGTAACTGTCTGTAGTGTTCTTGGTTGTTCAGTTGTCGGTATACTTCTTTGCAGTAGTCTATTCTGTTCAGTACGACAGTGGCCCCCCCTTTGTCTGCTGGTTTGATGACGATGCTGTGGTTGGTCTTGAGAGCGCGGATGGCATTGCGTTGTGCTTGGGTGACGTTCGGGGCTGTCTTGTGAATGCGACTGATGAATCTGGCATTGACGCGACTCCTGACGGCTTGAGCATACATGTCGAGTCTAAGGCAGCGGCCTTCCGGAGGGGTCCAATTCGACTCTTTCCTCTTCGGTTGCCGCACCGCAGATCTCTCGGTCTGCTGTTCCGGTTCATTGGTAGTCTGCTTGGGTTCGCTGTTGGCCTCTTGGGGTCTGTGGAAGAATTCCCGGAGCCTCATTCGCCTGATGAATTCCTCCGTGTCTGCCGCGAGACTGATGGGGTCCATTTTGGTGGTGGTGCAGAAATTGAGCCCTCTGCTGAGGACTTCGATTTCATCTGGTTGAAGGGTGTAGTCTGACAAGTTGACAATAGATTTCCCTGTATTGTTTTCTACTGTGACACCGGGGGTGGCTTGGTTGCTGCTGGTGGTGATGCCAAGTTTCTCAAGCTTTCTGTTCTTTGTATGCATATAGGTGGCATAGTATTGTTGTCTCATCTGTTTGGCGGTGTTCCGCAGCTGGTCTGCTGCATCCTGAGCGCAAGTTGAGAATATGGCCTCTATCTTGGTTTCCAGGATTGCGTCGTCTGCTGTAGAGCTGGTGTACGAGGTGGTTGAGGAGTGTGAGAGAGGTGCGACGGCAGAGTCTCTCAGCGAAGTCTGTGTTGTAGGTCGACTTGAGTGGGTTTGTGATCTGTAGCCCTTTCGGGATCTTGTCTGCTTTCTTGCATCTTTGTAGAAATTTAATGTCAGTGTCTATATGCGCGATCTTCCTGGAGATCCTCTCCACTTTGAGCTGACAGTTTGCGGTGTCGTTGGTAGCCATGACGCCGGCATTTCCACTTCATTGAGAGAGGATTCGAGTACAGGAGCAGGGATGTGTTGCTGCAATTATACGGGGCCTTGGTGAGGCCTCATCTGGAATATTGTGTGCAGTTTTGGTCTTCTTATCTGAGGACGGATGATCTTCCTCTAGAGGGAGAGCAGCGAAGGTTTACAAGACTGATTCCTGGAATATTGGGACTGATTATGAGGAGAAATTGAATCAATTAAGGTTGTATTCGCTGGAATTCAGAAGAATGAGGAGGGGTCTCTCAGAAACCTATACAATTGTAACAGGACTAGACAGGGTAGATGCAGGAAGGATGTTCCTGACGGTGGGTATGTCCAGAACCAGGGGTTACAGTCCGAGGATACGAGGTAGACCATTTAGCACAGAGATTAGGAGAAATTTCTTCACTCAGAGAGTGGTTGGTCTGTGGAATTCATTATTACAGGAAGTAATTGAGGGCAAAACAAAAGAAGCAGTTAGATATAGCACTTAGGGCGAAGGGGATCAAAGAATATGAGGTAATGTGGGATTAGGCTATCGAGTTGGATGATCAGCCATGATCATAATGAATAGCGATGCAGGCTCGAAGGGCCGAATGGCCTACTTACAGCTGCTCTTATTTTCTGTGTTTCCATGTAAGTCAGAGAGTGAGTGGAAGCCTCGAGGAGGATCACCTGAAGACTTGTAGGAAGTTTAAAAATAAAAGTCACCTTCAGGCCTTCATTGCGGTTAGGAACCCCCTCCAGAGGGAGGCTTCTGGGACCTTCTGTCACTAGCAGATCCGGGACATAAGGGTTGAAGGAGGTGGCCAACTCCATCCATCTGCGGGATTTGTGTGATAAATGCCAACAATGGGCACATTAATTGGCCTTAATGGCTATCTGCCAGGGGGGGGGGGGATCATGCTGGCAGACCAGCAAACCAATCAATAGCACAAAATTGTCAAAGCTGCTCCTCGGAACTCACCACCTTTGCAGAATGTGAATCCAACTCTCTGATTCCAAGCTCAAGTCTTGTGTTTCCATTCCAACGTGGCAACAGTGCACTGATTCTGCCAGGCAACTCAATAAGGGAGTTCAGCAGCACTCTCCTCCCTTAGGAGCAATTCTGCACTGTAAATGGAGCACAGGACTTCTTGTTAATAAGAGCAACAGTTGTCTCACTAGCCATCTTCTCCCAGTCTCTGAAGAAATCCTTCCTGATAGCCAGTGTGACTTCCGACCAAACCATGTAACAGCGGGCATGGTTTTCACTAGTCAGCAACTTCAGGACGAAGGCCAGGAGCAACAGAAACCACCCTACGTGGCCTTCATCGAGCTGACCAAGGCTTTTGACTCAGCCTCTGTTGAAAACGTCGATTGAATCTGCTTCCACCACACTCTCAGGCAGTGCATCCAAATCCTAACGGCTCGCTGTGTAAAAAGGTTATTCTTCATGTCGCTGTTACTTCTTTTGGCAATCACCTCACGTGGTTCTCGCTCTTTCCGCCGATTGAAACAGTTTCTCCCCATTCAGTCTGTCTAGACTCCTCATGAATTTGAACACCCCTACCAAATCTCATCGTAACCTTCTCTTCTCCCAGATGGACAGACCCAGGTTCTCCAATCTACCCACATAACTGAAGTTTCTCATCCCTGAATCCATTCCCACAAATCTTTTCTGCGCCCCCTCCAATGACTTCACATCCTTCTGAAAGTGTGGTGCCCAGAAATGGACACAACAATCAGGCTGAGGCCGAGAGGTTTTTTTTACAGAGTTTGTATTCTATGACCCAATTTATAAATGCAAGCATCCCGTATGCTTTATTAACAACTTTCTCAGCCTGCCCTGCCATCTTCAATGATTTGTCCACATATATCCTCAGTACATCTGCTCCTACACCCCCCCTTTAGAATTGCACCTTTTTTTTAACGCCGTTTCTCCTTGATCTACCTATCCAAATACATCTCTTCATACTTCTCTGCACTAAATTACATCTGTCAGTTGTCCGCCCATTCCACCAGCCTGCCTATGTTCCTTTGGAAGTTTGACACTTTTCGCCTCACAGTTCACAATACTGAGCCCTGTGCACCCAAATCTTGGTCATTCATTTCGGGGACCGAGCATTGGTAATTGAATTAATTAATGGAATTGAAGTCATTTCACAAGGACCAAACTTGCTTTCTTTAATCAAAGCAGGTGTCAGAAGGTGCATGAGAATTAAGACATTATCATCTTCGGGAACAGCAACAAATCTAAAAGCTGTTTCATGTGTTTATTCAGAAAGCTTCTATTTAAATCAGAGTGGAGAAATAGTCAACACTGCTATGAAAAGGTGAAACTTGCATTTAGGTTGGTTAAGCAGGAAGGGCCTTTAGTGTCAGAAGTCTGAAAAACCTCAAAGAAGTTCCTGAAGAAAGAGGAACTTGCGTTTAAAGGGTGTGTTTCCTCTGTCACGATGATGGAGAAAAAAAACGGAGAACTATACAGGTAAATATTGGATTTTAAAAAGACTCCGGGCTGGGTTCTCCGATTCTGGGGTTGTGTCCCCACGCCGGGGTGGGAACGGAGGCGTTTAACGCCAGAACAAATGGCGCAAAACGGCCACCGATTCCCCGTTTTGCTGGGGGCTAGCAGGACGACAGTGTAGAGCACCTGGCTCTAGCTGCCGATACGCCCCGGAGAATTGCCAGGTCCGTGGCCATGCAGGAGCACGGCGGGGGTCTGCAGCGGCCGCGCCGTGCAACATGGCGGCGGCCGCTCGCGGACACGGCCCGCAAACTAGACCCCCCTCTTCGGCCGTCTCGCACTCCCCGGACCACCCTCCCACAGTGCCCCCAGACCCGAATAATGTCTCCCCCCCCCCCCCTGCCCGCGGACCGGCCCTCCCCCGACTGTGGTGGCACTGGACTGAGTCCGCGACCGCCGCGCCGAGTTCTCCACTGGTGAGACCACACGTGTCCGACGGCGTCAGGAACTCGGCCGGTGGGTGGGGGGGGGGGGGGGGGGCGGAGCATCGCGGGCGGGCCTCAAGCAATGTCCTGAGGCTGTTGATGCGTGGCACGGCATACTCTTAGATTAAGCCACATTCGAGGGGGCAGAGCAGCACGAAAGCGGCGGCGCCCCCAAGTTGGTCGGGAACTCGGATTCTCTTGCCGGTTGTCGAACGTGATTTCGGCGTCGGCGACCGGAGAATCCAGCTCCTGAGTTTTAGCTTTCCAAATGGACACAAACCCCAAAGGTGGCTGAGAAAGTACAGTTAGCCATTGGCAGGAATGGCTACAGGGTGTTTCTCTGTGGGGCATTGCAGCCCCTCCCTGTGTTTCCAGACAGGTTAAAGGAACATAACGACTATCTCATCTCAAAGACCTTGGGTATAATTGCCGAGAGTGACTAGTGTGTTCTAGCCTCCTCTTGAAATATGCGAAGAAGGGGACTAAAAGTGAGCTGAGAGCAACCCCCAGACCTGCCTACCTGCCGGTGTCTGTCTGTCAGTCTGTGTGTGTGTGTGCTGTGAGGAAAAGCTGCCGGAAGTTTTCCACACTGAAGGTGTTGTGACATAGGAATATCTAAAAACTCTCTCTCTGACTGTGGAAGTCAATCAACCAATAAAAGGATCACAGCTGAAATTTCTCTACCCAACCATAGAACACATGAATTGAATTAGTCAACTATACTGGAATCAAATTGTAAGAGCTGCAACATGTCGTCATTTACTTCTCGGAAATCAAGGACTGTTCCGTATAACTTTTAATTTATACTTACTATTGGTTAAATTGTTACTTCTAATCTGTATGAATGTAGATGCATGTATTTTACCATTTCTCCTTACCTTTATAGTAGTTAATAAACTTACTTTATCCTAACTCAAGAAAGCCTGGTTAAATTGGCAGACTCCGCACAGATAGTGACCCAGCGGGGAATCGAACCTGGGACCCTGGCACTATGAAGCCACAGTGCTAACCACTGTGCTAGCGTGCTGCCCAAAAGTGAAACATAAGCCTGCCTCTGGCTATAGGTTGACACTGACTTCAATAGAAAAGGAAATCAGGCGTGGTGTAAAAGAGGTTGTCAAATCACTGCTGTCGTGGACCAATTTCACCCGCAATGTGTTCACTGTGCGCGGCAGGAATTAAACTCGGCAGTGGATAGATAATAACTGGATGGATGGGTGCAGACGGACTATGCAGCAGTAGTCACACAACCTTGGTAACAGATAATGGGTGTAGAAAAATTCAGATTCTTTCTTTGGTTCATTTGTATTTCACGTGTAAAATGTTTAACGAGATCCTCGGAACTTAGCAAACAAAACTGTGCCGAAGTCACAAACATGGCATGTGAACACACAACAGCTAATGTTTGTGTTAAGTTAATAAACCATATCAAGGGGCTTTACACGAGCCTTTTAAAACAGAATAGGCAGAGACCGATAGAGTCAGGGAGATATTAAGTCAGGTGACCTTGGTCAAAGAGGTACATATTCAGGAGTACATAAAGGAGGTAAGTGAGGTAGTGAGGTGGAGTGGGGGGAATTACAGAACCTGGGGTCCAGGCATGGCCCCCACTCATGGAGCAATTAAAATCGGTGATTCTCGAGAAGTCAAGATTAGCGGAGCGGCATGATAGCACAGTGGTTAGCACTGTTGCTTCACAGCGCAAGTTTGATTCCCGGCTTGGATCACTGTCTGTGTGGAGTCTCCCTGAGCCTGCGGGGGTTTCCTCCGGGTGCTCCGGTTCCCTCCCATAAGTCCTGAAAGACGTGCTTGTTAGGTGAATTGGTCATTCTGAATTCTCACTCTGTGTGCCCAAACAGGCGCCGGAGTGTGGCGACTAGGGGATTTTCACAGTAACTTCATTGCAGTGTTAATGTAAGCCTACTTGTGACACTAATAAAGATTATTATTATGCAGATTTTCGGGCTGGAGAGGGTAGAATGTCGGAGACCGACCAGGTGTGCATTGGGATAGTCGAGTCTGCACGCGGCAAACACATGAATGAGGGCTTCAGCAACAGGTAAGTTTAGTCAGAGGGGAACTCAGTTGACATTGCAGATGTGGGAAAAGGCAGCATTACTGCTGGCACGAACATGTGGTTGGAAACTCACCTCAGAGTCAAATTATGACACCAAGGTTACAGACTGACAGGTTTAGTCTCTGGCTGTTGCCAGGGAGACGGATGGAGTCGGCAGTCAGGGAATGGCGTTTGGAGTGGGGACCAGAAACAATCGATTTTCCCAATACTGAATTGAAGGAAATGATTTGCTCATCCAGTACTGGACAAGCAGTCTGATCACTTAGCAACAGTGGAGGAGTCAAGAGAGGTGTCGGTGAGGTAGAGCTGGGCGCTGTCAGCGTACATGAGCGAGTTAATGCTGTGTGTCCAGATGATGGCGAGGATTTTCCCATCCCGACTTTTGGCTGATGCACAGACGGGATTGGAAAATCCTAGCTGATGTCACCGAGAGTCAGAATGTAAATGAGAAACAGGGAGGGGCCGGGGATAAATCCTTGAGTGACACCTGACATAATGGTATGCGAGCAGAAAGAGAAGCCATTGCAAGTGATACTCTAGTCACAGTTAGATAGTTAGGAACAGAACTGGGAGAGAGCAGCCAAGATACTTTGGAATAGGGGGCGTTTGGTCATCCATATCAAAGGCTGAAGACAACAAAATCTTAACACAGTAATGATTAACGTAACTACATCCTGGAGTCACAAAGGGCACAGATGGATTTTTCGGTAACATGGCTGCCCAGAAACTATCATTGGCATTAGAATGTCCAGGGCAATATTCCATCCCGCAATCATGTGTTAAAAAAACAGATGATGTCGTCACTAGCACATTGCTTTTCATGGGAACTTGGTGCGCCCAGATTGGCTGCTACCTATCTCGCATTGCAACAGTCACTAATCATCAGAGTTCCTTTATTGTCTGTAGACTGTTCTGGGACATCCAGAAGTCGTGAAAGGTGCTATGGAAGTGCAAGCTCTTCCTTCGCTTCTCATGAAAAACATACTATTAAAAATGTTGATTGGAATGGGCACGATTGTGCGTCCTAACCAATTGCTGGGACTTTGAGTATATAAGCATTTTCCCACAAAAGCTCTGATCTATGGAGCAGTGTATTAACACCTTGCCCGCACAATAGTTTATCTTTAATGATTAACCGAATGTGCTGGTGCAGTGCTGTAGCTTTAGACTGATTCTGATGCCTCATTGAGCGGAACTAACCACAAATCCCATTCTCCAAGGTAGACGGCTCCCATTTAATTTCAAAACATATCCCACAGCCGCAAAAATAGCAGTTCCCCCCCCCCCCCCCCCCACCCCCAAACCACCCCCCCTCTCCCAGCAAACTGAATGCGGCTGCAACAACTTGCATTTATGGAGCAAATTGAAGTGAGCAAACAGCCTCAAGGTTCTTCACGAGACCATTGTAAGACAGGAGTTGACACCAAGCCACATAAGGGAATATTAGGACAGGTATAACCAAGAGGTTTCTTTTCAGGAGCATTTTAAGGACATAATACATGGGGTAGCACAGTGGTTAGCACAGTTGCTTCACAGCTCCAGGTTCGATTCCTGGCTTGGATCACTGTCTGTGCGGAGTCTGCACGTTCTCCCCGTGTCTGCGTGGGTTTCCTCCGGCTGCTCCGGTTTCCTCCCACAAGTCCAAAGATGTGCAGGTTAGTGATTTGTTATGTTGTAGGTGTAACATAAGTGGCTTCCTTGTGGTGCACTTGACAAAGGAAGGTTCAGACGTGGAGATAACTTCAACACGTTTATTAAACTATTTACACTTCTATTACTCGGATTCAACACTACTGCTAATCCTACTATAGCTATCCAGACTGACTAACCAGTTGCTGCAATCCACGTGGTGGGTGTAATATTGAATCAACCCTGTGTTTGTACTCACTGACAGTCTCCACTGGAAAGAGGCAGATCATGTGTGTGGTGTCCTTTATATATGGGTTGGTGTCATGCCCCCCCTGTGGTCGTGTCACCTCCTTGTGTATCGTGAATGTCTATTGGTCTTGTTCTATCTACTTGATCTATTGGTTGAGTGTGTGTGTGTGATGTCACTGGTGCTCCCTCTAGTGTCTAGCTAGCCTACATGCATTTACATTGATGCCCATCACCACATCCCCCCTTTTTTATATGTTACATATTTTCTGTACACTTTAAGAAAATTGAACAAAAAACAGGTAGATACGTGTATACAAGTCATGGGAACAGTGATTAAACAATAAGTCCAAATCATTCGTGTGAGTCCAAAAACCATCAATCTTCATGGTCAAATGGCTCGCTTGGTTATGAACGCCATCAACGTCCCTATGGCCACAGGAACCAAGAAGTGGTCAAATCACTTCGCTGTCTGATTTGGAGTCCCTTTCTTTTTCGATGTTTGTGATGGTGCTGTCGGATGGCATCTTGTAGCTGATAAGGGTTGACGTTGAAGAGGTACCATCAACAGTATCATTCGAGGTCATGGATGTGCTATATGTTGAAGTTGGATAAGACTGTACATACTGGTTCTGGCCACATGCTGTGCTGGAAGGGTGATCCTGCTGAGAACCATTGAAGCTTGTCAAATTGGAAACCGAATTGCTGCTCGCATAAATACCTGGTGATGGTGTGAAGCTAGAACCTTGCATCTGATAGGAATATGCCGCCTGGCCAGGCTGGGGTGCAGCAAATCCTGGGCAGTAACTAAGGCATCCAGTCTGTAGTGCAGATTGCGCTGGTGGTAGTCCTCCTTCGGTCTTGATTCCATTAGTGGGCAATCCGTAGTGCTGGCCTGTTTGAGAATATGCTGCATAGACTGCTAGCTGCTGCATGCCTGAATACTGGGTTTGTCCAGCATGAGCTGTCATTGGCTGCACTGCTGGTGTGGAAAACATGTGTGGATATAGCTGTGGTGAATATTGGTGTATTCCTCTTGGACTGTAGCCGCTGCTTGTTATTACTGACCCAGTGTAATTGTGAAGTGATCCATCTCCTGTCGTTGTGGCATCTGCTGTCACCCTGAGCGTGCCATCACTGAGGTTGCGGCACTCCCTCTCTGGAGTAAAGTCCGGCTTACATGAATCAGAGTCGGCATTTCGTTGCTCCCCATCTGGAGTCTGGTCTGTTTTAACTGAGTCAGTGCTGGTTTGTTGATGCTCCCCGTCCGGAGTCTTAGCAGGTTCACTGGAGTCAGCTGAGATTCCTTGAAGCTGCACGTCTGGAGTCGGAACATGCAGGAATGCATTGACTAGTGGAGAGGTTCGAGCGAATGAGGGTGGAAGTATCATGGTGTCACCGGAGTCACCAGTGGTCTCACCGTGATCGTCGAGTGCCTCTGTACACACTAGCTGAGGTCTGTCACGTTGCACATCTTGCATGGGAAGTGGGATGCTGTCGTCACTCGTCTCACATACCGTGGGTAGAGCCTCAGTAGCTGCTTGTTGTTCACTTGGGTTGGGTAAATTGTCAGAGTCTTCATCTGGTGGCGCAAGCAATATGGGTGGACTGTCATTGTCTTGCTGTTGTCCTTCATTTGGGCTTGGACTGTCATCGTCGCTTTGTTCTTCACTGTAGCATGATAGACTGTCATGGTCAACTTGCTGTGCACTGGGGCGTGGTAGACTGTCATAGTCTTCTTGCTATTTACTTGAGCATGGCAGACTTGCATCGTCTGCCATTAGTTGGTCAGAGGAGGTTGTGAGACCCTCATGGTTTTGTTCCTGCAAGGACTGCGCGTCAGAGTCTTGCATTGCTTATATCGTGGAGGCTGTCCACGAGCTCGCTGCGGAGGCTTGTGACACTGGAGTCATGTCTTGTGTGTGCAAGGATTGCCCTCTGGAGTCTTGCGTTTCTTTTTTCGTGGAGTCTGTCCATGAGCTCGCTGTGGAGGCTTGTGACACTGGAGTCACTTCTTGTTCGTGCAAGGACTGCAGTGTGGAGTCTTGCGTGTCTTCTTTCTTAGAGTCGGGAACCCTGAGCGGTGCATGGACCACACTCTGTGTGACAGCAGGCCGCTCACTCTGGGCTTGTACCGCTCTCTGTCTCTTGGTTTCAGGCTGCAGCATCATCCTGCACTCACGAGTCGGGATGTCGTTGATGCTGGGCTGAAGACCCTCAAATCCAAAGAACGAATCCGCGTCTGCGTCGGATTCAATCCGGGGGTCGCTAATGTGCAATACGTCTAGTTGCGGTTCGGATTTGGTACTGGGGTAGCCTCCCAAGGTGAAAGGTTCGTCCGAGTCGTAGTCTTCTAGGACCATATCATCACTGTTTGCGTCGGAGTTGGCATTGGGCTCGCGAGGTCCAGAGAAAATGTAAAGGCCGGTATCGAAGTATTCAAAGTCGGAATCATCGGTTTGGGCGTAGGTAACTACTTGCTGCAGGGTTCTTCGGAGGTTAATTTCATTTCCTGGTTCAATTTGAGGCATTGTACTGTCATTCCAGGTGAAGGAAGGTTGTTTTATGGCTTTAAGAGATTTTTTTCTTTGATTTGAGACATTTCCCCTTTAAATGAGCGTGGTCCGTGGCCTCTGATGTCATGACGCATGTGACGTAGCGTGTAGGAAGCGATTGCACATGCGCAGATCGCTGTTTCTTTACTTTGGGCCTTGTTCTCATTTGCGCATACGCGGCTTCGCGCAACTGCGCAAGTGCAGTACCTTTAGAAAGATGGCCGCCGATCAAAACTGTTCTCTGCTCCGGGATCTCGGCCTCGTGGTGAGTACTGGCGCTTCTCTTACCTTTCCTTGTTGGTTGGAGTGTGTTTTCCTCACAGTATTTGCCGAATTTGTCCAGGACTGCGTGTAAGTTGCTCCTGTCTTGCCCCTTGGAGAACTTGAATTTTTAAAAGATTTCTTCTGCTCTGGCGATGGTGCGGAGAAGCTCTATCTTTTCAGCTTCGACCACTTCTTCTAGTTCGGCTGCAACCAGGAAGATTTCAAACATTTGACGGAATACCTGCCAGTTTTCGCGGAGATCGCCGTGGCACTGGAGCTGCTGCGGAACCCGGATCTCAAACATCTTGCCTGGGTTTTGTTGCTGGTTGTCACTGTACGCTGGGGTATGGCTATCTGGATTGAAACAGTTCAGTCCTGGTACCATGATTTGTTATGTTGTAGGTGTAACATAAGCGGCTTCCTTGTGGTGCACTTGACAAAGGAAGGTTCAGACATGGAGATAACTTCAACACGTTTATTAAACTATTTACACTTCTATTACTCAGGTTCGACACTACTGCTAATCCTACTATAGCTACCCAGACTGACTAACCAGTTGCTGCAATCCACGTGGTGGGTGTAATATTGAATCAACCCTGTGTCTGTACTCACTGACTGTCTCCACTGGAAAGAGGCAGATTATGTCTGTGGTGTCCTTTATATATAGGTTGGTACCCCTGGGAAATGCCTTTAGATATATGCAGGTGAGGGCTTTTGTGAGGCGACAGGTGAGGGAATTCCCGTTGCTCCCGGCACAAGAAGTTCAAGATAGGGTGATCTCGGGTGTATGGGTCGGGGAGGGCAAGGTGTCGGAAATACACCAGGAGTTGAAAGAAGAGGGGGAAGCGCTGGTAGAAGAGTTGAAGGGTAAATGGGAGGAGGAGCTCAGGGAGGAGATCGAGGAAGGGCTGTGGGCTGATGCCCTAGGTAGGGTTAATTCCTCCTCCTCGTCTGCCAGGCTCAGCCTGATACAATTTAAGGTGGTCCACAGAGCGCACTTGACGGGGGCGAGGTTGAGTAGGTTCTTTGGGGTAGAGGACAGATGTGGAAGGTGCTCAGGGAGCCCGGCGAACCATGTCCATATGTTTTGGTCATGCCCAGCACTGGAGGGGTTCTGGAGAGGAGTGGCGGGAGCAATATCTCAGGTGGTGAAAGTCCGGGTCAAGCCAAGCTGGGGGCTAGCAATATTTGGAGTAGTGGACGAACTGGGAGTGCAGGAGGCGAAAGAGGCCGGCATTCTGGCCTTTGCGTCCCTAGTAGCCCGGCGAAGGATCTTGCTAATGTGGAAGGTGGCGAAGCCCCCCAGCCTGGAGGCCTGGATAAATGATATGGCTGGGTTCATAAAGTTGGAGAGGATTAAGTTCACCTTGAGAGGGTCTGCGCAGGGGTTCTACAGGTGGTGGCAACCGTTCCTAGACTATCTCGCGGAGCGTTAGAGGAAGGTCGGTCAGCAGCAGCAGCAACCTTGGGGGGGGTGGGGGGGTGGAGGGGACGTCCTGGGAGGGGGGGGGGAAAGGGGGGACTGCCTGGGAGGGTGGATGAGCAAGAGATAACATGAAGGGTTGGGGAAACTGGCCCATACGGGTGAGGGCCAGTGTACAAAGCTGTGTAAATATATCATTGTGCCATGTATATATCTTGCTCTGCGCGATTGCTCGTTTTTTTTTTTTGTTATGAGGTGGGGGGGTTATTGTTTGTAAGGGAGAAAAATTGTGTTAAAAAACTTTAATAAATATATATTTTTTAAAAATATATGGGTTGGTGTAATGCCCCCATGCGGTCGTGTCACCTCCGTGTGTATTGTGAATGCCTATTGGTTGTGTCCTATCTACTTGATCTATTGGTTGAGTGTGTGTGTGTGATGTCTCTTGTGCTCCCTCTAGTGTCCAGCTAGCCTACATGTATTTACATTGATTCACATCACCGCAGTTAGGTGAATTGGCCGTGATAAATTGTCCAAAAAAGGTTAGGTGGGGTCACTGGGTTACGGGGATAGGGTGGAGGTATAGGCTTGGGTCGGGTGCTCTTTCCAAGTGCAGGTGCAGACTCGATGGGCCGAATGGCCTCCTTCTGCACTGTAAATTCCATGATTCTAAGATCTAGGAGCAGGATTCGGCAATTCAGCCCCTCGAGCCTGCTCCGCTATTCAACACGATCCTGGCTGATCTCCTCTGGGCCTTACCTCCGCCATCCTTCCCGCTCCCCATAACCCTTCATCCTGCTACTAATTAAAAGCCTATCTACCTCCTCCTCAAATCTGCGGAGCATTCCAGCATCCCCTGCACTCTGGGGTAGAGGATTCCACAGATTCATGACCCTTTGGGTGAAATAATTCTTCCTAATTTTTGTTCTAAATCTGCCACCTCTTAGCCCTTAAAACTGTGGAGGAAGCAGGTAGGGAGAGGCGTTTAGGGTCAGAATTCCAGAACTTGCAGTCTCGGCAGCTGAATGGGCGGCCACTAAATGGTGAAAGAGATGTCCAAGAGGCCAAAGCTGGAGGAGAACAGCACTACTGCTGAGTCTGGGCAACCTCGGAGTGCTGGGGCTGTGGAAGCTTTACGTTGTGTGCTAGACGTTGCGTGATTTCAAGAAGGAATTAGATTTAGCTCTTGGGGTTAAAGGGATCAAGGGATATGTGGGGGAAAGGCAGGATTGGGATATTGAATTTGATGATCCGCCGTGATCATAATGAATGGCGGAGCAGGCTGGAAGGGCCTCCCACTGCTTCTATTTCCTATGTATGTTTCTACGTATGAGACAATCAACAGAGCTCCCACCTCTGATTGCTATTCCACTGATGTCAACTGATAGGTATTATATGTGATAAAAGAAAGACATTAACAGACAATAAAGCATCTCTGTGCCTTTCACAATTCCAGGAAACCTCACCGTGCTTTAGAGCCTGAAGTACATTTGTGCTGGCTCAAGGAATACAACACAGACTTCCAGTGGTAAACAAAGATGTTTATTGATGGAAAGTCCAAAGATGTGCAGGTTAGGTGGATTGGCCATGGTAAATTGCCCCTTAGAGTCCAAAAGGTTAGGTGGGGTTACTGGGTTACGGGGATAGGGTGGAGGCGTGGGCTTAAGTAGCGTGGTCTTTCCAAGGGTCGGTGCAGACTCGATGGGTCAAATGGCCTCCTTTTGCACTGTAAATTCTATGATTCTATGATGATTCTATGAAAGGCAGTTAGATAACAGGCACAGAGCACTATACAACCAGTCTGTACACTTCAGCTCCCTGCTCCATACTGCCTGGGTCCTGTTCCCAGGGCGCTGTGCAAACTGCCCATTGGCCGGGGTTCGAGCGCTCCTGTGCAATTGGCCTGAGCCGGTCGCGTGGTAATTGGAACTCGCCACTTAAAGGGGCTTTTCTACCGCATTCCTCCCCCTTAAGTCCCTTAATGCACAACCCATAACTAGGTACAAAAATCACAATTGTTGACAGGGATTAACAAGGAAAGAGAGTCCATCAAAAGATCCCGAGCCCTCCCAGTCAACACTGAACTCCGAAGCCCAGCCACAGGCTCACCGCTCCTTTGGGCGATCGAGTGGCCCACATTCAACAGCATCTCAGTCAGGATCACTTCAACAATGGGCGAACTAGCCTCACTGGTATTGACAGGTGCAGTTGCTTGAACGTAAGTGGCAGGCCCTGGCTCCCCTTGGCTGGACTGAGTTACGGGAGTATTCACGTGTTCGCCGGACTCATCGACTCTACGCTGGGGTCACCACCCCTCGACCCCTCAGGTGGCCACCGCGCTTCTTAACATCGGCCCGGACCAGGCCACAACCCGTCCTTCCAACGAAAAACAAGCCTGCTGCGAAATTTCAGACCAAAACCAGGTCTCCCACCCGGAACGGCCTGTCCTCGCGCTGCTCTGACCGCTGACTCATTGGGGAGTCCTGACGTGCCTCCACCCTCCCCGCCAAATTTGGAAATACAAGATCCAATCGGGTTCTCAACCGACGGCCCATGGGCAGCTCAGCCAGTGAGAGTTCATCTGGCGAAGTGGTTCATCCGACTGCTTTTTCATGACGTTGTTGAAAGTTTGAACAGCCCGCTCAGCCAGACTGTTCGATGCTGGGTGACAGTGGGTTGTTCCCGTGTGTCGTATACCATTTGTTCTCACAAAACGTGGGAAATCATTGCCGGTGAAGGGGTGTCATTGTCTGAAACGATTGCCGTGGGTAACCCATGAATAGCAACACACACATAAACCCTCTAGTGTGGCTGCAAGGGACTGGTCCTCATCTCCTGGACCGATAGCGACTTCAAGTGGATCTACCAGCACCAGAAACATCTTTCCCAAAAGCGGGCCCGCACAATCCACGTGGATCCTGTTCCACAGGCGAATTGGCCACTCCCAAGGATGAAGTGTGGCAGATGGTGGCATGGATTGTTACATTTGGCAAGGGCAGCACTTGTGGCACCAGTTCTTCAATGGCTTTGTCTATTCCTGGCAAACAGACGTAACTGTGTGCCAACATGTTCATCTTTGCCTGCCCTGGGTGGGCACTATGGAGATCTTGAAGGAGGTCCCCCTAGCCTGAAGGGGGATAAAAACCATGATCCCCAGACAATCACGTCGTCTTCACTTGTCTTTTGTTTATTCGTTCATGGGATGTGGGCATCGCAGGCTGTGCCAGCATTTATTGCCCATCCCTAAATGACTTTCAGGGGACAGTTTAAGAGTCAACCACATTGCTGTTGGTCTGGAGTCACATGTAGGCCAGACCAGGTAAATACAACAGATTTCCTTCCCTAAAGGGCATTCGTGAACCAAATGGGTTTTCAGGACAATTGGCAATGGTTTCATGGTCATCTTTAATTCCAGATTTTTATTGAATTCAAATTTCACCATCTGCCATGGTGGGATTCAAGCCCAGATCCCCAGAGCATGACTCTGGGTCTCTAGGCTACTAGTCCAGCGATAACACCACTATGCCATTGCCTCTCTTGATGAGTGCAGTAGGGCCTAAGCAGTTCTGACTTCCCGTAATGCCAGACTGCATCACTCATTTGATTTTTGAAAGAATATAGTCTCTTTGATAGCTGTGGATGTGCCCCTAGGACTTTTAAGACTAGAATGATCGCCTGGGGTACTGATCGAGCTGGGCAGTCTGGTTTATGATCATCTTACAGTCCCCAAAAATTCTTATCGACCGATCAGGTTTAAGGGTAGGGACTATTGATGCAGACCACTCTGAAGGCCTGATTATGCCCAGCTCTTCCAATCTCTTTAGCTCTGCTTCAATCTTCTGATGCAATGCATATAGAACTGGCCTGGCTCGAAAGAACTTGGGTGTCGAATCCGGACTGAGGTATGTCTTGGCTTTTACACCCATAATTAAGTCCAATTCTTCATGGAAGACATCTTCATACATCTTCAAGACATCATGGAGGGCACCGTCAGATATTTTGATGATCTCCAGCCGGTTGAGCCTAATCTTCAGCAACCAGTCTCTTCCCAACAGACAGGGTCTACGTCCTTGCACGATGACCAAAGGCAGATTGGTCTCCTGTCCTTTGTAGGCCACTGGGGTATTGGCTGTTCCGAGGATCTTCAAAATCTCCCCGGTGTTTGTCGAACGTTTGGCTATGGTGCTTTTTAAGCTTAAAGGCTGTGGGCAGGATTCTCCGTCGGCGGGGCATTCACACCCGCAGATTTCCCGACGGTGTGGGGGTGCCCACAATGGGAAACGCCATTGGCCGTCTGGCGGGACGGAGGATCCTGCTGCCGGCGGGGGTGCACCGCACCAGAAAACGGATGTGGCGGGTCAGAGAAACTCGCCCTGTGTTCCTGCACGCAGATATTGGAAGGTCTGCTCACCCACTGTGGTCACTGAAGCCATTTTAAGGAGTCTAACATTTATCCTGAAGACATTTTCAATCGGAGCCGTTTTACTCAGTTGGACTGCATTCAACCATCCATCAAATTCTCTTCTACAGACCTTGTCTCCATTATATTCAGTGGCGCTGTGGACTGCTGCTGCTGCTATTTTGCAATGGCTGCATTGCCTCATATGCAATGTGCTTGAATGAGCTCCCTTCAGTTTCAATGGAAGCACACAAACTCCCCAAAACCTTACAACAATAATCTTTATTGTCACAAGTAGGCTTACATTAACACTGCAATGACGTTACTGTGAAACGCCCCTAGTCGCCACACTCCGGCGCCTGTTCGGGTACACAGAAGGAGAATTCAGAATGTCCAATTCACCGAACAAGCACGTCTTTCGGGACTTGTGGGAGGAAACCGGAGCACCCGGAGCAAACCCACGCGGACACAGGGAGAACGTGCAGGCTCCGCACAGACAGTGACCCAAGCCGGGAATCGAATCTGGGACCCTAGCACTGTGAAGCAACAGTGTTAACCACTGTGCTACCGTGCTGCCTGCTGGGGATGGTCCCCATCCACCCACCCCCACCCCAACCCCCTACAATGATAACAGTCCACCTCGGATTTGGTTTGTCGCCTCGATTCCTTCCCGCTCCTTGGGCTCGGGTCCTGTCCTGAGGACCTTGGCACTGAGCTGTGCCTGTTGATCCCGCCGCTGACCTCGTGACCGTATTGCCCCCATACATGGTTAAACTCCCCTTCGGCCACGCTTTGACGGACAGTGGCATCTTTATTGGCGCGCTCCGTCACCTGAGCTATCTCGATCGCTTTTTCCAATGTAATTGTGGTCTCCATCAGAAGCTCGTTCTGGACATTAAGGTTATGGATCCCACAAAGCAACCGGTCCCACAACAGGCCGCATGCTGAGCGCAGTCCCAAACCCAGAGCTCAGCAAGCTAGCAAAGCCTGGCTCCGAAGGCGGAGGCAGACTCTTCATGGTCCTTCACTGCAGTTAAACTTACAATGTTGGAGGATAATCGAGGGCCTTGGGTTGAAATGCTCATTAACCAATTTCACTATCTGGTCAAAGATTTTTGAATTGGGTGCCTCTGGGAACGTGAGGTTTTCCGTCAAATTATAGGTCTGGGACAGGCAAACTGTCAGAAATATCACCTTCTGCTCGTCGTTACAGCGAATGAGATCGCAGGCAAAGAATAAACGGATCGTTCGATGTACTGACTCCATGATTCAACCCTTTGGTCAAAGGGGTCTAGTTTCCCAACAATAGACATTTCCACTCGTGATTTAATTGATTCCGACTCTTATAGGAGCTTCTCTGTTTTCTCAAATGTTCTTAACCATTCTTCATTCCTGCCCTCAATTCACAACGGTCGGTTGTGATCGAAAACATTTACTCATCACCAATGTGTAGGCCCGGGCAGGCTTCCAGTAATAAACAAGGGGGTTCATTGACGAAAGGCAAAGAAGGTTAGATAACATGCACAGAACACTGTATAACAGGTCTTTACTCTTCAGCTCCCTGGTGCACACTGCCCGAGGTCCTGCACCGAGGTCCCCACGCAAACTCCCCATTGGCCGGGACTCCGAGTTGGGTCACATAGTCAGTGGAGCTAGCTCCCTTAAAGGGGCCACGTTACCATAACATTTGAAGGGAATACAACAACCAATTTGTGCAGCGCAAATAGCAATATATTAATGACCAGATCATCTGTTTGTTTTTGGCTGAGGGGTAAATATCATCGAGGAAACAAGATATAACTTCCCTCCTCTTCTTCAAAGTCATGCTACGGGGATATTTTGTGATTACCTGAAAGGGCAGATGAGGTCTTGGTACCTCATCCACATAAAGACACCTTTGACAGTGTAGTACTCTCTCCATACTGCACCGCAGAGTCAGCTCAAATTTGTGCTCAGGTCTCTGGCATGAAGTTTAAACCCACTGGAATCAGGAACTGTGGTCAGAGAGAAATCAGGGCTAACTCTCACACAATACGGATGTTCGCTTGGGTGAGCTACCAGCGCCTATGGAAACACATCCCAACCAGAGGCAATGCTTTCACGGAAGCTGGAGGGTGTGACAAAAACTAAGAGGACGCGATTAAAGGGGACAAAAACAGAGTACCGTTTTGGGCACGTTTAGCAGTGTGTTTCTTGATGCCCGCTGTGCTGAGAATGGCACCACTATTTAATGGGTCTTTGTCGGTTTTTTGGTATCGGCAAGGAATGTCTTGCCACATTTACCTTATTTTGTTCATTGACGAGCTCAGCTCGCCAGTGGAAGAAGTGTATTTGCGAATCGGGCGCCATTTTTAAATGCTGCCCCAATCTTTTGATCCCCCCCCTCAGCCACCCCACCGTGGCTTGCGGACCCCCTCTCCCACTGCACCCAACGTACCTCTCAGGAGTCCTCAAGCCCCCTTAACCTCATCTCTTAAAGGCAAGGCCTCCATCAGGCCCAATCCCTGGCATGGGCAACTTGACACCTTGGCACTGCCAGCCTGGCACCCTGGCAGTATCCCTGCCATCCTGGCAGTGCCACCTGTGTACCATGATAGTGCCATCCTGGCACCATGGAAGTGCCCCTGTACACCTGGCAGTGCCACATGAGCACCTTGGCAGTGCCAAGCTGCCCAGGTAACAGCGGGCATGCTAGTGTACCACTCTGCCCAGAGCCTGACCACCCAGGGGTCTGTACTGGCCTGTTTGCCTCCCGCCCCCACGTGTCATTACGGCTGGTCCACGTTCGTGGAAACCAGTGCTAAATGGCACCATGGCAAAGTCTCCCAGGCGAGGCCATTATTTCCCGAACCCCAGGAGAATAGGGCGCAGACATATTTAAATGAGCCGAATAGGTCATTTAAATATGTTCATTTGGATCTCACCCAACGAGGGCGAGATCCAGATTGCAACGTTTCGTGAGATCTCGTTAAATCACTCGAGGCGTTTTGAGCATCTCGAACCTCACGAGATTCATCAAGTCGGGCGAGACGAGGCCATTAAATCGCATCCAATAAGTGATCGGCAATGAGTGGACAAGCAGTGAACAATCCAGTGCCAATTTATAATGAGGCCCCTTGTTTACTGAATGAGAACCTATTGCTTTCTCCTCATGGCTGAACTGCAGTGCAAGTCAACGATTAGACTTTTATAAGTTTCAGGTTAACATTTCTGGTGGAGCCGGCACTACATTTTCCATTCTGACATTTGCATAAAGTACACAGCACAGAAACAGACCTGACCAATTGGTTTCCGTTCCACTTGGACCGTCGCCCATCCCTCTTCATCTCACCTTGTCAAGGTAACCCTCATGTCGTTCCTCCCTCATTGGCAAATCTCCCACCTTCTTCTGATGGAGAGTTCCGCATTCTTGACACGATCTGGGTAAAGAGGTTTCCCTTCAATTCCCCATTGGAATTTTTAGCGACAATCCTATATTTCTGACCCTTGGTTTTGGTCTTTCCTCCCCCCCTACCCCCCTACCCCGTCCATCCTGATGTGTTGGGTGCTCTGCTACACAGACGAACCAACACGGTTGCGAATGGTACAACTCAGTTTTATTACTAACAATATTTACAATGGTAAACTGGTTACTGAGGTTCGATCATAACCCTTGAATCTGTGGACCTATTCCTAACACTATCTTGGAGTGGCACTCAGCACATGGTGAATGTCTGAGTGGCTTGCTGTGAGCTCTGTGCCCTGAGCTGTCTCCTGCTGGAATCAACGGGAAGTGTTGTGTTCCCTGTTTTGTAGTGTGTATGCTCTTGCCTGTGATTGGCTGTGGTGTTGTGTGTGCGTTGATTGGTCCATTGATCTGTCCATCAGTATGTATGTCTGTTTTCACCATGATGTTTACCTGAATATCATGACACATCCCACCCTAACAGAAGTGGAAGCACCTTCCTCATGTCGAACCCGTCAAACCTTTCACGATTTTGACATCAAGTAGGACATTGAAGTTTACCACAGTTCTAGGTCACAGTTCTAGCTGCAGATAAAAGACACAGAAGTACTACATTCTCATGGGCTGCGTGTAGAGAACAATGGGGGAATGAATACTTTACTACTATGTGTATAACAAAATCAAAGCATTTATAAAGCAATTTATGATTTTCTAACAAAGAGTGTGCAGAGGACATCAATCCCTGATTGCAGACAGCAAATAAATACTGCGCGCAATGAAATATATATCTAATTGTGCAGCACTGCACCAATCAGTCAGTAAATAAACAGTTTCTCAAGTTCAGATGGTAAGTTAGATCATCTGCCCCAAAACCATGACACCTTTGTCATTGGAAGAATATCGACTTTGTATCTGAAGCGATGTGCTGCAGCAGACCAATTCATCATAGCTGTATCCTGTTGGGTACAATCAGAAACAGATCAAGCAAGTCAAACGCAATCAGAATGAATGTTTCTGCTGCTTATCTATTTCTCCTGGTCCTTTTAATTTCAGGTCTCACAATTGCACACACTACACAATGCACCGTGTGTTACAGGATTTCACGCTGCACAAAGTCCCATGACAAATCTCGCACATTTCTGCACTTGACATTCTTCCGCACATCAATCCAGGTGTCAACGGGTCGGGAGTGTCGGGTTTTTGAGTGATAACGAATGACGTCCCATTGTGGTCCCTTTGTTCAAAAAGGGGAGCAGAGACAACCCTGGCAACTATAGACCGGTGAGCCTCACGTCTGTAGTGGGTAAAGTCTTGGAGGGGATTATAAGAGACAAGATTTATAATCATCTAGATAGGAATAATATGATCAGGGATAGTCAGCATGGCTTTGTGAAGGGTAGGTCATGCCTCACAAACCTTATCGAGTTCTTTGAGAAGGTGACTGAACAGGTAGACGAGGGTACAGCAGTTGATGTGGTGTATATGGATTTCAGCAAAGCGTTTGATAAGGTTCCCCAAGGTAGGCTATTGCAGAAAATACGGAGGCTGGGGATTGAGGGTGATTTAGAGATGTGGATCAGAAATTGGCTAGCTGAAAGAAGACAGAGGGTGGTGGTTGATGGGAAATGTTCAGAATGGAGTTCAGTCACAAGTGGAGTAGCACAAGGATCTGTTCTGGGGCCGTTGCTGTTTGTCATTTTTATCAATGACCTAGAGGAAGGCGCAGAAGGGTGGATGAGTAAATTTGCAGACGATACTAAAGTCGGTGGTGTTGTCGATAGTGTGGAAGGATGTAGCAGGTTACAGAGGGATATAGATAAGCTGCAGAGCTGGGCTGAGAGGTGGCAAATGGAGTTTAATGTAGAGAAGTGTGAGGTGATTCACTTTGGAAGGAATAACAGGAATGTGGAATATTTGGCTAATGGTAAAGTACTTGAAAGTGTGGATGAGCAGAGGGACCTAGGTGTCCATGTACATAGATCCCTGAAAGTTGCCACCCAGGTTGATAGGGTGGTGAAGAAGGCCTATGGAGTGTTGGCCTTTATTGGTAGAGGGATTGAGTTCCGGAGTCAGGAGGTCATGTTGCAGCTGTACAGAACTCTGGTACGGCCGCATTTGGAGTATTGCGTACAGTTCTGGTCACCGCATTATAGGAAGGACGTGGAGGCTTTGGAGCGGGTGCAGAGGAGATTTACCAGGATGTTGCCTGGTATGGAGGGAAAATCTTATGAGGAAAGGCTGATGGACTTGAGGTTGTTTTCATTGGAGAGAAGAAGGTTAAGAGGAGACATAATAGAGGCATACAAAATGAACAGGGGGTTGGATAGGGTGGACAGTGAGAGCCTTCTCCCGCGGATGGAAATGGCTGGCACGAGGGGACATAGCTTTAAACTGAGGGGTAATAGATATAGGACAGAGGTCAGAGGTAGGTTCTTTACGCAAAGAGTAGTGAGGCCGTGGAATGCCCTACCTGCTACAGTAGTGAACTCGCCAACATTGAGGGCATTTAAAAGTTTATTGGATAAACATATGGATGATAATGGTATAGTGTAGGTTAGATGGCTTTTGTTTCGGTGCAACATCGTGGGCCGAAGGGCCTGTACTGCGCTGTATTGTTCTATGTTCTATGTTCTATGACGTGCCCTAACTAAATCTCATCTGCACAAGCAGCCAGGTATCCGATTAACAGGCCTTTGCAAAACCAGTGTTCTTATATGGCGTGGATGGGCCTCAGTTGCTGGAGTGACTCCGGGTATATCCACAGATTGTGCTGGAAAGAGGTGCAATTAATAGAAATTTCACGCTCTGGCCTGAGACATGTTTGGACTGCAATCTGTCCCAACACCAAAGATAAAGGTAAGTCACCATAGTCCCAGATGACCATAGGCTGCTTTCCCCCCTTTGAGGGGGAGAGCTGACTGGTGGTGATTTAACCTGAGGGTCACCACACCTCAGGCGAGGGGCAAGGCTGAGAAGACTTCAGCCAGTATGGGTATTGAACCCATGCTGCGCGCCTCGCTGTGCATCACGGACCAGCTGTCTAGCCAAATGAGGGCACTAAAGTCGGCAATGATGTGTCAACTGAGCTAAACGAGCTGCATAGATGCCGTCTGCAAAAAGCCTTGATGCAGTGGATGTAGCCTAAGACGGGCTTTAACCTGCATTTCAATGTCCACCTCGGTCAAATAGTGGGGCTATAGCAAGGTGTTAAAAGCAGCGACGCACAAATTAGAGATGTACGGTGCGAACCGGGGCGTGATGCAGCCGGTAGATCCCGGGAGAGGCTTCGTCCGGGATTCCCGATTGCGGTCTTGCCTCGCAAGATCTAATCAGATGAGCAGAATCCAGTCTTGTACAGCTTAGTGAGTTTCAGAACCCACCTAGCTGTGCCCGCACCGGATCTAATGGTCACCCGGCATCTACCGGCCTTTCTGAGGAGACTCCAGCCGGGCGCCGGGGAGTACTGGTCCCCACAAACGGGGACTAGGCAGAATGGTACCTGGAGGCGACTGTCAGGAGATTGGAGACGGGGCATTGGGGGGTCAGGAGGTTGCGTCGGGGGGTCGAGAAATCGTGACGCCAAGCGCCGGAACGGGTCCGCTTATTCCGCCCAGAACAGACTCTGTTTTATTTTGTTAGATTGCGCCCGTAGATTGATCCTATTGTAGAATCACTCTGAGTATTTTAAACAAGATGCATACTCCCGCCACGGGCCAGAAAGGCATCAGGAGCAGTTGCGCATGTGTCAGCGCCTGCAGGGTGCGTCGAGTGTGCATGCGCAGCTATTCCTGACACCCTTCCAGTCAGCGACAAGAGTTAGTGTCATATCACATAGTTCTGTATCAACTTGAGGCTGATCAAGCTAAACCGTCACAGTAAATGGTGGGATGTCAACGCATTCAATAGTTTAGTTAGGAGTTGAAAGCAATCTCCGCTTCAAATGGCTATGTTCCTGTAGATTGATATTATTTGACCTCCATAACTTCCCTTACAAAGTTATTATTGGGACAACAATGCAAGAAGCTTGTTCTATTTGCAACTCATTTACAACCCAAGACCGGAAGAAATTACAGAGAGTCGTGAACACAGCCCAGTCCATTGCATGAAACCGCCTCCCATCCATTGACTCTGTCTACACCTCCCGCTGCCCTGGGAAGGCGGGCAGCATAATCAAAGACCCCTCCCACCCGGCTTACTTACTTCCTGTCTGCATCAACGGGGCCGAGTTGGAGATGGTTGACAGCTTCAAATTCTTAGGTGTGCACTTCACCAAAAATCTGTCCTGGTCCACCCATGTCGACGCTACCACCAAGAAAGCACAACAGCACCTATACTTACTCAGGAAACTAAGGAAATTTGGCATATCCACACAAACTCTTACAAACTTTTACAGATGCACCATAGAAAGCATCCTATCGGGCTGCATCACAGCCTGGTATGACAACTGCTCAGCCCAAGACCATAAGAAACTACAGAGAGTCATGAACACAGCCCAGTCCATCACACAAATCCACCTCCCATCCATTGACTCCATCTACACCTTCCGCTGCCTTGAGAAAGCGGGCAGCATAATGAAAGACCCCTCCCACCCGGCTTACTCACTCTTCCAACTTCTTCCATCGGGCAGGAGATACAAAAGTCTGAGAACACGCATAAACTGGTTCAAAAAAAGCTTCTTCCCCGCTGTTACCAGACTGCTAAATGACCCTCTTACGGACTGACCTGATTAATACTATAAGCCTGTATGCTTCACCCGATGCTGGTGTCTCGGTATTTACATTGTGTACCTTGTGTTGCCCTATTGTGTATTCTCTTTTCTTTTCATGTACGGAATGATCTGTCTGAGCTGCTCGCAGAATAATACTGTAAATTCTATGATAATAACATCTATGATAATAACTGTACCTCACTACTTGTGACAATAAAACAAACCAATCCAATTGGAGGAGAGTAGAACTGAACCTGAAGCCTGCAAGGCCTCGAATCGTAAAACCATTTGTCCATCGCTTTTTGTGTCAATCTGCAAGATTCATCTTTTCCATTTCAGTTCACTCATTAGTTTCAGAGTTTGTAACTCAGGTAATGTTTACAAATGTCTGCGTGCGGTGTCAATGACAATCTGCACACTTCTCCGCCCTGCAGTTTTACACGTATTAATTAAGATTTACCTACGTACAGAGGGAAGGACCATGTAAATCCACTTGGATTACCTTCTATTCACAACAGCACTGAAAAAACACCAGCCCCTTTGAAATAATCCTGGATTTATTTTTGTTCCGCCTGTGCAGTGTGCCATAAATTAACAGTTCCTGACAGTGGCGACACTCCTTATGTCAGTCGTGGAAATACAAACTTTAAATTTCAATTGGGGTGAAATTGGTCCCAAATTCCCACACATCATATAACTGTCATCAGCTGCCTGTGCAGTTCATGTTGTTCTGCCACAGAAAACTTGTATAAACAGCGATGATTCTTAATCGGGTTTTCGTAAGATCACAGTGCTGGCTCATATCGACCTGCTGTGCGTCTGTATTTGGGGTGCGGGTGGGAGTCTGTATATATGTGCATGCCTGGGTCTGTGCGGGTGTATGAATATGTCTATGTGTGTGTGTGTGTGTGTGTGGACATCTGCTTGTCCATATGTGCTTGTGGATTTGTGTCTGTGCATAGGTGTGTGTATATATATAAATATATATGTGTGTGTGTATGTACATGTGTGTTTGTATGTGTCTCTGTGTATTTTACAGCTATCAACCATTAGTACAATCCAGGATCAGTCCCCAGGCAGTATGCTAACTGCCTCCTCTACAAGCTAATTTACAAGGATCTGGTCATGTTTACATTAGCCCTCTCCCAATGCATGAAAAGAGCGGGGTAAGGTGCGGAATAGAAATGAGCATTTATGAATAATTCAATCTTCCTTGTGGCTATTAACACATTTGCCTTGAATAAAGTGATAATAGGTTATCATCTGTGAAATGGAAATTGCATAACAGAGAGTTTCTGGTTACACCAGAGGAAATTAATTTCACAGCACATCTGTTGGGACTTGACTTGTGAATGCTAAGTATGAGAAAATGCAGCCGCTACGCTTCACCACTTTTATAATTAGATTAGCATGCCTGCACCCATGCTGCAAGACTCTCGCCGAGTGTAAAGAATTACTGTTCCTTGTTTCAAATGCCTAATATTTATAATAATGAAATGACTCAGGCAATTAACGAAAGTTAAAAATGCATTATGGAACCTTATTATATTTAGCAGATGCTGCGTTAAAGTGATTGTGTGTTTGTGTTATCTGTCTAGTTAAATATTGAGCCCTGCTATCAATAAATGCAATGTATTAATACACAATTGTGCCTCTCAGCTTTGAGAGTAGCAGCAGCCTCACTTCACAAGACCTGGCTTATTACTTACTGACAAGCAAACAGAGAGAAAGAAATACACAGGTCAATTTCCTTTGAGGCATGATAAAGCTACACAAGAGAAAATACAAATATTTATTCAAACAACCGTATGAGTGAAGTATGATAAGTCGTGCCAAGTGTCAATTTAAAGTTTAGTGGCTCAGGGAACTTAGAGAGTAGATCGAACTTGTGCATTTGAAATATTAGTCTCTCTTTTTTAAAAAAAACATCTTTAGCACGGTATATTTTCCTTATTTGTTCATGGGATGTGGGAGTCACTAACAAGGCCAGCATTTATTGCCCATCCCTAATTGCCCTTGAGATGATGATGGTGGGCTGCCGTCTTGACCTGCTGCATCCGGTGTAGGTGCACCCACAGTGCTGCTCGGGATGGATTTCCAGGACTATGACACAGCAATGTATGAGGGAACAGTGATAAATTTCCAAATCAAGACGGTGTGTGCGAATATAAGGGGGATTTGCAGACAGCAATGTTCTCACGCGTCTGCTGTCCTTGTTCTTCTGCGTGGTATGCTCATCTGCCTTGAGATGTGTAACCCTGTAGCAGGCAGGTAAAGCACTACCGCAAGTTTCAGCGAAGACAGTGCCAAATCTGAGCTAGCCCCACACGAGCAGAGCCTTTAACTCTTAGCCTTGTAAGATCAGGGGCGGGATTCTCCGACCCCTTGCCGGGTCGGAGAATCGGCGGGGGGGCGGCGTGAACCCCGCCCCCGGGGGCCGCCGAGTGCTCGGCACCGAAAATTTGGCGGCGGCGGGAATCGCGCCGCGCCGTTCGGCGGCCGCCCGCCGGCCGGCCGCCCCCCCCTGTGATTCCCCGGTCCGCGATGGGCCGAAGTCCCGCTGCTGTCATGCCCGTCCCGCCGCCGTGAATCAAACCACCTCCCTTACCGGCAGGAGCAGGCGGCGCGGGCGGGCTCCGGGGTCCTGGGGGGGGGGGGGGGGGGGGGGGGCGGGGTGATCTGGCCCCAGGGGGTGCGCCCACAGTGGCCTGGCCCGCGATTGGGGCCCACCGATCCGCGGGCGGGTCGGGTCTGTGCCGTGGGGGAACTCTTTTCCTTCCGCCTCGGCCGTAGCCTCCGCGATGGCCGATGTGGAAGTGACCCCCCGCCTGTGCATGCGCGGGGATGACGTCAGCAGCTGCTGACGCTCCCGCGCATGCGCGGACTTCCGCCGGCCGGCGGAGTCCCTTTGCCCCGGCTGGCGTGGCGCCAAAGGCCTTTCCCGCCGGTCGGTGGCCCGCCAACCACTCCGGTGCGGGGCTAGCCCCTCAAGGTGAGGGCTTGGCCCCTAAATAATCCGCACCTTTGGGGCGGCCCGATGCCGGAGTGGTTCACGCCACTCCATCCCGCCGGGACCCCCCGCCCCACCGGGTAGAGGAGAATCCCGGCCCAGATTCCAGTGTGAACTAATCTTCAAACTCCCCCATCTCTCAGTTCACCACATTTGACACCACTGAACTCGATGGTGCATAGGGAATGTTCTATCATGTCCAGACTGATCCACTTGTGGCCTAGTGAATGGGATGCCAGGTTCCATTAATGGATAAGAGTGGTCCTAGGATGAATGTGCTAAATTGGGGGAAGGCTAATTATAACAATATTAGGCGGGAGCTGAAGAACCTAGATTGGGGGCGGATGTTTGAGGGCAAATGAACATCTGACATGTGGGAGGCTTACAAGTGTCAGTTGAAAGGAATACAGGACCGGCATGTTCCTGTGAGGAAGAAGGATAAATACGGCAATTTTCGGGAACCTTGGATAACGAGAGATATTGTAGGCCTCGTCAAATAGAAAAAGGAGGCATTTGTCAGGGCTAAAAGGCTGGGAACAGACGAAGCCTGTGTGGAATATAAGGAAAGTAGGAAGGAACTTAAGCAAGGAGTCAGGAGGGCTAGAAGGGGTCATGAAAAGTCATTGGCAAATAGGGTTAAGGAAAATCCCAAGGCTTTTTACACGTACATAAAAAGCAAGAGGGTAGCCAGGGAAAGGGTTGGCCCACTGAAGGATAGGCGAGGGAATCTATGTGTGGAGCCAGAGGAAATGGGCGAGGAACTAAATGAATACTTTGCATCAGTATTCACCAAAGAGAAGGAATTGGTAGATGGTGAGTCTGGAGAAGGGTGTGTAGATAGCGTGGGTCACATTGAGATCCAAAAAGATGAGGTGTTGGGTGTCTTAAAAAATATTAAGGTAGATAAGTCCCCAGGGCCTGATGGGATCTACCCCAGAATACTGAAGGAGGCTGGAGAGGAAATTGCTGAGGCCTTGACAGACTTCTTTGGATCCTCACTGTCTTCAGGTGATGGCCCGGAGGACTGGAGAATAGCCAATGCTGTTCCTCTGTTTAAGAAGGGTAGCAAGGATAATCCAGGGAACTACAGGCCGGTGAGCCTTATATCAGTGGTAGGGAAATTACTGGAGAGAATTCTTCGAGACAGGATCTACTCCCATTTGGAAGCAAATGGACGTAGTAGTGAGAGGCAGCATAGTTTTGTGAAGGGGAGGTCGTGTCTCCCTAACTTGATAGAGTTTTTCGAGGAGGTCACAAGGATGATTGATGCAGGTAGGGCAGTGGATGTTGTCTATAAGGACTTCAGTAAGGCCTTTGACAAGGTCCCTCATGGTAGACTAGTACAAAAGGTGAAGTCACACGGGATCAGGGGTGAGCTGGCAAGGTGGATACAGAACTGGCTAGGTCATAGAAGGCAGAGAGTAGCAATGGAAGGATGCTTTTCTAATTGGAGAGCTGTGACCAGTGGTGTTCCGCAGGGATCAGTGCTGGGACCTTTGCTGTTTGTAGGACATATAAATGATTTGGAGGAAAATATAACTGGTCTGATTAGTAAGTTTGCAGACGACACAAAGGTTGGTGGAATTGCGGATAGCGATGAGGACTGTCAGAGGATACAGCAGGATTTAGATTGTTTGGAGACTTGGGCGGAGAGATGGCAGATGGAGATTAATCCGGACAAATGTGAGGTAATGCATTTTGGAAGGTCTAATGCAGGTAGGGAATATACAGTGAATGGTAGAACCCTCAAGAGTATTGAAAGTCAGAGAGATCTAGGAGTACAGGTCCACAGGTCACTGAAAGGGGCAACACAGGTGGAGAAGGTAGTCAAGAAGGCATACGGCATGCTTGCCTTCATTGGCCGGGGCATTGAGTAAAAGAATTGGCAAGTCATGTTGCAGCTGTATAGAACCTTAGTTAGGCCACACTTGGAGTATAGTGTTCAATTCCGGTATCCACACTACCAGAAGGATGTGGAGGCTTTAGAGAGGGTGCAGAAGAGATTTACCAGAATGTTGCCTGGTATGGAGGGCATTAGCTATGAGGAGCGGTTGAATAAACTCGGTTTGTTCTCACTGGAACGACGGAGGTTAGGGGCGACCTGATAGAGGTCGACAAAATTATGAGAGGCATAGACAGAGTGGATAGTCAGAGGTTTTTCCCCAGGGTAGAGGGGTCAATTACTAGGGGGCATAGGCGTAAGGTGAGAGGGGCAAGGTTTAGAGTAGATGTACAAGGCAAGTTTTTTACGCAGAGGGTAGTGGGTGCCTGGAACTCGCTACCGGAGGAGGTGGTGGAAGCAGGGACGATCGTGACATTTAAGGGGCATCTTGACAAATACATGAATAGGATGGGAATAGAGGGATACGGACCCAGGAAGTGTAGAAGATTGTCGTTTAGTCGGGCAGCATGGTCAGCACGGGCTTGGAGGGCCGAAGGGCCTGTTCCTGTGCGGTACATTTCTTTGTTCTTTGTTCTTTGTTGTTGACTGTGCTGATCTGGTGCTCTCAGCTCAAGTTAGCTGTAGGAGTGCCACGACCGGTCTCAGTTAGACAGAAAGGGATTGAAGTCAACTTGCCTTCCCATCCAAAATTTTCATTCAGTGCGTTTTGCAGGAAAGTATCCACATATAAACTTACTGATACAGAGCTGCAGGGTAGTGCCATCACTAAGACCACCTATTTCTACCACCATAACATCACCCAATTCCACTTCATCTCAGCTCATCCACTACTGAAGCCCTCATCCATGCCTTGGCTCCCTCTAGACTTGATTATTCTAACATACCCCAAGCTGGCCCCCGTGTTCTACCTTCTGTAAACATATGGCAATTTAAAACTCTGCTGTCCCTGTCCTTATTTGTGGAAATTCCTGTTCACCCATCAGCCCTGTTCTCACCGACAGACACTGTCAAACAATGCCTCCATTTTAAAATGCTCATCCTTGTTTCCAAGTACGCCTCAGCTTCATCCTTCCGGATTTCTGGAATGTCCGTCAGCATCACAAGTGTCCGAGTTCTCTGCACTCATCCAAGTCTGTCCGCTTGAGCATCCCTGATGTTACTCCCAACCCCTCTTCCCCCGCCTCCGTTCCATTGATGGCCGTACCTTCAGCTGCCTGAACTCTGGAATTCCCTCCCTAAACTTCTCCATCTCTCTTTCCTCCTTTAAGACTCTCCATCCAATTCACCACTTTTTAAAAATAAATTTAGTGCACCCAATTCTTTTTCTCCCAATGAAGGGGCAATTCAACATGGCCAATCCACCTACCCTGCACATCGCTTTGGGTTGTGGGGGTGAGACCCACGCAGACACGGGGAGAATGTGCAAACTCCATATGGACTGGGATTGAACCCGGGTCCTCGGTGCCGTGAGACAGCAGTGCTAACCACTGCGCCACCGTGCTGCCCTATAATTCACCACTTTAACCAAACCTTTGATCATCTGCCTTAATATGGATTTATGTGGCTGAGTGTCTAATTGTGCTTCATAATGTTCCTGCGGTCTGCAGCCGCCACACGAGTCTCCCAACCGGCAATACCAGGCTAGTTCCACGCCCTCGGGAACTCGGCTGGTCCGGGGCGGAGGATGTCGGAGCGGGCCTCTGGCAATGGCCCCGGCGGCGCCGCGTACTCCCCAGTGACGCCGCTTTTCAGTGCCCGGAGAAGCGGCGAACCGGCGCCGGTCCCGATTACGGCGCCAAACTGGATTCTCCGCCCCAGCGCCGGCCGCGATTTCGGTGTAAGGGTGCGGAGAATCCAGCCCAAGATGTTTTGCTACAGTTGTACATTGGTGAGACCATATCTGGAGTGCTGTGTACAGTTTGGGTCTCCTTGTTTCAGAAAGGATATAAATGTGTTGAAAGCAATTCAGAGAAGGTTCACTCAACTAATACCCGTGATGGGCGGTGCGGGAAGGTTTCCTATGAGGAAAGGTTGAACAGGCTACGTCTGTACCCACCAGAGTTTCGAAGAATGAGAGGCGACCTTATTGAGACACATAAAATATTGAGGGGACTTGACAGGATGGACGTTGAGAGGATGTCTTCCGTTGTAGGAGAGACTAGACGTACAGGAGACAGTTTAAAAATAAGGGGTCTCCCATTTAAGAGAGGAATGGGGGAAAAAAATCTCTGAGGGTCATTAATTTTTGCAACTCTCTTCCTCAGAGAGCACCGGAGGGAGGGCCATTTAATATTTTTAAGGCAGAGGTAGATCACTTCTTGACTAACAAAAGAATAAAAATATATTGGGGCCAGATGGAGTTAATAGGAATCAGGTGAAATGCTCGTTAATGTTTGGATCCTTCCCATCACAAAGGAAGATGGTTGTGGCCGCTGGAGGTCGCTCCAACAACACTCAAGAAGCTTGACACAAACAACACTCAAGAAGGCCAGCTTGATTGGCACCCCACTGATCACCTTAAACATTCACTCCCCCCCCCCCCGCCCCCCCCCCCCCCCCCACCAGAGCACAGTGTGCACCCTCTAAAAGATGCGCTGCAACAAACTCACCAAAGCTCTTCTGACAGAACCTCTACCATCTAAAAGTGCAAGGCCAGCAGATGCACGTGATCACCACCGAGCCATGCACATTCCTGACCTGGAAATATATCGGCGTTCCTTCACTTTCACTGGAGCGCCCTTCCTTACAGCACTGGGGATGTACCTGCAAAACATGGACTGCAGCAGTTCAAGAAGGCAGCTCACCACCACCTTCTCAGGGGTAATTAGGGATAGCCAACCGACTCCCACACTCCTTGAAGGGATAATCTTCCTTGCTTCATTTGGCCTCTTGTCAGGTATATTACAGGTATTTTGAATTCTCACTGATGGTCAATTCTCAGTGGGATCAACAGATTGGAGCTCTGATGCCAGAGTCTGGTGTTGGTTATTCCAGCTGACAGCCACAACCGACAATGGCTATATTATGCGCATTGGAAATTAATGCAACACTCGTCCGTTTATTTGTGCTTTTCGTGTTTTATTGCGACCGATATGTGTTCCAAGGAACGAACAATGTTGCGCGTTATGCATCCTTCAAGTTATGAAAGGCAGGGGACTCAAGTATTTGCCAAATTAAAATAAAATCCTGTCAGTGGCCATCTTTGGGCAAAGATCATCGCAGAACACCAATGTATCTGGTCTGCTGGACTGGCACGGAAGTTACACCAAATCGCAGGGGGAAATAAACAACAAGCTTCCGAAAACCAAAGGTGCATTTTATTGACTTCTTCATGGACCTCAAAAGCGATGAGGTGAAATGGGCAACATTCAGCAAGATGGTCCCTTAGGGAAAACAGCAACCTCAAACCACCGTCACGTCACCAACCAGGTTTTATTAATAAAAATCAAATGAAATGTAATTTTATTTGGTGTTCTTGACAAGTAAGTTATGGGTATGTCGTGCTTTCGCTTGTTGGTGTTTGTCAAGGTGAGGGATTATGGTGCTGGGAAAAAAACAAACAAATTCACCCTTCACACCAGGGATAGAATCAATCATTTCTCTTTAACACATGAAAGTAAGACAAGATTTGTTTTCATACAGCACTTCTCACACCCTCAGGATGTCCGAAAATACTTCATAGTCAATTAATTACCTCCTAAGCGTATTCTCTGCACGGAAGCAAACATCAACTGCACTTTGCAAGGTCGCGGAAATTGCAATGAGTTAAATAACCAGTTGAGGGATACATGTTGGCCACATTCATCTCAATGCATCTCGTATTGGTTCCACTCTGCTGGCTAATGAGACACTTGTAAATATTTACCTCGTCGTGAGAGGGTCCCTTAGCATGAGAGGGTCTCTTAGGTCCAAATCCTGCATCTCCCAATCCTGAAACTCTGCATGACATGCCTTGAACTAAAACACCAATCAACAGCATCAAAATAAAAGGCAGTTTCTACATTGAGGACCCCCCCCCCCCCAATGCCACTTCAGAGTTATCATATTGAGAGCTGGTCAATTCTCCAGGTGCAACTGTATTTTGCCAAGATGTTTAATTAGTATGCAATTCTGTTCGTGTTGGAATACTGTACATTGTAATCCCAATATTAGGCTGCATTAGGGAGGTTAGGTTGGATGCAAAATCTGACTTTCAAAACACAACAAATTTGGGTTGATTAATGAGACGCAAATTACAGCCAGCAAAACCATTGCGTGCCAGCGCCGGGAAATGCCACTAGAACTTGGCAGAAGGCACCAGGCTGAGCCATCTTTCTTCTACATTTTCAACAATTGAACCCCCTCTGCTGATCACCCAATCTCCTGCCAGTTCTGTCTGCCAGTCACCTTGCCAGTCCTATTCTAATTTGTACCAAGCATACAGATTTACTCAAACAATAACAATTAAATCCAATTCTTTGCCAATGCCGACTGTACAATGTGTCTGTATAATTAGGTGTACACACCTGGTAAGACTGAGATGCAACAAAGAACTTGCAACCGAAAGAACAGATGGTGGGTGGAAAGAGCACAGGAGACTCAGTGACAACTGGGATGTGTGTGGTTTCTTCAGTGCAATCAAAACCGTCTATGGTCCGAATACCCTGGGACCCTCCCCACTGGGAGCCAAAAACGGAGAGGTGCTCATCAAAGTCAGAGAGGCAGTTATTGCCCACTGGATAGAGCACTTCGAGGACCTTCTCAACCAAGACACAGATTTTGACACTTCGGCAACACTCTACCTGCCACCATCTCAGCGTAACCCCAGCTCGCTGTGAGGTTGAAAAAGCCACCCGACAGCTGAAAAGCAACAAGGCCTCTGGGGCAGACGGAATCCCTGCAGAAGTATTAAAATGCACCGGAGAGGCACTCCACAATCTCATTATCCTTGTCTGGAAGGAAGAGAGCATGCTGGGTGATCTCTGAGACGCCTTAATTGTGGCCATCTTCAAGGAAGGAGTCAGGTCCAACTGCGGAAATTACAGAGGGATTTCCGTATTCTCCGCCACAGGAAAGGTCATCGCGTGAATCCTCCTCAACCACCTCCTCCCAGTGGCTGAAGAGCTCCTCCCTGAGTCTCAGTGCGCCTTCCGCCCAACAAGAGGCTCAATGGACATGATCCTCAGCATGCAACCAATCCAGGAGAAGTGCAGGGAGCAGCATCAACCTCTGTGCACGGCCTTCTTCGATCTCACAAAGGCCTTTGACTCTGTCAACTGTGAGGGATTGTGGAACATCCTCCTAAAATCTGGCTGCCTGCAGAAATTCATCACCATTCTCCGCCTTCTTAACGATGACATGTAAGCGGTCATCCTCACCAACGGAACCACCACAGACCCAATACGTGTGCAGACTGGGGTCAAACAGGGCTGCAATATTGCATCAAAGCTTTTCTCCATCTTCCTCACAGCAACACTCCACCCCATCACCCTGAAGGTCCCTGCTGGAGCGGACAAGCGGCAAACTGTTCAACCTCCGACACCTCCAGGCCAGAACCAAGACCATCCAAACTTTATCATTGGCTGCAGTACACAGACGCCACCTGTCTGTGCACACACTCAGACGGCAAGCTACAAACTACACTCCTCTCTGGAGCATCTCAACAAAAGGATTCCTACGTCAGACCCTTATTCATTGACTACAGCTCTGCCTTCAACACCATAATCCCAGCCAAACTCATATCCAAACTCCAAAACCTAGGACTTGGCTCCTCCCTCTAAACTGGATCCTCGACTTCCTGACCCATAGACCACAATCAGCAAGGATAAACAACGACACTTTCTCCACAATAGTCCTCAATACCGGGGACCCCATAAACCTGCGTACTTAGCCCCCTACTATATTCCTTATATATACACGACTGTGTGCCAAAATTTGGCTCCAACTCCATCTACAAGTTTGCTGATGACTCGACTGTCGTGGGTCAGAGCACAAACAACGATGAGTCAGAGTACAGGAGGGAGATACAGAACATATGGCTTGGCGCAATGACAATAATCTCTCCCTCAATGTCAGCAAAACTAAGGAGCTGGTCATTGACCTCAGGAAGCGATATGTCATACACGTCCCTGTCTGCATCAACGGGGCTGAGGTGGCGATGGTTGACAGCTTCAAATTCCTAGGCGTGCACATCACCAACAATCTGTCCTTGTCCATCCACAATGGACGCTACGACCAAGAAAGCACAACAGCGCCTTTACCTCCTCAGGAAACAAAGGAAATTTGGAATGTCCACTTTGACTCTTATCAACTTTTATAGAAAGCCTTCTATCTGGCTGCATCACAGCTTGGTATGGCATCTGCTCAGCCCAAGACCGTAAGAAACTGCAGAGAGTCGTGAACACCACCCAGTTCATCACGCGAACCCGCCTCCCATTCATTGGCTCTGTCTACACCTCTCGCTGCCTTGGGAAAGTGGGCAGCATAATCAAAGACTCCTCCCATCCGACTTATTCACTCTTCCAACCTCTTCCATCAGGCAGGAGGTAAAACAGTCTGAGAACATGCACTATCAGGTTCAAAACAAGCTCCTTCCCCACTGTTATCCAGACTCCCAAGAGGCTCTCTTATGGACTGGACTGATCTCTTCACACATCTTCTCTACTGTGGTAGTACTACACTCCGTGTGCTTCACCTGATATCTATGTCTATGTATTTACATTGCGTATTTATCGTATGCGCTATGTTTTCTCATGTATGGAACGATCTGCCTGGACTGTACGCAGAACAATACTTTTCACTGTACCTCGGTACACGTGACAATAATTCTAAATCTATATCCAAACCATTGTCACCGTATTCACAGAGGCATATGAGATAATGGGCTTCAGACTAAACATCCGGAAAGCAAAGGTCCTCTACCAGCCTGCTCCTGCCACACAAAACTGCCCCCCCCCCTCCACCCGCCCCCCCCCCCCCCCCCCCCCCCCCCCCCGGCCATCAAGATCCAAGGTGAGCCCCTGGACAATGAGGATAATTTTCCATACCTCGGGAGCCTCCTCTCAGTGCAAGTAAACATTGGCGATGAAATCCAGCATCGACTCCAATGCGGCAGTGCAGTCTTTTAATTGTCTGAGAATCAAAGTGTTCAAAGATCAAGACCTCGAACCCAGCACCAAGCTCATGGTCCACAGAGCAGCCAGGGACTCCGCCCTCCTGTGTGCATCAGAAACATGGACAATGTACAGCAAACACCTCAAATCCCTGGAGAGATATCGCCAACATTGCCTCTGCAAAATCCTGCAAATCCACTGGCAGGATAGGTGTACCAACGTGAGTGTCCTCTCTTAGGCAATAGCCCCAGTAACGAGGCACTGGTCACACTCGACCAGCTGTGATGGGCGGGCGACATTGCCCGCATGCCCATTGCCCGCATGCCCATTGCCCGCATGCCTGACACAAGGGCAGAGGAAACATTACAAGAACACTCTGAAAGCCTCCCTAACTAAATGCAACATCCCCATCAACACATGGGAATTGCTCGACTTAGAATGCATAAACTGGAGAAGGAGCATCCACGAAGGCGCCTATCACTTCGGGCGTCACAGGGTGGAGCACGTGGAGGGCAAGCGTAAACAGTGGAAGGAGAGCGCAGAATCCAGAACATTCCCCCTACCGCACCAAACACCACGTGCCAAACCTGCGGCAGACTCTGCGGACCCAGGATTGGACTATTCAGCCACAGCAGAACCCACCCCCCGGAGTGGAAGCAAGTCATCCTCGATCCTGAGGGACTGCCGGAGAAGACATCTGCTAAAATAAGAAAAGAAAGACTCGCATTTCTCAACATCAGCATGTCCCAAAACACTCTACAGCCAAAGAAACACTTTTGGAGAGTGGTCATCATTGTAATCAGAAAACGTGGCAGCAAATTTGCACAGAGCAAGCTCTCGCAAACAGCAATGAAGAAATGAGCAGATAATCTGGGCAGGATTCTCCATTTGGGAGACTAAGTACGCGATTCCCCGGAAAAATTTCTGAGTATGGTAGCGAGCGGGAACTGCCGTGAGCTTCACGGCGCCAGGCCCGGCAAGGCCGGCAACATAATTCAACGTTAATTGGTCCACTTAATGAGGCCTCACGGGCTTCTCGCTGCAAATGAAGGCTCGCCAGCTGATTCTCCGGGACCGCGCTCGCCAGCTCCCCACTAACAAGGTCGGGCAGCACTAAAACTGCACTTGCTCAGCCAACCCTAGCCAGATCGCAACAATGGCTCCGAGGAGACCCACCCCAAGATTCGAGGACGCTGACCTAGGGAGGCCCCTGGATGCGGTGGAGGCCAGGCGGGAAGTCCTGTTCCTCCGGGTGTCCCGGAGGGTGAGCCACAAGGCTGCCACTGCTGCCTGAGATGAGGTGGCGGCAGCCGTCAGCTCGGGGGGGGGGGGGGGGGGGGGGGGGTGACCAGGAGGACTGGCCTCCAGTGCCGGAAAAAGGTCAACGACCTGCCCCCTTCCCCTCAAACAAACCATTGTTTGCAGCAAACTACCCAGCTGTCAGGAGAACAGCGACCGTGACACCACACAGCCCTGCCATGGCAACCTCTGTAAGACGTGCCAGATCATCGATATGGGTAGCACCATTACACTTGAGAACACCACCCACCAGGTACGCGATACATACCCGTGCGACTCGACCAACGTTGTCTACCTCAAACGCTGCAGGAAAGGATGGCCCGAAGCGTGGTACATTGGCGAGACCATGCAGACGCTGCGACAACGGATGAACGGACATCACGCGACAATCGGCAGGCAGGAATGATCCCGTCCAGTCGGGGAACACTTCAGCAGTCAAGGGCATTCAGCCTCTGATCTCCGGGTAAACGTTCTCCAAGGCGGCCTTCAGGACCCGCGACAACGCAGAATTGCCGAGCAGAAACTTATAGCCAAGTTCCGCACACATGAGTACGGCCTCAACCGGGATCTTGGATTCATGTCTCACTAATTTCACTCCCCACCATCTGGCCTGGGCTTGCGAAATCCTACCAGCTGTCCTGGCTTGAGACAATTCACACCTCTTTAACCTGTGATTATCCCTCTCTCCAGTCGCACTGTCTGGACCTGTAAAGACTTAATTACCTGCAAAGACTCGCATTCAAAATATCATCTTGCATCATTGGCTTTGTCTATATATGCTGTGTTTGTGTAACCTGCCTCTTCATGTACCTGATGAAGGAGCTACACTCCGAAAGCTAGTGATTCCAAATAAACCTGTTGGACTTTAACATTGTGTTGTAAGTCTTCTTAGAACACCATTAAGGAGAGGAGGGACACCCTCTTCCTCAGGGTGGGCCACAGGCTAAAGGCCACGCTCCTGAACACCACCTGGGTGGGTGGCAGAGGAAATCAGCACTGCCAGCCTCACCAGGAGGGGATAGCTTGTGATCCTGATGGGTTGGGGGTCACTGGTGAGGTGCTTCCCTGAGAGGGACAGAGAACCAGGGAGGGTTCCAAAGGCCACGGTGCCGGTGTCCTCTGGTTGGGATGAGCTCTGCTAATCCCCTGCTTCCTCAGCACTGGGGCAGGGCTTCTGCGGAGTGCCAACACCTAGTGGGCCCCTGATTGAGCTTGGCCACGCCTATGCCCTTGATGATATAGCTGAGGTATGAGGGTGTCCAGAGGGGCAGTCCAGGTGGTTTCCCAGGTGACCAGAGACAGTCTGAGCATTCAGTGAGCAGTCAGCAGAGTGAACAGCTAGGAGCCTGCAAGCAGCACCAATGGGGTGCGTTTAAATCACATACGACAGCAATGGGATTGGCCATCCCAATCCCGAGCGGGACACCCCGAGTGCACGGACCTGGCAGCAAGTCATTTCCCGCTATTGCCCCCGGCAGGGCAGCCATCCCCACAGCAAGCCCTACAATGACTTTGGCTTTTGGGGAGGTTTTTTTTAACCTGCCGTTCCCTCTCAGCAGCCATGGCGCCCAGTCCTCGCTTGTAAATATTTGCAGCAGTTCATGCCCGCAGATCTCTGCCTGAGAAGGGCGGAGCATCGTGGGCGGAGGGGGGGTTGGAGCATACTGTGTCCACGCCGCAAATAATATTTAAACGCATCATGATGATTTTGTATGGACCCAGCAAACAGGGTGCAAACAGCAACAGCGGTGGCAGCAAGGAAACTGGAGCATGGCGTCGGAATCAATACCAGGCCCAAAATACCTTTTCTTCCATTTCGAACGCTCTCCACGCAGTCATGATTCTCATTGCCGGCATTGCGAAAGGAAGAATTCAGCCCTTGGTCTTTTTTAAGTGGCATCATTAGAGGTTTAAGTTTGTCCAGGGCACTGGGAATAATTCCCCTTCTTCTTCCTCAAAATAATGCCGTGGAAATGTTTACATCTCCTGAAGGGAGAAGACAGCCCTTGGTCCTTCACTGGCGCGAGGCCAATCTCTTGGAACTCCCTCCCTAAAAGCAGTATGGGTGCGCCTACACCACACGGACTGCAGCGCTTCAAGAAGGCAGCTCACCACCACCTTCTCAAGGGCATGTAGGGGCGGGCAGTAAATGCTGGCCAAGCCAGTGATGCCCATATTCCAAATATTTAAGAAAAGGCCTGATCTGAATGATGGCACCGGCACCAGTGTGGCACCACTCCCTCAGTACTGCACTGATGTGTCAGCCCTAGGGCATTTATCTGCTCAAGGCCCACGGAGTGGGACTTGAACTTACAACCAGCTGACCCAGAGGCACAATTGATGCTACCAACTGAGCAGAGCTGACATATCCACAGTATATAGCTATGTCCAGTGTAGGCATTTGTGGATACATGTGGTCCATTTGTGTCAAATGCATGATTTGCACATCTGGGATGTACACAACAAGCATAAGTGTGCGATGTGCAGACATGCTCAATTAGCATGAGTACACACCTGGGTGCATATGCCACGTCAGTTTGCTTTCGGTAAAAACTGGCTCAATGGAGATGAGAGAACGGGCTAGAATTTTGATTCAGCGTCACCATTTAATCAGCCAATCTGTGGCTAAAGTGCCCTACGGGCCATATTCATAGATTATCATAGAATTTATAGTGCAGAAGGAGGCCATTCGGCCCATCGAGTCTGCACCGGCTCCCGGAAAGAGCACCCTACCCAAGGTCAACACCGCCACCCTATCCCCATAACCCAGTAACCCCACCCAACACTAAGGGCAATTTTGGACACTAAGGGCAATTTATCATGGCCAATCCACCTAACCCGCACATCTTTGGACTGTGGGAGGAAACCGGAGCACCCGGAGGAAACCCACGCACACACGGGGAGGATGTGCAGACTCCGCACAGACAGTGACCCAAGCCAGAATCGAACCTGGGACCCTGGAGCTGTGAAGCAATTGTGCTATCCACAATGCTACCGTGCTGCCCCTATATTGTACTGGTCCTGGGTGCCTGACTGAAATGGATCTTAGGCCCTCTATATGGACAGTAGGGTAGCACTGTTGCTTCACCGCGCCAGGGTCCCAGGTTCAATTCCAGCTTGGGTCACTGCGTGGAGACTACACGTTCTCCCCGTGTCTGCGTGGGTTTCCTCCGGGTGCTCCGGTTTCCTCCCACAAGTCCCGAAAAACGTGCCTGTTAGGTGAATTGGACATTCTGAATTCTCCCTCCGTGTACCCGAACAGGCGCCGGAATGTGACGACTAGGGGCTTTTCACAGTAACTTCATTGCAGTGTTAATGTAAGCCTACTTGTGACAATAATAAAGATCATTATTATTATGAGTCTATTGTCTGTTTCTGGATCCTTTTGACAGATTGGTTAGTTTTCTTGGGCACAAATCAGCCAAATCCAGTGCGTGCAGCCTTTAAAACGGAGACGCGAGACAGTTGTCGACACTTTGAGCTTACCTTAACAGGAGAAGCTAGTTGTGGCACACTTTGAATCCTGAAATGAAATTCTCCTTCAAGTTTCCAGTCTTAAAGCTTCTTGCAACAAAAGTCTTCCAGATGAGGGAATGAATTATGTTCCCTATCTGTCAACATTATACATATTAATCAAAGATAATGAGATACATAAACTAAGATGCATTGACACTTATAAATAAGAAATATAGAAAGACCACACATGCAGTGATACATGCATGAAAGGAGTTAAATGTGTCAATGATCGTATTGAGGAGACTGAGAAGATGCTATAACTATAAAAGCCAAGCTGAGCGCTTCATGAATGTCATTTGAACTTGATATTGGATTACACTCATAAAGTCCTCTCCATCAGCTTTTTATTCGATCTATTAAACAGGGGCTCTGATAAGCATAGGCCAATGTGTGCGCATACACGGCTATCCCTGCACTTTTGGATTTTTTTTTTGTCCCTTTACATTTCTCATCTCTTTCACTTGCCGAATTTTCTCCTCCTCTTCCTCCTTGTGAGATGTCTTGCATCCAAAGTATCTGAAAAAGATGAGTGGGTCCGTGTGGAATTTGCACATTATTCCCGTGTCTGTTTGAGTCTCACCCCCACAATCCAAAGATGTGCAGGGTCGATGGCCATGATAAATTGCTCTCTTAATTGGAAAAAAAAGTGAATTGGGCACTTCAAATTTAAAAAAAAAAGAAAAAGTGAGATTTCATTTTATGCCAATGGTAAATCAGAAATTGGTGGTGTGGTAAATAGTGAGGATTACAGGACGATGTAGATGGGTTGGCTAGATGGGCAGAGCAGAGGCAAATGGAATTTAACCCTGGAAAGTGTGAGGTGGTGCGTTTTGGGAGGACGAAGGGAATAGAGACAAAGTCTAACCTTGTTGATTGTTATAAAAACCCATCTGGTTCACCACAAAGAACAAAGAACAAAGAAAAGTACAGCACGGGAACAGGCCCTTCGGCCCTCCAAGCCCGTGCCGACCTTGCTGCCCGACTAAACTACAATCTTCTACACTTCCTGGGTCCATATCCCTCTATTCACATCCTATTCATATATTTGTCAAGATGCCCCTTAAATGTCACGATCGTCCCTGTTTCCACCACCTCCTCCGGTAGCGAGTTCCAGGCACCCACTACCCTCTGTGTAAAAAACTTGCCTCGTACATCTACTCTAAACCTTGGCCCTCGCAACGTAAACCTATGCACCCTAGTTGACCCCTCTACCCTGGGGAAAGCCTCTGACTATCCACTCTGTCTATGCCCCCCATAATTTTGTAGATCTCTATCAGGTCGCCCCTCAACCTCCGTCGTTCCAGTGAGAACAAACCGAGTTTATTCAACCGCTCCTCATAGCTAATGCCCTCCATACCAGGCTGCATCCTGGTAAATCTCTTCTGCACCCTCTCTAAAGCCTCCACATCCTTCTGGTAGTGTGGCGACCAGAATTGAACACTATACTCCAAGTGTGGCCTAACTAAGGTTCTATACAGCTGCAACATGACTTGCCAATTTTTATACTCAATGCCCCGGCCAATGAAGGCAAGCATGCCGTATGCCTTCTTGACTACTTTCTCCACCTGTTTTGCCCCTTTCAGTGACCTGTGGACCTGTACACCTAGATCTCTCTGACTTTCAATACTCTTGAGGGTTCTACCATTCACTGTATATTCCCTACCTGCATTAGACCTTCCAAAATGCATTACCTCACATTTGTCCGGATTAAACTCCATCTGCCATCTCGCCGCCCAAGTCTCCAAACGATCTAAATTCTGCTGTATCCTCTGACAGTCCTCATCGCTATCCGCAATTCCACCAACCTTTGTGTCGTCTGCAAACTTACTAATCAGACCAGTTACATTTTCCTCCAAATCATTTATATATACTACAAACAGCAAAGGTCCCAGCACTGATACCTGCGGAACACCACTAGTCACAGCCCTCCAATTAGAAAAGCACCCTTCCATTGCTACTCTCTACCTTCTATGACCCAGCCAGTTCTGTATCCACCTTGCCAACTCACCCCTGATCCCGTGTGACTTCACCTTTTGTACCAGTCTACCATGAGGGACCTTGTCAAAAGCAATTTGAGACTAATGTCCTTTCGGGAAGGAAATCTGCCCTCCTTACCTAGTCTGGCCTACATGTGACTCCAGACCCACGGCAATGTGGTTGACTCTTAAATACTATCAGGGATGGGCAATACATGCTGACCCAGCCAGCGAATCCCACATCGCACGAAGGAGTAAAATATGGTGCAACAGGCTCAAGGAGCTAAATCTCCTCTTGTTCGTCTTGTCCTGAGAGAGGAGAATAGATGAAGTCCATGAAGAATTTGGCAGCTGCAGCCATAGCAATGAATAATAAGAATAATCTTTATTGTCACAAGTGGGCTTACATTAATACTGCAATGAAGTTACTGTGAAAAGCCCCTAGTCGCCACATTCCGACGCCAGTTCGGATACACGGAGGGAGAATTCAGAATGTCCAATTCACCGAACAAGCACGTCTTTCGGGACTTGTGGGAAGAAACCGGAGCACCTGGAGAAATCCCACGCAAAGATGGGGAGAACTCCGCACCGACAGTGACCCAAGCCGGGAATCGAACTTGGGACCCTGGCACTGTGAAGCAACAGTGCTAATCACTGTGCTACCATGCCACCTAATTAGTGCACCATATCCTGAGCAAAGTATTAGCTCAGGAAGATTAGAATTTAACGTGTGATGGTGTGTTGTGAATTCAGTTTACCCCCATGTATTAATATAATTCAATCTTATAATGTAATATGATTTAATTCACATAGTTGCTCTTTCAACAACTAAGATTTGATACATGGATTTTACATTGCCTTTGTTATTCCATATTACTCTTGTTAATATGAAGTTCTCCCCATACTCCTGAGTAAGTACTTTTGGATCAATAGTAAGCAGATAGTTATTTGACTTTGGTTTCCCACTCTGTAAATCATGACATTTAATCTTTTAACTCTCTAACATCTAATATATACACAAGAGCATTTATTATTAAGCATTCCAGTGTATCCACAAGAAACAAATGTTTTTTATTTGGAGAGTATACTTTAACGCAGACGTGATACTCTCAGAATTTTAAGCATGTATCAATGAAATGTGTAACCATAACTCCCAGTATGCGACTCTGTTATTCATTTAAGACATTTTTGTGAAACTTCCATTTGAGTGAAAACAAATTGGGCATCACAAATGAGTGAGGCGTACGTCTGCGCTGACAATTCCTCATGCAGCCAGTCTCTGAACGTAATTCTGCCACGTCAAGGCAAAGTCAGATATGTTCCCACAGGAAGAGAAAAGTTGTCCCAGGTCATTCTTGGATTCCAAGGCATTGCACTATGGAACGTGAACATGTCTGCATTGACTCTCACAAACCTCTACAGATGTGCCATAGAGAGCATCCTATCCAGCTGCATCATAGCTTGGTATGGCAACTGCTCGGCGCAAGATCGCAAGAAACTGCAGAGTCTGGTGAACTAAGCCCAACGCATCGCATAAGCTTGCCACCCTCCCATTGATTCAGTCTACACCTCCCGCTGCCTCAGGAAGGCAGACAGCATTATCAGAGACCCCTCACATCCAGGCTTTGTCCTCTTCCAGACCCTTCCATCAGGCAGAAGATACAGAAGTCGGAAGACCCGCATATCCAGACATAGGAAACAGCTTCTTCCCCACAGCTACTAGACTCCTCAACGACTCTCCCTCGGACTGATCTGTTCCCTGTAAGAACACTATTCACGAAGCCCTTTGCTGCCTTACTCATGTATTTGCTTCATTTGGCCCTTGTTCCGCAATGTAACCAATCACTATTTGTCAATGTACTTTGTCAATTATTCTTTTTGTCTACTGTGTATGTACTGTATACCTTCACTTGGCCGCAGAAAAATTCTTTTCACTGTACTTCTGTACATGTGACAATAAATCAATCAATCTCCAGCCCCATCAGAAATATTGGAGCAGCTGAATGGCACAGAAGCACAGTGGAGGAAGAAAACAACACAAAATGTTTCCAATGACCCTGGACTTATAGGGTTAATTGTACCTTTTGATCATAAGCACCAACAGAGTCATGCAAGCCCAGGTATGTCATTGTCTGAGTTTATGTAGCCTATTATTTTTTTTTGCTAAGCGCATAATCCTGTTGGACAGGATCTATAATTAACCAGGATAATTTTGTCAACAGGGGACATAATTCCAAAGTATATAATTACACAGTTTTCCTATTTCTGAACATTTAGGTAAAAAAAACTGAATGTCAAACAGGAGAGAAACTAAATCACTTGAAGATTCTGAATGCAGATTCGAGTCACTCGGACTGGAGAGTAAACCTGAGGTGATTATTTATTCACTAAATGTTCATATTTTCCACGGCATCTGCTGCTAAATTTTGCTGGAAAAAGATGAAAATGAAATGGTGACTACGCTTTAGTCTGAAAAGAAATGTGCAAAATAGGTCTAAGAGGAAAAGGAACCAAGGAACTGATAACAAGAGTGGACAAGTAATTTGGCAGATGAAACCATTGCAATTTTTCTGTTGTCTTTGGATCACAATCTTGTTCAAAGCACTGAATTTGTGAGAGGTCTGCATTATTCAAACCACTTCTGGTTGGGAATGTCTGAACAGGAGGAGGCCATTCAGCCCCTTGAGGCTATTTCTTCCATACAATTAGATTACAACAGATCTGTATCTTAACTTCAGTCCTTGGTTCCACAACCGTTAATAGCCTTACCTAATGAAAAGCACAATTTTGAAATTTTAAATCAACCCCAACCTCAACAACCATTTTGCTTTGGAAAGAGGGAAAGCATTGCAGATTTCCACTACCTTTCGTGCAGAGAAATATTTCCTGACATCACCCTTGAAAGCGGTGCTCCAATTTTAAGGTTATGCCCCTGTTGTTCGGATCACCCTCAGGGTGACAAACATGCAGCTGGCACCATTGAATCGTAGATTGTCAAGTTTATTTGGGCAATGGGTAAACCAGCAGGACGTTGAGGAGATCCAATCCAGCTCCTCCAAAGTCTGGTCTCACTATCCAAATCCAGCTAAAACTGTGTTACAAAGTGTCAGCATCCTACCCGAAGCAAATCAATTTAGATACCAACCCTCCAAATAAAATTGGGCAGGGTTTTCCCATCCAGCACGTCCCTACTGTAAATACACACACAAGGTCAACGAACCTGTGGCTGGTCCGTTAAATTATCTGCCTCGCCTGCAACGATTCCCCCGGCGGGTGGTTCTGGAAAGTTTAGGCCAATGCGTTTGATCAATCTGCTGATCAACTTCCTCTCCAGCTGCAAGGATTACCAACTCCACGTCCTGGCTCTGTCCAATTGTGCACTTCAGAAAGCCAAATCAGCAACAAAAACTTCCCCCTCACTGGGTCCTTTCAAGTTGCAAACTTAAGTCTTTGTACATTGGATACCCGGGCAACATGACGGCGCAGTGGTTAGCACTGCTGTCTCACGGCGCCAAAGTCCCAGGTTCGATCCCGGCTTTGGGTCACTGTCCGTGTGGTGTTTGCACATTCCCCCCATGTTTGAGTGGGTTTCGCCCCCACAACCCAAAGATGTTCAGGGTAGGTGGATTGGCTACGCTAAATTGCCCCTTAATTGGAAAAAATGAATTGGGCCCTCTAAATTCATTTAAAAAAATCATTGGATAGTCAAGGCAACAAGAATAGGCTCGGAATTCTGCAGCGAGTAACTCATTTCCTGACTCCCCAAAGCCTGCCCACAATCCACAGGGCACAAGTGAGGAGTGTGATGGAATGCTCTGCACCCATCTGGATGAGGGCAGCTCCAACAACACTAAGAAGCTTGACACCATCCAGGACAAAGCAGCCCATTGATTGGCACAACATCCACCGCATTAAACATTCAGTCCCTCCATCAGTGACGCACAGTGGCAGCAGTGTGTACCATCTACAAGACGCACTGCAGCAGCTCTCCCAGGCTCTTTCGACAGCAACTTCTAAATCGACAACCTCTATTACCTAGAAGGACAAGGCAGCAGGCATATGGGAATACCACTACCTGCAAATTCTCCTCCAAGCCACAAGCCATCCTGACTTGGAACTCAATCGCCGTTCCTTCACTGTCACCGGGTAAAAATCCTGGAACTCCTCCCTAACAGCACTGTGGGTGTACCTGCACCACATGGATTCCATCGGTTCAAGAAGGGGGCTCACCACCCCTTTCTCATGAGTGATTAGGGATGGGCAATAAATACTGACCCTTGCTCGCAACATCCTGTGAACCAATAAAAAAAGTCTCAGATGTTATGCTGAAAACATCCAGCGTGACATTGAACAAGATTTTGCCCAGTCTCTCTATGTTTCTTGGACAGTAACTTAATATTCAACAAGTGATGAATCAAACCCTAATCAAGCCATTCATAATCCAGGGAGAGAATCAAAATTGTGTTTTAACGTGCAATGGATTTTAATTCAAGAGGCCAGTATTCCAAAGGGATTCCCGGATATATTGAACCAGTGATGTTTGGATGAATGTTGGGCTCATTTGCATCCTTGGCTGGAATTTTTGGAGGGGACCAGAAATTCCCGTCGAAAATCAACGGCTGGGCCGCCACATTTTCCGCCCCGCCCACATTGGCGGGTCCCGGAAATCCCGGCCCTCATTCCTTAAGCACATAAGTGCTTTCCAAACAAGTGCTATTTGCTGCTTGATTTTGAGTGTGCATTCTCAATAAGTGATTCTTTCCTAGATTGTGAGAAGTTCCCTTCAAGCTTATGCGTTATGAAATAAAATGCATCGCCCGGGCACTTAGAATTGAGAACTTTTGGTGTGCATTGATTCACCCAATGCAATTTCACGCAAGGCACTTGCTTTGCTCTGTTTTTCGAAGGAAGCTGTAGTTTTAACCTCTCAGAAAAGAAACTGATTTACCTAGTATTCCTTCCCTATCCCCTTAGCACAGTCACAGTCTAGTAGAAGATTAATATTTCAGAACTTGTCATGGGCAGTTTCCCTTGACTCTGTCACTGCTGATGTCTGACAAGCTATTCATCATGCTGCTAAGTGTCAGCATTAAATTATCCCTGCTGTTATGACAGCAACATTATTCATCAGGATTACAGCCAGAGTACAAGGACTGCTTACAGCTGTTACCATCTTCAGTGCCTTATCGATCTCCTTTTCTTTCTTATACACAATGGGGCCATCAACATAGAATTTCACCTTTTGCATGTTGATTTTTTTGTGTGTGTGTGCGTGTCTCTGCGTGTGCTTTTGTTTCTGTCTGGTAGCTTTTTTTTGCTCATAATTTCTATGGAATTATGAATTCAATCAAAACATTGATCGGGCTGAGTGGGACCAATGTACAGATGTGTTAATATCAATCAGTGGATCAGTTAGTGATATAATTAGCAAGCATGAAACTATCTCCCAAGCAGTTACATTATTAGAATTGCGAATAATTCAAGACACCTAAACTAATTTGGACATTTCATCCGTATGTCAAGCTAAAATTATTCTAATCCATTCTACTTTGGAAATTGGGATAATGATAATCTTTATTAGTGTCACAAGCAGGCTTACATTAACACTGCAGTGAAGTTACTGTGAAAATCTGTGAATCTTCAAAATACCTTTTTTTTAAGTGCTTAATTGTGCACACAAATCAATGACGCTCTCGAAATAGATACCCCGGCAAAAAAAAATAAAGACTTCCCTATTTTCAAATTATGTGGCAAGGATTATGCAATGGTACCTGTTAGACTGTCAGCAAGATTTTGTGGAGACGTTTAGGAATGCCCCTTTTATAAGACATAAAACAGCAAATGTGATAATTCAAATGGAAATTTAAAGCATAATAAGGAATTAAGGGGAACACATTATTTAACAATGAAGTGTTCCCACTAAGAGCATTGAATTGTGTCAAGTGCTCGATATAGGTTTTAGATATAATTCTGCTACAAGACACCCGGTTTCTTCATTGATATCACATTTGGAGGCAGAGTGAGTGCACTATTGCACATTTTTCTGGTACAATCTGATACAGCCTCACAAAAAAATAGTCATCACAATGAGAATGCGTTTGTAAGACTGTGGACTTCTTGAAGCACTTTACAGCCAAGAAAGCACTTCTTAAAAGTATAGTCACTGTTGTGTAACACAGCAGCCAATCTCTGCACAGTAAGCTCCCACAAACAGCTGATGTGTGATAATGACCAGATCTTACGATGTTTATTGAAGAATAAATATTGATCAGGGCACCAGGGAGGACGCCCCTGCTGTTCTTCAAAATAATACCATGGGATCTTTTACACCCAGACAGACATGCCCTCGGTTTAAAGTCTTATCCAAAGAATGGCACCTCTGCCAATACCTCCATACCGCACTGGAGTGTCCACCTTGTTTTTTAACTCTCAGAATAGCTGGAGTAGGACTTGAGCAGAAAACCTTCAGATTCAGAGGGAAGAGAGATAGCAATTAAGCCATGGGCAGCACGGTAGCACAGTGTTTAGCACTGTTGCTTCACAGCAGCAGGATCCCAGGTTCAATTCCCGGCTCGGGTCAATGTCTGTGCGGAGTCTGCACGTTCTCCCCGTGTCTGCGTGGGTTTCCTCCGGGTGCTCCGGTTTCCTCCCCCAAGTCCCAAAAGACGTGATGTTAGGTAATTTGGACATTCTGAATTCTCCCTCTGTCTACCCAAACAGGTGCTGGAGTGTAGCGACTAGGGGCTTTTAACAGTAACTTAATTTCAGTGTTAATGTAAGCCTATTTGTGACAATAAAGATTATTATCTAACTTTTCATTTACCGAACTTGATTGCAATGCAAGTAACTTTGTTTCTCCTCCTCAAAACTTCACTTTCAAAATGTCTTTTTGCTCTGCTTTCCTCAGTGGGCTCTCAACGATTGCTTTGATTTACGTTGATTTATTTTACAGTTCAACCACCAGAACAGTTGGGATTTCTGCATTCTCTTGCTTTCATGTGGTGGGATGCTTCAAGTACTGTCGCCCCACTGGGAAAGGGCGAAAACTATGGTGCCTGAAAACCAACTACCTTGCACAGAGAATTGGTCAATGGGTCCTTTCATATGGTTTGCACTGTCATGGTGCATTCTAGCCTTCTTGATAGTGCAGAAGCAAGGTCGAATTTACAGCTCAAGTGCCTCACAGAGAAACTAAACATTCTCTGTGTCCAATGCCCAGGTGAAATATTCAATTGATGGACCAAAGAAGAACCCATGTCCAGGCTAGTGGGATAGAACTATATGGGAAAAGAGTTCTTGCAAGTATCTCTGCCAATGCATGTCCACTTTTATAGGCATGTTCTATGATTTTGTTTTCATCACTATTAATAGTGGCAGTCTGTAGGCATTTGCTAGGGCCTATGATGATGTCACTTCCTGCCTGGCTGCAACTTGTAATGTAACTTCCTGCTATGGGGGCTCTAATGATCTCACTTCCTCCTGTAAAATTTGTCTCTGAGGTACCAAAATAGCAACTAATAGCCGTGTGAAGGAATTATTTGAGTAACCTAATTGGCAGTTTCACACCTAATTGTTAATGTTTAGAAGCTGTAATATCTGTGTAGAGTTGATTAGCGATTGGCTCAATTATGCCTTTTACCGAATCTGAAGCAATACTTATTTGCGCCAAATCGTGACATTTGCTTTTGGATCACAGACCCTACAATAGACCAAAGACCTTTAATTATGCAGCTGTTTAAAAGGAGAATTATTGCTGCTTCAAGGAGGGAGCTTAAATAAGGCCTGCATTATTTTCATCTTTAGGTTGTCTGTCACCAGTACCTCAGGTGCAAGATGACACAAAAATGTTTTGGGGATGCTAGTGACAATACGATATTCAGAAAACATATGACTCAACCGTAAGACAGATGTCTAGCTTTGCTGGCAATTTCCACTGGCAGTGGACTTTAATGCAAACGACATTCTGAGCTCGCATTCTTCAATTGCAAATCACACAATTATGAAGCTGCAGATGTGCCGTCACGTGATCCGTTCCCACTCACACAGCAACCGATCTCATTTGCTCCTGGCTTTGCTTGACGCAAAGTGGTAGGCATTCAAGTAGCAAGGCGTGCTTTGCCAAGGGAGCAGAGACTTGCTGACTTCTCCAAGGTCTGCCTCAGATCACCTTCCTCAACAACTCAGTCACTATCTTTTAGTCAACCACTGTTCAGCTTTAATACCGTTCCATAGGGGACTTAGAATTTGTCATGCTACAGTTTCTGTTAAGAGCGTAAATATGTTCTGTTATTGCAGCATCGGTCTAATAAACATTTAAACGCATTCTTTGAAGCACACTTTTATTAAAACTCTGGCTTCAATAGTTTCCATCTGCTCCAAAATTCCAACTGGCTGTCACCATTACTTCAGAGTTCCAGGAGGCTGGTGTACCCTTTTAGAAAAGCAAATTCAATTTTTACAAGTCAAATCCTCTGGCAAACGTCTCGAACCACAGGATTCTGCATCCTGAGGAAGTCCAGCTTTGAAAATGGCATTTCTTTCGGATGAAGGAGATTCAGTGGTACCTCCCTCATGGTAGGAACTTTGCAAACAACGGGCCCATTGTGGCACAACTCTTGCTGCGATAGCAAAAAGTTCTGCTGTAAAATTTAATATAGAATGTATATTTACCCAACATGTAAAAAGACCACTGCAAAACCTTTTCGTGGACTCTGACTCATTGATAATGAATCATGTATTTATTATCCGACCGTTCTCTGCTCTTCAGTCCAGTTGGTAATTATTTGAAGGGGGTGTAGGGAGGGGGTAGTGGGGGAGGGGAGGGGGAAGTGGGGGAGGGGAGGGAGCACGGTAGTGATTTTTGGAAGGCTGTTCTGAAGTGTTGGGTACTCTGCTACACAGACGAACCAACACGGTTGCGAATGGTACAACTCAGTTTTATTTCAAACATCTATTTACAGTGGTAAACTGGTTACTGAGATTCGATCATAACCCTTGAATCTGTGGACCTATTCCTAATTCTATCTTGTAGTGGCACTCAGCACATGGTGGATGTCTGAGTGGCTTGCTATGAGCTCTGTGCCCTGAGCTGTCTCCTGCTCGAGTGCCCAGGAAGTGTTGTGTTCCCTGTTTTGTACTGTGTATGCTCTTGCCTGTGATTGGCTGTCGTGTTGTGTGTGTGTTGATTGGTCCGTTGATTTGTCCATCAGTATGTATGTATGTATTTGCTATGATGTTTACCTGAATATCATGACATCCCCCTTTTTTTACAAGAACATGTGCCTATGTGGTCATAAATAGAAATGATGTGGAGATGCCGGCGTTGGACTGGGGTGAGCACAGTACGAAGTCTTACAACACCAGGTTAAAGCCCAACAGGTTTGTTTCGATGTCACTAGCTTTCGGAGCGCTGCTCCTTCCTCAGGTTTCACCTGAAACAAACCTGTTGGACTTTAACCTGGTGTTGTAAGACTTTGTACTATAAATAGAAATGTTTACTGAGTGTAGCTAAATGTGCGTGTGTGCAATATCTACAGCATGTACATGGGGCTAAACTATATACAAGGGGCAATGTCGGGTGCGACATAACAACGAGGTTGTACCATAAACAAAGAACGGGGAAATGTTGAACGACAAAACGAATTCCTGTAACGATAAGAACAGAAACATATTAACACAGTGGTAGTATGAGTTCAATGTATAAACAGTCTCATAAGTCCAGTCTAATAGGACGGATTCAGGTTGACCGCCTCAAGGATGGGTCTGGAACCACCAGCTAAGGAATGGGCCTGGCCACGGGCGACGACGGAAGGGGCATGGTGGCAGGCAGCTCCACGAAGTCGATATCAGGAACAGGAGGGCACGGTGTCGGTGTAAGTTCCCGTAGCGAGCGTGGAAGTAGGCGAAGAGCCCAGCGATTGCGCCTACGAATGGACCCATCAGGCATGCGAACCAGGAACGAGCGGGTGCCACGCGTCGGAGAACTTCGGCAGGTGCTGACCAGCCACCTTCTGGTAGGTGGATGCGGACTTTATCTCCAGGGGCCAGGGCGGGAAGATCAGTTGCCCGTGTGTCACATGCCATCTTCTGGCGAATGTGCTGCTGTTGCATTCTGTGTAGTACCGGAGCATGGTTGGTTGTGGGTGCCAGAATGGAAGGCACAGTGGTCCTGAGGGTGTGACCCATCAACAGCTGGGCCGGTGAGAGGCCTGTGGCTAGTGGGGCCGAGCGATAAGCCAGCAGGGCTAGGCAGAAATCCGATCCGGCAGCAGCAGCCTTGCAGAGGAGCCGCTTGACGATGTGAATGCCCTTTTCTGCCTTTCCATTGGACTGGGGATGCAGCGGGCCGGACGTCATGTGTGTGAAGCCATACGAGGCAGCAAAGGATGACCATTCCTTGTGGCTAAACTGGGCCCATTGTCCGACATGACAATCATCGGAATGCTGTGGCGAGCGAAGGTGTCTTTGCAGGCCCTTATGACAGCGGACGATGTCAAATCGTGCAGGCGTATGACCTCTGGATAGTTGGAAAGGTAGTCAATGACGATTACATAGTCCCTGCCGAGCGCGTGAAAGAGATCCACACCCACCTTCGCCCAGGGGGACGTCACCAGCTCATGGGGCAGAAGCATCTCAGGAGGTTGTGCCGGTTGAAACCTTTGGCAGGTGGGGCAGTTGGGCACCATATTGGCAATGTCATCACTGATGCCCGGCCAGTATACCGCCTCTCGGGCCCTCCGTCTGCACTTCACGACCCCCAGGTGGCCTTTGTGTAGTTGGTCGAGGACCAGCTTGTGCATGCTGTGTGGAATCACAATCCGGTCCAGCTTTAGAAGGACACCATCAATGACGGCCAAGTCGTCTCGGACATTGTAGAACTGCGGGCACTGCACTTTGAGCCACCCTCCCATCATGTGGCGCATCACCCGTTGTAGAAGGGGGTCAGCCGCAGTCTCTCGGCAAATACGGGCCAGACTGGAGTCGTCAGCTGGCAGATTTGCCGATGTGAAAGCCATCTGCGCCTCGACCTGACAGACGAACCCCTCCGAATCTGGCGGCATGCTCACTGCTCTAGATAGGGCATCCGCAATGATAAGGTCCTTACCCAGGGTGTAGACCAGTTGGAAGTCATACCTCCTAAGTTTAAGTAGGATGCGCTGGAGGCGAGGGGTCATCTCGTTCAGGTCCTTATTTATGATGCTGACCAGGGGGCGGTGGTCAGTCTCAACGGTAAACCGGGGGAGACCATACACATAGTCATGGAACTTGTCTATCCCGGTTAGCAAGCCCAGGCACTCCTTTTGATCTGCGCGTAGCGCTGTTCTGTGGGGGTCATGGCCCGCGAGGCATAGGCGACCGGGGCCCATGACGCAATGTCATCCTGCTGTAGGAGCACCGCTCCAATGCCGGATTGGCTGGCATCAGTCGAAATTTTAGTGTCACAAGATGTGTCGAAAAACGCCAATACCGGGTGTGGTAGTATGTATTGGGGGTCATGTGGGACTGGAAGCCCTAATGTCATTGGCTGACAGATCCCGGGTCCTGGTTGGCCGTTGACCTCATACTCCGCCCTGAAGGCGAAGTATAAGAAGCCGGTGCCTTCCCCCGCATGCCAGTTTACTATCGGGCTGCTGGGGAACAGACACGCTTAATAAAGCCTCATCGACTTCACTCTGTTTGTCTCACGGAGTCTTTGTGCGCCACACCGGGTCTGTGGTGAGCTTGAGTTTGAGCTCCTCCCATTCCTGCTGGTGTGTGTGTAGCCACTGGAACTCCGTGGACTTCTTGACGAGATGGCGCAGAGCTGTCGTGTGGGAGGCAAGGTTGGGAATGAACTTCCCCAGGAAGTTGACCATGCCTAGGAAGCGTAGCACTGCTTTCTTGTCTGCCGGCTGCGGCATGGCTGTAATGGCGCTCACCTTGTCTGCATCCGGACGGACCCCTGACCGGGAAATGTGGTCCCCCAGGAACTTCAGCTTGGTTTGGCCGAAAGAACACTTGGCTCGGTTGAGGCGCAGGCCGTGTTCGCGTATGCGCGCAAAGACGCACTGGAGACGATAGATGTGCTCCTGTGGTGTGGTGGACCAGATGATGACGTCATCCAAGTAGACGCGCACCCCTTTGATGCCTTCCATCATCTGATCCATGATCCTGTGAAAGACCTCGGATGCCGAGATGATGCCAAATGGCATTCTGTTGTAGCAGAACCTGCCGATAGGGGTATTGAAGGTGCACAGCTTTCGGCTGGACGGATCCAATTGGATCTGCCAAGAGCCCTTCGAGGCATCCAGTTTTGTGAAGATTTTAGCCCGGGCCATTTCGCTCGTGATCTCTTCCCGTTTGGGTATGGGGTAGTGTTCCCTCATTATGTTGTTGTTGAGGTCTTTTGGATCAATGCAGATCCGGAGCTCGCCGGAGGGCTTCTTAACACACACCATGGAGCTGACCCATGGCGTGGGCTCCGTGACCCGGGATAGGACCCCTTGGTCCTGGAGATCCTGCAGCTGCTGCTTGAGGAGGTCTTTGAGTGACGCTGGGACCCTGCGAGGTGCGTGAATGACCGGGGTGACGTCCGGTTTGAGCCGGATTCTGTAGGTGTAGGGCAGTGTTCCCATGCCCTCGAATGCCTCCTGGTTGTGGGCGAGGTGTGATTGGAGCTGTGCCCTGAACTCTGCATCCGGGAAGTCAGATGTGCCGTCTGGAGAGAGAGAGTGGACTCGTTGTACGAGGTGGAGAGCCTTGCCTGCCTGTGCGCCTAGCAGGGAGTCCTTCGATGATCCGACTATCTCGAATGAGAGTGTGGCCGTATGTGTGTTGTGTGTCACCTCGAGCTGGCAGGATCCCATAGCCGGGATAATGTTCCCATTGTAGTCGGCCATCCTGCAACGGGACGGCCAAATTGGTGGCCCGACCTTCATGGTGTAGAAGGCTGACCACGCGATGAGGTTGGCGGAGGCGCCAGTGTCCAGACAGAATGTTATCGGTGATCGGTTGACCGTTAGGGTGGCACACCATTCATCACCCGGATTGACAGTGTTAACTTGCATCAGCTGGTGGGTCCTGGCTGGAGACAGTCGGTTCCCATCAATGACCGCAACACGGAAGGCGTCCCGGTCGTCTGTGTCACTGGTCTGCATATCGTCTGGGCACGACTCGTAGTAAGGAGGCTGAATGGTCCACATGTCCCTGCGAGGTTGTCGGAGTTGGGGAACATTGACAGGTTGAGCTGCTCGACAGCAGGCAGCGTAGTGGCCCACCTTGCCACAGCGGAGGCATTGTCTGGTTCTTGCGGGACATTGCCGCTTTAAATGTGCGGCTCCACAGTTGCCGCGCGTCGTGACGTCATGGCGTTCGTTGCGCCACCACGCATGCGCAGTTCAGTCTTGCGTCGAGCGCGCCTGCGCATCACGCTCCTCAGTGTTGCAGTCGGTTTTGGCGCGCACAAGCGCGGGAGGCCTCGAAAAGCGCGCAAAATGGCCGCCCTCGTCCGGGCCATGGGCCGGGAGGAGCTCGATCGCCTGGACCCGTTCGGCCTCGTAGGACGCCTGCCTCGCTGATCCGGCCGCGTAGGACCCCTGCCGCGCCGATTCGGCCGCCTGAAATTGGGAGTAGCGGGAAGTCGTGTTTTCATGCAGGACACAGGCTTCGATTGCGGAGGCTAAGGTGAGGCCTTTTATTTTTAAGAGCTGCTGGCGTAGGGTGCCCGAGGTGACCCCAAAAACGATCTGGTCCCGAATCATGGAATCGGAGGTGGTGTCGTAACCGCAGGACTGCGCGAGGGTACAGAGTTGCGTAAGGAATGACTGAAAGAGCTCATCCTTACCTTGCAGGCGCTGCTGGAAGAGATACCTCTCGAAGCTCTCGTTGACCTCGACGTTGAAGTGTTGGTCGAGCTTGAGAAGGACCGTCTGGTATTTGGTCTTGTCCTCGCCTTCCGCGAACACCAGGGAGTTGTAGCCATGGATGGTGTGTTGGCCTGCCGTGGTGAGGAGGATGGCGATCTTTCTGGTGTCCGAGGCGCTCTCCTTTTCGTTGGCTTCCAGAAAGAGCTGGAAGCGCTGTTTGAACAGCTTCCAATTAACGCTGAGGTTTCCAGCGACTTGCAGCGGCTGCGGTGTGTTGACGGTGTCCATGGCGCAGGATGGCAGATCCCGAAGGATTTGTAGGCAGGTCCCACAGTTACTCCTGGTACTATGAAGTGTTGGGTACTCTGCTACACAGACGAACCAACACGGTTGCGAATGGTACAACGCGGTTTTATTTCAAACATCTATTTACAGTGGTAAACTGTTTACTGAGGTTCGATCATAACCCTTGAATCTGTGGACCTATTCCTAATTCTATCTTGTAGTGGCACTCAGCACATGGTGGATGTCTGAGTGGCTTGCTATGACCTCTGTGCCCTGAGCTGTCTCCTGCTCGAGTGCCCAGGAAGTGTCATGTTCCATGTTTTGTACTGTGTATGCTCTTGCCTGTGATTGGCTGTCGTGTTGTGTGTGTGTTGATTGGTCCGTTGAACTGTCCATCAGTATGTATGTATGTATGTGCTATGATGTTTACCTGAATATCATGACATGTTCTATAATTGAGTCACTGAGCAGTCTAAATCCTGTTCTTGTTTAACATCGCCACATTCTCACTTTCTTCAAGAATACTGGACAGAGCTCAGGAGCAGGTCCTTTGACTAATTTCTCTCCCCCAATAGCTCAGACTCACCGAAGCAAACTCTAACACCTGTACCACTGCTCCAACACAAATCTGCACAGCATCAAGGATCAAACAGGAGATGCTTTTCTGAATTGTTTTCACACTGGGCAACCTACCAAATGAGCCAAAGGTTGTGAACACCGGATGGTTGTGATTCTTCAATTCGGATTCGGAGAGACAATTATTAAAATTAAAAACCTTTGTCCGTATTCACCCTAGTCCTCACTTTAACCAGATCATTAATATTCCACTCTGAACGCCAAAGGAATGCTATCATGTACATCAAAGCAAAAATTGTCTGAATGCAAAAATAATTTATATAGGTCTACAGAAGCATTATCAAAAAAGAATTTGACACAAAACCACTTGAGTTATTAAGGCAGGTGCTCAAAGAGAGCGGTTTGAAGGAACGGCTTAGAGGAGAGCGTGTCGATGTGTGGAGCGACTTAAGGGGGGCATTACAGAGTATAGGGCCTAGCCAGTTGAAGGCACAGCCCACCCAATGGTGGAGTGAGGAAGATCGCGGATGAACATAAGGTCAGAATTGGAACAGTTTATGATCCCGAAAGGTTGGAGGAGTTTTCTAATAATAATCTTTATTGTCACAGTAGGCTTACATTAACCCTGCAATGAAGTTACTGTGAAAATCCCCTAGTCGCCACATTCCAGCGCCTCTTCGGGTACACAGAGGGAGAATTCAGAATGTCCAATTCACCGAACAACACGGCTTTCAGGACTTGTGGGAGGAAACCGGAGCAACCGGAGGAAACCCACGCACACACAGGGAGAACGTGCAGACTCCGCACAGACAGTGACCCAAGCCGGGAATCGAACCTGGGACCCCGGAGCTGTGAAGCCACAGTGCTAACCACTGTGCTACTGTGCTGCCGCCCTTACAGAGATACGTACGTGTAGGGTGTGGCACGGTGGCGCAGTGGTTAGCCCTGCTGCCTCACGGCGCCGAGGACCCAGGTTTGATCCCGGCTCCAGGTCACTGTCCGTGTGGAGTTTGCACATTCTCCCCGTGTCTGCGTGGGTTTCACCCCCACAACCGAAAACGATATGCAGGGTAGGTGGATTGCTCATGCTAAGTTACCCCTTAATTGGAAAAAAAGCGAATTGGATACTCTAAATGTATATTTAAAAAAACAAGAGATAGGCGCGTGCAAGGTCACGGGGTGCGGGGGAGGCCTTGAACACAAGGATGAGAATTTTACAAATCGAGGCATTGCCAAGTGACATATAAATATTTATCCCGCTATCGCCCTCACAAAATGGGACTACCTGGTCACAATCTCATTGTTATCTGTGGGATCTTGCTGTGCACACGTGGACTGCTGTCTTTAGTTTCTAAAAGTCCCTAATTTCCGTGTATTGAGACATCCTGTGGGTCACGGAGAGTGCTGCACAAAGGCAATGTTCTTTCTTCCACTGCCTCGATTGCCATCTTTCATCAGCCAGTCCCGGGGAGCAGCAACACAAGAGGGTGGAGGGGAGGAAGCCCTCACGGGAATCTTCCCCGGTAACATTGACATGACACAAGGAGGGAATGGGGTTGCCAATGGCAGTTGCCGGACGAGAAAATGCAAGGGAGATTGTGCTCGGTTTCATCAATCAATTCAGGCCCACTTTCCTGGATCTATTCTACAGTGGAGGAAAATCCGGCCCTTTGATTTCGGGCCTCGTGTATGATGATTGGCTTCTTGTGTGCCCTGCCCAATCCTACGACCCTGACCCAGGAAAGAGGGAACAATCCGTAGAAGGGAAATCCAGAAAATTGGTGAAAGCAATAACTTATATTTATTTGGCACTTTTGACGTGAGATAGTCTAAATTTTACAGTCACTGTAGAGCAATTGAATCGCTGAGGTTTTGAATGCAAACAGTAGTATATGTATTTAGGGTACATGTATTTAGCAAATACTGCATTTGGGTGTGTTCACTTCAGCTGCTGTGTGCTGCTCCGGGTTGTTTCAGCCCAGAAGGGTTTTATTTTCTCCACAAAGGGCAAATTAAATCTGCATGGTGATTTTTCTTTTCTGTGCATTGCTGGTAAAGTAACTTATTAATTTGAAGGTGGCAATAATGAGCTTTATTCAATGTAGTGTTGCCAATGTCAGGGTAATTAGGGGCCACCAAGGGGATTTATGCATGGAGGCAGGGGACAATGAATGCTTTGCATCTGTCTTTCCCAAGGAAGAAGATGCAGTAAAGGTCATAGTGAAAGAGATGGTGGTTCACACAAGGGTTTAAAATTGATGAGGAGTTATGACATAGGCTGCCTGTACTTAAAAGTTTTTTTAAAAAATAAACATTTTATTGAGGCATTTTTGGTATAGTAACAACAACAAAATAAACAATATACATGAAACCATAAACATAGTGCAAAAGCCATTTACCTCTCGTACAGGTCCCACCCTTATTGACCCCCTACTCTAGTCTAAACTACTCCCCCCTCTCCGCCCCCCCCCCCCCCCCCCACCCCCGTCTGCTGACGATTAATTTCCCACAAAGAAGTCGAACGGTTGCCACCTCCGGGTGAACCCAAACAGTGACCCTCTCAAGGCGAACTTGATTTTCTCCCAACAGAGAAAGCTAGCCGTGTCCAATAGCCAGGTCTCCGACTTCGGGGGCTTTGAGTCCCTCCGAGCTAATAGTATCCGTCTCCGGGCTACCAGGGAAGCAAAGGCCAGAACGTCTGCCTCTTTCTCCTCCTGGATTCCCGGGTCCTCTGACACCCCGAAAATCGCCACCTCTGGACTCAATGCCATCCTTGTTTTTAACACTGTGGACATGACGGCCGCAAACCCCTGCCAAAATTCCCTGAGCTTCGGACATGCCCAGAACATGTGGACATGGTTCGCCGTTCCTCCCGCACATTTTGCGCACCTGTCCTCCACCCCAAAGAATCTGCTCATCCGGGCCACTGTCATGTGAGCCCGGTGAACAACCTTGAATTGTATCAGGCTGAGCCTGGCACATGTTGCGAACGTGTTGACTCTACTCAATGCATCTGCCCATAGACCATCCTCTATCTCACCTCCCAGCTGCTCCTCCCACTTGCGCTTCAGCTCCTCGGTCTGCGTCTTCTCCGACCCCATAAGCTCCTTATAAATGTCCGAGACGCTCCCTTCTCCTACCCACCCTTTGGAAACTACTCTCTCCTGAATCCCCCTTAGCGGTAGGAAGGGGAAGGTTGACACCTGTTTACGAAGGAAGTCCTGCACCTGCAGATACCTGAATTAGTTCCCCCTCGCCAACCCAAACTTTTCCTCCAACGCCCTCATACTCGGAAAGCTCCCCTCTATAAACATATCCCCCATCCTCTCAATCCCCGCTCTCTGCCATAACCAGAACCCCCCATCCATTTTCCCCGGGGCAAACCGGTGATTATCACAGATTGGGGCCCAGACGGATGCTCCCTCTGCTCCTACATGCCGCCTCCACTAGCCCCAAACTCTCAGGGTCGCCACCACCACTGGACTGGTGGAGTACCATGCCGGCGGGAACGACAGAGGCGCAGTTACCAACGCCCACAAACTGGTGCCCTTGCATGAAGCCGCCTCCATACGCACCCATGCCGACCCCTCCCCCACCACCCACTTCCTGATCATGGCTATATTAGCCGCCCAGTAATAGTTGCTAAAATTTGGCAGCGCCAGCCCCCCCTCTCCCTGACTCCGCTCAAGCATTACCTTCCTTACTTGCGGGGTCTTGCCTGCCCAAACAAAGCCAGTGATCACTTTGTTGACACGCTTAAAAAGGGACCGCAGAATAAATATGGGGAGACACTGAAATACAAATAGGAATCTCGGGAGGACCGTCATCTTCACCGTTTGCACCGTCCCAGCTAGTGACAACGGAAGCGCGTCCCATCGCCGAAAATCATTCTTCATTTGGCCCACCAGCCCGGCCAGATTCAATTTATGCAGCCGGTCCCATTCCCGCGCCACTTGGATGCCTAGGTACCTAAAGCTTCCCGCGACTAACCTAAACGGCAGCTCTCCCAGTCGCCTCTCCTGTCCCCTTGCCTGGACCACAAACATCTCACTTTTTCCCATATTAAGCTTATACCCCGAACACCGGCCAAATTCCCCTAGAGTCCTCATGATTTCTTCCATCCCCTCTATTGGGTCCGAAACGTACAGAAGCAGGTCATCCGCATCGAGCGTAACCCTGTGCTCCACCCCCCCACCCCCCCCACTCCCCCCGGACCAGTCCACTCCAGCCCCTCGAGGCTCTCAGAGCAATTGCCAACGGCTCTATAGACAGCGCAAACAACAGTGGGGAGAGGGGGCATCCCTGTCCCGTCCCCCGGTGCAGTCTAAAATAGCCCGATGTTGTCCTATTCGTCCGTACACTTGCCGCAGGAGCCTGCTACAGTAACCTGACCCAGTCAATAAAGCCCCGCCCGAATCCGAACCGTCCCAGTATCTCCCACAGCTAGTCCCATTCTACCCGATCAAAAGCCTTTTCTGCGTCCATTGCGATCACTACCTCCACCTCCTACCTTCCGGGGGCATCATGATCACATTTAACAGCCTTCTGACATTGGCCATCAACTGCCTGCCTGTAACAAACCCTGTCTGGTCCTCCCAATGACGTCCGGAACACACTCCTCGATCCTGGAGGACAAGATTTTGGCCAGCAACTTGGCATCTACATTCAACAGGGAGATCGACCTGTAGGACCCACACAGCTCCGGGTTCTAATCCCGCTTAAGAATCAGCGAAATCGTTGCCATGACATCATCGGGGCAACACCCCTCTTTCCCTTGCCTCATTGAACATCCTCAACAACACCGGCCCCAATATCCCCGAGAACGTTTTATAAAACTCCACTGGGTACCCATCCGGACCCGGGGCCTTACCCGCCTGCATGGCCTTCAAGCCCTCCACTATCTCCTCCAGCCCGATTGGGGTCCCCAGCCCTTCTACCCGCTCCCCATCCACCTTTGGGAAATTCAGCCCCTCCAAGAAGTGCCTCATCCCCTCCGGACCCGTAGGGCGTTCCGACCCGTACAGCCTGCTGTAGAAATCCCTAAACGCCTTATTCACCCCTACTGAATCACCAACCAGGTTCCCATCGCCGTCCTTTACTTTCCCTATCTCCCAGCTGCCTCCCTCTTCCTAAGCTGCTGTGCAAGCATTCTGCTGGCCTTCTCTCCATGCTCATAGATCGCCCCCCTCGCCTTTCTCAGCTGCTCCATCGCCCTCCCTGTGGTCAGCAAGCTAAACTCCGCCCGTAATCTCCGCCGTTCCCTTAAAAGCCCCGCCTCTGGGTTCTCCGCATACCTCCTATCGATCTGGAGTATCTCCTTAACCAGTCGGTCCATCTCTGCCCTGTCCACCTTCTCCCTATGGGCCCGTATCGAGATCAGCTCCCCTCGGACCACCCCCTTCAGTGCTTCCCACAGCACCGCTGCTGAAATTGCCCCCGTGTCATTAACCTGCAGGTAGCTCTGAATACATTTCCTCAGCCGCTCGCACACCCCTTCGTCAGCCAAAAGTCCCTCATCTAACCTCCAGTGCGGGCGCTGGTTACTGTCTTTACTAACCTGCAGGTCCACCCAGTGCGGAGCATGGTCTGAGATTGTGATCGCCGAGTACCCCGTGCCCACCACCCCAGCCAGCAAGGCCCTGCTCAAAATAAAGAAATCATTCGGGAGTACACTTTATGCACGTGAGAGTAGAAGGAGAACCCCTTCACCCTCGGCTGCCCAAATCTCCATGGATTCATCCCCCCATCAGCTCCATGAACCCTCTTAATTCCTTTGCCATTGCTGGCACCCTGCCCATTTTTGAGCTTGACCAGTCGAAGCCAGGGTCCATAACTGTGTTGATGTCCCCTCCCATAACCAACCTGTGCAACTCCAGATCCGGTATCTTCCCAGCATCGCTGGCTTTGAAAGCAGACCAAGGCAGGCCAGCAGCACGGTTCGATTCCCGTAACAGCCTCCCCGAACAGGCGCCGGAATGTGGCGACTAGGGGCTTTTCACAGTAACTTCATTTGAAGCCTACTTGTGACAATAAGCGATTTTCATTTCATTTCATCATCCCAATTTGGTACATACACATTTACTAATACCACCTGCACCCCCTCTAGCTTCCCACTGACCATAATGTACTGACCACCCACATCCGAGGCTATTCTACCCATCTCAAAAACCACCCACTTATTGATCAGGATCGCGACCCCTCTAGTCTTTGAATCTAGTCCCGAGTGAAATACCTGACTGACCCAGCCTTTCCTCAGTCTAACATGGTCTGTTACTCTGAGGTGCATCACCTGCAACATTACCACGTCCGCCTTCAATCCCCGAAGATGCACGAACACACGTGCCCTTTTGATCGGCCCATTTAACCCTTGAACATTCCAGGTGATCAGCCTAGTTGGGGGGCTCATTGCCCCCCCTCCATCCCCCTTTTTAGGCCCGCCTCCAGCCTGTGCTCCGCGCCTCCACCGGTCCATCCCCAGGCAGCCCCCGCCCCCAATCTCCTCTCTGTCCCTCAGCCCAAGTCCCTCCCTCGTCAGCAGAACATTCACCCCCCCTCCCCCCTAATAACAACACCCTGTAACCCAACCCCTTTACTAAACCAAACATATGCACACCCCCCACTGCGCTTCCGAGAGCTCGCTCGCCCAGCTAGCTTGGTGGCCCCCATCCCCGGCGCCAGATAGTCTCCCACCTATTGTTCCCTCCCCACCCTCCCCCCACTCATGCAAACAAAACTCCAACATCAAACAATCCCCACACAATTGCCCAACAGAAAAACACCAAGATCAAAACAAGCACACCTCCATCCCCCAACAGTGCAAATGAAAACTGTAACTCATTCAGCTCAACCGCTGGTTCCAAATCAATGCAAACGGCATCACAAACATCTTCCATGAAACGCAAAACGAGAAACTTTTTACAAAAGCAGAGAAACTAAAAGAAAAAACAAAAGCATGAACGTTGCAGCCAAGTTCAAAAGCTCTCAATCCATAACCAGCCCTTTCTTTTTCACAAAGTCCAATGCGTCCTCAGGCGACTCGAAGTAGAAGTGCTGATCCTCATGCGTGACCCAGAGACGGGCTGGGTATAACAGTCCAAACTCCTCCTGGCCACCTCTACACTCAGGTCCTGGTAAACCCGCAGGATGCTGTTGTCCCATTTACAGCTCCGTGTCTGCTTGGCTCACTGTAGAATGCGCTCCTTATCCGAGAACCTGTGGAATCTCACCACCATTGCCCTCGGGGGGTCTCCGCTTTGCGGCTTCCTCACGAGTGCTCTGTGAGCCCTATCCACCTCCAAGGGCCGGGAGAATACCCCATCCTCCAGCAGCTTCACAAACATAACTGCGATGTATGCCCCAGCGTCCGTTCCTTCGGGCCCCTCTGGGAGCCCGACGATTCTTAGGTTCTGCTGGCGGGACCTATTTTCTAGGTCCTCCACCTTCTCCAGGAGCTTCTTCTGCTGGTCCCGCAGCATCCCCACCTCCAGCTCCACCGCAGTCTGATGTTCCTCCTGTTCAGCCAGCGCCTTCTCCACCTTCTGGACCGCCCGATCCTGGGCGTCCAATCTATGCTCCAACCGCTCAATCGACTCTTTTATCTGGTCCAAGCAGTCCCGTTTCTGTGTAGCAAAGCCTTCCTGAATGACTTGCATCAGCTGCTCCATAAACTGCTGGGTCGACAAGCCAGAGGTCCGAATCTCTGCCATGCCGTCTTCTGTTACAGCTACAGCCCAAGCCTTCTCTATCTTTTTGTTTCGGCCCTTACGAACACTTCTAGTCCTTCTCTCCATGCACCGAAGTGGGAATTCAGTAAACAATTGCCACTAATATCCGTTTTACAATTCAAGTCCGGTAGAAAAACGGGAGAAAGGTCCAAAAGTCCGACCAGATCGGGAGCCACCAAATGTGCGACTTACTCCTTCATAGCCCCCACCGGAAGTCGCCTGTACTTAAAAGTTGATTGGGTGCTAGGAACGAATGAGATCCGTCCCAAGGACACTAAGGGGAAGCAAGAGTGGAAGTTGTGGAGTGACTGGCCATAATTTTCCCATCTTCGTTTGATGCAGGGGTGGTGCTAGGGACCAGAGAATTGTCAGGGTTACACTCTTATTCAAAGAAAAAGTTAGGAAGGTAAGCGAAACAAGGTAGCACGGATGTTTCACAGTGCCAGGGACCAGGGTTCGATTCTGACCTTGGGTGACTGTCTGTGTGGAGTCTGCACACTCCCTGTGTCAGCGTGGGTTTATAGAATATAGAATTTACAGTGCAGAAGGAGGCCATTCAGCCCATCGAGTCTGCACCGGCTCTTGGAAAGAGCACCCTACCCAAGCCCACACCCCCACCCTACCCCCATATCCCAGTAACCCCACCCAACACTAAAGACAATTTTGGACACTAAAGGCAGTTTAGCATGGCCAATCCACCTAACCTGCACATCTTTGGACTGTGGGAGGAAACCGGAGCACCCGGTGGAAACCCACGCACACCCGGGGAGGATGTGCAGACTCCGCACAGACATTGACCCAAGCCTGCAACCGAACCTGGGACCCTGGAGCTGTGAAGCAATTGTGCTAACCACTATGCTACCGTGCTGCCCTTAGTTTCCTCCCACAGTATAGAGATGTGCAGTTTAGGTGGATTGGCCATGCTAAATTGTCTCAGCCTCATACCATCGAAGGAGGTGGGGTCATGGGGTTACAGGGATAGGGGAGGAAGTGGGACTAGGTAGGGTGCTCTTTCAGAGGGTCGGTGCAAACTTGATGGGCCGAATGGCCTCCTTCTGCACTGTAGGAATTCTGTGATTCTTTTTTTTATTTTAGAGTACCAAATTATTTTTTTCCAATTAAGGTACAATTTAGCGTGGACAATCCACCTACCCTGCACATCTTTGGGTTGTGGGGGCGAAACCCACGCAAACACGGAGAGAGTGTGCAAACTCCACACGGACAGTGACCCAGAGCCAGGATCGAACCTGGGACCTCGCACTGTGAGGCAGCAGTGCTAACCACTGCACCACCGTGCTGCCCCCGGAATTCTATGATTCTGAGGAAATATAAGATAATAATAACAATAATAATCGCTTATTATCACAAGTAGGCTTCAATGGAGTTACTGTGAAAAGCCCCTAGTCGCCGCATTCCGGCGCCTGTTCGGGGAGGACGGTACGGGAATTGAACCCACGCTGCTGGCATTGTTCTGCATATCAAGCCAGCTGTTTAGCCCACTGTGCTAAACCAGCCCCTTATTGGATGACGAAAAGCTTGGTCAAGGAGATTGGTTTGAAAGGGTATCTTCAGGACAAAAGCAAGGTGGAGAGAGATGGGAGAGGCGGGCGGGAGGGTATTCCGGAGCTTGGGGACGAGGCAACTTCAGGCAATGGCGGAGCGATTAAAATCGGGATCGGGGGGGGGGGGGGCTACCCAGAGGCCAGATCTAAAGAGGAGCGCATGTTTCCCAGTGAGTTGTGGGGTTGGAAGAGCTTAAAAACATAGAGAGGATCAAAGCCATATCGGGATTTGAAAAGAAATTGCAAGTGGTGACACTTGAATTGTGTTTCTAACATTTGTTGTTGTATCTCGGTGGCTATTTAGAACAGTCACTTCTGGGGAAACAGTGCTACACTGAATGATGTAGCTTGTATTTTCCATCTTGAACAGCCCGTGTCTCATCATATTCAATGGATCCAGGAGCCAATTTCACTGTATAAAATTAATTAACTGTCTTCCAAAATTGACATCCAATGTGTGAAGTGACACGCGAATGGCTGTCCATGTACAAAAGCAGATTACCAATTAACTTTTTATCATAAGGTATCTCCCCCACTACCCCTCCCCCTCTCCCCTTCGCTCAGTCCAATTCCATTCTGCCTCACCGTTGAGATGAAATGTATTATTTAAAACTCAGCAGCTCCGTGCGATTAATCTGAAGAAGGACTGTCCACAAATGCATTTATCAATAAAACCACAAAGAATACAATAAATCACCATGTTAAAATGTGTCAATCTCTGCGGCCAATAAAATCTGGCCTTTGGACATGTAACAACATCAATAGCTGTAATGTGGTGATCAAAACAATAAATTCAATTACTGCATTTTAGCAAATACTAATATTTCACTGTATCGTTCATCAATGAGATCAATGTGGCCAATTGGTGTCCATATTGGCAGCATTTAATAAACCATACCGGGCGTGGGAGATTGCTCGGCGCAAATTAGCTTCTGCATTTCGTGTCGACAGTGACAACACCTCAAAAGTGCAGCACGGGCGCACAAGTGGCTAGCACTGTGGCTTCACAGCGCCATGGTCCCAGGTTCGATTCCCCGCTGGGTCACTGTCTGTGCAGAGTCTGCACGTTCTCCCCGTGTCTGCGTGGGTTTCCTCCGGGTGTTCCGGTTTTCTCCCACAGTCCAAAGACGTGCAGGTTAGGTGGATTGGCCATGGTATATTGTCCTTCGTGACCAAAAATGTTAGGAGGGGTTATTGGGTTACGGGGATAGGGTGGAAGTGAGGGCTTAATGTGTGTCGGTGCAGACTCAATGGGCCGAATGGCCTCCTTCTGCACTGTATGTTCTATGTTCTTAAAAGTTCTTTATTTGGATGTAAGGCGCCTTGAGATATCCGGTGGTCATGAAGTATTTTGTTCCTTTGTGCCGTCTTGCCATTCCTTGTTTAATTTTCACAATGGATATTTGATCGAGGCAAACCAGAACATGAAGTTCCTCCTCATTTACTCTGGCTGAAGTTTTCCGGCCTTCCCCGGGATCTGAAAATCCCGCCCTCTGTCTTCAGTGGCAGAAGGTAAGCTGATTGACAAAATAAGTAGACGCAGATCTGAGGAGTATTTGTTTGTAATGCTGTTACGATCTGGGGTGCATTGACTGTGGCTTGGGAGTGGAAGCAGATTCAGGAGGGACTCAGGGACTTGACTAGGAAATAGTTGGAGGGCTCTGGGGAAGGGCAAGGGCGTGGGAGTAATTGAAGTACTCTTTCAGAGGGCTGGCTCAGGCATGATGGGTTGAATGACCTTCTTCTGTGCTGTACCATTCTGTGACTCTAGTCAGCCTTCTGTATGTATCAGGTGACAGACCATGTCCAAAGGGGCATCCAACGCTGACCATGTCAGTGTTCCACTGCTGTGGAAGGTGTCCTGTTTGGCACATGAATGGTGAGCACCTTCATGTCTGGGGAGGCATCTCTACCCGAATGTGCGAGTGCAATGAAACCCATTGCTCTGTGGAGGAGATAGGATACAGAAACTAAATGGTAAAAGAGGGTGGGGGTCTTTTAAAATGTATACTTTTATTTCATTGTTCCTTGGGAGTCCTAGTCTGGACCCTTGGAGTTTGCCCACTTTCACTGTTCGGCGCACATCTTTTATGGCTTAATCACAGAAGACAGCCAGTGGTCTTTCTATTGTTCATTGCTTCACAGCCTCATTAACATTGTGTGTGGTCTTCTCCTCTGCCCCTCCTTCAATTCATTGTCCCCATCTTGGAGGGAGGGGAGGTCCCGTCCTCCTTCACTCAAAGGCATGTTTTTTTTTAAAGTGCCGCAGTGCCTCAGGTGAGCCATCGCTGGACCGACAACAACTTGCATTCATTTACGCTTTCAACACAGTAACAGGTCCCAGCCCGTTTCACAACAAAATTTGACTCCAAGCCATGTGAGGAGATCATAGTTGAGGAAAGTGGTCGATTTTAAGGAGCTTCTTAAAGGAGGATGAGAGAGAGACACACACACACACGCACAAAGAGGTGTAGGGAGGGAAATCCAGAGATTTGGGTCCAAGCAGCTGAAGATACAGACCAGGTACGAAATCTCAGGCGACCCAAGAAGGTGAATTGAAATGGTAATTTATTTTAAGCCAAAAGAAAAGGCAGCAACGAGGTACACAGCACATTGGTCCCAACCGGAATTACCGATCATGCCGGTTCCAATCCGGGCCGGCTTTTACGAGTTCCGCTGATAGGCCTACGCCCATTAGCGGGGGCGCTCGTATTCCATGAGTCCAACGGGAAGATCAATCAGGCCGTCCCCTGGCTCTCGTGAGGGTTATTACACCGGGATTCTCCGTCGCGAGTCCACCTGGCTACCGCTGCGAGCGAGGACGGAGAACCTGGTGTTCAGCCAAATCTCCCATTCGCTGCGGCAGGATCGGAGAATCCCTCTGCCGCGAACGGACGGAGAATCCCGCCTACGGTCGCCGGTGGTGCAGCGAGTAAAAGAGGAATGTAAACTCGAACTTGTAAAATGGTTCTGATTTACATTCAGCACTCATAACATGCTGCTGATTTTCTTTTTTCGTTTCAGGGGACACGACGTACGCTGGGCTGGGCCAACATTTGTTGCCCATCCCTAATCACCCTTGAATTGAGTGGCTTGCTAGACCATTTCAGAGGGCAATTTTATGAGTCAATCACATTGCTGTTGACCTGAATTCACATGCAGCCCAGACCAGATATGGACAGAAGATTCCCATCACATGAGTGAACCCAAAGGGTTTTCAAAACCGACAACAATGGTTCCGTGGTCATCGTTGGCCTTTTATTGGTTTCAAATTTCACCATCTGCCATGGTGGGATTCGAACCCAGGTCCACAGAGCATTACCCTGGGTCACTGCATGGCTAGTCCTGTGAAAATGCCACTATGATATCGCCTCACCTACGCTATTTAAAGTTCGGTACCTAAAGGGCAGGATTCTCTGGTCCCCCAGCCGTGGGTTTCTCGGTGGCGTGCAGCTCGCTGGCGGACGGATCTCCTCTTCCCGCCGCTTGTCAATGGGATTTCCCATTGAAGGGAGCCCCCCCACGCCGCCGGAAAACCCACTCTGATGGGTGTGCGCTGCTGGCGGGAAAAGAGAATCCCGGCGACCAGAGAATTCCGGCTGCAATCTCACTCCCCACCCCACTAATGCTATCCCAATGTTACATGAGAAGTGTGCTCAACTCAGGTGATCCTTGCTTCCGGTCACGGGGCAGCACCGGTGAAGTTTGTTCGGCTGAAGTGGCACCCATGGGTTCAGGTAATGCCCTAGATTTCCAGCACTGTGATTAACGTGGGGACCATTGTCTTTCATCAAGCGCTATAACTACATCATAATCAGCTGGAAATTTCACTGGGCTGTAATGATTCCACCAGAAATTATTTTGCATGTTGTGGACTAAAGGAAATCTTCATCACCACAAGAAAACTATCAGCTTGCCAAGACCCCCCTGCCCCCCGCCTTGGAAATGGCAATTACCACCCCAAAGGCTAACCAGGTCACAGGCTGGGAGACGGAGGCTTATTCGCGTCAATCCGTTTTGTCGATAAGCAACTGAAGGGTCCCACATGTGTTTTCCGGAATCCCAACGATGGCTCGGTTTCCTGGGCTCTTGCGAAGAGACCGTTTCCTCGTTGTTTAACCCTGTGACGCAAAGCTGGCCTGAATGTTTTATAGCTGTTTCCTGGCCTGTTGTGTGTACTTGGATGTGGAATGCGCAGAAAAAATAATAATAAAAGGCATCCGAAATTAACTTTGATTAAAGCATGGCCGACAATTTAAAAATGGATCATATTTGCAAGTATATCATTGTGATAAACTTTACTTAAACAATCCTAATAATGGAGAGGGGAGTAAAAATTCCTACCTGAAACTGGAGAGAGAAGGGACACAGATATTTAAAATAACACAAGTCACACTGATCCCAATGCTTTGCTCGGCTATTAATTTACTCTTTGGAGGAGGACACCTTCAGGAAGGAAGTGAGGCCCGATTATTATTTTTCTTTTTATTCATTCAGGCGATGTGGATATTGCTGGCTGGGCCAGCCTTTATTAACCGTCCCTAGTTTCCCTTGAGAAGGTGATGGCGAGCCATCTATTTGAACCATTGCAGCCCCTATGATGTAGGGAGGGAATTCCATGCTCTTGCCCCATGATGATAAATGAACAGTGATGTATTTCCAACTCAGAATGGCGTTTGACTTAGAGAGGAACTTGCAGACGATGAATGGAGATCCCGCCCTTGTTGTTCTGGCAGTTACAGGTTACTCATAGAATCTGAGTTGCTGTGACAACATGCATTTTTACATATATGTTGTACTCTGGAGCAACAGCTAGTGATGGTGGAGGCTCCTAATTTCTTTCCATGACCAGATATCTCTCCCCGCTCTTACCACCTGCCATTGCCGTTTGGTGGAAGGATTTGCAGACTGGTCCTCGATCTGTTTGACCGCATAATGAACACACCTTTCTTGACCATCACGTCCTGGAGTGGGACTCGAACCTGGGGCTTCTTAGCCCAGGGCAGAGCTGCTACCCATTGCGCCACAAGAGCTCCTCTTCCTTGTTCTTCTAGATGGCAGCAAATAGGGAGATGTGATTCAACCAAAAGATTTCTCAGGCCGAGTTTGGCGGGGTGTTTCCCACTGGCTTTTTGGGTGAGATCCCGAGCGGTAGTCACCCACACATTGAAGTTGTTTTGGGCCTTGGGAAGTTTCTTCCCGATCCAGCCCATACTGAGAAGTTTTTCCAGCAGTGGTGAGCTGAACCCGATGGTGAGATCGGCTCCTCTGAGGTCGGAGCGCCATTTTAAATGGGTGTCCAATCTCGAAGTGAGCTTGAGTATCCCCCCCCCCCCCCCCATCCATGGGCAATGCCACCCCCCACCCCCTCACCCTTAATACCCCCCACACCCCCTTTTATGGGCATGGCCCTCAGCATAAAATTACAGAAATCCCAAATTGCATGGAAGGAAAGATCATGTGATGGTTTAGGACAACCACACAGACAGTGACCCAAGCCGGGAATCGAACCTGGGATCCTGGCGCTGTGAAGCAACAGTGCTAACCACTGTGCTACCATGCCGCCGCATCTCTCTCCCACAAGGGGAAACCTTCTTTCACCATCCACCCTGTCAAGACCCCCTCACACACCCCCAGCCCCCCTCCCCATCCCAGGTATCGGTCAAGTTAACTATTAGTCGCTCAAGGTGCTTGTTTCCTTTCTGAATGTTCCCCCTCCATTTGTGGTCAGTCGCAGGTTAGGGACTTCCATGAATCATTGGAGATTGTTGTTCTCTTCAGGGGAGGGGAGGGTCTTTGAAAACATTCCTGAAGCATTTCCTTTGTCCCCCCTGGGAGACTTCTGCCATTACAAGATTCGGAGCAGAGCAGTTGTTTTAGGGGCCTGTCAGATGTGGGGACCACAAGACCCAAGCAGCTGACCAATGGAATCATACAGCTGACAAATGGGCCAAACCTTGCTGGAAAAATAAAGTGGGCGGGATATTCTGGCCCTTCCCGCCGGTGGAACCTTCTGGTCGCGCAGAAGACCAACCCCCCCTCTGGTGGGATGGGCGAGCCACGCAAAATACCGTAGACATCGGCGGGACTGGAAGATCACGCCAGTGGCCAATGGTGAGCCACCTTGGCTGCCGGAAAACATGCCGCGGTTGAGGGGTGGGGTGGGGGTGGGGGGGGTGGAATCCCGCCCAGTGTGCTAATGACACACACCCTGCAAACCAGACAACAATTTGATGGGATTAAGAGGCATACCATAAATTGTGAATTTCCACAACACTCAAGTCGATTTGTCATTTCATGCCACAAACAGCATCTGGCCCATAGGTATTTTTATGAACTTGCTTGATTTACACAGTATTTGCCCTTTAAGAATGCCTCAGAGGGGCAGCACGGTGGCTCAGTGGCTGGCATTGCTGCCTCGCGATGCCGAGGACCCGGGTTCGATCCCAGCCCCGGGTCACCACCTGTGTGGAGTTTGCACATTCTCCCCCTGTCTGCGTGGGTCTCACCCTCACAACCCAAAAAGATGTGCAGGGTAGGGGGATTGGCCACGCTAAATTTCCCCTTAATTGGAAAAAAAAGAATTGGGTACTGTAAAAAAAAATTTTTTGAAAGTGTACCTCAGAAAGTTAAGTCTGGTAATTAAGAATACAAGTACCTTTTTTAATAATGTGATAATTATTCATTGGATTTCAATCAGTATCCATGGCCCCGAATTGGTGCAACTTAGAGCTCTATCTCATTGCTTTAAGTACTGTATTGTTGTTGGAGATTTTTTTCAAAATATCAAGTTGTCAGCATTTAGGCTGCAATTTTCTGGCCATTTACGCGAGCAGAATCTTCTGGTCTCGCGGACGACGTACCCCTGCTGCAGGTTACTCAGCGGCAAGTGGTGCATTCGTAAGGAGTATTGTATTGACAATGGAGGGTCCAGAAGAACCTGCTGCCGGCCAATAGCAGGTCTCCTCCTGCCGCAGCAAAACCAGCGGCGGAATTGCGTGGAAACTCCCACCCTTTATTCTCTTCTCACATTTCCTCTCTATCCTTCTCCCTCAGCTATCAAATATGTCTTCACCCTTTTTATTGCTCTTTCCTGCATTTGATTCAGTGCTATTTCACACTGCCTCTCAATCCTTAAATCGCATTCGTTATGGGTTTGGACTGTTAGTCCCACCATTCACTGAGGCCTCAGATGCTCCCACTGTGTGGTTAACAGCCTACACTTCCAGTAAAAGTAAGGACGTTAAAAAAATATTTGTGCTGAAGGGCAGAGAGAAAAAGTCAAGTTAACTGCGAGGTGTGCCACTGCAGCCAAAACAACTTCTGCAGATTGGAACAGACTGCGCTGCGAAAACGTGAAATAATGACATTTTAATATTCACCTACTCTGTGCTCTTGCTCATTTTGATTTACTCTTGCACCAGCCTACTTGAAGTTTGCATGTACAGAACCTGCAGAAGTAGGGGTGCACTCTTCCTTCTTCAAGAGTCGTTTTGTTTTCTACTGGGCAGCAGGGCCTCGCTTTCAGTGTTAGCACTGGGTTTGCGAATGTTCCCCGACATGTAAGACGATGTCAGGAGGTCCAAAATGGCCTCTTGCTTTGCATTCAAACGCAGGGGTGCAAGTGTGACACACCGAGTCGCATTAGCAAACTCTCGAACCCAATACATGTGAATTTGTGTGGAGCAGGACACATTGACGTACAAAGAGATGCCATACATGTCCTTCTGCAAAAATAGATTAAAAATGAATAACCTACTTGAAGTGGCGGCGGTGGGGGGGCGGGGGGGGGGGGGGGGGGGGGTGGTAGGGGTGGTGGGAGGAGGGAGGAAGAGATGAAACAGCAACATAGGATAACAAGCGGGCGAGATTTGCTTCCTTTTCAACGGTGCTCTTTAGTAGTAATAGGATAACCCTTTAACAAGCTGGCAGCCTATCAAGCTGCCCCTCAGAAGTGACCCCGGGGTGAGGCAGGGAAGTCATCTCCGCTTAAAGCAATTCAGTCTCTGTTGCCGGCCAATAATGGAGTGACCTGAAATAATATAAAACCCTTTGCTGCTGTGTGATGATTTTTGTCCAGGATAAGAGTGGGAATCCTGATTCGGAGTCACAGTTCATTTCATTTTTCACTCCTGATGAGATCTGAAGTCGTTATCTGATAAAATTGAACAACTATTACTGGGCTGTGCTGAGTAAAGCTCCTTGACTGCTCTTAACAGAAATCCTATACACTTCACTTTGTCAGCAGTTTTGAATTCATCGTCACAGCACGATGATAGGAATAATCTTACCAACTGAGATTGACAGTTCATTTCAGAAATCAATATTTACAATTTACTTCTTTCAAAGTTCATTCAAGAGAAGATTCCATATTATCCCTCTCCAAATAAGCTGATCATATCTCCGGCATCCCCTGGAATGAGTTTTCCCCAAATGTGAATTTTTGGTAAAAATCAATGTCAGCATTGTGCACTTTAATCTTGCCCCTGATGACAGTAAATCTTTATCTTTTTATGGGTAAATGCCAGTGGCTACTGACACCATTTCCTCTCAGAACAAAGCCTGGTCCATGTGGGCTCTAGTAGATACATGGAACCCTAATGTGGCTGGACATGTTTCACTGGGGTCATTAATCAGACACACTGACAGCCACCTTCCAGCAGCTCACTGGTCTGCAGTCTGCTCCATCCACTGAAGGTGGACAGAGAGAGAGAGAGAAAGAGAGAGAGGGGGGAAAAAAATAAAGGATTTGTAGATGCGTTCAATGCTATTGTATTTTAATCCCCTGTAATTATCTGTAATAAACCCATCTACTCTGTTTGAATTTTCTTCTGCTGGTAAAATAATAATCAATATTCACAAACTAATGGTATTAGCGATGCTCTGTCCTGCCTTCTGAGGAAAAGGCGAGGTGGTGCATTTTATTTCAGCAGCAAAAATGCTCTCAGCACCCTCTGACTATACAGCAACTATCTCTATTTAAAAGCAGATTCCTTTGCCACAACAAGAAGGGGGAACATGTGGTCACTTGTGAACCCATGATTCACACGCAAGTCTCATAGCTCGTGTGTATTTTGTAACGAAGCAACGCCGTTTGAGAGCAAATGTCTACGAGAATTGGAGCTTGGTCGTGCAAAAGTTAAAAACAAAAACTGGATCAAACTGTCTGCTGCAAAACACAGCGCAGCTGAAGGTTAACATAATCTTTTCAGAGATTTAAAAAAAAATTAACCTGGAATCTAACATAAAATACATTCCAACGAGAGAAGGAAGAGAGGATCAGGGGTTATGGGGAGAAGGCAGGAGAATGGGGACGATTAAAATATCAGCCATGATTGAATGGCGGAGCAGACTCGATGGGCCGAGTGGCCTAATCCTGCTCCTATATCTTATGGAAGGGTCCCACCCGGAATTTTAATTTAACTTGCTGCTTTGCAAATCCTATTTCCAGCCTTTATTTAACGTGAGCCCGTCTTCAAGTTCCATTAACCCAAAGAGAAACACAAACACAGCATCCATCTATCTGCTATGAATCAGTTACCGGCAGGCCCGCGGATAATAAAAATGGTGATTAGAAATGTTTTGCGATTGGCATGTTGCTTTAAAAGGACTTCCCTTCACCCCTGGAGACCTCGATTTGAACCTTCCACACACACACAAAAAAAAAGATTTCACCCTCACTGCTTGCTATTTAGGGTCAAGAACTGAGCAGAGTTTGCCTTAATCACCTGTGTCTGAAGCAGAAAACTTCACTTCCTGCTGTTTATGTTTGAAGTGCTTTTATTGTATGTCCCTTTGTAATAATCAGCGTGAGGGTGTCAACACACAAAGGATTGAATGTTGTTTTTTTCACCTTTTTCAAAAGCATGATGCATTTTGAGATGACACCGATTCACCAAGTGTCGACTGCGTATCAGTGCTTGCTGTGCCTGCAGTAAGGGTACAATTATTAATCAAATAAACACACAAGGTTTTAAAAGCAACATTGGAAAAAATCATGTAACTGTTGTATAGTCTGTGACAGGCTGCTGCAAGGGGAAACTGAAAAACCAAGCAGAAAAGCAACTAGAAATTAAGTGCTGGGAAAAGATGGATTTTACAATATTTAAGAAAGCCGGGGTGTCAACGAGGGAACCACCGATCTATCACCAGCCTCCTATAGCGTGCTTCTAAAACAACTTTAAGATGAGGAATTAAACCAAGGTTCCTGTCTGGTCTCTGAAAGTGAATGTTAAATAACTTTACTCCAAAGAAAAGCTGCAGGGTTCTCCCCAGTGGCCCGGCCATACCCCTCAATCAACATCACAGAATAATAACCCCATGATCTCATCGCCGTCACATTGCTGCTTGCGGGATCTTGCTGTGCGTTTCCCAAATTACGACAGCGACTGCCCTTCGCAAATGTTTCATTGGCTGTGACACACTCGAGGGTGGTGTCAGGCGCTGTAGAAATGCGAATGCCTGGTGAATCAAGGATGCCCGAGGAAGTTGCCGGCCTTTCGAACCAAGTTTGAGAAAGATTTTTCAAATTGGCCAAGGAAAGTAAGGGTAAACTCAGCATTCCTGCGGATTTGGCTTTGTGTAAGAACACGTGAGGAGACAGGCTTCCAAAGGTCGCACGTTTGTCAGGAACTTGGTGCAGAAAATCAGGACTTCTTGCTTTCGTTTCTCATGTTTATGACCTCCTACCTGTAAGAGGAAGCGTGCCCCCTGACAGAAAGGAGTGAGGGGACAGGCAAATGTTGTTCCTTTCATTCCTATTCCCTTAAGATGAGGCCTTGCCTCCAGTTTGCTGCTAAATGATTGCTGGAAAACTGTCACACTGAGAGACTGGTGGGGCACAGTAGAGATTTGGTGGAGAATATTTGTGTTTTCCTGATCGCCCAATGGAGTCGGGGGGGGGGGGGGGTGGGGGGGAGGCTGCGGAAGGACAGGAGAGGTTGAGAAGTGTTTAGTCCTAGCCAAGAACAGGTTGGAAGAACCAATTGGTCTTTCCTGCTCATCAGTTTGTGTCTTGTAATCCTCAAAATGAGCAGCAACACATTATGACACTGAAGCATTGGACCACAGAGTTAGTAGGTTTTATAAGGGGCAATGAAGAGTCCGAATGAGTTGGATGATCAGCCATGATCGTGATGAATGGCAGAGCAGGCTGTAAGGGCCAAAAGGCATCCTCCTGCTCCTATCTTCGATGTATCTATGTATACCGAGTGGTCGAAACAAAAACTTGCTTTATTTTACAATACATATTATTTGCAGCTCCAGTGGTTCCTCATTGGGTCTTCCCTAGTTGGTGCCTGACTGGCCGACTCTATTTATACAAAGCCAACTATTATTAAGGGTCCCCCACCTCCTTTTCGGGGGAGCTCATATTCTGCAAGATCCACAAGTAGTTAATCATCCTACCCCGTAAGACACGTAACGGTTATAACTTCCCTTCGCCCAAAGTCCGAAGCATTCTCCGAAGACCGTTCCTCATAGAGGGTGTGGACTCAGGTGCCCACAACCCGCCCCCCATCTGGGCCTGCTCCTGTCTGTTGTGGGCCAACTTCTCCTGCGGGAGCACAGAGGGGGTATTGTGAGCCACATGTGTGGTTCATTGCGGGGGGGTGGAGGGTGGGGGTTTAGGTGGGGGAAATAGGGCGAATGCAGGGGGGATGGAGAGATGGGGCAATGTTGTGGATGGAGGCTATGGGGGTGATGGGAGTATGTGGGCGATGAGGGCATGGGGAATATGTGGGGATGGAGAGATGGGGGGAATGGGGAGTATGGGGGTGGGGAGACTGGGGGACAGGGTGGGTGGGGAGAACAGGATGGAAAGTATGGGGGGTATGGGTGTGGGGCAGTGTGGGTGGCACTGCAGGACATGGATGGGCCAGGGCACGGAACATGGCTGGGCTGGGGTGGTGCCAGGTGCATTCTCAGGTGTGGGGGGGGTGTCGGGGGTCCCGTGGTAACCCACCCATGCGACCCAGTGGAGGTCACTGATCTTCTTACAGCACTGGGTGCCGGTCGTCCTGCTGACGCTCCCCGAGCTGACGGCCGCTGCCACTTCCTCCCAGGCGGCATCGGCTGCCCTGTGGCAGACTCTCCGAGACCCTCGGGGGAACAGGGCATCCCATCTGGGGTCTACCGTGCCCAACAATCTGCGCAGGTCGGCATCCCCGAATCGTGGGGCTAGTCTCCCCGGTGCCTTGGCCGCGCGTTGTGTGGGGTTTGCTGTGCTCGATCTGTTTAAATGCTGCTCTCCCTTGTTAGCGGGGGTCTGGCGAGTGCGGTCCTGGCAAATTAGCCAGCGGGACAATCATTTGCGGCATGAAGCCTGCGGGGCCTGGTTAAGTGGGCCAATTAACGTTTTATAGGGGTGACGGTCTTGCTGGTTCGAGCGTCAGGAAGCTCGCGGCAGTTCCCGCCCGTTCCCACACTTAGAAACCTTTTGGTTAAATCGCGTCCGTGAAGTTAAAAAGTAGTAGATTGAGATTCTACTCTGATCCAACAACACTCAATAAACTCAACACCATCCAGGACAAAGAAGCCTGTTTGATTGGTATCCCATCCATCAATTTAAATATTCACCCCCTCCATCGCTGGTGCACAGTAGTTGCAGAATATACTGTACACGACGCACTGACGCGACCCCCACCCTGTCTTCTTTGACAGTGCTTTCTGAACCCGAGACCTGTCCCGCTTAGAAGGACAAGGGCAGCAGATGCACGGGAACATCTCCACCCGCAATTTCTGCTCCAAGCATAGGGAGGCACTGTGGCACAGTGGTTAGCACCACTGCCTCACAGCTCCAGGGACCCGGGTTCAATTCCGACCTTGGGTCACTGTCTGTGTGGAGTCTGCACGCTCTCCCCATGTCTGCGTGGGTTTCCTCCGGGTGCTCCGGTTTCCTCCCACAGTCCAAAGATGTGCAGGTCAGGTGGATTGGCCATGCTAAATTGCCCTTAGTGTCCAAAAGGTTAGGTGGGGTCACTGGGTAATGGGGGATAAGGTGGAGGTGTCAGCTTAAGTAGGGTGTTCATTCCAACTCGATGGCCGAATGGCCTCCTTCTGCACTGTAAATTCTATATTCTGTGTTCTAAGCCACTCAACATTCTGACTTGGGAATATATCGGCCCTGTCGCTGGACCAAAATCCTGGAACTCCCTCCCTAACAGCACTGTGGATGTACTTACAGAACATGGACTGCAGCGGTTCAAGAAGGCAGCTCACCACCACCTTCTCGAGGGTAGACGCTGGCCTAGCCTGCAGCACCCACACCACACAAAAGCAGAAGAAAAGACAATGGAGACGAGGTAGGTTCTGTCTGCATTCGTAGAATCAGCCGATGGATGAACAAAAGGAGTGTAATGAATACTTTTATTGTGGAGGTCGCGGAGATCAGGATATAATTCGAGTGTGGCAGAGGAGATTAATATTAGAAATTCAGCGAAGAAGACATGGGCCGGGATTCTCCGAAAATGGGACTGCGTCCCCACGCCCGCCGGGAAATGGGCGCGAATCACTCCAGACTTTTTTCAAAAAGACCGGAGTTCTCCGCTCCTGCTGCCGATACGGAGCCCTGCACTTCCTGCCACGGGTCCGTGCATGCGTGCGGTGGCCGTCCGCGCACGCGCATGCTGGCCCCCGCGCAACACGGCGGAGCCACACAACGGGTTCACAAGGGGCCACACAATGGGCCTGCACGGAAGAAGATAGCCCCCCCCCCCCCCCCCCGGATCGCGCGCGCCCGCCGATTGGTAGCCCCCGATCGCGGGTCTGTCCGTTGTGAAGGCCCCCCCTGGAGTCTGATCCCCCTGCCCCCCCCCCCCCCCACCAGGACGGCCAGCACAGCCGTGAGTCCGAGCTCCCGTCGGGTGGAAGCAGGTTGGAACCACGCCGGTGGAACTCGGCGGGAACTCAGCCGGTCGATCGCGGAGAATCGCGTCCCGGCGCCGTGGGTCTGAGACTCCCATTCGCCGCCCCCACGCCGAGCACGGTTTTGGCCAGGATGCTCGGAGTTTCCTGGCCATGGCTTCCTTCTATCATCTGGACCGGCGGTTCTCAAACTTTTCTTTCATGGAGCCCCTGGGACCACGGTCTGCCGGTTCTACCCAACCACCATGAAAATACACATCAGAATGAATGGGGATGAGCAGATGCCTGGTTCCAAGTTGGAGAATTTCAGTTCCGTGTCGGGCTCCATGTTCAGTCAGTTCCTTCTCGTGGGATTTCAGACCCAGTAGCTGTCTGTTGTCACTGGTACATACAATGGGCCGAATGGCTTCCTTCTGCACTGTAAATTCTATGATAATCTATGATGATGATCTGGACTGGGATCCTCCGAATTCCCGGCCAAGTGTTGACGCCGGCGTCAATGTGGCTCCAGGCCCAGTCATTCTCCCCTTCTTCGGGGGCTGGAACGGCGCTGGAGTGCTGTGCCGCTGCTCCGGCACCGAAAGCCGGCCCGACATGGCCGTGCATGCACGTCACGGCTGGTGTGGGTCCGCGCATGCGCGCCACGGCCATCTCCGCGCAGGCCCCCGGGCAACATGGCAGCGCCCTACAGGGGCCCAGTGCGGAGGAACATAGGACCCCCAGGAATGAGCACACCCGCCGATCGGTAGCCCCTGATCGGAATGAGCCCCCCACCGTGGAGGCCCCCCCCCCCGGAGTCGGATCCCCCTGACCCCCCGCCAGGGCAGCCCCCGGAGCCAGAAAGCCGAGGTCCTGCCGGGTGGGGCCATACGTAGCCGACACCGACGGGACTCGCGGACCTCGGCGGGCACTTGGCCCATCGAGTGCGGAGAATCGCCACGGGGGCCGCTTTCAACGGCCCCCAACCGGCGCTGCGGCGACCGCGCGGGCGAGATTGGCAGCGATTCTCGGGTCGCTGCAGAGTCTGGTTGTCTGATGTTAAGACAGAGGGGGATAAGGGTCCTGTGCTGTTCACTCAAATGGCCTGGGGCTTGGCCCTGCACATCCGTGACTCGCATTTCGTGGTGGCTCATGGACCACCTGGAGGATCCTCGCGGAACCGAGGATCTTTGAGAACCGTTGATCTGCAAGATGTCCTGCAGAGAATTGAGAAGAATCCTTTAACAGCAGCATCCAAAGCCATGACCTGTAACACCTAGAAAACCAAGAGTAGTAGGAGGCACATGGGAATACCACTGCCTGTAGGTTGCCCCCTCCACCCCACCCATGGTATTCATCACCCTTGCCAAAATAGAAAAAGGTGGCTGCAACGCTATTAAAAGTGGTTGAACTCACCAGAGTTGTCAAGCCAAGAACACCACTCTCCTAAACTCTGCTCATACCTCATGTCTCATTTTGCGGAATATTCCCTCCCTCTGCTTCCTGTCACACTCCTGCGGTCGCTGCACCGCACTCTATTCCACTCCCGTTCGTGCAAAGCTCCACCATTTATTGCAACTCCCCATACCCAGATCTTAAACACTACATGTAAACGGCGTGACCATAACAAGATGGTTGGGCAGGAGCTAGGCCAGCAAAACGCTGCGTAGAGAATATAAGAAGCTAAAAACAATGAGGTAACATGTCAGAAGACTAAAATACGCAATTCCACCAACCTTTCCTTTTTTCCCCGACTCACTCATTTTGTTCTCCCTCAGGTTTTGGGTGGCTCTCATGGGAACAGAAGGTGGCCATTCAGCCCTCAAGTCTTCCCTGCTACTCATTTTGATCACGGCTGGTGTGAATTTTAATTCTGCCAACCTACCTCAGTTCTTCATTCCCATCTCAAATTTTCCGTCATGAATTAAGTCCTTTGCTTTGAGATCCAGATTGGGTGTCGGTGTTTATATTTGTGGTGAAGTGAGGGCAAGTTCCAAAAAGGCCAGATTAAAGGAAAGCAATCAGATAGTGATGGTAAAGATTAAAAAACATTTTTAAAAAAACTTTTCCTATTATGGGGCAATTTAGCGAGGCCAATCCATCTACCCGGTACACCCTTTTGGGTTGTGGGGGCGAGACCCACACAGGCACGTGTGGCGGTAAAGATTGAGGGACTGCTGGCGACCAGGGGGTGGGACAAATAGTTTTGCGGTGAAATGTCCTTTCAAGATAGGATAAGGGAAAAGTTAACATGTTCTACATTATATAACTTGGATTTATGCAGAGATTACACCGGTTGCTAGGTGTGTAACACATTTTATTTGCAGTGCTTTAAAATGTCTACTTCATGCTCTAACTCTGGCTTCCAGCTTTTCTATAGCTTTGTTTACTTTTCTCTGAGTCCACACTCAGGCTTAACCAATCAAGCACAACGGGCGTTAATTGTAAGCAGACTCACTTAATCAAACACAGAATTGTATCATTGGACACTACAACACATATGACACAAATCTGGGGCGAAATTCTCCCACCAACGGCGCGATGTCCGCTGACTGGCGCCCAAATCGGCGCCAATCAGACTGGCATCGCGCCGCCCCAAAGGTGCGGAATGCTCCGCATCTTGGGGGGGGCCGAGCCCCGACATTGAGGGGCTAGGCCGGCGCCGGAGGGATTTCCGCCCCGCCAGCTGGCGGAAACGGCCTTTGTTGCCCCGCCAGCTGGCGCGGAAATGACATCCCCGGGCGGCGCATGCGCGGGATGGTCAGCGGCCGCTGACAGTTTCCCGCGCATGCGCAGTGGGGAGAGTCTCTTCCGCCTCCGCCATGGTGGAGGCCGTTGCGGAGGTGGAAGGGAAAGAGTGCCCCCACGGCACAGGCCCGCCCGCGGATCGGTGGGCCCCAATCGCGGGCCAGGCCACCGTGGGGGCGGCCCCCCGGGGTTAGATCACCCCGCGCCCCCCCAAGGACCCCGGAACCCGCCCATGCCGCCTTGTCCCGCCGGTAAATACCTACTTTAATTTACGCCGGCGGGACAGGCAATTTCTCGGCGGGACTTCGGCCCATTCGGGCCGGAGAATTGAGCGGGGGTCCCGCCAACCGGCGCGGCCCGATTCCCGCCCCCGCCCAATCTCCGGTACCGGAGACTTCGGCAACCGGCGGGGGCGGGATTCACGGCGGCCAACGGCCCGCTGGGGGGGTCGGAGAATGACGCCCCTGGTTCTCTATTCAGGGCTGTTTTATGACATTCCTAGTGACATCCTGGATCTCAGTGTGAACCTACACTGCAACTGTGTCCAGGTTCCTGTGTCCAGGAATCATGAGCTAAGTCTGAAGGGGATGGCCCTTATCTCCCAGTGGCCAGCCTGTGACCTGTTGGTGTGGTTGGAACAGGGGACTGTGGCAGGAGAATGGGGCAAGACTACTGACCAGGCAGAGAGCTTCTTGAGATGCCCCCTGTGGTCACAAATAAGCTGGACATTGAGGGAGGGAATCCCTTTCTGATGACAAAGTTGCTAGGATAGGGATGGGGAGCAAGTCAGTCTATGAGGTCCTTTGAGGCCCCAGAAAGGCTGCTTTGTTGGTGAAGTCTGGTGTTCCTTCTTCTGCCTCATTCTGTCCATGGGAAGTGACATGGGTGTCACTGAAATTTTAAGCCGTGACTGATATCTCCTGCTACAGCATGGAAGGAGCCCATATCATAAAGTCTAAGGGTCACAACATTTGCCACCTAATTAGGTAGTGCTGTCCATGCAATGGTTCCAATTTTGAATTGTGACGCTAACGGATGGTATTGTTCAGTCACAGCCTTCCTGGGGAGACCGAGGTGCCTGAGACATTGCTATTCAGTGACGTTGAGGCTTATGAATTGCTGTACGTAGGACATACTGCTCAGTGTCCTGGTTTGGGCCAAGATTAGTATCATGACCGATGCAGGCTTGAAGAGTCGAAGGATCTGTTCCTTTACTGTATTGTTCTTTGCTCTTTGTTCTTTATTAAGTTCACCAGCAACCGGAAAGGACAAACCAGCAACTAAGCTGGATAAACGTAATGAGCCCTTTAAAGAACGCTGCTGAAGGGTCCTTCGAATGCATTAAGAGCAGAGATTACTATGCAAGTTTATGATCTGGTCTGTCAAACGATGGATCACACCAAAATTACAAAATGGCCCTAAAACAAGTGTCGGACACTGATTTAAATATTTTAACCAGCGTCTAACATATTTCTGGCATGTGCCCCGGACACCTTCAGATCAGCCCAATCCAAGCTGGCTCAGTATGAGGGTATGGTATGTGGCCACCTAACTGGACAATTAGATGCCTGTTTTGTACTGCAGAAACAGAGGTGGTGCTAATGAATTCCTAGATCTTGTATCTTTCCTATTTGCTATTTGGCACAATTGTAGACATGCGGTCTACGTGTGGGAGACCTAATTGGCTCCCACTATAAAATGCTGGTGCCCCTAACATTTTAAATTCACCGTAATAAATTCCGGCACTATTATCTATAGGTTATATTTCATTAAACGACAAAGCTCAGTCATTTCCTTCAAGAAAAGGCACAGAAATAACGCCAATACTAACATCGCACCAACATTGTGAAATCTTTTTAGTGGTGTAAATGACGAGAGACAAGTGTGGAGACAGCTCATCGTTCGAACAAAATAACAGACATGTATGAAATTTGTCTCCATTATTTATGCAGAAGCACCAGGGCATGTACTTCCAATAGGTTGGTACCACTAGTCAAGGTTGGCAAAAGGAATTTCACATGATCGCGAATGTTAGACGTCTTGCACGCACGTGTGTGGAAGGGAATTAATGAGTTGCCAACTTAGAAGCATGCTGGGAAATGCTTGACTATAGTTCAACACTGCTTTTGAATGAAAATAAGTAGGACAGGTAACATAAATGAAATACTGCTTAATATTCTGGTCTCAGCCTTATTATGAAAACACATTGTCCTCCGAAAGATAACAAAATGTGTACTCGAGTTGTTTTTAGCCAAGGGCAAGAACATACGTACTACGTATTTCATCTTACGTAATTTCCAAGGTCTCTTTAATATAAACATGCCTGTTTACTTCAAGCTGTTATTTCAGACTATAAAAATATGCTTTCTTCAATCGAATCTCAGAGTGCGGTGCAATGGCTTTGTAGCTGGAACACGCTCTCTCTCCGCAAATATATTTGTGTAAATAAATTTCCTTAAATCGAACCTCGAGGAATTTGTCTTTATTATAATTTCCACGACAACATGTCATGCAGTACAATTAAACTTTAAAATCTCGTGATCTGACAAAAGTGCAATATGACCTAACGAAGCTTGGAGTATTCTAACACAGACACATTCAAGAGGGAATTAGATAAGCATCTGAAAAGAAACAATGTGCAGGGTTATGGGGAAACGGCAGGGGACTTGGATTTGGAGAGTGGTGCAGACTGGATGGGTCGAATGGCCTTCTTCCTGCACATAACAATTCTGTGATCCTGTGATAGTACTTGTAGCATAAAAATTGGACAGCAATAAAAAGGTGATTTCATAAATTGAATTCCAACAGTTAATGTCACCTTTCTTCAACATAATTTCCTCCAACTCGTAATAGTTTTAGCTCCCCCCCCCCCTTGGAATGTTGGTAGTGGATTCTCAGTCAGGTATGGGGTAGGCAGGATTATGTGCTGTCAGCCCCATATTGGTCAAAAGGATTTCAAATTCTCTTTTCAGGCAGAAACTCGCCACCGCTGCCCATTTGATTTCAGCAAATGGTTACCACGGGTGAACAACCCCTTGTTACCACTCAACTCCCCATTCTTAGTCTGTAACAGCCAGGTTGATATATAGAAGACAGGTGACCGATCAAATTGAGGTCACCTGGGTCCTGTATCAGCAGAGGCAGGTGGTCAAACATCTGTTTCCGTACAATGGCACATTCTGTATGCTCGACTGAGCTCCAAGTCGCGCAAATGCATTAGCTCAGCAAGGTCTGTTTCGACAAATTGAAGTGGACTGACATCCTTATGAGGTTATAATAAGTGACGCTTCCTTTGATCTCTTTGGTCAATATCTGCACAACTACCTGAACAACATTAAGAGGGTTGAAGTGAGGTAATGAATATGTTATTGGTACCTTGATTGTCTGTTTGACACTTTATAGAGTTATAAGAACGTCAGATTTCTGAATGGATATTTTTTCCTCAGCAACTCAACACTTGTCATTGTTATAATGTGACTTATTGGTTGTATTCACCGTGCACACTGAGTGAGTCAGATTGGAAAGGCATGAAGGCATAAAAGGGGTATGGAGGCCATGGATACAGCATGGACGTCATGGAAGGGGCACGGAGGAAGGGTGCGTGGGTAAGACATTTTAAACTTACCTTAGAAAAGGTTCTCAAATGCAGACTGTGGTTCACCACTCCTTTGAAGGGCTGTGAAACATAAGTCGCCCAGAAGCTAGTCCAAATGTGTGGAAATTACAAGAGCGGGGGGGGAGGGAGGGGGATGCAGAGGAGGCTGCTGGAGGATACCTGTCCCCAAAATGGAGCCAGCCAGTTTGGGGCTGCAGAGTGCAGACTTGCTACCCCGCGCCCTTATCCTGCGCCGGCAAAAATTGCCCGGAATGGGGACAGGAATCCCAGGATTTGATCCCGCCCACCATTTTTAAACGGATACAGCGTCCGCTTGACTCAATGAGAATCTCGGCCCATGCCTTGCGGGTATTTGGACAGGATCCTGCGTTGAGAAAACAAGCTCTTGGTTCCACTGTCTTGCTTATTTGGTTCTGATCAAATGAAACTAATTAAATGTAGGGCAGGAGCTGAAAAATTAAAATTGCGTCTTCCTTTACATAGAATAGAAGAAGCTCAAATTTGGCTGCGAAGGCAAGAGGCGAACAAGTTGTGGACCACACCTGCCAGATCACTCCCTTCATGTGAAACTAATTCCATTTGTCCAAATATGTCTCTGGGCTTCTCATTCTGAAAACAATCTCAGATCTATATATTCAGTGGGCATGGAATTTGTCTCCCATTTGTTCTGACACAACAGCCTTAGACAGGCTCAGAGGTAATACTGTCTGCCTGCACTCTGCTGCCACACAGATGTAGCGTTGCATCTTGTGCCTGCATTATAGTGACCTCTCCTAGTTAATGATATTGCTCATTGATTTCTTGTTCTCGAGGAATCAAAGGACTGCAATGAATACACTTGAAATTCTCCAGCGCTGATCTTTTGGAAGGCAAGTCTGTTGGCAAGAGAACACTTACAATATTGAACGCTGCAAGTGTACAAATCTAGAAGCTTGTAGTATTAAGGCAGAGGGCTAGCAAATGCAATGAATAGAAGGAGGATGAAATGATTCTCGGGGAAATTTGGATTGCTGTGTTACCAAGCCGCTGCCCTCTTTATTGCTGGGAAAACAGAAAGAAATTCAACAATTTGCCCCTGACAGGCAGACTATGTCAATACAGGATCACAGAACTATTACAGCTGGGAAGGAGCTGTTGCAGCCCATCATGTCTGCACCAGTTCTCTGAATGAGCATGGTACCTTCAGAGCCATTCCACTGCCATTTCTGACCCAGGAAAAACAACGCTTTATCCCAACGGCGATCACGTTATATTACTAAACTGCGCATTGAAAATCAAAGGGGGTGAGGGGGGAAGGGTGGGGGGGGGGGTGGAGTTCAGAAGTCTGCAGGGTAATCAAACCCTATTTTGTACCTAACTATTAAGATTCAGTCTTGCCCATGTCCATCTTGAGTTTTTCTTTCCACTACAATTACTCAATCGATACATAAAGGCCGATTTTTAAGGACCAGTCATGAGTAGGAGGATGAGTTGGTGTGGGCCCAAGTTTCACCATGCCACATTTTACAATCGCCGATTTGGGAGAAAGAATAAAAAGGCTCATGAAGGCCTCACCTAAGCAAAATAAATGATTTAAAACTGCTCCCACATTGAAAATTATTATTTCAGCAAAGCATTTGGTCCATGGTGTAGACACCTTATACGCTGCAGGAAAGGATGTCCCGAGGTGTGGTACATTGGCGAGACCATGCAGACGCTGCGACAATGGATGAACGGACATCGGGCGACATCGCCAGGCAGGAATATTCCCTTCCAGTCGGAGAACACTTCAGCAGTCAAGGGCATTCAGCCCCTGATCTTCGGGTAAGTGTTCTCCAAGGCGGCCTTCAGGACGCGCGGACAATGCAGAATCGCCGAGTAGAAACTGACAGCCAAGTTCCACATGCATGAGTACTGCCTCAACCGGGACCTGGGATTCATGTTGCATTACATTCATCCCCCACCATCTGGCCTGGGCTTGTGAAATCGTACCAACTGTCCTGGCTTGAGACAATTCACATCTCTTTAAATTGTGATTATCCCTCTCTCCAGTTGCTCCGTCTGGACCTGTAAAGACTTAATTACCCGCAAAGACTCACATTCAAAGTATCATCTTGCATCATTGATTTTGTCTATATATGTGTTTCTGGAACCCACCTCTTCATTCACCTGAGGAAGGCGCAGGGCTCCGAAAGCTAGTGATTCGAAACAAACCTGTTGGACTTTAACCTGGTGTTGTAAGACTTCTTACTGTGCCCATCACTGGCTAGGCATTTATTGCCCATCCCTAAACATCCTTGAAAAGGTGGTGTAGGTACACCCACAGCGCTGCTAAGGAGGCAGTTCTGGGATTTTGACCCAGCGACAGTGAAGGAACAGCTGATCTTTTTCAATGTCAGAATGGGAGTGGTTCGGAGGGGATCTTGCAGAACCCTGGAAATTGACTTACTCAAGTAGGCTTCCACAAGGGAGACGCCTCTTGATGTTGTGGGTCACAGTCAGATGTTACGTTATAAATTACGTTTTGTTGTATTTTGATCCATGTGTCTGTCAATTGTTCAGAATTGACTCCCACTTTTGCTCTTTTTAGTCTTTTCAATATTTTCCGTCATCATTTTTGGTCACCGCTTTAGTTTAGACGTGGTCGGCATGGTCGGCGCAGGCTTGGAGGGCCGAAGGGCCTGTTCCTGTGCTGGACTTCTCTTTGTTCTTTGCTCGCACTCAAATTGCTCTGTACGTAACTGGTGGGATTGTGGGCCCAATTTTAACTTTGCCGAAGTAAATGGATTTTGTGTGAATTAAAATCTTGCACTCTGTGTTCCTTTGAACCTTATTTGCCTGATATACCTCAAGAATATCCCCCACCTGATTACTTTTCCCCCCAGTGAAACTCTTTGTTTTTCATTTCATTGTCACTTTTCCTTTCCTCTGTACCTCTCCTGTTTCCTAGTTTCTGCAGATAGCCAATATTTAGGTGCGGACTGACCAATGCTCTCTTTTCGATGCAGGATCACATTCATTCCTCTCCATTCTTGTTGTTTACAACAAAGAAGCAATCACATTTAGGCAGCAGAGGTCTGTAGCGTTGACTGTCCTTACATGCAAACGTACAAAATTATCTGGCAAGGAAAGACCGACTCTGCCCCAACTCAGCCACTGCTGAAGCCATGGATTGGACCTTCCAGCCATTCCCACTGGCGGGATCATAGAATTTCCAGTGCAGAAGGAGGCCATTCGGCCCACTGAGTTTGCACCGGCCCTTAGAACGTGCACCCTACTTAAGCCCACACCTCCACCCCATCCCTGTATCCAAGAACCCCACCTAACATTTTTGGACATGAAGGGAAATTTAGCATGGTCAATCCACCTAACCTGCACATCTTTGGACTGTGGGGAGGAAATTTCAGTTCTCAATCCACCTGAAATATCAATGGCACAGAAGACTACTTGCTTTACAGAGATATTCTTTGAGAAAGAGATCTTTTGACACTGCTTTACAGAACAGATCTGACTCCTGTCAGAAGCTCTGGCTGGATGTCTTCAAAAGCTGTTTCTCAGCTTGTTTCAGCTCCCCCGTATCCTCAGACAAGTCTGCACCGCTTTAAAGACTGTTAATCTCTTTTTAACTAAACTGCAGAGAGCAAAACCTGACCTATGATCCCAGCTTCACCCAGAACAGAACTGAACTGAAAATGCTTTTTCAAAAATCATGAGGCCACAGCACCACCCAGCAATCACATAATCTCACCAAGCTGAAAATGAATTAACTCCCCAGAGAAACCCCTTAATCAAAACAAAATTGCATTAGCCCAAGCTTTTTAGGATGGTTACTGCACCTCTGGCTCCCAAAAACTTTGTTGTCTTTCAACCTGAGAATCTTTTAAAACATGACTTCAGCAGGCAAGCACACTCTAACACAGGCTTTTAACCCTTAGTTCACCAAATACGTATAATACATTGGCCGAGATTCTTCGACCCGCCGATTTTCGGGCGCCCGCCGAATCGCCGCCACGCCGGTCAGGGGAAGTTGAGAGCGTCCCCCCCCCACCCCCCGGCGATTTTCCGTGCCCCAGCATGGATTACTCACCTCCCACACGACAAGACCTGGAAGGTAAGTGTGCGGGCGCCGTCTTGGGAGAGGGTGTGAGGGGATCCAACTGCGGGATGGGTCCCCACAGTGGCCTGGCCTGCAATCAGGGCCTACCGATCGGCGGGTGGGCTGGTTCCGTGGGGGCCTTCTTTACTCCGCGCCGGGCCCCTGTAGGGCTCCGCCATATTGCCCGGGGGCCGGCGCGGAGAAGGGAACCCCCGCGCATGTGTGGAAATACGCCGGCCATTCCGCGCATGCGCGGAAATACGCCGGCCGTTCTGCGCATGCGCGGACTCGCGCTGGCCGTTCCGCGCCGGCTGGAGCTGCGGGGATGACTCCAGCGACAACCTAGCCCCCTAAAAAGGAGAGAATTCCTCACATTCTGGGGCCGTTGACGCCGGAGTGGTTGGCGCCGGTTTTCACACCGGCCTGGGACATAGCCCCATTATTAGAGAATCCCACCCATTATATCTGAAATTCCTACATTCACCGCACTCCCACCAACAACACTGTGATAGTGTCCAGATAATCTGCTTTTATCCTGTTGATTGAGGGATAAATATTGGTCAGGACTCCCCCAGGGATAATTATCCTGCTTTTCTTCAAAATAGTGCTATGGATAAATTAAATAATAGGAACACAGCTTAAATATCATCCTTGGATTCATTTTTCAGCTTACATAAAAGCTGTGTTTTTGAAATATGTGCTAGTTTAATGTCGATCAGCACCTTTCCCCACTGTTAGGCACTGAGTTTGTTTCCTGAACACAGCAGTAGTTGCGCTGTAGGAACAAGATGAACAATGACAGTCTTGACTGTCTTACAAAAACGGAAGCGAGAGCAAAGAGCATAGGTCCCTGCTGATGCTTCACTGACACAAGTTTACCAAGGCACAAAACAGCAGACACAAAGCTGCCTGGTGTCAGGTAGTGGCCAGACCACCTAAAAACCAGAATGTCCAGCACAAAACAGGATACCAGGGCCATCAAGGTAGGGGACTGAGACTGTGTGGAAATTGGCCCTCTGGCCTTGTTGTTATTGTGTGCATGAGCTGCATGCCGCTTTCAGTCTGTGGAGCAAAGCATTAACCTCAGGAGCACCTGATACCTATGTGAATGAAATGAAATGAAAATCGCTTATTGTCACAAGTAGGCTTCAAATGAAGTTACTGTGAAAAGCCCCTAGTCACCACATTCCGGCGCCTGTTCGGGGAGGCTGGTACAGGAATTGAACCGTGCTGCTGGCTTGCTTTGGTCTGCTTTCAAAGCCAGCGATTTAGCCCTGTGCTAAACAGCCCCAACCACAGGAAGGAACTAATGTAACAATAATGCAATGTCACATGATTAAGAGACTGCGGTCTGGGGGGAGGCAGAGTACAACCTCATGTAGAGCACTGAGATGCATATAGATCTGTTTGTTTTTAAGAATGACCCGACATTGACAAGTTGGCCAATGGGCAGACACCTGGCAGATGAATTTCAATGCAGAGAAATATGAGGTCATGCATTTTTGGAGAAGAAACATGGGGAGACAATACAGGCTCAATGGTACAACTCTGAGGGGAATACAGGAGCAGGGGGACCTCGGGGATCAAGTGAATAATTCTCTGAATGTGGCCAGGCAAGTTGAAACAGTTGTTAAGAAGGCTTCCAGGAACCTTGGGTTTATGAGTAGAGGCATAGAGTATGAAAGCAAGGATGTGATGCTCCACTCCTACAAATCATTGGTCAGACCAATTTGGAGTATTGTGTTCAATTCTGGGCACCTTATTTAAGGAAGGATGTTAAAGCCCTGGAGAGAGTGCAGAGGAGATTTACTAGAATGACACCAGGAATGAAGAATTTTAGATATAAAGAAATGTTGGAGAAATTGGGCTTTTTCTCCTTGGAGAGCGAAGATTAAGAGGCAACCTTATTGAGGTGTTCAAAATTATAAATAATCTTGACAGGGTTAGTCAGTAACTAGGGGGTCCCAATTTCAAGGTAGGCAGCAAGAGAGCTCGGAGTGAGATGAGGAGAAACATCTTTGCTCAGAGAGTTCTTGGGATTTGGAATGCACTGCCTTGGAGAATGGTGGAGGTGGATTCCATAGGAGGTTTAGAAAGAGACTGGATAATTATTTGAAAGTGATGAATTTAGAGGGTTACGGAGGTAGGGCTGGGGAACAGGCCTAGCTCGGTAGCTCTTTCGGGAGCCGGTGGAGATGCATTGCACTGAGCGGCCTCCTTCTGTGCTGTAAGATTCTATGGCTCTATCACCAATGGGGTTTTCCAGGAGCTTCTATAGAAATTCCACAAGGTCTTCCAAAGAGTTAGGATGCATCAAAGGAGTGACAGCAAAGATCTATGTAGGGCCAGAAGCAACGCCAAATCTTTGTCACAGACCGGTGCCTCATGGTCTACACCAAAAGGTGAAGGTGAAGTTGAAGCATCTGGAGGACCTGGTGTTCATTACTCCAGTGCAATTCTCAGAATGGGCAGCACCCATTGTCCCAGTGTTGAAGCTGGACCACACAGTCCAAATCTGTGGTGGTTATAAGATGATGGTGAATGGGGCAGCTAAAGTCTATAAAATCCTATCCCCAGGATAGAAGATTTAATGCCAAGTTGATAGGAGGGGCCTCAAATAGACCAAAATGGTTTTAAGCCATGCCTACCAGCAGCTTGAGCTGGAAGATGATTCAAGAAAGGGTGTTACCATAAATATCCACAAAGGCCTGCTCCAATATACTAGATTGCCTTCGGTATTTCATCGGCCTGCGTTATAGTTCAGCGCATGATGGAGAGTCTTTTACAGGGAATTCCATAGGTTGTCATGTACCTGGATGATGTCCAAGTGACAGGGGCAACACCAGAGGAACACAGAGCAAATTTGGAAGAAGTCCTCCAGAGGTGTATAGAAGCCGGCGTTCGGCTAAAGTAGGAAAGGTGTACATTTCCGGCTGATGACGTCACGTATTTAGGTTTCAGAATTGATGCAAAGGGATTGCACCTGCATGAAGGTAAGATAAAGGCAATAAAAGAGGTAACTGAATTAAGGAATACATTGGAATTGAAGCCCTTGTTAGGGATGGCCAATTATTACTATTTTGATACCCCTATATCAACCTCTGAAGAAACACCAACGTTGGAAGTGGGAAGATTCTCAGAGGAAGTCTTTCGATCAAGTCAAACAGACCCTGCGGTCGTCGGCCTTGCTGGTCCATTTCAACCCGGATAAACCCATCGTAGTCACTTGGGATGGATTACCACATGGCATCGGAGAAATACTCACGGGCAAAATGGAAGATGGTGTGGAAAGGCCTGTCACATTCGCATCCAGAACGCTGTTGGATGCTGAAAGGGATTAGTCCCAGATTGACAAAGAAAGTCTTTGCCGTGAAGAAATTTCATCAACACGGTTATGGCCGGCACTTCACCATCATCTCGGACCATAAGCCCGAATTTGGCATTTTCCGTGAAGGTAAATCCGTCCCACAACAGCATCGGCCCAAGTGTTAAAGGAATGGTTCTCACGGGCTGGTATTTTTGAGAAGTCAGAACAGGTTAGGCCCTCTATGGAACATAGAGAAAAAATCACTTGTGAAGACAGAGTTCTCCTGTGGGGTTGCAGAGTGACAGTGTCATCCCCGGGTCAGCAGCCTCTTCTCCAAGAATTACATAGCGGTCTTCCTGCGAAGTCCAAGATGAAGGTGCTGGCCAGAAGTTACGTTTGGTGGCCAGGGAGCGGCAAGGAGATGGAAAGTATGGTCAACTGTCATGAACAGTGTCAGGCTGAACACAACTTTCTGTCTTCAGCAGGTTTGCACCCTTGGGAATGGCTGGGCGATGGTGCATGAGGCTCCACATCGGCTTTGTGGGTACCATTTTGGGTGCGATGCTTTTGATTGTGGTAGGCGCCCACTTGAAGTGGCTGGATGTTCAGCCTGTGTGTTCGGCCATTGCAGTGGCCACTGTGGACAAGCTGCACCGAATCTTTGTCATTCACGGCCTACCCGCGGTGATTGCCTCAGACAACGGTACTGCCTCACAGCTGAAGATTTTCAACTCTTCGTTAAGCCCAATGGAATCCAGCAGGTAAACACAGTCCTCTCCCACCCTACGTCAAAAGGGCTGGCTGAAAGAGCTGTCAAAACCTCCAAAGCTTCAATGAAAAGTCAAGCGACTTGGCCACTGCTGCTTCAAGAGCTTTTTTCTCTCGTACAATTCAACCCTGTACACCGTCATTGGGGTCACCCCAGCTGAATTGTTAATGGGTAGGCGCCTCGGGGCTCAGCTTGACCTAATTTATCCAAATTTCCCGAGGAGGGTGGAGGCTAAGCAAGTCTCACAGAACACCCACCACGATTCAGCCTTGACGTACAGGTAATTTTAAACAGAGGTTTTAGTGTACATGTGGAACTTTGCTGATGTACCAGCATGCTTACCAGGGAGAGTTGTTGCCAGGACTGGACCAGTATCCTTTGTCATAGACCTACAGGGCCATTATTACAATCCCAGACCAAACCCCAACAGTGGCTAGGGTACGATTAGAAACCCCAATATTTTGTAAGACTGTGAGGAAAGGATACCGCGCTCCAGGAGTGATTTCACAAAGAATTAGGGATATGAAATATTAAAACAAACTTTATTACTAATATAGTGGTCAATAGGACTTTAAACTAGAGATTGGGGGGGAAGGGAAAGTCAGGGAACCAAGAGGTGAAGTAATCATTAGGAAGCGTAGCTGCTTAGGAATACAAAAAAGCACGAAAAGACAGAACTCAGGAGAGGTTACGATAGACCCCATCCCACAAAATATGACACAGTGTATGGAAAGGCTCAGTAAACCAAGGTCCACCACACTAAGAAAACAAAAAGGGACGGTCAATAGAGAATTAAATGTGCTATATTTAAATGCGCGCAGTGTACGGAACAAGGTAGATGAGCTTCTGGCCCAGATTGTGACTGGCAGGTATGATGTGGTAGGCATCACAGAGACGTGGTTGCAGGGGGTTCAGGACTGGCATTTAAACATCCAGGGATTCACAACCTATCGAAAAGACAGAGAGGTGGGCAGAGGGGGCGGGGTTGCCTTGTTAATTAGGAATGAAATTAAATCAATAGCACTAAACGACATAGGGTCAGATGATGTGGAGTCTGTGTGGGTAGAGTTGAGGAACCACAAAGGCAAAAAAAACATAATGGGAGTTATGTACAGGCTTCCTAACAGTGGTCAGGACCAGGGGCACAAAATGCACCACGAAATAGAAAGTGCATGTCAGAAAGGCAAGGTCACAGTGATCATGGGGGACTTCAATATGCAGGTGGTCTGGGTAAATAATGCTGCCAGTGGACCCAAGGAAAGGGAATTCATTGAATGTTTACACAAAGGCTCTTTAGAACAGCTTGTGATGGAGTCCACGAGGGAACAGGCCATTCTGGACTTAGTGTTATGTAATGAGCCAGACTTGATAAAAGATCTTAAAGTAAGGGAACACTTAGGAGGCAGTGATCATAATATGGTAGAATTCAATCTCCAATTTGAAAGAAAGAAGGTAGAATCAGATGTAAAAGTGTTACAGCTAAATAAAGGTAACTACAGGGGCATGAGGGAGGAACTGACGAAAATCGACTGGGAGCAGAGCCTAGTGGGAAAGACAGTAGAACAGCAATGGCAGGAGATTCTGGGAGTAATTGAGGACACAGTACAGATGTTCATCCCAAAGAAAGGTTATCAGAGGGGGGATTAGGCAGCCATGGCTGACAAAGGAAGTTAGGGAATGCATCAAAGCAAAAGAGAAAGCCTATGATGTGGCAAAGAGTAGTGGGAAGTCAGAAGATTGGGAAGGCTACAAAAACAAACAGAGGATAACAAAGAGAGAAATAAGGAAAGAGAGGATCAAATATGAAGGTAGGCTAGCCAGTAACATTAGGAATGATAGTAAAAGTTTCTTTAAATACATTAAAAACAAACGGGAGGCAAAAATAGACATTGGGCCGCTCCAAAATGACGCTGGTAATCTAGTGATGGGTGACAAGGAAATAGCTGAGGAACTAAATAAGTACTTTGCGTCAGTCTTCACAGTAGAAGACATGAGTAATATCCCAACAATTCAGGAGAGTCAGGGGGCAGAGTTGAATGTGGTAGCCATCACAAAGGAGAAAGTGCTAGAGAAACTAAGAGGTCTAAAAATTGATAAATCTCCAGGCCCAAATGGGCTACATCCTAGAGTTCTAAAGGAGATAGCTGAAGAAATAGTGGAGGCGTTAGTTATGATCTTTCAAAAGTGACTGGAGTCAGGGAAAGTCCCAGAGGATTGGAAAATCACTGTTGTAACCCCCCTGTTCAAGAAGGGAACAAGGAAAAAGATGGAAAATTATAGGCCAATTAGCCTAACCTCGGTTGTTGGCAAGATTCTAGAATCCATTGTTAAGGATGAGATTTCTAAATTCTTGGAAGTGCAGGGTCGGATTAGGACAAGTCAGCATGGATTTAGTAAGGGGAGGTCGTGCCTGACAAACCTGTTAGAGTTCTTTGAAGAGATAACAAATAGGTTAGACCACGGAGAGCCAATGGATGTTATCTATTTTGACTTCCAAAAAGCCTTTGATAAGGTGCCTCACGGGAGACTGCTGAGTAAAATAAGGGCCCATGGTATTCGAGGCAAGGTACTAACATGGATTGATGATTGGCTGTCAGGCAGAAGGCAGAGAGTTGGGATAAAAGGTTCTTTTTCGGAATGGCAACCAGTGACGAGTGGTGTCCCGCAGGGTTCAATGTTGGGGCCACAGCTGTTCTCTTTATATATTAACGATCTAGATGACGGGACTGGGGGCATTCTGGCTATGTTTGCCGATAATACAAAGATAGGTGGAGGGGCCGGTAGTATGGAGGAGGTGGGGAGGCTGCAGAAAGATTTAGACAGTTTAGGAGAGTGGTCCAAGAAATGGCTGATGAAATTCAATGTGTGCAAGTGCGAGGTCTTGCACTTTGGAAAAAAGAATAGAGGCATGGACTATTTTCTAAACGGTGACAAAATTCATAATGCTGAAGTGCAAAGGGACTTGGGAGTCCTAGTCCAGGATTCTCTAAAGGTAAACTTGCAGGTTCAGTCCGTAATTAAGAAAGCAAATGTAATGTTGTCATTTATCTCAAGAGGCTTGGAATATAAAAGCAGGGATGTACTTCTGAAGCTTTATAAAGCATTAGTTAGGCCCCATTTAGAATACTGGCACTGGAGCGGGTCCAGCGGAGATTCACACGGATGATCCCAGGAATGGTAGGCCTAACATACGATGAACGTCTGAGGTTACTGGGATTATATTCATTGGAGTTTAGGAGGTTGAGGGGAGATCTAATAGAAACTTACAAGATAATGAATGGCTTAGATAGGGTGGACGTAGGGAAGTTGTTTCCATTAGCAGGGGAGACTAGGACCCGGGGGCACAGCCTTAGAATAAAAGGGAGTCACTTAGAACAGAGATGAGGAGAAATTTCTTCAGCCAGAGAGTGGTGGGTCTGTGGAATTCATTGCCACAGAGGGTGGTGGAGGCCGGGACGTTGAGTGTCTTTAAGACAGAAGTTGATAAATTCTTGATTTCTCGAGGAATTAAGGGCTATGGAGAGCGGGTAAATGGAGTTGAAATCAGCCATGATTGAATGGTGGAGTGGACTCGATGGGCCGAATGGCCTTACTTCCGCTCCTATGTCTTATGATAAAACCTTTAACAGCACAGCAGAAAATAAATGACAATGACCTCTTAAACAATACCTGTCAGTACAATGAACTTAACTATCTTTTTCCCACTTAAACAACAAGAAAAAAAAATTTCAGCTCTCAATCCACTTTAAATAGCTAGCACTTAGGAATACCTGCTGTACAGAGATGTTCTTTGAGAAAGAAAGATCTCTTGACAATGCTTTAAAGACAAGATCTGACTCCTGTCAGACCCATGCAGAAACTCCGGCTGTATGTCTTCAGAAGCTCTTTCTCAGCTTGTTTCAGCTCCCCTTGTTCTCAGCCAAGTCTGTGCCACTTTAAAGACCATAAATCTCTTTTAACTGAACTGCAGTGAGAGCAAACTGCTTGCCATCTGGTCACAGCTTCATTCGGCACACAACTCAACCTGCATTTTCTGCAAACTGCCCCATGCCCACTAATGACCTCATCTTAGCAAGGCTGAAATCTAATTTATTCCACAGGGAATCCCCTGAATCCAAACAAAATTGCATTGGCCCAAGCCTTTTTACAATGGTTGAATTCTACCCAGCTCCCAAAACATACTTGCCTTTCAAACTAGGATTTCTTTAAAAATGTGACTGCAGCAGTTACACACACATTAACTCAGGCTTTTAACCTTTACTGCACCAGATACCTATAATACAATACATCTGAAACTCCTACATTCATCACACCATGAAGCTAGAAGACATGTAGATCGTTTGAGAAGTGGCGAAACTATCGTCCCTGCGAATCGCAGTTACCAGTGTACCACCTGCCAAGTCAGAGGTGTTAGAACTGAGATCTTCTTTGAGGGGAATCATCAAGGGCCACAGAAGGAGTTGAAGAGGTAGTCAGTACTGCCACTATTTCGCACTCTACTGGTTTGCCTCCTCTTGCTGCAGACTCAGCTGCCTCCAATCTGGAATAGCCTTTTGCCGAGTTGAGACGTTCGGCCAGAGTTAGCAAGTCACATGGTGGACTTACCTTCTGAACTTTGCTTTGAGCTTCCTCACCGTAACTCTCTTTGTCTGTGTATATCTGCAAATAAGGGTTTTTCTGCTTTTGCATTTCAGGAATCTGTAAGGGAACTTAAGGGGGAGGGATGTGGTAGCGTGTCCCCCTTTAGGGGACGATCCTTCACGCACCACGTGACAGACTTGGATCCTATGCGGATGGAGCGAGTGAACGTTAACTTATCACATTCATGGGCACAAACCAGCTGTTGGGGTTTGGTCAGAGTTAGCTTGGGAGTCAAGGCAAAAAGACCTGTGTAGTAGCTGTGCTGTTCTGTATGTAAAATTCTGCTTAATTAAATAGAACATCATTGTGATTTACCACTGCCTCGCCGCTGGCCTCGCAATACAACAGGTGGCATTCTTACGGTGACAGGCAAACCTTAAAGAAACCCCACTTAGATCCCAAATCCAGGGCGAAACACACACCAATGCAGGAAACTGGGGCAGGATTCTGCCGTAATGGGCGGGGCAGACAACTCCGGCGGGAAGGAGTAGCGTGAACCACTCCGTCGTTGGGCCACTCCAGGGGCTAATCCGGACCCGGAGTGGTTTGCGCCACGCCGGATGGTGGGGAAGGGGCTTGGCGCCACGCCAACCGGCGCCGAAGGGCCTCCGCCAGCCGGTGCAAGTTGGCGCATACGCGGGAGCGCCGGCGTCTGCTGGCGTCATCCCAGCGCATGCGCAGAGGGCTTCGTCTCCGCACCGGCGGCTGTAGCGGTCCGCCATTGAGTGCCCCCACGGCACAGGCCCGCCTGCAGATCGGTGGGCCCCGATCGCGGGTCAGGCCACCGTGGGGGCAACTCCCGGGGCCAGATCCCCTCGTGCCCCCCCAAGAACCCCGGAGGCCGCCTCTGCCGCCAGGTGCTGCCGGTAAGGACCTACTGTAATTTACGCCGGCGGGCCCGGCTAAAAACGCGTGGCCACTCGGCCCATCGCCGGCCGGAGAATCGCCGGGGGGGGCCACTGCCAGCGGCCGCTGACCGTCACGACGCAATTCCCGCCCCCGCCAAATCTCCGGTGCCGGAGAATTCGGCAGCCGACGGGGTCGGGATTCACGCTGCCCCCGGCCATTCTCTGACCCGGCGGGGGGTCGGAGAATCCCTCCCCTGGGGTTTTTAATGGGAGGGTGGGGTTAGAGTGATCAAAGGGAAGGGAGACGATGGTCATCTTGCTGCACAGAGAGGCTTTTTCTAAAAATTGGCATTAAAAAAGAATGACCATCAGTCGTACAAGCCTCCCGCGAGTTTAGTTGAAGGAAAGCGAACGTTGTTATTCCTGTTTCACGATCAAAACGCTGCATCTTTCCCCTTTTTGCCATTGTTCCGTCACCTAGCAATAAGCAATCAATTTATGCCCTGTGTTGCGTGGGTGACCTTTTGTTGAACCCCATGAATAATGACTTGGCAAAGAGTAGCAGTCCCAGTTATAACCATCAGATTATTCATGAGGGTTAGTGTAGGAATTTTGACAGCAACAGCACAAGGCAAAGATGATGTAAACTTACGAGATTGTATTACCACATCTGTAATGTAAATTTAATTTTTATGACTGTACTTAATTCTAATGTCAAATTCATCAACGATCTCTCTGTTATTTAGGCCCCCGGACATGTTAATAACCAAGTCATAAAGCTGCTCATGTCCTTAATAACAAAACATTGTTTTCCTTTCATAAGTATTCATTTTTTTTAAGCTCGGTCTGGCTCACCTACTTTTCCATCATTTTCCCAAACTTACAACGTACTTTTGTCCCTTTTCTGTTGGCTCAGGACTTATTTTAGACACCAGCTTGGGGGGAGGGGGGGAGGGGGCTTTTAAAGCTACCCCTGGCACGGGGATGATAAAGCAATCGGCCATCGAAAAGCCCAATCATGTTTCAGTGGCCCTCTTGACCCGGAATCCGAAACTTATGGGTTGAAGCCCCTCTCCAGATCATATGACAAGCGCAGCACAGAGGGGGTGCTGCACTGTCAGGTGTTGTCTTTCAGCTCAGCCTGCAGGTGGACATAAAAACGTTCTGTGGCATTATATGACAGAATAGCAGTGGGAGGTGACCCTGATATTTTAGCCAATATTGGCTGGGATTCTGGGCTCAGGTTCGCATCAATCGTGAATGGTGCCAGGAGCGGAAAAACGTGCTGGATATCCAAATCATATTTCACGCTGACATAAAGTCGTGACGTGATTGTCCCCACACCCCACCAGTGACATGACGGGATTCCCAACATTGAACATCGGGAACACCATTACAATAAATTTGAATCTAATTATCAGGCCTCCACATCTGATAATTCCCTCCCCACCCCCCAATAGATTATCCATCCACGTTGGCGTGAGGGCACATTGACATGAATTATGACTGGTTGCCCACAGCGTGGACCTGGCAGGTAGACCCCCCACAGAAGCTTAGGTGAGTGCTTTGCTCAGGGAGCAGGGTCATGCTCGGGCAATACCTAGGTACTGCCCCCTGGCACTGCCCCCGGCACTTCAAGGCTGCAGGTAGTTTGTGGAAGCTGTCAATCACAGCCCACTACTAGAACGTTGTGAATGGCCTGCAGCTAATGGATCGGAGGGATCCAGAGCAGGTCACAGCTGTTTTCCTCCATGGAATGGATACATGGAGCTTCCAGGTAAGTGTTGCAGCTGTACTTTATTTCACTGCCCCTAACTTCCAGACAGGGGTCTCTATTATGTGGGGGGAGGTCCCTTTAGTCAGGGGGTCCCTGTGGGGGGGACTCCCTTTAGTAAGGGGGTCCCTGTGGGTGGGGTGGTCCCTTTTATCAAGGGCTCCCTCTAGTCAGAGGGTCCCTTGGGGGGGGGGGGGGCCTTTAGTTAGGGGGTCCTGGGGGGTGTCCCTATTGCTGGTGACACTGGGGGGGTCTTCCTATTACAGGGGTCCCTGGGGGGGATCCCCTTATTGAGGAGGACTTCCTTCAGCCAGAGGGGGGTGAATCTGTGGAATTCTTTGCTGCAGAAGGCTGTGGAGGCCAAATCACGGAGTGTCTTTCACACAGAGATAGAGAGGTTCTTGATTAATGAGGAGATCAGGGGTTATGGGGAGAAGGCAGGAGAATGGAGATGAGAAACATAACAGCCATGATTGAATGGCAGAGCAGACTCGATGGGCCGAGTGGCCTAATTCTGCTCCCAGGTCTTATGGTTTTATGGTCTTATGGTGTCCCGGGGAGGTTGGATCTCCCTATTACAGGGGTCCCTGGAGGGGGAGGGGGGGAGGGGGGAGGGGGGGGGCGTGCGGGGAGTCCTGGTCGAGGAGGGGTGGGCAGGTAGTGCATTGTGGGGGGTTGGAGGGTGGCCCTCGGATGGACTTTGGGGGCAGTTCTCTTGGCCCCTCACCAGGTCCACCGCATCAGGGCCACTCTGGTAAATACCAGAAGTGATCCGCACCCACGTGATCCCGACCCAGGGGACCGGAGAATCATGCAGGGCCCGAGGCTCTTGTGCCGGGCCTATAAAATGGACGCAAATGGGTCATTAAGACCCAATTTGCCTTCATTTACATCCTCCCACTGCTGGGCGGTCACGGACCTTGACCCTGGCACCAGCAGGAGGGAGTGGGGGGTGGGGGTTCAGAGCAAGGTGTTCAGATCCCAATTTTCCTCCGATGCCTGATTCTCCGTCCCGTCGGGAAGTGCCATTTAGCGTCGAGGGATGGCGTATCCAGCTCTTCACCTATGGAATGTTTTCACTTGCTCATAATACAAATATTGACAACATTATAAAGCCTGTTGTTCTGGGCAGTTGGAGGAGGAAAGGGAGCGCATGTGACAAACCCTCCAGGGATATTTCCAACCAAAGTTGGCAACCCTGGAAAGGAGGAAAACGCAAGGAGTATTGTTTGAGGGATCAAGGCCGAGAAGTTGGTCCAACCTGCCCCGTCAGTGCAAACTGGCGACAGAGACCTAACCCTAAGTAGACAAGAGTAGGCCCCACTGCACCGGATATTGGATGCTCACTCACACAAGACCAATGAGCTACAGGTGGTTCCCCACCCAGCACGCCAGCAGAGAGAATTTCCATTCTGGCATCACTGCATCACTGGCAATGGCTGTGTCTGCTCTCCTGCGCTGCTCCCTTTCTGGTTCCAGCTGCAGGAGGCACAACATCTTGTGCAATAAAGCCTCGATTGTTTCACCATTCTCGTCTCGTGGTAATTGACGGTACATCAATTTATTGCACAAGATGTTGTGCCTCCTGCAGCTGGAACCAGAATGGGAGCAGCGTAGGAGAGCATACACTTTTATACTCCCCCTGCTGGGAGGAGCCAGCAGGCAGGGATTTACCATAGTACCTGTAATACACGGGCCTTGCTGTAATAGATGCAATAGATTTCTAGTCATGTTTACCACAGGACATTTCACAGGATGATTGTTATACTTAAAGGAAGGCACTTCAGGCAATATTTAATTTTCCTCTCAGCTGCAACCAAATGTATACTCGCCCTGCAGACATATCAGTCACATGACCAGTCACAGCCCTTCCTGCTCGCTGTTGCCCTTTGACCTATGTTGTGCCATCTTTAACCCACTTAGCATGGTGCCAAGTAACAATAAAATTAAAAGATAAAAAGCAAACAGCTGGAGGTGATTCAGAAATCTACAATTCAGGAATGAGTTGCTGTTCACAAACTTGGTCAAGGTTCTAATAAGAATAATAATCTTTTATGGTCACAAGTATGACGTTACTGTGAAAAGCCCCTAGTCGCCACATTCCGGTTCTCCTTCAAATCCCTTTGGGATTGTCAACTTCTCAAAACACCGAATCATAGAATCATTGCAGCACAGAAGGAGGCCATTCAGCCATGCTGGCTCTCTGCCAGAGCAACTCACCTGGTCCCACTCCCCCACCCACAGGCTTTTCTCTTCAGATAATTATCTTTTGGAAGCTTCGATTGAACTTTCCTCCATCACGCCCTCGGGCAGTGCGCTCCAGATCCTAACCACTCGCTGGGTGAAAAAGATTTCCTTCATGTCCCAATCGCTTCTTCAGGTCGGTCAATCAACCAGTTTACACTGGTGACCGCTGTCCCGCGGTCCTTCCACTAGAGAGAACGGAGATAATAAGGGAGCCAATGTTAATGATTTCGGGTGAAGCACCTTGAACAAAGACCTCCCCCTTTTGCACGTCAGCTGATTTGTAGGGCTGTTTTGTTTGCCAAAAGACATGTTCACATTGTCCCGCAAAACTTGGGCAGCATTTTCTGGCACTTCTCGCTGGCGGGACCTTCCAGTCCCGCCAAAGGCGACGCACCCCCCCTCCCCCCCAGGCGGGATGGGCGGGCCACACAAAATGGCGTATTCATCGGCGACAGGACTCGGCCGATGGAGCAAGGGCGAGCTACCTCCGCCACCAGAAAACGTGCTGTGTGGAGGCTGCAAAATACCACCCCCTTGCTTTGGAGCCTGGGGAATATCGTTGTCCCAATCCTCTTTTCCTTTTTTCTGTAGCTGGTCCATGTTTTCATAATTCTGTGCTTTACCGATATTTAATATTTAATGGAAACCAGAGGAACTCTCACTGCTTTCATTGTATTCATTTGCTGCGAGCTGGAAAACTTCTAATTGAATATTTGGCCTGGTCAAATGTTACTCAATATTAACATAAAGAAGTAATGCTCAAGTGACTAAGTTTTGCTTTGTGACTAATTTGTTCAATTGCCTGTTACAATGGCACACACTCTTTCCATCATTAAATAGTCCCTCCGATCAGATAATCTTTTGGCCCTGATCAGTGTGTTCTAAAACTAAGTTGCCCAAACTTGCAGACAATTCTAAAAGGAAAGAACGGCTTGCATTCACAGGGTGGGGGTCCATGAGTCATGGGAAAGACGGACCTCACTAATTGAAGAATTTCCTGGCTTTGGATATAACTCAAGATTTTGTGTTCACATTCCAGAACTACTCAATGCATCAAGATTTATGGGGAAAATGTGCAAAAGCTTTTTGGCATCATAGAGCTGGTCAACTACACGCAAAAAGTAGATTTTATTTTAATGCACTTCGCCTGATTTAAGTAACATTGGGATCCTTACTATCACAGGTTGACAATGCCAAACCTGCGTGACATTTTGCGGCCACAGTGGAGACAGCAGTACTTATAAGAGGGATTTAGATCATTTTCCACTGGATGCTAGTTGACACAAATTTAAGATGATTGGCAGAAAGGTCAAATAAGAGGTAGGAGAATATTATTTTGACAAAATGCAGTGAGTTGTTACGGGCCAGAGTTTTACAGGCCTTCCCGGCAGTGCATGGCAACGCAAATCACCATTAACTTCGGCAGGACCTCAAAATCCTGCCAGCGGCCAATGGTAAGCTACCTTCGCAGCCGGAAAACACTCGGCGGGTGGGTGGGGGGGGGGGGGGGGGGGGGGGGGAGGCGGGTTGTGTCATGATATCCACATCAGCATATCATGGTGCAATCACACACACACACTGATGGACAGGCAGTTGGACCAACCAGCACACACACAACATCGCAGCCAATCACCAGTGAGAGCACACGCACTATAAAACAGGGAACACCACAGTTCCTGCTCATTCTACCAGGAGATAGCTCAGAGCACAGAGCTCACAGCGTGCCACTCAGACATAGACCATGTGCTGAGTGCCTCACTAAGATAGTGATAGGGCTGGGTCCATAGGTTAGCTGGTGAAGCACGGACCTAAGCCAGCAGTTAGTAGTTGTCGTTGTTGAAGACAATAAAACGGAGTTGTACCATCTACAGCCGTGTTGGATCATTTGTGCATCGAACACCCAACACGACAGGTTGGGGGAGGGGGGGCTGTGGGGGGGGAGGCGTTTAAAATCCCGGCCATGGTCTGGTAAAAGCAGATTTAATGATAACTTTCGGAAGGGGATTTGAGGAGGAAACATTTACAGGGCTAGGGGAAAAGACCAGAGAAGTGGAATTAATTCGATGGTTCTTCAAAACAGCCCCCAAAAAGAGGCTCGATGGGCCGAATGGCCCCTCCTGGTAGCGCATTTTCATAATTTAAATTGCGTTAAAAAAAAAGAACGACTCTCTTTTCCCACTGGCACCACACCCGCACCTGTGGGTTTCCCGGTGGTGTGCTGTGGCTTCAATGGAAAATCCCATTGACAAGCAGCGGGAGCAGAAAATCCCGCCGCAAGCGAATGGCGCTTCGCCAAGAAACAGGCGGCTGGAGGACCAGAAAATCCCGCCCAAGTATTGTATTGCTGAATCACTGTTAAAGGTACACAAGTCACATATGCACTCATTTGCTCCATCTCCCTTAATGTTATCACCACCGGGATGAGTTCAACATTTAACGATGGGCTGGGTCAGCCAGTAATTGGGTGTTTAAGGTCTACACTGTGAGCAGCAGGTTAGCTCCGTGGACAGGGGCAGAGTCTCAAGCCCATCACGTAATACATTGATCCATCCACCTGGAACTAGCTCAGCCAGCCTCGCCTCGAACCCAAACCCTTCACACCAAGTTCCCAGTAAGAGTGAGAATAACTTCACCACCACCGGGCTGATATTAGAACCCAGGTGAAGCAATGAGCTAGTCAGAAAAGGTGGGTGGAAAAAGTGCAACAAAACGAACACAACCTCGGGACATCCCAAAGGACTTTACAGCGAATGAAGTATTTTTGAAAAGCAGGCACTGATGTAATGTAGAAAAGGCGGCAGCCAATTTGCTCACCACAAGCTCCCACAAACAACAATGAGATAATGATTAGTTAATCTCTTTTCGTCATGTTGGTTGAGCGATGAAATTTGGCCAGGACTACACAAAGACACAAATCCATTGTCGTATCCATAAGGGACTTGTTCACATGTCTCCCTCCTCACCCCCAGATACCGACCGGAATTCTCCGGTCGTCGGGATTCACTTTTCCCGCCGGCAGCGCACCCCGGCCTGCGGGTTTCCGGCGGTGTGGAGTTCCTTCAATGGGAAATCCCATCGGAAAGCGACGGGAGTGGAGAATCCCGCCACCAGCGAACGGCGCGCCGCCGGGAAACCCACGCTGGCAGGCCCCGATTTTCCCTCCCACCGTTTCTATTTCAAATACTGCCGGTGGAGCTTTTGTGGTCGCCTGAGAAGGCAGGCGGAGCCTCAGTTTGACCCTTGCACTGGGCACGCCACCCTTGGTGTAGGATGTAAAAAAAAATCTATAGAAAAATACACAATAACCCAACTGCCAATCCGCAAAACGTGAAAACACAGGAGAATTTAAAAACATTAAAATGTAATAAAGGTGCCAGGTGGCATTTTCCCCGTGTTGGGGATCGGGCCTGGGGTACCCTGTGCGGGTGGGGGGTGAGGGGGGAAGGGGGGGCGGGCCTGAGGACCTACCGATAGCTGAGTTTGGACTTTGGGGGGGGGGGGATTCCGGAGGTCATGTCGGGGGTCGGGAGATCGGGACGCCATTTAGAAATGGTGTCCCGTGGGCATCACGGTGGCGCAGTGGTTAGCACTGCTGCCTCATGGCGTCGAGGACATGGCTTTGATCCCAGCCCCGGGTCACTGTTCGTGCAGAGTTTGCACATTCTCCCCGAACCTGCGTGGGTCACACCCCCACAACCCAGAGATGTGCAGGGTAGGTGGATTGGCCACGCTAAATTGCCCCTTAATTGGAAAAAAAGGAATTGGGTACTCTAAATTTATTTTTTTTTAAAATTTTTAAATGACGTCCCGATCTCATCCTGCACTGAGGAGTTCCGGCATGCAGAGCTCCCCAAGGCAGGAAACAGGCAGAAATCTACCTGAATTTTTAAAAATAAATTTAGAGTACCCAATTCATTTTTCCAATTTAGGGGCAATTTAGCGTGGCCAACCCACCTACCCTGCACATCTTTGGGTTGTGGGGGTGAAGCCCACGCAAACACGGGGAGAATGTGCAAACTCCACATGGACAGTGACCCAGAGCCAGGATCGAACCTGGGACCTCGGCGCCATGAGGCAGCAGTGCTATCCACTGCTCCACCGTGCTGCCCTCCTGCTGCCCTCCAACCGACCTGAATGGCCATTCGAGAGCGTGGTGTTTCTCTGGGCTCCGAACACCGGGAAACACCTGGTTAATTGCGCGCGTTATGGGACTCTGTTCCCATTTGGGTAGATCGCGCCCATTAGAGTTTTAGCCCCATTATTGTAAGGATAGCAGGTTTCCTTTTGCTGAAGGGACTTTAGCAAACCAGTGAGGGGGTGGATCTCTGCTGGCGGGATTCTGCATTCCACCGGCAGCGCACCCACCATCCCGCAAGTTTCCCGGCGGCGTGGGGTGGCCACAGTGGGAAATCCCATTTGCCGGTGGCGGGTACAGAGAATCCCGTTGCTGGCGATGGCGTGCCCCCGAGGAACACGTGTATGGGGAGATGGAGAATTCACCCCTCGGTTTTATATGGTTGGCATTACTGAGACTATCTTTATTCAATTTATTAATTGAACACAAATTCCACCAGCTGCTATGGTGGGATTTGAACCCATGTCGCCAGAGCATTGGCCTGGGCCTCTAGATGACAAGCACAATGACATTACCACCATCTTTCCCCAGTTTGTTTTAGCTGCAATGAAATTTTGGTCTGCATGGGGCTTCCAGATGAATGAACTGATCTGGCCTTCCTCATTCATATCTACCTTATGAGCACAAAAATGGAATATTGATCTATTAGTAACCACGTCCCTACCCCAAACTCCATAGAATCACTTTGGCTATCCAAAGAGACTAAGGAGAGCATGTACATGTGTCATGAAAATGGCACAAACTGGCACAGAAAAAACTCAAAAAGGCAAATGGAATTTCATCCTTTATTCCCAGAATACCAGAATACATGGAGGTAGAAGTCACGCTGCAGCTGGACCAATCAGCACCTTCATCTCCGATGGGTTTCCTCCGGGTGCTCCGGTTTCCTTTCGGGACTTGTGGGAGGAAACCGGAGCACCCGGAGGAAACCCATCGGAGATAAAGGTGCTGATTGGTTGGCAAGTCAACTCTGATCAGCTGAGGCGTTGCCATGGAGAAAAAAATTGGGTAGGCTCCCCTAGCAGTCAGGTAATTAAGAAAAAGGTAGAACACTTGAACAATGCCCACATCTGTCCTGACTGGTGGACAAGGCTCATGATCAGTGGGGTGGTTGGATGATCACGCGTCCTGTGCCCTCTCAGCCAGCTATCCCAGGGTTGACCTTTGATAGCTAGACTCTCAGCTCTTAGGGAATTGTGAACAAAACCTCTTCATTTGTTTCTTTTGTTTGTCAATGGGCATAGGAAGATAAGAAGCAGAGTAGACCATTTAACCACTCAAACCTGTTCCCCCATTCACTGAGATTGTAGCTGGTCTGCCATCCAACCCCACATATCTCCCATTTACTCCGTATTCCTTAATGCCTTCCAACAACAAAAAACTATCAAGCTCAGATTTAAAATTAACATTTGACCTACCATCAATTGTCAAATGCAAAGAAGAGTTCCAAGTTTCGACCACGCTTCTGGGTGTAGGAATGTTTTCTAAATTCATTCCTGGAGGGTCTGAAGGGTCCCAAGCCCCGGACTCCTCAAACAGCAGAAAGAGTTTATTTCTGTCTATTCTATTTGGTCCCTGTCATAATATGCACTCATGCACATAATGAGATACAGACAGGCAGTGACAGACACTCAGTACAGCCAATCAACACACAGGACAGAACACAACTAATCACCAGGCAGAACACTAGAAGAGGGTTTCCCCACTATAAAACACACGAGGCATCAGCACTCTGCCTCTTTCCACTGGTGACAACTGTAGTGACAGTCAGGGTGTATATATCAGTTAGCACCTTCTACACGTGGCTCAGAGCTAGTCTGGTCTAGTTAGTTATAGTGAGCATGCTTAGGTTAGTAGAGTGTCAAACCCACAGCGAACTGTGTGCACTGCTTAGCAGGTTCAATAAAACGTATTGAACGAACTTCAACGTTTGGAGTCTACTTTCCAGTACAACTGCAGTCCGTGTTGCCCCAAGGTGAATGACAGTCCCCTTAATAGTTTGAAAAATGTGATCAAATCACCCCTTGGACTTTTAACTTTTAATCCTAGTTTGTGTAATCACTCCTCTTTGGAGTTTGAGTATCATCTGGTAAATTTGTGCAGCACTCCCTCCAAGGCCAATGTACCCTACCTAAGGTGTGCTTCCCAGAGCTGCTGACAGTGACTTCAAGTGTGGTCTAACTGGAGCTTTGTCCAGCTGCAGCGTGACTTCTACCTCCATGTATTCTGGTATTCTGGTCCTCTGGGAATAAAGGATGAAATTCCATTTGCCTTTTTGAGTTTTGTCTGTGCCAGTTTGTGCCATTTTCATGACACATGTACATGCTCTCCTTAGTCTCTTTGGATAGCCAAAGTGATTCTATGGAGCTTGGGGTAGGGACGTGGTTACTAATAGATCAATATTCCATTTTTGTGCTCATAAGGTAGATATGAATGAGGAAGGCCAGATCAGTTCATTCATCTGGAAGCCCCATGCAGACCAAAATTTCATTGCAGCTAAAACAAACTGGGGAAAGATGGTGGTAATGTCATTGTGCTTGTCATCTAGAGGCCCAGGCCAATGCTCTGGCGACATGGGTTCAAATCCCACCATAGCAGCTGGTGGAATTTGAGTTCAATTAATAAATTGAATAAAGATAGTCTCAGTAATGCCAACCATATAAAACCGAGGGGTGAATTCTCCATCTCCCCAGACACGTGTTCCTTGGGGGCACGCCATCGCCAGCAACGGGATTCTCTGTACCCGCCACCGGCAAATGGGATTTCCCACTGTGGACACCCCACGCCGCCGGGAAACTTGCGGGATGGTGGGTGCGCTGCCGGTGGAATGCAGAATCCCGCCAGCAGAGATTTCACCCCCTCACTGGTTTGCTAAAGTCCCTTCAGCAAAAGGAAATCTGCTATCCTTACAATAATGGGGCTAAAGCTCTATGGGGCGCGATCTACCCGAATGGGAACAGAGTCCCATAACGCGCGCAATTAACCAGGTGTTTCCCGGCGCTCAGAGCCCAGAGAAACACCACGCTCTCGAATGGCCATTCAGGTAGGTTGGAGGGCAGCACGAGGGCAGCACGGTGGAGCAGTGGTTAGAACTGCTGCCTCATGGCGCCGAGGTCCCAGTTTCGATCCCGGCTCTGGGTCACTGTCCGTGTGGAGTTTGCACATTCTCCCCATGTCTGCGTGGGTTCCACCCCCACAACCCAAAGATGTGCAGCCTAGGTGGATTGGCCACGCTAAATTGCCCCTTAATTGGAAAAATGAATTGGGTACTCTAAATTTATTTTTTTAAATTCAGGTAGATTGGGGGGCTCAGTGGGGAACGCACGGCCGAGGGCCCACTTAGTCCTGTTTCCTTCCTTGGGGAGCTCCGCATGCCGGAACTCCTCAGTGCAGGATGAGATCGGGACGTCATTAAAAAATTTTTTTTAAAAATAAATTTAGAGTACCCAATTCTTTTTTTTCCAATTAAGGGGCAATTTAGCGTGGCCAATCCTCCTACCCTGCACATCTCTGGGTTGTGGGGGTGAGACCCACGCAGGTTCGGGGAGAATGTGCAAACTCTGAACGAACAGTGACCCGGGGCTGGGATCAAAGCCATGTCCTCGACGCCATGAGGCAGCAGTGCTCACCACTGCGCCACCGTGATGCCCATGGGACACCATTTCTAAATGGCGTCCCGACCTCCCGACCCCCGACATGACCTCCGGACCCCTCTCCCCCCCCCCCCGGCAAAGTCCAAACTCAGCTATCGGGTGGTCCTCAGGCCCCACCCCCCACCCCACCCGCACAGATTACCCCAGGCCCGATCCCCAACACGGGGAAAATGCCACCTGGCACCTTTATTACATTTTAATGTTTTTAAATTCTCCTGTGTTTTCACGTTTTGCGGATTGGCAGTTGGGTTATTGTGTATTTTTCTATAGATTTTTTTTTACATCCTACACCAAGGCTGGCGTGCCCAGTGCAAGGGTCAAACTGAGGCTCCGCCTGCCTTCTCAGGCGACCACAAAAGCTCCACCGGCAGTATTTGAAATAGAAACGGTGGGAGGGAAAATCGGGGCCTGCCAGCGTGGGTTTCCCGGCGGCGCGCCGTTCGCTGGTGGCGGGATTCTCCACTCCCGTCGCTTTCCGATGGGATTTCCCATTGAAGGAACACCACACCGCCGGAAACCCGCAGGCCGGGGTGCGCTGCCGGCGGGAAAAGTGAATCCCGACGACCGGAGAATTCCGGTCGGTATCTGGGGGTGAGGAGGGAGACATGTGAACAAGTCCCTTGTGGATACGACAATGGATTTGTGTCTTTGTGTAGTCCTGGCCAAATTTCATCGCTCAACCAACATGACGAAAAGAGATTAACTAATCATTATCTCATTGTTGTTTGTGGGAGCTTGTGGTGAGCAAATTGGCTGCCGCCTTTTCTACATTACATCAGTGCCTGCTTTTCAAAAATACTTCATTCGCTGTAAAGTCCCGAAAGACATGCTGTTAGGTGAATTGGACATTCTGAATTCTCCCTCTGTGTACCCGAACAGGCGCCGGAATGTGACCACTAGGGGATTTTCACAGTGACTTCATTGCCGTGTTAATTATTGTAAGCCTACTTGTGACAATAATTTATTATTATTATTATACGGTATAAGTTGCCATGATTGTTTGAAATTTGACATTCTTGCATTTGTCCTGATGCGGGCAAGACGAGAGACTTTGCCAACAAGTCTCCCTTTTCAGCGATATTCAAGTCCTGTACTACAATGGAACAGCAAGACTCCGGTCTACAGATGTCACCTAAACTAACGTTCAAAATACTCCATGCAGCATGTCCTCTGATACAATTCAATGAACTGCCCTCACAGAGCTTCCCCTCCAGCCCACTCGCTCCACCACGTGCCAGCACAGACCAGTGCCATTAGTTTTTGGCTAGGCTCCAAAACAAACATCTCTCTCTAAGGACAAGGCACAAAAGGACGACTATTCATAGCTGTAAAACAGCTGGGAGAGGGAGACAATAGTTGAGAAGACCTGTCGAATGCACATGTCAGCTGTCAAAACCAAATGTTACTGCACGGCAAAATAATGAAGCAAAACAAAAACAAATAAAATGGGGTACCTATCACAACAAAAGACGCCTGGCACTTTTTAAGGAATAAAATAAGAACTTTGGAAGGAAGCTATTTCCCGCGCAAGATTCCCAACATTGTAGCAGCCAGATCCTAAAGATTTTAGTGAATATTTTGTTTTCTAGTTAGCATTCGTTGATGTTCTGTGCCTTCTCCTTAGTTGGGAGCGCAATTAAAAAAAAACAAATCCCCAATTAAATTGTGCACTCATTGCCTGAGATTCGCCACACATTAACTTTAACAGGTTTTGAATTGCCAATTTGAGAGCGCAATCTTGAAACTAGGAATGATGCAGCAAGCTGTGTCCTCTCATGACACCCAGACGTTTGCCGATGAAGGGACATATCTACCTTCGACCCACAACATGATCCAATACGATGGACTGGATTAGATCCAGATTGGAGAAGGACTCCCGATTTGAATGGATTCCCGTGGAACAGTCTTTCCTGGACAAACTTGCAAACAAGAGCAAGGAAAGAATAGTGGACGATGAAGCTGAAAACGTCCGCCACACCTCCAGCGCTTGGTTGGAACCATTTTGCCTCGCCCCCCCCTTTCACACGCACTGCCAGAAGTCTTTAAACAAGCACATAAACACCCGTACAGTATTTCACAATGCCAGTTCGCTTGCTGGAATTGTTTCCAGATGATCAAGCCATTTCTAATTCCCTCCTGTGCGTGCAGTTAAATGTACAAATTCTGGCGGAGAGCTGTGTATCAGAAATAGCACATTTTTGTCCGCGATGTGTCATGATTAAGGAGAGACAGGGCTGTTAGGCTCTTGAATAGGTGGGGTCTATTGACATTAAATTCAGTAAACTCAGTTGAACCAGCCCTAGCTCTGCAGAATAATTGCACTAAATCCACTTTAGCAGTAAATTTTGAAGGACGCAAAGTAACATTTTAAACAGGAGACAATTACCCGGGTCGAACAAAGACATTTGCCCTTAAGAGATTCAGATTTACATACATTTATATTGTATTTACAGTGCAGAAGGAGACCATGCAACCCATCGAGCCTGAACAGGCCCTTGGAAAGAGCACCCCACCACACCTCGACCCAATCCCCATAACCCAGTAACCCCACCTAACCATTTTGGACATTAAGGGCAATTTAGAATGGCCAATTTACCTAACCTGCACATCTTTGGACTGTGGGAGGAAACTGGAGCACCCGGAGGAAACCCATGCAGACACGGGGAGAACGTGCAGACTCCGCACAGACAGTGACCCAAGCCGGGAATCGAACCTGGGACCCTGGCGCTGTGAAGCAACAGTGCTAGCCACGATGCTACCGTCCCGTCCCACAATCAATTCACAATATAAAGTGCTCACCGCAACTTCTCCTGTTGATTCAATGGATATTATGGACGTGAAACTGATATTTTTACTTCTTAATGACTTGCTATTTAAACTAAACTGGCAAAATTTGACGTCACTGAATGCTCTGAAGAGCACTGAGAGAATTAACCAAACGATTGGAGGAGATTTGGAACGTATGGAAAAATGAGGAGAATGTTGCCGATATGAAAGAACCTGCACTAATTGACATTAAAGGATTCAGTTCCGGAACATACTGGAAGGATGTGGTTGGCTCCTCCAATTCTGGCTCTTCTACATCCATCGCTCCACCATTGGCAGCCATGCGTTTAGATGTCTGGGCCCCAAACTCTGGAGTTCCCCACCTAAACCTTTCCATCTCTGATTATCTCCCTCCCTGCCACTTCTGCTCTAAGGCACTCCCTTCGAGCCTTCTTTGTGTTGCTTATTTCAGGATGGTTGGCATAGTGTTCACAAAGACAACAAAATAGCTTTAACTTAAACAAAGCTATGATTTTATTTTCACTACCAACTTAGATTCGACACGTACTCCTTACGAATACACAATTGCTCAATAACATCTAAACTACACTCATCTACTGCTAATCTCACTATTGGTATGAACTATAATCTAACCTTCTCACACTAACTGCTCTTCTGACCTTTACTAGCTGTCTCCTGCATACACTCCTCCCCTAATGTCCAGCATCATTGCTTTATATAGTTGTAACTGTAGCTCCCTCTAGTGGCTACTCTCGACACTACATTAACCCTTGTAATGCTAATAGTTATGATAATACCCCGACTTCTCTAAGCAAGCTTTTGGTCACCTATTCTCATACCACATGTGGCTCAGTGTCAAATGGTTATTTGATAATTGTCCCTGTCAAATGATTTGGGACATTTTGTTGCATTAAAAGGTGCTGTATAAATGCAAATTTCACCGAGGAAGGAGCAGAGCTCCGAAACCTAGCGATTTGAAACAAACCTGTTGGACTTTAAGCTGGTGTTGTAAGACTTCTTACTGTGCTCACCCCAGTCCAACAGCAGCATCTCCACATCATGTATAGATGCAAGTTATTGTTGGCTGCCCAGGAGTGCAGCTCGGGGAACAAGTTGACCGCTGTGGCCATCAGCTGAACAAGTGGTCAGATTCTTCCCATTGGCTGAAGAGAGGAGGCCACACGCAGCCTCTGTCTGTTAATGTGGGTCAGGTGTTCTCTCTATGCCTCTGCGCCCTTCATGGTGCGAGAGGTTTCCAGTATTGCCATGATGTTGTAGGCTGATTGAATCAAGAACTGCTTCAAATTCTTGTAGAATTCACCACTCGGCCAACACCTAGAGCAAACAATCAACTTAGTTATTCCACTGCTGTCTGTGGGAGCTTGCTGTGCGCAAGTTGGTTGATGCGTTTTCTGCGTTACAACAGCGAGAATGCTTCAAAAGTGCTTTTTTGATTGTAAGCTGCTTTAAGACTCCTTGAGAATGAAAGGTGCTGTGACATTATGGGAAATGTTCAGAATAAAAAGGGTTAATGTCATATCATAATTAACCACTAGATGGAGCTAGATGCAGAACTATATAAAACACTGACTCACAGACTTCTGGGAGAAGGCTGGAGAGGAGAGCATAGAAGCAGTGAGAGAGATCAGAGTACAGTTATAGAGTGTAGAGACTAGTCTTAGTTGAGTGCAGATTGTAGAATACTAGATTATTGTTTACTGTAGGAATAAGTGGTCGAGCTTTAATAAGTAGTGTAAATAAATGTTAGCTTGGTTAATGAACTTAACTTCTGTGGTCTTTGTGAACACGGCGACATCCATCTGGAGAACACGAATCACAAAGAACATCACAGGTGCTATGTAAATCCTCCCTCCTCCTTTCGTAGTGAGAAGTCCGTGTTTCCCACTCAGCGGCTTATTCATTGGTGGAGTGTTGCACACCACACGGTTCATTTCTGCCACTGGGAAATTTTATTTGACTGATTGCCAAGGGTCAAGTTGCTGTTAAACATTCCACTTCCCACTTTGACTTAATGGCTGCAGAAGGAACAATTCCTCCATTGGTTTTGGTAGAGTTTGTGACTGATCATTTAAAATGCGGAAGATTTTAATTTTTTGGAGCCTGGTTTCAATTAGAATTGAAGCATTTTTTAACCCGATTGTCTTTTCTCCTGCATCAGCCTTAATTCTGGAGGCGGTTAGAACTGACTTCTACCAATGGATTTGCTGCAGACTAACTGACAGCTGCCACTAGTCAATGACTCCACTATCATTATATCTTGGAACTACTTGAATGGTAGATGGCAAGCTGGATGGATTGTAACAATGGATTGTGCAACGTTGGCAACATCAATGGGCGGAATCTTCCATTTTTGCTAGGTGTCTTGCTCACTGCCTGAAGAAGTGATGAGATACCGCTGCTGACTCTGAAGAGGAAGACCCATGTATCCTCTACCCGATCAGGCAGTTAAGAGGACAGCAGTGGGCCTTCCTCCCAACTGAAGACTCTGGGACACGATGTTCAACCTCCCCAGAGCTGTCAACCCAATCAGAAACTTGCAGCTCTTTGCACTAGGAAGTGCTAAGGAAGAGGGCATGGATGCTGCCAGAACCACACCCCCCAGAGTCCCAGAATCACAGAGTGATGTTGTTGACAGGGGTGGGTGGGGGTTATTGGGGTGGGCGTCATGGACAGAGGAAGGTCACTGGGGTCGGCAGCAAGGGCATGGAAGTGACCACCACCTTGCCCCATGTCTATGCCTCAATCATGCACAGATGATTGCAAATCGAGGGACACCACCCCCACCCCACTTGATATGGGTGACAGCTGGCTCTGATGGAGGAGGGGGGTTGGTTGGGCCCATTTTTATGGGCACACCTTGGCCCATGGAGGGATCGCCCGTGGTAATGGCACCTGGGTTGTATAGAGCTCCCCATCCCCTACCTATCCCTCCACCCCCTTGCCCGACTCTGGCTTCCCTCCATTATACCCTCTTCTAGAGGGTCCGACCATTGAGGTGCACTTTCCCTGGAGCTACAGCCTCAGCAATCAACCCTCTGATTGGACTGGCACTCTTGGGCGATGGCCTTAATTTAAGCAAGTGAAAAGCAGGGGAAAGGTGGAGAAAGAAGAAAATGAAAATCCTTTGATAGGTGGAGGGAGGGAGGGGGAGATTAAATGGCAAAAGGTTTCACGGCACAAAGCCATGTAAAGAACTGGTAATGGGACAAGCAAAGAAACAATGGGGCAGTCCAAACACAGATTGGGCGACTGCTTTGTGGAGCACCTCCATTCAGTCGGCAAGCAGTTGGGTTTCTGGATGCCTGTCATTTTAATTCAGCACCTTGCTCTCCCATTCAGCTCTCTGTCCACAGCCTCCTATGGTCTTCCAATGAAGCTTTCTCAACTCAACACTGAGTTCAACAGTTTCAGATTGTAAACTCTGTTTGGTTCTGTGTCTTGCTAATTTCAGGATGGTTGGCGTAGTGTTCACAAAGACCACAAAATAGCTTTGAATTGAACAAAGCTATAAATTTATTGACACTACTAATTTGGATTCGACACTTACTCCTAGATAATACACAGTTGATAAATAACACATAACCTACACTCATCTACTACTAATCTCTACACTGTAACATTAACTATGATCTGCTCTCACTCACACTATCTTTCCTTCAGTCTGTTCTCTAGCCTCCTCCTCAACCTCTCCCCCATAAAGGCTTAGCATCAATGTTTTATATATTTGTACATCTAGCTCCCTCTAGTGGTTGAGTTAGACATTTCATCAACCCTTTGCTCTAGTTTTTCTCTTCTTTCTGCTTTCAGATGCTGGCTACTCATCATTCTGCCATTCACACCTCCTGTGGACACATCTCTTGTTCCTTTACTTATCCCATTATCTCTCCATTTGGCCTTGCACCACCAACTCTTTTGCCATTTAATTTCTCCTGTCTTCCGCCCTATCAGAAACCTGCCCTTTTTTTTCTTTTTCTGCCTTCCCCCTTTAACTTATTCTGAACCTATTACATTTCAAACTTTCCCCACCGACAGTGAAAGGGGATCGACCCATAATGTTGACTCTGTTTCTCTCTCCAATATTTCCACTGTGTTTTGCTTTTATTTCAAAATTCCAGAACATGGGAGCACAAGAGTGGGCCTTTCAGACCCGGAGCCTGCACTGCCATTCAATAAGATCACAGCTGATCTGATTGTGGATTGAACTCCACTTTCTCGTCCATCCCACCATCATAATCGTTGGCTCCCTGGTCAATCAAAAATCTGTTTAACTCAGTCTTTAATATATTCAATGACCCAACATGATTATCCAATCAATGTGAAGTTTAAAGTCATCCATGATTATTGCATAGCCTTTCTTGAAAGCCCCATTATTTCCTGATATATTCTCTATTCTACAATGTAGCCACTGTCAGGGGACCTGTAAGAGACACCCTTCTTTTGAATTTCTTCCCTTTGCTATTTCTTATCTCCCCCAAAATTGATTGTACATGGCACAGCAGCACAGTGGTTAGCACAGTTGCTTCACAGCTCCAGGGTCCCAAGTTCGATTCCCGGCTTGGGTCACTGTCTGTGCGGAGTCTGCACTTTCTCCCCGTGTGTGCGTGGGTTTCCCCTGGGTGCTCGGGTTTCCTCCCACAGTTCAAAGATGTGCAGGTTAGGTAGATTGGCCAAGCTAAATTGCTCTCAGTGTCCAAAAAGATTGGGTGGGGTTACTCTGTTACAGGGATAGGGTGGAGGTGTGGGCTTGGGTAGGGTTCTCTTTCCAAGGGCCGGTACAGACGTGATGGGTTAAATGGCCTCCTTCAGCACTGTAAATTCTATGTCCTTCTGAACCAAGATCATTTCTCACTGTTATACTGATTAAATCCTTTATTAATGACGCCATCTCCTTTTCCTTTCCGCCTGTCTTACTGAAATGTCAAGCCCCTGAATATTTAGGTTCGAACCTTGGTCACCTTGCAACCATGGCGATCACATGATGCTCATTTATCCATCTTGGATAGTCATCCACCTTGTTACAACTCATGTGAGCATTCAGATAAACAGCCTTTAACTCTATCTTTTTGCTTTTGTATAGCCCGATTTATTTCAGTGGGCTAGACAGTTGGTTTGCGATGCAGAGCCAAGGCCAACAGCGTGGGTTCAATTCCCGTACCAGCTGAGATTACTCACAAAGGACCTGCCTTCTCAACCTTGCCTCTCGCTTGAGGTGTGGTGATCCTCACGTTAAAGCACCACCAGTCAGCTCTGCCCCTCAAAGGGGAAAGCAGCTATGGTCATCTGGGACTGTGGTGACTTTACTTACTGGAATTGAAAGATGGGTCTAGAGGAGGTGGAAATGGCAGGGTCTTAAATAGCTGGCACCCAAAAGCAAAGAAAAGGAAATACAAGAGAATCAAGAGAGAGGAATAAAACAAAGCAGCAAAAAAAATAAAGGAAAAATGGTGCAGAGGTTATAACCTAATGGGTGCGATACTTTAGTTGGTCACATACTGGCTGTAGGACATACTGTAGGACAACCATGCGACCAGCCCGGATGAGGGCTGAGAAATGTATTCTCCTCCCCAAAACCGTTACATAAAGAAAACCATCGGTTTCTCGCATTACTACAATGAGAGAAGTTAAAAATATCCACGTTTAAAACAGACAAGGTTATTACATTATCTGTACGTGGATATAAATGTTGATACACCAAGTAGATAATTGAGCCCATTATGTTCAGGTAACTACAATTTGACATCCAAAGATCAATATTTTTTCCAAAAATTTTGCTCAATAGTAAGCGTTTCAATATTTAAAGAGCTATTTGGTTTGTGCTCTCTGCTTTTAGTAGTTTGTCAAAATGAACTATAACAATCAGAATGCGATCGAGACACTTAAACCATAATGTATGTTGCTGTATCTTTAAATCATGAAACTATCTCACGTTATGAAAGGTTTCCTCAACAATCCAGTGGGGTAGATTTTGATCAGGCCTGATAGTGTGAGATGAGCAAGAGTGACATCCATTTTTGCCTCTCCCAGGAGGTTACATGGATGCCAAGGATGAGGGTGCTGAGGTGGGGTTGGCGGATTGAGAGGAAATGATGTTTAGTTTCAATGGCTTAAGCGAATGTGGGGCAGGATCGATGGGCCAGCTGGTCTTTCCCTGCCTGTCAATTTTGTCTGTCGGCATTAATGAAAATACAAATGTGGGGAGATAGAAAAGAGGTCTCTAATTCACTGGGCCAAACTTTCTAAGGAGTGCCGGGTCAGGACCAAGAGTGGGCGGGATTTCGAATTGTGATTCCAGCCTTTTGTGAGGGCCACGAAGAATCCAGCACGGGTTTGTAAACTCAAAAGAAAAGAACTTCATTGACAATACTATGTACACAGCAGCAGTACTTCACCACTGCTTCCTACTCCAGTTGGTACCACATTGGCCAGCTCCATTTATGCAGGTCGAAACTGCGAATGATTTCCCTGCCCCCCTCTTGGAGCTCGTACTCCTTCAGAGTTACGGGATACCCAATAGTCCCCAGCCAATAGTATTCAGCCAGGTTATAACACAGCCGTCATCTCAGGGTCAAAGGTCCTCCGATGTTGGGGGCAGGAGGGTGTGGTTGGAGGGGGGAGACACGGGGAACCCACTCGCTATCAGTTCATGGCCCATTAACTCCTTCACAGCTTGTTAACAAGCCTGTGTGGTCGAGATTGCAACCTTCAATCTGGTATACTCAAACAGCTTGCTGCATGTCAGTGTACAGCGGCCAGGTTTACTGCAGGACCATCAGAAACCTTTTCTCCATTTATTTAAAATGGACCTTTCTAGGAGCTCCTGACCCTGGTTTCAGTGCTCTAGTGTTACCTAGCGTGCATGGCCCCTTTCTTCACCTTGGTCGCTGGTGGCTGTCTGAGAGCATGCCTACCTTCCTCAGCAAGGCAGTTGCAGTTTCCAACATGGCTGCCACCTGCCTTTGCCAATGGCACCAGGCCAAGCAGGCAGCTGCCCCCTCCTGGAAGTGTTCGGTAACGCTAATTGAGCACCGAGCTCTCAGCTTGGACATCAGGCCATTTGAATTTGAAAATAGCATTGTGAGAACAACGCAACTCAGGCATGGGGGTAAGGACCCGTGATACATCCGGGTGTCAGGTTCATGACGTCGCACTGGAAATCTGACTCACTTTCATCACCTACTGCGCCTCAAAGCTGAGATCCTGCTCAAGAAACGGAACATGAACAAGAAAAGAATCTGAATCATGAGGTAATTCTCAGCAAGCAAATGTGGCTGGTTATAAATGTCTTTAGAATGTCAGCTCAGATTCACTTGTACATTTCCAGTTAGAGGTTGTGAGTTCAGGTTTCGACCCGGTGACCTGAACACAACGATCTCGAGGCTGACACTCCAGCGTAGTACTGAGCAAGTGCTGCACTTTGCGGGGGGCCACCTTGTGTGTGGGACATTAAACCAATGCCCCAGCCTGCCCTCTCGGGTGTGTAGTGATCTCTCTATGTGCATGTACATAAGGGGTTAATGTGTAATCAGTAGCACCAGATGATCACTAGAGGGCAGGACCAACAGGGGTATAAAAGAAACCACATTGGGTCTCTCTCTTTTTGTCTAACCTAATCTAACCAGTTCTTTTAAAGCCAACAGTCCTGGTACCATCTATTATTACGCTCCTGCATTATTGTTTACGACACTTCTCTGTGTGTTTTGATATGCTCCGAAGTGTAATATGTGTTACTTAAACCTTGGTTACTGATGAGGTCTTCTAAATCTCGATGAAGAAGACTCGAACTCGTCCAGTAGTAACAAAAGGTTTATTGAGTAACTATAACAATAATTGCTTGAGTTCTTTACTTTAACATTGATACTAGTGATAAGGTTAACAAGATCTAACTACAGTAACTATGCGTAACTACACTAACCATCTGAGCTAATCTGATACTCCTGTCCTGGTCATAGTACATCCAAAAGAGAGAGAGAGAGACAGAATGGGGTTTCTTTTATACCCCTGTTGGTCTGGCCCTCTAGTGACCATCTGGTGCTACTGATTACACATTAACCCCTTATGTACATGCACATAGAGATCATTACAGGGTGAGTGTACAAGATCCTAAGGCACAATTTCAAAGAAGAACAGGGGGATTATCCCCAGTGTCCCGGCCAAGACTTATTCCTCAATCGGCATCACACAAAACAGATTACCTGACGATTATCACCTTGCTGATTGTGGGGGTTTGCTGCATGCATATTGGTTGCCACATTTCCTTCGTTACAGCAGTGACTACACTTCCAAGAGTACTTAACTGACTATTAAGCATTTTGGGATGTCCTGCAGTTATGAAAGGCGCCATGGACGTGGAAGCTCTGCTCTGAAGTTTTTTCCCCCCTTTCTCTTTAGAAGATAATCTGTAACAGTTTGGACTACAATTTGAAACTGCATTAAATGAGCTGCTGGCAGACACATGAAGGGGAGAAGTCTCTGTAAGCCGCATCACACAGTTATTAACTGAGTGATAGGACAAATGGACTATGGATTTTTTTTTAAGTCTCTGACATAACAGTGAAATATCGTATCAGTGAAATAACCCGAATTTGTTATTGGATTTCACTGTAAGAAGCATTATTTCAGATGTTATCTCTCGCCAGTTTGAAACATCATTCAGACAAACGGAGGTTTTGCCAAGTAACAGCAAATCTTCAAAGCTTGTCACATAACTGCTCTTTAAACAGTAAAAGGGCTCAGAAAATCCACGTGGGTATAATAGAGACAGTTGGGGGGTCGGGGTGGTGGTGGGGGGGGAGGGGGAGAGAAAAGGATAGGCTAGAACTATTGGCTGATCTGTGAAAGATTCAGAGGCAGTAAAAGGAAAGGCACGCCATCAAAACGGGTGGTGATCTAAGCCTGGAAGGATGATCATTTTGTTGGCCAAGTGGTACTGTATCAACAAGGGGAATCGAGCACACTTTTGTAAATTAATCATTTTAATCCACAAGCCTGTCACCCCTAATCCCTATTGAGTTGATATGCGGCAATACTGTTGTGTTTCCATTATCACACACTAAAAACCAGAGATCAAAGCCTGCCTGCTTTGTGGGCCAGCAGTTTAATAAGAGGACTGCGATAGCTCAGTCTCTTAATACAAATTGCCTACAAGGTCATTCGCTTGAATCTGAGTGGGCACTTGACGGGGGAAGCATGTTGTCAGCCCCTTTGCAGCTCCCATTGTTGAGGGTGACTTTGTCTTGCGACCAATTCTCTACTGTCCCTTATAAGCCTTTCAAGTGTACGATAGCAGCAGGACTGGGTTTTTCCTGTCTGTCATACTGTAATCTGACAAGACAGGACTGTCAGGAATTCACCGCAAACATTCAGATTCATTGCAAAATACACCAGCCTGGACGCTTGTGCGATTTCCTCTGACATCTGTATGGCGGAGTGCCAAGCACACAGCAGGCTACCGACATTGCAGTCCGACAAGCAGTGTAAAAATCAAGTGATACAACAGACCTGCTTTACCACTCTAAACTACAGCCATCCATCTCCTGCCGTGGGGCCATAGTGGGACCATTTCGAGCTGGTGCGGAAATAAGGCAGGGCTGCAGGTTTGGCCTTGGGGCGTCAAGGAGCTGAAAGGGATATCCGAGATGAAGCTGGAGATCCCTGACCGCATCTGAGGCTGGCACTGAAGGAAAGGTCCGTTTGCACAATCACTTGTTGGAGCAAAGAACAATTACATGGGATTTTACAGAGGCGGCAGGGGTGCAGTTAGTTAGTGGAATACAAGTCGGGGGAGGTGGTGGGATGGTGGCGATGTCGTTGGGCCAGTGATCTAGAGGTCCAGGCTAATTAATTGAATTAATTAATCAAAACATTAGGAACTGAAATCTACTCTGTAATGGTGATCACAAAACTATCCTTGTCGTAAAATAAATCTGATTCATTTGGGAATCTGCCATGCTTACCTAGTCTGGCTTACATGAGAGTCCAGACCCACAGAAAAGTGCCTCACTCCTGATTGCTCTCTGAGATGGCCCAGCAGGCCACTCAGTTATGTCAAACCAGCAGAGAAAATGGATGGCCATGGTTTAAGAAGGCAGCCCATCATCACCTTCTCAAGGAAATTTCAGGGTGGACAATAAATTTTGCCCTTGCCTGTGAAGACCACACCCAATGAAAGAATTAAAGAATATATGTATAAATTCAGTGTACAGCGATCGCACCATGCCTTATTTTAAGAGAGGAACTGGGAAGACAGGCTTTGAATCTTACAGCACGGTTAGAGGCCATTCAGTCCATAGTGCCAGGATTTCATTTGGTTGCTGCAATCAAAAACGAGCTTCTCCAGGGACTCCAAGTTGATATCCATACTTCTAAGTGAAGCCTCAAGAGTATCCTTGTAGTTCTGCCAGTTGACCGCCATGAGAGCGCACCCCAGACTCAAGCCCTCCACTGAAGATTCACTTTGCTGAGTGAGTGTCAGATATCCTGGCTACATGAGCAGCCTGACTCAGATGTGACAGTCTCAATATGGTGCGGATGCTTGACATCCCAGCTCAGATGAGCACCTCAATGTCTGGAATCTGGTCCTGCCATCTGATCTTCATGAGCTTCCAGAGGGGGTTGAAGTGAAAGTGGTTGATCTTCATGGCATGAAGCTGGTTCACAGACCAAGTCTCGCATGTGCAAAGCAAAAGTGGGCAGGACTATATTACCTTAGACTTTCAGTTTGGTAGGCAGACTTACTACTCTTTGTTCTCAGATTGATGTTCAAAGTCTGCTGATGTCTATGCTTGTTTTGACAATTTCTGCATATGACCAGTTGTTGATACAGGCAGCTCAGATCAGTGAACGTAACCACTGCTGAAGGGTTCTGCTCATGGACTGAAACCTTGGGCTTGAGATGGGGCTATCCTGGAGCAGATTGGTACATTACTTCACCTTTCTACCTGCTCATTGTAAGGGCGAATCTGTGATAGGATAATGGCTGGTTAAGCAAGGTTGTCCCGAATGACAATGGATCTTGAGTGGATTATCCTGGCTGAACTGGGGCTTCCTGTGTATTCCCACTGATGAGGTTAAGTCTGAATGGGACAAGGTAACTCAGGCTGTGGGGTATCCCTCTGACTCTGCTGCCAGCAGTCCTTTTAACCCCTGAATTGCCTGCTACATCTTGAACCCCATTTGTAGCCTAAGTTCCTAATTTCCTCCTGTCATGACACTGGTCAATATCATGGAAGGCATCAGAGAGAATTGTGGAGGAGAGCCAAAGAGGTTTGGTGCTGATACGTAGCCCTGTTTAACTCCATTAGTGACCTGGAATAGGCCGCAGGTCTCCCCATCATCAGGACACGCGAGAGCATGCTGTCGTGGAACTAACAAACCATTGTGGTGATTTTCTCAGTAGATGAATTGCTCCATTACCTTCCAATGGCTCAGATGGCTGACTGGGTCAAAGGCCTTGGTCAGGTCAGCAAACGTAGGGCGGCATGGTGGCGCAGTGGTTAGCACTGATGCCTCACGCCGCCGAGGACCCGGGTTTGATCATGGCCCCGGGTCACTGTCCGTGTGATGTTTGCACATTCTCCCCGTGTCTGCGTGGGTCTCACCCCCACAACCCAAAGATGTGCAGGGTAGCTGGATTGGGCACGCTAAATTGCCCCTTAATTGGGAATTAAGGAATTGGGTACTCTAAATTTATTTTTTGAAAAGCAAACAAATGTAGTGTTGAGGTCCTCTTCCTGTTCCTGGCATTTCTCCCGGAGCTCTCTAACTGCAAACACCAAATCAATGGATCTTCACTGTTTTCAGAAACTGCACTGACGTTCCAGCAGATCCTGGTCGAGATGTTGCACAAAGCAATTCAGAAGGATTCTGGCGAAGACATCGTTGGTGATGGAGAGGAGTGAGCTTCCGCTGATATTGTCACAAGATTGGCGAGTTCCTTTCTACTTGTGCAGATGGACAGTCGGGGCATTGTTGTAATATTGTAGGATGGTTCCTCACTCCCATACAGGGTGAAAGAGTGCAGTGAGCTTCTTGACCAGAACATTAACCTTCAGTCTTGTCAACCCCAGCTTGGGTAACATCAGCTTCTGGGCTGCTGGACAGGAGTTTGATTACATTCGTCATCGTGTGGGCGGGTCATCAGGAGAGTAGTGGATGGAAAACTGTGTCCATCGTTGATGGATTCTTCATTGACTGATGAGTGTCAATTGAGAATGTGGTTAAAGTGTTCTGCCCATCTTTCCAGAACTTGCTTTGGCAAACTCCTAGCTTTGACAAAAAGTGGGAAAATTTGGTTCCAACTCCACCTACAAGTTTGCTGACGACACAACCATAGTGGGCCGGATCTTGAATAACGACGAGTCAGAATATAGGAGGGAGATAGAGAACCTAGTGGAGTGGTGCAGCGACAACAATCTATCTTTCAATGCCAGCAAAACTAAAGAGCTGGTCATTGGCTTCAGAAAGCAAAGTACTGTACACACCCCTGTCAACATCAACGGGGCCGAGGTGGAGATGGTTAGCAGTTTCAAATTCCTAGGGGCGCACATCACCAAAAATGTGTTCTGTTCCACCCACGTTGAAGCTACCACCAAGAAAGGACAACGGCGCCTATACTTCCTCAGGAAACTAAGGGAATTCAGCATGTCCACATTAACTCTTACAAACTTTTACAGATGCACCATAGAAAGCATCCTATCGGGCTGCATCACAGCCTGGTATGGCAACTGCTCGGCCCAGGACCGCAAACTTCAGAGAGTCGTGAACACAGCCCAGTCCATCACACAAACCTGCCTCCCATCCATTGACTCCGTCTACACCTCCTGCTGCCTGGGGAAAGCGGGCAGCATAATCAAAGACCCCTCCCACCCGGCTTACTCACTCTTCCAACTTCTTCCATCGGGCAGGAGATACAAAAGTCTGAGAACATGCACAAACAGACTCAAAAACAGCTTCTTCCCCACTGTTACCAGACTCCTAAACGACCTTCTTATGGACTGACCTGATTAAGACCACACCCCTGTATGCTTCACCTGATGCCGGTGTCTATGATTTACATTGTGTATCTTGTGTTGCCCTATTATGTATTTTCTTTTTCTTTTCTTTTATTTTCATGTACTTAATGATCTGTTTGAGTTGCTCGCAGAAAAATACTTTTCACTGTACCTCGGTACACGTGACAATAAACAAATCCAATCCAATCCAGACTCAATACGTTAGCTCCCTTCTCTCTCCGCAGATGCTGTCAGACCTGCTGAGATTGTCCAGTATTGTCTGTTTTTGTTTCAGATTCCAGCATCTGCAGTAATTTGCTTTTATTTCCAGAACTTGAGCTTTTTCTGCATGAGTGTTGATTCTTGTAAAGTGGTGATGAGTCATTAGACTAGGACCCGTAGACAGAATTCAAAGCAACATAGAATCTCCTCCAATCTTTGTGGTTTGCATATGCTTGCTTTCTGAATCAAGCAAATGACTCTGAGCTTGCATTGGGCAGTCTTGTGTCTGTTTTGGTAGACTGTTTGGATAATGATGATTGAGCAAAAACCTGTAGGGGTGATGTTTCTCCTCCAGTGCTTTCTGGATCATTGTTTTCATTGGACCAATTTTGATACTCGTGAGAGGTGGGACGAAGGGTGTCTAGAGCAGCAGAGAACACTGTATCCCTGAAGCTTGCCCAGTCAATATAATGTGCCCGTTTTCTCTGTACAGATGCACCTTCTTGAGGTTTCCTGTGAGAAATTCCTTCTCAACTATCTGTTTGAGCCTCAAGACATGGAGACCCTTCTGGGTCTTCATTACCTGAGAGTGTCTATGGGGATAGATCTTGATGTTTAGCTTTGAAATGATAAGGCGATGGTCAGTCCAGCAGTCAGCGCTGCAATGTGACTTTTGTTACACGCACACCCACTTCTGCCTGGTTGACAGTCAATTAGACATTACTACGTAGAACAGGGATACATCCAAGATGTCTTGTTGAAATTAGGGAGGTAGAAAAGTATGCTGATGATTAAGAGCTCATGCTCAGCACACAACTTCAGCAAAAGGAGACCATTCCTGTTGCAACTACTAATCCGATTTTTTCCAATGACCCCTAACCACACCTGGTGATCTGCACAAACTCTTGTGAAGTTGCCAAGAGTGATTAATTAGCCTGCCTAACTTTGGCACAGCAGCAATCAAGAAGTGGATGTCGCCACGGAATTTATCCTTGGCTTGATCAGGGTTGGTCATGGTAGGGGCGTGTGCACCGACGGGAGTTACCTACCTGTTGCTGTGCAGGGGGAGTTTAAGCATCATCAAATGATCATTAATACCCTTGCGAAGGCAAGTCAATTTATTGCTGAGAGGGTGCAGGACATCAAAGCCGATGTCGAGTTCCACTCTTGCGCTTCATCCCAGTGAAAAAGGACCTCATGCCGCGAGCTGCCTGGGTGCAGGTTCATGGCAACAGCTGGCAGTGAATCCACAACTGCTGCTACGCGGCTTGCCCATTGCTGCAGTTTGATGGTGGATGACAAACGATAGAGAGTTGATGAACACGACCGGCATGTGCATTGGGTTTATAGTGAGGGAGAGTTGTGCATCATCAGCCTCATTCTCGCACCCTGACCTATCTTAGTCCAGTGACATGAAGAGTCTGGAATGGCTAGAGATTGGTCCGGATGTAAAGGGTGATCAGGATGTCTCTGTGTATTGTCGTGCTCTGGCCCGCTTGTAAGGCATTGAACATTGGACCTCATCAGCCCAGTCTTCCCGAATCTTCCTTCGCATAGCAGAATCAACAAATCCCTAAGTAGATGAGGATTGAATCTCGCCCTTCACCACACCCTCCATCAGAACATTCCGGATCCAAGGGCAGCACGGTGGCGCAGTGGTTAGCACTGCTGCCTCGCGGCTCTGGTTCGATCCCGGCCCTGGGTCACTGTCCGTGTAGAGTTTGCACATTCTCCCCGTGTTTACGTGGGTTTCGCCCCCACAACCCAAAGATGTGCAAGGGTAGGTGGACTGACCACGCTAAATTGGCCCTTAATTGGAAAAAAATGAATTGGGCACTCTAAGTTAAAAAAGAAAAGAACATACCGGATCCTAACCACTCGCTGCATTAAAATGATCCTCCTCCACCAATTTCCAATTAGTCACCCCCCCCCACCCCAACCCCACTCCCTCCTCATAGCCCTGTAAATGTTTCCCCTTAAAATATCCAATCGTAAGCTTATTATTGGAAGCTAGAGATGACAAGGCCCAGCAGAAAGATCTTAAGGTTTGCATTTCGATAGCACCTTCACAATCTTAAAACCTTTCCAATGCGCTTTGCAGTCAATGAAGTACTTTTGAAACATAGATAGGGTTGTTGTTATGCAGGAGTAGAATCTTATTTGCAACTTGTAAAATTTAAATTAATAATAAAGGCTTTGTCTGGAAATGCTAAGCCCTGCAGAGACCTTCCGTAGCCACCTTTCATCAATCTTCCAAGATGTTATGATGTGCATGTACCTTTGAGGATGTCTATCTTCAAATGCTATTGATGACTATCCACCATGCGACAGGATGTGATATATAATTCCATGTATTCTGTAGACAGAACGGAGCAGCAGTACTACAGGTCAGACATGTCTACATAGCCTCTCAGTTAACAATGTATGTACGTAGTCTTATCTTCAAGTAAAGAGCCCACATTGTTTTGCCAATCCTTAATGTGCGGCTGGTACATTTTCAGCAAATAGAAGTACGTATGACGAGATGGGCAACCTGGTGCGGAAGGAATTCCATCCTAAACTGGCTAAATGAGGTTGGCCCGGGACATCAGCACTGTGTTGCTGTGATGAGGGACAAGTTTCGATCAGATGGGCAAAGCACTTTACCCTTCACACATCTAGTGACAAATATGCCACCAGAGGGAAATCTGACACTTTATGAGGAAAGGCTGAGGGACTTGAGGCTGTTTTCATTAGAGAGAAGAAGGTTAAGAGGTGACTTAATTGAGGCATACAAGATGATCGGAGGATTGGATAGGGTGGACAGTGAGAGCCTTTTTCTTCGGATGGTGATGTCTAGCATGAGGGGACATAGCTTTAAATTGAGGGGCGATAGATATAAGACAGATGTCAGAGGTAGGTTCTTTACTCAGGGAGTAGTAAGGGCGTGGAATGCCCTGCCTGCAACAGTAGTGGACTCGCCAACACTAAGGGTATTCAAATGGTCATTGGATAAACATATGGATGATAATGGAATAGTGTAGATGGGCTTTAGAGTGGTTTCACAGGTCGGTGCAACATCGAGGGCCGAAGGGCCTGTACTGCGCTGTAATGTTCTATGTTCTAATGAACTTCATAACATCTGTGCAGGTTATTTAAAAAGGCAAAAGGAAACAGGTTTTGCCGCTTACAGTGGGAAATAGGCCTGTTGTCCTCATGAGACTGGCGAATCCCATGTGTGACTGTCCTAATGAGTCTGTTGGAAAAACTGAAAGCTTCTTATTCTAATGCTGGGGTTGCCAACCCTGCAAAATAGATCTGGAATCTCCAGGAATTGTAGTACCGTGCCCCAGACAAGGCAGTGAGTAACCTCAGGAGAGGAGTCGGAGGAATTTCAGAAAATTGTGTTTTTAGTTGTGATAATATTGGAGATGGGGACAAAAAAAAGATTTTTTGGTTGGTTGGATGGTGAAAGCCATGTGACAAAACCTCCAGGCAGATCCCCGACAAGAGATGGCAACCCTAATGAGGCGCAGCATGATTACTGTTTTGTTGAGATCGCTGTCAGGTTGTGTCCAGGAATCCCTCAAGGCCAGGCCTGCATGGAGTGAGAACCAGATTTTGTGGTGTCACAATAAATTGCCTTTGTTTGCATCCAAATGTCTGTGGCAATCCATCCCGAACTCGGAACGCAAAATCGGAGAGGGTTTGGGATGGGGGTAGGAGCGAGGAAGGAGAGAGATGGAGGGCGACTTTCCCGAGGGACAGGCTAAAGGCTGCAAGGGTTGTCGACACATAAAAGCGAAGAGAAAACTGGCCAAAAATGTGAAGAACTATGAATAGAAAATGCTGGATAAACTCAGCAAGTCTGACAGCATCTGTGGGGAGAGAGAGAGAAAGAGACAGAGAGACATAGAGAGAGAGAGTGTAGCCAGTTAAAATGGCTAACTCCCGATTTAGAATGGCTAACCCCGATTTAAAATGGCGAACGGAAAAGGCTGATGGGAAAATCAGCCAACAGGACTAAAACAAGCAGCTACAGGTAAACTGTGTATTCACCTCTGGGAAGGCCAGACAAGATCGATACCTGTAGCCATCAGCATAACAAAACACCAGCCTTCTGAATACTAATGAGCAATCCCCGGGAACAATGTGCAACAATTTAGACACACAAAGCCAACCCAGACTCTTCGGCACCAACGGGAGCCTACACAAAGGAAGGTGAACGATCACTCCAAGACCGCCCATCGATCAAGGAATCGCTCCAGCATTGGAGAATATCGAACCAAGTGATTGGGACAAAGTCCAATCACTTGGAACCAGGTACAGGGTCTGCCCCGAAAGCCGGGAAGCCGATGGGGACTATAAGAATAGAGTCCAAGTTCAAATCGACCCTTCTGCACCCTTCTCCCTTCTGCACCCTTCTTCCTTCTGCCACCCTTCTGCTCGCCTTCTACAACAGCCGCTCAAATCGTAAGTCTTACTTCAACGCTCGCTACGAGATAGGTGCTCCTAGCTATCGATGTGTATCAGCTTTGAATCCCGCAGGCTCAGAACCCAAAAGAAAGGCCATTCGTTTCCCTGACCTGGTGGGCCAATTCCAAAGTTAAGTATTGGCCTGTTAGTTGTAGGAAGTAGCTTAGAAGTAGAATTTATGATTGATTACTGCATATAATAAATGTGCGTTGATTTAACTCTTACTAAGCGGTGTGTTGGATTATTGATCATTACTCGGACTTGAACCACGTGGCGGTATCAGAAAGATACCTGGCGACTCAAGAGCAAAGGCGATAGAACAGAGCAATTAAAGTAAGGCTAAAGTTAGCAGCAACAAGAGAGCGAGAGACGAGAGAGAAAGACAGACAGACAGAGACAAAGACAGACGTTATATTACTCTTTGGTAATATCTCGTTACTCTTTGCTTTTATATCCAGAATGGTCTGATGGTGTGATTCTGAAGAAACCACCAATCTTCAACTTAAAGCAAAACAAATTTATTGAATAACAAATTGATTAATATTGAGTTCACACACTCTACAGAACTATAACTAGTAATCAAGTAATCTATATTAAAGTATTAAATAATTTAAACTATACGTGCTAACTATGCTGTGATCTATCTCTCTAACACTCTGCTGTCTAGTCACTCCTGGTTGGAAGAGAGACCAAGATCCTCTGAGTCCTCATAGAAATAATGGGATGTAGTGCTGCCCTCTTGTGGTTGTGTTACACTGAGATGTCATCATCAATCATTTACACATTTCTCGCGTCCACAGTATTTTGCTTTTACTTATGTGAAGAGCTGAGCTCATCTGAACAGAACCGGTTCACCAAACTGCCCAATAGGAAAAAACACAGCTCGGACCAGTATTCCGGGTGTGATTTAACGGTCTTGCCGCGCCCGATTTGGTGACAGGACGAGGACGTTCAATCTCGCGAGAGGCCTCTTGCGAGATTTGTGACACTTGAAACACCTCGCTTGATTGAACGGAATCTCACGAGACGTCGCGATCTGGGTCCCGCCCTCGCAAGGCGTGATCCAGATCTGCATATTTAAATGAGCATTCGGCTAATTTAAATGTACGTTTGCGGGATTCTCCGGGTGCCCGCGACCTAATGGCCGCGTCTGGGAGACCTCTCCAGGGCGCCATTTAGTACTGGTTTCCAGTGGTCCAGCCATCATGGCACCTGGGGGGGTAGGGGGTCTCCAGGCTATTAGTGTCCCCCAGGTGGTGGGAGACAGGGTAGGATAATACCTTTGCACTCCCTCTGGTACCTGAGCACCTTGGCATTGCTAGCCTGGCACCGCCACCGGGGCACCCTGGAAGTACCAGCCTGGCAGTGTCAGGGTGCTTGGGTAACACTGAGAGGGTGTCAGAGTGGTGGTGCCCAGGTGCCAGGTTGGCATTGCCAGGGACCAGGCGCGGGGAGTCCTTACCAGGTGGAGGGGGATGAGAGGGCTTCACCAGGAGCTTCCCTGAGGTTCTGGGGGAAGGGAGGGTTAAAAATGGCGGGGGGGGGGGGGGGGGGGGTCTGAAAGGGGGAGGGGAAGATCAGGGCAACTAGATAAAATGGCACCCCGATCTGCGAGGAGCCTTTAAACTCGCCAGCGGGAAATGCCTCTAAGAGCGACCTTGGTGGAGAGAAATCCCCGCTAAACGAGCCCAAGACCGACATAAATTGTGTCCAGCTAATTCACGTTCCTTATTTCCCGTGTTTTCACTGGTGATACGTTTAAGACCCGATCACTTTGATAACAACCAGGTCATCTGACATTTAGTGATGCTGGTTTATGGGTAACTATTGGTCAGGAAGTTAAGGAGTACTCCCCTCTGTGCTTCTTCAAAATAGTGCCATGGAATCCTTTACAGCCAGCTGAGAGGCAGGCCGGTGCCACTTTAACATCTTCTCAAGCCATCGGAAGAGAAAGCAGGAGTCCTTCTTGGGATAATTCCTGAAACAGTGTGTCGAGGCTGCACTAAATGGAGGATGAGTGCAGTGAGAGTTAGGGCAGCACGGTTGCACAGTGGTTAGCACTGTTGCTTCACAGCGCCAGGGTCCCATGTTCCATTCCCCGCTGGGTCACTGTCTGTGCGGAGTCTGCACGTGCTCCCCGTGTCTGCGTGGGTTTCTTCCGGGTGCTCCCGTTTCCTCCCACAGCCCCTCCTCAGATTTCGGCGCGGGGGGGACGGAGAACCCACTTTCACGCCGAAATCGGTCCCGGCGCCGGACCAGCGATTCTCCGGGACCCGAGAATCGCCGTGATCGCGGAGTACGCCGTGCGGCTGGGGGCCCGCCCAGCTATCCTCCTCCGCTCATGACCTGTCGAGTTCCCGAAGGCGTGGAACTAACCACCTATTACCGGTCAGGATATGCCGGCGTGGGGAAATAGTCCCATTTTGGGAGAATCCAGCCCGTGCTTGTTGGGTGATTTGGACATTCTGAATTCTCCCTCCATGTACCCGAACAGGCGCCGGAGTGTGGCGACTAGGGGCTTTTCACAGTAACTTCATTGCAGTGTTAATGTCAGCCTGCTTGTGACACGAATAAAGATTATTATTATCAATGTCAGCAAGAGGACATGGTGATTCAGGGCAGATGTTTTAGTGGTATTCTGTCACCGTAAGAAGTTTGTTTTTCTTGCCGCACCTAATGGTGCACACGGCAGCCGTTCACCTGTTCCAATAGCAAGGTTTGTTTTCTGGAATAGGTCACTTGCTTGAATCACATGCGGCTGAACAGCTGTCTCTGCCGCTGTTACCGTCAGCCATTGACGTGCTGGAATGATTTGCAGATTGACACTCAATCTGATTGGCCGCGTTACGTATGCACCTTCATTTGCTGTCAAGTGCTGGGATGGGATTCGAACCCCGAGCTTCTTGAGGCAGGCATGTTCTCTATTGCATCACAAGACCTCCACCTCCGTCAGTATGTTAACATTATTCCATCTCTATGACATTAGAACTAATAAGCAAGGCCAGCACACATTAGGTTACATAGATTACATAGATTACATAGCTTTGTGATTTTCCGTCGAGACAAGGGGCGGGATTCTCTCAGCCCGGGGCCGGGCCGAAGAATCCCCGCGACCGGCGCAAATCTCGCCACGCCGCCCCGACGTGATTCTCCGCAGAGCAGAGAGTCAGCGCCACTGGCGCCGGCGTGGTCGGCGCGGCGCCGGTCGGGGGCCACTCTGCGCAGCCCTCCCCCCCCCACCGATTCTCGGCCCAGGATCGGCCGAGCAGCCGTAGCAAAGAAAACCGAGTCCCGCCGCCGTTCTAACCTGCTCTCAGCCAGCGGGACCTCGGCGTGGAAGGGTCCGGGGGCGGCCTGTAGGGGAGGATCGACCCCCCCCGGAGGGGGGGGGGCCTCCGTTGTGGCCTGGCCCACGATCGGGGCCCACCAATCGGCGGGCCGGCCTCTCGGGCTGGGGGCCTCCTTTCTTCCACGCCGGCCCCTGTAGCCCTACACTATGTTGCGTCGGGGCCGACGTGGAGAAGGTAGCCACTGCGCATGCGTGGACTCTGTGGCGCCCAGTTGACTCCGGGATCAGCAGCTGGAACAGTGTGGGTCGCTCCAGTGCCATGCTGGCCACCTGTAGGGGCCAGAATTGCTGATCCTGAGGCCATGTTGATGCTGTCGAGAAACGCAACGGCCTCAGGATTAGAGAATCCCGCCCAAGGTACTTTTACTCAGTGACCACCCACAATGTGATCACGAGATTAGTGTTTTTATAGCCGAACTCTGTCTTCATATTTGAACCTAACGGAACAAAATAAAGTCACCAAACGTGTTCCTAGTTCACCACGACTAAACGAGTCAATTTAGCTCTGAAACAACCTATAATACCAATAAGACATCTTTAAAGTCTCCGGGGTAGATATTGGCTGGAATTCTTCGACCATTGAGATTGTCTTTTCCCGGTGGCAGTGCACCCCTGCTCGTGGGTTTCCTGGTGGCATGGGGGGGGGGGGGGCTTCGATGGAAAATCCCATTGACAAGCGGCGGGAAGACAGAACCTCGCCGCCACCGAACGGCGCGAACCGGAGAATCCAGCCCCTTCGAAAAGTTGTGCATCGTGTGGGATGTTGTCACAATCAGAGTGAAGATACAGAGTATAGTCTTGTATATAATTTAGAGATTTAAAAAGGAACCTCGGCATTGTGAAAACGTGTTTGACTAAACTCGGTTTTCTCTTGTTTGCGAGCATGTGATGCAGAGATATATGTCATGACACCTTTCACATTAAGTAAAGTAAAATGGATATTATGAAGAAATATTCCTTTGAGTTCGATTGAGACTCTGATGAACCTTGCTGTGTACATATCGCAACTTGTTGCCAAAACCATCCAATCTCAAACTCTCATTGCCACAGCACCCAGAGGGGTAATTGATGCAGTTAACACCACGTTATTTCACAAACACATACTTCATAGAAATGATAGAAAACATACAACACAGGGAAAGACCACTTGGTTCATCTTGGCAGTGTTAGTGGGTGATGAGCTACCCAAACTACTTCCACCTTCCTGCACTAGCCCTGCAGGTCAGGGCTTTTCAATGTGGCGAGAGTTTGTGTCTCCACCATCCTCTCAGGTAGTGAATTCCAGGTCCCTACCATCGCCTGGGTGAAAAGAAAATGTTGCTTCCTCTCCTCTCTAAAAAATATTTTAAACCTCTGCCCCCTGGTTTTTGACTCCCCTGCCGAGGTCACCCCTATTCACTCCACCTGAGTCGCTCCATAATTTTCTGCACCTCAACTAAGTCACTCCTCATCCATTGACCCAAAGAACGAACTACAACCAGATAGAGTGAATATATCACAAATTAATTCTGATAAATGTGGGGAACCTGACCTACTTTGATTGAAGATATGCTCTCGAATAATGAGACTGAAGTCTGGGCACAGGGCACACCGGCCTGCCTTGTACTAGGTAAGCTTTTATCTGGGTGGACTTAGGTAGTTTGCTGCATATTCAAGTAGAATAAATTAAAAACTGAGAATTCAACCAGGCGAGCTTCCAACAGCAGAGCACATGTAAATTCAAGCATTGTTCATATAAACAATTCCCAGAATTTGTAATATTAAGTATATTTAGGACAGTTTTAAAAATAATATTTAAATCATAAATATGAATTGAGGGAGATACACATTTAATGTAGTCTGTTAATTGTTCAATGATGGCTGATCTTTGCATATCTTAGATTTTATCCATTGATGCTATTCAATTGTAACCCAAAGAGAAACTTTTATATTTTGATAACAACTTTCAGTTATATTTACAAAGGAAATGGTTTCGAAGCACCACTGGAAGGGATTATTTAAAAATGGATACCGAGCCAAACAAGGAAATATTGGTGCCGTGTATTTTATATATTTAATTAGACTCAAAGCAATGCAGAGGTGACACGTGGGGGGTGGGGGGTGCGGGGGGGGGGGGGGGGGGGGGAGGGGGGGGCCGAGGGGGAGGGGGGCGCGGGGGGGGGGTAGGGGGAGGGTGCGGGGGGGGGAGCGGGGGGGGGTGCGTGCGGGGGGTGGGCCGGGGGGGGGGGGCGGGGGAATTACACCTGAGTAGAATTTAATGGGTCCCTGCTGGCAGGTTTACAGGAGAGGGGGCCCATAAAATGTCCCAGGTAGCCTTCCCCATGCCATTAATTGGCCACTTAAAGGCTTGAATTGGGGCAAGGGTGGCTAACCCACTTCCTGTAAAATTGCAGGCAGCTCGGGGGACAATGAGAAGGTCACCTGGGTAATTCTATGGCCCAGCCACCCTTCCGCCACTTGCAGGCAGCACGGTAGCACAGTGGTTAGCACTATGGCTTCACAGCACCTGGGTCCCAGGTTCGATTCCCGGCTTGTGTCACTGACTGTGCGAAGTCTGCACGTTCTCCCCGTGTCTGCGTGGGTTTCCTCCGGGTGCTCCGGTTTCCTCCCACAAGTCCCGAAAGACGTGGGCCAGGATTCTTCAATCCTGCGGCCAAGTTTTGACGCCAGCGTGAAAAGCAGTGCGAGCCTCTCCGGCATCAACGGTCCTCGATCGTCAGGTATTCGCCCCTTCCTAGGGGGCTAGGTTGGTGCCGGAGTGGTCTCCGTTGCTCCAGCCGGCACGGCACGGCCAGCGCGACTCCGCGCATGCGCGCTACGTCTAGCGTGAGTTCGTGCGTGCGCGTTGGTTCTCGTCTCCTCGCTGGCCCCCAGGCAATATGGCAGAGCCCTACAGGGGCCTGGCGCGGAGGAATATAGGCCCCACAGAACTTTCTCGCCTGACGATCGGTAGGCCCTGATCACGTGTCAGGCTACCGTGGAGCCCCCCCCCCCCGGGGTCGGATCCCCCCGTCCCTCCTCGAGGATGGCCCCAGCAGACAGATCTTCCAGGTCCCGCGGGGTGGGACCAGAGTAATCCACGCCGGCAGGACTTGGCCGAACTCAGCGGGCACTCGGCCCGTCGCGGCCCGGAGAATCGCCAGGGGGGCGCTTTCAACGGCCTCCACTGAAGCGGGGGAGATCCCACGGGCGCCCGTGAATCCGCGCCAGAGAATCGGCGAGCCGGCGTAGGGGCGGCGTGGCGCTATTCCTGCGTTCCCCCCGGGGATTCTCTGACCTGGCGCAGGGTCGGAGAATCCCCGCCCCGCTGTATGGTAATTTGGAAATTCTGAATTCTCCCTCTGTGTACCCAAACAGGTGCCAGAATGTGGTGACTAGGGGCTTTTCACGGCAACTTCATTGCAGTGTTAATGTAAGCCCTCTTATGACAATAAAGATTATTATTATAAAAACTATGTCAGGAGCTTGTTAAATTCGGCCCATAGAAGAGAACAGGGAGGTCTTGTGGGTGGCGTCCCTACCCCTGAGCCAGAAGATCCGAGTCTCAGCAGAAGTTTGTGGCCTCCGCATTGGCCACCTCTTGAGGGGGTATCCTTGTCCACGAGGAGCCATTCCTCCAGTCACTGTTCTCCTTTAAAGATGGCTCTGATCTGCGAGCGCTGCAAGATGTAACAATCATAGACACTTCCCGGGAAATGGTCACATATCTGCGTGGTGCGCATCACGTGGTCGCACGATCTGGGCTGTCGCTGCTGCTGGTCGATTGCAAGCAAAAGAATAGCCCAGTCAACTGTCTCCATGATTCTCCAGATTCATAAACTGAAAGAAAGAGAACGTCAAAGTGAGCGATGAGTATTCCTGACACTGCCCTGACCCTCAGCCCTCTCCGCTTCTGGGACATCCACCCGTGCGCGTCCCACTCAGCGAGCGCAACTCCAGTAATCCTCACTCCCTCCCATTTAACACAACAGCCACTTTCCCGTAGTTGTTCCTCTCAACTCCACCTGGCAGGACCACATCGACCCGAGAGAGTCTCAATGGTACCTAATGCCCGACTATTCCCCCCAAACCAAGTTTTCGGTGATAGGCTAGTTGTGTGCATGCATTGGACCAGCGTTTGTACCTCACGGGGGACCTCAAAGATGCCCCACCCCCATCATGACCTTGAATGAGGTGGGTAATGAGGGATTTCACCATAACGCCTTGCACTGGGGTCCACATTGTGTGATCTCTCCATTCATAGAATCATCAAATCCCTACATACAGAAGGAGGCCATTCGACTCTTCGAGTCTGCACCGATCCTTTGAAAAACCACCCAACCTAGGCCCAATCCCCTGACCTAGTCCAGTAACCTCACCCGAAGGGGCAATTTAGCATGGCCAATCTACCTAACCTGCACATCTTTGGACTGTGGGAGGAAACCGGAGAACCCGGAGGAAACCCACGCAGACATGGGGAGAATGTGAAAACTCCACACAGACGCCTGAGGTTGGAATCAAATCCGGGTGCCTGGCACTGTGAGGTAGCAGTGCTAACCACTGTGCCACCATGCAGCCCTTAATGTAGATGTTAGCATGCGCATTGGAATACAACGGTTAGAGCCAATGCCTTCAAAGGGTTAAGCTCTTGGTTTTAATCAGTGGCACTCATTTATTACTGTGCTGACTTAATTGGCACAATTGACTCATCAAGGAAGGATCAGGGAGCTGATTAGGCAACTGGCTTCCTTTTGTGGAAGATTGTGTGGAAGACTGAAATTAGCATGTCAACCTCATCCTGAGATGGCTCCCTAATTCCCCCAGTTTACAAGGACTGCAGGTTAAATGATCCATCTATCTGTAACAGCCTTCTAAACTGACACTAATCCCTGGCAGTAAATCTTCCAAAACCAGTGGGCTTGACCTTCCATGCAGCTTATCCCCTGTGCCCCCCACACTGCTGCCTGTGTGCGGGGATCGAATCTCACAGCAGCCATCCTCTTCCCCCATCAAGAGAGGTCTTCAGGCCTCCTGAGGCAGGGGAGCAGCCCTTTCCTGCGTCTCCCACAGGTTCCCGGGATACCGTGGCGTTTTTCACGATACTCTGCTGGCGAGGGGAGTTGAAAATCGGAAACTGCGACCTGGCCGACGAGATTCGCGTCTTCCGATTGTCTCCAGCAGGTTCCGTGCCCGCCTCGGTGGTCCCGCTCACAACTAACGTGGGCTCACAGTTGCCCCCGTGATGTGCAGCAGGCTGGAATATTTAGCTTCCAACTCTGAATTCCACATTTGACTTCAAGGGAAAGTGACTGAATTGAGCATGGTGTTGAGTCGGAGGTGCTGGGACTGGCCTTCGAGCAGGACTCCCAGCTGTTTACTCAGCAAACACAGTTCAGTCAAACAGCACACCACAGCAGACAGTCTATTTAAAAGGAGCGTTTCTACAAGCTACAGCACTCAGAACTCACGACTGATAAGACAGGAAAAACCTCCGATGGAAGAAGGGCAATTTCTCCAAAAGCGAGAGTGGGATAACATAATACACATTATAGGAAAAGTGAAAGGAACATTGGAGCAGGAGGAGGCCATTTAGTCCCTTGGGGGAGTTCAGCCATTCAATGAGATCATGGCTGAAGAGCAAACTAACTCCATATACCATCTTTGCACCGTATCCCTAACTCCATATACCATCTTTGCACCATATCCCTAACTCCATATACCATCTTTGCACCATATCCCGAACTCCATATACCATCTTTGCACCATATCCCGAACTCCATATACCATCTTTGCACCATATCCCGAACTCCATATATCACCTTTGCACCATATCCCTAACTCCATATACCACCTTTGCACCATATCCCTAACTCCATATACCATCTTTGCACCATATCCCTAACTCCATATACCACCTTTGCACCATATCCCTAACTCCATATACCATCTTTGCACCATATCCCTAACTCCATATACCATCTTTGCACCATATCCCGAACTCCATATACCATCTTTGCACCATATCCCGAACTCCATATACCATCTTTGCACCATATCCCTAACTCCATATACCACTTTTGCACCATATCCCTAACTCCATATATCACCTTTGCACCATATCCCTAACTCCATATACCACCTTTGCACCATATCCCTAACTCCATATACCATCTTTGCACCATATCCCTAACTCCATATACCACCTTTGCACCATATCCCTAACTCCATATACCACCTTTGCACCATATCCCTAACTCCATATACCATCTTTGCACCACATCCCTAACTCCATATACCACCTTTGCACCATATCCCTAACTCCATATACCACCTTTGCACCATATCCCTAACTCCATATACCATCTTTGCACCATATCCCTAACTCCATATACCACCTTTGCACCATATCCCTAACTCCATATACCATCTTTGCACCATATCCCTAACTCCATAAACCACCTTTGCACCATATCCCTAACTCCATATACCACCTTTGCACCATATCCCTAACTCCATATACCATCTTTGCACTATATCCCTAACTCCATATACCACCTTTGCACCATATCCCTTCATGCCTTTGGTTTATGAAAATCTATCAAGCTCGGATTTAATATTTACAATTGGTCGAGCTTCAATTTCTACTTGCAGAAGATAATTCCAAACTTCTCCCACCCTTTGTGTGTTGTTTTGACCAGGGGGTTGAATGGTCCCACTTTCTGCCCCCTCCTGAATTGAGCGCAAAGGGTTTTTTTGTTTGAGAAGGATATCGTTGACAATTCAGTAAATACTTAATTATGTACACACTATGATCGTAGAGGAACCAATCAGACAGGTTTTCTTGTGTTTCGTATAAGAAAAGGTTAGCTTTATTATTAAGTCCAAAGATGTGCCTGTTGGGTGGATTGGTCTAGGTAGAGTGCTCGTTTGGGGGTTAGGATTGGACCTGATGGGCCAAATGGCCTCCTTCTGCGCTGTAGGGATTCTATGTATTCTATGGATTCCATCTGATAAAACAATGAAATGCACACTCTCCTTATAGAATGGGGAAGGATAGGCTAGCCGGCCAAATAAGAGTCCTTTAAAAATAAAAAAAATACAGGTAAAAATGTATGTGGTCAGTAGTTTGGTGTCTTGACTGGCTTCAAGCTGAATTTGATTGTCTCAAGAGCGTTATCAATACAAGGCAGGGCCCAAAGCTTGCAAGTTGTGTGGAGAGAGAGAGAGAGAGAGCGAGAGGAGATAGCTTCTCAGTTGTTTGCAATACGAATACAATCATACATTCCAGTTGAACTCATTCAGTTCCTATCTGCAAAATTATCTGAAACTAGGGTCCTATTGCCCAAACAATTAGCATCTAATAGTCGATCTCCAACAGTTGAATACCTCAGGTGATTGCTATCAGTGTCTTGAACGGGCAGAATTGTGGCGATGAGGCCATGATGAGATCAGCCATGATCATATTGAATGGAGCAAGTTCGAGAGGCTGAATTGCCTCCTCCTGCTCTTAGTTCCTATGTTCTTATGTAACCTTTGGAGTCCAGGTCTCTTACTGGTAAATTTGCGCTGCAGTCCCTCCATGGCCAATATAGCTTTCATTAATGGTGACATCCAGAACTATTAGCAATAATTCAGGTGTGGTCCAAACAGGGGTTCCTATAGCTGAAGCATGATTTCTACCCCCTTATATTCGAGTCCTAAAGATAGAAAGGCTCATATTCCATTGGCTCTGTTGACTATCTTCCGTACCTGTTCATGACATTTGAGTGAACTAATTACCTGAATCCCCAATTCTCTTTGGTCTCCATTGTTTCTAGCTTTTGGCCAGTTAGAACCTATTGTTTCTTCACTTTTTTAGGTTCAAAGTGGATGACCTCACATTTACCTCTTGTGAAAGCCATTTCACAGAATTCTGCTCATTCAATTCATCGATTAGCATTTCTTTTTTTATGCGTTTATGCTTCCACCTATATCACTTTCACTGAGGCCTATCTTGGTGTTATTGGTAAATTTGGATATTTGGCTTTCTATCTGATCATTTAAACCATTAATAAATATCGTGACTGGTGGACGCTCCCAGCAGAGATCCAATTATGGGAGACCACTTGTCGCAACTTTTGAGTTAGGGTACTGGTTCATCATCCTGACTCTTTTTGTCTCCTTCCAATTGCTCAGCCAGTTTCCGAATCAGCTCAAGCATTTGCCTTCAATTCTGCGAGCTTCAACTTTAGCTAATAGTCATTTATGAGGGACTCTGTCAAGTACATTCTGGAAGTCAATTTAAATAACATCCGTAGGCATTCCTCTGCTCACCAACAGAGTGACATCTTCATAAAATTCAATCAGGTTCAACCGGCATGACCAACTCTTTACAAATCCACGCTGCTCCTCTCTGGTTGGCTGAGAATTCTCAAGGTGACTCTATCCTTGGTTGCAGACTCTAATAATTTTCTGACAACAGAAACACGGTCTCCAAGTGGGATTGACGGCAGAAAATCACCCAATCAGCTCCATTCTGACTGGCAATAGTGGTGTCACTGTTTGCAATCAAAACTGACTGGACTATTACTCATAGCTAAAGCACAACACAGGGGATCCGGAAGACATCCCGAAGAATACCCTACTCACCTCCAGCCAAAGATTTTCCCATTTACCATCACCTCCTGTTTTCTATTGTTCAGTCAATTTTCAATCCAATTAGCTACTTTTTACCATGAATGCATTGAGAGTCAATCATTTTAAGCTTTGTATCTGGAACTTTAACAAGTGGCTTCTTATTGCATCTACTGGGTTGTCCTGGTCCACCACTTTATTATCCCCTCAAAGAGTTCCAGAGATCGGTGGGAGGGGACAGGAGGGGATGGGAGGGGAGGTGGATCTTGTTATGCAAGCACAAAGCTCATTAAATATGTTCATCTATGAAGCATAATCTATAGCTTCTAAATCCATGGTGAAATTTTTTTGATTACCACGTTGATATCACCGTGCAAAATGTTCATAAGCATTGCCAGTATCAGTGCTGAGGAACATAGGAAAGGAACAAGGCCATTCAGTCCCTCAACTAGATCCGTGGCTCAATTAAATGGGTGGCACGGTAGCACAGTGGTTAGCATTGTTACTTCACCGCGCCAGGGTCCCACGTTCGATTCCCGCTTGGGTCACTGTCTGTGCAGAGTCTGCACATTCTCCCTGTGTCTGCGTGGGTTTCCTCCGCGTGCTCCGGTTTCATCCCACATGTCCCGAAAGACGTGCTGTTAGGTGAATTGGACATTCTGAATTCTCTCTCTGTGTACCCGAACAGGCGCCGAAATGTGGCAACTCGGGGTTTTTCACAGTAACTTCATTGCAGTGCTAATGTAAGCCCTCTTGTGACAATAATTAAAAAAAACAAAAACATTTAGAGTACCCAATTAATTTTTTTTTCCAATTAAGGGCCAATTTAGCGCGGCCAATCCACCTAACCTGCACATCTTTTGGGTTGTGGGGGTGAAACCTACGCAGACATGGGGAGAATGTGCAAACTCCACACGGACAGTGACCCAGAGCCAGGATTCGAACCCGGGCCCTCAGCGCCGCAGTCCCAGTGCTATCCACTGCGCCACATGCCGCCCTTACTTGTGACAATAATGAAGATTATTATTATCTCAACTCCATTTATGCACCTTAGCTTCATATCCCTCAATACCATAACAAAGATCTATCAATTGCCTTCTTGAAAATGTCAATTGACCCAGCATCCACATTAATTTTTTTGGGGTGGGGGGGGTGGCAAGCAGGGGGGTGGGGTAAGTGCTTCCCCTTTTCCTTCCGAAATGGCACCATTCCAATTTTATGATTAAACTCCTTGTTCTTGATTGGCTCACTGGAGGAAACAATTTCTTGGCAACAACTTCTTTTATTGTTTCTACAATCACAATTGGGTCATTCTTCAAACTTACACGAGTCAAGGAAATTCAAACTAAGATCTAAAATTTCCAGGATTCATGCCTCATTCTTTTCCGTATTTCTCGCGAGTATTAGTTTCCTATCTGTCAATCTGACATGACGGGAGACTTATCTGAATCTTACAATATTTTATCCCCTCCCTCCAAATCTAGTTAAATGCCTTTCAGTTCTCAATTCTTTGTTCGATATAGGATACGGCAACTTATTCTTTCTGCACAGGTTTCTTCTGCTTAACTGAGCTCCTGTCATGTGAGAGTACCCTTTAAGAAATGGGTGTTTAAGAAATGTACCTTTAAGAAATGGAGCTGCTCATTTTGCTGGAGTGATGTCAGAGTGTGGGTGGAGCTGAGCTCCACTTCTGCTTTTTAGTTTCAGTTTGAGAAAAGCTTGGGTATGTCTGTGGTTTTTCAGTGAGCTGCATCTGAAGGTGATCTCTGTCATCCAAAGACTATCTATGGATCATTTGGTGAACTCAGAATTGTAAAAAGGTCTCAGTATTAAATGTAAACCTAATGTGCTCCTGTTTGACGGTTTGGGTGTAAAAGGACAGCATACAGGTTACTTAGTGTTGTATTCTTTGGGGGTGTATTTGATTTACTGGTTGCTAAGATGTTCACTTTTTGTTTTAAAAAGTTTAACTTCTATTCATAGAATAAACATTGTTTTGTTTTAAAAACCACTGGTCCATTTTCTGCTGTACCATGCCTGAAGAGTGAGCCGTGTGCTCCCCATACCACAATCTATTAAAGGTTGTGGGTCAGGTGAACTCCATGATACACTTTGGGATTCTCTGAACCCTGGCCCATAACACTCCCCAGTTTTCATCAGAGCTAATTCCCAGTTGTAACCGCATTTCGCACTTGCTGAAAGTGCTGGCCAAGATCTTCATGCCTCCGATCATCAGAGACCAGACGTAGCTCCAAATGTTGTCATGTGAGAGTACCTTTAAGAAATGGGTGTTTACGAAATGTACCTTTAAGAAATGGGTCTTTATCAGTGATGTCAGAGTGTGGGTGGAGCTGGGCTGTCTGTCAGCTTTTTACTTTCATTTTAGGCTGTTTGCTGCAAGGTGTGTTTTAGTTTCATTTTCAGTGTTGGAGCTGAAGCCAGACAGAGCAGGTGTACTGTTGATCTCTGCCATGAAAAAACTATCTCTTGATCATTTGGTGAATTCGGAATTATAAATGTTCTCAGTAGTGAATGTAAACCTAATGTGCTTCTGTTAAAAGGTGTTGCTTTTGTCTTCTGGATGTTGTTTGGGAAGTTATTAAGGATTACTTAGTGTTGTATTCTTTGGGGGTTGTATTTGAATTGGTGCTTGCTAAGATGTTCACTGTATGTTTTAAAAAGGTTAACTTGAGTTCATAGAATAAATATTGTTTTGCTTTAAAAAATACTTTTCCATTTCTGCTGTACCACACCTGTAGAGTGGGCCGTGTGCTCCCCAGACCACAATCTATTAAAAGTTGTGGGTCAGGTGAACTCCATGATACACTTTGGGGTTCTCTAAACCCTGGCCCATAAGAATATGCGCTATGGGAGCCATGTGGAGGTCTCAACACAATGACACTATGGGAATTTCCCGGAGAGTTTAAACTTCCAGTAGGCAATTCTCCTGTTCACCAGGACCGTTTGAAAAAGTCTCCCATTTGAATTACGAGTTGGAGACGTCAGACAGTTCCGACTTACTTACCTGAATAGTTATACGGGGAATGTTAGACAGTAAAGTCCTGGCACGGGATTCTCCGGTCCGCCAGCTGCATATTCCTGCACGGCGCAGCACTCGCCGGTCACGGGATTCTCCGTTCCGGCAGACGGCCAATTGGATTTCCCACTGTGGCCACCCCGCGCTGTCGGGAAACCCATGGGCGTGGGCGCCCTGCCGGCGGAGCGGAGGATCCCGCCAACGGAGAATCCTGCCCCTGGTCTAACTCCTGGGTAACTATATCATAGAATTTACAGAGCGGAAGGAGGCCATTCAGCCCAATGAGTCTGTACTGGCCCTTGGAAAGAGCACCTACTTAAACCCACACCTCCACCCCATCCCCGTAACCCAACGTAATCTTTTGGACACTGAGGGGGAATTCTAACATGGCCAATCCACCTAACGTGCCCCTCTTTGGACTGTGGGAGGGAGCCGGGCACCTGGAGGAAACCCACACAGACACAGAGAGTAAGCGCAAATTCCACCTGAGGCCGGAATTGAACCCGGGTCCCTGGAGCTGTGTGGTGGAAGTGCTGCCCAATGTGACACCATATAACTGACAAACCCCTTCACCCCCCCCACACCCCACCCAACCTACCTTCCGCAACCCTCTGTCCTGGCTTGACTAATCACTACGACCCAACTCTCCCCAACCTGACCCGACTAGCCCCCGACATGACAACCCCTCCTGACAGAGCTGGACCATACACGCCTCTCCCCACCACCGCAACCCCCGCACCCCCCCCCCCCCCACTCCACCACCCGACAACTAACCACTGATCCACCCTATCTACTTATTACCCCCAACCCACCGACAGGCCAGAGGGGAAATTTCTTCACACAGAGGGTGGTGAGCATCTGGAACGAGCTGCCAGAGGCAGTGGTAGAGGCGGGTACGATTTTGGCCTGTAAAAAGCAGTTAGACAGTTACATGGACATGGTGGGTATCGAGGGATATGGTCCAAAAGCAGGCAAGTGGGACTAGCTTAGTGATAGAAACTGGGCAGCATGGACCAGCTGGGCCGAAGGGCCTGTTTCAATGCTGTAAACATTTTTCAATCTATCTATCTACACACTTCACTCACCTATTTACTCACCAACATACTGAAAAGCTTAGGGACACTTAGCAGAATGTGGCAGCTAAATTTGGGCCTTGTTTGTTACCGTCTTTGGTGATCAGAAACAAAACAAAAGGATTCTTTCCAGGGATGGGGGATGATAGTTACGTTGATAGGCCGGAGAAGCTAGAGTTGTCCTCTTTAGAGGACAGAAGTCCGGTAGGAGATTTGATATACCAATTTAATATGCTAAACGTTTTAAGTAAAGAAAGAGAAATTGTTTCTAATGGCTGAAGGGCATCGAATTAAGTTGATTAGCAAAAGAATCAGAGGTGACAGGAGCAATAATTTCTGACATGCAACAAATGGTTAGGATTTGGAATGACCTGCCTGATGAATACTGAGTCAATATTATCCTTCAAAAGGGAATTGGGTAAATATCTGAAGGAGAAATGAATTGGAGTGATGTGGGGAAAAAGCAAGGGAGGAATAGAATTAACTGGATTGATCTTTCGGAAGAGATAGCATAGATGCAATGGAGCGAATGGACTCCTTCTGTGCTGTACTATTTTATGATTATAGGCAAAAATTTGACAAGGAACATACTCGGTTTTGCTGTCAGAATTAAAATCAATTGAAATGTGGAGCTGGTTCAAGGAGCAGCAACTGCGTGTCCTTGATAAGTATGTCCCTGTCAGGCAGGGTGGAAGTGGTCGAGCGAGGGAACCATGGTTTACTAAAGTAGTTGAATCACTTGTTAAGAGGATGAAGGAGGCTCATGTAAAGATGAGACGTGAAGGTTCAGTTAAGGCACTCGAGAGTTACAAGTTAGCTAGGAAGGACCTAAAGAGAGAGCTAAGAAGAGCCAAGAGGGGACATGAGAAGTCTTTGGCAGGTAGGATCAAGGATAACCCTAAAGCTTTCTATAGATATGTCTGGAATAAAAGAATGATGAGGGTAAGAGTAGGGCCAGTCAAGGACAGTAGTGGGAAGTTGTGCTTGGAGTCCGAGGAGATAGGAGAGGTGCTAAATGAATATTTTTTGTCAGTATTCACACAGGAAAAAGACAGTGTTGTCGAGGAGAATACTGAGATACAGGCTACTAGACTAGAAGGGCTTGAGGTTCTTAAGGAGGAGGTGTTAGCAATTCTGGAAAGTGTGAAAATAACAAGTCCCCTGGGCCGGATGGGATTTATCCTAGGATTGTATGGGAAGCTAGGGAGGAGATTGTTGAGCCTTTGGCTTTGATCTTTATGTCATCATTGTCTACAGGAATAGTGCCAGAAGACTGGAGGATAGCAAATGTTGTCCCCTTGTTCAAGAAGGGGAGTAGAGACAACCCCGGTAACTATAGACCAGTGAGCCTTACTTCTGTTGTGGGCAAAGTCTTGGAAAGGTTGATAAGAGATAGGATGTACAATCATCTGGAAAGGAATAATTTAATTAGAGATAGTCAACACGGTTTTGTGAAGGGTAGGTCATGCCTCACAAACCTTATTGAGTTCTTTGAGAAGGTGACCAAACAGGTGGACGAGGGTAAAGCAGTTGATGTGGTGTATATGGAGTTCAGTAAAGCGTTTGATAAGGTTCCCCACGGTAGGCTATTGCAGAAAATACAGAGGCATGGGATTCAGGGTGATTTAGCAGTTTGGATCAGAAATTGGCTAGTTGGAAGAAGACAAAGGGTGGTGGTTGATGGGAAATGTTCAGCCTGGAGTCCAGTTACTAGTGGTGTACCACAAGGATCTGTTTTGGGGCCACTGCTGTTTGTCATTTTTATAAATGACCTGGAGGATGGCGTAGAAGGCTGGGTGAGTACATTTGCAGATGACACTAAAGTCGGTGGAGTTGTGGACAGTGCGGAAGAATGTAACACGTTACAGAGGGACATAGATAAGCTGCAGAGCTGGGCTGAGAGGTGGTAAATGGAGGTTAATGCAGAAAAATGTGATGTAATTCATTTTGGAAGGAGTAACAGGAAGACAGAGTACTGGGCTAATGGTAATATTCTTGGTAGTGTGGGTGAGCAGAAAGATCTTGGTGTCCATGTACATAGATCCCTGAAAGTTGCCACCCAGGTTGAGAGGGTTGATAAGAAGGCATACGGTGTGTTAGCTTTTATTGGTAGAGGGATTGAGTTTCGGAGCCATGAGGTCATGTTGCAGCTGTACAAAATTCTGGTGTGGCCGCATTTGGAGTATTGCGTGCAGTTTTGGTCGCCGCATTGTAGGAAGGATGTGGAAGCATTGGAAAGGGTGCAGAGGAGATTTACCAGAATGTTGCCTGGTCTGGAGGGAAGATCTTATGAGGGAAGGCTGAGGGACTTGAGGTTATTTTCTTTAGAAAGAAGAAGGTTAAGAGGTGACTTAATTGAGGCATACAAGATGATCAGAGGATTTGATAGGATGGACAGTAGAGCCTTTTTCCTCGGATGGTGATGTCTAGCACGAGGGGACATAGCTTTAAATTGAGGGGAGATAGATATAGGACAGATGTCAGAGGTAGGTTCTTTACTCAGAGAGTAGTAAGGGTGTGGAATGCCCTGCCTGCAACAGTAGTGGATTCACCAACATTAAGGGCATTTAAATGGTCATTGGATAAACATATGGATGATAAGGGAATAGTGTAGATGGGCTTTAGAGTGGTTTCAAAGGTCGGCGCAACATCGAGGGCCGAAAGGCCTGTACTGCGCTGTAATGTTCTATGTTCTAGCCCAAACTACCGAGAGGGCTTTTATAAATGTCCATTACTTATTTTAAACATCGAGTGACTTTTAACTAAAATGTAATGATTTATATTATTATTGCTACAAATGTTCTGAGACAATTCAAGCACAATAAATTGAGGCTCAAAGAATAATACAGGGTAGTCAATAAATACTTTATTACCATTTGTCTCATACATGTAAAGTCAATATCTGGACTTTCAGCGCAGGACTGTCATAATCGTTTATCATTAAATGTGATTGTTCATTGAACATGCAATCAATGAATGTCGGTGTTTAGAGAAACTGTGTTTTATGATCTGGGATCATATTTTACGAACTGTGCTCATTGCGAGAAATAGCTCTCATAATCATTTGGTGCTTTCGAGATATCCTAAGCATGTTAGCAATGGTAAGCGGCCCCCAAGACACATAGCGAAGATAAAATGTTGCTCTATTTATTTGTCTCGGTTAACCACAAGCCTTTCCCTTATATCGATCAAATGGCCACACAACCAGTTAGTTAGTTCAAAAGATGGTTTATTTACATACATAAGAGTTATCTCAACATGCAAACACAATATCTACTATGAGTTAAACTACGCCTATGAGCTACAATAATCCATACTTAACTTCAGGGCGGCTGGCACTGTGCAAATGGATAAAGGCCTTTATCTGGATTTCACTTGGCTGGTTCGAAGACAGTGGCTCTGTCTCCGATGGGTTCATCCGTCAGGTAGCGATCGTTGGTCTTGAACTTAGCTGGCTGTTCCTGCTGCAATTGGGTTGGCACAGGACGGATCCAAGAGAGACAGAACACATGGCTGCGTCCTCTTTTATCCCTCTGGGATTTCGCGCTCTTTGGGGCGGTCCTTAACCTCGGACCCAATAGTTCGACAGGGCTCTGATCGCTGTCTTCGATTTCGGCCAATAATGGGGTGGGTGCCTTGGTGGCTGGGCGGGTCCTTAGCTATCATTGACCTTGGCAGTTGTGCTTTCTGAGTCAAGGGAGTGGCGCCGATCAGTCTGTGGCTGTACCGGTTGCTTGATTGAAGTTCGATTGTCCGGGGAAAATGGGCCATTAAAATGCAAACGAGCAGGGATTTCTATCAGGTCTGGTTACCTGTGTTTTAGATACACAAAGGCTGTGTATCTGTTTGAGTCCTGGGTTGGCCATAATTCCCATGGTCCTTTGCAGGTGGCCATCTTAGATGGATACATAAGGTAAGAAAATGGAGAGATTGTGAAGGGGGTGGAAAGCAGAGGGGATGAGAAAGTTGCCTTGGGGTTTTTTTTTTTTAAATCAGTTTTTCTTTTTGCCTCTCACTGAGGATTTCCTGGCTGCCGGTCGATATCGGAGGTTGCGTTGCTTAGTTACAACATGGTTTAATAGGATGGGCACAATGGACCAGCTGGCCCTTTCTCTTTGACTTTCTACATGTTTGTTTTGTTCGTCAGAAGTCCTGATCAAATTGACAGGATTTAAAGGGATTTCCTCCTGCACTAAGGGAGCTCCAGAAAAAGTGTGTTCCAAATCCAAACTTTTCAGCACTTCACATTGGTTTGCATATTGCAACCTTTGCACAATTTGCCCGAGCAGTCCTTGGTTGTGGTGTCAGAGTGCTGAGGTATCTACGCGCAGGCATTAGGAGATGGGAGTGGGACAGTTTGATTGACCATGGCATTCAAAGGCTGCCTGACTGTGCGATGGGTAAATGTTCTTGTGGTGCCTGTGGTGGGCAGCTCATGGGGCGCAACTTTCCGGCCATGTAGCGCTCGGCGCCAATTCCTGCTACGGCGGGTCAATCGCAGTCGAGGCCAGAAACCGGATTCGCGGCGGGCGCCAAACAGTTTGCCGTTCTCCTGGCCCCCTCTCAAGGCTGCGATCAGGATCCCTCCCAGAAGGGGCAAGAAGCTGATCGATCCTTATTTGCATTCATTTTAATTAGCGAGATTAAAGTTGAACGCTGCCACCTCCTGGGTGTCGGCCCCCAGCGAGAAGCCATGCAGCCGCTGTTTAGTACTTCTCGACAAAATGGGGTCCTGGCGCCATGGACACTGAGGGGGAGCGGGGGGGGGTGAGTAGCCCTCTCCATTTACCCTGCCGTGCAGCTCAAGGGCACCATAGATGAAGCCCCAGTACTGCGTGGGTTGGGGGCCCTTCAAGGTGAATGGCGTTGCTCAGGAGATTGGAGGGGGCCAGATGGAGGGCGAACCCGGGGTGGGGGCGGGGGGAGGGGGGGGGGGGAGGGGGCATGTGAGGCATTCAAGCTGTCTTTAAATATTGTGGAGACCCATGACGGGGCCAACCACAGTTGCAGCCTCTCTGTCGTGCCGAACTATCACTGGACAGAGCCATGCCGTAGCGTGTCCCATTTCACTCCCCTTGAGGTTCCAACAGGCTCTGTGGTCCTAATGTTGCAGTCTGCCTTCTTTTCTACCTTTGTACATGGGTGTTCACATTCCAATTCACACCCCTGTGCCATGAGCAGCCACTAGCTTGACAGCTGAAGGCTATCTCAAAGGAGGGGTTAGCCTTGTGAATTGTGATACCACTTCACAGTCCCTGAACTCTCAAGTGCCTCCTCAAAAGAGCAGGTGGCCTGGCTGAGATGATGATTTGTGGGTTGGATGTCCTGCAACTTTCGATGTCTGAACAGCTGCTAACAATCGAACAGCAAAGAGCAGGGGTTCGCCACTGAGGACTCTCTCACGGCCAAAGGGTAACTATCTGGATGAGCGGATAACAGCTGAGCACGGCCTCTCTAATGTTGCTGGCAGAGGTCTGGGGTCGAGGAGCTCCTGGTCTGGGTGGGGGTGAGTGTGCAGAGCGAACTTTGCGAGCACAACTGGCTCGCTGAATAGCACTCTGAGAGAAGGAGTGACGTTCATTTTAATGGTGGGGAGGGTTGGGGGATTTGAGGGTCCCGGGATGATTTTTGATTAACTGATTTTTGATCTCCCTCACCTTCTCCAAATCCTTCCAAATACAAAGGTGAATAGTGGAGTTGAGGTAGAACATAGAACATAGAACAATACAGCGCAGTACAGGCCCTTCGGCCCACGATGTTGCACCGAAACAAAAGCCATCTAACCTACACTATGCCATTATCATCCATATGTTTATCCAATAAACTTTTAAATGCCCTCAATGTTGGCGAGTTCACTACTGTAGCAGGTAGGGCATTCCACGGCCTCACTACTCTTTGCGTAAAGAACCTACCTCTGACCTCTGTCCTATATCTATTACCCCTCAGTTTAAAGTTATGTCCCCTCATGCCAGCCATTTCCATCCGCGGGAGAAGGCTTTCACTGTCCACCCTATCCAACCCCCTGATCATTTTGTATGCCTCTATTAAGTCTCCTCTTAACCTTCTTCTCTCCAACGAAAACAACCTCAAGTCCATCAGCCTTTCCTCATAAGATTTTCCCTCCATACCAGGCAACATCCTGGTAAATCTCCTCTGCACCCGCTCCAAAGCCTCCACGTCCTTCCTATAATGCGGTGACCAAAACTGTACGCAATACTCCAAATGCGGCCGTACCAGAGTTCTGTACAGCTGCAACATGACCTCCCGACTCCGGAACTCAATCCCTCTACAAATAAAGGCCAACACTCCATAGGCCTTCTTCACAACCCTATCAACCTGGGTGGCAACTTTCAGGGATCTATGTACATGGACACCTAGATCCCTCTGCTCATCCACACTTTCAAGAACTTTACCATTAGCCAAATATTCCGCATACCTGTTATTCCTTCCAAAGTGAATCACCTCACACTTCTCTACATTAAACTCCATTTGCCACCTCTCAGCCCAGCTCTGCAGCTTATCTATATCCCTCTGTAACCTCTACATCCTTCCACACTATCGACAACACCACCGACTTTAGTATCGTCTGCAAATTTACTCACCCACCCTTCTGCGCCTTCCTCTAGGTCATTGATAAAAATGACAAACAGCAACGGCCCCAGAACAGATCCTTGTGGTACTCTACTTGTGACTGTACTCCATTCTGAACATTTCCCATCAACCACCACCCTCTGTCTTCTTTCAGCTAGCCAATTTCATATCCACATCTCTAAATCACCCTCAATCCCCAGCCTCCGTATTTTCTGCAATAGCCTACCGTGGGGAACCTTATCAAACGCTTTGCTGAAATCCATATACAGCACATCAACTGCTCTACCCTCATCTACCTGTTCAGTCACCTTCTCAAAGAACTCAATAAGGTTTGTGAGGCATGACCTAACCCTTCACAAAGCCATGCTGACTATCCCTGATCATATTTTCATATCTAGATGATTATAAATCTTGTCTCTTATAATCCCCTCCAAGACTTTACCCACTACAGACGTGAGGCTCACCGGTCTATAGTTGCCGGGGTTGTCTCTGCTCCCCTTTTTGAACAAAGGGACCACATTTGCTGTCCTCCAGTCCTCTGGCACGATTCCTGTAGCCAATGATGACATAAAAATCAAAGCCAAAGGTCCAGCAATCTCTTCCCTGGCCTCCCAGAGAATCCTAGGATAAATCCCATCAGGTCCCGGGGACTTATCTATTTTCAGCCTGTCCAGAATTGCCAACACCTCTTCCCTACGTACCTCAATGCCATCTATTCTATTAGCCTGGGGCTCAGCATTCTCCTCCACAACATTATCTTTTTCCTGAGTGAATACTGACGAAAAATATTCATTTAGTATCTCACCTATCTCTTCAGACTCCACACACAATTTCCCATCCCTGTCCTTGACTGGTCCTACTCTTTCCCTAGTCATTCGCTTATTCCTGACATACCTATAGAAAGCTTTTGGGTTTTCCTTGATCCTTCCTGCCAAATACTTCTCATGTCCCCTCCTTGCTCGTCTTAGCTCTCTCTTTAGATCCTTCCTCGCTACCTTGTAACTATCCATCGCCCCAACTGAAACTTCACACCTCATCTTCACATAGGCCTCCTTCTTCCTCTTAACAAGAGATTCCACTTCCTTGGTAAACCACGGTTCCCTCGCTCGACGCCTTCCTCCCTGCCTGACCGGTACATACTTATCAAGAACACGCAGTAGCTGATCCTTGAACAAGCCCCACTTATCCAGTGTGCCCAACACTTGCAGCCTACTTCTCCACCTTATCACCCCCAAGTCACGTCTAATGGCATCATAATTGCCCTTCCCCCAGCTATAACTCTTGCCCTGCGGTGTATACTTATCCCTTTCCATCATTAACGTAAACGTCACCGAATTGTGGTCACTGTCCCCAAAGTGCTCTCCTACCTCCAAATCCAACACCTGGCCTGGTTCATTGCCCAAAACCAAATCCAACGTGGCCTCGCCTCTTGTTGGCCTGTCAACATATTGTTTCAGGAAACCCTCCTGCACACACTGTACAAAAAAACGACCTATCTATTGTACTTGAACTATATCTTTTCCAGTCAATATTTGGAAAGTTAAAGTCTCCCATAATAACTACCCTGTTACTTTCGCTCTTATCCAGAATCATCTTCGCCATCCTTTCCTCTACATCCCTAGAACTATTAGGAGGCCTATAAAAAACTCCCAACAGGGTGACCTCTCCTTTCCTGTTTCTAACTTCAGCCCATACTACCTCGGAAGAAGAGTCCCCATCTAGCATCCTCTCCGCCACCGTAATACTGCTCTTGACTAGCAGCGCCACACCTCCCCCTCTTTTGCCTCCTTCTCTGAGCTTACTAAAACACCTAAACCCCGGAACCTGCAACATCCATTCCTGTCCCTGCTCTATCCATGTCTCCGAAATGGCCACAACATCGAAGTCCCAGGTACCAACCCATGCTGCCAGTTCCCCTACCTTGTTTCGTATACTCCTGGCATTGAAGTAGACACACTTCAAACCACCTACCTGAACACTGGCCCCCTCCTGCGACGTCAAATCTGTGCTCCTGACCTCTATACTCTCATTCTCCCTTACCCTAAAACAACAATCCAGGTTCCCATGCCCCTGCTGCATTAGTTTAAACCCCCCCCAAAGAGCACTAACAAATCTCCCCCCCAGGATATTTGTGCCCCTCAGGTTCAGATGTAGACCATCCTGTCTGTAGAGGTCCCACCTTCCCCAGAAAGAGCCCCAGTTATCCAGAAATCTGAATCCCTCCCGCCTGCACCATCCCTGTAGCCACGTGTTTAAATGCTCTCTCTCCCTATTCCTCATCTCACTATCACGTGGCACGGGCAACAACCCAGAGATAACAACTCTGTTTGTTCTAGTTCTGAGCTCCCATCCTAGCTCCCTGAAAGCCTGCCTGACATCCTTGTCCCCTTTCCTACCTATGTCGTTAGTGCCAATGTGGACCACGACTTGGGGCTGCTCCCCCTCCCCCTAAGGACCCGGAAAACACGATCCGAGACATCACGTACCCTTGCACCTGGGAGGCAACATACCAAACGTGAGTCTCTCACGCTCCCACAAAATCTCCTATCTGTGCCCCTGACTATAGAGTCCCCAATTACTAATGCTCTGCTCCTCTCCCCCCTTCCCTTCTGAGCAACAGGGACAGACTCCGTGCCAGAGGCCCGTACCCCATGGCTTACCCCTGGTAAGTCCCCCCCCCCACAAGTATCCAAAGCGGTATACTTGTTTCTCAGGGGAACGACCGCAGGGGATCCCTGCACTGACTGCTTTTTCCCAGTCCCTCTTACAGTTACCCACCTATCTCCAATCTTTGGTGTAACTAATTCCCTGAAGCTGCTATCTATGACCCCTTCTGCCTCCCAAATAATCCGAAGTTCTTCCAACTCCAGCTCCAATTCCCTAACTCGGTCTTGGAGGAGCTGGAGATGGCAGCACTTCCTGCAGGTAAAATCAGCAGGGACACTAACTGCATCCCTCACCTCAAACATCCTGCAGGAGGAACATTGCACTCCCTTCCCTGCCATTCCTCTAACTTTCTACCAAGATCTGGCTAACAACTAAATTAAATTTTTATAAAAAATAATAATAATATAATAAAATATGGTACTTACCTCAGACCAATGGGTTTTATTATTAGGTAGAGGAGGAGGGCGGGTGGGAGACACTACACGTGTAGTGTCTCGGGTTTCCTCTCCGCCAGAATTTATTGGTGAGGGTCTTCCCAGACGTCCGCGGGTCGACTTCCTGTTCCCGCCTAAAACACTAATTTTAAAAAAAAAAAGAAATTCTCAGCTCCTGCTGAAATTGACTAACCAGCCAGCTCCACTCCCGCCGAAATCGACTGGCCTGCCCCTGCAAAGACAAGTGCTTTTAAAGGACAGACTTACCTGTCCTTTTTCTTCAGATTGCCGCAGCCAAGGTGGCCAGACATCCCAGAAGGAATCAAGGCCAATGCAGGCTGGAGCCTGCACCCCATCTGCAGGGGGCCACCGCGCACCCTCAAGACCCAGCCGCTAATCAGGCTGAGGAGGGGCCAGAAGAAGAGACCAGCAATGAGCGAGGGTGTACAGGAGTCGATAGTCCTACAATGAGCTCATGAACAACATGTGCCACAGGAGACTGTGTCTCAGCAGGAAGACAGTGCGGAACCTGTCCCGCGTCCTCATGGACACCCTGTGGGGGAGAAGGAAACCTGCTGCCGGTGGCCATGAAGGTCACGGCAGCCCTTAATCTTTACGCCAATGGGTCATTCCAGGGCTTGAGTGGGGACCTGTGCGGTATTTCACAGTCATCAACCCACAAGTGTACCAGGAGGTGACAGATGCTCTGTATGCCCGGGCATCAGACTACATCACCTTCAACCTAAACCAGGCCCACCAAGATGCCCAGCCTGCAGGATTTGCTGTCATTGCCAGGATGCCCCAGGTCCAGGGGGCCATCGATGGCACGCATGTCACCCTACAAGCACCTGGGGCATCAGGGGGTGCCCTATATTAACAGCAAGGGGTTCCATTCCCTAAATGTCCAGGATCATGTGTGCACGCTATTCTGGGAGCGTGCATGACAGCTAATCCTGGGGCATTCGAGATCCCGGTGTCTTCAAGGACCACCCCAGGATAACGGGTTGGCTCATGGTGGACAAGGCATACCTGCTGAGGTCATGGCTGGTAACGCCAGTGCAGAGGCCTGAGACCAAGGTGGAAACACGTTACACAGTGAGGCCCACGCTGCCACCCGTTCTGTCACTGTACGGTGCAATGAGGTGCTGAAAGTGCGGTTCCACTGCCTGGCTTGCTGTGGTGGTGCACCGCAATACAACCCACGGAGATGGTTGCTGTGCCCTCCACTACATGGCACAGCAGCGGGGCGACATGCCGGGTGATGAGGAGCAGCTTGCGGCCTTGTTTGAGGAGGAGGAAGAGCAGGAGGACCAGGAGCGGCTGGAAGAAGAACCCAAGCAGTAAGCGGAGTATTAGGACAGGCGGCAGCAAGGATCCGGCTGGTTAGGAGGACCTGGGTGGCCCTCATAGTCTCTAGATTTGCATGAGACGCGGCTGTGTGTCCGTCAGCCCTACGCCACCACGCCTTGTCCTCCAGATCACATCATCCCTTTCCCAATCTCCAGCCTCCCTCTCTCCAAGGGTCTATGGTACATGACACCAAGGTGATGGGCCTGTCAGCTGGTCACTATTCAAGACAGGAGGGTGATGCCCACTCGCTGTGAGGAAGGTTGAGGTGCTCCTCTGGTTTTGATTAAGTCTGACTCCTGCCTTTCCTCTGACACTGTTCTCACAGTCAACCTCATAATGGAGTCTGCATCAAGAGCTAATTACTTTGGACCACTGTGGTGGGGTGGGAATGTGTGTGTTTGCAGTCCAGGATGTCCATCACTGTGGGTTCTCCATGATCTCATCAGTGCTGTTTCTTGGAGGACCTGCAGCAGGGGCCGACTCAAGGTGAGGAGAGAGATCCCCCTTGTTAGGAATATTAAAATGACCGCGGTGTTACATGTTTCAGGTGTAAAATGCTTTACTGGTGAACATTTTAATGTGACAATTATCCAAATACTGACCTCAGCAGTGCCCACTCCCACTCCTCACTCTTCTTGATCCTCCGTGTGATGTGTTGGGTGCTCTGGATCCGTGGAACACATACAGACCACCAACAGCTTTGTCTACAGGAATAGTGGAGAAGACTGGAGGATAGCAAATGTTGTCCCCTTGTTCAAGAAGGGGAGTAGAGACAACCCCGGTAACTATAGACCAGTGAGCCTCACTTCTGTTGTGGGTAAAATCTTGGAAAGGTTGATAAGAGATAGGATGTATAATCATCTGGAAAGGAATAATTTGATTAGAGATAGTCAACACGGTTTTGTGAAGGGTAGGTCATGCCTCACAAACCTCATTGAGTTCTTTGAGAAGGTGACCAAACAGGTGGATGAGGGTAAAGCAGTTGATGTGGTGTATATGGATTTCAGTAAAGCATTTGATAAGGTTCCCCACGGTAGGCTACTGCAGAAAATACGGAGGCATGGGATTCAGGGTGATTTAGCAGTTTGGATCAGAAATTGGCTAGCTGGAAGAGGACAAAGGGTGGTGGTTGATGGGAAATGTTCAGCCTGGAGTCGAGTTACTAGTGGTGTACCACAAGGATTTGTTTTGGGGCCACTGCTGTTTGTCATTTTTATAAATGACCTGGAGGAGGGCGTAGAAGGATGGGTGAGTAAATTTGCAGATGACACTAAAGTCGGTGGAGTTGTGGACAGTGCGGAAGGATTTTACAAGTTACGGAGGGACATAGATAAGCTGCAGCGCTGGGCTGAGAGGTGGCAAATGGAGTTTAATGCAGAAAAGTGTGAGGTGATTCATTTTGGAAGGAATAACAGGAAGACAGAGTACTGGGCTAATGGTAAGATTCTTGGCAGTGTGGATGAGCAGAGAGATCTTGGTGTCCATGTACATAGATCCCAGAAAGTTGCCACCCAGGTTGAGAGGTTGTTAAGAAGGCGTACGGTGTGTTAGCCTTTATTGGTAGGGGGATTGAGTTTCGGAGCCATGAGGTCATGTTGCAGCTGTACAAAACTCTGGTGCGGCCACATTTGGAGTATTGCATGCAATTCTGGTCGCCGCATTAGAGGAAGGATGTGGAAGCATTGGAAAGGGTGCAGAGGAGATTTACCAGAATGTTGCCTGGTATGGAGGGAAGATCTTATGAGGAAAGGCTGAGGGACTTGAGGCTGTTTTCGTTAGAGAGAAGAAGGTTAAGAGGTGACTTAATTGAGGCATACAAGATGATCAGAGGATTGGATAGAGTGGACAGTGAGAGCCTTTTTCCTCAGATGGTGATATCTAGCACGAGGGGACATACCTTTAAATTGAGGGAAGATTGATATGAGACAGATGTCTGAGGTAGGTTCTTTACTCAGAGAGTAGTAAGGGCGTGGAATGCCCTGCCTGCAACAGTAGTGGACTCGCCAACACTAAGGGCATTCAAATGGTCATTGGATAGACATATGGATGATAAGGGAATAGTGTAGGTGGGCTTTAGAGTGGTTTCACAGGTCGGCACAACATCGAGGGCCGAAGGGCCTGTACTGCGCTGTAATGTTCTATGTTCCAACACTTAAAATAGTACAACACTATTTTATTAAGCTAGAAACTGTTGAACATACTTTCACTGTGGGTTAACATGGTGTTAGATTAAACTAAAGACCTATGCCTGTCCTAACCAGTCTATGCACTCAGCACATGGTGAAGATCTGTGCTGTAAGCTGTAAGCTCTGTCCTTCTGAGAAGCTGCATCCCGAATGAGCGGGAAAACTGATGCCCTCTGTCTTTATAGTTCATGTGTTCGAACTGGTGCTTGGCTGTGGTGTTGTATGTGTTGATTGGTCTTGCTGTGTGTCCATCAGTGTGTGTGTCTGCACCATGGTGTATACTATGCTACTGGTGTATACTATGATATCCCCCCTTTTATAAAAAATGTATGTGTGTGGCAATAAATAATGTGTGGTGAGAATGGTCCGAACTATGTGTGGGGTGCGAAGACATATTTACAGGACTACGTACATGAGAACTAAGCTATTTAAATGGGTAAGGTGTCTGGTGCAGAGAAGCAGTATGCAACAAGAGTAACGAGATCAACACTATATACAAGCCAGGGAAACGATCAAACAAAGCAACAAAGCAATTCAGAGAGTCCATAAATTCGAAAAGTTCATAAATTAAGTCTCTGAGGTGGGCGACGAGTTCTTGTTGACCGCCTCAAGGGTGGGTCGAGAGCCGCCAGTTCAGGAGCGGGCAGGACTGCGTCAGAGTCAGGGGGATGCAGAGTGACAGGGAGCTCTGCATAGTCCATGGCAGGGTCAGCAGGAGGGCGAGGCGACACTGGAGGATCACGTGGTGAGCGTGGAACGAGACGAAGGGCGCGTCGATTGCGGCGCAGAATAGAGCCATCCGGTAGACGAACCAGGAACGAGCGGGGGGCCACCTGCCGAAGGACAACAGTGGTTGCAGACCACCCACCATCCGGAAGATGGACGCGGACGTTGTCATCTGGAGCCAGAGCAGGGAGACCAGCTGCACGGGAGTCATGAGCCGCCTTGTGCTGTGCACGAGACAGCTGCATCCGGCGGAGGACCGGAACGTGGTTGAGGTCTGGGACATGGATGGGCGGCAGCGTCATCCTCAGGTTGCGCGTCATGAGTAACTGGGCTGGTGACAGGCCAGTGGACAGTGGAGCGGAGCGATAGGTCAGCAAGGCGAAGTAGAAATCAGACCCAGCATCGGCAGCCTTGCATAGCCGTTTGACGCTATGTACTCCCTTCTCTGCTTTGACGTTGGATTGGGGGTACAGGGGACAGGACGTCACATGGGCAAAATTATACCGCCTGGCATAGTTGGACCATTCTTGGCTGGCGAAGCAGGGGTCATTCTCCGACATAACCATGAGCGGAATGCCGTGTTGAGCAAAGGTTTCTTTACAGGCACGAATGACTGCAGACGAGGTGAGGTTGTGCAACCGTATCACCTCCGGGTAATTCGAAAAGTAGTCCACGATCAGACATAGTCTCTACCCAGTGCGTGGGACAAGTCGATGCCCACCTTGGTCCATGGTGACATGACCAACTCATGGGGCTGCAGGGTCTCACGTGGTTGGGCCGGTTGGAAGCGCTGACAAGTGGGGCAGTTGAGCACTGTGTTGGCTATGTCCTCATTAATGCCGGGCCAGTACACTGCCTCTCGGGCCCGTCGGCGGCACTTTTACACGCAAAGGTGGCCCTCGTGTAGTTGTTCCAGGACAAGCTGGCGCATGCTATGCGGGATGACAATGCGGACCAGTTTTAGAAGGACCCCGTCTACTACCGCCAGATCATCTCTGACATTAGAGAACTGCGGGCATTGGCCCTTGAGCCACCCATCCGTTAGGTGGCGCATGACACGCTGTAGCAAAGGGTCAGCCGCCGTCTCGCGGCGAATTTGGGCGAGGCGTTCATCCGTGGCAGATAGATTGAAGGCCGCGAATGCCACATGGGTGCCAACTTGGCAGACAAATCCGGCTGGGTCACATGGAGTGTTGACTGCCCTGGAGAGAGTGTCCGCAATGATGAGGTCTTTGCCTGGGGTGTATACCAGCTGGAAGTCGTATCGCCGGAGCTTGAGAAGAATACGCTGGAGGCGAGGCGTCATGTCGTTCAAGTCTTTCTGTATTATATTGACCAGCGGGCGATGGTCGGTCTCGACGGTGAATTGAGGAAGTCCGTAGACAGAATTGTGAAACTTAACCACACCAGTCAGAAGGCCCAGGCACTCCTTTTCTATCTGCTCCGTGGGGGTCATCTCACGTGACGCATATGCAACGGGGGCCCATGATAAGGCCTCATCGCGTTGAAGGAGCACTGCCCCAATGCCGGATTGACAGGCATCGGTCAAAATTTTGGTCTCCTTTGCTGGATCAAAGAAAGCTAAGACTGGGGCCGTGGTCAGTTTTGCCTTGAGTTCTCTCCATTTGCGCTCGTGGGCAGGGAGCCATTGGAAGTCTGTCGTCTTCCTGACCAGGTTCCTGAGAGCCATGGTATGAGGCAAGGTTAGGGATGAATTTCCCTAAAAAACTGACCATCCCAGAAATCGGAGGACCGCCTTCTTGTTCTCTGGTGTTTTCATAGCTGTGATGGCAGCTACCTTGTCCGCATCCGGCTGCTCACCCAACTGGGAGATGTGGTCCCCGAGGAACTTAAGTTCTGTCTGATCAAAAGAGCATTTGGCCCTGTTGAGGTGGAGGCCATGCTCATGTATACGTCTGAATACGCGCTGGAGGCGACTAACATGCTCCTGCGGGGTGGTGGACCAAATGATTATGTCATCGACATAGACGCGAACACCTTCAATACCTTCCATCATTTGTTCCATAATCCTATGGAACACTTCTGATGCCGGGATGATCCCAAACGGCATCCTGTTGTAACAATATCTTCCAAAGGGGGTGTTAAACGTGCAGAGTATCCTGCTGGATTTATCGAGCTGGATTTGCCAGAATCCTTTTGAGGCGTCGAGTTTGGTAAAGAGCTTGGTGCGCGCCATCTCACATGTGAGCTCTTCGCGCTTGGGAATTGGATAGTGCTCTCTCATAATATTGTGATTGAGATCCTTGGGATCAATGCAAATTCTCAATTCGCCGGAAGGCTTTTTTACTCATACCATGGAACTGACCCAGTCGGTCGGTTCCGTGACTTTGGAAATCACTCCTTGGTTCTAGAGGTCCTGCAGCTGCTGCTTGAGGCGATCCTTCAGGGGTGCTGGGACCCTGCGAGGTGCGTGCACCACAGGCATGGCATTCGGTTTTAATAAAATCTTGTAGGTGTACGGGAGCGTGCCCATGCCCTCGAAGACGTCGTGGTACTGGGTGATAATGGCGTCAAGCTGCGCCCTGAAGTCAGTGTCCTGAAAGGCAGACGCGTCAGCAGGAGAGAGAGGGTGAACTCTCTGAACTAGGTTCAACAGCTTGCATGCCTGCGCGCCAAGCAGGGAGGCTTTCGAGGAGCCCACGATTTCTAAGGGAAAGATGGCTTTGCGTGACCTGTGCGTCACTTCACGTTGGCACGAGCCGCTGGCAGCAATGGCATTGCCATTATAATCTGATAGCTGGCAGGCTGATGGCAGGATGACTGGTTTGACCCGAAGGCTTGAGGTCAGAGCGTGCAATGAGATTGGCGGAGGCACCAGTGTCCAGGCGGAATCGTATTTGGGACCGGTTGACCGTAAGGGTGGCACACCACTCATTGTCTGGATCGATGCTGTATACCGATAGAGGCTGGATTCTTTGCTTCGGGGACACCCTGTATTTTGTAATGATACCGACTCGAAAAGGTGCCTTCGGGTCCTTGGTGTCAATATAGGGTAGCAGGTCCGAATCGGGCTCGGTGACCGTGGGTTGAATGGCCCGGACATTCCTGCGAGGCTGGCTGGAGCGATGAGAGTTGGCAGGCTGAGCTGATCTGCATAAAGCAGCATAGTGGCCAAGTTTGCCACATCGCAGGCATCGTCGGGATTTGGCAGGACATTGCTGCTTTAAGTGGACGGAGCCACAGTTCCCGCACGTTGTAGCGTCAGTACGTTCACTGCGCCACCGCGCCTGCGCAGTGCGGTCCTCCATGGTGCGCGCCTGCGCAGCACGTTCGTCAACGTCGCCGTCCCCTCGTTCGATTGACACAAGCGCGGGAGTCCGCAAAAAGCGCGCGAAATGGCCGCCCTCATCCAGGCTGAGGCCCTAGAGTTGCTCAATTGCTTGGACCCGTTCCGCCTCGTGGGGACCTTGCCGCGCCATTTCAGCCGCTTGGATGTGGGAATACCGACTAGTGGCGTGTTCGTGTAGCACGCAGGTCTCGATGGCGGTCGCTAGGGTGAGCTGCTTTACCGTGAGGAGCTGCTGGCGTAGGGGGTCCGACTGAACACCAAAAACAATCTGGTCGCGTATCATGGAGTCAGAGGTGGACCCGTAATTACAGGATTGCGCAAAGATGCGGAGGTGGGTGAGAAAGGACTGGAAAGGTTCATCCTTACCCTGCAAACGCTGTTGGAATACGTAGCGTTCGAAACTTTCATTCACCTCGATGTCGCAGTGACTGTCAAACTAAAGGAGGACCGTCTTGAATTTTGATTTATCTTCACCATCAGCAAAGGTGAAAGAATTGAAAATGTGGATGGCATGTTCCCCGGCCGTGGATAGGAAGAGAGCGATCTTCCTGGTGTCCGAGGCAGCTTCCCGGTCTGTGGCTTCAAGGTAGAGCTGGAAGCGTTGTTTGAATATCTTCCAGTTGGCCCCTAGGTTACCGGTGATGCGGAGCGGCGGCGGCGGGCGGACGCTGTCCATTTTGCAGGATGGCTGTATGCTGGTGGAAGGCAGATCACTTACAGGTAGGTCTAAGAAGTTCTAACATCCCTCAACTACTGGTACCATGATGTGTTGGGTGCCCTGGATCCGTGGAACACATACAGGTCACCAACAGTTAAAATAGTGCAACACTATTTTATTAAGCTAGAAACTGTTGAACATACTTTCACTGTGGGTTAACACGATGTTAGATTAAACTAAAGACCTATGCCTGTCCTAACCAGTCTATGCACTCAGCACATGGGGAAGATCTGTGCTGTAAGCTCTGTCCTTCTAAGAGGCTGCATCCCGAATGAGCGGGAACTCTGATGCCCTCTGTCTTTATAGTGAGTGTGCTCTAACTGGTGATTGGCTGCGGTGTTGTGTGTGTTGATTGGTCCCGCTGTGTGTCCATCAGTGTGTGTGTCTGCACCATGATATACTGGCGTATATTATGACACCATGATCTAGTGCTACGTCGGGCTGTGTCCCCAGGATGCACATCGGCTGTGGGGGCAGCCTGCAGCTTCCGCACCCGCTGACCTTTGATGCCCTTGGCGGTCATCCTCTGGAGGGCCTAGTGCCGCCTTTCCGTCCTGTTCTGCCTCGAAGTGCGCTGGTGTCAGGAGGAGGGGATTCAGAAGGACTGGAGACTGCCTGAGTCTCATTGAAAGGCTTCGGGATGGGCTCCAGGGCTTCCCTCTCCCTGACCGTGCCCGTAGGGTCCTGGGTGACTCCATGGAACAGAGGAGCAGCTGGAATGAGCTCTAGAAGCCTCTGTGTCATCTGGCGATGCCAATCCTGGAGGCCCCCCCCATTGGCTGCACCATGGTGTTGAAACCCTCAACGATGGGCTTCTGTGACGGGGCCAAGCTCTGGAGTGCCTCGGCAATGTCCACCCATGTCTGGGACATGTCCCTCGTCGAGTGAAACATGATGTTAAAGCCCTTAGTAATGTTCGTCAGAGACTGAGCCATGCCTTGGACACCACCACTCATGACTAGGACATGGTGCTCCAGGATTTCGACAGCGGTCACCACCCTAACAGTGTTGGCCTGGGTGCCACGCATTCTCAGCACCATCAACGTCGCTGACACCCCCCCCCCCAAATCTCACTGCTCTGGCTTGTCTTCTGTACAAGCTCAGGGAGAACCTTCTCCAGAGGCCCGACATCTGGCTGGGGCCCAGCTGCGTGCTGGGCTCCAGTAGATCTCTGACTGCTGTCACCCTTGGATGTTCCTGCCCCCACCTGATGAGCATCAGTATCTGTGCGGTGCTCACCAGAATGTGACCCAGAGGCCTGTCCACTAATGCCGCCAACCAAGGTGTGTGTCTCTGAGCTGGTGCAAAGTGTAGGTGATAGCTGTGATGGTGGCCGGAATTGAAGGGTGGCAGTCGGGACTGATGCCAGGAGGAGAGAGGTGGTAACTTATCCTTGCAGCTCGCAGGAGGTCATTCATCTCCTTCCTACATTGGACAGTGATTCTCCTGGTCATGTTGCCCGCACTCACTGCAGCTGCCACTGCCTCCCAGGTGACATTTGTCACCGTGCTGCTGGTTCCCCCACCGCCTCGGGGGTACAGGGTGATCCGCCTCTCATTCACAGTGTCTGGAAACCTGGCCTGATCGGCACCCACAAATCGAGGAGCAGGTCTCTGCGCTGCCAGCCTCCTGGTTTGACTGGGAGTGAGTACTGAGGGACAAAAAAATGATGCTCCCCCTTTATTAGTAGTGAACTGCTGAGCCCCAAGTCGGGCGAATCAGATGATGGCGTGTTTCACTTGGTGGCGTGTTTCACTTGGTAGCTTGTGTTTTGCACTAAGTGTGGGTGAATACCGATCTCCACCGTATCATTACAGCCAACACTAACCACTCCGCAAAACCCGCTTCTCTCTCACATTTCAGGACCTGTCAGCAGAGGTTTAATAATTTGTAAACTCACTTATTTTTCCTTGCTAATTTTCTTATTTACCTTCACTCCCAAGGTCATTGAACTCTTATAGAACGGTCGTTGCATCAGGTGTCAGCCACCCTCAGCCATCCCACTAAAGTGTGTGGATCTGGACATGAGACTATTAAACCAATTGGGAGGGTAGTTTGGTCATCGATACAGGGAGGGAATCACACTCCAGCTTCACTCAATGCCCACAAACACATCTCCAGCAAGGCATGGTGGCTGCAGGAGGGGGGGGGGGGGGGGGGGGGGGGGCGGCTAGCGATCCGGAAAGGGAACTTTCACCAATCTTCCTCTCCATAAACAGGGACATTGTTAGTTTCCCTGTCACGTTTCACATCAGTCAACTGAAGCTTCCCACTCTCTGTCTCAGCTGGTCACAGGACAACCCCGGGAACATGTGAAGTTTGTTTTTCCTGTATTAACCTTATTGGCAGGCTCGCCTTCATTGTTTTTTCTTGTACTTTGTGTGGCGGTGTGTGGTTTGGCATGACTCAGTTTCCCTGCAGATGGCGTAGTGTTCAGTTGATCTGTGTTTGATTATGTGTGTACCTGATCCAGGCTCATCATGCTTGATTAGTTAAGCCTGGGCGCAAAGCAAACAGACACCACAGAAGTTGAACCGTAAGCTTGAGTGCAGGGATTTTGTGATTGAAGATATATTTTAAAACTCTGGTAAGTTCATCTGTTGCACTCTTAGAAACAAGAGTAAACTCTGCATTTTTCTGAGACGTACAAAATATAGAATAGTAAGATAACTTTACAAATCTTATACTTCCGTTCGAGAAGGTCTTGTAGCATGGTGGATAGTGTCCCTATCTCTGGGCCAGAAGCTCCAGGTTCAAGCCCCACTTCAGGACTTGATGGCCCTCAGATAAAGTGTTCATAATGTGTCCAAACCAGCTTCTGACCACGGCAGTAAGAGTGGGAGATTTGTCTGGTCAAGTAGACTCCGGAAGGCCAACTACTGCAGTACTTTGCCAAGTGTAGCCATGAACCAATCCAATGGAAGTCCACAGTTGCCAACGCCCTCTGGGGGAATGGTACCTGTGTCATGTGCGAATACCTTTAAGAAATGGGTGTTTATCAGATAGCTGCAGTGATGTCAGAGTGTGGGTGGAGCTGGGCTGTCTGTCTTTCACTTTCGTTTTTGAGCAGGCAGACACAATGGGTGTGTTTAGTTTAGTTTTGCAGATTGGGAGCTGGATTGAGAGAAACAAGGTGTAATTCTGGTCTGTCTCTGTATGAAAGGAATGTCTTCAGATCACTTGCTAATTTAACAGTGATAACTGCTCTCAGTAGAGAATTTAAACCTGATCTTGGAGTTCAAAAGGGTTTTTTGTCTTATGGATGTTGCAAGGAAAGTATTGTATCTGTGTGGGGATGATTGGTGTTGTTACTTGTTAAGATGTTTACTGTGGGTTTATAAAGTGTTAACTGGTTTCATAGATAAACATTGTCTTAATTTAAAAGTATTTTAGCTCGCTGTTGCACCACACCTGTAAAATAGGCCCATGTGCTCCCCATAATCACAATCTATTATAAGTTGTAGGTCAGGTGAACTCCATGATACACTTTAGGATCTCTAAACCCTGGCCCATTACACCTGGAGGAGGAGGATACTCCAAGTATAGCTCCCCATCCACCGGGAACACACATCAGGCATTGAGTTCCTCCCCTTCCTTCAGTTAAACTCTTCACCAGCCGCATTAACAGCAAATCCAACTGAAGATACAGGCTTGGATTCCGGGGATGCAGCTCCCCAGAATCTTTAAAACAAATCAGACCATCTAAATTGTTAGAAGGGGATCAACAGGGATAGAATCTTAAATATTGAACGAGGTTCTGAAGCAGTGAAAAGTCATTCACTGTCGGATAACCATTCCGGACACAAGCAGAAAATAAACAAAGGCTAACAATCACAGAGAGTATCGATCAATCGCAGAATCATAATTATAGCCAGGACACTCTGCCTAACAACCTTGCTGGGCCATATATCTGTCACACAGATGTTAATGTTAATTTAGAAACCAGTCCCAAATAGATATCAGCTACAGATCGATAGATATCAGTCTTGCCTCAGGGTTCAAGTCCCACTCGGGGACTACAGCACAAGAATCAAACAGGGCACTGCACTGCGGTGCTGAGGGAGTGCTGTACTGTCGGAAGTGCCACTTTTGGGGGAGATGTTAAATTGAGGGCCCACCTGCTTGTTCAGGTCGTCATAGAGTCATAAACGTTTACAGCATGGAAACAGGCCCTCCGGCCCAACTTGTCCATGCTGCCCAGTTTTTAGCACTAAGCTAGTCCCAATTGCCAGCATTTGGCCCATGACCCTCTATACCCAGCTTTCCCATATAACTGCCTAAATGTTTTTTAAAAGACAAATTGTACCCGCCTCTACTATTGCCTCTGGCAGCTCGATCCAGAAACAAAAATTGCCCCTCTGGACCCTTTTGTATCTCTCCCCTCTTACCTTAAACCTGTGCACTCTAGTTTTAGACGCCCCTACGTTTGGGAAAAGATGTTGACTACCTACCTTATTTATGCCCCTCATTATTTTATAGACCTCTATAAGATCACCCCTAAGCCCCCTACACTCCAGGGACAAAAGTCCCAGCCTCTCCTTATAACTCAAACAATCAAGTCCCGGTAACATCCCATTAAATCTTTTCTAGTTTAATAATATCCTTTCTATGATAGTCATAGAAGATCCCAGAGCACCTTCTTGAAGGAGAAGGAGGGAGTTAACCCCAGTGCCTGAGCCTGAAATGTGTCTCTCAAATCGGCTTCACCAGATTACCTGATCATGACCACATTGCTGTTGGATGTACACTGTCATGATATTCATATAACCATATCATTGGGCAATCACACACACACACTGATGGACAGATCAACGGACCAATCAACACACACGCAACATCACAGCCAATCACCAGTGAGAGCACACGCACTATAAAACAGGGAACACCACAGTTCCCGCTCATTCCAGCAGGAGATAGCTCAGAGCACAGAGCTCACAGCGTGCCACTCAGACATACACCATGTGCTGAGTGCCTCTCTAAGATAGTGTTAGGGCTGGGTCCACAGGTTAATGGGTAAAGTAGAACCACAGCCAGAAGTTAACAGTTGTTGTTATCAAGAATAATAAAACAGAGTTGTACCATCTACAACCGTGTTGGTTCGTTTGTGTATCGGAACACCCAACACAACATACATAACATTGGCTGGCACATTTCCTAAATTACAGCAGCGACAACAACTCACATCCACTTCATTGCCCATAGAGCCCTTGGTGAACCTCCAACCGTCCTGGAAAGTGCTGGATAAATGTCAGTGCTCCCTTTCCTTCCTTTCATAGACAGAAGACACTTTGGAAAGCCTCTCCTCCAATTCGCCAGCTCAAACTGAACTTTAACGAGTGCACAAGAATGGAGGGTTAATTGATTACAATTGGCAAGAGCAGCTGAGGCAAATATTGTGTGAAGAGACTCGAGAGAGCATCAAAGCAATTTACCTGTTTCAACAGTCTCACACGGAGGGTGGATTGGGCTAGCTGGCCAATAATGTCTCCGGAACACGCAGCAGCAAACACAGGAACACCGCATACACTTCTGTCACACTGTGGGTCAGATAAATATTAATCAAACCAAAAGCATTAACTTCCTGTTACCTTATGCATAAGGACAAATTTTCAGCCAGTTTCTCGGATTTAATGCTTGTTTATATGGCACCTTTCATGACCTTGGCACTGTACAGCCTCCGAGGCACTTCCAGAGGGCAGTTGCTGCTACATTTTAGGAAATGCAGCAGTCAATCTATGCACGGCAAGAACCCATAAGCGGCAACATGTTAATACTCTTGTTCTCTTCTGACTGAGGAACAGAAGTTGAGAACAATAACTTTTATACAGTTTCATCGAGGGAAATGCCCAAAGGTACTTCACAGAAGTAACATCAAAACAACCGAGCCACAGAAGGAGATGTTCCATAAGGAGTGTAAGTGCAGAATCAGGCCTTTCAGCCCAACCAGTCCGTGCTGATGTTTATGTCCACCCGAACCTCCTCCTACATTTCCTCATCTAAATCTGCCATTGTGACTCTCTATCCCATTTTCAATCACATGTTTGTCTAGCTTCCCCTTAAATGCATCCGCACTATTCACTTCAATCACTCCCTGTGGTGTCAAGTTCGACATTCTCAATCCAATCCCAAGGCAGGCGATGGAGTGTGAAACTAGACACTTATACCTTTCCTGATAATGGGTTTATTCACAGACTTCATTATTACATATATCTGCTTCCTAACTATAGTCTCAGCAGTCACTCTTTATACACCTTTAATAAAAACAATAATTGCTAAATCAAACAAGAATGACAGGCGTGACAACACCGGTAGGGCACTGTAACTAAAATACGACGTCAAAGGGAAACTTAACTGATTAAAGCAAAATGTCATTATTGGGGGTGATGAAGGACCCCAGCCCCATGGTGCCCACCGATCACAGAAGGCCTGAAGCATACCAGTGGAAGTCTCTCTTTATAAATGCTCTGAGTACTTAGTCAAACAATGCGTTCCACCTATATATCTTTCACAATATATATTTTTAAAATAAATTTAGAGTACCCAATTACTTTTTTCCAATTAAGGGGCGCTTTAGTGTGGCCAATCCACCTACCCTGCACATCTTTGAGTTGTGGGGGTGAATGTGCAAACTCCACTGACATGGGGAGAATGTGCAAACTCCACACGGACCCGGAGCCAGGATAGAACCCGTTCCTCAGATCCATGAGACAGCAGTGCTAACCACTATGTCACTTATCTTAACAATATAATTAACATACCATTAACACGCGCCACTCTGGGTAAAGAAGCTCCTTTTGAATTCTTTATTTGATTTCTTGGCAACTCTCTTATGCTGATGCTCGGACAAATGACCAAAAGCTGGGTCCACTAAGTAGGTTGTGAGGAGGGTCGTAAAGGAGGGGAGAGTGTTAGAGAGGCAGAGAGGTTAAGAGGGGATTCCAGAGCTGAGAGCCTTGGCATCTGAAGGCACAGCCATTAACGATGGAGTGATATAAATCGGGAATGCACAAGGTGTCAGAAATGGAGGGCTGAAGGAGGTGACGGAGATGGGGAGGGACGAAGCCATGGCGTGATTTTAACAATATGAGCGTTGCTGGACCGGGAGTCAATATAAGTCAGCAAGCACAAGGGTGATATGTGAACAGGACGTGGTGCGAGTAAGTATATGGGCAGTAGAGTGTTGGATGGTGTCAGGTTTAAGAAGGATGTGGGTGTGGAGCTGTCTGAGGGAGCCCTGTGTCATGATATGCAAAAATGCAACCAATGAACACTCAGAATAGGACACAACCAATCGGCAGTCAGGACACTCAGAGGTGACATCACCACAAGGGGGCATGACATAAACCCTATAAAAGGGATGAGGCACTCACACCCTGCCTCTTTCCACAGACAGACATCTAGAGAGTTAGACAGGGTTGATCAGCAGCATCACACCCCAGCACGTGGCTTAGAGCAAGCTGGTACAGTTAGACTGAGTTACTACAGTTAGATTAGCAGAGAGTCAAACTCATTTGAGAACTGTGTTAATAGTTCAATAAACACATTGAACTCATTTCAGGGCCGGGATTCTCCCCTACCCGGCGGGGTGGGGGCTCCCGGCAGGATGGAGTGGCGGGAACCACTCCGGCGTCGGGCCGCCCCAAAGGTACGGATTTCTCCGCACCTTTAGGGGCCAAACCCTCACCTTGAGGGGCTAGCCCCGCGCCAGAGTGGTTGGCGCGCCGCCGGCTGGCGGGAAAGGCTTTTGGCGCCACGCCAGCCGGGGCTGAAGGGACCTCGCCAGCCTGCAGAAGGCCGCACATGCGCGGGAGTGTCGGCGGCTGCTGATGTCATCCCCGCGCATGCGCAGGGGGGAGTCACTTCCGCATCAGCCATCGCGGAGGCAATGGCCAAGGCGGAAGGAAAAGAGTGCCCCCACGGCACAGGCCCGCCCGCAGGTCGGTGGGCCCCGATCGCAGGCCAGCCCATTGTGGGGGCACCCCCCGAGGCCAGATCGCCCCGCACCCCACCCCCCCAGGACTCCGGAGCCCGCCTGCGCTGCCAGTCCCGCCGGGAAGGTAGGTGGTTTGATTCATGCCTGAGGGACTGGCATGACAGCAGCAGGACTTTGGCCCATCACAGACTGGAGAATCACCGGGGGGCCCGCCGACTGGCGCGGCGCGATTCCCGCCGAATTTCCGGTGCTGGAGAATTCGGCAGCCGGCAGGGGTGAGATTCACAGGGGGTCGGAGAATCCCACCCCAGAGTCTGGAGCATCCTTTAGTTAAGACTGCATCAAGTAGTAGCCTGTGTTATCCGAAGCAGCATAACGCAACACACTGGAATGATCGGACATTCAATTGTCTTAGTCATTGCGAAAACAATAATGTAGCTTTTGAATAATAGTGCAAGTTATGAACATGTTGGTGAGCTGTGGTGTTAAATCCCTCTTCTCACCCCTTCCGTCTCAATGCTTTCAGTGTGGATGCGTCCCTTCCAGCACTGTGTGGAGATCTATTCAGGTATGCCAGGTGTTGTGTGCCATGCGCCATTCCATTCTTTGTTTGGTAAGAAAGAAAGAAAGACTTGCATTTCTATAATGACTTTCACAATCTTAGATGTTCCAAAGCACTTTACAGCCAATGAAGTACTCATGAAGTGTAGTCACCGTTGTGATGTAAAACATTTGCCAGCCAACATGCACACAGCAAGATCCCATAAATAGCAGCGTGTTTACAATCCGTTTCCAGAAGTGTCGATTGAAGTGGAACTATTGGCCAGGACACCAGGGAGAACTCCACTGATCTTCTTCAAGTTAGTGCTATGGGATCTGTTGTGTTAGGTACACTTGTCTAACACTGGCTGCAACAGGATGCAACTTAGATCAGAAAGATACTCCAGACCTTGAAGTTCAATCAGGTTTATTGAACTAATAGCACAGTTAGCACAGTTCTCTGTGAGTTCGACTCTCTGCTAACTTAAGTGTGGTTACTCTGTCAGACTGAATCAGACCTTAGCCACGTGGAGGCGTGAGATTGCAACAACACCCTTGACTGACTCTCTAGATGTTCATCAGTGGAAAGAGGCGGAGTGTGAGTGCCTCGTGTCTTTTATAGTCAGATTCCACCCCGGAGTGTCCTGCCTGCTGATTGGTCATGTCCTGTTCTCTGTGTCCATTAGCTGCTTGTCTGTATATCATTGTGTGTGCGCCTGCATATCATGACAGGATCTTCTACATCCTCCCGAGAGAGGTGACAAGGTCTCGGTTTCAGATATAGTCTGAAATCCAGCAGTTTTGGCGGGGCAGCACTAGGTTTTGCGCCAAAGTTTCTGGAGCAGGGTTTGAACCCACAACCTTCTGACTGGGGGAACGAGAGTCGACTGACTGAACCAAGCTGCATCCTCCAGCAAAACCATCACCATCTCCGTGCAAGGGTCAGCGCTGAACCATTGCAAATATTCAGCCTCCTGATTAGAAGATCTTGCACGTTCCTTAACTTCCCCCACTTATATTTTTGCAAGCGAGTGCAAGGAGCTAAAGCCAGCGGCTTCAAAAAAATCCACAGAACTGCCAATTCCCCGCCACACTCCAGGCCGCTGTTTGCCTGCACAGCAGCAGACTTCCCCTCACTGAGCAGAAATTTAGTTTGAGGCAGAAAATTGTCCACTACATAGACAGCATTTGCAGAAAATGTGATGAAAAACATTAAATCTTAGTGACTGGAGCCCTGTGCAATCCAGATTAGAGACCTGTGGTTGCAGCAATCTCTGAACTCCCTTTTGACCCTCAAGCAAGTTCAAATAAACAGACGGGTGGGTGAAATCGAACATGCTTGTTGAACACTTTCAGGGTCCGAAGTGAAATGCTTTACAGCAAGTGTCAGTGCACTTCTCTGTAGAAAAGAGTCAGCAGCGCAAGGTCATCCTGGGATTCGGCAGCCAGCAGAATGAATTTGATGCTCTGGGAAAAGTGCAAAACGGGGTATCGAACGATGCGTGAGCCTGATGAGGAGAGAATTACATGGAGTGTCCAGGGCAGAAACTGGACATTCAGCCCGTCAGATGTTTATGTTCCACCTGACCCTCCCCTGTCCCCTCTTCAACTCACCCCAACAGTCCATCCTTCTATTCCTTTCTCCCTCATGTACTTCCCTAGCTTCCCCTTCACTGCCTCTGTGCCCGATCTGTCTCTACCCATTCCTGTGGCAGTGCGTTACACGGTCTCACCACTATCTGGGTTAAAGATGTTCCTCCTGAATTTGCTCTTGTACTTCATTGAGCCTAACCTATATTTATAGCCTTTTGCGCACCCGCAAGTTTATTCGCTCCACCATTGGCTTTCATCTGCCAAGGACCCAGGCTCTGGAATTCCTCCCCTGCACCTCTCCACCTCTCTACCTGTCTCTCCCCTTCTTTGAGACATTCCTTGAGGCCTCCCTTTAAACAAAATTTTGATCATCTGTCCCGAAATGTTTATCTGCGGATTGGCACCAAAGATGTTCTCCTCGTTGGCTCTTCCGAAGCGCCGTGGGATGTTTTTCTCCGTGGACCGTGGCTATATAAATGCAAAAATAAAAGCAAAATACCGCAGCCGCTGGAAATCTGAAATAAAAACAGAAAGGTGCAGGAAAAGCTCAGCAGGTCTGGCAGCATCTGCAGAGGGAGAAGCGGAGTTAACGTTCTGGGTCCGTGAGAGAGTCATATTGGACTGGAAACACGTTAACTCTGTTTTCCTCTCCACAAATGCCGCCAGACCTGCTGAGTTCCCCCCCCCCCCCCCCCAACCACCACCACCCCCTCCAACATTTTCTGCTGTATAAATGCAAGTTGTTGTTGCCTTTGTCAGCCCCACAAATGGGGGCATCTTCTCGATGTCTGCAGTAGGTTGAAGGTAGACACCAAGTTGATGCGAGCAAGCCTGATAACAATGAATGGATACAGTGGGATAAAAGGTTTAATCACTGGCGTTACCATCTTTTATCAGTGGCGTCCTGCACAATAGATTAAGCAGATCAAGGTGGTTTGCATATCCAGGTACGTAAACATCTCCTAAGACATTGTTGGGACATTCCTATCTCTGTTCTTTTAATACGAACAGTGTCTGAATACTCATTGTATCTACATTATTATATTGTGTCCTGCAGACCAGTGGAGGTGATGCATGCTCTGTCACATAATTTAATGGATCCAATCGTTTGAAATTGCTCGTTTTCTAAAGCATTGTAGATTGTTTCAGGGATAATTGGTGTAATGAGTATTGCCTAAACCAAATGTTCTCTTAGCAAATTGGTTACTTGCATCCCTAAAGCAGTCTTATCTCTCACCCTGCCTCTGGAGCCCCACTGCACATTGTTTACTGTACTCTATCAAAGCCCTGTTCTCCGCAATTGAATGAATAAAATACTGCGGTTTTCCCACATTGACTGACTGAAATAAAATAATCTATGATGCATGAACAAGTCTAAATGAAATAATAATATCCTTAGTGGTGAAAAATAGATTGGTAATGCAGTAATTGAGCAGATTTATTGCCATCTCCGTGAGGTGGCCTGCCGAAACAGTCTGCTATTTTATTTAATCTCATATCACAGGAATTATTGGCTGGTAATCCATTGTTAAACATCATTTAGAGTGATGGATGAAAATGTCAGCGTTCTCAACATAATCAATTCATATCTCATTAGCACATATTATTTATGATTCTCATAATAAGACCTGCAGGGGTCTCCAGGGGGATTGGGGGGGGGGGGGGGGGAGGAGAGAGAGATGGAAATCTCAGCTGCCGTTGGAATGAAATGAGAAATACTGTAGCTTATAAGTTAATAACTGCATATATAAAAATGTGTCCCCACAGTATTGATTGCGCTCACCATTTCACAGATGAGCAGGGCCTACCTCACTTCTGGCCGAAGCCAATCGGAGAGGCAGCACTTCTCCTGCGCAGAGCAAACGGAATGGAGCTTAAACCGCAAATCATTGAAATAAAAAAGCATTTAAAGTAACAACATTAACAAAAGGAAAACCCATTAAGTTGATTACAGAGCACGGATTAATATTTGAAGAGAAGCGTGTCTTTATTCCATCACAATTGGCTACGAGCCTGTGAAGGAATGCTCTTTTGCATAATATATATATGTATTATATGAAGATGGATTAGTATATTATTCCAACTGTATAATGATTTAGATTTAAGGGATTTACTTTTGTTGCAGTACACTACCTCCATGGGGCAGACCAATGAGAAACCAGCCTTGATTCATGGGCCAAATGCTGCTGAAGGCACAGCAGTAATCATGGTCACAGTGTCAGAGACTGCCTCAATTAAAGTGCGTTTGCGAATCATTTGTTGCTCCAGCTTATAGGCATCAATAAAGGAAAATGAGTAATAAATGAGTGTCAGGAGGAACAAAGGATCAGCTCATATTTCAGAGGAAAATGAAGACAAAATGTGGCTTTTATTTGGTTGCAAAATTCCCATTAACTGCCTCGCTGACAGTGCTGGGGTATGGGGGCGGGGGCGGGGGCGGGGGCGGGGGGGCGGGGGGGCGGGGGGGGGGTGGGGGGGGGGTGATGTGGAGCTGGATCAATAGGTGGCTGGTTACAGAAAACAGCTTCTTTGCTGCTCAGTAGCCGAGGCAGAAAGGGAACTTGTCATATTGTGATCTTTATCAGGTAATCTCCATTACACTGGTGTTATGATCCATGGGTATGTAGGCGTGCTTCAGCATATTGCTGCTTCACTGAATGTCTTTATATGATGGTTACAAATTTACAAATCGCTAAATGATTTTACATTCAATCAGCCCTTGCCAACTTTATTTATTTTTTTCCCTTCCCGAGCTGAGTTTCTAGATAGGGAGCCTGGAGACAGAGCAAGAGGCTCTGATTGACTTCTGCATTCCTCATCATTGATAAACTAATTGCACATGTTACCAGCCTGCCTTATCCCTCAGCTGTTTTATTCACTATCCATTAATCTGTGACAAGTGCTAGTCTAATTCTGAAGAGGTGCGATGACCTTCAGTTGGACCCACATACCTGATTCACTGTCGCCATTTCATGACTGATGCTATAACCGGACTCTTCCGGCCGTTAATGCCCCGTTGACGGTGATCCCCCGCCGCCAGGGCGCGTAGACAGGAAACCCTGTGGAACAGCGGGGTCACAGCCAATGGCAGGCAGCCTCCGCCGCCGTGAAACTGGCCGTGTTCGGGGAGGGGGGCAAGAAATGGGTGGCACAGTGGCACAGTGGTTAGCACTATTGCTTCACAGGGTCCAAGGTTCGATTCCCGGCTTGGGTCACTGTCTGTGTGGAGTCTGCACATTCTCCCCGTGTCTGCGTGGGTCTCCTCCGGGTGCTCTGGTTTCCTCCCACAAGTCCCGAAAGACGTGCTTGTTAGGTAAATTGGACATTCTGAATTCTCCCTCAGTGTACCCGAACAGGCGCTGGAGTGTGGCGACTAGGGGATTTTCACAGTAACTTCATTGCCGTGTTAATGTAAGCCTACTTGTGACACTAATAAAGATTATTATTATTAAAAGCCTGCCCAGAATATTCAACATTAGCACCTTTATGGTTTACTAATACTCTGAAATCACATAAAAATGTCCATTACCAGTTATTCTTATTGGTGCACCATTGACTTTTAATAAATCGTTAAAAGTATCGGGATTAAAGTCATCAGATCACGTGGACCGCCAGCAGGAGTGTTCCGCAGATGAATTCACCTTGACAACTTCCGTACAATGCATACTGCAAAGGTTCTTTCTGCTCTTAGCTTGTAAATATTAATTACTATATAACCATTTGACAAAAAAGCTTGACTTCTATTTCTATCTCACAAAGAAAGTTGCTGACCCTATAATTAGGGGTGTGCAGTCAAATGTATCAAAGAAGCTGAACACAGTCACACATAATGTAAACATTAAGGCACTATTTTACAAGCTCAAGCCTATAACTCAAACTCACACACCTTCTCATTGGCAAGGAATTAAATCCAAAGACATTAACTGGTCCTGTATGTCATTTATATACATTTATATATATGTATAAATAACCACTGTAACATGATGGTCAATGTTTGTTTTATTTCACTAGAATTGCCTTTGTTACTTCACAGTATCATTTTTCATTATCATCCCTCTTCAACCTGTTTCTCACTGTCATTTGCCATTTTAACCTAACAAAGAAGCATCAATATTTTCATTGATTGGCTGAGTTCCGTGGCCGATTTGTAATCATCACAGGACATGACATTGTTGAGCTCATCGCGGCTTTGCAAAAAATATAAACTGCTTTCAGACAATTGTTTCCAGAATGAGCTCACAGGGAGCTTCATGATGTTGTCAGTCATGTGTGTGTGTGGTGTGTGTGCGCAATACTAAGGGCCACTGTCAGGATTGCTGATTCTGGATTGGGAGATTGTTGAAAGCAACATTGCGTTTCTCCCAACCTCCGACCATCCCAGCAGCCCGCCCCCTCCCCACATCCCCATCCTCCTGCCGTTGCTCCTGCCAGTCGCCACCTCCTGCATGGCCAACTTGTACGCAAGCATCCTTTCCAATAACTGATTGGATGATTCTCAACTGTCTTTACGCCCTCCCCTAATCGCGGATATATTTTATAACTAAGAGAATGAAGTGTTCGAAACAATAGGGGGAAGGGAATATCTCACAGTTTTTAACACCCCTCAGATTTTTCCCCAGAGTTGTTGGAAGCAGTGCCTCAGAAGATCATTAATTCCTGGACACTCCAGGGCAATCGGAAAAAAAATAACAAGGCTCATACCGGACAATCTGAACTTGGGTCAATTGTGACCAGTTTGGATTTTGAGGCAAATACTTCAGTGAAAGTGCTGCACTGATTTACGTGTCCATTCTCCTGATCATACGCAGGGAGTGGCCCATGACACAAGCATGGCCCACATGCCCTCAGCTTCATTGTTTCCCTCACCCTGTCGTGATTCACGGCTGCAGCCTACGGCTAGGGTCACAGTAACAAGGCTATCGTGCAACCTCCTCCAGCCCAACAACCCTCCGAGGTCTCTTACTCTTCCAATACCGGCCTCATGAAAATCGCTGTTATCCTTGGCTCCTCTGCTGGAGGCCAAGCCTTCGGCTTCGTAGGCCCTGAGCTTCGGCATTCCGTCCCTAAACCTCTCCGCCTCTCCTCCTTCAGACTGACACTCTTTTGTGTAGTTTTTGCCATTCAATCTCTGGGGAGCCTGAAAACGTTGGGGGATTTAGTCCAATAATTTTCCTACGGGTGAACCAATATCTGATTCTCATCAGTTAAAGAGAATACTTAAGTGGGATATATTTACAGCAGGTTCCTGGTTGTTTACTGTGGTTGTTTAGCTCTGGTTATGTATCCCATTTCGCTGCTGGCTTCCATGCGGGTATTTAAAATTCAAACTTTGCGATTCTTTTTTGGAATCCTTCCAACAATTACATGATACCATTAACAATACTGTGATCAATACTTGACTCCAGGTCGCAATTTAAAAAAAAGCACATTCCAAAAAGGAATGATAAACTAATTGCGTTTCTAATGGAAATACAGGACATACCTGTTAATGAGAATATTCATCTAGTGGGAAGATTTTTTGCTCAGAAACCAGCTTATACCCATGTCTAAAGCAGGCGTAACTGGACACATAAAAGGGACACTTACTCACCCAAGGATTGTTGCTATTAACAGGCTCCTAAGGTACTGCATTGATTTATCAGTTCTTTCAACCCCCTCGTGGCACGACCTTTCACAACACAATTTCTTCAGCGCTGACCTCTGATTTGTTTTCCATTCCAAAGGAAAAAAATCAAACATTAACAAGGCAAATTTAATAACGAGAGCATCATATGTATTTAGTTATTAGTATTGGCAAAGCTCACTAAAGACATTTATGAAACTCCTGGCAATATTCATTCACAATCTTTCTGTGTTGACGTGCCGAGCATGATCTCTACCGACGCTGTAACATCTACAATGGCCGAGAGCTTCCGTCTCTAGACCAGGCGAGACGACCGCGATAGATTGCCTCCCAGCTTTGACTGACACTGTAGGTTCCGTCAATTAGTGGTCTTGGGCAGGCCGATACCTTTGGCAGAGGCAAGGAGGTCAGGGACATTCAGTCTCACGAGCCAGTTCTGATTTTCAGTTAGACCACAGTTAGATCTGTACCTTGAGTCTATGTGCCCGCCTTGGTTCCATATACCCAGCACCCATGCTTAACAAGATCAATCAATCGCAGCTTTGAAATTTTGATTTGACCCCCGCCTCATCAGCTTATTGAAGGAAAGAGTTGCAGATTTCCACTAGCTTGCGCTTGAGGAATTGCTTCCTAATGTTTGCCCTTCAGAGAAAAATGTAGCAGGATGGTTTTGCTGGAATCTAGAACTAGAGGGTGCATTTAAGACAGAGGTGAGGTGGAATTTCTTCTCTCAGAGAGCTATTGCAAAGTTTTTGGCATATATATATGTAGATATTTAGCCTCTACTGGTACATGTGTGTATTGTAGCCTCAAATTGATCAGAATGCACAATGCTGTTTTCAATACACTATAGTTGTTAATCATTGGTATTGTCTTCCCCCGGGGAATAGTGGGGGCTCTGGGTCATTGAATATATTCAAGACTGAGTTACACAGATTTTTTTTATTGACGAGACAGTCAAGTGCTACGGGGCAGGCACCAGCAAGAAAATGGAGTTAAGATACATGATCTTATCGAATGGTGAAACAGGTTTGAGGGATCGACTGGCCGACTCCTGTTTCTGTTTCCTATGTTCTTCTGGTTGCAGTGCATCACTGAGGCCAAACTGTTCCGCTCTCGACATTGTATAAGGGAGCAAAGTGACAAAAAAAACCAAGAAAAAAGGAATGACTAATACATTTGGACTTGAGATTTCTGGCAATGTTGCAACATCGGCAGATTTTCAGCAATGCTAGGGTATCCCTTTCGTCAGTAACGGCTTAATCAGTCCTGCCGTCTGGACCAGAACTCGTCAGTCTTCAGGATTCACTTTTCCCCCTGGCAGCGTACCCCCCCCCCCCACCCCCCACCCCCAATCGGGTTTCCAGTGGGCGTGGGGTGGCTTCAATGTGAAATCCCATCGACAAGTGGCAGGAAGAGAGAATACCGCCGCCAATGAACGGCGTACGGCCGGGAAACACCGGCTGGGAAACCGGAAAATCCCGCCCCGATCAGATTTTTTTGTTAACCTCACCCTGACCTACTGTCAACGAAAGAGTTTCATTCGCAAATGTTTTTACTGACCGCCCTTAAAAAGGAAGAAATTATTTCTCCATGCAAGAGGTGACAAAAGGGCAGGGCTTTAAGGTAATCAGTGGGGGGGGGGAAGCCAGGAGGGATGAGAAAAGGTTTTCCATTAACCCAGCGAGTTATTATGATCTGGAATGTCTTAAAGGGGAGTGGAAGCGAGTGCAAAGAGATTTGAAGCACAAATGTTGCAATGTTAAGAAAAAAAGGGTTGCAGTTACCCCATGCGTTCTGGTCGTGTCCCCAACCTGTAAACTTTTGCATCTCCTTCTTTAACATCATGTCACAGATTCTTGGTGTTGAGCTGGAACTGTGTCCGCTGGTGGCCATTTTCGGGGTTTCGGACTCGCCAGCGCTGCAGACGAGGGTGAAGGCGGTCGTCATCGCCTTTGTCTCGTTGATAGCCCGGAGGCGAGTTCTGCTGGTGTGGAGTTCCCCTACTCCGCACAATGCCTCGGCCTGGTTGGGAGATCTAATGGAGTTGCTATACCTAGAGAAGGACAAGTACACCATTAGAGGGTCGGATGTAGTATTCTGCTCGAGACGGCAGCCGCTCATTTCCTTTTTCAGTGAGCTGTTCACCGTCAGCTGTTAAGGGGGGGGAGGTCATTCGTCTTTATTTAGTTAGGAGGGGGTGGGAGGGGTTGTTAATATTTGAAAGTGATATTCATGCACTGTTCCTGTGTGTATTTGTTTTATTTTGTTACAATGGAAAATTATTTTCTGCAATGAAAATAGTTTTTTAAATAAAGAGTTGGGGAGTGGGACTAACTGGGCAGCTCTTTCAAAGGGCCAGTACAGACATGGAGGTTGAATGGCCTCCTTCTGTGCAGCACGGTTCGATAAGAGAAGATACAAAAGATGTGAAGATGCAATTTAAGGGCGATTGTGATAATCTCCTACCACAGTTGCTGAAATAAGAATGGTGGAAGGTGAAATCAAAACCACACAATATCATAGGCCGGGAACTCCCGGGCCCGCCAGAAGCCAATGGGATTTCCGCCGGCCGACTGCAACCCTCACTTCGGAAAATCCCGGCCCGTATCTTATTTAAAAACCAATTCAGGCAGAAGAGAAAAACACAAGGGAATGACAAAGAACTTTCCTGAACTGCCATCACTTGCAGTAAATGCTGCTGAGTTTGTGCGGTCATTGTGCAGCTCCCACAGCCGATCAGCCCGGCCTCCTGACTGACAGGAAGCTGGCCAAATGGACCTGCGTCCACTCGTCCTGCCGCCCAATCAGCTCATTGTAAAGTGGACCATGTGGTTAATGCTACAATTTTGGAAAAATATTGATGGAAAATAAATGTCAAAAATAAACCTTTCATGTTAATTGATTTAATGCTCTGAAATATCTGACAGATATCATTCCACATTTAACAAAATGCGTAATGTGGAAAATAGGGGAAGGTGGAGACCATTCGGCCCTTCAAGCCTGTTCCGACATTCATTATCATCACAGCTGGTCGTCCAACTCAATCGTCATTTTCATGTTTTTTTAATGACATATGGGCATTGCTGGCAAGGTGAGCAGATTTTTCCCAACCCTAATTGCACTTGAGAAGGTGGTGGTGAGCCGCCTTCTTGCACCCACTGCAGTCCGTGCGGTGTAGGTACACGCACCGTGCTGCTAGGGAGTGAGTTCCAGGATTTTAACCCAGTGATAATGGAGGAACGGCGATTCAGTTCCAATACAGTGCGTCACTTGGAGGGAATGCGCTGGTGGCGGTGTTCCCATGCACTGCTGCCCTTGTCCGTCCAGGTAATTGAGGTTGCAAATTTGGAAGGTGCTGTCGAAGGAGCTTTGGCAAGTTCCTGCTCTGCATCTTGTAGATTGTACGCACTGCTGACGCCTGTGGAATGTGGGAACCCCTGGAATGTTGTCCCGGTCTTACTCACACGGACTGCTTCAGTATTTAAGGAGTTGCAAATGGTACTGAACCCGGAGCAGTCATCAGCGAAATTCCCACTCCTGACTTTTGGAGAGTGGACGGGTCTCAATTTGACCACTCATCCAAAAGAAGGCACAGCCGACAGTGCAGCACTCCCTCAACACCACACTGGAGTTTCAGCCGAGATGTCGTGCCCAAATCTCTGGAGCAGGACCTGAACCCATACACGTCCAACCATGTGCAGGAGCACTACCCACAGTGCCTTGGGGCTGGTTTAGCACAGAGGGCTAAACAGCTGGCTTGTAATGCAGAACACAGCCAGCAGCACGGGTTCAATTCCCGCACCAGCCTCCCCGAACAGGTGCCGGAATGTGGTGACTAGGGGCTTTTCACAGAAACTTCTTTGAAGCCTACTTGTGACAATAAGCGATTATTATTATTGGAGCATCCCTGCATTGCTGCCGGGAGTTGTTGTTGGAATGCTCGCAGGTTGCATCCCGATGCAGTCTTCAAGGCAGCAACAGCGAGGATATGGAAGCAATGTTGTTATAGCTTATAAAGTGTTTTGCCAGTCATTGGACACACAAGGTCATTTAAAACTGACAGCGTATTGAGCGGTAATATCCTTCAATACAATTTCCCAACAGCTGCTGCGATTTATGTTCTCTGGGGGGTCGACGGGGAGGACGGGGTTTCAGCAATTGTCTTCTTGCCTCTGTTGAAGCTGTTGGCCCCGGCTGAGGTGCAACTACCCAAGTGCCAGCGGCCTGACTTAGTCACGCCCAAGTCGGTGTCTTTAGCCTGTGACACTCACCAAAAGCAGAGATGCAAAAGCGGCAACGGCGAATCTGCTGCCCATTTTACAAATTGCCTGTATTCCGTAGGAACAGGCAGTCCTTTTAATGCCCGCTGCTGCTCAAATTTAAGCCCCCCCCCCTCTGAGATCTGTGGCGGGATTCTCCAACCCCCCGCCGGGTCGGAGAATCGCCAGGGGTCGGCGTGAATCCCGCCCCCGCCGGCCGCTGAATTTTCCGGCGCCCCAAAAATCCCCCTGACGTGAATCGCGTCGCCCGCCTCGGAGAATGGCGAGGGCCGGCGCGACGCAATGGGTCCCGGGGTCGCCCGAATTCTCCAGCCCGCGATGGGCCGAGCGGCCACCCGCTTTAGGCCCGTCCCGCCGGCGTAAATTAAGATAGGTCCTTACCGGCGGGACCCGGGTCCGCGGGCGGCCTCCAGGGTCCGCAGGGCGATCTGGCCCAGGGGGGTGCCCCAACGGTGGCCTGGCCTGCGATCGGGGCCCACTGATCCGCGGGCGGGCCTGTGCCCTGGGGGCACTCTATTCTTCCCCGCCGGCCGGTGTAGCAGTCCGCGATGGCCGGCGCGAAGGTGAACCACCCTCTGAGCATGCGCTGGGATGACGCCAGCCGGGGGGGGCCCTTCGGCGCCGGTTGGCATGGCGCCAAACCTATTCTGCATCAGCCGGCGTGGAGCAAACCACTCCGGTGCTGGCCTAGCCCATAATCCGCCCCCTCGGGGCGGCCGACGCCAGAATGGTTCACGCCACTCCGTCCCGCCAGAGTTGCCCGCCCCACTGGTTTTTGAAGAACCCCGCCCCTGATGTCTAATAGGGTGAGATAGGAGCAGGAGTCACCCATTCGGCTCCTCGGGCCTGCTCCGCCAATCCATCAGATCATGGCTGATCACTGGCCGCCGGGATTCTCTGTCACTGCCGGCAGGGCACCCCCCCCCCCCCCCCCCCCACCCCCCACCCATGGACTTCCCGCCACCTGTGGGGTGGCTTCCATGGGAGATCCCGAAGAGATTTGAAAGCAGGGATGAGAATTATCAAAGCAAGGCGCTGCTTAACCAAGAGCCAGCGTAGGTCAGTCAGCACAGGGGTGAACAGGGCTTAATGCGAGTTAGGACGCAGGCAGCTGAAGTTTTGATGACCTCAAGTTTTTGCCGGATAGAATGTGGGGAATAATCAAGCCCCAGGTAGCCCAGGCATAGAAATGGGGCATGAGCAAACATGTTGGATTTTTTTACAGCAACCGGGCAATTTTCCATACATGCACCGTATCTTGGATCTGAATTTGGATTCTCGGAATACATCGGGGTGATTAGGAGTCAGGTTCTCCAGGTTATCAGTTCAAGTTTCTGGATGACAAATCACAAAGCGATACTCATAGATTAGGCGAATGGGCGAAACAGGGGCAAACGGCTTTCGATGCAGACAACTGTGAAGTCAACCACTTCGGGCATGAAAGAATCGTTCAGGGTACTTTCCAAAAGAGTCAGACACAGGGGAGCTCAAAGACACTTGGGAACTGCGGCTACAACGATCAGTAAAAACATAACTACACAGTGCAGAAAACTATCAGAGAGCCTAACAAACTGGTGGTCTTTATGTCCAGAGAATGAGAGCAAGCAGGAGTCATGTTTCAGATATAAAAAGCACTAGTTCGACCGCACCTTGTGTAGTGAGCAGTCCTGGCACCGCACCGTGGGAAGAATATAGGTTGACCAAGGACGAAATTACGAGGATGGCCTGCGCTTAGAAAGTTAAGAGGTTATTCGAGCTACGTTTACAAGATGTTAAATGGAGCCGAATGCAGCAGATAAGCAGAAATTGTTTCCACTGGTCGAGGAGTCCAGGACTCGGCGTCACGGAGCAAAGGTTAGAGCCTGACGTTTCAGGATTGAAAATTAGGAAAGACTTCTTCAAACGCAGGGTGGTAGAAATTTGGAACTCTCTTCAACCAATGGAGGTTGATGCGAGATTAATTTGCACGGTAGCACAGTGGTTAGCACTGTTTCTTCACAGCGCCAGGGTCCCAGATTCGATTCACGGCTTGGGTCACTGTCTGTGCGGAGTCTGCACGTTCTCCCCGTGTGTGCGTGGGTTTCCTCCGGGTGCTCCGGTTTCCTCCCACAGTCCCGAAAGCTGTTAGGTGAATTGGACATTGTGAATTCTCCCTCCGTGTACCTGAACAGGCGCCGGAGTGTGGCGACTAGGGGCTTTTCACTGTAACTTCATTGCAGTGTTGATGTAAGCCTACTTGTGACAATAAAGATTATTACTGTTAATTTGAAACCTGAGGTTGATAGGTTTTTATTAGCTGAAAGTGTTCAGGAACATGGGGGGAAGGTGACATGGGCCTTAGATCACAGATCAGCCATGGTCTGATTTGATGAGGGGGCCAGGATCGAGGGGCCAAAGAACATCCTCCTCTACTTATATTCTGAAGATTGCTCATCTGGTTATATGACCTCTATAAGACTATGCGCCTCTGGACTTTATTTCTTTATCTACGAACGAAAGAGGCAAAGGTCAAACCATGACGATAATTCAGTGTTTTTCGAGCTATTTCTGTTTGACGTGATTGTTTACAGCAAAGTACGACTGCCAAAAGTAATGCTTCCCGAAACCTTTTTTAAAATTTAGAGTGTCCAATTATTTTGTTTTCCCAATCAAGGGGCAATTTAGCGTGGCCAATCCACCTACCCTGCACATCTTTGGGTTGTGGGGGCGAAACCCACGCAGACACGGGGAGAATGTGCAAACTCCAGACGGACAGTGACCCAGAGCCGGGATCGAACCCGGGACCTGAGGCGGGCAGTGCTAACCACTGCGCCACCGTGCTGCCTGACACTTTAACCAAACTTTCCGAACTGTGCTGCAGAAACCAATTCAGCGTTCATCTTTATTCCAAATGAATAAATGGTCACTTAGCGTTTGCTGTTGTTAAGTCACTGCGGTGCATCAAACCGGAAAAAAATAATCAATTGACAGCATCCCGCTCCTTGGCAGAAGCAGTTTCTGAGTACATGCCGTGTGGCATATCCAGCACTCGGTGTGCTGCCGTCTCAGTGTACCATAGCAAGCAGTATATGTTTTTCACAGAAGTGTCACGCTGTAAAATGCAGGCAGCTCTGACGTGGCAGCAGCAGAGAGCGGATTCAATGCTCTGGCTCAGCAAAGTGTCATGTTCGCTGCATGCTCGCCACCCCCCCCCCCCCGCCTATTCATCCCCTCAACGCGGTGTGAAGTGAAGGATCTACCATCAGAATGTTGCCCTCAAGCTTTTCTCATCAGCCCTTTTTGAAGGGAAGATCCGGTTTCAACAAACTCCCCACCCCCCCCCACCCCCCCCCCCCCCACCCCCAACCCCCTCTCCCCTTTCTCAAGACAGAGTTTCGATGTGTTTGTATTTAATTTCCACTCCTAGCCTTCCCAAAAATTTAACGAAAAGCTGACCGGGGACGGTCTTCTTCAAAGAAACGAATCGCGTCACAAACACTGGAATTGTCAACTTTGTTGATGCCGCGTGAGATGGAGGTTGCTGCTTGAAGATTGGTACGATGCTGCCATCCTGTGGCCACATTGGGAAGGTACGGATATAGCGACAAGGAGGGAGCGGAAAAGTCTCTCCCCACCACCCCCAACTACACCCAACCTGTGAAACCTTTTGCGTCTCAATCGCCCAACGTGCCATCTCCTCGGAGAGGCGGAAACCCAAAAATCCAATAAACCTGGGGGAGGAAAGTCATGTCCAACAGCTCTGGGAACCAATCCAGGAGGTCACTGTGACCCTGATGATTTTATGCTGAAACTCCCTCCCTAAAACTCTTTGCTTCTCTTTCCTCCCTTAGGACACCCCTTAGAACCCACCCCTTTGGCCAACCGTCTGATCATCTGCCCTACCTAAATTCCGTTGATATGGTTCGGTGTCAAATTTAGTTTGTTAATGCTCCTGTGAACATATACTGCTTAATCATAGAATTTACAGAAGGAGGCCATTCGGCCCATCGAGTCTGCACCAGCCCTTGGAAAGTACACCCTACCCAAGCCCACACCTCCACCCTCCCCGTAACCCCATCCAACCTTTTAGAACACTAAGGGGCAATTTAGCATGACCAATCCACCTAACCTGCACATCTTTGGACTGTGGGAGGAAACCGGAGCACCCGGAGGAAACCCACGCACACACGGGGAGAACGTGCAGACTCCGCGCAGACAGTGACCCAAGCCGGGAATCGAACATGGGACCCTGGAGCTGTGAAGCAACTATGCTAACAGCTATGCTACGGTGCTGCCCCGTGTTACATTAATGTGTTACATTGAGGCTGAAGTGCACCTGGGAACGTTGTTATGTACTGAAGGTGCTGTATAAATGAAAGTTCTTCTTTCTCTTATTCAATGCAATGAAAGTGGCCTTATAATTCGGCTGTACACAGCTGAAAATGGCTGTTTTTGTGGGAGTTTCCTGCAGTCTCAGGACAGAGTTACAATGGGAGATGGCCCGAGGAGCTGAGTGAACCTCCGTGACCATTTAATTAAATGGTTGGAAAATCGGGTATCGTCCTTCACCAGGGCTGTCTGATTTTCCGATCTTGGCTCTATGCAGTAATCCAGGGTAGGCCTGAACACAGGAAATAGCAACAGCAGGAATTTATATGGCGCCTCCAACATAGTGGAACGCCCAAGGTAGTTCAGAGAAACAAGTTCTGATGCTGAGCCACGGGTGGAGGTATGAAAATCGCTTATCGTCACAAGTAGGCTTCAAATGAAGTTACTGTGAAAAGCCCGTAGTCGCCACATTCCGGCGCCTGCTCGGGGAGGCTGGTACGGGAATTGAACCGTGCTGCTGGCCTGCCTTGGTCTGCTTTCAAAGCCAGCGATTTAGCCCAGTGCTAACCCAGCCCAGCTATTAGGGCATGTAACCCAGGGCGGAGTCAAAGAGGTAGGCTGTTTCATAACGGGGGAAAGTGGGTGGACAGACAGAGAGGTATAGGGAGGGAATTCCAGAGTTTGGAGCCAAAGTAGTAAAAGACACAGCCACCATCGCTTCACGGCCTTTTGGCTAAGATCAAGTGTAGTATGTGCTCTGCCTTTTGGCTCATATCTAGTACGTCTCACTTGTGGGGACCATGAATTGGATTCAATTTGAATTTGAATTGGTTTTTGGAGCAGGCGAGAAGCTGGATTAGGTGTTCGCCCCTGTCCACTCTGAGCCCTGGCTTGGTAACTCAGAAAGAGTAATTAAAAAAAAGACACAGCCACCAATGGCGGAGCGATTAAACTCAGGGGTGGTCAAGAATTAGAAGAGCGCAGATACCTCAAAGGGTTGTGGGGTTGGAGGATATTCCAGGGACGGAGAGAGGCACAGCCGTGGAGGAATTAAAAAACCAGGATGAGAATTTCAAAATCAAGGCCTTACTTCACCGAGAGCCAGCGTAGGTCAGTGATCTCAGAGGTGAAAGGTTAGCAACGTCACGAGCGACAGAGTTTTTGTATGATCCCAAAGCCGCCAACATCATGTGAACCCCAGTTGGATAAATGTGTTGGGGTCGGCGCAGGCCTCTATTTTGTTTCTGAGTTTGTTTTACCAAAGTGAGATATCAAAAGGGACAACGATGGACCAGAGATTGACATCAGGATGCATGTCACAGCCGTCTGGACCTGTAAAGACTTTATTACCCGCAAAGATTTGCATTCCCAGTATCACCTTGCATCATTGGCTTTGTTTGCTGTGTTTGTGTAACCCACATCTTCACTCACCTTTTGAAGGAGCTATGCCCTGAAAGCTCATGATTCCAAATAAACCTTTTGGACTTTAACCTGGTGTTGTAAGACTTCTAACAATGTTAATGTGCAAGTGTTTCAAGGGTCGTAGATTGCTGGAACATATAAGATTCTGAGGGATATTGACAGGGTGAATGTTTCCTCTTGTGGGAGAATCGAGGACAAGGGGGATCATTGTTTAACAATAAGGGGTCACCCATTTAGGGTGAGATGAGGAGAAATATTTTCTGTCAGAGGGTCATGAATCGCTAGAACTCTCTTCCTCAAAAGGCAGTGGAAGCAAAAACATTGAATATCTTTAAGGCAGAGCTGGGTGGATTCTCGATTAACAAGGGGGGGGGGAGTGAAAGGTTATCGGGGTGTCGGGAATGTGGGGTCGAGGTTACAGTCAGATCGGCCGCGTTCTTATAGAATGGTGCAGCAGGCTCGAGGGGCCGAGTGGCCTACTCCTGCTCCTAGTTCATATGGCCGTATGCTGGTACGTATGTTCATATATACGGAGCCAGAAATACTGCCGGCCAGATCATTCTCGTGGCGGATTTATGGCGACATATTCTGGAGACCTCATTAGAATGTGCACAGCGAGGAAGGTAATGACTTTGAAGCGTCACAGCCAATGGCTAATGTATTGATTCCTTAACGCTAATGGGTAAAGAGCTAGGAATAAGCAATCTCCAGTTTAGGATACCATGAGGCTTGAATAAATTATTTGGCTGTTTATCCAAAGCTAAAAGTTAAAGCAAAAGTGATTAAATGGAGATGAATATCCAGTGAAAACTAAGAGGAATCCAATCAGAATTAGCGGTCCAGAAGTGCTGAGGAAATGCTTGGGACAAAACTATCAAACACATCTCACATCCTGTGTTCTAGGTAGGGCAAGAAGGAAAACCTTCAATCCTTGCATCCTAAACCCAACCATCTTCAGCTGTGTTATCAGTATCCATTCGGGGGTCAGATGTGGGGCTGTCCTCTAATGATTACACAGCCGTTCAGCTCCATTCACAAATACCTGGATACTGAAGTAGTCTGTGTCTCGTAGAGCAAGACCTGGACAATGTTCAGATTCGGGCTGGCAAGTGCCAATTAACATTGTTATCAAGCTGTGCTTTCTGAAAAAACGATTTTATGAGCTTGTTGGCTCAAAATCGCTGACTGAGTTTCAAAAAATGGCTAAAACAGCAAACTGTTAAGATGGCCACCGAGGGCCAGGTGACTTCTGTAATTTATGCAGACTCAGAATTACCTCAAGTCTCCGGAAAGTTCTGAATTGAATGACCCTGGGTGGGTGCCTGTGCGTAAATGGCCGTGCTGAGATGAAACCATCTGTGGAATTCACACCTCCATTGTCTATGGATTTTACCAAAACTCAAAACCCATGGCCTCTCAGACTTTCTGAACTTGAAATTCAACCGCGAGGGTTGTGGAGAAACCAGTTCCTCATAGGTACATAAGAACATAAGAACTAGGAACAGGAGTAGGCCATCTGGCCCCTCGAGCCTGCTCCGCCATTTAATGAGATCATGGCTGATCTTTGTGGACTCAGCTCCACTCTCCGGCCCGTACACCATATCCCCGAATCCCTTTATTCTTTAGAAAGGTATCTATCTTTTTCTTAAAAACGTTTAAAGAAGGAGCCTCAACTGCTTCACTGGGCAAGGAATTCCAGAGATTCACAACCCTTTGGGTGAAGAAGATCCTCCTACACTCCGTCCTAAATCTACTTCCCCTTATTTTGAGGCTATGCCCCCTAGTTCTGCTTTCCCCGACCAGTGGAAACAACCTGCCCGCATCTATCCTATCTATTCCCTTCATAATTTTATATGTTTCAATAAGATCCCCCCGCATCCTTCTAAACTCCAATGAGTACAGTCCCAGTCTACTCAACCTCTCGTCATAATCTAATCCCCTCAACTCTGGGATCAACCTAGTGAATCTCCTCTGCACTCCCTCCAGTGCCAATATGTCCTTTCTCAGGTAAGGAGACCAAAACTGAACACAATACTCCAGATGCGGCCTCACCAACACCCTATACAATTGCAGCATAACCTCCCTAGTCTTGAACTCCATCCCTCTAGCAATGAAAGACAAAACTCGATTAGCCTTCTTAATCACCTGTTGCACCTGCACACCAACTTTTTGCGACTCGTGCACCAGCACACCCAGGTCCCTCTGCACAGCAGCATGTTTTAACATCTTACCGTTTAAATAATAATCCATTCTGCTGTTATTCCTCCCAAAATGGATAGCCTCACACTTGGCAACATTGAATTCCATCTGCCAGACCCTAGCCCAGTCACCTAACCTATCCAAATCCTTCTGCAGACTTCCGGTATCCTCTGCACTTTTTGCTTTACCACACATCTTAGTGTCGTCTGCAAACTTTGACACATTGCACTTGGTCCCCAACTCCAAATCGTCTATGTAAATTGTGAACAACTGCGGGCCCAACACTGATCCTTGAGGGACCCCACTAGTTACAGGTTGCCAACCAGAGAAACACCCATTTGTCCCCACTCTCTGCTTTCTGTTAGTTAACCAATCCTCTACCGATGCTACCACTTTACCCTCAATGCCATGCATCTTTAGTTTATGCAGCAACCTTTTGTGTGGCACCTTGTCAAAAGCTTTCTGGAAATCCAGATATACCACATCCATTGGCTCCCCGTTATCTACTGCACTGGTAACGTCCTCAAAAAACTCTACCAAATTAGTCAGACACGACCTACCCTTTGTGAACCCATGCTGCGTCTGCCCAATGGGACAATTTCCATCCAGGTGCCCCGTTATTTCCTCCTTAATGATAGATTCCAGCATTTTCCCTACAACCGAAGTTAAGCTTACCGGCCTATAATTACCCGCTTTCTGCCGACCTCCTTTTTTAAACAGTGGTGTCACGGTAGGTGTGAATGTGAACAGATGAACGTAAGAAATAGGATCCGAAATAGGCCGTTCGGGTCCTCGAGCCTGCTCCGCCATTTGATGAGATCATGGCTGATCAGTTTGTGTTTTGAATTGCACATTCCCATCTAACCTCCGATAACCTTTGATACCCTTTCCAAGAACCTATCTACCTCCGCCTTAAAAGTATCAAATTCTCCTCGTCTCTGGCCCAGCAAGGAGACCCCTTATTTTCGAACAGTGCCCCATGGTTATCGACTCACCCACAAGAGGAGACATCCTTTCAACATCCACCTTGCCAGTATCATTCAGGATCTTATATACTGTGACCACCTGACTTCAGACAACAAATACTTTGCTCCGTAAATCAGAGAGATGTGAGCCAATCTGGAAACAAGCAGGACAATAGATTCCTGTGTCTTCTCTCTCTCCCTCCCCACCCATTTTACAAGTTTGAACCCTGTCTGCTGTTTCTGACTATCCATATGCTGCAGGAAGAGATTTTTTTTCAGGAAATCAACCTAGCAGCTGATGTCTGCAGAGGAACAGGTAAATTGTCTGTTTACAACTTTAAATCGCCCCAACACCGAAAAGAGAGGGGCCACCGAGCTCAGCTTGGACCCATCCAGATCACCAACCTACAAGAAACATATGACTTTAATCTTTTTGGGGTCTTTAAAAGTATAATTTAATCTTTCCTCCCAGTTTCTAATCTATTTCTGCATACGTGAACCTGTGTGTGCGTATATGTGTGTGCTTGTGCATGTGTTCGTGCGTGCATGTTCATGCGTGTGTGCAGTTGCGTGTGCGTGTGTGCATTTGTGCATGTGTTTGTGTGTGTGTGCAACTTGGAACACTTTTACTCACACTGAGTTAAGTACAATAAATACGATCCTCTTTTCATGTTGAAATGTTTTTTTAAAAATCCGTCTGCTTGTGTCTTTCATAGTGGCAGCATGTGAACGGTTCAGCACTCGCTGAATGGGAAAGTATGTCCTTTGGGAAAAAAACTGTTGCGGTCAAACGAGGAGTGGGAAACGAGTGGAGCCGTTCCACCCCTCTTCATGTGGCATCTGCACTGCACAAGTGCCAGAAAACGATTGTTTCCAACAAGAGGGAATCTAACCATCTTCCTTTCACATTCATTGCCATTACTATCAGTGAATCCTCCACCATTAAAATTATTGGGGTCACCTTTGACCCAGAAAATTAACTGGAGCAGCCATAGAAATAGGCGGATTCTCCGGCCATTGAGGTTCCTTGTTCCCGCTGGGAGCGTACCCCCGCCCGCTGCTTTCCGGGCAGCGTGGGGTGGCGTCAATGGGAAATCCCATCGGAAAGCGACGGGAGTAGAGAATCCCGCCACCAGCGAACGGCGCGCCGCCAAGGAACACGTGGCTGGGGAAACGGAGAACCAGTCAGAGTTTAGGTATTCTGCGATATTTCCTTGAGCGACTCACCACCTCACTCCCAAATCCTCCAGGTCCAAAGTCTGATGGAATACCCGACACACCTATCTGGATTGGTGCACCCCCAACATCACTCAAGACTTCCAGAAAGCTCTCAAATTAAGCTGCGTATTATTTGGGTGCAAGTAGTCACAATTGAGAAGCTTTAAAAAAAAACGTTTAATACTTTGTGTGCCAATGAAACAGTAAATGATTAAGAACAGCTTCTCTAGGTCACTTCCAGGTGTTAGGTTAGACACTCTTATTAAAAATGCTTACTTTGTTTAGTAATAAGCTCAGTTCCAGTTACATTACCCAAACTGCTCCAGGTCCCCCCCCTCTTAAATATGTCAAGGAATGCTTCTTCTAAGAGGGGGAGAAAAATAAATGATTGCGTTCCAAAGCACTGGTCCATGCCACCGCTACCTGAATGAAATCAAAAACGCTTATTGTCGCAAGTAGGCTTCAAATGAAGTTACTGTGAAAAGCCCCTAGTCACCACATTCCGGCGCCTGCTCGGGGAGGCTGGTATGGGAATTGAACCGTGCTGCTGGCCTGCCTTGGTCTGCTTTAAAAGCCAGCTATTTAGCCCAGTGTGCTAAGCCAGCCCCATCAGTACCTGGAAGGTATTGATTTAGGATTATGCAAATGTGTTTGATCTGAACTTCACTTTGGAAATCAGGCACAATTTCAAGACGCCAGTTTGCCGATTGCGCCAAAGGTTTTTAAAAACACGACCCCCACACAGAAAGCACACTTCATTCAAGCTCCTTTATTCATTTGAATTTTCTTTGCTGTCTTCAGTTTGAGTTCATGATCTTCGCTGTATTGTTCGCGCTGAAGAGTGAGGTCTTTTCATCTGAAGTGTAAACATGGCAGATTTCCTATTCCTGGGCGTAAGTGCAGCACCAAGTATTGACACGGGGAAAATTAAACTGGACACGTTGCAATTGATAGTCTTGTCCTCAATTCGTGTTGAGGAACCGTAGCAGCTACCGCACGGAAGGTTCCGTCCCACGGAGAAAGGTTTTGGATTAAAACAGATCCGCAGTAATTGTGCGATCAGCTAGAGGTTAAACAAGTTCTGCCGGCAAATGTTTCCATCGAGATAATCAAAAGGAGAGAGTGTAAACAAGGTGGAACATGGCTGCAATCAACTCGCACCCTCGACTCACTCACTGGAACAGGAGCATCTCTCAGTGAGGGGCTTCTGTATTTATAAAGAATATGTTAATAGATAATGGAACAGCAACATCCTAATATCCCAACCAGCTTGTTACAGTGAATGAAGTGGAGATGAATACACATTGCTTCAGATTCAGAGCAGGATGTAATCAAGTGTTCTGATCCCACATTTTGTTGTTTTCCGGTTGATGATTCTTCCTTAAGCTTTGCCAGCATCGGAGAGAAACATCTCACATGGTCATTGGGTCACCCCAGACAGCAAACTCTGCCCTTACAATTTTCCTCCGCCCACGTGCACGGCACTGGATGGCTCCTGAGCTCCAGACAGGTTTGAAGCACCATCCATCGATCTATAGAAGGGACAGAGATCAGCCAGGGCTCATTGAGTCTTGTCCCTGAGTTCGAATATTTTTGTCCATTTGTTCTTTCATGTGCTGTGGACGTCGCTGGGCTGGGCCGTCATTTGTTGCCCATCCCTAATTGCCCTTGAAGTGAGTGGCTTCCTTGGCCATTTCAGAGGGCAGTTAAAAGTCAATCACATTTTATCATTGATTAGGAGGGAAATGATGGCAAAAGTAAGGAGATTTTGATTCAGTTGTACAGGACATTGATGAGACCACATCTAGTGTGCTGCGTACAGTATTGGTCTCCTTATTTAAGGAAAGATTTAAATGCGGTTCAGACGCAGTTCAGAGAAAGTTTACTAGACTGATACCAGGAATGGGCGGATTGGATTATGAGGAAAGAACAAAGAACAAAGAAAAGTACAGCACAGGACCAGGCCCTTCAGCCCTCCAAGCCTGCGCCGACCATGCTGCCCGTCTCAACTAAAATCTTCTACACATCCGGGATCCGTATCCCTCTATTCCCATCCTATTCATGTATTTGTCAAGATGCCCCTTAAATGTCACTATCGTCCCTGCTTCCACCACCTCCTCCGGCAGCGAGTTCCAGGCACCCACTACCCTCTGTGTAAAAAACGTGCCTCGTACATCTCCTCTAAACCTTGCCCCTCGCACCTTAAACCTATGCCCCCGAGTAATCGACCCCTCTACCCTGGGGAAAAGTCTCTGACTATCCACTCTGTCTATGCCCCTCATAATTTTGTAAACCTCTATCAGGTCCCCCCTCAATCTCCTTCGTTCCAGTGAGAACAAACCGAGTTTATTCAACCGCTCCTCAGAGCGAAAAGGTTGGAGAGGTTAGGCTTGTACCCACTAGAATTTTGAAGAGTAAGAGGCAACTTGATTGAAACCTTTAAGATGCTGAGGGGTTTTGACAGGGTGGATGTGGAGAGGATGTTTCCTCTTGTTGGAGAATCTAGAACTAGGGGGTCACTGTTTAAAAATAAGGGGTCGCTCATTTAGGACAGTGATGATGTAAAATGTTTTCTCTCAAAGGATCGCGAGGCTCTTCCTCGAAAGGTAGTGGAAGCAGCATCTTTAAATATCTTTAAGGCTGAGCAAGATGAATTCTAGATTAACGAGGAGGTGAAAGGTTATCAGGGGTAGGCAGGAATGTGGGGTTGAGGTTACAACCAGATCAGCCAGTAGTGGAGCCGGCTCGAGGGGCCTCTCCTGCTCTTAGTTCATGTGTTTGTATGCTCATTGGTGTGGGTCAGGAGTCACATGTGGGTGGCACGATAGCACAGTGGTTAGCACTGTTGCTTCACAGTGCCAGGGTCCCGGGTTCGATTCCCAGCTTGGGTCACTGTCTGTGCGGAGTCTGCACGTTCTCCCCGTGCCTGCGTGGGTTTCCTCCGGGCGCTCCGGTTTCCTCCCACAACCGAAAGACGTGCTTGTGAGGTGAATTGGACATTCTGAATTCCCCCTCAGTGAACCCAAACAGGCGCGGAATGTGGCGACGAGGGGATTTTCACGGTAACTTCATTGCAGTGGCTAATGTAAGCTACTTGTGACAATAAAGAGTATGATTATTATTGATTAATAAGGAGATCAGAGGTAACGGAGAGAAGGCAGGAGAATGATTGTGACTGACAACAATAACTTTATTATTTGACAAGGAGCAGAGGAATTCTCCCTGCTATCAGGCCAATATTTATTCTTCAACTAACATTGCTAAAAACTGGTCATCTAATGCATTGATGTTTGTCGCACGCAAATTATCTGTTCAGAGCATTGGGCCGATTGTGGTCGCTGGTGTGAGCAGGGCGGGTACCTCGCCACAGGCGTGACCCATCACCTTCTCCTTCTTCCGAGAAAATCTCTGAGTTCCATGAATGGGTGAGGCCAAAGAATAAGTGAGCAATGTTCTGCTGACGAAAGCAATCGCTGCCAATGGGAAGAGAGGATTAACAAAGAAAAAGATCTGGGAAAGGCCCGGAAGTATCGAAAATACAAACCGGAAAATGCTGGGAAGGCCCAACAGCATTACTATTTCGAGTCGTCTTCAGAGTTAAAGGGTGGGATTCTCCAAACCCCCTGCCAGGCCGGAGAATCTCCAGGGGGCGGCGTGAATCCCATCCCCGCCGTCCCGACGCCGTCCGCCGGATTCTCCGGCACCGGTTTTTCGGAAATGAAAATGAAATGAAATGAAAATCGCTTCTTGTCACAAGTAGGCTTCAAATGAAGTTACTGTGAAAAGCCCCTAGTCGTCACATTCCGGCGCCTGTTCGGGGAGGCTGTTACGGGAATCGAACCGTGCTGCTGGCCTGCCTTGGTCTGCTTTCAAAGCCTGCAATTTAGCCCTGTGCTAAACAGCCCCTGGAAGGGGCAGGAATCGCGTCGCGCCGGTCGGGGGCCATTGGCAGTGGCCGCCACCCCCCCCCCCGACGATTCTCCGCTCCGCGATGGGCCGAGTGGCCACCCGTTTCCGGCCAGTCCTGCCGGCGTAAATCAAACAAGGTCCTTACCAATGGGACCTGGCTCTGCGGGCGGCCTGCGGAATCCTCGGGGGGGGGGGGGGGCATGGGGGGATCAGGCCCCGGGGCCCCCCACAGTGGCCTGGCCCGCGATTGGGGCCCACCGATCTGCGGGTGGGCCTGTGCCGTGGACGCACCCTTTCTCTCCGTGCCGGCCGCTGTAACGGTCCGCCATGGCTGGTGCGGGGAAGAACCCCCCTGCGCATGCGCTGGGATCATGCCAGAACACACTGGCGCTCCCGCGCATGCGCCAATTCGCGCCGGCCAGCAGAGGCCCTTCAGCGTCGGTTGGCGCGCCGCCAACCCCTCCGGCGCTAGCCGAGACCCTGACGGTCCGCCCCGCCAGATAGCGGAGAATGCCAGCCAAAGACTGGGAGGGATGTGATTGTTGTTATATTGTTTAAGAGGGGGTGAAGAAAGTCGTGCAAAGTAGAAGGTCAGGGGTGGGTGGGAGCAGGAGAGATTGCAACAAAGATGTTATGGGTAAAAGACAAAGGAAAAGTACCTATCCTCTTTGACCCTCCTGCTGGTAGCCACCCTCGCTACCAGGGGTCCTTAGGTAATCAGGACACTTGTAGCCTGTGAGGTATATATAGTTAAGCCATCGATCAGCTGTAAACACAGAAGAAACAGGAGCAAGAGTGGGCCATTCAGCCCCTCGAGATTGTACCATCATGCAATAAGATCATGCCTGATCTGATTGTGGCCTTAACTCCATTTTCCACCCCTGAGTTCCTTGTCGATCAAAAATCTACATAACTCAACCTTGACTATATTCAGTGACCCGGCCTCCACCGTTCTCTGTGAAAGAGAATTCTAAACACTCCTGACCCTCTGAGAGAAGAAATTCCTCCTCACCTCCATTATAAACGGGTGACTATTTATTTTGTAACTATATCCACTGGTTTGAGGTTCTCCTACGAAGGGGAAACACCCTCTCAGCATCTACCCTGTCAAACCTCCTCAGAATCCCATATGCTTCAATAGGTTCCCCTCTCTTTCTTCCAAAGTCCAATGAGCCCAGACCCTTCCAGTTCAACCTTTCCATTAAGACGACGACTTCATCCCAGGAATCAGCCTCGCGAATCTTCTCTGAACTTCTTTGATGTCATCGAATGGTGGAGCAGGCTCGTGGGCTGTTCCTATACTTCTTATGCTGAAGCAGTGTTTCCTGCTATCTAATATTTAATATCATTTTCTAATATCTAAATGAAGTTCTGCTTTGGACGAGGTATTCCAACAGACCCCAATGCAAAATGAGGCTGGTGAAACAGATGTCAATCAGTCCATTGGGCTTTACAATTAGCCCCTGTCTGGCGTATTTTAACACGAGCTTGCACTAAAGCGAGCTTTGGCACAACTGTATAAAATTACATCTTGTTTTGGCTATTTTAATGCTGGCTATGATCCAAAACGGAGTGACACAGAAACAGCAAGTTAATTATATGTAAATATGACTTGTGCTGTTTTTGTTATATCTCATTATAAGTACCTGCTTGGCTCTGTAATAGTGTTCTCATGTCTGAGTCAGGAGGTCATGAGTTCAAGCCTCAGTTCAGGCTATGATCCAATTGGCACTTCAGTGCACGACTGAGGGAATGTGTAAGTGGGGAAGGAGAAGCCAGCCATCGCCCCTTGTCACTCAGTCACCACCAGTTCAAGCACCATCAGCAACCCGCAAAGGGGCAGTGGGGTGACCACCACAGGGCCAGTCACACGAAGAGCAAGATGACAAAAGCAGGACAAACCCTTTGCAATGAGTGACCGGGCATTGAAAAGGCTCGGAATCGGAATCCTCGGACCCCGACTGTGTTTGTGGGAGTGAATAATGTGTCCGCTTCCTGTCTTCTCATGGTTTCCCCTCCAACGTGACCCCAGCTTACACCAACGGCACAAAACAAAACGGGGGAGATCTTCCGGCCAAGTAGCAATGTCCCGCAATGTCGGGAGAATAGCGGGAGAGGCTGGAAACTGGATTGGCGCTGGGTCCGAGCTGTGTGCGATGTCCCCGGTCCGTTGCAGCTGATGTGATCTGGTTCACAGTCTCGCTGGGCGTGAACGGGATTTGCATATTAAAAGCAGCATTGTGCAGTACTGCCATGTTCAAAATCGGCTTTAACCCGAATTCTCCCGGCTCCGGCTATTCTTCCATCCACCGGCACAACGTGAAGCCAACGGGAATCACTTGGGTCTCCACCATCGAAGACGAGGCATACGGCGGAATTCTCTGTTTCAGCGACTGAGGGCTGGATTCTCCCAAACTGAGACTATGGCTGGGATTCTCCGCTATCCGGCGGGGTGGGTCGTACCGGCGCTGAGGAGTGGCGCGAACCACTCCGCCGTCGGGCCGCCCGGAGGGTGCGGAATCCTCCGCATCTTCAGGGGCTAGGCCGGCAGCGGAGGGGTTGGCACCGCGCCAACCGGCGGCTGCTGACCGGCGATGAAGGGCCACTGCAGGCCGGCGCGAGTTGGCGCATGCGCGGGAGCGCCAGCGTGTTCTGGCGTGATCCCAGCGCGTGCGCAGGGGGGTTCTTCGCCGTGCCGGCCATGGCGGACCGTTACAGTGGCCAGCGTGGAGGGAAAGAGTGCCCCCATGGCACAGGCCCGCCCGCAGATCGGTGGGCCCCGATCGCAGGCCAGGCCGCCGTGGGGGCCTCCCCCGGGGCCAGATCCCCGCGCGCCACCCCCCCCCCCCCCCCCGAGGACTCCGCAGGCCGCCCGCAGAGCCAGGTCCTGCCGGTAAGGACCTTGTTTGATTGACGCCGGCGGGACTGGCCGAAAGCGGGCGGCCACTCGGCCCATTGCGGAGCGGAGGATCGCCGGGGGGGGAGGCACTGCCAACGGCCCCCGACCGGCGCAACGCGATTCACGTCCCCGCCGAAAAACCAGCGCTGGAGAATCCGGCAGCCAGCGTCGGGGCGGGATTCATGGCGTCCCCCGGCGATTCTCCGGTCCGGCGGGGGGGGTCGGAGAATCCCACCCTATGTCCCCCGCGCCGGCGTAAAAACGGTGGAGATTTCCTCCCAAAATTCCTAGAAAAAAGTTAACCGAATTCTGAGCCCTGCAGGGGGCTAGCAGGGACTCAGAGAGAATCTCGCAGCTTTAGCAGCGGATACGGACCCCCGCACTTCCGGGTCAGAGGCCGCGCATGCGCATGGCGGCGAGCTCCAGCGTGAGGCGGTAGATGCAGTGAGTGCCGGCAGCCTCACCAAGCCTCTCACAATATCCTTTCTGTGCCCACAAGGATAAAGCAGGCCATAATCAAACGGAATAGATACGGGTCCAAATCCATTTAATGAATTGGCCTCGGAACTTTGGGATAGACCGAGGAGCGAGCAGTAGCTGACATGGAGTTCAGTGTGCGCCGGAGAAGTGAGAGTCAAATGCAACTGTATCCAGGTGTCCTGTGTGCGATTCAACGGAAAACAATCTATGTCCAGTTTTGGGTGCGTTTAGCGGGGTGCTTCTCGATGGCTGCAGCATCGAGAAACATCCCGCTTCTCAATGGCTCGTAGCTGTTTCTTTGGCCTTGGAAGTTTCTCTCCGCCAAGGCCACACTTGGCGAGCCCAGCAGGAAATGACCGGGGTCGGTGGTTGAAGGACAAAATGCTGCCCCAATCTTCCCCGCTCTCCCCCCTCCTTAACAGCCAGGTTGCCAGCCTGGCAGTGCCAAGATGCCTGGATGGCAGAGGGAGTGCGAGGATGCCACCCTGTTCCGCGTCCGACCACCCTGATGCCTCTAATGGCCTGGGAGACCCCTCCAGGTGCCATTACGACTGGTCTACATTTGTGTTCAACAGTACGAAATGGCGCCCTGGTCAGATGGCCCTGGGCACCGGGTGAATCCTGCGAATGCATATTCACAGGAGCCTAATGGTATTTTAAATATGCAGGTCCGGATCATGCCCAGTGAGGGTGAGATCCAGATTGCAACAACGTCTCGCGTGATTTTGTTAAATCTCCCGAGGCATTTTGACTGTCACAGATCAACTGCCTCGTCCCGACACCAAGTCGGGCATGGAGAAGCCATTGAATCGTGCCCCCTCTCTAAAGAGAGTCTCTCATCTCCCACAGCCCTTCCCAAGAGCTGACCCAATGTCCTTTGTCTTCCAGGATACCCCATCAGACGGGGCTGGGATGTCCGGCCCCGCAGACCTCCGGGGAAGGCACCGCCACCTCGGCACTGCTTTCGCCAGCATCATCCACCAGCACAGAGACGATCACCTCGGTGGGACATGTCAGTGATCAGGCTCCTTGGTCGCCCTCTGGTGGGCACCACACACATACTGCAGCGGCATCAGATGGCGATGCGGACTCCCAAGGTAACGGATGTTGGAGGGCTGCCCGATCCCAGGGAGCAGCTGGATCCGAGGCAGCTGCCGAGCCTCTGGAAAAGATGATCCCCTCACTGGAGCTGACGCAGAGGCAGAGTCTACAGGAGGGGGTGTCGGCAACAATTCCAGCGCCTGCAAATGTAGCGGGAGGAGTCCAATCGCCTTCAGGCACAGGCGATGGTGCCGACAATGTGTGGCACCCAGGCCAACACTGTGTGGCATCGACAGTGGAAGGCCTGAGCAAGACGCTCAGAGCCACGTGTCAGGACATCCAAGGCTTGGGTCACAATGTGCTGTCCAGAGCTGAGGCGCAGGGCAGGAGGACCCAGCTACAAGTGGACATGTCCCATGTACTTTGCTGCAGCGCTCCAGTGCTTGGCCCAGTCACAAGGGGACATGGCTGAGGGCATCGAGTGCATTGGTCGGGCGGAATGTCGATGGAGCTGCTGGTCCTTTGGCATCCTAGTCAGTGAATCAAGAGCTGATCAGGGTCTCCCTGGTTCAAAGGCCCTGAAGGACATGTTTCACGGCCTGTCGAGTCAGCTCCAGGTCCTCGCCTGGCTCATCCTGGACACCATCCTCGTCCGGCGAGGCCTGCCGTTCTTCACCCTTCTCCAGCATGTTTCCCCGCTGCTGTGTGATGTTGTGCACCATGCAGCAGGTCACCATGATCCTCATGACTCTCTGGGGGTGTTTTGAAGAGCCCAACCAGAACGGTCCACGCAGTGGAAGTGCATCTTCAACAGCCCAATGCACTGGTCGATAACTCTCCCGATTGCTGAGTCAGCATCGTTAATAATAATAATCTCTATTAGTGTCACAAGCAGGTTTACATTAACTCTGCAATGAAGTTACTGTGAAAAGCCTCTAGTCGCCACACTCCGGCGCCTGTTCGGGTACACTAAGGGAGAATTCAGAATGCCCAATTCACCTAACAGCACGTCTTCCGGGACTTGTGGGAGGAAACCGGAGCACCCGGAGGAAACCCACGCAGACACGGGGAGAACGTGCAGACTCCGCACAGACTGTGACCCAAGCGGGAATTGAACCAGGGGCCCTGGCGCTGTTAAGCAACAGTGCTAACTATGTGCTACCGTGCTGCCCACTCTGTGCGCCAGGATCTATGCGTTGTGTGCTCTGCCTGAGTATCGGGCATAGACTTGCATGATGTCCAGCTGAAGATTGCACACCAACTGCACGTTCAGGGAGTGGAACCCCTTCCTGTTAATGAAGGGCGCCCTCTGTCGAGCCGGTGCTCTGAGGGCGACATGCGGCCGTGAATAAACCCCTGGACATGGGCATGCCAGTGATGGCAGCAAGTCAACAGCCCGGGCCTGGTACAGGTTAAAGTGGATGTGGTTAGCTCCCCCGGGTTATACGTGACTTCTCGGATGCACCTGGGAATGGATGTTTGGGAATTCCGCAAATGTTCCCGATCGAGCATTGGAACGAGCAGGAGCATAGAAGTTGAGGGCAGCCATCAAATTGACGGCCACCAGGAGCGGGTGTCCTCTTACTGGCCCTCACAGCACAAGATCCGCCACCATCTGGCACAGGTGGCGCACGGTCTCCTTGATGAGGCGGAATTGACGGCGGCACACGCGGTCCGGCAGCTCCTCGAAGGTCAAGCGCCGAGGGTAGAAACGAGGCCTGATATGGCGGCAGCTTCATACCGCCCTCTCGGCCTGATGGACGGCTGGGACTTGAGCATCACCGGCTGGCCCCTGATGTTCTGGGGCAGGCTCCTGTTGTGCAGGGTCTTCCCTGGGCTGGTCCTGCCGCTCTCACCACCGTGCATCCGCTACGGCAGCAGCGGCCAGGTAGATAGCGAGAATGGCCGGCTGAGTTCCAAATTCCATATCTGCGCGGGGGGGGGGGGGGGGGGGGGGGGGGGGGGAGAAACAGAGGCAGTCACCAAGGTGATGCTTCCCTGAACCACCCAAACCCTGAAATGACATGGTCCCCACCCAGTCACGCCTCTCCCTCCCCCATCCCCTTCTAGATCATAGTACTTGACACTACAGCCCTGGTCCCATCAGTGGCTGGCACCCGGCCCTTGATGGGAAAAGCCTCTGTCCTCTCCACCCGTCCCTGCACAATGGGGCACCCATGGCTACCATGACAGGTGTTAGCGATGGGCTCTGTGGCCCCTGTCCTGGCCCTCCCAGTGGGGTCATGAGTGGGTGTCCCCATTGGGTGAACCTTGTGCCTTCCCGCGAGCTGTCACTGCGGTGACGTGCGGTTCTATGCTGAGAGGCTGGTGTACGGGCACATCCAACAGATGGGGGTCACTGAGGGATGTGTACCTTTGCTGAGAGCTTGGCGCAGTGTGATATGGAGCCAGCGTTTAACACAAAGGTTATAGCAAGAAGCTGTTCAGGATTCCGGGGTCTATATTCTCAAAACGTGTGATACCAATGGGAAATGGCTGACCTGCAGGAACTGGTGAAATCGCCTGATCCTTAGGAGTGGGTTGGCTGATAGTCTCACGAGTGAGGCTGTTACTCTGAGGGGGGCTGTGTGCCAGGGAGGGTCCCAGTGCCCAGCAGTGAGTGTGCCACTTGTGTGGGGTTAGCCCTGTTAATCCCCTGATGGGGAGCTGGGCATCTAAGGTGGTCAATGAGGAGTGCCAACGCCTGGTTATCCGGCGATTGAACGTGGCCACACCCATCGCCCTGATGAGCCAGTATGTCTCTGCTCCACAACCTGGACCCAGCCTCAACCTGCATTCTGGGTTTGAATAACCCTTTACTAACCAAAAATCACCTCACAAGTCCAGCTTGTGCATCGGGAAGAAATGCCAATGTTGCTTAGTTACTAGTCCAATGGGTTTCCCACTTCAACTCACCGATGGTCCAGTGCGTCGCAGGTATCTGAAATTGAGATGGCCGTTTCCGAGGTGGGGGCGAATTCACCCCAACGCAGCAGAATCACAAGATCACAGAATTGGTATGGCGCAGAAGGAAGCCATTCGGCCCGCCATGCCTGCATCTGTTCTCCAAATGAGCGTCACGACTTGGTGCCATTGCCCCAACATTTCCCCGTAACCGCCCTGCACATTGTTTCTGTTCAAGTGTTCCAGATGAGAGGGGATGGCAGGGAGGTGGAATGCCAGGTTAACGCTCCACCCAACATCACACACCATTAACTTGACAGGCTTTGATCTCTGGGGTGGTCCACAGTGCTTCCATGCCAGTCTTCACATCGTCCAAGCCCTTTTCTTCAAACAAGAGTGTCAATCAGAGCCGAAGAGCTTGCTGGCAGTGCCGTACAGCTCCCCTTAGTCGGACTGTAGCAGTTTAAAAGGCAGCTCAATACCACCTTCTCAAGGCCAATTCGGGATGAGCAATAAATGCTGGCCTAGCCAGAGACGCCTATGTACCTTGAATTATTTTTGACACAAAGAGGGGTCATGAACGGACGAATGAATGGGTGCCACACATGTCGACGAAAGGTCGGAGGCGGCGCTTAGATGCTGTACCTCGATTCCTTTGGCTCGGTTGTCAAACCTTTCCCTGCACTGTGACGGGCTCTTGGGTATCAAGGAGGTGGCACTGCTCGCCACAGACGCCCCCGCCCCAAAATCTGGCCGCCGACACGTCTTCGTAGATTGCCTGCTTCTTCCATGGCTGCCACCACCCCTTTAAGAGGAAGAAGGATGACACGGCAGGAGTGTGCTACTGCGTTATCTCCAGGTACGTCTGGCCCTCACCCACCCCACCCCCACCTACCCACTTTAATGCACCTACATCAGCATAAAACATCCCTAGTTCAAGTATAATTTCCCTCTAAACTGCCTTAATAAGGTACTTTAATCCAACTTCAGAATTACAGTTATCACTACATGAGTGTGACATTTCCATTTCTCACATCAGTTACCTTTATGGCCTCTCCGAGTACGATTGGCAATTTAGTACTAATTTATGCCAAGTTATGTTCATTTTTGTAATGTGGTTTCTGTTGCGCAGTAGGAGATAGATTGAAGCTCTTTTCACTCAGAACTCTTACAGCCTTTGGGGAAAAAGAAAGTACACTTTCCTCCCATCCTTCTGGGTCGCATTCGAATGCCTTCTCCATTTTGGGATTTATAAATAAAACCGGTGGGGTTTTGTGGGCCCTGGCACGATAAGGGAGGTGGGGGGTGAAGGGTTTTCCGAGACGAAAAGAAATCGGATTCCGCCGTCGAGAATCGGCCGCGGGAACGCGCGGTCCCGGGAGGCATGGCGGGTCAATGGCGGCTGGCTTTTCCCACTGAAGCCTGTCGGGAACCAAATTTGCACGTCATGGGTGCTAGTTATAAACAGCCGTGGACCGGAATCCCCCCCCCCCCCCCCCCGCCCCCTCCCCCCCCCCCCCCCCCCCCACCCGCACACACACACACACACACACCACATTCCCAAAATATCTTCTGCTCTACCAACAGGTAGTCACGTTGGTCCGATCCAAGGCTGGGAAAACCTGGCACGAGCGTGGCGAGAGTGTTAAGGTCACTTACCCGCGGCTTAGAGCACCAGAGGACCACACCAACCCAAGGTATGGTGGACACCGAAGAGATGACCAAGGGGGGGGGGGGGGGGGCTGCTGTAAAACATAGATGGGGAGGTGTACTTGGAACACACTGGGGAGGGGGGGGGTGGTGGTTGTTGGAAGACATGTGATGGGTAACTTTAAGGCTTGGGATGTGGGGTGTAGTGAGTAGGAAGGTTTGGGGGTGGGTTGTGGTGAGTAGGAAGGTTTGGGGGTGAGTTGTGGTGAGTAGGAAGGTTTGGGGGTGGGTTGTGGTGAGTAGGAAGGTTTGGGGGTGGGTTGTGGTGAGTAGGAAGGTTTGGGGGTGGGTTGTGGTGAGTAGGAAGGTTTGGGGGTGGGTTGTGGTGAGTAGGAAGGCTTCGAGTGGGGTGTGCTCTGGTTAAGGGATTCTGCCTGAAGTTCCCCTGACTCTCATTGATACTTCAGCATCTTTTCCACGATAGCTTCCACAGGCTCACCAGCTGATCCTGACTCACGAAAGGCCTCTTCTCTAGCAGTCCTCCACCTATCGGAGACCTTGGCTCTATCTGCCTCCTCCCGCTGTGGACACGTGTCTGTGAGGTGACCACCAGAGTGGGAGCCCGAGCCCATCCTGGACATCTCGCCCACTGAGCTGTGTGCCTCTGGGCAGGTGGAGGGTTCAGGCGATGGCTCGACAGGCGTGAGGATCTGCTTGTCATCGTTGGAGCTGCCCCGGGGTCTGGGGCTAGTTTCTGGTTCGGGGGCGGGGGTGACCCCTCCTTGCCATTGACACCTGGAATGGAGAGTATAGAGAATGATTGACAGCATGGGGCGGCTCCGACAGTGCACTCCGCATCACACTCAGGCTCCGACTTTCAGAGATTAATGCTACCTCACTCCATGCTGGGGGGGGCGGAATGACCTCGCCATCGACACAGTCACAGTCCTCCCCGCCAGCACGGCAGCCTGTTGGTCAAATCGCGTGAGAGGCTGAATCTCGGACAGGCCGCCTCCTATCTTCTCCCTCTCTCGCCTGTTGTGTGCCTCCATCTCTTGATTGAAGATGGATTGTAGGCACAGCTAATGCAGCAGCAGGTCACACGCTGCTAATTCCGTGGCTAACGCGTGACCTCACCGGGAAGGCCCAAAATGAGGAGATTGTGCGAATGTCGTCCGCTCGCCTGGATAGATGTGCTTTCAAATGCTCTCAGGAAGGCTGGACAGCATCCAGGATCAACCTATTGGATTGGCACCCCCTCCGGCACCCTCAATACTCATACCCTCCACCACCGACCCATTGGCACCTGTGGGTGCTTTGTGAAAAATTCACTGTGGCTGATCCCCAAGGCTGCTTTGGCAGCCCCCCCTCCATCCCCCGGGACCTGGCAAACTGTCAGTAGCTATAGGGACCAGCCATGGGGCTGGTTTAGCACAGGGCTAAATCGCTGGCTTTGAAAGCAGACCAAGGCAGGACAGCAGCACGGTTCAATTCCCGTACCGGCCTCCCGAACAGGCGCCGGAATATGGCAACTGGGGCTTTTCATAATAACTTCATTTGAAGCCTACTTGTGACAATAGGCGATCTTCATTTCTTCGTTTCACAAGGGCTGCACAGGCCTGGGATCAGCACCATTATGCAAGTTGTCCTCTACTGCAACACCCCCCCCACCGCTGCCTCCCGCAGAACCCCTCCCCCCCCCCCCACCCACCGTTATCTCCACCCCCCCCCCCCAACCCTCACCCGCCCCACCTCATCCTCGACAATGTCTGTGTTTGCGGGGCGGCTGGGTCAGCAACCCACGGTCGCCTCCCCACCAGCAGACCACGGGGACTGCAGGGCGCTAATTCTTTCCTGTCATGGCCACGAGCCACGTCAAGACCACACGCGCGCATAATTAACTCGGAGAGGAGCGAACCCCCACAATGCAAGGGGTGGGCGGGCAGAAAAGTCAATGACATATCTAAATAAATAACCAGGTGTCAATTAGGCTTGTTTTCAAGTCAGTTGACCCAGACACTGTGCTGCCCACACTGAAAGCGTTCGGCGTGGGAAGCCAGACAGGGGCGGGCAACCCAATCTTTTGACTTACACGTTTGAAGGACGTGGAGGAAGGTGAGGGATTAGGGGGCGGGGGGCACCCGGCAGGCGCTGCACTTCGACAAATCACAGGGCACTCCCCCTAAGGTCAAAGCCTCCCTTCCTTCCTACCCGCTCCCTCCCTTAAACCCACACCTAACCCCCCTCCCCCCCCCAGCCCAAGGCCCTGGACTTACCTGCCCCGGGGAACAATGGGCCTTGGTCTTTTCTTTCTTCAGTCTTTGCACCGACCACTAGCGCCCTCTGCCAGGACAGTGGGAGCTACTGTCCAATCAGATTGGCTGGCAGCTCCAGAGGGTGGGAATTCCCCCCCCCGGAGAGGAGCGGAAGTCCCACTTGGCCCTCGCTAATCCCGCAGTGCTTTACGGCTGCAGGTGTGCCGCCTCCACGCCTACTTTGTTTGAGTTTGAAAGTTCTGCATTAAAGTCCGGCATTACAGACGTAAGCTCATAACCCAGGCTGACGCTTCCCTGCAGTGCAGAGGGAGTGCTACAGTGTCAGTGCTGCTGTCGCTTGGAGGAATCTTTAAACCAGGGCCCTGTGTTGCCCTCTAAGGTGGCAGTAAAAGATCCTACGGCACTATTTCGAACCAATGGTTCCCTGCACCAATATGAATAAAAATGTCTGACAAAGGTCACAAGCCGGGAGACGGGTCTTTGGATGGGTTTCTGAGTACTTTCCAACTTTTCCTGCCTCTATTTCACATCCCAGCATCTGCACTGTTTTGCCTCTCGTATCACGAACGTCAAATGATCTGGTCGTTGTTTCAGTGCTTTTTGGGGAGCTGCGCAACTGATTACTCTTCTCGGGAACTTCCTTGGCTGCAAAAATACTTGAGGATGTCCTGAGGCTGTGAGAAAAAGTACGTTTCAGATAATTATAGAATTGAGATAGTTGGCATAGAGTGAGGTCAACCAGCAGAAATATTGGCAGGAATCCCGCTCCGCCGCCCGACGCCAGCTGCCCTATTCTCCGGCACCGTTTTTCGGGGGCCGGCGGGATTCTCGCCTCGCCGGTCAGGGGCCGTTGACAGCGTCGTCGTCCCCCTGGCGATTCTCCGGGCCCCGATGGGCAGAGTGGCCGTCCAGTTTTGGCCAGTCCCGCCGGCGTGAATTACTCACGCACAGCTGGACCGGGCAGGTAAGTGTGGGGGGGCAGGGCTGGGGGGGGCACGGGGGATCCAACCACGGAGGGGGCCCCCCACGGTGGCCTGGCCCACGATCGGGGCCTACCGATCTGCGGGTGGGCCCCTATGGGGCTCTGCCATATTGCCCGGGGGCCGGCGCGGAGAAGGGTACGCCCGCCCATGCGCGGAAATACGCCGGCCGGTCTGCGCATGCGCAAGATCACGCCGGCCCTTCGGCTCCGGCTGGAGCTGCGGGAACCACTCCAGCCTCTAGCTAGCCCCCGAGAAATTGGAGAATTCCTCACTTTCGGGGGCTGTTGACGCGGGAGTGGTTGGCACCGGTTTTCCCGCCGACATGGGGACATAGCCCCATTTTCAGAGAATCCCACCCAAAGAGTCCCGATAAATGTTGAGGCCTCCTGGGTCAGGCTTCCATTTTGACATTCCTAAGTTGTAGGATGCCATCTTGCAACCTCTCATCAAGTGTCTAACAAAGGTTGTCAAATGGCTCCAAGCATGAGGTCCACTAAAAAAATGACCTTGAGCTAAAATGATGGACAAGGGATGGCGACACCTTGGCGACCTGTCCTGTGGACGTTGGCCGGAGCTACTCGAACCAGTAACTTGTGTAGGCCAAACAACCAGCCCTTGCAAATAAAGGATGTTAACAGGTGCTCGGAGGCAGGGGACAGTCCTCATCAGGCAGCTGCCTTCTACCGATGGGGGAGATGGGGAATGCTGGTAAATCTGAACTTGGGTTCCCCGTGGGATTTGAAATTGTGTCTGTCGATTACCCACCCTATAACATAACTGCTGAGCGATCATTTCGGTTTATCTGTTGGAATTTCAATAATCAATGACATGATGCTCCACCTTTCGATCATGGCTGATATGTTTCTCACCCCTATTCTCCTGCCTTCTCCCCGTTACCCCTGATCCCCTCATTAATCAAGAACCTATCCATCTCAGTCATAAAGACATTCGGTGACTTGGCCCCCACAGCTCTCTATGGCAGTGAGTTCCACAGATCCATCACCCTCTGGACAACAGCAGCGGATGGAAGTTCCCCTCCAAGCCACACACCATCCTGAATTGGATATCACCATTCTGTTCCTGTTTGTATGTCTGTATCATAGAATCATAGAATCTCCACAGTGCTGAAGGAGGCCATTCGGGCCATCGAGTCCATACTCCAAAAGGGCACCCCACTGAGGCCCACTCCCCCGCCCCATCTCCACAACTCCACCTAACCGGCCCATCTTTGGACACTAAGGGGCAATGTAGCATAGCCAATCCACCCAACCTGCACACGTTTGGACACTAAGGGGTAATTTAGCATGGCCAATCCACCTTACCTGCATATCTTTGGACACTAAGGGGCAATGTAGCATGGCCAATCCACCCAACCTGCACATGTTTGGACACTAAGGGGTAATTTAGCATGGCCAATCCACCCAACCTGCACATCTTTGGACACTAAGGGGTAATTTAGCATGGCCAATCCACCCAACCTGCTCACCTTTGGACACTAAGGGGTAATTTAGCATGGCCAATCCACCTTACCCGCATATCTTTGGACACTAAGGGGCAATGTAGCATGGCCAATCCACCTTACCCGCACTCTTTGGACTGTGGGAGGAAACGCTGGGTCAATATCCTGGAGCTGCCTTCCTAACAGCACCTTGGGTGTACCTACACCAGACAGACTGCAGTGGTTCAAGAAGACGGCTCATCATCACCTTCTGAAGGGCAATTAGGGATGGGCAGTTCCTTACCAGCGACAATTGCATCTCCAAGAATGAACGTGGCAAAATGTCACCAGAGTGGATGACCTCCAAAATGACAAAAGTCTAGTTTTTGAGGCCAGTGCCTTTCCCCTGAAACGGAAAGCGATCTGCTTTCAGAGAACATCCACGCAGCTTCGCAGGATCAATCCACATTCTGGAACATTCCCTGTCTGTGGAGTTACACTGGTTCTGCATGTTGAACACACTCAGTTTAAAGAACTTATTGAACGCCACATATTATTGTCCAAATTAGCTCCCCCGGGTATTATAGGTAGTCTACATATAACTTCTTTCTCGCTCTCCTTGGAGGTGTACCAATTAGCATTCATGATTAAGCATCCTTTGGCAATATCGGCAGCCTTCTTCATTGTGTATTGTACATCACCCTGACCTTATATTCATTATTATCACTCTTATTGCTATCTTGACGAATGCATTCATTTGCTGGTCTTTTAGCCAAAATGGTAACACATACACTATTGTTGGGAGACAGTTTAATAAAGTTTACAGACCCAAGTCTTTGGAGGTGAGCAATATAAAACAGGTTTAAAGCAAGATTAGCAAGCCAATATCTGGGGAGTTTTTGGTGCTGCGTGGAGCAATGTATAACCCATATTCTCTTTAGGTCATGGCTTCAATAGTAAACCAGCTTCTTGCTGCAAGTAACTGTCGGTGCTTTCTTTTTAATAGAGGATCATCACTCTTCATGCATATTTTATTAAACACTCTTCGCCCTCTGACAAGATTACTAAATTATAAAATATTTGCAATGCGTGCTATAAACGACTTTAACAATTAATGATTAAGTGGCCCCTAATAAAGGTGGAAGAATGCAGTTCTTAAAATAAATGAAAAACCATCACTTAAAATGTAACCATTGGTCCTTGATCAAACCCTATAATTACTGCAGGTTAAGCAGGCCATTTATTAACCAGGTCCTTGTCTATTCCCTCGGGTGTGTGTTTTTTCTTTCTTCACTCGAAAAGTCGATGCTCACAGCTCACATTTTCTTCAAAAGTCCATTATTGTTCCAAATTGCAAAGTTAGCGGGTAATCTTTGTGAAACTGTTTCAGTTTCTGCGCTGCGTGTTAAAGACAGGGCTTTACTTGTTGAGGAGGCGGGCACGTAATGCCTGTCTGAGGAAACTCCTGCCGAAATTCATCAGCGCAATGCAACAGTGCACGGTTTCCAAATTCGAGAGCAGGCTCTACGGCCGAGCCGAGCCACTCACCATCCTAACTTGGAAATATATCACCGCCCGCTCACTGTTGCAGGATCAGATTCCTGGCATTCCATTCCGAGCTGCATTGTGGGACGGGGGTAGGGGGGGGGGTGGACCTGTACCAGGTGGACTGCGGCAGTTCAGATCTACCACCACCACCTCAAGGACAGCAAATGCTGGTCAGGCCAGCGATGCTCATGCCCCTCGAAACCATTTTTCAAAAGTTGCCCCTTGCAAAAAAGGTTGATACTTAACTCACTGTCCTATGGAACGAGGAGGAGCAATCAAGTGCTTCACACAACTCCGCTGCGCCACTGAAGGTCACAACCAATCCCCCAGCTTTCCTCTGCCTCTTGTTTTCCGGCAGTCAGTCCAGCTTGGATCTCAGCACAGCAACGAGCTCTGCAAATGCCGATGAGGCTTTTGGCCTAACATCAGACAAACCTTAGTTGCTCCAGTGTCCGGTGAACTTGCTACCTGTCAAACACTTTGCACGAACATTGTCAGCTCTCATTGGACATCTTCTTGGAGAGCTCGCCACATGATCTCCAGCCAACCCCCCCCCCCCCCCCCCCCCACCACCACCACACTCCCGCCATTGACCGCAGTGCCTAACCCACCCACAGGCAAATGGAAGGCAGACAGGACTCTTCATTTGCCAAACGGATGATTTTCACTCTCGAAAAACAACCTATTGTTTCTGTCTCCACTAATGTTCGGGTTAACAAGCAAATGCGTTAAAAGAAAGAATGAACGTTGATAAGAGAACTCCAACCTTTCCCGGCTCGATAATTTTGATCTGTAGGCTTTAATAAAAGCAAAATACCGCAGATCTGAAATAAGAACAAATGCTCAGCTTCTGCAGAGAGAGAAATGGAGTTAATATTTCAATACAAATATAGCTTCTCTTTTGACACACAGACGCTGCCAGACCTGCTGGGTATTTCCAACACTTTCTACTTTCTCATGCTCCAATTGTTAGACTTAGAATTGTTGCAGAACAGAAGGAGGCCATTCAGCCCATTGAGTCTGCCCCGATCCGCGGAAAGAGCACCCCACCCAGGCCCACTCCTCCGCCCTATCTCCACAACCCCACCTAACCTGCACATCTTTGGACACAAAGGGATGAAACCGGAGCACCCGGAGTGATGTGTTGGGTACTCTGGATCTGTGGAGACTGCGTTTACCTTAGCAGTAACATAGACAGGCTACCAACACTTGTAATAGTACAACTCTATTTTATTTAACTAAGAGCTGTTAAACATACTTGCACTGTGGGTTGACACTATGTTAGATTGACTGAAGACGCGTTGGAGGCTATCAATGTGCTCCTGCGGGGTGGTAGACCAGACGATGATGTCATCCACGTATACACGAACCCCTTCGATACCTCCATTATCTGCTCCATTATTCTGTGGAACACTTCCGATGCAGAGATGATGCCAAACGGCATCCGGTTGTAGCAATGCCGGCCAAACGGGGTGTTAAAGGTGCAGAGCTTCCGACTGGCTGCGTCGAGTTGGATCTGCCAGAACCCCTTGGATGCGTCTAGCTTGGTGAAAAATTTGGCGCGAGCTATCTCGCAGGTGAGTTCTTCGCGCTTTGGAATGGGATAGTGTTCTTTCATAATATTGCGGTTGAGGTCCTTGGGATCAATACATATGCGTAATTCGCCAGATGGTTTTTTCACGCACACCATAGAGCTGACCCAGTCAGTCGGTTCTGTAACTTTCGAAATTACACCCTGGTCCTGGAGGTCCTGCAGCTGCTGCTTGAGGCGGTCCTTGAGGGGTGCTGGTACCCTGCGAGGTGCGTGCATCACAGGCGTGGCATTTGGTTTTAACAAGATTTTATAAGTGTATGGGAGTGTGCCCATGCCCTCGAATGCACCGTGGTATCGGGTGATGATGGCGTTCAACTGTGTCCGAAAGTCAGCGTCCTGAGATGCGGAAGCGTCGGCGGGTGACAGGAAGTGAACCCTTTGGACAAGGTTTAGAAGTTTGCACGCCTGAGCACCAAGCAGGGAGGCTTTAGTGGATCCCACTGTTTCGAATGACACGTTGGAGCAGGGGATCGTTGGCCGTCTCACGACGAATCTGGATGAGTCATTCGTCCGTGGCGGGCAGATTGGATGCGGCGAATGCCACCTGAGCATCAATTTGGCACACGAAGCCCGCTGGGTAGCAGGGTGTGTTGACAGATTGGGAGAGTGCATCGGAGACGATGAGTTCTGGGAGCAATGGCATTACCATTCTAGTCCAGAAGCTGGCAGGGGGATGGCATGATGGTAGGCTTGACATGGAGGCTTTCGAGGTCAGATTGCGCAATGAGGTTGGCTGAAGCGCCGGTGTCCAGGCGGAATCGGATGCGGGATCGGCTGACCGTGAGGATAGCACACCACTTGTCGTCCGGATCAATGCTGAATATTGGGAGAGAACTTGGCTTTTGTCTTCTGGAGCATCTTGTGTTTGGTGATGATGCCCACCCAAAATGGTGCTTTAGGGTTCTCGGTGTCAAGGTCCGGAATCAAATCGGAGTTGGAATCGGTGACCGGTGGCTGGATGGTTCGGACATCCCTGCGTGGCTGGTTGGAGCGACGAGAGGTAGTAGGTTGAGCAGACCTGCATAGGGCTGCATAGTGGCCAAGCTGGCCACATTGGAGACAGCATCGGGATTTTGCAGGACATTGCTGCTTTAAGTGGGCGGAACCACAATTGCCGCACGTCGTGATGTCAGAACATTCGGTACGCCACCGTGCATGCGCGGTGTGGTCATACGTAGTGCGCACCTGTGCAGTGCGGTCTTCGGCCTCGCCGTCCCCTCGGTCAGTGCGCGCATGCGCGGGAGCCCGTGAAAAGCACGCAAAATGGCCGCCCTCATCCAGGCTGAGGCCCTGGAGCTGTTTAATGGCTTGCACCCACTCTGCCTCGTGGGGACCTTGCCGCACCGTTTTAGCCGCTTGAATGTACGTGTATCGGTTAGTGGCATGTGTGGTAGCCTGTGTAGAGATATTACGGTACCTGGTAATGCTGGAACACCATTGGTAGATATTGTATGCTTCCTATTGGTCAAGCTGCATGGTAGCTCTGCCCTGCTAGGTGGGGTATAAGAGCTCATGCCGCCTCAGCAGCCTTCATTCTGTACCTGAGCTACTGGGGGAAACTTCTAACTTATTAAAGCCTTCAATTGGACTATAACCTCGCTTTAGTGGTCACTGATCGTGCATCAACGTGTTCATGCAGAACGCAGGTTTCGATGGCTATCGCAAGGGTGAGCTGTTTAACCTTGAGGAGCTGCTGGCGTAGGGGGTCCGATTGCACACCGAAAACGATCTGGTCACGGATCATCGAGTCGAAGGTGGAGCCGTAATTGCAGGACTATGCGAAGATGCGAAGGTGGGTGAGGAAAGATTGAAAAGGTTCATCCTTACCCTGCAGACGCTGTTGAAAGACATAACGCTCAAAACTTTCATTTACCTCGATGTCACAGTGACTGTCGAATTTGAGCAGGACTGTCTTGAACTTGGACTTGTCTTCACCTTCAGCGGAAGTGAGAGAGTTGAAGATATGGATGGCGTGGTCCCCGGCCGTGGAAAGGAAGAGAGCAATCTTCCTGGCATCTGAAGCAGCTTCCAGGTCTGTAGCTTTGAGGTATAGCTGGAATCGTTGTTTAAAGATTTTCCAGTTCGCACCGAGGTTGCCGATGATGCGGAGCGGCGGGGGAGGGCGGACGCTGTCCATACTACCGGATGGCTGATTGCTGGTCAAAGGCAGATCACTTGAAGGTAGGTCTATTAAACTCTAAGATCACATACTGGTACCATGATGTGTTGGGTACTCTGGATCTGTGGAGACTGCGTTTACCTTAGCAGTAATATAGACAGGCTACCAACACCTGTAATAGTACAACTCTATTTTATTGAACTAGGAGCTGTTAAACATACTTGCACTGTGGGTCGACACTATGTTAGATTGACTGAAGACCTATGCCTAACCTGACCAGCCTGTACTGCTAGCACATGGTGGATGTTTGTGCTACTGACTGCGGGCTCTGTCGCTCTCAGAGGCTGCATCCCGAATGAGCGGGAAAACTAGTGCCCTCTGTCTTTATAGTGACCGTGCACTAACTGGTGATTGGTTGCTGTGTTGTGTATGTTGATTGGTCTTGCAGTGTATCAGTTAGTGTGTGTCTCTGCACCATCATATACTGATGTGTATATTATGACACGGAGGAAACCCACACAGACACGGGATAGTATGCAAACTCCACACAGACAGTCATCCGAGGCCAGAATAGAACCCGTGCCCTTAACGCTGTGAAGCAACAGTGCTAATCAATGTGCCACCATGCTTGTTTACGATAGTAAAATAGAGGACTAGTTAAAATCTTATAAAGAAAGATTAAAGGAACAATAATTCCAATTGCTATAAGGATTTGTGAGATTATTAAGAAATGTAACCATTTTCAGTGATGTTTGGTTGATGGAACATTACTACGACCTTTCACATCGAGTGCACGATCCGTGTGTATATCACTTTGAAAATAGTGAAAATGTTTAATTCCCCTCGCCTTCTTCATACCAAACATACCATCCTCTTGATCCAATTATTCCGATTAAGCAACCACCACTACAAATATGGATATTAATGATCGCACTTAGCAGCAACCGAACAGTGCAACATCTGACACTATTAAACCAGCAGATGGTGTAAAAGATGGTGTAAAACTGCCATATTCAGTTTCAGAGTCCATTGTGTGGTGACAATTGGTCTGTGCAACATTGTGGCTGTCAGGAATCTTTAAGACTGGTAGACTTAGGCGGCAGTTTGCCCCACCGAGGAGCACGAAGAGAATGCAATTTCGAACAGATTGCCAATGTGATGGTTCACGCCCCAGACTGTCTTGACCTTGAGTCCGACTGTATTGATTGCCCTATGGGATATGGGAACCTCTACCGCTAAGGACCATTGACATAGGGCGATTGATTGGAGCATTATAAAGTAGAAAGTGTCCTCTGGGTCGTGCACTCGATAAAATATGGGTACTCCATATTTTAGAGGTTCTGTTCCCCATGCTGTTCAGCTACCTGGGTGCAATGCGATGGCCAAAAGGTGAGAATAGGGTCTACCGAGTGGGGCGAGAGGGAGGGGGGGATCGGAACAGAATCTACGCTCAGATAACCTGCTCGGATAACCAAGGACTTGGCCATCAAATATTTAACACGAGTTTTGAAATGGTTCTTTTTGTTAAAGGTGCCATGACGGAACCTGCATCTGTGTTTAGAGACATGTAGAGGCATGATGGCACAGTGGTTAGCACTGCTGCCTCACAGCGCCAGGGACCCGGGTTCAATTCCGGCCTCGGGTCACTGTCTGTGTGGAGTCTGCACGTTCTCCCCGTGCCTGTGTGGATTTCCTCCGGGTGCTCTGGTTTCCTCCCACAATCCAAAGATGTGTAGGTTAGGTATATTGGCCACTCTAAATTGCCCCTTAATGCCCAGAGATGTGCAGGTTAGATTATAGGATTACGGGGATAGGTAGGGTGGACACATGTAAATGGGCAGAGTACTCATTCGAACGGTTGGTGCAGACTCAATGGGTTGAATGGCTTCCTTCTGCACTGTAGGGATTCAATGAAAAATGTACAACATTGAAGGACTCATTGGGCACAATTCAACCGAGACATTTCTCAGTGACATTTTGGGTAGGTGTTTCTTGTCGGCTTTTTGGGTGAGATCCATACTGGTATTCACACTTAGTCATTGGGCCTTGGGGAGAGATGAAACTGGGATCTCCCTCAGACCCCCACTCCCACCCATCCTACAGTCCAGGGCTCCCAGGCCGGCCATTCCAGACATATTAGCATGGCACTATCCCATATACACCCCTTGTAAATGTCACCCACTGAACTTTGTTGAGGTCAGCAATGTTCGAACAGATTCCTATGGTGATGTTTCTGGAATCACCCAGGTCTTAGGAGGCTCCAGATCTTGACCTTGAGCCCAGCTCTCTAGAATAACCCTATGGGATGTGGGAACCTCTGCCTTCTCCATGAAGGACCATTGGCGTAGGCCAATTGATGCGGCGGCGGGGGCGGGGGGTGGGTGTGGGGGGGTGATCCTGCGCCCTCTTCTCTGTACCTATGCCAAGGTGCACCAATCTTCAGATTTTTGGAGCCCATGTACCTGTTCTGTAGACTGCCAGGGACTTTAAACTGTGCTCCTCATATCATAGCAAAGCAAAGTAACTCCAATGGCTTGGCTGGTGGATGAGCTGCCTGGTATGGAACCAAAGACACAGGATTGACCGAGACTTATTGATGCACAGGCCTGTGAGACCCAGTCAAACACATGTGAACATGGCAGTCGAAATACTTGCATTTGTATAGTTCCTTTCCAACATCCCAAAGTGTTTTACAGTCAATGCAGTACACGGTTGGACTGTTACACATCATGGGAGACACTGGACATGTGACCCAGAGACCGTGGGCTAATACCCTAGGGACACGGGTACTGATCTCCCCACACTAGCTGGAATTTAAATTCAATTAATTGTTAAAATCGGGAACAGAAAGTTAGTCTCAGTAATGGTGCCATGAAACAACCATCTGTTGTATAAAAACCCTTCTGGTTTATTCACGTCCCTCAGGGAAGGGAATTTGCTGCCCTTCGGTCTGACCTACACGTGACTCCAGACCCACAGCAATGTGGGCGACTCTTAACTGCCATCTGAAAAGACCCATCAAGCTATTGAGTCCAGTTTGGTTATTATATTGTGTACACAGATGATAGTTCACATATCATCACAGTGATGAAGTGGGTGGGTGAACAGACCTAATGGCCAGAGACGGGTAAGAATTCTTAACGTGAGTCCAAGAACATGTAACCGACAGCTCCAATTTCCAGTCCATTTTGACTTCACAGATCTCAGCCAGCCTGACAATGGGGGCAGGGCGATTGACCTCAGGGTTAAGGAGCTGAGGGGGGTGGTATGAGCAGTAGATTTTAGGAATGAAACATTTCTAAAGGAGCACACTTTTGGGTGCAATTTACGCTCAGATTGCCAACTGCACCCAATGTGGAAACTCTGGGCTGAACTTTGGTTCGGGGGTCGCGACCCTGATGTCAGGTGCCATTCCTGACATCCAAAGCGACTGCCAGATTGTCCTTCAGTGGAAGGGTAACGGCTGTGGTTGGTATGGGGCAGGGTCCTTATCGTAGAACCTAGACGACATCCCCTCACCCCAGCCAGCGGCCGAGAGGCTGTCTTCACATGTCGGCCATGTTTCAGCCTTAACCATGGGCCTGCATGCTGAATGGAAAATTTCAGTTGCCATTTGCTGAGTGGGCTTAATTGGCCTGATGTGCGACACGCCGTTTCCGGTAAGGGAAGCTTCACCACCCCAACCCAATTCTACCCCAGCAAGAATGGCCTGGAGACAAGATCATGATCTGAGCAATTTCATTCTGACTTTCCCTATCACTGCCCCCAGCTTTATTGTTACATTACAAACAAAAGCTCAGTGTTGTCTCACCTGCTGATTTTTAGCCTCCCTCTCCCGTGACCTTGTGCCATAAAGCAGTGAAAATCAAAATTTGAAAAGAGCTGGGAACTGAGCTTACACCTTCAGCCCCATGACTCAGAGCCTCGCTGCCACGCTACCTCCTTAATCATAATAATTGTTTCAAAACTTTGGGACAGAGGATGAAATGCACAAATTCCCTTTGATATTCAAGTGCTTTCTCGCATGCACGGAGCCAAATCGAGGTTGACAAGCGCACCCACTCTACAGTCACAAAACGATTTGGTCAACAGAATGGATGATTCAGAATGTGAATCATCCCAACGGGACACCGTTATCAGATTTAAAATGATCACACCCTTGCATTCCAATCCTTCCACGGACTTGTCCCTCTCTAAGTCTGCAGCCTCCTCCGGGCCCCCAAACATTCAAATTCTCGACGCTTCTCCAATTCCAGCCGCTAGCGCATCCCAATTTCCATCGCCCATCGTTGTAGGTCATCATGCCTTCAGCAGCCTGAGTCCCCAAGCTTTGGGACTCTCCCCTTAAATACTTCTGCCTATCTCTCTCTCTTTAAAATCTACCTGTCTAACCAAGGCTTTGATCACCTGTCCTAATATCCCATCATGTAGTTCCGTGATAAAGAATCGTAGAATCGTAGAATTTACAGAGCACGAAGAGGCCATTCGGCCCATCGGGTCTGCACCGGCCCTTGGAAAGAGCCCACGCTGCCGTCCTAACCCTGTAAACCAGCAGCCCCACCTAACATTTTTGGACACGAAGGGCAATTTAGCACGGCCAATGCACCTTCATGCACATCTTTGGGCTGTGGGAGGAAACCGGAGCACCCGGAGGAAACGCACGCAGACATGAGGAGAAAGTGCAGACTCTGCAGAGACAGTGACCCATGCCGGGAATCGAACCTGGGACACTGGAGCTGTGAAGCAACAGTGCTAACTGCTGAAAGTTTATCTGATAAAACGCCTGCCAAGCACTTGGGGACATTTGACTACGTCCAAGACATTACACAAATGGGAATCGTTGTTCCATAAAATTTAGGCCGGGATTTGCCGGCCTCCCAGTCACGTGTTTCTCTGCGGCGTGAGGCAGCGCACCGTTTGCCGGTTGCGGACTCTCTCGTCCCACCGCCTTCAATGGGAATTCCCAATGAAGCCACCCAACGGTGCCAGGAAACCCTCAGCAGTGATGTGCTGCCAGCGGGATGAGAGGATCCGGCCACGAGAGAACGGCCAGAGAATTCCAGTCTTAGTCTCAGTTCAGATTCAGGTAAACACTTTGATGTTTTGTTTTCCTGTACAATTTAGCAGTTTTGGGTACTCCGCATGTCTATGGAGCATATTGTTATCAGTCACTTAATAAACAAACTGTAAAAAGCACGAAAAAGAGAAGCGGCTATGTTGGTGCGAACACATCGAGCATGCTGCTGGATTCTGCTCTCTGTGTCCAATGCCACCATTAGTCAGTGAGTGAATCCCTGTCTTAAAGCCGCAGGGAAGATCCGATTCTGTGGTTAGAGATGCCACAAACCACAATATCACTAAATGCCAACGTCTATCTCAGGTCAAGGTCAGTGCATCCAGTTATCTCGCAGGTCAGGTGGGAAAGACCACAGTATTCTCAGCAGCAGTCTTCACTGCTGTTTCAACACAAGCGCGGTGTGTGGCAAATGGCGAGGAATTGAATAAATGATCTATTAACAGCAATTGCTATTTCATAGAATCATGAAATTTACAGTGTAGAAGGAGGCCATTCGACCCATTGAGTCTGCGCCCTACTTAATCCCATACCTCCACCCTATCCCTGTAATCCAGTAATCCTATCCAACGTTTTTGGACACTAAGGGGCAATTTATCACGGCCAATCCATCTAACCGGCACATCTTTGGACTGTGGAAGGAAACCGGAGCATTTGGAGGAAACCCAGGCAGACACGGGGAGAACATGCAGACTCTGCACAGGCAGTGACCCAAGCCGGGAATCGAATCTGGGACACTGATGCTCTGAAGCAACTGTGCTAACCACTGTGCTACCGTACCACCCTATAGAACATAAGAAGCCATCTCAAGACACTTCACTGAAGCATTACAAAACAAAGCATGACCCCAAACCACATGACAAGATATTAGGCCAGATAACCAAAATCTGGGATCAATTCGGAAAACTGTAGAGCTTTAAGTTTAATTTATATTTTATATTTCCAGGGGTAACAAAGGTAAAACCTGGGTATAGTTCATTTAGAGGTTTTTTTTTGTGAGTTGGATGCCGGCAAGTCTGGGATCCTGTTCATGTACATGCATTTTTAATGAGATTTTGCAACTCTTGAAGTGAAGGGACGGGTTACCAAGGGGTTAAAACAAAAACATAAAGTGGAAACAACTGTGCTGTTGCCTGGTGGCAGAGACACGGAGACACATAAAAAAAGAGAGAAGGTGCGTTTGGTCAGCGTGTGGATCCCAGAGCATGCAGGCAGGTAGTACTCTTCAGGCAGAAAGCCCGCAGACAGCCGGGGAACTGAGTTTAGGGAATTCATGTGCCTTGTTTGCAGTTAAAGTAATACGGCCAGGACTTTCTGCTCCCATTCTTTGTGGGTGGGTTTGGTGGTGCGAGTGGAAAATATCACAAGGCCGTAAGTGGATTTCCCAGTGGTGTTAGTGCAAGATGTGATCTTCCCCTCTCCAGGTCAATGGTGGGCTGTGTTTCCAACCGTCGAAAGTCAGGAACATTATTTTAATATATTAGCATACCATTATCAGGCCCATATGCTAGAATCATACCCCCCCCCACCCACCATCGTCTAATTAAACTTCCACCATGGCATGATGTCGCAACGGCACAAAGTACACCAAGTATGCCTGGCTTCAAAAGATGTGCACCTGGCGAGCAAAACTCTGAGTGGGGCTTGGAGGTGAGTGCACTCAAGTTGGCGCAGCACTTGTGGAGTAGCTCTGCGTCTTTTGGTGCTGTTGGGGAGCGGGAGGTCACAGACAGTATGAGGTTGAATAATTTCCTGGTATTTGTGTTGAAAGCTTTCCCACCTTTTCTCCAATGTGATACAATTCATTTTTCTTGTTTAATAAACGTTCATTGAGGAGAGGAGTGTGTCTTACCACAGTCATCTTGTGCGATTAAAAGGGACTTTGTGTGTTAATGAGACCATTGTAGTTTAAGATGTACTTTGTAATTGATGTTAATCTGAAAATCTGTGTGTAATTGTGAAACGAAGGTGGGAGTAAATGAGTAGTGTACAATAATCCAACTTTTCATGTTTTATAAAGGTATTTTTCTTGTTGCTGAAACAAATGAGCTGGTCCTGTGACTATGTTCCTCAATGTTTTATTTTTAAAAAGTCAAAGTTACGGGGCGAGATTCTCCGTCCCGCCCCCCCCCCCCCCCGCCCCCCCCCCCCCCCCCCCCCGTTTTCTGGTGCGGCGCGCCCTCGCTGGCAGCGGGATCCTCCGCCCCGGCAGCTGGCCAATGGGCTTTCCCTTTCCCATTGTGGGGCCCCCCCCCCAAGTCGACGGGAAATCCGCGGGCGGGTGTGCGCTCCCGGCGACGGAGAATCCAGCTCACGATCATTTGAGCCGGGGTTCCGTTCTGAAATCGTCCTGCCCAGGTATAACACCAACTGGGATCGTAACAATCGGCAGCATTGGACCAGTTGGGCCGAATGGCCTGCTTCAGTGCCAACCATTGTCTGCAATTCTATGTAATGATTTAAAGCAGTTGATTTTCAGGTTTCCAGCTGAACGCTTGTTTATTTTCTATTAGTCTCTTCATCTGCCACTCTATACAGATTCACCTGAGGAAGGAGCAGCGCTCCGAAAGCTAGTGACATCGAAACAAACCTGTTGGACTTTAACCTGGTGTTGTAAGACTTCGTACTGTGCTCACCCCAGTCCAACGCCGGCATCTCCACATCATCATCTATACAGAAAGCAGGGGAAAAAAACATCTGAACAGTAACCCAAATAAATAACAGAACAGTGGAGCTGTATTACTGACATCAAAGTGATGAACTGTCAGCTATTTCATGGTAATTAACAGTTCTCAGACTTCTGGTAATAAGCATGGGGTGGATAGTGACCACTGGGATGATAGATTGTAATTATATAAATACAATGGCTGTTAGACATTCACCGCCCTTTTACAACACTTGTTGCTTGAATGCTCTTGAGGTCTTTAAAAGATTCTAGTATCTCGCATATTTAAACATGTTATCATCATATGGTATCCCATCAAAGCTATATTTGTGGCATTCCAATTTCCACTCAAATTGCGTTAGATGACGGCACACCCTCGGATTCTTATTCTTTTGTTCCACAAAGAGACAGTTTCTTTCTGTCCAACAGCTGCCACCTCTTGACTCCGATGTCCTCACCTATTGTCCTCCTTCATCAGTAGACCGGGCTTGGGCCTCAGCTATTCGCAATCTATGTTATGACTCAAATGGCCTCCTTCTGCACTGCAACAACTCTGCCATTCTGTACTGTGCCCAGGTTTGCTGAGGATACAGAATCAGGCGGGGAAGTAAATTGTGAGAAGGACACAACAAAGGCAGGTTGGATGAGTGGGGAAAAAATTGAAATATAATATGAGTGAAGTTATCCACTTGGCTAGCGAAGATAGAAAGAAAAATATTTCTTAAATAAAGAGAGAAAGAGATACGTGTTGATATTCAGAGGACCCGGATGTATCCCTGCCTGAAACACATGAAGTTAACATGCGGGGACTGCCAGCAACTGGGATGGCAAATGGTATGTTAGCCTTTAGGACAGAGGGATAGGAGTTTTAAAGTAAAGACGTTTTATTGTAATTAAACAAAGCATTGATGTGACCAGAACTTGAATACTGGGTGCTGTTGTGGTCTTAGCTAAGGAAGGACCTTGGAAAGAGTGCAACAAAAGTGATTGGCTCCTGGACAAAAGGGGATGTTCCTATGAGGAGATGTTGATTGGGCTGGGCCTATATTCATTTGGAAGAATGAGAGGAGATCTATTTGAAACATATGGGGCTGGATTCTCTGGTTCTGGGGCTATGTCCCAATGCCGGGGTGGGAACGGTGGCGTTTTACACCAGGGAAAATGGTGCAAAATGGCCACCGATTCCCCGTGTTGCTGGGGGCTAGCATGCTGGCAGTGTAGAGCACCCCGCTCTCGCTGCCGCTGCGCCCTGGAGAACTGCCGGGTCCGTGGCCGGACAGAGGCCGGAACATCAGGGACCCCCTAGCATCAGATCTGGGGGGTACACCAAAGATGTGCTGGGAAATCTCTCTGAGAACTTTACAGGTAAGCATTTGCTCGACAATTGCCCAGAAGAGAAAACTTCTTAGGGCAACTGCGCAGCAGTGTGAACCATCCGGAAGTGTGATTTAAGACGCATAAAAGCCTCTTCTAACTTTTGGGCAACTATTTTAAAGATCTGGACCAACCCCACCATGGGACACCACACACAGTACCAACCCCCCCCCCCCCCCCCAGAAGATTCTGCATGGGGAGTCCCCCAGGACGCGACTAACCAAATCCCCGGTGTTCCCCACCTCCGACCCCACATGGATTTCCCCTCATCGCTTGGCGCTTCCCCCTCCCCTAAGGGCCCGACGCTCATCCCTGACCCAACCCGACCCCCAACCTGCCACTAGACCCGACTGGATGCCCCCACCCCAACAGACCCAACCCAACGTCCCCCCCAGAGTCAGATTGTCGGACGAGCCAGGCACGTAAGAAATTTAGCATAGGCAAATGGGAGCGGTGTGGCAATGCGACACTGATTGCTGCTCCGAGGAAGGTACGGCTCAGAGAACAATTGATTTTTGGACATTAAGTGAAGCAAAGGATATGGGGATGGTGTGGAAAGATGGAGCTGAGGAAGAAGATCAGCCATGATTTTGTTGTCAGGTGGAGGACGCTTGAAGGGCCAAATGGTCTAATCCTGCTCCTCTTTCTTAATTTCTTATGTTCTTGCTGAGGTGGAAATACCACTGCATCCCAGCCTTTTATCCCATATCTCTTGACATAAAACCCAATATTGCGTTAACCTCTTTGTTCCAGTTAAGGCATTACTTATTATTATGGCTTGTTAACCGAATACCCCTCCACCTCTGCTTCAACATCACCAGCCTTCCTTTAGTCAAAATGTAATTAACATTTTTCACGTCAAAACACATCACCCCAGGCTGACATTGAATTCCATTAGTCGCTCCTTTGCCGATTTCACACCCTTTGCAACACCCATGCATTTCCTGTTCTTTTCAATGTTATTTATTAAGCCTCCTATTTCAGTATTGTCTGCAAATGTGCATTCCAAACCCCAGCCCTCCATCCAAAAATTGTTGACGTGTGCCGTGAACAGTCGTCCCAGGATAAATTCCTCTGAGACACCTCAACTCACTTCCAACCACTTGGAGGAGTTATCCTCCTTTATAATCCCTCCGTCCGATTCCCACCCTCATCTCTTCTAAGCAATTTTTAATCCAACGTGCTCCCTTTGTTCCAATTCTGTGCCGGTTAATCATCTCCAATTGTCTCCTGCATTATATCTTCCTGCAATCTCCCTGAAAAAAGACCGCATCCATTCTTCTGATATACTAGCCTCTTAGAGAAAGTGTCTAGTTGCCAGCGCAGTCATCTCACCTCCTGGGGGGGGGGACGGACACGCGGTTTGTCGTTACTACAACGTCGGCTCCACAGAGGTCGAGGGTGTCATTTTTAAAGGGTGCCTTGATATAAAACATTGCTCCCATCCCTCCACCCCCGCACCCCACTCCCCACGAGCACAAGGGCAACCCCCCATCACGCATAAGGGGAACTCTTCCAACGAGGCACCCCAGAGGGCCGGCACTGGCCCGTGGCATTGCCACCCTGACACTACCAGGGTAGTACTGCCAGGATGGTCCAGGGTGCCTGGGGCAGCATGCCACTCTCCCCCTGGGGGGGGGGGGGGGAGAGCATATGGCAGGGGAGCCCTTCAACCACATGTTAATTTAGTGAAATGAATTGAAATGCTCTTTCTGAACAGGAACCTAGTTACGCCACCGGCGAGGGGCGGGAGAAATCTGAGAACGAGATCTTGCTGCCGACATTCCCATTCCCACCATCTCACGGGATTTTACACCGGGTCCGCATTTTCGCCCGCGGCTGACGCCAGCAGGAAATTCCCCCCCCCCCACCGTCCCCCTACCCATCGATCCTGCTGAGACGATATTAGGTCAGATGGCCAAATATTTAAAGAAGTGTCTTACAGGAGGATAGCTAGGTAGAGAGGTGGAGAGGTTTTTATGGAAACATACACAGAAAATGAAAGCAGGAGGAGGCCGTTCGGCCTTTCGAGCCTGCCCTGCCATTCATTATGATCATGGCTGATCAAGATCAACACCCTGATCCCATCTAACCCCCCTTAATCCCTTCAGCCCCAAGAGCTTTATTTAATTCCTTCGTGAAATCACACAATGTTTTGGCCTCAACTACATTTTGTGATCGTGAATTCCACAGATTCAGCACAATGTGGGTGCAGAAATTACTCCTCACCTCATAAGGATAAGGTTTACCCCTTATCCTCAAACTATGACCCCTAATTCTGGACTCCCCCACCATTGGGAACATTCTTTCTGAATTTACGCTGTCTAATCCTGTTAAAATTTTAGAAGTTTCTATGAGATCCCCTCTCATTCTTCTAAACTCCAATGAATATTATCCTAACAGACTTAGTCTCTCCTCATACAACAGTCCCGCCATCCCAGGAATCAGCCTGGTAAACCTTCGCTGCACAGCAAGAACATCCTTTCTCAGATAAGGACGTCAAAAACTGCGCTTTAGAATCATAGAATCATAGAATTTACAGTGCAGAAGGAGGCCATTCGGCCCATCGAGTCTGCACCGGCTCTTGGAAAGAGCACCCTTACCCAAGCCCACACCACCCTATCCCCATAACCCAGTAACCCCACTCAACCAACACTAAGGGCAATTGTGAACACGAAGGGCAATTTAGCATGGCCAATCCACCTGACCTACACATCTTTCGGTAGGGCAGCACGGTAGCACAAGTGGATAGCACTGTGGCTTCACAGCACCAGGGTCCCAGGTTCAATTCCCCGCTGGGTCACTGCCTGTGCGGAGTCTGCACGTTCTCCCCGTGTCTGCGTGGGTTTCCTCCGGGTGCTCCGGTTTCCACCCACAGTCCAAAGACGTGCAGGTTAGGTGGATTGGCCATGATAAATTGCCCTTAGTGACCAAAAAAGGTTAGGAGGGGTTATTGGGTTACGGGAATGGGCTGGAAGTGAGGGCTTAAGTGGGTCGGTGCAGACTCAATGGACCGAATGGCCTCCTTCTGCACTGTATGTTCTAAATCTTTGGACTGTGGGAGGAAACCGGAGCACCCGGAGGAAACCCATGCACACACGGGGAGAACGTGCAGACTCCACACAGACAGTGACCCAAGCTGGGAATCGAACCTGGGACCCTGGAGCTGTAAAGCAATTGTGCTAACCACTATGCTACCATGCTGCCCTTTAGGGAGGGAAGTCCAGAGCTTGGGGCCGAGGCAACTGAAGGCATGGCCGCCTATGGTGCAGCAATGGATGCCTGAGTACTTGTGTTCTAAGGAGTAGGTTGCGGAGAATGAGAAATTCGGGAGAAGCTCAAAAAAACCAAAGCAACCTCCATTTACATCGTGACTGCAGCAGACAAAAATGGTCTTTGAGACAGAATGGAAATTGTAGGTTTGTGGAAGGAATAGGGAAGAATCAGTGGTAGGTAGAGCGTTGAAAAATACAGGTTTTGTAAGGTAATCTCAGTGGGATGACCTTTGGAATCAGCATGCGGAGTAAGTCCAGGGCCGCAGTGTACGAACCTGATATTGAAGTGCCCAGGAGGCTGCTTTAAGGATAGGTTGACATGGTAATTTTAGACTTGCACTCAGTAGGAAAAGATCATATCCTTGAGCAGAGATAAAGGATTGCTTGCAATTCTTCATACATTTTGCGCGGTGACTGTACATCACTGAGCCGGTAGCAGGCCATTTGAATTTGACGAGCCGCATCCTCGAACAATTACAGAGGTGAGAGACGCTAACAATTTGGGAGGTTAGCGAAGGCAAGCTGCCCCAGATTGCTGAGGAACTCTCATTTTGATTGTTGTCTGGCATTTTAATCTTCAATAAAGCCCGAATAATACAATTGTTAAAAAGAATTACTATTTTAACAAAAATTGTTTAATAATTAACATGCATTTCATAAAAATAGCTGATATTCCACTGTAATAACTAATTAGAATATTGAAAAACCCTGCAAATGTAAACCAGCTTTATAAATATTTTATAATGGCTCATGACGCATTATTAATTAGTAAAAGTGATATTCTCCTGAGCGATGTGCTCTTGCATCTGAAGACACCATTTTGCATTTTAAAGTAAAAGTAAAGTAAAATTGCTTATTGTCAAATGAAGTTACTGTGAAAAGCCCCTAGTCGCCACATTCCGGTGCCTGGTCAGGGAATTGAACCGTGCTGTTGGCCTGCCTTGGTCTGCTTTCAAAGCCAGCGATTTAGCCCTGTGCTAAACAGCCCCTTTTCACCCTTTTCACCTCTGCCATCAGCATTTCAGCGTGCTGTTTCACCACCAGTGTAGTTTCGCAAATCCAGCTGCCTCTCCACGTACAAGACAATGCTAATGCGGCACAGTAGCACAGTGGTTAGCACTGTTGTTTCATAGCACCAGGGTCCCAGGTTCGATTCCCGGCTTGGGTCACTGTCTGTGCGGAGTCTGCACATTCTCACCGTGCCTGCGTGGGTTTCCTCCGGGTGCTCCGTGGGTTTCCTTCCACAAGTCCCGAAAGATGTGCTGTTAGGTAACTTGGACGTTCTGAATTCTCCCTCTGTGTACCCGAACAGGCGCCGGAAAGTGGTGACTAGGGTCTTATCACAGTAACTTCATTGCAGTGTTAATGTAAACCTACTTGTGACAATAAAGATTATTAATATAATGTCGGAAAAGGAAGTACTTAATGAATCATAAAAGGAAGACTTTGCATTCATGGAGCACATTTCACAGCCTCTCTGGGCATCCCAAAGCACTCGACAGGCAAAATGGTACCTCACTGAAACACAGTCACTCATGCAATGGAGGAAATGCAGCAGCCCATTTCTGCACAGCAAGATACCAGAAATATCCCCGCAACATTACACCAACCGGATAATCTTTTTTGCATGATGCTGATTGAGAGATCAACATCACAGAATGATAGAATCCCTATGGTGCAGAAGGGGGCCATTCAGCCCATTGAGTTTACCCCGGCCCTTGGAAAGAGCACCCTACTTAAGTCCACCCTGCACCCTATCCCCGTAACCCAGTAACCCCACCTAACCTTTTTCGGTACTAAAGGGCAATTGAGCGTGGCCAATCCACCTAGCCTGCACATCTTTGGACTGTGGGAGGGAACCGGAGCACCCGGAGGAAACCCACACAGACACGGGGAGAAAGAGCAAACTTCACACGGGCAGTCCCCGAGACCGGAATTGAACCCGGGTCCCTGGAGCTGTGAGGTAGCAGTGCTAACCACTGTGCCTCCGTGCCGACCCCATCAGTCAGCACATAACACCCCTGCTCTTCTTCAAAATAGTACGATGGGATCTTTTCCTTACAGCTGAGGGCAGAAAAGGCTGAAAGACAACACTTCAGACAGTGCTGCACTCCCTCATCATTGCACTGGAATCCCAGCTTCACTTTTTATGCTCAGGTCCTGGAGCGGGACATGAACCCACAACCTTGTGACTTGAGACAAGACAAGACCCATTGGGCCATGGTTGAAATCTTTTGTTCAGCAGTAGGCGACAAAGGAATAATGATAAGTTAGCGGCCATTTACTAATAATTCAAGCACAAAATAACAGGAAATTACGGAACGCACAAATTAAAAAAGCTATTCGAAAATTTATTTCCAGATACATCAGCATGCATTATCACTTCTGTCCACCTTGGAGAACAAATGAACTTGTTTCTGAGCTGTCCTTGGTCCTGAAAAACAGTGGTTCAGAGTGGGCTGAAATACAAACAGAAAATGCTGGGTAAACTCAGCAGGTCTGGCAACATCTGTTGTGAGACTAACAGAGGGCGTGATTTAACTAAAAAAAACAGCTTCCGTTCTGGGCGGCAATTGAGGGGTCGTTCCAGTGCTATCTAACGGCACTCTGTTTTTTCTTCAGCCCCCAACAGGGAAAGCCCCCCGGAGGCCATATTTAGCCACATGTCCTGCACTGAGGCACCCCGATCTCTCGACCTCTCGATGTGACACCAGGACCTCCCCAATGCGCCTATTCACTTGTTAGGGGGTTCTCAAGCATCCCCACCCACAATATACCTGCAGGGCACCCCTGGGCCCGATCTCCGGCATGGGCAAAATGCCACCCTGGCACCTTGGCACTGCTAGCCTGGGACCCTGACAGTGCCAGGGTGGTACCCAAGTGGCACTGCCAGGTGGCACTGCTGGGGTGCCAGGCTGGCAGTGCCAAGGTGCCCAGGTGGCACCAGCAGTGCCAGGATGCCACCCTACCCAGATGCCAGTCACCCGGGGCGTCCAATCACCTGGGAGAAAACCCAGGTGCCGTTCCACCTGACCTCTGTTTGTGAGGACCAGTACTAAACGTGCCAGGCTAGGGTCCCCTCGGCGATAGGTGCCGGGTGCCAGTTAGATCCGGGCGGCAGCACAGCTAAGTGAGCTTTTAAGCTCTTTCAGCTATACGAGTCTGGTTCCCGACCATTGTGGGCAGAACGACCACCGGGAATCCCGAGAGAAGCCTCTCCCGGGACTACCGGCCGTGTCCCGTCCCGATTCCAGCAGGACGTGGCCAGTAAATTGCGCCCAGAGTTAACGTTTCGAGTTTGTATGACTTCTTCAGAGCTGTAGAGGGGTCGAATGTACTGGATTATAGAGTTAGAGAGAGGGGTGGAGAAAGGAGCAGAATAGAAGGTCAGGGATAGATCAGAGTTAAGCAGAGATTGATAAAGATGTCATGGACATCAGACAAAGGGAGCGTTAATGGTAGCATTGAAAACTAACACACTAAACCCCTCCCACCTCCTCCAACAAACATCCCCTCCCCCACAGCGTCATCTGTCACTTGTTCTTTCGTTTTGCTTTCACTGAGCACCTTTGTTATCCTATTAGCACATTCTGCTATCGTACCTTTATGCCTCTATCAACACTTTGTTTCGTCCTTAATGTCACCATTAACACCCCCTTTGTCTTTAGCGCTGCAGAAGAGCCAAACAAACTTGTAACATTAACCTTGTATCTCTCTCTACAGATGCTGCCAGGCCTGCTGAGTTTATCCAGCATTTTCTATTGTGATTTCAGATTTCCAGCACCCGCAGTATGTTGCTATTATTCACAATGAGCTGCACTCATACACCAACTGCGGGACAAGATTGAGTTTGAACGACGAGGAGTGTGCAGGCGCGTCGTTGGTCTGACAGCTCCTGCTTCTCCTGCTCCCATTAAGACATTTGGGTGATATTTTAGATTGCCTTTTGTGTGCCTGTAAACACAGCTCCATAGGCATAATGCACATCCACACACACACACACACTCGCACTTACACAGCTCCATGCACATCGCGTCCTTACTTTCTTACCGCAACTTCATTACTTGTTTCCTCAGTCTGACTTCCTCAACCACGTTCTTCAGCCTGTGCAATAATGAAGACCTGCATTTACATAGCACCTTCAAAAGAAAAAAGAGGTCCATGGCGCTTCACAGGAGAGTCGTCAAACAAAATTTGACATTGAGCTTTAGTGCAGGTGACCAAAGGTTTGGTAAAGGTGCTGGCATCTTAGGAGCGTCTTAAAAGAGGGGAGAGAAATGGCGAGGCCGAGAGAAGGAATGCCGCAGCTTAAGACACAAGTAGCTGAGTTCTGAATGGTGTCAGAGAGAAATGGGCAAAATTTGTATTCACAGCAAGAGCTCACAAACGGCAATGTGATCAGCTGATTTTGTGATGTTTGCTGAGAGATTAATATCATCCAGGACACAGGGGGAAATGCCGCCCACTCCCCAACTAAATAATGACACGGGGTCGTTTATGTCCACCTGAGAGAGCAGGCAGGGGCCCTGGTTTAACAGTTCATCCGAACGACGGTGCCCCCAACAGTGCAGCAACCCCTCAGCAGTGGCGCTGGGAGTGTCAGCCTGGATTTTGTGCTGAAATATCCGAAGTGGGATGGCCGTGTGAGTCAGATGCAAGAGTGCTGCCCACCGAGACGTGCCTGCCACTTACCAGTCAAGCAGCTTTGCTGCCTGCTGGAATGCGGGAAGTGAGAACGTTTTAATTGCATATGTAAAGGGGATTATTAATAAACAGAGAAAAGAAGGAAAGCATCTGAGAGTTGCTTCCTCTCCTTGCTGTGTTCACCCAACGGTCAACATATCGCCTCTTTCATTCTTTAGTGATATTAGGAAAGGATGTATAAGCAAGCAGGTATGAGGAAGTTAATAGGGAATATAATATGAGTAGGGACACAGAGACCAATCTTTCTCTCTCACTATTGCCTAGGGGCAATATGGGCACAGCACAGTAGGAAATTCCTGCCAGGCTGGATTGGGAGACTGCACGGATGGATGTGTGCAGTCCGAGAGGATAAAGGTGCCAGGGTTCTCCTCTGAATATTAATGGTAGCGTAATGGTGTCCAGTTAGTTATATCTGCTTGGATCTCCACGGGGTAGGGGGGCGGATGCAGTGATGAGACCTGAACCATTGCTATAAAGAAACCCTATAGCAGCCGAGAGAATGCCTTGGACAATGGGTCAGTCAGGAAAACAATGTTATTGAGCAAAACCCTACAGTCTGGTGATGTTTATACTCAGCTGTTCTTTTCCAGTTATTGTTCTTTAACAACCTTTTTATTAAGCGCATAATAATTATTTATCGCAATGTTATTATGCTGTCATTAAACAACTGTTCTTTTTCATACAGTTAATAGTTCCTAAAGTTGAGATATTATGGCTTTGCTAAACACTAAGTGCCAATTTTATGGCAAGCACTAAAAATGAAGTGTGACTGGAGTGAGGGAGATTTGTGTTCAAATATTCTAATTCTTTGCTTTAATCTTTTTTCAATAGTCTGCGCATATTTGCAAAATAGTAACTGGCAGTTACACTGAGCATAATGTTTAATGTATTCTGTAATATTAGGAGTTCAAATTACTTTCTAAGCAATGATTAACAGATGGGTTTTCTGTATTATTTTATTTCCAATACTAATGAGAGGAAAATTCACAATTGTCTGGATCTTGCGGTTCTGCAAACATACGGTGAGTGGGTATTATATCGTCTGTATAATTTGAAAATCTTTTTTGATGTGAGAGGGATTTTTAAAATGGGTGTACATATCTATGCTGCTCATCACATATTGGGAGTACAAATAAAGAATAATAGATACCTAGAAGGGAACTGTCATCCTGGCTGTCTCTTTATATGCATGTGTGTGTGTGTGCGATCATGTCTTTTTTTTATTAATTTTGAAATCAATCTATGTTTCAGCTTTAATCTGTTCTCATGGAAAGAAATGTTCTTGAAAGTTTCCTGGTGTTGGCTGGGGGTGTGTGTGGTGGTAATGTGTTACAGTTGCTATGGGCCAGGGTTTATAGGACCTCAAAGTTCACCTGACCCACAACTTTTAATAGATTGTGGTATGGGGAGCACACGGCCCACTCTACAGGTGTGGGACAGCAGAAATGGAAAAGTATATTTTTAATGCAAAACAATGTTTATTCTATGAACTCAAGTTAATCTTTTTAAAACATACAGTGAACATCTTAGCAACCATCAATTCAAATACAACCCCCAAAGAATCCTAAGTAATCCTTAATACCTTCCCAAACATCATCCAGAAGACAAAAGAAACACCTTTTAACAGAAGCACATTAGGTTTACATTCACTATTGAGAACATTTGTAATACTGAATTCACCAAGTGATCAAGAGATAGTCTTTTCATGGCAGAGAGATCAACAGTACACCTGCTCTGTCGGGCTTCAGCTCCAACACTGAAAACGAAACTAATAGACACGCTGCAGCAAACAGCCTAAAATAAAAGTAAGAAGCTGACAGACAGCCCAGCTCCACCCACACTCTGACATCACTGCAGTAATATGAGCAGCCAAACATTTCTTAAAGCGACATGCTCATGACACAGTTCACTCAGAGAGTTTGAGTTGTGGTGGTAACAAGCACTTTGACAAGGATGTCAACGTCAAAACCTGGAGCTATGGCAGAGGTGTCAATGTTCTTTCCAATACATGGCTGACCAGACATCTCTCTCACTCTTACCATCTGTCACTGGTGCGTGTTGGAAAGAGTTGCAGATTGCCGCTCAACCTGCTTGGCCACATTGTGGCTGGAATTTTCTCCCCCTCCCCCTTCCCCATTGTGGGAGAACCCCATGACAGGACCAGCGAACCATTGAAATCTCCGTTCGCACCAGCAGGGCTGGAAGATCCCACCGGTGTGAAGGGCTGGAAATACTTGGCTTTTGGGTGTGTTTTCCTTGACCGTCGAGTCCTGTGAGAGACTTGAAACTGAAGTTGAAGTTTTTTGCTGAAAGGCAGGTGGGATATTACCCACATTGCCTTTTGACAGCACTCAACAATGCCCCAGTGCCTCTTTCCTTCGATGGATTGCTGTTGTTTCTCAGTCAAACATAACTGGTAATGGTCACACAGCAATATTTCACCAACAGCCGCAGGATAATTTACCACAAAGTTTTACCTTTGACTCTTCTTTGTGCACAGATGCAGAGCATTAATATAATTAGAGCCGTGTAGAATCCAAAGTTGCACAAGTGTCCTGTTACGCTCTAAGATGATGAAATCAAGAGTTGTAGTAAAAGAAAACATTGCAACGGACTTCATTCTTGATTTGCCAACTGGTTACGTGACAGATGTCCAACTAGAAATTCCCTTTTTCCAAATCCCTTTTATGCTTGGTTAGTTTTGCTGATCGGAAGGAATCCACACCAAGTTGTGAAATGAAACAAAGGGCGGGACTCTCAGTAGCCAGACGCCAACATCGTGTTTGCCGATCGGGCGGAGAATGGCTCTGATGCCGAAATCGGGGCTGGCGCTGGTATAACCGCGGTACACCACGCTCCACCCCCTCCAAAATGGCATCATTGCGATTCGCGCTACGCGCCGTTTCGGCGCCGTAGCCGCATCATCAGCCAGCCCACCTGCGAGGTTCCACCCTCCAATGGGCCGAGTTCCTGATGGCACAGGACACGTGTGGTCTGAGCCGGCGTGCCGGCTGCGGTCTCTGTCCGGCGCTGTCACAGTCGGCGGGATCCATGCTGCTGGCCAGGGTGGGGGGGCGTCTGCCAGGGCTGGAGGGATGGGTGGGGGTGGCCAGGGGATGGGCTGTGGGGTCGCGGTTTGTGGGTTAGGTTACGCGCATGGCCGGCGCATGTTGCACAGCACGACCAATGCAGATTGTCAGCTGTGTGCATGCGCAACCAGGGAGCCGACCATTCTCCGGCCATTTTCGGAGCGGGCGGCAGGTGTTTCAGTCGGCGCCGGTGCTAGCCCCTCACCAGTACCGGAATCGGTGAGGCGTCGGTGCCGGATTTCCTGTCGGAAAAGTCGACGCATTCTACGCTGGCTTCAGCGCTTATTCTCCAGAGAGGACAATCCAGCCCAAAGTTTTATTTTGATATATGTGTATTCACGGAAGATCCCTGCCAGGTCTCCTTCTGTCGGTATCAAAACTGTCCGACTTTGTACAAGGGCTAATTGCGCATAGTTCAGAGTTTCCCACCCCCTTAATGGGCGAGCTCATATTCGGCGTGGGAGTCTAATTGTTGCCACCCTGTAACTCCCATGCTGCTTATGACAGTTACCAAGCCCAGTGCTCCTCCTCATTCCCCTTGACTGCACACAGGAAGGTGAAGGGCAGCTGATCTTCACCTTGGGCAGTTGAGTTGCCCGTGGTGGATGACCTCAAGGAGCTTCGGCCACTGAGGGCCTGACCGCAGATAGTTCCGAACGCAGCTGTGGCTGGGGCAGCCTGGCTCCACTGACTATTTACACCATTGATCGAGAGGCTGGCAGGAAGCAGGTACGCTGTCATCCTGCGAGAGAGAAACATAGAAAAATAGGAGCAGGAGGAGGCCATTCGGCCTTCATGCTGCTCTGTCATTCATTATGAGCATGGCTGATCATCCAGCTCAAAAGCCGAATCCTGCTTTCCCTCATATCCTTTGATCCCCTTCGCCCTAAGTGCTGTATCTAACTGCTTCTTGAAACCATACAATGTTTTGGACTCAACTATTTCCTGTGGTAACAAATTCCACAGGTCGACCACTCTGTGGCTGAAGAAGTTTCTCCTCACCTCTGTCCTGAATGGTCTCCCCCGTATCCTCAGGCTGTGACCCCTGGTTCTGGACACCCCCACCATCGGGAACATCCTTCCTGCATCTACCCTGTCTAGTCCTGTTAGAATTTTATAGGTTTCTATGAGATCCCCCCTCATTCTTCTGAACTCCACGAATACAATCCTCACCGATTCAATCTCTCCTCACACGTCAGTCCCGCCATCCCAGGAATCAGTCTGGTAAACCTTCGCTGCACTCCCTTTAGAGCAAGACCATCCTTCCTCAGAGAAGGAGAATAAAATCGCACACAACATTCCAGGTATGTCCTCACCAAGGCCCTGAATAATTGCAGCAAGACATCCCGTTCCTGTTCTCGAATCCTCGCGCAACAAAGGCCAGAATACCATTTGCCTTCTTCACCGCCTGCTGCACCTTCTTACTTACCTTCAGTGACTGGTCTACGAGGTCACCCAGGTCTAGTTGCACATTGCCCTCTCCTAATTTATGATCATTCATATAATAATCTGCCTCCTTGTTTTTGTCACCAAAGTGGATAACCTCGCATTTCTCCACATTAGACTGCATCCACCATTCATTTTCCCATGCTCTTAACGTGTCCAAATCACACTGAAGTATCTCTGCATTCTCCTCACAGCTCACCCTTCCACCCAACGTGGTGTCATCTGCAAATTTGGAGATATAGGCCAGGATTCTCCCTTCTGGGGACTAAGTCCCCACACCGGCGGGAGAAGCAGTGGCAACCACTCCGTCGTCAACAGCCCCCGAAAGTGTGGAATTCTCCGCACTTTCGGGCCTAGGTGGATGCCGGAGGGGTTGGCGCCACCTCAGCCGGCGACGAAGGGCCGGTTTGCGCATGCGCCAAAGGGCCGGCATGATCTCGTGCATGCGCGGAACCTCCGGCGTGGTTCCGAACATGCGCAGACCGGTCGGCGTATTTATGCCGCATGCGTGTTCTCTTTTCCGCGCCGGCCATAGCGGAACCTTACAGTGGGCGGCGTGGAAGGAAGAAGTGCCCCCACGGAACAGGCCCGCCCACAGGTCGGTGGGCCCCGATCGCAGGCCAGGCCACCGAGGGGCCAACCCCCGGGGTCAGATCCCCCCGTGACCCCCCGAGGACCTCCACAGCCGACTTACCTGCCAGGTCCCGCCGGTACGTGAGCTGAGTGATTCACGCCGGTGGGACTGGCCAAAAACGGACGGCCGCTCGATCCAGCGGGGCCTGGAGAATTGCCGGGCGGGCCGCTGCCAACAGCCCCCGACTGGAGTGGCGTGAATCCCACCCCCGCCCGAAAAACGGTGCCGGAAAATACGGCAGCCGGTGTCGGGGCGGCGGGCCGGGATTCGCGCTGCCCCCGGCGATTCTCTGACCCGGCGGGGGGGGGGTCGGCGAATCCCGTCCATGATATTTTATTCCCTCATCTTAATCATTAATATATTTGGTGAATAACTGAGGTCCTAGCGCTGATCCCTGCAGTACCCCACTAGTCACTGCCATTTGGAAATGACCCCGTTAATTCCTAAGGAGGATCCTGTGGAGCCAATTTCATTCTCAGGATATTAAGCCTCAGCAACATGACTGCTCTGAGCACGAGAGAGTGCAGTCTTGCTGAGTGGATTGGTGGGGGTCGCAAAGATCTATCCATGTTTTCCTACAGACTTTGTATGCTGTAGGAGATGCTGGCTGAGCTTCCATTGAGGCTGTTGTAGCTGCTACAGTAGGCTCTATTGTTATGGAGCCCTGTGCATTCTTGCCGACTATTCACCCCATTGTTGATGGTATGGTCTCAATATGTGCACAGAATTTTTTGTATTCACCAACACTGTGCACAAGCTAACCGTCATCAGCACATGCAGTGCACCTCGAAGGTCTGTGTTGATTTTGATCTGTCCTCTTCTGTATGATGGGCCCTCATTGTACCCACTACAGCAGTGCTAGGATATGAGCTGTCCACTGAGGACCCGAGTTCGATCCCAGCCCCGGGTCACTGTCCGTGTGGAGTTTGCACATTCTCCCCGTGTCTGCGTGGGTCTCACCCCTACAAACCCAAAGATGTAGGTGGATTGGGCACGCTAAATTTCCCCTTAATTGGAAGAAAAGAATTGGGTACTTTAAAAAAAAGAGGATGTGAGCTGTCCCTTCTTCCTGCGATTGTCCAACACAACTGCCTTTTCTCTTAATTGGGAACAGGCCTTATAGCCTCCCTCAGACTACACACAGCGCCAGTCTCTGAGCTGACGGCAGCAAGTTTAAGATTGCCCAATGCTTTAGTCCCGCCGTCTTTTTTCTTCCTCTCTTCCTGAATCTGAAGTGGAAGATAAGGACAACAGAGAAACATAGGAACAGGAGCAGGACGACCTTCTGCCACTCAATGAGATCATAGCTGATCGGAGACCTAACTCCACGTACCTACCGAGACCCTGTATCTCTTCATATTTTTGGCTACCAAAAATCAATCAGTCTCAGTTATATAATGAATAATTGATCTGACATCAATTACTGTTTATGAAACAGAGTTCCAAATTCCTGCAACTCTCTGTGTGAGGTCGTGTTTCATAATTTCATTCCTTAAGTATCTAGCTCTAATGTTTAGCCTTTGCCCTCTCGTCCCGGATTCCGCAACCAGGGATATTGATTTCCTCGATCCGCTCTATCAGCTCCACTTATTATCCTGAAAAATTGGATCAAACCACCTTCTGAATTCCAGAGAATACAAACCTGGTTTGTGCAATCTCATCTCATAACCTTGGAGTGCCAGTATCATCCTGGTGAATCTGCACTGTGCTCCCACCAAGGTCAATATGTCCTTCCTAAGGTCTAGTGCTCAGAGCTGCTCACAGTGACGCCAGGTGTTGACGAACCCGGGTTTTGTGGAGATGGAGCGTGACTTCTACTCCCTTGACAGGGAAGTCATTCGCCGTCCATTGTCGTGCCCAATCTTAATGGAATTGGACAATGGCCATCCCGGGGTTTCCAAAATGAAGGCGTTCGCGAGGAGTTACATTTTAAATTCCAAAGGAAAGTCCTGAGGGAGCACCTGGACCACCTCAGAAGTAGGGAGCCTGCTCCCGCCGAAGTGACATATCCAACCCCAGTCTTGGCCATTTCTGGCACAGGGTTACAGCCCACAGGGGACCCTATACCTGTCTCCCTCAATCGTGAAGATTCTGCTATGGAGGATGAGGAATCAGGGCTGGGATTCTCCAATCCCGCGGTCAGGTTCTGACGCCGGCATGAAAAACGGCACCAACCACTCCGGCGTCAACGGCCCCTGACAATCAGGAATGCTCCCCTTCCTAGGGGGCTAGGTCGGCGCCGGAGTGACCCCTGCAGGTCCTGCCGGCGTGGAACGGCCAGAGTGATTCCGCGCATGCGCGTGTGTTCCCGTCTCTGCGCCGGCCCCCGAGCAATATGGCGGAGCGCTACAGGGGCCCGGCACGGAAGAACATAGGCCCCCACAGAACCAGTCCACCCGCCGATCGGTAGGCCCCGATCGCGGGCCAGGCCGCCGTGGAGGTCCTCCCCCCCCCCCCGGGTCGGATCCCTCCACCTCCCCCCCTCCAGGACGGCCCCCGCAGACACACCTTCCAGGTCCCACTGTGTGGGGCCTGAATAACCCACGCCGCCGGGACTCGGCCGAACTCGGCGGGCACCCGGCCCGTCGAGGCTCGGAGAATCGCAGGGGGGCCGCTGTCAACGGCCCCCAACCGGCGCAGCGGCGATCCCGCGGGCGCCCGAAAGTCAGCGCCGGAGAATCGGCGAGCCGCCGCGTCGGGTCAGAGAATCCTGTGCCAGGTTTCTCACCGTTGGCCGGTGCTGATGAAGAACCTACGCAGTGACCCTCAGACGCTACTCTGAGGAAGCAAAGGTCACCTGTCTGTTTTCCACCTCCCGATCTGGCTCCACCTGCCACGAACATGAGACCAAGAGCAAAGAGGCGGAACAGACCTCAACGCCATGATACCGGGGGGGGGGGGGTGCGGGGGGGGCCGTCGATTGATCTCCCCGCAGGGGTCGTGGAGTACGAGTTTGTGCACTAAGCGGGCGAAGGCTCACCCAATAGCCACTCACTGGCAGGACTTCAAAACGTGGAACCCAGACCCGGAATGGCATTCCCGATGATCCCGGGCTGGGATGCTAGCATTGTACACCACGGATGATCCCGGGCTGGGATGCTAGCATTGTACACCGCGGATGATCCCGGGCTGGGATGCTAGCATTGTACACCGCGGATGATCCCGGGCTGGGATGCTAGCATTGTACACCGCGGATGATCCCGGGCTGGGATGCTAGCATTGTACACCGCGGATGATCCCGGGCTGGGATGCTAGCATTGTACACCGCGGCTACAGCTTCAATTTGTTCAGGGATAAACCCAAGTTTTGTGTCAGCCTGGCCTCAGCTGGAGGTAAGGATTTGAGAAGTTGGTAGCCCATATCTGAGTTGGTGTCTTCTTCAGGACAAACCTGAGACTAAGTCTGACTCACACGATGCATTACATCATTTCCCCTCTCGTAATATGTAGAGAAAACATAACTACACCCACTTAAAATGTATCACAACAGGTTGGTCAACAGATTGACTTGTGTTTTCCGTCCCACATCCAGAACTGTGAGCTGAAATCAGTCCCGTTCTTATAAGATTCTGCATCAAATCTTTGTCCCCTCCGCCTTTCACAATAATTCTAAAGCAACATTAAATGTAATTATTGTTCCAGAATATATTTCCACCTTGATGTATTGAAACAATGGGAGTTCCCTTATCCCAATGGCGGGGGAGGAGGGGTGGGATGGGGGGCAGGGGGTGGGGGGTGGTGGTGGTTGCGGAAATCAGGTGAAGTGCAAAGCAGATTTCCGATTCACAGTCGCTCAGTTTTCACCCGGCTCCCAATCAGTCTCTTTGTTTATCATCATAGAATCATAGAATCACAGAGTTTACAGTGCAGAAGGAGGCCATTTGGCCCATCGAGTCCGCACCGGCTCTTGGAAAGAGCACCCTACTTAAGCCCGCACAACCAACCTATCCATCTAACCCAGTAACCCCACCGAACCTTTTTGGACACTAAGGGCAATTTAGCACGGCCAATCCACCTAACCTGCACATCTTTGGACTGTGGGAGGAAACCGGAGCACCCGGAGGAAACCCACGCAGACACGGGGAGGGCGTGCAGACTCCGCACAGACAGTGACCCAAGCCGGGAATCAAACCTGAGATCCTGGCTCTATGAAGCAACAGTGCTAACTACTGTGCTACCGTGCTGCCCAAAAGAAGCAGTCTTCGCCAGACTACATGGTTCAAAGTGACGGCAATAAAGAAAACATGGCAAACCGACAAGAAGCGACCTGTAAGAATGTAATTACAGAGAGCGGAGTGTAAGGTTTTCCATAAAGATATTGCAGGTAACGTTACACCTTCATTGCTATTTTTCATTTCTGTCACAGGTATGGAGTACATTTTTCCATTCAATTATGGCTCAATTACAGCTAAACATCCGTAGGTCACAGTGCAATGCTAATTGAGTATTGCAATTAATTATTACCTGGGTCACATTTCAACTGATATGACTTTGGTCAGTCTATCATTTCAGTAGACAATGCAAGACTGTAATGAAGGCAGAGTGTGGATCAACATGAATACTTCTCCTTTAGCGATCAAAGAGTGTTTTATGCATAATATTTAATATCACTGTGCGTACAACTGCTCTCCAGTCCTACCCGAATGTTCTTTTGAACGGTGAGAATGATGCCTTGTAACGAGATAGATTCCGATCACAAAAATAAACTCTAGGTTTAGCCATTTGAGATACCTGTCAATCATCTCTGATTTCTGCATCTATCTGCTATAATGGATTGCTGGATCTCATCTTCCTTCATCTGCTGAGTATTGTAACTTTATCCACTGCCACACTCAGAATAAATAAGCCCACAGAGCTTTGACTGCTGCCTCCTGGAAGAGATGACACAAAGAAGGATGATTGCCTCAGATTTTGTTGTCTCTCCGAGCCACATGATGCATTCACAGAATTAAAATTTCAACAAGTCATTTGCTGATAGCCACTCTGCTGATGTGCTGTACCCAGCTTCAATTTCTTGTGGCTGTTCAGACGCTTCTAGGGCAGGAACGTGTTTTGGCCCCGCGCCACTTCTAAGACGTCCTGTTTGTACTGTCTTTGATGCCGCGACTAACAAGGTCGGCTGACCGAGACTGCTGCACAAACTCGGGCAGCGCTCAGCCCCATTCGACCGCCGCCCCTTGTGCTCCGTGACCCGCACTGGTTCCCAGTCCAACAACGCCGCACAATTATACGGTATGATGCCCGTGTTTGAATTCTTCCACTGCCTCGCCCCTCGCTTTCTACAAAGGCTCCTCCAACCCCTGGAACTCTCTGTAAAATCTGCAATTTGTAATAACCTGCACGGGACACATGGAACGGGATGGGTTGTTTTCCCCGTGTGTCTCAGGGAGCATGAGCTCCCCCGCTAACTACAGGGCTGATAACCATGTTGGATAGTAGGCCAACCAGATAGTCACCGACCGACACAGAGAGAGGACCTGGTGAGGTATAACCAGGCCCCTTTTAAGTAGTTGTTCTTATAAATAAATGTCTTCTTTTGTTTACCGGTCTGACTCCCAGCGCCTTTATTAAACTGGCGACGAGGGTAAACTGGAACTGCCGAGGTGGAACTCTGCCGACTACGCCGCCTCTCCATGACTTTGCTTCTACTGGGAATTTTGCAAAAAATCGCCGAATATTGCAAATATGGCGCTGTGTTGGCGGATATGCTCCATGACCTCCTGGTTTGCGGTACTAACAATCTCGAAATCCAAAAGAAGTTTCTGGGTGAAGATTCCCTAATTTTCCAGCAGGGTTTGCAAATTTCACAGGAGAATGCTGCTCGGGGCACACAGGAACTCCAGGGATTGGAGGTGAATGCCGCATGGCGCCAGTCCACTCGCTGCCCTTCAGCGACTAGAACGGACTACCACAATGCTGTAGGCCCGAGGTCCCAAGGCCCTGGAGCTCGGCGCACACCCTCTCTGGATTCGGGAGGTGCCATCTCCGCCGCCTGGAAGAAGTGTGGACATCAGGGTCGCCAGCAGCGTGATGGATAGCACCCTGACCACCCAGGACGAGGTAGACGTTGGCCCCGTGCTAGGGCCCTACATTTGGGCGACCCCGAAGAAGCTGGTGACGAGTCAGAAATGCAGCTGATCTGTGTGGCTGCACCATGGGTTGCCCCTATTCACATCACTGTGCAGGCCAATGAGCACTTAATCCAAATGCATTTGGATGCAGGTGCTGCCGTCTCGTTGGTGTTGCACCACATGTTCGACCGGGTCAGCCAGGCAGTGAATCAATTATCGTTGGCTGGTTCGGCTGCCCGCCCTGCCGTATACAGAGGAGCGTTTGGATATTGTTAGCTCCACGCTCGGCCCAGTGGTCTATGAGCATCAGTCCTTGCCCCTCCGCCTCATTGTAGTACAGGGGACTGCAGTACAGCTGTGTCGGGATTGGCTGCACCATTTGCGGACCGACTTTCAACGTATCCTCCAGGTGGAGACGGTTTATATACAGCAGTGCGAAAGTTGCCTGATGTTTTCGGACCCGACTTTGGGAAAATTAAGGGTGGCCTGGGGAAAATTCAGATGGATCCGTAGGCCCAGCCCCTTTTCTTTGTGCACAACCGGTTCCTTATGCTATTGTCGGTAAGATCGAGGCTGAATCGCAGTGATTGGTGAGGCTCGGTATAATTCGGCCGTTTTGTTTTGCCAATTGAAACTGCCGAAGTGCAACTCTGCTGACTGCGGGCTGGTTGTTCCGGCAATGAAGCCGGATAGGACTGTCCGCCTCTGCGGCGACTACAAATTAACCATTAATACGGCTTAACATTTGACGCAGACCTTGAGCAGGTAGCCCAGAGACACCCTGTTTGTCATGAACATTAAAAGCTTCTGGAAGAGGCGCCTTTGCACCTGTGGAAGTGGCCCGAGCATTCCTGGTCTCACGTTCACAGAGGTTTGATCTGGTCCCACCCCCAGTGCCGAGCACTGTGACGTCACAGCGCCAGGGTCCCAGGTTTGATTCCTGTCGTGGTTCGCCGTCTGTGCGGAGTTCTCCCCGTGTCTGCGTGGGTTTCCTCCGGGTGCTCCGGTTTCCTCCCACAAGTCCCGAAAGATGTGCTGTTAGGTCATTTGGACATTCTGAATTCTCCCTCCGTGTACCAAACAGGCGCCGGAATGTGGCGACTGGGGGACTCTTCACAGTAACTTCATTGCAGTGTTAATATAAACCTACTTGCGACAATAAAGATCATTATTATTCAGTGTCATCCTTCGCCCACGGAACAGTGCCAGCTTCTTCTATTCCTTCCTCGTTATCGGTATTTTTAACTTATTTCATAGAATTTACAGTGCAGAAGGAGGCCATTCGGCCCATCGAGTCTGCACCAGCTCTTGGAAAGAGCACCCGACCCAAGGTCAACACCTCCACCCTATCCCCATAACCCAGTAACTCCACCTAACACTAAGGGCAATTTTGGACACTAAGGGCAATTTATCATGGCCAATCCACCTAACCTGCACATCTTTGGACTGTGGGAGGAAACCGGAGCACCCGGAGGAAACCCACGCACACACGGGGAGGACGTGCAGACTCCGCACAGACAGTGACCCAAGCCTGAATCGAACCTGGGACCCTGGAGCTGTGAAGCAATTGTGCTAACCACAGTGCTACTGTGCTGCCCATTCTTCTTCGTCTGCTCCTCGTCGTCATGATCCTCATCGTTCCCTTTGGGGGTCTTCAGACTTTGCTTTCGGGGGGGGGTGGGGTGTAATAACCTGCACGGAACACACAGAGCTGGGTCAATTGTTTTCCCCGTCTGGCTCGAGGGGTGTGAGTGCGCCCTGCGAGATGTCCATCGGTGTTCGTCTTTGGCACTTACTGGGCTGGCCTTTGCCGGGAAGATTATGAACCCAGAGTCTCTCTCATCAGGTTAATTTTGCAGAAGCCAAGCCAGCCAATTAGTTGTCCGACGAGTGACAGCACTTGAGGGCAGGATGGGCAATCAGGAGGCCTGCACTGTGACTGGGCTGGGATTGCAGCCACAGTGACTGGGGTAGAAGAGGGGGCACCACGAAGAGGGAATGGTGAAGAGGAAGCAATCAGAGTGATTTCCTTCAGTCCCAGCAAGGGGACCTCCCCAATTAATTATCGATGACATGTCGAGCCGGAGCTCTTCGCAATCTGTGCAGTTGGGCTGCGGACGCTTCAGGCTTGGCGCAGAGTGTCCAGGAATTGAAGGCCAATCTCCAGGACACTGCTGCGTGCGATCAGGGAGAAAAACCATCAGGACATCAACCAAGATTGTTTCAAAACCATTCTTTGTACATTTCTCTTCACCAGATATAAAAATATAGAAAATGGAGGGGAGAGGCTGTTTGCTTGACTGTCCAGCTTCACCCAACTGGGTAATGAGTCCTTTTGCTTTGCAGTTGGCGTGAGGAGGCCACAAGCGTGGATGTGTTGGCCAACTAATGGCTGGAGCGTGGGGCAAGTCATGTGATGAAACCTCCAGGAATACATTTAAGCACAGTTGGCAACCATACACTCCACTGAACTACTCTTGGCAGCACATAAGGGTGGGTATGTTTAGGATCAATGTGGACGCCAACTGTGAGTAATAGCTCATAAAACCTGAGGGAGTACATCTTAGACTTCACCGCTGAGACAGCGGGTGGGAGAAGCAGGCTGGTGGAATTTAAATTCAATTCATAAATGTCATGAATTAATCAAAAATAAATCTGGATTTGCAAGCTGGTCTCAGCAATGGTGACCAGGAAACTATCACTGATTGTGGTTGGGTTCATCATGTGTAAATATGTGCCATCTTTACCTGGACGGGCCTACATGTGACTCCAGACCAGGGCAGGCAGCACTGGTGGCACAGTGGTTAGCACTGCTACCTCACAGCTCCAGGGTCCCGGGTTCGATTCCCGGCTTGGGTCACTGTCTGTGCGGAGTCTGCACGTTCTCCCCCATGTCTGCGTGGGTTTCCTCCGGGTGCTCCGGTTTCCTCCCACAGTCCAAAGATGTGCAGGTTAGGTGGATTGACCACGCTAAATTGCCCCTTAATGTCCAGGGGTGGGTTATGGGGTTGCAGGAATAGGGCGGGGGAGTGGGGCAAGGTAGGGTGCTCTTTCAGAGGGCCGGTACAGGCTCGTTGGGCCGAATGGCCTCCTTCTGCACTGTAGGAAATCAAAATCAACGTTGTTCACATCCCATGAACAAAACGAAGAGTGTTGAGGCTCACGGAGCACCTCCTGACCTGTCACCAGTTAACTGGGAGTGGAAAGAAGATCAAACCTCTGACCTTCTTGATCTGAATGGCCATGATGCTCGACCAGAAGCAGGTGAGTCACTGGGGGAGCCCACTCTTTGACTTGCGATTATGCATCTGACAACTTGGAGCAGGTGACAAATCTGAGTGGCAGTATAACCTTTCTGAAAATACAATAGTTCCTTGAGTGGAACTGCAAAGTCTAATTAATCAAAAAATAATTATGTCCGGGAATTATGTGAGCGGTGGAGATAGTGAATTGATAACTTGCTTTTGCTTCAGGTCAGACAGCACATTATCAACAACTCTCAATCACGTCAGTGCTTTCCTAACAGAGACAAGCCTCATTACTTAACTAATAAACTATCTCTCTGATAGTTAATTATAAGCTTCTTCTTTCTTTAAAACAAAGCTGTTTCATTAGAACTTTTTTAATAGTCTGCAGCAAAGCTCTTTTTGCATCAGACACCAAGTAGTTGAATATCATTAATAAAAGTTAATACAACCCCTAAAGGAAGTGAATAATAATTAATTTTCTCCTTTTTTCAATTAGCGTGTGATTTGGACAGACACTGATAAATGTTCAAATGTGATTCAGCCAAGGAACCTGGAAATTGCATTTGGTGTTAAGGGTTACCTTCCCCTTAATGGAAAAGATGCAGACCTTCTTATCGTCAAACTGGAAAGTGCTATTCCAAGTCAGGAGGGGGTTTGATTGAGTAAACATTGAGACTGTTTACTCAACCAAAAGGGCTGATAATCAGACGACGCAGTTTTAAGGGCATTGGCAGAGGATCCAGAGGGAAATGAGGAAATGATCTGGGAGTCGCTGTCTGAATGGGTGGTCGAAGCACGTTCAGTAGTAACTTTCAAAAAGGTATTGGATAAATGGCTGAAGGAGGATCATTTGCAGGGCTATGTTGAAAGAGAAGGGCAGTGGAACCATTGAGGTGGCACTCTCAAAGAGCCAGCACAGGTCTGATGTCCTGAATGGCCTCCTGCTATGCTGTATCGTGATTCTGAGATGGCTGCCATATTGGTTGTTACTCCGAATCCGCAGGTTTGCTTTATTTTTCCGACATTGTACTTTTACCATTGATTTTGCAGCCATTAAAACTGCCCAGTCCATCGCCGTCCCATAGTGAACAATATAGCTGTGAAGCACATTTTTCTATCGCATGACTGGAGTTTCTATTTAATATTAGTTTGTATTTGAGGGCAGCACGGTGGCGCAGTGGTTAGCATTGCTGCCTACGGCACTGAGGACCTGGGTTTGAATCCCGGCCCTGGGTCACTGTCCATGTGGAGCGAATTCTCCCGTGTCTGCGTGGGTTTCGCTCCCACAACCCAACGATGTGCAGGGTAGGTGGATTGACCACTCCAAATTACCCCTTAATTGGAAAAAATAATTGGGTACTCTAAATTTATATTAAAAAAATATTAGTTTGTACTTTACAGTTGACGGATGCCAAAGGCCCCACACATGATACGACAGGAGCTTTCTCAGCTCTCCCTTCTCGGACCTTTCTGCACCTGCGTCAGTATCTTCGCATTTCAACAAATGTGCGTCAGCGCCCTTCCCTAAAAGGGTATAATCCCTCTTCTCACATCTCTGGGTTTAGGGTGACTCCTGCCTTTTTTTCAACATCGGTCTTCACGATCGCTGGCTCACTGGATAACAGGCTGGCACCAGAGGCAGTCCTACTCCAGAGCTTAAGACCCAGGCCGATCCTTCAGTGCAATACTGATGGGGAGCTGAGATGTTGGGTCGGGTGAAGTCCCTTGGATGAAATGTTAAGCTATTACCTCATCTACTCTCTCAAGTGAACGTAAAGAGCCCCACACAAAGCTATTCTGAAGAAAGGCAGCAACGTTTTCCCTGATTTCTCTTCCAACATTCACCCGCGAATCGCCAGAAATAAAAGCAGGCCATTCGTTCCATTACCTCAGTGCTGTTTGTGCGATCTTTCTGTGCACAAATGGGTTGCTGCATATCCAACAGTAACTATACTTGCAAGTACTTCAATGGCTGTAAAGCACTTAGGGGTACCCTGAGGTCAAGAGAGGTGCGATTTTAATGTGAATCTTTACTCTCCGATCAAGGCCGGAATTCTCAGGCCACTTTTTTCCAGCTGGCAGCGCACCCCTGTCCGTGGGGTTCCCAGCGGCATGGGGTGGCTTCAATGGGAAATCCCATTGGCAAGCGACGGGGAGGAGAGAATCCCGCCGCCTACGAATGGCACGCCACCGGGAAACACGCGGCTCGGGGGCTCAAGTCTCTATTTTGCTGCAGAATTTAATGCGCTCAGGGTAACCAGCTATTCCCAGACTGGAAATCAAAGGTGTAGCTTGTGAACAGGAGCTATTAGCCGGCACTTTCCATGTAATTGTTGACGATGGGGAACCTCTCTTGTTACCATTACAAATCGGAAGAATATGGCACATTGCTGTAGGTTAGAATTCTCACTCACTGTCTCCACTGGGACCTGTCTTGCAAATGGTCACTTGCGAGTACAGAACTTGAATATTGCTGAAAGGAGAGACGTGTTGCCGAAACTTTTCATTTTGTACTCATCGGGACAAACCCAAGAATACCAAATTTCAAACTATTTCTACTACATGGGAAAAGGATGCTGATTGGGTTGGCACGCCAACTCTGATTGGCCAAGGCATGATCATGGAGAAAGCAATGGGGAATTATAGGCTCCCTAAGCTACCCGGTGCAAAGCTTGAACATATCCCTTTGGTCTGCAGAGAATGGACCCTTCAGTGTGAACGTATGTCACTTCTCACCATTCTTGCATCTTTCCTGGCGAGTGCATGATGAAAATCTTCGGCAATATGTTTTCCTTTCCAGCAGTGTGTCTTGTCTGTGGAAAATGTACGGTGGGTGAGGTCCCATCAATCTCCACAGGGACAAATGTGCATCAAGTCGAGGGGGGTGAAGGGGGCAAGAAACATGGCTGGGATCTGGGGTTGGATTCAGAATGCGGGTAGGTAATTGGGGGGGGGGGGTTAATTTAAACATCCCAAATGCGGGTCAGGGGCTGGAGGCCCCAGCCTGTAAATTTGATTCAGGGCAGCACGGTAGCATTGTGGATAGCACAATTGCTTCACAGCTCCAGGGTCCCAGGTTCGATTCCGGCCTGGGTCACTGTCTGTGCGGAGTCTGCACATCCTCCCCGTGTGTGCGTGGGTTTCCTCCGGGTGCTCCGGTTTCCTCCCACAGTCCAAAGATGTGCAGGTTAGGTGGATTGGCCATGATAAATTGTCCTTAGTGTCCAAAATTGCCCTTAGTGTTGGGTGGGGTTACTGGGTTATGGAGATAGGGTGGAGGTGTTGACCTTGGGTAGGGTGCTCTTTCCAAGAGCTGGTGCAGACCCGATGGGCCGAATGGCCTCCTTCTGCACTGTAAATTCTATGATAAGTGACCATCAGCCTGGCGGCAATTTTCAGTCCAGTGTGGAAGGCCATAGATCAACCCCTTCCTTTCTATTTCACCTTTGCACAATTCACCACTTTGCTTGCGATCACCACCTTGCAAACCTCAACAGGCAAGAGAAAAATGCTGAAAATAAAAAAAGAAAGTTTTTAATTGAGCTGCTTCCGCGATGCCCTTGTCTCTTGAGGGCTGCTTGAGGTCGCAGCCTGCTAGCGGCAACCAGGCATTCTTTGGAGTGACCATTGTTGTGATCAAACTCAATGATTTTGAATGCATAAAGATCTTATTATTATCTATAAGTGGCAGCAAAGCTAAAAATATCCACTCAACACGCTGCTTTGTGTACGGCAAACTTAGGTAATAAAGATTTAGTCAGCAGTCATCTTGATTTTATTTTACCTGCGTTGTTCCTTGGTGGGCAATATCATGTTTGATGATTATCTCTTCACCGAATGGGTGTACTGCCTCAAGGAGCAATAAGGAATTCAATATTAAGTACTCTTGCATGAATTGTGGCTAGAGGAATTATGAATAAAAATCTTTGAGAACGAACAAAATAGAGCCATCTATAAAGGATGTCACTTCCGGGTTAATATCAATCCATAATACCTGGCCTTCTCCCTATATCCGTGAATCCTCTCGCTCTGTGCAGACACAACGGGTGCGGTTTAGCGTCCTCACCGCATCCGACCTAGTGTGGGGATGAGGCCGTCGAATCTCGCGATTTGCGATGCTCGAAACGCCTCGCGTGATTTAACCGAATCTCGCGAGACGTCGCAATCTGGATCTCGCCCTCACTGGGCGTGATGCAGACCTGCATATTTAAATGGACAATTAGGTTCATTTAAATATGCGTTCACGGGATTTGCCCAGTTGTGATGGTATCTGGGGGGGGGGTGGTGGTCGGGGACAGGTCAAGATGGCACCCTTGCACACCCTCTGGCACTGCAGCCGCCAAGAAACACCACGCTAAATGCACCAAAACTGGATATAGATTTTGTTTTTCGTTGAATCGCGCCCAACATCTGTGGAAGCCTCCTTCACTTCATTGGAGTTCACTGGTAACTCTCCTCCGGTTAAGGAGAAAAAGGCCCCAGCCACTTGCCAATCTTACTCCAAGCAGGGGAAGTCACTTTTTGGTTTGGGTGACATTTCAGCCCCGATGTCTGCAAAGGGTTGATTTCCTGATGCCATGCTCTTGGTGGGAAGCCTTGCCCTGCAGGAAATTCAGTTGCCCAGCTGAGGATCACAAGAATGATCCCAGGAATGAAGGGTTTGTCATACGAGGAACGGACTCTGAGCCTGTACTCGATGGAGTTCAGAAGTGTTGGGGGGGGGGATCTCATTGAAACTTACAGGACACTGAGAGGCCCAGATAAAGTGGACGTGGAAAAGTTGTTTCCACTAGTGGGAGAGAGGGCACAGCCTCAGGCTGAAGGGATGATCCTTTAAAACTCAGATGAGGAGGAGTTTCTTCAGCCAGAGGGTGAAGAATCTGTGGAACTCTTTGCCGCCGAAGGCTGTGGAGGCCAAATCACTGAGTGTCTTTAAGACAGAGATTGATAGTTTCTTGATTAATAAGGGGATCAGGGGTTACGAGGAGAAGGCAGGAGAATGGGGATGAGAAACATATCAGCCATGATTGAATGGCGGAGCAGACTCGATGGGCCGAATGGCCTGATTCTGCTCCTATATCTTACGGTCTATGGACTGATGAGCTGTGTGGGCTCAATGTTCACTGCCTTTGTCTGACCCTAATGGGGGGGTAGTGGCAGACAATGAGGGCAATGTCCTCACCGCCCGCCTGCCAACTCACAGGATGTGACTGGCTCCAGTTTAAAACAGGCCTCCCGCCAGGTATCCACAGCAACCCCCTATTTCTGATGCTGGGTCCCTGCTTAAAATGGTAATCAGGCTCCGGTGACGAAAATTATCCCTCGATTACTATTTTTGAACAGAGCCGGTGGGAGCTTGCACAATATACATTCCGACCAGTTCCACGGGTGCGAGAACTGAATGGCCAAAAGGAAAGGGCGGATTATTGTTTGAAGGAAGGCCATGGGGGAGCAGGAATGCTCGACAAACATAGCCTTGGGCCTCTGGTACCCCGTGGCCTCACCTTCCATGATCACACCACCCACTCCTCCCCACTTGCCCCCCCCCCCCCCCCCCCCCCCCCCCAAACAGCCCCATACGAATCAAGGTCTAAGCTGCCCTAAGGCATAAGTTTTGAATCTCAGCAGGCCACCCACTAACTCTAGCTTCAGTGGGCAGCAACCTATGCCTCTCAGTCAGATAGATGATTGTGAGGTCAAGTCTTCAGAGACCAGAGCATGAACGACACGGGCAGCACGGTAGCATTGTGGATAGCACAATTGCTTCACAGCTCCAGGGTCCCAGGTTCGATTCCAGCTTGGGTCACTGTCTGTGCGGAGTCTGCACATCCTCCCCGTGTGTGCGTGGGTTTCCTCCGGGTGCTCCGGTTTCCTCCCACAGTCCAAAGATGTGCAGGTTAGGTGGATTGGCCATGATAAATTGCCCTTAGTGTCCAAAATTGCCCTTGGTGTTGGGTGGGGTTGCTGGGTTACGGGGATAGGGTGGAGGTGTGGACCTTGGGTAGGGTGCTCTTTCCAAGAGCCGGTGCAGACTCGATGGGCCGAATGGTCTCCTTCTGCACTGTAAATTGTATGATAATCTATGATTAGGCTCTGTGGTACTGAGCAAGTGCAACCCTGTCGATCTTTAAATGAACTATTAAAGGGAAGCCACATCTACCCTTTGTAACAGATCCCTTGGCGAAATATCGAAGAAGAGCAGGGGAGATTTAGGTCGATGCTTATCCCTAAACCAACATGACCAAAACCCTTGATTATCCAGTTGCTTGCATGGTATGCAAATTGGTTGGCACTTTTCCTGTGCTTTAGGATGCTGTGAAAGGTGCGATATAAATACAGGCCATTTGGTTAAGTGAGTTCAGGCCACCAAATTCACTGGCTGGGGCGTCTTTGTCACCAAAATGGTCATTCAGTCACCCCAAAGGTGAAAACCTACACGTGTTCCTGTTCCAGTCCAGCCTGCCTGCTTTCGGAGGAAGGGGTTGGCAGCGGGAATATTACTCCTCAAATGTAACGCATCACAGTTTCATTCCACTTTGGTTGCCTGGAGTTTAATAAGAGTGTAAAGCCATTAAAATCTCACAGACCAACATAACCACAACACCATTCCAGTCAGCCGCAGCGTGAAACCATCACTAAAGACGAAGGGAGAGCATTCTGACTCAATTGCTAAGTTGTTAAGTCACGGGCATGAATTGGTTTGTCATGTGGCCGTGTGAGTACTCACTGTAACATCATGGCTGTGTCGCTGGTCTTCTATTTCAAAGATCGGGGTTGCAGCGCCGACAAAGGACAAATTTCTCCAAGGAAATTTGGCATGCCAGCTACGACTCTCACCAACTTCTACAGATGCACCATAGAAAGCATTCTTTCTGGTTGTATCACAGCTTGGTATGGTTCCTGCTCTGCCCAAGACGTCAGGAAATTACAAAAGGTTGTGAATACAGCTCAATCCATCACGCAAACCACCCGGGATCTCCAATGGTCTGGAGGACCCCGTCCCAGGTGCCATTACACCTGGTCCACATTTGTCTGGACCAGTACTAAACGGCACACTGGCAAAGTCACGCGGGCACGGCTGTCGAATACCAGGTGCCAGTGAAATATGCGGAGCTGGGTCACGCCCAGTGAGGGCGAGATACAGATGGCAACGCCTGGCGAGATTCAACGGCCTCGTCCCGACATCAGGTCGGGCGCGACTAGGTGACTGAATCGTGCCCCAGGGCTACTAATCCGTCACATATAAATTCAAATCCTGCCATTGCAGCAGTACAAGTTTGAGTTAATTAAATAAACGTGGAACAAAGAGCCGGAATCAGTAATAGTGACCAATGAGCTAGCACATTGTTGTACAAATCCATCTGGTTCACGAATAGCCTTCATGGAAGAAAGGCAGAGCTCCTTCCCCAGCCTGCCATCGACGTGAGTCTCAACCCATAGCAATGCAGTTGCCTCCTTAACAATTCTCTGTCAGGCCTGGCAAGTCGCACAGTCGGACAAGCAAAAAAAGAAAACATGAAACCAGGTTAAAGTGAGACCCGGGGACGGCACGGGGGCGCAGTGGCTAGCACTGCTGCCTCACGGCGCCGAGGACCCGGGTTCGATCCCAGCCCCGGGTCACTACCCGTGTGGAGTTTGCACATTCTCCCCGTGTCTGCGTGGGTCTCACCCCCACAACCCAAAGATGTGCAGGCTAGGTGGATTGGCCACGCTGAATTGCCCCTTAATTGGGAAAAAAAGAATTGGACACTCTAAATTAAAAAAAAATGAGACCCACTCACTTTGCAATGGAGAAGTCACTGTTTATTTTAAAATGGAATAAACTGGTAGCAGTCTTGTGTCTGTCTAAATCCGAAATGGTTATGTGCTGTAGCTGTATGCTGAGGACCCCTGCTGGCCGAGCCTCCCATACACAGCGAGACGACACTACACCAGGCAGTGGATGAAAATGACATTCTGTCAAAGTACCTTCCCTTCACAGTCTGCAAAATTGCAGCATTTCCAGAACTATGTCCTTCACGCTCTTCATTAACAACAAGTTACCTGAACATTTTAAAATCTTCTTAATTTCAATCTGTCGGTGAATAAAACTCGAAAGTGGCTTGAACTTGGCTGAAATTGGCCATTTGACCCAACTAGTCTCTGCTGGTGTTAATGCTCCGCAGAAGCTTCCCGTCACCACTCTTCATCTTGGCCCTTGATGATCAACTTTTATAATAGATGGCATTTGGTGTGGAAAAATACAAGGTGACTTTATATTTTTTTTTCTGCAGAAATTTGAAAATCACCCTATTGCCAGAGGGAGAAGGAGACAAATAATGAGCCCCTACAAGTTGCCTACCCTCAGAGCACAAATCCTGTAAACACATCACGCCCCCTTAATTAAACTGAACTTCCTCTCGTTGTTCGATCCGCAGTTCCGATTGTTGTTTCAACGACGGGTTTGGGTGGGCGGGGGGGGGGGGGGGGGGGATATGCAGCAAGACTCTTTATTTTCTCTACTGATTTTTCTTTTCATTTGTTCTTGAGATACGGGCATCAGTGGCAAGGCCAACATTTATTGCCCATCCCCAGTTGCCCTTGATACTTAGCCTTCTTCCTGAGCTGACACAGTGTGCGTGAGGGGAAGAGAGAGAGTGGACAGTGTGGTATTATTTCTGGATCTAATCCGAGGATGGCTGGCGGAGTGTTCACAAAGACCACAAAATAGCTTTTAAATTTAACAAAGCTATAGATTTATTAACACTACTTAATTGGATTCAACACTTACTCCTATATAACACACAGTTGATACTAAACACATAATCTACACTCATCTACTACTAATCTCTAAACTATCACATTAACTATGATCTGCTCTCACTCACACTATCTTTCCTTCAGTCTGTACTCTAGCTTTCTCCTCAACCTCTCACCCCAAGGCTTAGCGTCGGTGCCTTATATAGTTGTGCATCTAGCTCCCTCTAATGGTTGATTTAGACATTGCATTAACTCTTACAGTTCCTTACGTTTATGATAATGTCACAGACAGGACAACATTGTTTCCCTTGGTGGAGAATTTTAGAACCAGGCGACATAGACTCAAGATAAGTGACAGAAGGTGTAGAAGGAACATGAGGAAGAACTTTTTGTTGCAGAGGGTGGTAGGAGTCTGGAATCCGCTGCCCAAGTTGGTGGTGGAGACAGAGACCCTAAACTCTTTTAAAAGGTCCCTGGATCTGCACCGTAAGTGCTGTAAGCTACAGACCTATGGGCCAGGTGCAGGAAGGTGGGATTAGAAAAGGGAACCTGGGTGTCCTCAGGCAAGCACGGACAGGATAGGCCAAATAGCCACCTTCTGTGCTGTAACTTTTCTATGGTTCTATGTTTCTATCTGATGAAGGCCCTTGTTAGAGGTTGGCGAGCAAGCAACGTGTCTGATTTGCTTCACTTGAGATTTTATTCTACGTTGCTTCTCACTTACTTTGTGGGTTCATTTACACGGACGAGAAGTATTGTGTACAATTCTGGCTGCCACACTACCAGAAGGAGGCTTTGGAGAGGGTACAGAAGTGGTTTACTAGGATGTTGCCTGGTATGGAGGTCATTAGCTATGAGGAGAGGTTAGATAAACTCGGTCTGTTCTCACTGGAACGACGGAGGCTGAGAGGCGACCTGATAGGGGTCTACAAGGTTATGAGTGGCATGGACAGAGTGGATAGTCAGATGCCCTTTCCAAGGGTCGGACAGTCAAGTACTAGGAGACATAGGTTTAAGGTGCGTGGGGAAAAGTTTAGAACAGGTGTGCGAGGCAAGTTTTTTACACAGATGGTGGTAAATATATGGAACGTGCTGCCTGGAGAGGTGGTGGGAGCAGGTACGATAGCGGCATTTAAGGAGCATCTAGACAAATATATGAATAGGGTGGGAATAGATGGATACGGACTCGGTAAGTGCATACGGTTTCAGGTTAGGCAGGTACCATGGTCGGCACAGGCTTGGAGGGCTGAAGGGCCTGTTCCTGTGACGTATTCTTTGTTCTTTGTTCTTATTTGCAGTTGTAAAGTGATATATTGAACCTGGTAGACGGAGTTAAGATACAAACCAGCAATGATCTAATTAAATGGTGGGACAGGCTCAAGGGACTCAATGGCCCCCTTCTGTTCTGAGGGTGAGAGTGGCACAGTGGTAATGTCAATAGGCTTGTACTCCAGAGGCTCTAGTGCTTTGGGGACATGGGTTCAAATCCCACCATTGCATCTTGTGAAATTTAAATTCAATTGATAAAAATATCTGGAATTGAAAGGTAGTCTCAGTAGTTTTGACTGCGAAATAACTGCTGTAAAAACCCACCTGGTTCATTGATGTCCTTTAGGGAAGGACGTCTGGTGGCCAACATGTGACTCTCGCCCCAAAACGATGCAGTTGATTTTTTGTTGGTCTGGAACTCGCTGCCTGAAAGGGCTGGAAGGCAGGCCCAGTTGAGGCTTTCAAGAGGGCATTGAATGGTTACTTGAAAAGAAACATCGTGCAGGAGTGCGGGGAAAAAGGCAGGGGAACAGCACAAAGCCATGATACTCGTTTGGGATAGCACTGCTCCCACACGGCGCTGAGGACCCGGGTTCGATCCTGGCCCCCGGGTCACTGTCCGTGTGGAGTTTGCACATTCTCCCACTGTCTGCGTGGGTCTCACCCCCACAACCCAAAGATGTGCAGGGTAGGTGGATTGGCCACGCTAAATTGCCCCTTAATTGGAAAAAGAAAGACGAGGCCATTCAGCCTCTCCAGCCGGTTCCACGTAAGATGTGGCCGACCTGTATCTCAACTTCATTGACCTGCCCAATTGTTTCTGTATTCCTTAACCCTTACCTCACATAAATCTATCAAACTCAATTTTGAGTTGATCCCAGGCTTTTGGAGGGAGAGAGTGAAGGTGATGCACGATCAATGACCACTAAAGCGAGGTTGTAGTCCAACTGAAGGCTTTAATAAGCTAGATGTTTCCCCCAGCAGCTCAGGTACAGAATGAAGGCTGCTGGGACGGCACTGGCTCTTATATCCCGCCTTGCAAGGTGGAGCTACCATACAGTTTGACCAATAGGAAACATACAATATCTACCAATGGTGTTCCAGCATTACCAGTTCTGTACCTGAGCTGCTGGGAGTAACATCTAGCTTATTAAATTGACGCACGATCAATGACCACTAAAGCGAGGTTGTAGTCCAACTGAAGGCTTTAATAAGCTAGATGTTTCCCCCAGCAGCTCAGGTACAGAATGAAGGCTGCTGGGGCAGCACTGGCTCTTATACCCCTCCTTGCAGGGCGGAGCTACCATACAGCTTGACCAATAGGAAACATACAATATCTACTAATGGTGTTCCAGCATTACCAGGTACCGTAATACCTCTACACCGACTACCACAGAAGGACTGTTTCCTGCCATCATCCTTGAATAGCCCTGTTCTAATTTTAATGCCACACCCCTTTTGTTCTGGGCTTGCCCCGCAGAGGAAGTAGTTTCTGTCCATCTACCCTATCAACTCCCTTAACTATCAAGACCTCAAGTAGAATCAGCCCTCCATCTGATATACTCAAGGAAATACAAGTGTAGCCTATGTTAGATGTCATGATACTTTAGCACTTCTCTATAGGGTTGAAGACAATCAGCCGTTAGCAGGAAAATGGTAAAATGGTTGACACTGGGATATTTTGAAGTGGAAGAGTCAAGCAATTATCACAAATGTTGTGACTCATTAGGTGAAATGTATGATGAATATTATCGTCCAGAAATTGTTGCGGATGATGACATTGTATGAAAGCCTCATACAATGGTGTTAACAGCTATCCTCTAGCTCGAATGAATTACTATCAGATTTATTTCTCCACTTCCTTGCACAGAAGCAGTTATTTTGTATTTTCTGTCTCCCTACACCATCACACCTATCTTCAGGAACTGAATACAGAGATTGATAAACAGGAATCGATTCGCACAAACCCTCCGATCTTCAAATCTGCTCAGCCCCATTCAGATGACCATTTAAGACCATCAGATCTTTGCATTCTTAATTATTTGAACTGTATTCATGTGAAGATATGAACAGATCTGTCATAATATACACCAGTATATCATGGTGCATATACACACACACTGATGGACACACAGCAAGACCAATCAACACACACAACACCGCAGCCAATCACCAGTTAGAGCACACGTACTATAAAGACAGGGGGCATCAGAGTTCCCGCTCATTCGAGCTGCAGCCTCCTAGCAGGACAGAGCTCACAGCCTGCAGCACAGATCTTCACCATGTGCTGAGTGCATAGACTGGTTAGGACAAGGCATAGGTCTTTAGTTCAATCTAATATCGTGTTAACCCACAGTGAAAGTATGTTAAACAGTTTCTGACTTAATAAAGTAGTGTTGCACTATTTTAAGTGTTGGTGGCCTGTATGTGTTCCACGGATCCAGAGCGCCCAACACATCAAGATCTTCATGGTGATGCTTGTGTGCAGTCCCACCAGCTCGCCAGGTTCTGTAGTACAAGCTGGCTCAGTAGGTCGCATCTTGGACTCTGAGTAGAAATCTAGGCTAGTCGCACCAGTGTACTGTGGAGGGAATGCTACACTGTTCGAGGTATCGGCTGGAATTTTCTGACTGATTACACCGGCGTAATCCTCTTTGTCGAGCCTCATGCAAAGAGGACCTTGGAAATAACTTTCAGTAAGAAATAGAATTTGCGAAAAGTATCGCATCCAGCCTTAGCAATCAGTTCAGGGCCATGACGTCCACCTGGCAGCCAATAAATAATAACAACAGATGGTGGCAATGGTTAATTGCAACAAAAGGAGCATCAAGTGAGGAGCCCATCGAGTGTGGTTTTGTGAAGTTTCCTTGTTCTGGATTGGTAATGTAGCCTACATGTCTGCACCTATCAACGGGGTTGACTTAGCAACAGCAACTTGCAGCTATACAATAGCAGCTTATGTAGTAAAACATCCCAAGGCACTTCGCAAATACATAAATAGGCAAAGTCTGATAGCCCACATCACGCAAGGAGAGAAAAGGCAATTAAAAGCTTGGTAAAAGACAAAGATCTGCAGGAACAGCGTAATGGAGGTGTGAGATAGAGAGGTGATCAGAGCGGTAATAGCAGAGCATTGGGGTCTAGGCAACTTATTAATTCATTGAACCAATCAGAAACTTTCAGGTATAGACACATGAAAGTTAACGTTAAAGTAATATTTATTGTCACCAGTAAGCTCACATTAACACTACAATGAAGTTACTGTGAAAAATCCCTGTGAAAAAATTACCACACAAGCACGTCTTGCGAGACTTGTGAGAGGAAACCGGAGCACGGGGAGGAAACCCACGCACACACGGGGAGGATGTGCAGACCCGCACAGACAGTGACCCAAGCCGGGAATCAAACCCGGGACCCTGGAGTGTGAAGCAACAGTGGTAGCCACTGTGCTGCCGTACAGCCCATTTAACGTGCAACATTTAAAGTGTGAAGCAAGCTATAAGACATAATTGTCTAGCCGTACGAACAGTGTCGTAAATTGATGTATCGGTTTTGGGCGTTTTTTTGTTGATCACAGGGACTGTTGTTTAGATGCTGCTGGTCAGATATTTCTGCATTTTTAATACCATCGTCAACCAAGAAAAGTCCTGGGGCTTCCTCCCTAGCAGCACGGTGGGTGTACCTACACCACAACTGTTCAAGAAGGCGGTTCAGCACCACCTTCTCGAGGGCCATTCGTGATGGGCAACAAATACTGGCTTCGCCAGCGATGCCCATACCCTAGGAAAGAGCTTTTCAAGTTCCCAGTGTTGCAAGTCCCTCCATGGGGGCAATTGTGTGCCCATGTTTGGTGTGATTGCAAACGGAGATGTGGGCACAAAATCTCCCGAGAATCGGAAAACGCGATTCTTGCCGTCGAGAACCACATTTTCCGATTTTCCACGCGCCTTGACGATGATGTAATGAGGTTCGCCCCTTATCAATAAATTGTAATAAATTTAAATTTATTGAAACAGCTACCCCACAATATGTTCGCCCCTCACTGAAAATTCATACCTCACCGATATGGTGTCGTGACAGCGAGATTCATAACAGATATTTAAAGGTTTGAAACAGTCGAGGGGAATCCGCCAGGGGTGAAAAGGTGAGGTAAGTATAGCAGCAGCAACCGCCCCCCCCCCCCGCCCTTCCGGGGAGACGGACATGGGGCACTGCCCCGGCACTGGCCACTAGCAGTGCCAACCTGGCAATGCCATGCTGGCAGTGCTCGTGGCGGGCCCTGTGGGGAACCCAGTTGAGGGAGTTCCCCTCATTTGTGCGGGATGCGGTTGCCCCAGTGTCTGTGTGGGGGTGGACGGGGGATGTTTGGCCCAATTCCTATATATGGGATGCCCATGGGATGGGAGGGAGGGGTTTGCCTTGATGCTTGTGTGTGGGGTAGGGGGTTTGCCCCGATGCTTGTAGGGGGTGGTTCCCCGTGTCCATGGGGGGACGTTTATTTCTAACGTTGATCGGGGCGCACTTTAAAGATGGTGCCCCGATCTCTATGGAACCTGCTCAATCAAGCGTGAAGGTGAAAACCACACCCCCAGATTTTGTTTGCATCACGCTCAATAAAATCTGGAGAGAAAACTTGGCTGTGCAGCTGGAGAGCTACACGCCGCTTTTCCCGCCTCAGCCAGCGCTGAGGGGAAAATTCCACCCCATATCTTCGCTTGTCCCTATCTCAGTTATCCTCTCCAGCTTCACGATCTTCCAAAGTATCTGCAATCCTCATTCTGGCTTCCTGAGGGTCTTCGATTTTAATCACTTCCTTATGCACTGCCATGCCGTCAGTTTCCACTGTTCTGGGTTCTTGAAATTCACTCTTAAATCCCTCCACCTCTCTACGCTCTCTTCTCCTTTAAGCATCTTCTTAAAACCCAACTCCTTAACCTAGCTGTTGGTCATTACCATAATATGAACTTACGTAGCTCAACTTTTCCAAATTTCCCCATCCCACCCACGATGATACCTTCCACTGGTGGACGTGGAAAATCCCACCAACTGCTTCCTCCATAGAGAAGCACTTTGGGTGGGATTTCCCAGCCCCGCCCACCCCTGGGATCATCCTATCCCACTGAAAGTCAATGGAATTTCAACCGGCCTGCCACATCCCCCGCGATGGATCCTGCCACGGCTGGTCCGGAAAATCCCGGTCCTTGCAAAAGAGCGAAATAGAGAGAGAAAGAGAAAGGGAGGAGAAAGAGAATGAGAGAAGACACCTTGCAGACAATGAAGTACTTGTGAAGTGTTGTCACTGCGGTCATGTGGCACAGTGGTTAGCGCTGTTGCTTCACAGCGCCAGGGACCCGGGTTCGATTCCCAGCTTGGGACACTGTCGGCGGAGTCTGCACGTTCTCCCCGTGTCTGCGTGGGTTTTTTCCGGATGGTCCGGTTTCCTCCGACAAGTCCCGAAAGACGTGCTGTTAGGTAATTTGGACATTCTGAATTCTCCCTCCATGTACCCGAACAGGCGGCGGAATGTGGTGACTCGGGGCTTTTCACAGTAACCTCATTGCAGTGTTAATGTAAGCCTACTTGTGACAATAATAAAGATTATTGTTATTAGGAGTATCTCTTCTGTCAGTTAAGAATAGCGGTCTATATTATTAATAATTCATTGTCTTCCATAACTTTCTATTAACCAAATAATACTTCATGATCCCAGATATTTTGTTATAGTTGTTAAAATGTCTGAACCTGTTTTTTCCCCAGGGATACTCAGTAAAACTCTGCAATGGGCCATCATCCCAAACAGCAATTTGTCTGAGCAGCCTCCAACACATCCACCATTAAACAGCTCAACTTCCTCTTCATTTAATGACTGCAGTTTATTTCCTTACACATTCTCAGCCGATCCATCCAGATCTTGTCACCCAGGGATTCAGAGCGAGGGCAAATGGAGCATTGGTGCTGAAGGATGTTGAGCAGATGGCTGCGTGTAGGCCTAGATAACATTCTGAGTGCCACATTTTATAATCTGCCAATGGTTGTGAGTTGTTGCACTGATATTTGTTGCAAAGTCTGCTATCGCTGTGTAGATTAACCACATACAAAAGTGACGGTTTCCTGACAAAAGGGGTAGATATAAGAAGGAGAATGGGTTTCCTCCGGGTGCTCCGGCTTCCTCCCACAGTCCAAAGATGTGCAGGTTGGGTGGATTGGCCACGTTAATTTGGCCCTTAGTGTTAAAATGGATAGGTGGGGTTAATGGGTTAAGGAGATAGGGTGGAGGCATGTGCTGAAGTAGGGTGCTCGTTCCAAGGGCCGGTGCAGACTCGATGGGCCAAATGGCCTCCTCCTGCACTGTAGGGATTTTATGGATTCCATGATTAAGGGTACTGCTGCTGTTATGTCGGAAGGCTCCATGTGTACGCCTTCCGTGAGTTGAAAAGTTCACCGCGCAGGATTTTCCTGAAAAAGAAAGATTTGCATTTTTAATAACGTCGTTCACAAAAAATATTTAATTGGTTGTGAAGCATTTTGAGATGTCCTGAAGTCATGGAAGAATCACAGAGTGGTTATGGCACAGAAGGAGGCCATTCAGCCCAATGTGTCTATGCTAGCTATCTGCAAGAACAACTGAGCTAGTCCCACTCGCCTGCCTTTGCCCCATAGCCCTGCGAATATTTTTCTGCAGATAGTTATCCAATTCAAGGTGCTATATCAATGCAAGTCTTTCGTTCTTGTAGAGTAATTCCCTTACAGAATCGACATTACCAATGTATAGTGTGCACATTTGGAGATGCTTTTCCACCTTTATTAATGTTAAAACCTAGTAACCGTCCAGGACAGAAACATGGAGATACATTGACTATCATGTTTTTGTGCATTCATTTGTCCCTTGACAGATTTCATTTCCCACCGTCCTCCAGCACAACCCCCCCACACACAACCCCCCAAATCAACAGTAGTCAGAGAGAATGAAACTCAGCGAAGAAGTTCTATTATTCCAGAGTTGAAAATGTTACAGGATAGAAATTGGAAACCCTTGAGAAAGGCTTAAAGCATAAACGCAGAGGAGAAATGCGACAATATGAAATGAAAAGTGATGAGACGGCAGCTGCTAGCCTTTTAAAAAAAAAAATGAGGAATTGCTGTTTATTACACGCATAATGAGCTTTCTTCCTTCTTGTCACATGCTGTCAAATTTTATTACTGCAAAGGAATATGTGGTACTAAAAAATATACAGTGATATTAAAAGTGCATATGTTTTGGAAAAGGTTACACTTATCATTAGTTATTGCCCCCAAACTGTCTGTCATCGTTCCCTCAAGAGAACCCCTCTCAGGTGTCCTGATAATAATGCAAAGTTCACTCCCGTTAACAACCAAGATATAAATTGCTGAAAATAAATTATATGAACAGTGATGCTGAGGTGCACCTTCGCCCAACCTATGTCCCGTTCAAATTCTCATCCTTGCGTTCAAATTTGCTTTGACCCCCTCTATCTCTGCAACCCCCTCCAGGCCTCTGACCTGCTGATGTTTCTGCGCTCCTCCATTCCTCAACATTGCGCAGCCCCATTTCCTTTGCCCCGCCATTGACGGACATGCCTTCAGCTATCACGGCATGAAGCTCCGTAATTCCCTCTGTCAACCTCTCTGCCCGTCCACCTCGGCTTCATCCTTGAAGGCCAAACTTATGGGACGGGCTTCTCCGGTCCGCCAGCCACGTTTTCCGTGCCGCCCACCGGCAACGGGGTTCTCCGTTCCCGCAGCCAGCCAATGGGTTTTCCCATTGAGGCCGCCCCCACGCCGTCGGGAAACCCGTAGGCATGGGTGCACTGCCAGCAGAGCGGAGGATCCCGCCGACGGAGAATTCCGCTATTGATCAATTGTCCTAATATCGCCTTATGTGGCCCAGTGTCAACTTTGCCTTATAATGTTCCTGTGAAGCACTGTGGGATCCTTTACTATGTCAAAAGCGCTATATAAATGCAAATCATTGATAAATGATCTCCACTATTTGATGAGCTTTGATTTTTTTTTTGCCAGATCAAAAGGCAAGTGCTCATATCGAAACGTATTAGGCAACACAGTTCATGAAAAGTGGAACTATCTGGTATCAATATCTAGCCACCATTGCAGGGAAGTTACATTGACCGATGTGCCAGTTATTGTGTACTCAGAGTGCTTTTAGTTTTTTCTCACAAGCAACCTTGTTGCTGGACAGGGTCACTTTAAGAGAACAATTGCCTAACGTCCGCCATTGGCGTGGGAAATTGGGAAGTTTGTGGTGTCACGTCTCCTAAGTAAAGCTCCACATTTTGGTTGAACAATAGATTCAGAGCTGGCGGTGTTGCAAAACACAAACAGGCTGTGCTCGGATTGTGCCTTGTTTTGGGGAGAAGGGACGCAAGATGGTGCTAACAATTCATGGCACGTTGTGCACACTTTGGTCCTTCCATGGAGAAAAATGATACGGAACAATGCAGCTATTTTTTTCAAGCTACCATGATAGCAGCAGGAATAAAAGCCCCAACATTCCTGAGCATAATGAGGGGGGGAAACATTTCACCTCCTTCAGATTCTGGCACAGCCGGAAAATCCAGGCACAAAAACATACAATGAAATTGTGGAAACTTTGCAGGGCCACTATTCACCAAGACCTTTCGTCATTGTTAAAAAGGTTCAGGTTTCATAAGTGCAAACAAGAAGAAGATGAATCGATTGCACAATTTGCAGCGCCCCTGAAAAAGCTGGCTGAACACTATGGATGCGGAGATGTGTCAAACGATACCATCAGTGATAGATTAGTCTGTGGTTTAAGGAGCATGGTTATTCAACAGCAGTTGTGAACCAAAAGCAGTCTAACCTAAAAGAAAGCTTTGGATGCTGCTGTATCCATGGAATTAACAGAAAACAAGCTCAACAGTTGCGCTCAAGCACAAGAATTCACGGAATGTTGACTGAAACCTGAACACAAACATAGATCGCACATGCCATAGTTGTGCAAACTTTGGACACTCAGCAGCAGATTTGTTGGTGCAAAGACATCAGGCGGGATTCTCCGCTGCCGGGATTTTCCGTTGCGCCGGCAGCGCACCCGTGCCGGGGATTTCCCGACGGCGTGGGGTTGCCTACAATGGGAAAACCCATTGGCCGGCTGGCGGGACGGAGAATCCCACCCACCATGTGCAGAAACTGTAGCAGAAAGGGCCACATTTGTTGGAAAAAGAAACAAGCTTCAGGCAAAAGCTGCAGGAAGCAAGAGCCGAATAAATAAAAGCTGAATCAAGGAAAGAGTGTTTGGATGGAACAAAAAGGACATGGGAAGAAATTCGACTCACAGTCTGAAGATGTTCTGTCATTAAATGTATTAGCTATTCCTGGTGCAGCAAACCGATATTGGGACACTCAATTACTGGACAGTCAAATGGAGGTGGACACAGGGGCAGCTGTCCCATCTCGGTGGTGCCAGAGACTGTTTATCAAGAAAAGCTCCGACATATTGCTCTGAAAACCTCAAAGATAGTGTTAAAAACCTACACTGGAGAAGTGGTTCCGTCGAGGAAGCTTATTGATGCAACAGTGCAATTAAATGGACAGGTGGCAGATTTGTCCTTGCACATAGTCAAAGGAAATGATCCGCCCCTAAGAACTTGGCTGGAAAAGTTCAGATTAAATTGAGCCGAGGTAAGTCTCGAGGTAGGTTCAAAATCAGGCCTATCCAATATCTTCAACAGTGAAGCATGAAGAATATCTCAGTCAAACTGAAGATCGAGGAAGAAAGTCAGGCGAGATGCTTAAAGGCTAGGTTAGTGCCATACACAATCAGACTAAGGTGGAGGATGAATTAGAACGGCTGGTCAGAACCTGTTAAGGTGAGTGATTGGGCTATAGCGATCGTACCCTTGATGAAAAAAGATGGAACTGTACGCATTTGTGGCAATTTTAAAGTCACTATTAATCTTATACTGTGTGCAGAGCAGTACACTCTACCCCTGATTGATAGCCTATTCGCTGGGTTGGTTGGAGGTCAACACTTCAGTAAAATCGGCCTCAGTCGAACATATCTTCAAATGAACGTGAATCAGGATTCACAACAGTTCTTGATGATTGTGACAAATGGTTACTTCAATTCACAAGATTACCATTTGGCATCACTTTAGTAGCAGCATTGTTCCAATGAGCTATGGAACAAACCTCGAGAGGATAAGCCAGAGTCCAGTGTTATCTGGATAACACCTTGGTTACTGGAAACAATGAGGAAGAACATCTCTGCAACCGAGATGCCACACTCCAGAGGTTAGAGAGTCCAAAAAGACAAATGTGAATTTTTCCAATCTTCAATTGAGTACCTGGGTCATGTCATCAACGCCAACCTTCGAAAGTTACCATTACCGCAGCAACCGCACCTCAAAATGTCAACCAAACTCAATCTTTCTTAGGCTTACTAAATTACTCCGGAAGGTGTGTTCCTAATCTGGCGATGATCCTAAAACCCTTGCACAATCTACTAAAACGATCCCAGGCCAGACCCCAACAGTGGCTAGGATACTGGACCGAAACCCCAATATTTGATTTTGATTTTGTAAGACTGTGAAAAAAGGACACTTCACTCCAGGAGTGACTGCACGAAGAAATAGGGACATGGTATTTTAAAACAAACTTGATTACTAACACAGTATTAAAATCTTTGACATCACAACCGAACATAGCTTACAATTACCCCTTAAACAATACTACGCAATACAGTGAATACAATACCCTTAATTGCTACCTTTATTCACACTTAAACAGTAAGAAAATAAACCACCTCAGCTCTCAAACAACCATAAGTACCAATGGCACAGAGGAGTACTTGCTTTGCAGAGTTATTCTTTGAGAACGAAATCTCTTGACACTTCTTTACAGAATAGATCTGATTCCGGTCCGAACCCCTGCAGAAACACTGGCTGGATGTCTTCAAAAGCTGTTTCCAACTGGCTTGTTTTGGCTCCCCATTGTCCTCAGACAAGTCTGCACAGATTTAAATAGTTAATCCCTTTAAATAACTTCCAGTGAGAACAAACTGCCTTACTTGGTCTCAGCTTCAGCCAAAATCAGAACTGAAACTGAAAACTGCTTTCTCAACACCCCTGATGTGTTGGCTCCACCCAGCAATGACATCATCCCACCAAACTGAAATCTAATTAACTCCCCAGGGAATCCCCTTAATCAAAACAAAATTGTATTAGCCCTAGCTTTTACATTGGTTAATTGCACCTCAGGCTCCTAAAAGCGTTGTTCTCTTTCAAACCACGATTCTTTTAAAAACGTGACTGCAGCAGTCAAACACATTCTAACTCAGACTTTTAACCCTGACTGAACCAAAAACTATAATCCAATATATCTAAAATCCTACATTCATCACACTACTGTGTCAAAATAAATAGTGGAAATGGGGGGGTGGGGGGGGGGGGGGAATCAATGCAAGGCAAGCCAATGAGGCACTACTCAAGTCAGAAGTCCTGACCTATGTTGATCTAAATTTACTCTAAACCTTTTAGTCAATTCCTACTCACAGACAGGAATGCTGAGCACTCAACGGCCCAGGTTTCTGAGGCGATGCTCGTGGTTAAACGTCAACTGCGCACAGCATTTAATGTGTTAAAACCATCCAAGACAAAAGAAATTGTCAAGAAAAAGCGGCAGGTTCAGATCGTAGGGCGGAAGAACACGGGAAGAAGGGAACAAGGTTGTGTTTTTCACCAGGGTCAGGAGGTTCTGGCAAGAAGTTACACAAGTGAAAAGTGGATTCCTGCCATCATCTGTCTCCTACATCATACAAACCGGAGATGATGTAATCCAGAGGTGGCACACGGATCAACTTCTGGTCACAAGAACCAATCTGCCAGAGGCAGAACCGAGAGAGAGTCCAAATCCATCTGTACCGAGAGACGGCCTGGACCTTCCCGGGAACCTGGCACTAATTAAACCAATTGCAGAAACCAGCACCTCAGTTGCAAATCAAGCTGTGAGTCAACCTCGGATCATTACGGCGACTCCCGTTAAGATAACCACCCATGACGCTCAGGCCCAGCCGAAGGTGCAAGACGTTGTAGCAAATGCCAGAAAGTAGACGTCAGAGGTCCACCGACAACCACGCCGAGAACATCGACCTCCGTCTGACCTATTGACTAGTTGATTGATTTTCATGTTGCTTATTGATTGTCAATATCATCCTGTTAATTGCGTCAGCGGCCTTTGATTCAAAGGGGAGGAAATGGGCAGCATGGTAGCACAAGTGGCTAGCACTGTGGCTTCACAGCGCCAGGGTCCCAGGTTCGATTCCCCGCTGGGTCACTGTCTGTGCGGAGTCTGCACGTTCTCCCCGTGTGTGCGTGGGTTTCCTCCGGGTGCTCCGGTTTCCACCCACAGTCCAAAGACGTGCAGGTTAGGTGGATTGGCCATGATAAATTGCCCTTAGTGACCAAAAAAGGTTAGGAGGGGTTATTGGGTTACGGGGATAGGGATAAGTGAGGGCTTAAGTGGGTCGATGCAGACTCGATGGGCCGAATGGCCTCCTTCTGCACTGTATGTTCTATGTTAAATGCTGTGTATTCAGCGTGTTTTCCTCACAAGCAGCCTTGTAGCTGAACAGGGGCGCTTTAAGAGAACAATTGCGTGATGTCATCAGAGATTACATCATCGGTTGTTTGCGCAGGCAAACGGGACAATCTAACATCGCATCCTGAAGTGTTAACAGAAGTGTTAAATAGAGCTCTACCTTTTGGGGGAACTGCCAAGGCCTGCAGACTCAATCTTGAATCCACCACACCACTGCTTCTATTTTAATTCATGGTATGACTGCACTCCATAAGGACCGTGGCAAACAGGAGTAATCACAACTTGGCTAACAGGAAGCCCAGAAAAACAACGCAATGCTATTTACAATACTTCTTCTACAGTTTTTAAATCACGTCTACAGCACAATAATAAACCATTTCGCCCAACTGGCCCGTGCCAGTGTTTTGCTCTACATGAGCCCCTGTCTGCACAGCTCCCTAACAGCATACCATGGAATCCCAAATAGAATCCCTACTTGTGCAGAAGGAGGCCATTCGGCCCATCGAGTCTGCACCGACCCTCTGAACGAGCAGCCAACCATGGCCCATTTCCCCCCACCCCCCAACCCCCTCCCCCCCACCTCAACCCCGTTACCCACCGAATTTTTTGGAGACGAAAGGGTAATTCAGCATGGCCAATCCACCTAACCTGCAAATCTTTAGATTGCGGGAGGAAAGCAAAGCACCCGGGGGAAACCCACGGAGATACGGGGAGAACGTGCAGACTCTGCACAGGCAACCGAGGCCGGAATTGAACCTGGGTCCCTGGCGCTGTGAGGCACCAATGCCAACCACTGTGCCATCGGGCCGTCCTTATATTATAACAATACAATTATTATTTTTAAAATGGACAAATGGTGAGACATAAAATGGCCACCGATGACCACATGATGGTAGTTCTCTATTTATTCCTTTTATTCCATTCACCCCCGTGTCCGGATCCAACTATCCCTTAAATGCATCTATACTACTCACTTCAATTACTCCATGTGGTAGTTTAGAGTTCCACATGTGCCACGCTGAGAGAAAGTTGTTTTTCCTAAATTCCTTAGAGGATTTTGTTATGGCTGGACCCCGGGCGAGGTTACCCTCCATTCCCACTGCGGAAGCTACTTCGACACAGGCCACGATTTGTTATGATTCCAGACTAGAACGCCCCAAATCGTTCTGCCCCTGGGTAAGGAACTGGCTCCCTTTCTTTATTCAACCCTCCTCCCCAAGTTGGTCACAACAAGATTACTTCAAAAGCGATCCCTTCCCTTGTACGTCCGTGTTCCCAGTCCAAATGTATTTACGTTTTGAAAGGAACCAATTTTCCAGGCCTTCTTGATTGAAAGAAAGATTTGGTTCATTAGTTACTAATTGACGAGAAAATAAGACTGGCGCATGAACACACAGACACTCAGGTCAGAAATTAGTCCATAAAGTAAAACAATGATATGAATCAGTCTTTGAATTGTCCATGATGAGCAGATGGTGAAATTCTGTATATTTTGAGGTGCATTGATCCCGTAGCACTGTCTTCAGCAGTTAGTTTGGAGGCCTACGAGTGACTTCAGACCCACAGCAATATGGTAGACTCTCAAATTCCCTCTGAAAAGTAGGGCAGTTAGGGACGGTCAATAAATGTTGGGCCAGGCATTAAACATTATTGGTTCTAGTGCTAAGAATTGGGGGAAATTAAGATTTAAAAAAATGAAATTGGGGTAAAATAAAATAAAACAGGGAGTTGATAAGGGCAACTGTCTGAAGTGATTTTGAGATGTGACTGAGCAGATCAGTGTGACTAGAGAAAAACGGTGCCGCATAGAAGAGGTAACTTCAAAGTGGAGCGATAAGACGATTGACGAGTATCTGCTAAAAGCCAACTCTGCTGGGTGGGTAACATCAAATGGAAAGAATGATATATCCATTGCACAATGACTGAGGAAGGAGACGCAGACACAGCCACACACCAGCTGCCAAAACAGTCTCCCGAAAAGAAGTAGCAGATTTCGCCTTCGCTGAAACTGAAGACGGTTTTCCCAAACCTGGCAAATAACCTGTGTGCGGTAACTATCTGCTGGATTGAGCTCACTGAGTTATATAATGTTGGATGTTATTTGGGGACAAAGGGGAATCTCAGAATTCAGGGAAGGTAGATAGTTGGGGATCAAAGGGGCAATTTCATGTAATGCTGTGCGTCTATAACCATCATTGTAATTAAGTGTTGTAGTGTATTATAGTTCTTCTTGTCATGTGTTTTTTTTTCTTCAAAATTTTTTTAAACATTTAGAGTACCCAATTAATTTTTTCCAATTAAGGGGCGATTTAGCGCGGCCAATCCACCTACCCTGCACATCTTTGGGTTGTGAGGGCGAAACCCACGCAAACATATTTTTTTCAAATTTAATAAATATTCATCAATTGTTCAGACAGCAACTGGACTATTGCTCCCTGGTTCACATATTTTCTTCACAGTATACCAACTTGAAAATAATAAGCACCGCTAAGAACCGGTTTTCCAAGTTACCTTCAGGGTTTTGGGATATCCTTGCACTTAACATCAGCAGGGTTCTTAACAAAAGCCTACAGAAATGTTTTTAAAGCAACAGTTAAGAGCCAATTACAAGATATGTGTCTTGAGAGGTACGATAACATTTAAATATTTGAAGGCAGGGAGAAACTACTTGATGAACTTTGATCAGATTTCTTTGAGGATAACGGGGGTAAAAAGACTTCACAACATGTTCAGGAACTGTCAAGAACAGTTCATAATTATTTCAAGCAGTGTTGGATAATACATCGATGCGCCAGTGTCACTTTCTTTCTCTCTCTCTCCACTCTACTTGTGCCTTCTCCCTGTGAACACCGATTGAATTAGTGCTAATTACTGCTACATTTGAAGGTAATTTTATGCTGTGCGCTGTTGTTGAAAAACACAAGGGGTCCCTTAAAAAGCTGTCAGAAGGCGAAGATTTTTATCCCATCTGTTTGTGAAGCATTCAGGACCCCAGGTTGTACTGGTGGAGGAACAGTGCTGAAGTATACACCGTCTTCATCATTTGTCACTCTTATTATGGGCTTCTAATTTTAGTGCTGGTGTGGCATTTACAACATGCTGTTAAAAATATGAGCATGCCGACATCCAATTATGCATATCATGTTAATTTACCTTATCTTTATTAACTTTGCTTTTCCCAGCGGCAATATAATACAAAGTCACTGTGGTATCCTCCAAGACAGAAAACTGTGCAACTGAAGAGAAGTCAATTTAAAAGGAACTTGTCATTTTACGGGTGTTGGGGGGGGGGGCGGGAGGAGAGAGGGGGGCGTGTTGGAGAGGGGTGGTAAAGGGGGGGGGAGGTGAGATGGGTGGTAGGCTACATTCATAAAACGGTACTGGGCACCTTCCTTTGAAAGTGCCGTGACCACAATGTTACTATTTTTTAAATTAATTTTTACAGGACGTGAGCCAGGCCAGCATTTGTTGGCTGTCTCTAATTGCCCCTGAGAAGGTGGTGGTGAGCTGCCTTTTTGGACCGCTGCAGTCCCAGAGGTGTAGGTGCACCCACTGTGCTATTAGGGAGTGAGTTCCAGGATTTTGACACAGTAAGAGTGAAGGAACGGCCAATATATTTCGATGTTGGGGACCTATGGGGGGGACCAAGATGGATCACCCACTCGTTTCAGCCTCATCTTTTGCACAGATGTGCTGGACTCCTCCGTCATTGAGGGTGGGGATACTTGTGGAGCCTCCTCCTCCTCCTGTGTGTTCTTTAATTGTCCACCGCCATTCATGACTGGATGTGGCAGGACTGCAGAGCTTAGATCTGATCCATTAGTTCTGCAATTGCTTCGTTCCATCACTTGCTGTTTATGCTGTTTGGCATGCAAGTAGGCGGCACGGAGACACAGTGGTTGGCACCATTAATTCACAGTTCTAGGGACACGGGTTCAATTCACGGCTTGGGTCACTGTCTGTGCGGAATCTGCACGTTCTCCCCGTGTCCGCGTGGGTTTGCTCCGGGTGCTCCGGTTTCCTCCCACAAGTCCCGGAAGACGTGCTGTTAGGTGAATTGGACATTCTGAATTCTCCCTCTGTGTACCCGAACAGGGGCCGGAGTGTGGCGACTGGGGGATTTTTACATTAACTTCATTGCAGTGTTAATGTAAGCCGGCTTGTGACACTAATAAAGATTATTATTATTAGTCCTGTGTTGTAGCTTCACTAAGTTGACACCTCATTTTTTTGGTAGACATGGTGCAGCTAATGGCATCCCTCCTGCACACTTCATTGAATAAGGAGAACCCCTGGTTTGGTGGTAATGGTAGAGTGGGGACCTCAGTGTGAAGACGGGACTTGCCTTCACAAGAACTGTATGGTGGTCACTCCTACACGATGCTGTCATGGACAAATGCATCTACGGCAGGCAAGTTGGTGAAGATGAGGTCTAGTCTGTTTTTCCCTCTTGTTGGTTCCCTCACCACCTGCTACAGTTCCAGTCCAGCAGTTATATCCTTGTGGACTCGACCAGTTTGGTCAATCGTGGTGCGACCGAGCCACTCTTGGTGATGGACATTGACGTCCCTCACCCAGAGAATGTTCTGTGCCCTCGCCACCCTCAGTGCTTCCTCCAAGAGGTGTTCAATATGGAGGAGTATTGATTCAGCAGCTGGTTGTGGACGGTACATGGTAATAGGCAGGAGACTTCCTTGCCCATGTTTGATCTGGAGTAAATAAGGAGAATCTGTTCTGCTCGACAGGAGGGTCAATAATCAGAGATTTAAGGTATTGGGCAAAAGAAATGAACAAGTGGAAATGAGACATTATTTTACCGAGTCAGTTAGTACGATCTAAAAATGTCTGTCTGAAAGGGTGGTGGAAACAGATTTGGTAGAAGCTTTGAAAAGGACATCGAATCTATACTTAAAATTCTAGGAAGTTGTACCGATTGGGTGGATGTCAGAGAGCTGGCAAAGGAACAATCCGCACACCTTCTGCGACATTACAGGGCATGATCAAAAAATACTGCAGAAATTCAACTTCTTTGAGCAGCGATCTGGTTTATTTATAAAACTGAGGAACGGGGAAGAGATGGGATACTTTGGAGGATGCCTGATTTACAAGTAAATATAGGAAAATCCGGGTAATAACAAATAAAATGAAGTAACGAAAGCAAGGGTCCGCATTGGGTCCTCAGCTGTTCATCGTATTGGTTAATGACTGATGATGGGATACAGAGCCCGATATCCAAATTTACCTATGACAAGCATTGTGGATGGAAGCATAAAAGTACAGAGATATTGAGAAATTATGTTGTGGATGAAGTGTTGGGTACTCTGTCACACAGACGAACCAACACGGTTGCGAATGGTACAACGCAGTTTTATTCCAATCATCTATTTACAGGGTAAACTGTTGTACTCAGCACATGGTGGCTGCCTGAGTGGCTTGCTATGAGCTCTGTGCCCTGAGCCGTCTCCTGCTCGAGTGCCCAGGGAGTGTCTTGTTTCCTGTTCTGTACTGTGTATGCTCTTGCCTGTGATTGGCTGTCGTGTTGTGTGTGTTGATTGGTCCGTTGATCTGTCCATCAGTATGTATGTATGTATGTGCTTTGATGTTTACCTGAATATCATGACATCCCCCCTTTTTTACAAGATCATGGGCGAAATTCTCCCCCAACGGCGCGATGTCCGCCGACTGGCGCCAAAAACAGCGCCAATCAGACGGGCATCGCGCCGGCCCAAAGGTGCGGAATGCTCCGCATCTTTGGGGGCCGAGCCCCAACATTGAGGGGCTAGGCCGGCGGCGGAGGGATTTCTGCCCCGCCAGCTGGCGGAAATGGCATTTGTTGCCCCGCCAGCTGGCGCGGAAAAGCGGCGCATGCGCGGGAGCATCAGCGGCCGCCGACAGTTTCCCGCGCATGTGCAGTGGGGAGAGTCTCTTCCACCTCCGCCATGGTGGAGGCCGTGGCGGAGGCGGAAGGGAAAGAGTGCCCCCACGGCAGAGGCCCGCCTGCGGATCGTTGGGCCCCGATCGCGGGCCAGGCCACCGTGGTGGCACCCCCCGGGGTCAGATCGCCCCGCGCCCCCCCCAGGATCCCGGAGCCCGCCCACGCCGCCTGGTCCCGCCGGTAAATACCAGCTTTGATTTACGCCGGCGGGACAGGCAATTTCTGGGCGGGACTTCGGCCCATCCTTGAGCGGGGGGTCCCGCCAACCGGCGCGGCCCGATTCCCGCCCCTGCCCAATCTCCGGTACCGGAGACTTCGGCGGGGGCGGGATTCACGGCGGCCAATGGCCATTCTCCGACCCGGCGGGGGGGTCGGAGAATGACGCCCCATGTGCCTGATGCACAATCAATACTCTTGAGACCATGAGGAGTCATATCAATTCAGCTTTAATCAGATAGAACTGTACCCAGCAGCGATGTTACAGAAGTGAAGGCTGCTGGGACGGCACCGGTTCTTATATCCCGCGGTCTAGCCAATGGTCATTCACCCCTCAGGCACTGCAATACCTGGTTTTACCACATTCACCCCCTGTTAAAAAAGGAGCCAGCGGGGTGATGGCCAGTGTCACTGTCGCCTTTGCATGGTAGGACCAGGTATTACAGGTACCATGCTGTCGAGGGTAACGGAGAAAGTTCTTGTGTTGTTTATTTTTTTTCATGGTGCTGCAATCAGACGATCGGGTGGCCTGGTCGTCCTACTGGAGCGTCTAAGTTTCGGCGGCGATCCTGGTGAGGGCCCCGGCAGTAGTGACTCCGGGAATGTGGTGTCTTCCTCCCAGGCAGTTTCGTCACCCCTAGGCGGCGCTGTAGGGGCGGGGGGTGTGCCTGTAGGGGGCGTCGGTGCCTGTTCGGCGCTGGGTCGGGGTTCCGGCGGCAGTACTGACCCTCCGGTCAGGTGCTGCGGGGGGGGGGGGGCAGTGGCGCGGGCGCGCGTGGGGCTCCGGCGGGCACCAGGTCCCGAAGGGAGACCGTATCTTGGCGTCCGTCGGGGAACGCTACGTAGGCGTACTGGGGGTTGGCATGCAGCAGGTGGACCCTCTCGACCAACGGGTCCGACTTGTGCGCCCTCGCATGTTTCTGCAGCAGGACGGGCCCGGGTGTCGCTAACCAGGTTGGGAGCGAGGTCCCCGAGGAGGACTTCCTGGGGAAAACAAGGAGACGTTCGTGAGGTGTCTGGTTTGTGGTAGTACATAGCAGGGACCGAATGGAGTGAAGGGCCACTGGGAGGACTTCTTGCCAGTGGGAGACTGGGAGATTCCTGGACCAAAGGGCCAGCAGGACGGTCTTCCAGACCATTCCATTCTCCCTTTCTACCTGCCCGTTACCCCGGGGGTTGTAGCTGGTCATCCTGCTCGAGGCGATGCCTTTGCTAAGCAGGAACTGGCGCAGCTCGTCGCTCATAAAGGAGGACCCCCTATCACTGTGGACGTATGCGGGGAAACCGAACAGTGTAAAAATACTTTGGAGGGCCTTGATGACGGTGGTTGTGGTCATGTCTGGGCAGGGGATGGCGAACGGGAACCGGGAGTACTCGTCAATCACATTAAGGAAGTACGTGTTGCGGACGGTGGAGGGGAGGGGGCCTTTGAAGTCCATGCTGAGGCGTTCAAAGGGACAGGAAGCCTTTATCAGATGCACCCTCTATGGTCGGTAGAAGTGCGGTTTGCACTCCGTGCAGATTTGGCAGTCCCTGGTGACTGTCCTGACTCCTCGATGGAGTAAGGCAGGTTTCGGGACTTAACAAAATGGAAGAACCGGGTGAATCCCGTGTGGCAGAGGTCCTCGTGGAGGGCTCGGAGGCGGTCTACTTGTGCGGTGGCACAAGTGCCACGGGATAGGGCATCAGGAGGCTCGTTCAGCTTCTCGGGACGGTACAAGATCTCGTAATTGTAGGTGGAGAGTTCGATCCTCCACCGCAAGATCTTATCGTTCTTAATGTTGCCCCGCTGTGCTTTATCGAACATGAAGGCAACCGACCGTTGGTCCGTGCGGAGAGTGAATCTCCTGCTGGCCAGGTAATGCCTCCAGTGCCGCACAGCTTCTACTATGGCCTGGGCCTCCTTTTCGACCGAGGAGTGGCAAATTTCGGAGGCATGGAGAGTGCGGAAGAAGAAAGCCACGGGCCTGCCAGCTTGGTTGAGGGTGGCGGCCAGAGCTACGTCGGACGCATCGCTCTCGACCTGGAAGGGGAGGGACTCGTCGATGGCGCGCATCGTGGCTTATGCGATGTCCGCTTTGATGCGGCAGAAGGCCTGGCAGGCCTCCGTCAACAGGGGGAAGGTTGTGGATTGGATCAGTGGTCGGGCCTTGTCGGCATAATTCGGGACCCATTGTGCATAGTAGCTAAAGAAGCCTAGGCAGCGCTTTAGGGCCTTGGAGCAGTGAGGGAGGGGGAACTCCATGAGGGGGTGCATGCGTTCAGGGTCGGGGCCTATGACTCCATTTCGCACTACGTAGCCTAGGATGGCTAGACGGTCGGTGCTAAACACGCACTTCTCATTATTGTAGGTCAGATTTAGGAGGGTCTGGAGAAATTTACGGAGGTTGGTGTCGTGGTCCTGCTGGTCATGGCCGCAGATGGTGACGTTGTCAAGATACGGGAACGTTGCGTGTAAGCCGTACCGGTCAACCATTCGGTCCATCTCACGCTGGAAGACCGAGACCCCGTTTGTGACACTGAAGGGAACCCTTAAAAAGTGGTAGAGCCGCCCATCTGCTTCGAAGGCAGTGTACTGGCGGTCGCTATTACGGAGGGGTAGCTGGTGGTAAGCAGACTTGAGATCCACCGTGGAGAAGACCTTGTATTGCGCGATCCTGTTTACCAGGTCGGCAATACGGGGGAGAGGGTACGGGTCCAGTTGCGTAAACCGGTTGATGGCTATAGTCGATGACCATCCTATGTTTCTCCCCGGTCTTTCCCACCATGACTTGAGCCCTCCAGGGGCTGTTGCTTGCTTCGATGACCCCTTCCTTCAGCAGCCTTTGGACCTCAGACTTAATGAAGGTCCGGTCCTGGGCGCTATACCGTCTGCTCCTGGTGGCAACGGGTTTGCAATCCGGGGTGAGGTTCGCAAACAGGGAAGGCAGGTCGATCTTAAGGGTCGCGAGGCCGTAAGGTGGGGTATAGGGCCGCCAAATTTAAAGGTCAGGCTTTGTAGGTGGCACTGGAAATCCAGTCTCAGAAGGGTGGCTGCGCAGAGATGCGGCAGCACGTATAGGCGGAAATTGCGGAATTCCCTGCCTTGGACGGTGAGGTTCGCGAGGCAGAACCCTTTTATCTGCACCGCGTGTGACCCGGAGGCCAGGGAGATCCTTTGTTGGATGGGATAGGTGACCAGAGAACAGCGCCTTACCGTATCGGAGTGGACAAAGCTCTCCGTGCTCCCGGAGTCGATGAGGCACGACGCCACGTGGCCGTTGATGGCGATCGTAGTGGTGGCCTTCGCTAGCGTTCGGGGCCGACTCTGGTCCAGGTTAACGGAGGCCAGCTGGAGCAAGGAGTTTAGGTCGGGCAGCGCGTAGTCAGCCGTGCAGGGGGCTTGAGGCCCCATCCAAGATGGCGCCGGCCATGGATCGCACATGGAGTCCGGGGACGGGGACTCCGAAGATGGCGGGGGGGAGGAACAAGATGGCGGCGGGGAGGAACAAAATGGCGGCTCGCACTGCTCCAGCGTGGTGGAGGCCAGCTGCAGCAAGGAGTTTTGGTCGGGTAGCGCGTAGCCAGCCGTGTTGGGGGCTTGAGGCCCCATCCAAGATGGCGCCAGCCATGGATCGCACATGGAGTCCGGGGACGGGGACTCCGAAGATTGGACCGGCGAGGGACAAAATGCACACTCCTCCAGCGTGGTTGCCAGGGGGCAAAATGGCCGCGGCTGCGGCGCTGCCTGGAGGGATAAAGGCTGCAGTGCGCGTTGGGCCGGCGGGGCTGGGAAAAAGGAGTGCGGTGGGCCTTGGACAGTCGGGACTTGAAAAGACGGCTGTGGTTGAACAGCAGGGGCCTGGAAAAACGACTGTGGGTACTCGCTGGATACCGCGGCCACCGCGCGGGCTAGGCAGACTGCGGCATAGTGGCCTTTCTTGCCGCACCCTTTGCAGGTGCCGGTGTGGGCCGGGCAGCGCGCGCGCGGGTGATTCGCCTGGCCGCAGAAAAAGCAGCGTTGGCCGGCGGCTGTAGCGAGGCGTCTTGCCGCGCAGGCCTGCGGAGTTAGCGGGTAAGTCTGTGGGTTAAGCAGGTAAGTCTGAGGGGCTGCCGCGGCGGGGTGCCACGCAGCCCAGGGGGGCGCGTTGCACGCGGGGGCGTACGCAAGGGCGTTCTTGTATGCCACATCCATGGACCCTGCCAGGGCCCGGGCCTCAGTGAGGCCCAGTTTGTCCATTTCGAGGAGCCTTCAGCGGATATCGGGGGAAACCATACCTGCCACGAAAGCGCCTTGAATTAAACGTTCAGTGTGCTCTTTCCCCGTCACCGCTGGGCAGCCGCAGTTTTGGCCCAGCACTATCAGTGCCCGGTAGAAGTCTTTGAGTGTCTCATCTGGGCTCTGCCGTCTCGTTGCCAGCAGGTGACGGGCATAGACCTGGTTCAGTGGACAAATGTAATGTCCTTCCAGCAGTTCCATGGCTTTATCATAGTTCGCCGCCCCTTCGATCAGGGGGTAGATCGCCGGGCTGACCAGCAAGCGTAGGAGGTGCATTTTCTGCCTTTCCGTGGGGGTGTCGGCAGCCATATCGAGGTAGCTCTGAAAGCACGCCAGCCAATGCTTAAAAATCGCGGCGGAGTTTTCTGCGTGCGGGCTGAGCTGAAGGCACGCCGGCTTGATGCGGAGATCCATCCTTCAGAAGTACTTATCTGATTAAATTGATGCACAATCAATACCCTTGAGACCACGAGGAGTCATATCGATTCAGCTTTAATCAGATAGAACTGTACCCAGCAGCGATGTTACAGAAGTGAAGGCTGCTGGAACGGCACCGGTTCTTATACCCCGCCTCTCAGGGCGGGGCTATGTGCGTTACCCAATGGTAGACCCCGCGGTCTAGCCAATGGTCATTCACCTCTTAGGTACTGCAATACCTGGTATTACCACAGTGCCTACGTGCTTATAAATAGAGATGTGTACTGAGTGTAGCTAAATGTGTGTGTGTGCAATATCTACAGCATGTACATGGGGCTAAACTATATACAAGGGGCGATGTCGGGTGTGACATAACAACGAGGTTGTACCATAAACAAAGAACGGGGAAACGTTGAACGATAAAACAAATTCCTGTAACGATAAGAACATAAACATATTAACACAGTGGTTGTATGAGTTCAATGTATAAACAGTCTCATAAGTCCAGTCTAGTAGGTGAGCGACGAATTTGGGTTGACCGCCTCAAGGGTAGGTCTGGAACCACCAGCTGAGGAACGGGCCTGGCCACGGGCGACGACGGAAGGGGCATGGTAGCCGGCAGCTCCACGAAGTCGATATCAGGAACAGGAGGGCACGGTGTCGGTGTAAGGTCTTGTAGCGAGCGTGGAAGCAGGCAAAGAGCCCGGCGATTCCGCCTATGAACGGATCCGTCAGGCATGCGAACCAGGAACGAGCAGGAAGCCACGCGTCGGAGAACTTCGGCAGGTGCTGACCAGCCACCTTCTGGTAGGTGGACGCGGACTTCGTCTCCAGGGGCCAGGGCGGGAAGATCAGTTGCCCGCGTGTCATATGACCTCTTCTGGCGACCGCGCTGCAGTTGCATCCTGTGCAGAACCGGAGCATGGATGGTCATGGGTGCCAGAATGGAAGGCACAGTGGTCCTGAGGGCGCGACCCATCAACAGCTGGGCTAGTGAGAGACCAGTGGCTAGTGGGGCCGAGCGATAGGCCAGCAGGGCGAGGCAGAAATCCGATCCGGCAGCAGCAGCCTTGCAGAGGAGCCGCTTGACAATGTGAACGCCCTTCTCCGCCTTTCCATTGGACTGGGGGTGCAGAGGGCTGGACGTCACGTGTGTGAAACCATACGAAGCGGCAAACGATGACCATTCCTGGCTGGCGAAACAGGGCCCATTGTCCGACATGACAGTCATCGGAATGCCGTGGCGAGCGAAGGTGTCTTTGCAGGCCCTTATGACAGCGGACGCTGTCAAATCGTGCAGGCGTATGACCTCTGGATATTTGGAGAAGTAGTCAACGACGATGACATAGTCCCTGCCGAGCGCGTGAAAGAGATCCACACCCACCTTCGCCCAGGGGGACGTCACCAGCTCATGGGGCAGAAGCGTTTCAGGAGGTTGCGCCGGTTGAAACCTTTGGCAGGTGGGGCAGTTGAGCACCATATTGGCAATGTCATCACTGATGCCCGGCCAGTACACAGCCTCTCGGGCCCTCCGTCTGCACTTCTCGACCCCAGGTGGCCTTCGTGTAGTTGGTCGAGAACCAGCTTGACACCATCAATGACAGCCAAGTCGTCTCGGACATTGTAGAACTGTGGGCACTGCCCTTTTAGCCACCCTCCCATCATGTGGCGCATCACACATTGTAGAAGGGGGTCAGCCGCAGTCTCTGGGCGAATACGGGCCAGACTGGAGTCGTTAGCTGGCAGATTTGCCGATGTGAAGGCCACCTGCGCCTCGATCTGACATACGAACCTCTCCGAATCTGGCGGTGTGCTCACTGCTCTAGATAGGGCATCCGCAACGATAAGGTCCTTCCCCGGGATGTAGACCAGTTGAAAGTCATACCTCCTAAGTTTAAGTAGGATGCGCTGGAGGCGAGGGGTCATCTCGTTCAGGTCCTTGTTTATGATGCTGACCAGGGGGCGGTGGTCAGTTTCAACAGTAAACCGGGGAAGACCATACACATAATCATGAAACTTGTCTAACCCGGTTAGCAAGCCCAGGCACTCCTTTTCGATCTGCGCGTAGCGCTGCTCTGTGGGGGTCATGGCCCACGAGGCATAGCGACCGGGGCCCATGACGACGTGTCATCCCGCTGCAGGAGCACTGCCCCAATGCCGGACTGGCTGGCATCAGTCGATATTTTAGTGGCACGAGACGTGTCGAAAAATGCCAATACCGGTGCTGTGGTGAGCTTGAGTTTGAGCTCCTCCCATTCCTGCTGGTGTGTGTGTAGCCACTGCAACTCTGTGGACTTTTTGACGAGGTGGCGCAGAGCTGTCGTGTGGGAGGCAAGGTTGGGAATGAACTTCCCCAGGAAGTTGACCATGCCTAGGAAGCATAGCACTGCTTTCTTGTCTGCCGGCTGCAGCATGGCTGTGATGGCGCTCACCTTGTCTGTATCTCGACGGACCCCTGACCGGGAAATGTGGTCCCCCAGGAACTTCAGCTTGGTTTGGCCGAAAGAACACTTGGCTCGGTTGAGGCGCAGGCCGTTTTCACGTATGCTCGCAAAGACGCTCTGGAGACGATAGATGTGCTCCTGTGGTGTGGTGGATCAGATGATGACGTCGGCCACGTAGACGCGCACCCCTTCAATGCCTTCCATCATCTGCTCCATGATCCTATGAAAGACCTCGGATGCCGAGATGATGCCAAAAGGCATCCGGTTGTAGCAGAACCTGCCGAAAGGGGTGTTGAAGGTGCACAGCTTTCGGCTGGACGGATCCAGTTGGATCTGCCAAAAACCCTTTGAGGCATCCAGTTTCGTAAATATTTTTGCCTGGGCCATTTCGCTCGTGATCTCTTCCCGTTTGGGTATGGGGTAATGTTCCCTCATAATATTGTTGTTGAGGTCTTTTGGATCAATACAGATCCGGAGCTCGCCGGAGGGCTTCTTGACACACACCATGGAGCTGACCCATGGCGTGGGCTCCGTGACCCGGGATAGGACCCTTGGTCCTGGAGATCCTGCAGCTGCTGTTTGAGGCGGTCTTTGAGTGACGCTGGGACCCTGCGAGGTGCGTGAATGACCGGGTTGGCGTCCGGTTTGAGCCAAATTCTGTAGGTGTATGGCAGTGTTCCCATGCCCTCGAATGCCTCCTGGTTGTGGGCGAGGAGCGATTGGAGCTGTGCCCTGAACTCTGCATCCGGGAAGTCATATGTGCCGTCTGGAGAGAGAGTGGACTCGTCGCATGAGGTGGAGAGCCTTGCATGCCTGTGCGCCTAGCAGGGAGTCCTTCGATGAGCCGACTATCTCGAATGAGAGTGTGGCTGTGTGTGTGTTGTGTGTCACCTGGAGTTGGCAGGATCCCATAGCCGGGATAACGTTCCTGTTGCAGTCGACCATCCTGCAACGGGACGGCCGAATTGGTGGTCTGACCTTCATGGCGTAGAAGGCTGACCATGCTATGAGGTTGGTGGAGGTGCCAGTGTCCAGACGGAATGTTATCGGTGATCGGTTGACCGACAGGGTGGCACACCATTCATCACCCGGATTGATCGTGTTAACGTGCACCGGCTGGTGGGTCCTGGCTGGAGACAGTCGGTTCCCATCAATGACCGCAACACGGAAGGCGTCCCGGTCGTCTGTGTCACTGGCCTGGATGTCGTCTGGGCACAATTCGTAATAAGGAGGCTGAATGGTCCGCACGTCCCTGCGAGGTTGTCGGAGTTGGGGAAGATTGACAGGTTGAGCTACTCGACAGCAGGCAGCGTAGTGGCCCACCTTGCCACAGCGGAGGCATTGTCGGGTTCTTGCGGGACATTGCCGCTTTAACTGTGCAGCTCCACAGTTGCCGCATGTCGTGACGTCATGGCGTTCGTTGCACCACTGCGCATGCGCAGTTCGGTCTTGCGTCGAGCGCGCCTGCGCATCACGCTCCTCAGTGTTGCAGTCGGTTTTGGCGCCCACAAGCGCTGGAGGCCTCAAAAAGCGCACAAAATGGCCGCTCTCGTCCGGGCCGCGGGCCGGGAGGAACTCAATCGCCTGGACCTGATCGGCCTCGTGGGGCACCTGCCTCGCCGATCCGTCCGCGTAGGATCCCTGCCGCGCTGATTCGGCCGCCTGAAATTGGGCATAGCGGTTAGTCGCGTTTTCGTGCAGGAGACAGGCTTCGGTTGCGGAGGCTAAGGTGAAGCCTTTTATTTTTAAAAGCTGCTGGCGTAGGGTGCCCGAGGTCACCCCAAAAACGATCTGGTCCCGAATCATGGAATCTGAGGTGGTGTCGTAACCGCAGGACTGCGCGAGGATACGGAGATGGGTAAGGAATGACTGAAAGGGCTCATCCTTACCTTGCAGGCGCTGCTGGAAGAGATACCTCTCGAAGCTCTCGTTGACCTCGACGTTGAAGTGTTGGTCGAGCTTGAGAAGGACCGTCTGGTATTTGGTCTTGTCCTCCCCTTCCGCGAACACCAGGGAGTTGTAGACATGGATGGCGTGTTGACCTGCCGTGGTGAGGAGGATGGCAATCTTTCTGGTGTCCGAGGCGCTCTCTTTTTCGCTGGCTTCCAGAAAGAGCTGGAAGCGCTGTTTGAAAAGCTTCCAATTGACGCCGCGGTTTCCAGCGACTTGCAGCGGCTGCGGTGTGTTGACGGTGTCCATGGCGCAGGATGGCAGATTCCGGCGGATGTGTGGGTAGGTATCAAATCACTCCTGGTACTATGCAGTGTTGGGTACTCTGCTACACAGACGAACCAACACGGTTGCAAATGGTACAACGCAGTTTTATTTCAAACATCTATTTACAGGGTAAACTGTTGTACTCAGCACATGGTGGATGTCTGAGTGGCTTGCTATGAGCTCTGTGCCCTGAGCCGTCTCCTGCTTGAGTGCCCAGGAAGTGTCGTGTTCCCTGTTTTGTACTGTGTATGCTCTTGTCTGTGATTGGCTGTCGTGTTGTGTGTGTTGATTGGTCCGTTGATCTGTCCATCAGTATGTATGTATGTATGTGCTATGATGTTCACCTGAATATCATGACAGTGGAGATGCCGGCGTTGGACTGGGGTGGGCACAGTAAGAAGTCTTCCAACACCAGGTTAAAGTCCAACAGATTTATTTGGAATCATTAGCTTTCGAAGCATAGCTCCTTCATGAGGTGAGTGAAAAGATAGGTTACACAAGCACAGCATATATAGACAAAGTCAATGATGCAAGATGATACTTTGAATGTGATTCTTTGCAGATAATTAAGTTTTTACAGGTCCAGACGGTGCGACTGGAGAGAGGGATAATCACAGGTTAAAGAGGTGTGAATTGTCTCAAGCCAGGACAGTTGGTAGGATTTCGCAAGCCCAGGCCAGATGGTGGGGGATGAATGTAATGCAACATGAATCCCAGGTCCCGGTTGAGGCCGTCCTCACGCGTGCGGAACTTGGCTATCAGTTTCTGCTCGGTGATTCAGCGTTGTCATGTGTCCTGAAGGCTGCCTTGGAGAACGCTTACCCGGAGATCAGAGGCTGAATGCCGTTGACTGCTGAAGTGTTCCCCGACTGGAAGGGAACATTCCTGCCTGGTGATTGTTGCGTGATGTCCGTTCATCCATTGTCGCAGCGTCTCATGGTCTCGCCAATGTACCATGCTTCGGGACATCCTTTCCTGCAGCGTATGAGGTAGACAACGTTGGCCGAGTCGCACGAGTATGTACCGCGTACCTGGTGGGTGGTGTTCTCACGTGTAATGGTGGTACGCATGCTGATGATCTGGCACGTCTTGCAGAGATTGCCATGGCAGGTTTGTGTGGTGTCGTGGACGCTGTTCTCCTGAAGGCTGGGTAGTTTGCTGCAAACAATGGTCTGTTTGCGGTTGCGCGGTTGTTTGAAGGCAAGTAGTGGGGGTGTGGGGATGGACTTGGTGAGATGTTCGCCTTCATTAACAACGTACTGAGGACTCCGATGAAGATGTCATATGTGCACAGCCAAAACTGTGACAAATGGATTTCAATGGCAAATATGAGGTCATCCCCAGTTGAACCTAAAATGGATAGACCAGGGTACTTTCCAAATGCCGAAAAGCTGGAAACAATGGAGGTCCAAAGAGACTTGGAGGTCCAGTAACACCGATCAGTTTGGCTCCGATTAAGCATTGGATCAAGCTTGAGATCACGTTCTCCGTTCGCCCAGCCACGTGTTTCTTGGCTGCGCGTCGCTTGCTGGCAGCGGGATTCCCTATTCTCCCCGCTTGCCACTGGGAAACCCACGGGTGGGGGTGTGCTGTCGGCGGGAACAGAGAATCCCAAAGTCCGGAAATCTCCGCCTCAAGTGCAATGCCTGTGGGACCATGAAGTGGATTTAATTTGAATTTGAATTGTTTTTTGGAGCAAGCAAGGAGATGGATTTCGGATTTGCCCCGTCCACTCTGCGTATTGGCTTTGTAACTCTGGGAAAGCAATAAAAAAATTTTTTGAAGATGATAGCCATGATGTGGAGATGTTGGCGTTGGACTGGGGTGAGCGCAGCAAGAAGTCTTACAACACCAGGTTAAAGTCCAGCAGGTTTGCTTCGAATCACTAGCTTTCAGAGCACAGCTCCTTCCTCAGGTGAATCATTCACACTTCATTGGCCAGCTGCCGGGACGGAGGCTCGCACTGCTGCCGGCGGCACGCCGCATGCGAAAACAGGTGCGGCGGGATGGAGAATCCCGCCCCTCATCTCTAGAATCAATCTGTTGCACCGCCTCTGAACGGCCTCCAATGCAGCTACATCCCTCCGCAAGTAAGTGGAGCAAAACTGTACACAATGCTCCAGGTGCGGTCTCACCAATGCCTTGTACAGCTGCAGCGATACTTCCCGCCTTCTACACTCTATTCCTTTAGCTACAAAGGCCAAAATTCCATCTGCCTTCCTTATTACCTGCTGTACCTGCAGACTAGTTTTCCGTGACTCATGCATGAGGACTGTCCGTGTGGAGTTTGCACATTCTCCCCGTGCCTGCGTGGGTCTCACTCCCACAACCCAAAGATGTGCAGGGTAGGTGGATTGGCCGCGCTAAATTGCCCCTTAATGGAAAAAATATTATTGGCTACTTTCAATTTTTTAAAAAAGGATTGCCTTTCCATTTTTCTGACCCAAATGGATAACCTCACACTTACCCACGTTAAACTCCATCTGCCAAATTTAGGCCCACTCACCTAACCTATTCATATCCATTTGTAAATTCTTTATTGAAACTTACTATCCCACCAATTTAGTGTCCTCTGCAAATTTCACGCATCCAAGTCATTGATGTATGTTGTAAAGAGTTGGGGCCCGAGGATCGACCCCACTAGTTACATCTCGCCAACCAGAAAGACCTGTTTATCTTTCCTCGGTGTCAGATTTTGTTTGATCACAATCTTATACAGACAAGGGACATTTCATCAGGTTAAAGGTGCTACAAGAATGCAAGTTGTTGTTGTTTCGTTTGTCGAAGGACAATCAATTTTTAAAATATCTGGAAACGGCTGCGAAATACTGTGGGTTGTGGAAATCTGCAGCATTTTCTATTTTCTATTTTGTCCAAGGAAATCTTGATGTTCTGGGAAAATGACACACGGGAACCGGTTTTCAGTCAACAATCACCCACTGGACCAAGGTTCTGGCAACTGATGCCAGATGGGCAGAGAGAGGGGCAGGTCCTGGACTGTGGGAGGCGGCCCCAAGGTGTGATGCATGTTGGAGTTTCAGGTATTTGGTGCAGTAAGGGTTAAAAGCCTGAATTAGAGTGTGTAGTCATGTTCTAAAATAAATCCTAGTTTGAAAGGTTGGGAGCCAAGGGTGCAATTAAACCGTCATAAAAAGCTTGGGCTAAAGGCAATTTGTTCCCTGTGGTTCAGTTAAAAGAGGTCAACAGTCTTTAAAGCAGTCCAGACCTGTCTGGAAATAAGGGGGTGCTGGAACAAGCTGAGAAACAATTTCTGAAGACATACAGTCAGAGTTTCTGCATGGCTCTGACAGGAGTCAGATTTTGTCTTTAAAGTAGTATCAAGAGATCTCTTTTTCTCAAAGAGCATCTCTGTAAAGCAAATATTCCTGGGTGCCCTTGGTATTTAAGGTGGATTGAGAGCTGAGATGGGTTTATTTTCTTGTTGTTTAAGTGGGAATAAAGGTAGCAGTTAAGCAGTTAATTCATTGTATTGAGTAGTGTTGTTTAAGGGGTAATTGTAAGCTATTATCTGGTGTGATGTTAAAGATTTTAATACGGTGTCAGCAATAAAGTTTGTTTCAAAATACCATATCCCCATTTCTTTGTGAAATCACTCCTGGAGCGAGGCATCCTTTCCTCACAGTCTTACAAATTAAAATAAAATACTGGGGTTTCTATCCCGTGCACGAGCCACTGTTGGGGTCTGGTCTGGGATTGTAATAAAGAGCACCAATCACTCATAAGGGATTGGGTGAACAGATTGTGGGTCTATTTATTTAGACTGGACACATGGGAACACTTAGACAAAGGTTGAAAGCTTGAAGACATCAGTGGCAGAGCTGTGTGTGCATGCTCTGCTCAAAAGCAAAAGGGAAACTAAGACTAGGCTGCATGATAAACTTCCCTTCTGGGGATGTCATGCTGTTAACCATATTACAACAGAATCCTGTATTGAAACTATGTTTAATTCCAGGTACTTCCCCTCCTCAATCCAGCACACAATTCCTACTTCGTGTAGGGTTTGCATAATAATGATCTTTATTGTCACAAGTAGGCTTACATTAACACTGCAATGAAGTTACTGTGAAAATCCCCTAGTCGCCACGTTCCAGCGCCTGTTTGGCTACACAGAGGGAGAATTCAGAATATCCCAAATTACCCAACAGCACGTCTTATGGGAAGAAACCGAAGCATTCGGAGGAAACCCACGCAGACACGGGGAGAACGTGCAGACTCCGCACAGACAGTGACACAAGCCGGGAATCAAACCTGGGACCCTGGAGCTGTGAAGCAACAGTGCTAACCACTGTGCTACCGTGCCGCCCAAGCATTGATAGCCCTCTAGCACTGACCCAAAATCTCAGGGATGAAAGCTTTACCTCCAGGACACTGGTGCAAGTAACGACCGGGGGAAACATGTCACAAGTACTTTTAAAAAGATTGTTTTTAGTTTCATGCCTCACAGTTGTTTATATTCCTCATTTGCACAGCAGTTGTGGGGAGGCAGTGACGCAGTGGTATTGTCGCTGGACTAGTAATCCAGAATCCCAGGGTAATGCTCTGGGGACACAGGTTCGAATCCCACCAGGGCAGACGGTGGAATTGTAATTCAATAAAAATCTGGAATTAAAAGTCTAATGATAACCATTGTTGATAGGCTTTAAAAACCCTTCTGGTTCACTGATGTCCTTTAGGGAATGAAATCTGTCATCTTTACCTGGTCTTGCTACATGTGACTCCAAACCTCCAGCAATGTGGCTGACTCTTCCTCTAAGGACGCCTACATTCGATGAGCGAATAAAGAACAAAGAAAACAATCCTTAAAAGGTTCCGGTAAGGTGATTTTTTTGGAAGTTCTGAGATTGTGCAAGAGGTTTTAACTTCTTGAAGGGAAATGTCTCCAAGACACTTGTTTCATCACTTTCATGTCAATGGGAAATGAGTGATGAGACCCATGTTCTGTATAAAATACGGATTTGTTCTCAACTAGCGTCCAGTTCTGGGCACCTCACTTCAGGGAGTACGTGGAGGCATTAGAGAGTGTGCAGGTAAGATTTTCGAGAATGGTTACAGGATAAGGAACATCAGTTACATGGATAGAGTGGAGCATCGGGGGCTGTTGGCCTTCGAGAAGAGGGGTGGGTTTCACCGTTGCCCGACGCCGATATTGTAATCTACGATCGGGCGGAGAATCCCTTCCGACGCCCAATTCGGGGGCGGCGCCGGTTTGACGCCGGTTTTCTATCCTCTGCCCCCTCCGAAATGACGTCATCGTGTCGTGCGCCGCACGCTTTTGGACGGCGTTAGCGCGTCACCTGAAAGCCCTTCCCCGATGCCCCGCTTGCGATGGGCCGCGTTCCGACCGCGCAGTTGATGTCTGGTCTCAGCGGTTGGGACCCGGCACGGCGGCTGAGGACCGTGTCCAGCGCTGCCACAGTCGAGTGGGAGTCGTGCTGCTGGCCGAGTGGTCAGGCTCTGCAATGCGCTGTCCAAGAGTATGGCGGAGGCAGGAGTTAGCGCAAGCTTTCAAAAGAGAATTAGATCATGACCTGAAGACAAATATTTACAGGTCTACTGGGACGGTGCGGATCTAAGTGAGTTGCTTTGGCAGAGAGCAGACATGGATATGGCAGGCCGAATGGCCTCTTTGTCTGCTGTAACTATTTTATGATTCTGTGTTTTTGCAGGTGTATGTACATCAGACTTCCCTAGGCTAGTGCCCCTGCTCGACCACAAGAGGTCAGTATTGGCACGAGCGTGTGCTTAACATTGACAAATGGATTTTCATCGCTTCTCATGAACTAAATGGTGCTCCAGTTTTGCTGGATGGCTCAGGAAAGAAATGCGCCGTCAGGCGGTCTACTGACTCACACATTTTGAGAACGTTGCACGTGTACTAGCCTGCACCAAGTCCCATCACAATTCCTCCTTGTGTTCGCTGACCTACCCTGGCATCTGGTCCGTCAAGGACTCAGTTTTAAAAGTCTCACTCTGGTGTTCAAATCCCTCCAGGGCCTCGTCCTCTCCCTATCTCTTTAACCTCCTCTAGCCCCCAGAACCGTTCAGTTTTGGTACCCAGCACATAGCTGATTTTAATTGCCCCTCCCCTGGCAATCATGCTATTAACTGCCTGGGCCCTAAACTCTGGAATTCCCCCACTAAACCTCACAACTTCTCCCTCCTCCTTCAAGACTCTTGTTTCTCCCTCTACTCATTGAGGGTTCACAACTGACACGTCGAACTAACTACACAAGACTAAATAGTATTCACTGAAAGACTCTGGGCGGGATTCTCCGTTGCCGATGCTGTTATCATAATCGGTGATCGGGCGGAGAATCGATTCCGACGCCAGAATCGGGGTCGGCGCCGGTTTGACGGCGGTTTGCGGTTCTCTGCCCCCCTTCAAACCGACGGCAGGCGCCGTCACAATGCCGTCGGTGTCTCATCAGCCGGCCCACTTGCGATGCTCTGCCCGCGATGGGCCAAGTTCCCAACGGCGTGGGACACGTGTCCTTACACAAATCGTGAACCCGGCGTGCCGGCTGCAGACTGTGTCCAGCGCCGCCACACTCGGCCGGGATCCGTGCCGCTGGCCGGGCTGGGGGACGGGTGGGGGGTTGCTAGGGGGTGGGCTGTGGGGCCGCAGGTGGCGGGTTGGGTCCGGGTACGGCCGGTGCCATGTTGTACAGTGCAACTGCTGCAGCTCGTCAGCGGAGCGCATGTGCGGCCGGTGACCCGGCCATTCTCCAGCTGTTTTCAGTGTGGGAGGCGGGGGTTTTCGTCGGCGCCGGAATCGGTGAGGGGGTCGCACCGATTTTTTTCGCGTAAACCTTTGCGATTCTCCATTCGAGCCAGCACGTAGCCGCAGGAATGGAGAATCCCGCCCTCTTTATTTTACTAATATGCCACACAGACATTAAATTCGATAAATGCCACATAGACTATTTTGTCAGACAGACGCTTTAACGCAATGTATTAATAAATGTCACTCAATTCACGAATCAAACTCAAGTATCACCCTAGCGGACCAGCAAGCCAGGCCCTTCTCTGGGGCTACGTCACTGGTCCCCGAGCCACTTACTCGGCATTGTCTTCTGTGATGGTTGTTCCCAGGTTTTGTGAGGGCCACAAAGAACCCAGCACGAGTTTGTAGAGTCAAAAGAAAGTAACTTTATTGACAATACTACATACACAGCAGCAGTGGTTCACCACTGCTTCCTACTCTAGCTGGTACCATACTGGCCAGCTCTATTTATGCAGGTGAAACTGCGAATGGTTTTCCCCTCCTCACTGGGGGAGCACATACTCTCTGAGAGCTACAGGATAATCCCCCGCCAATAGTATTCAGGCAGCTTATAACACCAGGGTTGTCATCCCTGAGGCTTCGATCACTCCTACTTTTATACCTATTTCTACAGTCTTCTAGAATGTTCGATGACGTATGTGTAAGACCCTCAAGTGGTTGAGGTCATTATTCCTGATGTCTGGTGTCGGAATCCAGGAGGCACGAAGATAAAGGTTAAACCAAATTTGTTTTAAGTCAGAAGTAAAGCTGGAGCCGTGGCGTTCAACACTAGTGTCCCATCCCGGGAGTAAGAGGGATTTCCAGTCCAGGTCTGGGACAGTAGTTAAAAGGCTCACTCATGAGTCCTGGCTGAATGGAGATCAGCCGGTACCATGGGAACCTGTACTCCATGAGCCCCACAGCGAGACCAAAGAGTGATTCCTCGTGAAGGTTATCACATCTGGTCAACTGGACACACCTGTTTCATCTTTGACCTTAACAGCTCTCTGCATCCACAGAAGTTAGATGACCCGCTTGCTCGGAGCCTGCAAATGTCTGCGGTTGTCCAGGGTCCAACGTTCCTCCCCTTCCTCTTACTCATGACTTTCTTGTGGTTCACCACGGTTTGTCTTGGACATCTGTGGGTTTCCATCATTGTTCATTTTTAATATAGTGACTTGACCAAATTTCCCACCATGCAATCTGATTTGGCTACCACCTCTTAGTTCAAGCTCAGGTCACCCGTTGCAATATTATCTTATGGAGCTCAGTGTTTGTCTGATAACACTTCTTGTGAAGTGCCTTGGGACATAGTACCAGGTTAAAGGTGGGATAGAATTGTTGTGTTACCTGCGTGGTCGATAACACGTGTTACTCAATCCTTGGTTGATGGTGAGGTCCTCTGAATCTTGTTGAAGAAGACTCAAACTCGTCCAGTAACAACAAAGATTTATTGAGTAACTGTAACTATTAATGCATGAGTTCTTTACCTTAACATGGAAACTAGGAATTGGTTAACAAGATTTAACAATAATAACTAAATGTAACTCCACTAACTATGTGATTCTGATGTTACCCTTTTCACAGTGCACCCACGAGAGAGAGCGAGACCCCGTGTGGCTGCTTTTTTATACTCCTGTTGGTCCAGCCCTCTAGTGATCATGCGTGTACATGCACCTACAGAGATCACTACAAGAAATGAAAGTTGTTTTTGTTGCATTCCCAGGCAGCTACTGAAAACATGTATCCGGCCCCCTTGGCGATTGCAAATTCAGAGCCCACTGCCTGTTAAAGAACCCCCCCTTTGGGAATTGTGCAGAGTAGGGATCTTCGGTAGACCCCACAGCCACCAGTCAGGGAGCGATTCAGGCAAACCGGCATAAACTGGACACCTGCAAAAGACAGACACTCATTGAGAGCCCAAAATAACTTGCACAGTAAAATATACAAGAGTTACTCAGAAACCATAGACAGATTCTGGACAGTCTGCAATGCACCAAGTCCTTTAACAACCTTAAACATGGGTCACGGCCACTGCAGAGTTTCTGCATCTGGGTCAGTCACAGGAGTTGGGATCATTAACGCTCCCCACTTAGACGGTGCAGCGGGTTCACCACCACCTTCTCGAGGATGAGGGATGGGCAATGGATAATAGCCTTGCCAGCAAAACCCATGTCCCTCGAGTGAATAAAAAAAACTCTAAATGTGTAATATGTTAATCAGATACTCTGCACACCGTCACATGAAGTGACGCAACATTACATGGTGTGCCCACTCTCACGCAGCCTTGTGTAAGATGCAACCAGCACAGTAAGATGTATCTTAATAAAGCTCCTGTTTTATAAACCTCTCCACGCTCAGTACATATTCTGGATTAGTCTAACAAAACAAAGAGTATTGCATGGTGGCAGCGAGAATAGTTATGAAAAAATCCTATGTTTCCTTTACTAGAAAGCTTTGAGAAAGTTACAGGTCCAACCAAGCAGAAACATGGCTGAATTGGTATCAGAGATTTTCTAAAAGTCAAACCACACCAGGCCTCACTACAAAGGCAAGCAGTGAGCAGGTACGTGCGCTGTTATATGCAATGGGTGACTGTGCAGATGATATCCTCGGCTGTCAGGGTATTGATGAGGAACAGTAGGGATGTAACTCTGAGGCAGTATAAGGCTCTGGCCGTGAAAGGGAGATCTCAACGGCCTTGTTAAATTGGTATCTTTGCACAATGACCGCTGGTTTGGGGTGGTAATGGTTTGTCACGGGCGCCACGAGCTCTTTGAACGTCTTGTAGTCTGGGGCTGTGGGATAGGTTTGGCTCTTTATGATGCTGAAGGTGGGGGTCCCACAGACGGTCATCTCCAATGATAGGGTTCGCCTTTAAAAAAAATAGCGCATATGTTACGCGTACTGAGCCCAGTCCTCTCCCCCCCTATCAAATGCATCAAGTCGGCCAAAGAGCAGCATTTTCTAAACGGTGCAAACCTTATTCCTTCACGGAGAGGGTGGCAGTACTCCAAATGGCTAGCGGCGCCGACTGCGGGTCCGCTTTATCCTCATCGCCAATATGGTATTCCAGGAGGCGCCCGGAAAGGAGAGTCAAAAAAGATTTATTTCCAACCCTTGATTTAGGAATAGTATATACCAGCAACAATCCAAGTCCCAGCCAGGACTATTCTGGGATCCCGGCTCCATCCTGTGTCAGATATTAGCGAATTATCGAGCCCCCCTAATGGGCCTCTGCCCCTCAGCGGGAGCTCGTACTCCACGAGGCTCAAGGGGAGATTAATCGGGTCGTCCCCGGGGTTTCGTGGGGGTTATAATAATGGCCTACTCCTGTTTCTACGTATGTTCCTATGTACATAAGAAGTGTGAGACTTAACTTAGCTTGTCAGACAATCGTCCTTCAATAATTTAGGTTGCATTTGAAACAGGATTAAATGGAGGAGCTGTGAGCTATCTGGGCGATTCACAGAGAAGAAACACTTAGAACTTAGACAGAACCCAGGTTTCCAAAGCACAGTTTCATACAGATGAAAAAATATTTTTTAAGATATGTTTCTTGAAATATTTCAGATTAATCTAAATAACCCCAAACAATCAAATAGATATATGCAATAGAAAAGGAAAAAAACAAAAAGGCAAAAATATACTCGACACCGAATTAACAATAGCTAACCTGAACCCCCTCACAGCTGACAGTGACTAACCCCTGAAAAAAGGAAATGAAAGGGCAGCACGGTGGCGCAGTGGTTAGCACTGCTGCCTCACGGCGCCGAGGTCCCAGGTTCGATCCCCGCTCTGGGTCACCGTCCGTGTGGAGCTTGCACATTCTCCCCGTGTCTGCGTGGGTCTCGCCCCCACAACCCAAAGATGTTCAGGGCAGGTGGATTGGCCACGCTAAATTGCCCCTTAATTGGAAAAAATGAATTGGGTACTCTAAATTTTATTTAGAAAAAGGAAATGAATGGTAACCACCTTCGGTAGAACGTCTTCACTGATCTGTCTGACCGTCTCCAAATGCAGAAATGACATGAGATCACCCAGCCAGGCCAAGGCACCAGGCAGTGTAGGAGACCTCCACCCAAGCAGAACACGTCTCCGGGCTAACAACGAGGAAAAGGCGAGCACAGTCGCCTTCACCCCAGACCGAGCCAGTGGCAAATCTGACACCCTGAATATGGCCACCGGCGGAGATGGATCCAAATCTACATGGAGTGTCTCCGACATTACAGATAGAGGCCCAGAAGTTTATCAACTCAGGACAGGACCAGAATATGTGCATATAGTTAGCCAGCCCAAGAGAGCAGCGTTCGCGATTAGCCTCAACCCCAGAGGGAAAGGAACCACTCATCCTAGCCCTGGGCAGGTCAACCTTATGCAAAATCTTGAACTGAATCAGACTCGGCCGAGCCCATGGAGACGAGGAGATGACCCCCTGAAGGGCCTCACTTCACACCTCACCATTAAGAATGGGACCCAATTCACCCTTTCAATTCGTCCTCACAATGGACCAGAATCCTGTGAAAGGATATAGGTCCAAAATAACCCCGCCCAATCCCCCGTCAGGGCCAGCCAGAGACAGAAGACATCAACAGGGAAGAGGGTGGCACCAAAAGAAAGCACGAGAAAGCTTGACGGGGAAATTGCAAATTTGAAAATAGCCGAAAAGACTGCAGTTGGAATTTCTCAGCAAAATCCCTCAAACAAGTAAGCCTCCCCTCCACGAACAGATCCCTAAATCTCTCCAGATCCTTCCTCTCCCAAGATTTAAATGTCCACACCAGCTGGTAGGAAAAGGTGATAATTAAAAACGGCGGCTGTTGTGTTCTGTGACCCTGTCTTTGCAATGATTCGTACAGAACTGCTGGTGACTTAACGAGAATGATGATTTATTGATTTACATGTGGTAAGGTAACAATCAGAATGCTGTACAGACTAAGTTACTGATTGAACAAAGAACAAACAAAGAACAAAGAAATGTACAGCACAGGAACAGGCCCTTCGGCCCTCCACGCCCGTGCCGACCATGCTGCCCGACTAAACTACAATCTTCTACACTTCCTGGGTCCGTATCCCTCTATTCCCATCCTATTCATGTATTTGTCAAGATGCCCCTTAAATGTCACTATCGTCCCTGCTTCCACCACCTCCTCCGGTAGCGAGTTCCAGGCACCCACTACCCTCTGCGTAAAAAACTTGCCTCGTACATCTACTCTAAACCTTGCCCCTCTCACCTTAAACCTATGCCCCCTAGTAATTGACTCCTCTACCCCGGGGAAAAGCCTCTGACTATCCACTCTGTCTATGCCCCTCATAATTTTGTAGACCTCTATCAGGTCGCCCCTCAACCTCCTTCGTTCCAGTGAGAACAAACCGAGTTTATTCAACCGCTCCTCATAGCTAATGCCCTCCATACCAGGCAACATTCTGGTAAATCTCTTCTGCACCCTCTCTAAAGCCTCCACATCCTTCTGGTAGTGTGGCGACCAGAATTATGTGCATATACTCCAAGTGTGGCCTAACTAAGGTTCTATACAGCTGCAACATGACTTGCCAATTCTTATACTCAATGCCCCGGCCAATGAAGGCAAGCATGCCGTATTGTTGCCCCTTTCAGTGACCTGTGGGCCTGTACTCCTAGATCTCTTTGACTTTCAATACTCTTGAGGGTTCTACCATTCACTGTATATTCCCTACCTGCATTAGACCTTCCAAAATGCATTACCTCACATTTGTCCGGATTAAACTCCATCTGCCATCTCTCCGCCCAAGGCTCCAAACAATCTAAATCCTGCTGTATCCTCTGACAGTCCTCATCGCTATCCTCAATTCCACCAACCTTTGTGTCGTCTGCAAACTTACTAATCAGACCAGTTACATTTTCCTCCAAATCATTTATATATACTACAAACAGCAAAGGTCCCAGCACTGATCCCTGTGGAACACCACTGGTCACAGCCCTCCAATTAGAAAAGCATCCTTCCATTGCTACTCTCTGCCTTCTATGACCTAGCCAGTTCTATATCCACCTTGCCAGCTCACCCCTGATCCCGTGTGACTTCACCTTTTGTACTAGTCTACCATGAGGGACCTTGTCAAAGGCCTTACTCAAGTCCATATAGACAACATCCACTGCCCTACCTGCATCAATCATCTTAGTGACCTCCTCGAAAAACTCTATCAAGTTAGTGAGACACGACCTCCCCTTCACAAAACCATGCTGCCTCTCACTAATACGTCCATTTGCTTCCAAATGGGAGTAGATCCTGTTTCGAAGAATTCTCTCCAGTAATTTCCCTACCACTGAAGTAAGGCTCACCGGCCTGTAGTTCCCTGGATTATCCTTGCTACCCTTCTTAAATAGTGGAACAACATTGGCTATTCTCCAGCCCTCCGGGACATCACCTGAAGACAGTGAGGATCCAAAGATTTCTGTCAAGGCCTCAGCAATTTCCTCTCCGGCCTCAAAGAACAAAGAACAAAGAAATGTACAGCACAGGAACAGGCCCTTCGGCCCTCCAAGCCCGTGCCGACCATACTGCCCGACTAAACTACAATCTTAAAGAACAAAGAAATGTACAGCACAGGAACAGGACTCCTTCAGTATTCTGGGGTAGATCCCATCCGGCCCTGGGGACTTATCTACCTTAATATTTTTTAAGACACCCAACACCTCGTCTTTTTGGATCTCAATGTGACCCAGGCTATCTACACACCCTTCTCCAGACTCAACATCTACCAATTTCTTCTCCTTGGTGAATACTAATGCAAAGTATTCATTTAGTACCTCGCCCATTTCCTCTGGCTCCACAAATAGATTCCCTTGCCTATCTTTCAGTGGGCCAACCCTTTCCCTGGCTACCCTCTTGCTTTTTATGTACGTGTAAAAAGCCTTGGGATTTTCCTTAACCCTATTTGCCAATGACTTTTCGTGACCCCTTCTAGCCCTCCTGACTCCTTGCTTAAGTTCCTTCCTACTTTCCTTATATTCCACACAGGCTTCGTCTGTTCCCAGCCTTTTAGCCCTGACAAATGCCTCCTTTTTCTTTTTGACGAGGCCTACAATATCTCTCGTTATCCAAGGTTCCCGAAAATTGCCGTATTTATCCTTCTTCCTCACAGGAACATGCCGGTCCTGAATTCCTTTCAACTGACACTTGAAAGCCTCCCACATGTCAGATGTTGATTTGACCTCAAACATCCGCCCCCAATCTATGTTCTTCAGTTCCCACCTAATATTGTCATAATTAGCCTTCCCCCAATTTAGCACATTCATCCTAGGACCACTCTTATCCTTGTCCACCAGCACTTTAAAACTTACTGAATTTTGGTCACTGTTCCTGAAATGCTCCCCTACTGAAACATCTACCACCTGACCGGGCTCATTCCCCAATACCAGGTCCAGTACCGCCCCTTCCCTACTTGGACTGTCTACATATTGTTTTAAGAAGCCCTCCTGGATGCTCCTTACAAACTCCGCCCCGTCTAAGCCCCTGGCACTAAGTGAGTCCCAGTCAATATTGGGGAAGTTGAAGTCTCCAATCACCACAACCCTGTTGTTTTTCCGCTTTTCCATAATCTGTCTACCTATCTGCTCCTCTATCTCCCGCTGGCTGTTGGGAGGGCTGTAGTAAACCCCCAACATTGTGACTGCACCCTTCTTATTCCTGATCTCTACCCATATAGCCTCACTGCCCTCTGAGGTGTCCTCCCGCAGTACAGCTGTGATATTCTCCCTAACCAGTAGCGCAACTCCGCCACCCCTTTTACATCCCCCTCTATCCCGCCTGAAACATCTAAATCCTGGAACGTTTAGCTGCCAATCCTGCCCTTCCCTCAACCAGGTCTCTGTAATGGCAACAACATCATAGTTCCAAGTACTAATCCAAGCTCTAAGTTCATCTGCCTTACCCGTAATACTTCTTGCATTAAAACATATGCACTTCAGGCCACCAGACCCGCTGTGTCCCGTGCCCACCCCCCTGCCATACTAGTTTAAACCCTCCCGTGTGAAACTAGCAATACTCGCGGCCAGGATATTTATGCCTCTCCAGTTTAGATGCAACCCATCCTTCTTATATAGGTCACGCCTGCCCCGGAAGAGCTCCCAGTGGTCCAGATAATGGAAACCCTCCCTCCTACACCAGCTGTTTAGCCACGTGTTTAGCTGCTCTATATTCCTATTTCTAGCCTCACTGGCACGTGGCACAGGGAGTAATCCCGAGATTACAACCCTAGAGGTCCTGTCTTTTAACTTTCTGCCTAGCTTCCTGAACTCCTGCTGCAGGACCTCATGCCCCTTCCTGCCTATGTCGTTAGTACCAATATGTACAACGACCTCTGCCTGTTTGCCTTCCCCCTTCAGGATGCCCTCTACCCGTTCAGAGAATCCTGGACCCTGGCACCAGGGAGGCAACATACCATCCTGGAGTCTCTTTCACGTCCACAGAAGCGCCTATCTGTGCCCCTGACTATAGAGTCCCCTATTACTATTGCTCTTCTGCACTTTGACCCTCCCTTCTGAACATCAGAGCCAGCTGTGGTGCCACTGCTCTGGCTGCTGCTGTTTTCCCCTGATAGGCTATCCCCCCCGACAGTATCCAAAGGGGTATACCTGTTCGAGACAACCACAGGGGATTCCTGCACTGACTGCCTGCCCTTTCTGGTGGTCACCCATTTCTCTGCCTGCACCTTGGGTGTGACCACATTTATATAACTGCTATCTATGACGCTTCCCGCCACCTGCATGCTCCTAAGTGCATCCAATTGCTGCTCCAACCGAACCATGCGGTCTGTGAGGAGCTCCAGTTGTGTGCACTTTCTGCAGACGAAGCCATCCGGGATGCTGGAAGATACCCGGACCTGCACATCTCACAGTCAGAGCACTGCAGCCCTCTAACTGACATTGCGTCAATTAATTAAAATTAAAAGTTTTTTTAAAAAATTTATATCTTTTTTTATTTTTTTAAAGTAACTGTTAACTATCTGTTTCCCAGCACTAGATTTCTAATATAAATGTGAAAGCTAAATATGGTACTCTCCGATCTCTGGCTTAGATACCCCTCCAAATTATAATTAAGTAATTATGTTTAATTAGTTACATAGAACATAGAACATAGAACAATACAGCGCAGTACAGGCCCTTCGGCCCACGATGTTGCACCGAAACAAAAGCCATCTAACCTACACTATACCATTATCATCCATATGTTTATCCAATAAACTTTTAAATGCCCTCATTTTGCTTAATTTGCTTAAATTGCTTAAATTAACCAATGCTTAATTTTTTAAATTTAGTGTAGATTCCCAACCAGCCACTCAGGCCACAGCTTTTCTGTGATGTCACTTCAGTTTCCCCCCGACACACACAATTTGAAAAAGGTATAAAAGTAAAAATGAGTAAAAATCACTTACTTACCTTCTTACCTTCTGAGTGTCTTAGATGTTCTCAGGTTCTCTCCCTGACAGAGACTGCTCCTCCTCCTCCGAACGGCTCCCGAAACTAGGCCGCGATCTTTTAAAATCTCCGCTCTGATTCGCAGCTCCTGCGTTTTTTAAATCACCCGCGCTTTTTAAATCTCCCGGCTCTCTCTCATCTCACGCTGTTTTCAATGTCCCGGCTCTTTCCTCCCGCGCTTTTTAAATCTCCCGCGCTTTTTAAATTTCCCGGCTCACTCTGCTCCCGCGCTTTTTAAATCTCCCAGCTTTCTCTCATCACGCGCTGTTTTCAATGTCCCGGCTCTCTCTCCTCCCGCGCTTTTTAAACCTCCCAGCTCTCTCTCGCGCTGTTTTCAATGTCCCGGCTCCCTCTCCTCCCGCGCTTTTTAAATCTCCCGGCTCGCTCTCCTCCCGCGCTTTTTAAATCTCCCGGCTTTCTCTCCTCTCGCGCTGTTTTCAATGTCCCAGCTCTCTCTCTTCTCGCGCTGTTTTCAATGTCCCGGCTCTCTCTCCACTCGCGCTGTTTTCAATGTCCCGGCTCTTTCCTCCCGCGCTTTTTAAATCTCCCGCTCGCTCTCCACGCGCGCTGTTTTCACTGTCCCGGCTCACTCTCCACTCGCGCTGTTTTCAATGTCCCGGCTCTCTCTCCTCTCGCGCTGATTTCAATGTCCCGGCTCACTCTCCACTCGCGCTGTTTTCAATGTCCCGGCTCTCTCTCCTCTCGCGCTGATTTCAATGTCCCGGCTCTCTCTCCTCTCGCGCTGTTTTCAATGTCCCGGCTCTCTCTCCACTCGCGCTGTTTTCAATGTCCCGGCTCACTCAGCTCCCGCGCTGTTTTCACTGTCCCGGCTCACTCACCTCCCGCGCTGTTTTCACTGTCCCGGCTCACTCACCTCCCGCGCTGTTTTCAATGTCGCGGCTCACTCTCCTCCCGCGCTGTTTTCACTGTCCCGGCTCACTCTCCACTCGCGCTGTTTTCACCGTCCCGGCTCTCTCTCCTCCCACGCTGTTTTCAATGTCCCGGCTCTCTCTCCTCTCGCGCAGTTTTCAATGTCCCGGCTCTCTCTCCTCCCGCGCTGTTTTCAATGTCCCGGCTCACTCTCCACTCGCGCTGTTTTCAATGTCCCGGCTCACTCAGCTCCCGCGCTGTTTTCACTGTCCCGGCTCACTCACCTCCCGCGCTGTTTTCACTGTCCCGGCTCACTCACCTCCCGCGCTGTTTTCAATGTCGCGGCTCACTCTCCTCCCGTGCTGTTTTCACTGTCCCGGCTCACTCTCCACTCGCGCTGTTTTCACCGTCCCGGCTCTCTCTCCTCCCGCGCTGTTTTCAATGTCCCAACTCTCTCTCCTCTCGCGCTGTTTTCAATGTCCCGGCTCTCTCTCCTCCCGCGCTGTTTTCACTGTCCCGGCTCACTCTCCTCCCGCGCTGTTTTCACTGTCCCGGCTCTCTCTCCTCTCGCGCTGTTTTCAATGTCCCGGCTCTCTCTCCTCCCGCGCTGTTTTCACTGTCCCGGCTCACTCACCTCCCGCGCTGTTTTCAATGTCGCGGCTCACTCTCCTCCCGCGCTGTTTTCACTGTCCCGGCTCACTCTCCACTCGCGCTGTTTTCACCGTCCCGGCTCTCTCTCCTCCCGCGCTGTTTTCAATGTCCCGGCTCTCTCTCCTCTCGCGCTGTTTTCAATGTCCCGGCTCTCTCTCCTCCCGCGCTGTTTTCAATGTCCCGGCTCACTCTCCACTCGCGCTGTTTTCAATGTCCCGGCTCACTCAGCTCCCGCGCTGTTTTCACCGTCCCGGCTCTCTCTCCTCCCGCGCTGTTTTCAATGTCCCGGCTCTCTCTCCTCTCGCGCTGTTTTCAATGTCCCGGCTCTCTCTCCTCCCACGCTGTTTTCAATGTCCCGGCTCACTCTCCACTCGCGCTGTTTTCAATGTCCCGGCTCACTCAGCTCCCGCGCTGTTTTCACTGTCCCGGCTCACTCACCTCACGCGCTGTTTTCACTGTCCCGGCTCACTCACCTCCCGCGCTGTTTTCAATGTCGCGGCTCACTCTCCTCCCGCGCTGTTTTCACTGTCCCGGCTCACTCTCCACTCGCGCTGTTTTCACCGTCCCGGCTCTCTCTCCTCCCGCGTTGTTTTCAATGTCCCGGCTCTCTCTCCTCTCGCGCTGTTTTCAATGTCCCGGCTCTCTCTCCTCCCGCGCTGTTTTCACTGTCCCGGCTCACTCTCCTCCCGCGCTGTTTTCACTGTCCTGGCTCTCTCTCCTCTCACGCTGTTTTCAATGTCCCGGCTCTCTCTCCTCTCGCACTGTTTTCAATGTCCCGGCTCTCTCTCCTCCCGCGCTGTTTTCACTGTCCCGGCTCTCTCGCCTCCCGCGCTGTTTTGACTGTCCCGGCTCACTCTCCACTCGCGCTGTTTTCACTGCCCCGGCTCTCTCTCCTCTCGCGCTGTTTTCACTGTCCCGGCTCACTCTCCTCTCGCGCTGTTTTGACTGTCCCGGCTCACTCTCCTCCCGTGCTGTTTTCACAGTCCCGGCTCTCTCTCCTCTCGCGCTGTTTTCACTGTCCCGGCTCACTCTCCTCTCGCGCTGTTTTCACTCTCCCGGCTCACTCACCTCCCGCGCTGTTTTCAATGTCCCGGCTCACTCTCCTCTCGCGCTGTTTTCACTGTCCCGGCTCACTCTCCACTCGCGCTGTTTTCACTGTCCCGGCTCTCTCTCCACTCGCACTGTTTTCAATGTCCCGGCTCTGTCTCCTCTCGCGCTGTTTTCACTGTCCCGGCTCACTCTCCACTCGCGCTGTTTTCAATGTCCCGGCTCACTCTCCACTCGCGCTGTTTTCACTGTCCCGGCTCACTCTCCACTTGCGCTGTTTTCACTGTCCCGGCTCTCTCTCCTCTCGCGCTGTTTTCACTGTCCCGGCTCACTCTCCTCTCGCGCTGTTTTGACTGTCCCGGCTCACTCTCCTCCCGTGCTGTTTTCACAGTCCCGGCTCTCTCTCCTCTCGCGCTGTTTTCACTGTCCCGGCTCACTCTCCACTCGCGCTGTTTTCACTGTCCCGGCTCACTCTCCCCTCGCGCTGTTTTCACTCTCCCGGCTCTCTCTCCTCTCGCGCTGTTTTCAATGTCCCGGCTCACTCTCCACTCGCGCTGTTTTCACTGTCCCGGCTCTCTCTCCACTCGCACTGTTTTCAATGTCCCGGCTCTCTCTCCTCTCGCGCTGTTTTCACTGTCCCGGCTCACTCTCCACTTGCGCTGTTTTCACTGTCCCGGCTCTCTCTCCTCTCGCGCTGTTTTCACTGTCCCGGCTCACTCTCCTCCCGCGCTGTTTTCACTGTCCCGGCTTTCTCTCCTCCCGCGCTGTTTTCAATGTCGCGGCTCACTCTCCTCCCGCGCTGTTTTCAATGACACGGCTCACTCTCCACTCGCGCTGTTTTCACTGTCCCGGCTCTCTCTCCTCTCGCGCTGTTTTCACTGTCCCTGCTCTCTATCCTCTCGCGCTGTTTTCAATGTCCCGGCTCACTCTCCACTCGCACTGTTTTCAATGTCCCGGCTCACTCTCCACTCGCGCTATTTTCACTGTCCCGGCTCACTCTCCTCTCGCACTGTTTTCAATGTCCCGGCTCTCTCTCCTCTCGCGCTGTTTTCACTGTCCCGGCTCACTCTCCACTTGCGCTGTTTTCACTGTCCCGGCTCTCTCTCCTCTCGCGCTGTTTTCACTGTCCCGGCTCTCTCTCCCCCCACGCTGTTTTCACTGTCCCGGCTCTCTCTCCTCCCGCGCTGTTTTCAATGTCGCGGCTCACTCTCCTCCCGCGCTGTTTTCAATGACACGGCTCACTCTCCACTCGCGCTGTTTTCACTGTCCCGGCTCTCTCTCCTCTCGCGCTGTTTTCACTGTCCCGGCTCTCTCTCCTCCCGCGCTGTTTTCACTGTCCCGGCTCACTCTCCTCCCGCGCTGTTTTCAATGTCCCAGCTCACTCTCCACTCGCGCTGTTTTCACTGTCCCGGCTCACTCTCCCCTCGCGCTGTTTTCACTCTCCCGGCTCTCTCTCCTCTCGCGCTGTTTTCAATGTCCCGGCTCACTCTCCACTCGCGCTGTTTTCACTGTCCCGGCTCTCTCTCCACTCGCACTGTTTTCAATGTCCCGGCTCTCTCTCCTCTCGCGCTGTTTTCACTGTCCCGGCTCACTCTCCACTTGCGCTGTTTTCACTGTCCCGGCTCTCTCTCCTCTCGCGCTGTTTTCACTGTCCCGGCTCACTCTCGTCCCGCGCTGTTTTCACTGTCCCGGCTTTCTCTCCTCCCGCGCTGTTTTCAATGTCGCGGCTCACTCTCCTCCCGCGCTGTTTTCAATGACACGGCTCACTCTCCACTCGCGCTGTTTTCACTGTCCCGGCTCTCTCTCCTCTCGCGCTGTTTTCACTGTCCCTGCTCTCTATCCTCTCGCGCTGTTTTCAATGTCCCGGCTCACTCTCCACTCGCACTGTTTTCAATGTCCCGGCTCACTCTCCACTCGCGCTATTTTCACTGTCCCGGCTCACTCTCCTCTCGCACTGTTTTCAATGTCCCGGCTCTCTCTCCTCTCGCGCTGTTTTCACTGTCCCGGCTCTCTCTCCTCTCGCGCTGTTTTCACTGTCCCGGCTCTCTCTCCCCCCACGCTGTTTTCACTGTCCCGGCTCTCTCTCCTCCCGCGCTGTTTTCAATGTCGCGGCTCACTCTCCTCCCGCGCTGTTTTCAATGACACGGCTCACTCTCCACTCGCGCTGCTTTCACTGTCCCGGCTCTCTCTCCTCTCGCGCTGTTTTCACTGTCCCGGCTCTCTCTCCTCCCGCGCTGTTTTCACTGTCCCGGCTCACTCTCCTCCCGCGCTGTTTTCAATGTCCCGGCTCTCTCTCCTCCCGCGCTGTTTTCACTGTCCCGGCTCACTCTCCTCTCGCGCTGTTTTCACTGTCCCGGCTCACTTTCCTCTCGCGCTGTTTTCACTGTCCCGGCTCTCTCTCCTCTCGCGCTGTTTTCACTGTCCCGGCTCACTCTCCACTCGCGCTGTTTTCACTGTCCCGGCTCACTCTCCACTCGCGCTGTTTTCACTCTCCCGGCTCACACTCCACTCGCGCTGTTTTCACTGTCCCGGCTCTCTCTCCTCTCGCGCTGTTTTCACTGTCCCGGCTCACTCTCCACTCGCGCTGTTTTCACTGTCCCGGCTCACTCTCCACTCGCGCTGTTTTCACTCTCCCGGCTCACACTCCACTCGCGCTGTTTTCACTGCCCCGGCTCTCTCTCCTCACGCGCGGTTTTCACTGTCCCGGCTCTCTCTCCTCTCGCGCTGTTTTCACTGTCCCGGCTCACTCTCCTCCCGCGCTGTTTTCAATGTCCCGGCTCACTCTCCACTCGCGCTGTTTTCAATGTCCCGGCTCTCTCTCCTCTCGCGCTGTTTTCACTGTCCCGGCTCACTCTCCTCTCGCACTGTTTTCACTGTCCCGGCTCACTCACCTCCCGCGCTGTTTTCACTGTCCCGGCTCTCTCTCCTCTCGCACTGTTTTAACTGTCCCGGCTCACTCTCCTCTCGCACTGTTTTCACTGTCCCGGCTCTCTCTCCTCTCGCGCTGTTTTCACTCTCCCGGCTCTCTCTCCTCTCGCGCTGTTTTCACTGTCCCGGCTCACTCTCCACTCGCGCTGTTTTCAATGTCCCGGCTCTCTCTCCTCTCGCGCTGTTTTCACTGTCCCGGCTCACTCTCCTCTCGCACTGTTTTCACTGTCCCGGCTCACTCTCCTCTCGCACTGTTTTCACTGTCCCGGCTCTCTCTCCTCACGCGCGGTTTTCACTGTCCCGGCTCACTCTCCTCCCGCGCTGTTTTCAATGTCCCGGCTCTCTCTCCTCTCGCGCTGTTTTCACTGTCCCGGCTCACTCTCCACTCGCGCTGTTTTCACTGTCCCGGCTCACTCACCTCTCGCACTGTTTTCACTGTCCCGGCTCACTCTCCTCTCGCACTGTTTTCACTCTCCCGGCTCTCTCTCCTCCCGCGCCGTTTTCACTGTCCCGGCTCTCTCTCCTCACGCGCGGTTTTCACTGTCCCGGCTCACTCTCCTCCCGCGCTGTTTTCAATGTCCCGGCTCTCTCTCCTCTCGCGCTGTTTTCACTGTCCCGGCTCACTCTCCACTCGCGCTGTTTTCACTGTCCCGGCTCAATCTCCACTCGCGCTGTTTTCAATGTCCCGGCTCACTCTCCTCCCGCGCTGTTTTCAATGACACGGCTCACTCTCCTCCCGCGCTGTTTTCAATGACACGGCTCACTCACCTCTCGCGCTGTTTTCACTGTCCCGGCTCTCTCTCCACTCGTGCTGTTTTCACTGTCCCGGCTCTCTCTCCTCCCGCGCTGTTTTCTCTGTCCCGGCTCACTCTCCACTCGCGCTGTTTTCACTCTCCCGGCTCACACTCCACTCGCGCTGTTTTCACTGCCCCGGCTGTCTCTCCTCCCGCGCTGTTTTCACTGTCCCGGCTCTCTCTCCTCACGCGCGGTTTTCACTGTCCCGGCTCTCTCTCCTCTCGCGCTGTTTTCACTCTCCCGGCTCTCTCTCCTCTCGCGCTGTTTTCACTGTCCCGGCTCACTCTCCACTCGCGCTGTTTTCAATGTCCCGGCTCTCTCTCCTCTCCCGCTGTTTTCAATGTCCCGGCTCACTCTCCACTCGCGCTGTTTTGACTGTCCCGGCTCTCTCTCCTCCCGCGCTGTTTTCACTGTCCCGGCTCACTCTCCTCTCGCGCTGTTTTCAATGTTCCGGCTCTCTCTCCTCCCGCGCTGTTTTCACTGTCCCGGCTCTCTCTCCTCTCGTGCTGTTTTCAATGTTCCGGCTCACTCTCCACTCGCGCTGTTTTCAATGTCCCGGCTCTCTCTCCTCTCGCGCTGTTTTCAATGTCCCGGCTCTTTCCTCCCGCGCTTTTTAAATCTCCCGCGCTTTTGATATTTCCCGGCTCACTCTGCTCCCGCGCTTTTTAAATCTCCCAGCTTTCTCTCCTCACGCGCTGTTTTCAATGTCCCGGCTCTCTCTCCTCCCGCGCTTTTTAAACCTCCCAGCTCTCTCTCGCGCTGTTTTCAATGTCCCGGCTCCCTCTCCTCCCGCGCTTTTTAAATCTCCCGGCTCTCTCTCCTCCCGCGCTTTTTAAATCTCCCGGCTTTCTCTCCTCTCGCGCTGTTTTCAATGTCCCAGCTCTCTCTCTTCTCGCGCTGTTTTCAATGTCCCGGCTCTCTCTCCACTCGCGCTGTTTTCAATGTCCCGGCTCTTTCCTCCCGCGCTTTTTAAATCTCCCGCTCGCTCTCCACGCGCGCTGTTTTCACTGTCCCGGCTCACTCTCCACTCGCGCTGTTTTCAATGTCCCGGCTCTCTCTCCTCTCGCGCTGATTTCAATGTCCCGGCTCACTCTCCACTCGCGCTGTTTTCAATGTCCCGGCTCTCTCTCCTCTCGCGCTGATTTCAATGTCCCGGCTCTCTCTCCTCTCGCGCTGTTTTCAATGTCCCGGCTCTCTCTCCACTCGCGCTGTTTTCAATGTCCCGGCTCACTCAGCTCCCGCGCTGTTTTCACTGTCCCGGCTCACTCACCTCCCGCGCTGTTTTCACCGTCCCGGCTCTCTCTCCTCCCGCGCTGTTTTCAATGTCCCGGCTCTCTCTCCTCTCGCGCAGTTTTCAATGTCCCGGCTCTCTCTCCTCCCGCGCTGTTTTCAATGTCCCGGCTCACTCTCCACTCGCGCTGTTTTCAATGTCCCGACTCACTCAGCTCCCGCGCTGTTTTCACTGTCCCGGCTCACTCACCTCCCGCGCTGTTTTCACTGTCCCGGCTCACTCACCTCCCGCGCTGTTTTCAATGTCGCGGCTCACTCTCCTCCCGTGCTGTTTTCACTGTCCCGGCTCACTCTCCACTCGCGCTGTTTTCACCGTCCCGGCTCTCTCTCCTCCCGCGCTGTTTTCAATGTCCCAACTCTCTCTCCTCTCGCGCTGTTTTCAATGTCCCGGCTCTCTCTCCTCCCGCGCTGTTTTCACTGTCCCGGCTCACTCTCCTCCCGCGCTGTTTTCACTGTCCCGGCTCTCTCTCCTCTCGCGCTGTTTTCAATGTCCCGGCTCTCTCTCCTCCCGCGCTGTTTTCACTGTCCCGGCTCACTCACCTCCCGCGCTGTTTTCAATGTCGCGGCTCACTCTCCTCCCGCGCTGTTTTCACTGTCCCGGCTCACTCTCCACTCGCGCTGTTTTCACCGTCCCGGCTCTCTCTCCTCCCGCGCTGTTTTCAATGTCCCGGCTCTCTCTCCTCTCGCGCTGTTTTCAATGTCCCGGCTCTCTCTCCTCCCGCGCTGTTTTCAATGTCCCGGCTCACTCTCCACTCGCGCTGTTTTCAATGTCCCGGCTCACTCAGCTCCCGCGCTGTTTTCACCGTCCCGGCTCTCTCTCCTCCCGCGCTGTTTTCAATGTCCCGGCTCTCTCTCCTCTCGCGCTGTTTTCAATGTCCCGGCTCTCTCTCCTCCCACGCTGTTTTCAATGTCCCGGCTCACTCTCCACTCGCGCTGTTTTCAATGTCCCGGCTCACTCAGCTCCGGCGCTGTTTTCACTGTCCCGGCTCACTCACCTCACGCGCTGTTTTCACTGTCCCGGCTCACTCACCTCCCGCGCTGTTTTCAATGTCGCGGCTCACTCTCCTCCCGCGCTGTTTTCACTGTCCCGGCTCACTCTCCACTCGCGCTGTTTTCACCGTCCCGGCTCTCTCTCCTCCCGCGTTGTTTTCAATGTCCCGGCTCTCTCTCCTCTCGCGCTGTTTTCAATGTCCCGGCTCTCTCTCCTCCCGCGCTGTTTTCACTGTCCCGGCTCACTCTCCTCCCGCGCTGTTTTCACTGTCCTGGCTCTCTCTCCTCTCACGCTGTTTTCAATGTCCCGGCTCTCTCTCCTCTCGCGCTGTTTTCAATGTCCCGGCTCTCTCTCCTCCCGCGCTGTTTTCACTGTCCCGGCTCTCTCGCCTCCCGCGCTGTTTTCACTGTCCCGGCTCACTCTCCACTCGCGCTGTTTTCACTACCCCAGCTCTCTCTCCTCTCGCGCTGTTTTCACTGTCCCGGCTCACTCTCTTCTCGCGCTGTTTTGACTGTCCCGGCTCACTCTCCTCCCGTGCTGTTTTCACAGTCCCGGCTCTCTCTCCTCTCGCGCTGTTTTCACTGTCCCGGCTCACTCTCCTCTCGCGCTGTTTTCACTCTCCCGGCTCACTCACCTCCCGCGCTGTTTTCAATGTCCCGGCTCACTCTCCTCTCGCGCTGTTTTCACTGTCCCGGCTCACTCTCCACTCGCGCTGTTTTCACTGTCCCGGCTCTCTCTCCACTCGCACTGTTTTCAATGTCCCGGCTCTGTCTCCTCTCGCGCTGTTTTCACTGTCCCGGCTCACTCTCCACTTGCGCTGTTTTCACTGTCCCGGCTCTCTCTCCTCTCGCGCTGTTTTCACTGTCCCGGCTCACTCTCCTCTCGCGCTGTTTTCACTGTCCCGGCTCACTCTCCTCCCGTGCTGTTTTCACAGTCCCGGCTCTCTCTCCTCTCGCGCTGTTTTCACTGTCCCGGCTCACTCTCCACTCGCGCTGTTTTCACTGTCCCGGCTCACTCTCCCCTCGCGCTGTTTTCACTCTCCCGGCTCTCTCTCCTCTCGCGCTGTTTTCAATGTCCCGGCTCACTCTCCACTCGCGCTGTTTTCACTGTCCCGGCTCTCTCTCCACTCGCACTGTTTTCAATGTCCCGGCTCTCTCTCCTCTCGCGCTGTTTTCACTGTCCCGGCTCACTCTCCACTTGCGCTGTTTTCACTGTCCCGGCTCTCTCTCCTCTCGCGCTGTTTTCACTGTCCCGGCTCACTCTCCTCCCGCGCTGTTTTCACTGTCCCGGCTTTCTCTCCTCCCGCGCTGTTTTCAATGTCGCGGCTCACTCTCCTCCCGCGCTGTTTTCAATGACACGGCTCACTCTCCACTCGCGCTGTTTTCACTGTCCCGGCTCTCTCTCCTCTCGCGCTGTTTTCACTGTCCCTGCTCTCTATCCTCTCGCGCTGTTTTCAATGTCCCGGCTCACTCTCCACTCGCACTGTTTTCAATGTCCCGGCTCACTCTCCACTCGCGCTATTTTCACTGTCCCGGCTCACTCTCCTCTCGCACTGTTTTCAATGTCCCGGCTCTCTCTCCTCTCGTGCTGTTTTCACTGTCCCGGCTCACTCTCCACTTGCGCTGTTTTCACTGTCCCGGCTCTCTCTCCTCTCGCGCTGTTTTCACTGTCCCGGCTCTCTCTCCCCCCACGCTGTTTTCACTGTCCCGGCTCTCTCTCCTCCCGCGCTGTTTTCAATGTCGCGGCTCACTCTCCTCCCGCGCTGTTTTCAATGACACGGCTCACTCTCCACTCGCGCTGTTTTCACTGTCCCGGCTCTCTCTCCTCTCGCGCTGTTTTCACTGTCCCGGCTCTCTCTCCTCCCGCGCTGTTTTCACTGTCCCGGCTCACTCTCCTCCCGCGCTGTTTTCAATGTCCCGGCTCTCTCTCCTCCCGCGCTGTTTTCACTGTCCCGGCTCACTCTCCTCTCGCGCTGTTTTCACTGTCCCGGCTCACTTTCCTCTCGCGCTGTTTTCACTGTCCCGGCTCTCTCTCCTCTCGCGCTGTTTTCACTGTCCCGGCTCACTCTCCACTCGCGCTGTTTTCACTGTCCCGGCTAACTCTCCACTCGCGCTGTTTTCACTCTCCCGGCTCACACTCCACTCGCGCTGTTTTCACTGTCCCGGCTCTCTCTCCTCTCGCGCTGTTTTCACTGTCCCGGCTCACTCTCCACTCGCGCTGTTTTCACTGTCCCGGCTCACTCTCCACTCGCGCTGTTTTCACTCTCCCGGCTCACACTCCACTCGCGCTGTTTTCACTGCCCCGGCTCTCTCTCCTCACGCGCGGTTTTCACTGTCCCGGCTCTCTCTCCTCTCGCGCTGTTTTCACTGTCCCGGCTCACTCTCCTCCCGCGCTGTTTTCAATGTCCCGGCTCACTCTCCACTCGCGCTGTTTTCAATGTCCCGGCTCTCTCTCCTCTCGCGCTGTTTTCACTGTCCCGGCTCACTCTCCTCTCGCACTGTTTTCACTGTCCCGGCTCACTCACCTCCCGCGCTGTTTTCACTGTCCCGGCTCTCTCTCCTCTCGCACTGTTTTAACTGTCCCGGCTCACTCTCCTCTCGCACTGTTTTCACTGTCCCGGCTCTCTCTCCTCTCGCGCTGTTTTCACTCTCCCGGCTCTCTCTCCTCTCGCGCTGTTTTCACTGTCCCGGCTCACTCTCCACTCGCGCTGTTTTCAATGTCCCGGCTCTCTCTCCTCTCGCGCTGTTTTCACTGTCCCGGCTCACTCTCCTCTCGCACTGTTTTCACTGTCCCGGCTCACTCCCCTCTCGCACTGTTTTCACTGTCCCGGCTCTCTCTCCTCACGCGCGGTTTTCACTGTCCCGGCTCACTCTCCTCCCGCGCTGTTTTCAATGTCCCGGCTCTCTCTCCTCTCGCGCTGTTTTCACTGTCCCGGCTCACTCTCCACTCACGCTGTTTTCACTGTCCCGGCTCACTCACCTCTCGCACTGTTTTCACTGTCCCGGCTCACTCTCCTCTCGCACTGTTTTCACTCTCCCGGCTCTCTCTCCTCCCGCGCTGTTTTCACTGTCCCGGCTCTCTCTCCTCACGCGCGGTTTTCACTGTCCCGGCTCACTCTCCTCCCGCGCTGTTTTCAATGTCCCGGCTCTCTCTCCTCTCGCGCTGTTTTCACTGTCCCGGCTCACTCTCCACTCGCGCTGTTTTCACTGTCCCGGCTCAATCTCCACTCGCGCTGTTTTCAATGTCCCGGCTCACTCTCCTCCCGCGCTGTTTTCAATGACACGGCTCACTCTCCTCCCGCGCTGTTTTCAATGACACGGCTCACTCACCTCTCGCGCTGTTTTCACTGTCCCGGCTCTCTCTCCACTCGTGCTGTTTTCACTGTCCCGGCTCTCTCTCCTCCCGCGCTGTTTTCTCTGTCCCGGCTCACTCTCCACTCGCGCTGTTTTCACTCTCCCGGCTCACACTCCACTCGCGCTGTTTTCACTGCCCCGGCTGTCTCTCCTCCCGCGCTGTTTTCACTGTCCCGGCTCTCTCTCCTCACGCGCGGTTTTCACTGTCCCGGCTCTCTCTCCTCTCGCGCTGTTTTCACTCTCCCGGCTCTCTCTCCTCTCGCGCTGTTTTCACTGTCCCGGCTCACTCTCCACTCGCGCTGTTTTCAATGTCCCGGCTCTCTCTCCTCTCCCGCTGTTTTCAATGTCCCGGCTCACTCTCCACTCGCGCTGTTTTGACTGGCCCGGCTCTCTCTCCTCCCGCGCTGTTTTCACTGTCCCGGCTCACTCTCCTCTCGCGCTGTTTTCAATGTTCCGGCTCTCTCTCCTCCCGCGCTGTTTTCACTGTCCCGGCTCTCTCTCCTCTCGTGCTGTTTTCAATGTTCCGGCTCACTCTCCACTCGCGCTGTTTTCAATGTCCCGGCTCTCTCTCCTCTCGCGCTGTTTTCACTGTCCCGGCTCTCTCTCCTCCCGCGCTGTTTTCACTGTCCCGGCTCTCTCTCCTCTCGCGCTGTTTTCACTGTCCCGGCTGTCTCTCCTCTCGCGTTGTTTTCAATGTCCCGGCTCACTCTCCACTCGCGCTATTTTCACTGTCCCGGCTCACTCTCCTCTCGCACTGTTTTCACTGTCCCGGCTCACTCTCCTCTCGCGCTGGTTTCACTGTTCCGGCTCTCTCTCCTCCCGCGCTGTTTTCACTGTCCCGGCTCTCTCTCCTCTCGCGCTGTTTTCAATGTCCCGGCTCTCTCTCCACTCGCGCTGTTTTCAATGTCCCGGCTCACTCAGCTCCCGCGCTGTTTTCACTGTCCCGGCTCACTCACCTCCCGCGCTGTTTTCACTGTCCCGGCTCACTCACCTCCCGCGCTGTTTTCAATGTCGCGGCTCACTCTCCTCCCGCGCTGTTTTCACTGTCCCGGCTCACTCTCCACTCGCGCTGTTTTCACCGTCCCGGCTCTCTCTCCTCCCGCGCTGTTTTCAATGTCCCGGCTCTCTCTCCTCTCGCGCAGTTTTCAATGTCCCGGCTCTCTCTCCTCCCGCGCTGTTTTCAATGTCCCGGCTCACTCTCCACTCGCGCTGTTTTCAATGTCCCGGCTCACTCAGCTCCCGCGCTGTTTTCACTGTCCCGGCTCACTCACCTCCCGCGCTCTTTTCACTGTCCCGGCTCACTCACCTCCCGCGCTGTTTTCAATGTCGCGGCTCACTCTCCTCCCGTGCTGTTTTCACTGTCCCGGCTCACTCTCCACTCGCGCTGTTTTCACCGTCCCGGCTCTCTCTCCTCCCGCGCTGTTTTCAATGTCCCAACTCTCTCTCCTCTCGCGCTGTTTTCAATGTCCCGGCTCTCTCTCCTCCCGCGCTGTTTTCACTGTCCCGGCTCACTCTCCTCCCGCGCTGTTTTCACTGTCCCGGCTCTCTCTCCTCTCGCGCTGTTTTCAATGTCCCGGCTCTCTCTCCTCCCGCGCTGTTTTCACTGTCCCGGCTCACTCACCTCCCGCGCTGTTTTCAATGTCGCGGCTCACTCTCCTCCCGCGCTGTTTTCACTGTCCCGGCTCACTCTCCACTCGCGCTGTTTTCACCGTCCCGGCTCTCTCTCCTCCCGCGCTGTTTTCAATGTCCCGGCTCTCTCTCCTCTCGCGCTGTTTTCAATGTCCCGGCTCTCTCTCCTCCCGCGCTGTTTTCAATGTCCCGGCTCACTCTCCACTCGCGCTGTTTTCAATGTCCCGGCTCACTCAGCTCCCGCGCTGTTTTCACCGTCCCGGCTCTCTCTCCTCCCGCGCTGTTTTCAATGTCCCGGCTCTCTCTCCTCTCGCGCTGTTTTCAATGTCCCGGCTCTCTCTCCTCTCTCCTCCCGCGCTGTTTTCAATGTCCCGGCTCACTCTCCACTCGCGCTGTTTTCAATGTCCCGGCTCACTCAGCTCCCGCGCTGTTTTCACTGTCCCGGCTCACTCACCTCACGCGCTGTTTTCACTGTCCCGGCTCACTCACCTCCCGCGCTGTTTTCAATGTCGCGGCTCACTCTCCTCCCGCGCTGTTTTCACTGTCCCGGCTCACTCTCCACTCGCGCTGTTTTCACCGTCCCGGCTCTCTCTCCTCCCGCGTTGTTTTCAATGTCCCGGCTCTCTCTCCTCTCGCGCTGTTTTCACTGTCCCGGCTCTCTCTCCTCCCGCGTTGTTTTCAATGTCCCGGCTCTCTCTCCTCTCGCGCTGTTTTCAATGTCCCGGCTCTCTCTCCTCCCGCGCTGTTTTCACTGTCCCGGCTCACTCTCCTCCCGCGCTGTTTTCACTGTCCTGGCTCTCTCTCCTCTCACGCTGTTTTCAATGTCCCGGCTCTCTCTCCTCTCGCGCTGTTTTCAATGTCCCGGCTCTCTCTCCTCCCGCGCTGTTTTCACTGTCCCGGCTCTCTCGCCTCCCGCGCTGTTTTCACTGTCCCGGCTCACTCTCCACTCGCGCTGTTTTCACTGCCCCGGCTCTCTCTCCTCTCGCGCTGTTTTCACTGTCCCGGCTCACTCTCCTCTCGCGCTGTTTTGACTGTCCCGGCTCACTCTCCTCCCGTGCTGTTTTCACAGTCCCGGCTCTCTCTCCTCTCGCGCTGTTTTCACTGTCCCGGCTCACTCTCCTCTTGCGCTGTTTTCACTCTCCCGGCTCACTCACCTCCCGCGCTGTTTTCAATGTCCCGGCTCACTCTCCTCTGCGCTGTTTTCACTGTCCCGGCTCACTCTCCACTCCCGCTGTTTTCACTGTCCCGGCTCTCTCTCCACTCGCACTGTTTTCAATGTCCCGGCTCTGTCTCCTCTCGCGCTGTTTTCACTGTCCCGGCTCACTCTCCACTTGCGCTGTTTTCACTGTCCCGGCTCTCTCTCCTCTCGCGCTGTTTTCACTGTCCCGGCTCACTCTCCTCTCGCGCTGTTTTGACTGTCCCGGCTCACTCTCCTCCCGTGCTGTTTTCACAGTCCCGGCTCTCTCTCCTCTCGCGCTGTTTTCACTGTCCCGGCTCACTCTCCACTCGCGCTGTTTTCACTGTCCCGGCTCACTCTCCCCTCGCGCTGTTTTCACTCTCCCGGCTCTCTCTCCTCTCGCGCTGTTTTCACTGTCCCGGCTCACTCTCCACTCGCGCTGTTTTCACTGTCCCGGCTCTCTCTCCACTCGCACTGTTTTCAATGTCCCGGCTCTCTCTCCTCTCGCGCTGTTTTCACTGTCCCGGCTCACTCTCCACTTGCGCTGTTTTCACTGTCCCGGCTCTCTCTCCTCTCGCGCTGTTTTCACTGTCCCGGCTCACTCTCCTCCCGCGCTGTTTTCACTGTCCCGGCTTTCTCTCCTCCCGCGCTGTTTTCAATGTCGCGGCTCACTCTCCTCCCGCGCTGTTTTCAATGACACGGCTCACTCTCCACTCGCGCTGTTTTCACTGTCCCGGCTCTCTCTCCTCTCGCGCTGTTTTCACTGTCCCTGCTCTCTATCCTCTCGCGCTGTTTTCAATGTCCCGGCTCACTCTCCACTCGCACTGTTTTCAATGTCCCGGCTCACTCTCCACTCGCGCTATTTTCACTGTCCCGGCTCACTCTCCTCTCGCACTGTTTTCAATGTCCCGGCTCTCTCTCCTCTCGCGCTGTTTTCACTGTCCCGGCTCACTCTCCACTTGCGCTGTTTTCACTGTCCCGGCTCTCTCTCCTCTCGCGCTGTTTTCACTGTCCCGGCTCTCTCTCCCCCCACGCTGTTTTCACTGTCCCGGCTCTCTCTCCTCCCGCGCTGTTTTCAATGTCGCGGCTCACTCTCCTCCCGCGCTGTTTTCAATGACACGGCTCACTCTCCACTCGCGCTGTTTTCACTGTCCCGGCTCTCTCTCCTCTCGCGCTGTTTTCACTGTCCCGGCTCTCTCTCCTCCCGCGCTGTTTTCACTGTCCCGGCTCACTCTCCTCCTGCGCTGTTTTCAATGTCCCGGCTCTCTCTCCTCCCGCGCTGTTTTCACTGTCCCGGCTCACTCTCCTCTCGCGCTGTTTTCACTGTCCCGGCTCACTTTCCTCTCGCGCTGTTTTCACTGTCCCGGCTCTCTCTCCTCTCGCGCTGTTTTCACTGTCCCGGCTCACTCTCCACTCGCGCTGTTTTCACTGTCCCGGCTCACTCTCCACTCGCGCTGTTTTCACTCTCCCGGCTCACACTCCACTCGCGCTGTTGTCACTGCCCCGGCTCTCTCTCCTCACGCGCGGTTTTCACTGTCCCGGCTCTCTCTCCTCTCGCGCTGTTTTCACTGTCCCGGCTCACTCTCCTCCCGCGCTGTTTTCAATGTCCCGGCTCTCTCTCCACTCGCGCTGTTTTCACTGTCCCGGCTCTCTCTCCTCTCGCACTGTTTTAACTGTCCCGGCTCACTCTCCTCTCGCACTGTTTTCACTGTCCCGGCTCTCTCTCCTCTCGCGCTGTTTTCACTCTCCCGGCTCTCTCTCCTCTCGCGCTGTTTTCACTGTCCCGGCTCACTCTCCACTCGCGCTGTTTTCAATGTCCCGGCTCTCTCTCCTCTCGCGCTGTTTTCACTGTCCCGGCTCACTCTCCTCTCGCACTGTTTTCACTGTCCCGGCTCACTCTCCTCTCGCACTGTTTTCACTGTCCCGGCTCTCTCTCCTCACGCGCGGTTTTCACTGTCCCGGCTCACTCTCCTCCCGCGCTGTTTTCAATGTCCCGGCTCTCTCTCCTCTCGCGCTGTTTTCACTGTCCCGGCTCACTCTCCACTCGCGCTGTTTTCACTGTCCCGGCTCACTCACCTCTCGCACTGTTTTCACTGTCCCGTCTCACTCTCCTCTCGCACTGTTTTCACTCTCCCGGCTCTCTCTCCTCCCGCGCTGTTTTCACTGTCCCGGCTCTCTCTCCTCACGCGCGGTTTTCACTGTCCCGGCTCACTCTCCTCCCGCGCTGTTTTCAATGTCCCGGCTCTCTCTCCTCTCGCGCTGTTTTCACTGTCCCGGCTCACTCTCCACTCGCGCTGTTTTCACTGTCCCGGCTCACTCTCCACTCGCGCTGTTTTCAATGTCCCGGCTCACTCTCCTCCCGCGCTGTTTTCAATGACACGGCTCACTCTCCTCCCGCGCTGTTTTCAATGACACGGCTCACTCACCTCTCGCGCTGTTTTCACTGTCCCGGCTCTCTCTCCACTCGTGCTGTTTTCACTGTCCCGGCTCTCTCTCCTCCCGCGCTGTTTTCTCTGTCCCGGCTCACTCTCCACTCGCGCTGTTTTCACTCTCCCGGCTCACACTCCACTCGCGCTGTTTTCACTGCCCCGGCTGTCTCTCCTCCCGCGCTGTTTTCACTGTCCCGGCTCTCTCTCCTCACGCGCGGTTTTCACTGTCCCGGCTCTCTCTCCTCTCGCGCTGTTTTCACTCTCCCGGCTCTCTCTCCTCTCGCGCTGTTTTCACTGTCCCGGCTCACTCTCCACTCGCGCTGTTTTCAATGTCCCGGCTCTCTCTCCTCTCCCGCTGTTTTCAATGTCCCGGCTCACTCTCCACTCGCGCTGTTTTGACTGTCCCGGCTCTCTCTCCTCCCGCGCTGTTTTCACTGTCCCGGCTCACTCTCCTCTCGCGCTGTTTTCAATGTTCCGGCTCTCTCTCCTCCCGCGCTGTTTTCACTGTCCCGGCTCTCTCTCCTCTCGTGCTGTTTTCAATGTTCCGGCTCACTCTCCACTCGCGCTGTTTTCAATGTCCCGGCTCTCTCTCCTCTCGCGCTGTTTTCACTGTCCCGGCTCTCTCTCCTCCCGCGCTGTTTTCACTGTCCCGGCTCTCTCTCCTCTCGCGCTGTTTTCACTGTCCCGGCTGTCTCTCCTCTCGCGTTGTTTTCAATGTCCCGGCTCACTCTCCACTCGCGCTATTTTCACTGTCCCGGCTCACTCTCCTCTCGCACTGTTTTCAATGTCCCGGCTCTCTCTCCTCTCGCGCTGTTTTCACTGTCCCGGCTCACTCTCCACTTGCGCTGTTTTCACTGTCCCGGCTCTCTCTCCTCTCGCGCTGTTTTCACTGTCCCGGCTCTCTCTCCCCCCACGCTGTTTTCACTGTCCCGGCTCTCTCTCCTCCCGCGCTGTTTTCAATGTCGCGGCTCACTCTCCTCCCGCGCTGTTTTCAATGACACGGCTCACTCTCCACTCGCGCTGTTTTCACTGTCCCGGCTCTCTCTCCTCTCGCGCTGTTTTCACTGTCCCGGCTCTCTCTCCTCCCGCGCTGTTTTCACTGTCCCGGCTCACTCTCCTCCCGCGCTGTTTTCAATGTCCCGGCTCTCTCTCCTCCCGCGCTGTTTTCACTGTCCCGGCTCACTCTCCTCTCGCGCTGTTTTCACTGTCCCGGCTCACTTTCCTCTCGCGCTGTTTTCACTGTCCCGGCTCTCTCTCCTCTCGCGCTGTTTTCACTGTCCCGGCTCACTCTCCACTCGCGCTGTTTTCACTGTCCCGGCTCACTCTCCACTCGCGCTGTTTTCACTCTCCCGGCTCACACTCCACTCGCGCTATTTTCACTGCCCCGGCTCTCTCTCCTCACGCGCGGTTTTCACTGTCCCGGCTCTCTCTCCTCTCGCGCTGTTTTCACTGTCCCGGCTCACTCTCCTCCCGCGCTGTTTTCAATGTCCCGGCTCACTCTCCACTCGCGCTGTTTTCAATGTCCCGGCTCTCTCTCCTCTCGCGCTGTTTTCACTGTCCCGGCTCACTCTCCTCTCGCACTGTTTTCACTGTCCCGGCTCACTCACCTCCCGCGATGTTTTCACTGTCCCGGCTCACTCACCTCCCGCGCTGTTTTCACTGTCCCGGCTCACTCACCTCCCGCGCTGTTTTCAATGTCGCGGCTCACTCTCCTCCCGTGCTGTTTTCACTGTCCCGGCTCACTTTCCACTCGCGCTGTTTTCACCGTCCCGGCTCTCTCTCCTCCCGCGCTGTTTTCAATGTCCCGGCTCTCTCTCCTCTCGCGCTGTTTTCAATGTCCCGGCTCTCTCTCCTCCCGCGCTGTTTTCAATGTCCCGGCTCACTCTCCACTCGCGCTGTTTTCAATGTCCCGGCTCACTCAGCTCCCGCGCTGTTTTCACTGTCCCGGCTCACTCACCTCACGCGCTGTTTTCACTGTCCCGGCTCACTCACCTCCCGCGCTGTTTTCAATGTCGCGGCTCACTCTCCTCCCGCGCTGTTTTCACTGTCCCGGCTCACTCTCCACTCGCGCTGTTTTCACTGTCCTGGCTCTCTCTCCTCTCACGCTGTTTTCAATGTCCCGGCTCTCTCTCCTCTCGCGCTGTTTTCAATGTCCCGGCTCTCTCTCCTCCCGCGCTGTTTTCACTGCCCCGGCTCTCTCTCCTCTCGCGCTGTTTTCACTGTCCCGCCTCACTCTCCTCTCGCGCTGTTTTGACTGCCCCGGCTCTCTCTCCTCTCGCGCTGTTTTCACTGTCCCGGCTCACTCTCCTCTCGCGCTGTTTTCACTGTCCCGGCTCACTCTCCTCTCGCGCTGTTTTCACTCTCCCGGCTCACTCACCTCCCGCGCTGTTTTCACTGTCCCGGCTCACTCTCCTCTCGCGCTGTTTTCACTCTCCCGGCTCACTCACCTCCCGCGCTGTTTTCAATGTCCTGGCTCACTCTCCTCTCGCGCTGTTTTCACTGTCCCGGCTCACTCTCCACTCGCGCTGTTTTCACTGTCCCGGCTCTCTCTCCACTCGCACTGTTTTCAATGTCCCGGCTCTCTCTCATCTCGCGCTGTTTTCACTGTCCTGGCTCACTCTCCACTTGCGCTGTTTTCACTGTCCCGGCTCTCTCTCCTCTCGCGCTGTTTTCACTGTCCCGGCTCACTCTCCTCTCGCGCTGTTTTGACTGTCCCGGCTCACTCTCCTCCCGTGCTGTTTTCACAGTCCCGGCTCTCTCTCCTCTCGCGCTGTTTTCACTGTCCCGGCTCACTCTCCACTCGCGCTGTTTTCACTGTCCCGGCTCACTCTCCCCTCGCGCTGTTTTCACTCTCCCGGCTCTCTCTCCTCTCGCGCTGTTTTCACTGTCCCGGCTCACTCTCCACTCGCGCTGTTTTCACTGTCCCGGCTCTCTCTCCACACGCACTGTTTTCAATGTCCCGGCTCTCTCTCCTCTCGCGCTGTTTTCACTGTCCCGGCTCACTCTCCACTTGCGCTGTTTTCACTGTCCCGGCTCTCTCTCCTCTCGCGCTGTTTTCACTGTCCCGGCTCACTCTCCTCCCGCGCTGTTTTCACTGTCCCGGCTTTCTCTCCTCCCGCGCTGTTTTCAATGTCGCGGCTCACTCTCCTCCCGCGCTGTTTTCAATGACACGGCTCACTCTCCACTCGCGCTGTTTTCACTGTCCCGGCTCTCTCTCCTCTCGCGCTGTTTTCACTGTCCCGGCTCTCTCTCCTCTCGCGCTGTTTTCAATGTCCCGGCTCACTCTCCACTCGCATTGTTTTCAATGTCCCGGCTCACTCTCCACTCGCGCTATTTTCACTGTCCCGGCTCACTCTCCTCTCGCACTGTTTTCAATGTCCCGGCTCTCTCTCCTCTCGCGCTGTTTTCACTGTCCCGGCTCACTCTCCACTTGCGCTGTTTTCACTGTCCCGGCTCTCTCTCCTCTCGCGCTGTTTTCACTGTCCCGGCTCTCTCTCCCCCCACGCTGTTTTCACTGTCCCGGCTCTCTCTCCTCCCGCGCTGTTTTCAATGTCGCGGCTCACTCTCCTCCCGCGCTGTTTTCAATGACACGGCTCAATCTCCACTCGTGCTGTTTTCACTGTCCCGGCTCTCTCTCCTCTCGCGCTGTTTTCACTGTCCCGGCTCTCTCTTCTCCCGCGCTGTTTTCACTGTCCCGGCTCACTCTCCTCCCGCGCTGTTTTCAATGTCCCGGCTCTCTCTCCTCCCGCGCTGTTTTCACTGTCCCGGCTCACTCTCCTCTCGCGCTGTTTTCACTGTCCCGGCTCACTTTCCTCTCGCGCTGTTTTCACTGTCCCGGCTCTCTCTCCTCTCGCGCTGTTTTCACTGTCCCGGCTCACTCTCCACTCGCGCTGTTTTCACTGTCCCGGCTCACTTTCCACTCGCGCTGTTTTCACTCTCCCGGCTCACACTCCACTCGCGCTGTTTTCACTGCCCCGGCTCTCTCTCCTCACGCGCGGTTTTCACTGTCCCGGCTCTCTCTCCTCTCGCGCTGTTTTCACTGTCCCGGCTCACTCTCCTCCCGCGCTGTTTTCAATGTCCCGGCTCACTCTCCACTCGCGCTGTTTTGAATGTCCCGGCTCTCTCTCCTCTCGCGCTGTTTTCACTGTCCCGGCTCACTCTCCTCTCGCACTGTTTTCACTGTCCCGGCTCACTCACCTCCCGCGCTGTTTTCACTGTCCCGGCTCACTCACCTCCCGCGCTGTTTTCACTGTCCCGGCTCACTCACCTCCCGCGCTGTTTTCAATGTCGCGGCTCACTCTCCTCCCGTGCTGTTTTCACTGTCCCGGCTCACTCTCCACTCGCGCTGTTTTCACCGTCCCGGCTCTCTCTCCTCCCGCGCTGTTTTCAATGTCCCGGCTCTCTCTCCTCTCGCGCTGTTTTCAATGTCCCGGCTCTCTCTCCTCCCGCGCTGTTTTCAATGTCCCGGCTCACTCTCCACTCGCGCTGTTTTCAATGTCCCGGCTCACTCAGCTCCCGCGCTGTTTTCACTGTCCCGGCTCACTCACCTCACGCGCTGTTTTCACTGTCCCGGCTCACTCACCTCCCGCGCTGTTTTCAATGTCGCGGTTCACTCTCCTCCCGCGCTGTTTTCACTGTCCCGGCTCACTCTCCACTCGCGCTGTTTTCACCGTCCCGGCTCTCTCTCCTCCCGCGTTGTTTTCAATGTCCCGGCTCTCTCTCCTCTCGCGCTGTTTTCAATGCCCCGGCTCACTCTCCACTCGCGCTGTTTTCACTGTCCCGGCTCTCTCTCCACTCGCACTGTTTTCAATGTCCCGGCTCTCTCTCCTCTCGCGCTGTTTTCACTGTCCCGGCTCACTCTCCACTTGCGCTGTTTTCACTGTCCCGGCTCTCTCTCCTCTCGCGCTGTTTTCACTGTCCCGGCTCACTCTCCTCCCGCGCTGTTTTTACTGTCCCGGCTTTCCCTCCTCCCGCGCTGTTTTCAATGTCGCGGCTCACTCTCCTCCCGCGCTGTTTTCAATGACACGGCTCACTCTCCACTCGCGCTGTTTTCACTGTCCCGGCTCTCTCTCCTCTCGCGCTGTTTTCACTGTCCCGGCTCTCTATCCTCTCGCGCTGTTTTCAATGTCCCGGTTCACTCTCCACTCGCACTGTTTTCAATGTCCCGGCTCACTCTCCACTCGCGCTATTTTCACTGTCCCGGCTCACTCTCCTCTCGCACTGTGTTCAATGTCCCGGCTCTCTCTCCTCTCGCGCTGTTTTCACTGTCCCGGCTCACTCTCCACTTGCGCTGTTTTCACTGTCCCGGCTCTCTCTCCTCTCGCGCTGTTTTCACTGTCCCGGCTCTCTCTCCCCCCACGCTGTTTTCACTGTCCCGGCTCTCTCTCCTCCCGCGCTGTTTTCAATGTCGCGGCTCACTCTCCTCCCGCGCTGTTTTCAATGACACGGCTCACTCTCCACTCGCGCTGTTTTCACGGTCCCGGCTCTCTCTCCTCTCGCGCTGTTTTCACTGTCCCGGCTCTCTCTCCTCTCGCGCTGTTTTCACTGTCCCGGCTCTCTCTCCTCCCGCGCTGTTTTCACTGTCCCGGCTCACTCTCCTCCCGCGTTGTTTTCAATGTCCCGGCTCTCTCTCCTCTCGCGCTGTTTTCAATGCCCCGGCTCACTCTCCACTCGCGCTGTTTTCACTGTCCCGGCTCTCTCTCCACTCGCACTGTTTTCAATGTCCCGGCTCTCTCTCCTCTCGCGCTGTTTTCACTGTCCCGGCTCACTCTCCACTTGCGCTGTTTTCACTGTCCCGGCTCTCTCTCCTCTCGCGCTGTTTTCACTGTCCCGGCTCACTCTCCTCCCGCGCTGTTTTTACTGTCCCGGCTTTCCCTCCTCCCGCGCTGTTTTCAATGTCGCGGCTCACTCTCCTCCCGCGCTGTTTTCAATGACACGGCTCACTCTCCACTCGCGCTGTTTTCACTGTCCCGGCTCTCTCTCCTCTCGCGCTGTTTTCACTGTCCCGGCTCTCTATCCTCTCGCGCTGTTTTCAATGTCCCGGTTCACTCTCCACTCGCACTGTTTTCAATGTCCCGGCTCACTCTCCACTCGCGCTATTTTCACTGTCCCGGCTCACTCTCCTCTCGCACTGTGTTCAATGTCCCGGCTCTCTCTCCTCTCGCGCTGTTTTCACTGTCCCGGCTCACTCTCCACTTGCGCTGTTTTCACTGTCCCGGCTCTCTCTCCTCTCGCGCTGTTTTCACTGTCCCGGCTCTCTCTCCCCCCACGCTGTTTTCACTGTCCCGGCTCTCTCTCCTCCCGCGCTGTTTTCAATGTCGCGGCTCACTCTCCTCCCGCGCTGTTTTCAATGACACGGCTCACTCTCCACTCGCGCTGTTTTCACGGTCCCGGCTCTCTCTCCTCTCGCGCTGTTTTCACTGTCCCGGCTCTCTCTCCTCCCGCGCTGTTTTCACTGTCCCGGCTCACTCTCCTCCCGCGCTGTTTTCAATGTCCCGGCTCTCTCTCCTCCCGCGCTGTTTTCACTGTCCCGGCTCACTCTCCTCTCGCGCTGTTTTCACTGTCCCGGCTCACTTTCCTCTCGCGCTGTTTTCACTGTCCCGGCTCTCTCTCCTCTCGCGCTGTTTTCACTGTCCCGGCTCACTCTCCACTCGCGCTGTTTTCACTGTCCCGGCTCACTCTCCACTCGCGCTGTTTTCACTCTCCCGGCTCACACTCCACTCGCGCTGTTTTCACTGCCCTGGCTCTCTCTCCTCACGCGCGGTTTTCACTGTCCCGGCTCTCTCTCCTCTCGCGCTGTTTTCACTGTCCCGGCTCACTCTCCTCCCGCGCTGTTTTCAATGTCCCGGCTCACTCTCCACTCGCGCTGTTTTCAATGTCCCGGCTCTCTCTCCTCTCGCGCTGTTTTCACTGTCCCGGCTCACTCTCCTCTCGCACTGTTTTCACTGTCCCGGCTCACTCACCTCCCGCGCTGTTTTCACTGTCCCAGCTCTCTCTCCTCTCGCACTGTTTTCACTGTCCCGGCTCACTCTCCTCTCGCACTGTTTTCACTGTCCCGGCTCTCTCTCCTCTCGCGCTGTTTTCACTCTCCCGGCTCTCTCTCCTCTCGCGCTGTTTTCACTGTCCCGGCTCACTCTCCACTCGCGCTGTTTTCAATGTCCCGGCTCTCTCTCCTCTCGCGCTGTTTTCACTGTCCCGGCTCACTCTCCTCTCGCACTGTTTTCACTGTCCCGGCTCACTCTCCTCTCGCACTGTTTTCACTGTCCCGGCTCTCTCTCCTCACGCGCGGTTTTCACTGTCCCGGCTCACTCTCCTCCCGTGCTGTTTTCACTGTCCCGGCTCACTCTCCACTCGCGCTGTTTTCACCGTCCCGGCTCTCTCTCCTCCCGCGCTGTTTTCAATGTCCCGGCTCTCTCTCCTCTCGCGCTGTTTTCACTGTCCCGGCTCACTCTCCACTCGCGCTGTTTTCACTGTCCCGGCTCACTCACCTCTCGCACTGTTTTCACTGTCCCGGCTCACTCTCCTCTCGCACTGTTTTCACTCTCCCGGCTCTCTCTCCTCCCGCGCTGTTTTCACTGTCCCGGCTCTCTCTCCTCACGCGCGGTTTTCACTGTCCCGGCTCACTCTCCTCCCGCGCTGTTTTCAATGTCCCGGCTCTCTCTCCTCTCGCGCTGTTTTCACTGTCCCGGCTCACTCTCCACTCGCGCTGTTTTCACTGTCCCGGCTCACTCTCCACTCGCGCTGTTTTCAATGTCCCGGCTCACTCTCCTCCCGCGCTGTTTTCAATGACACGGCTCACTCTCCTCCCGCGCTGTTTTCAATGACACGGCTCACTCACCTCTCGCGCTGTTTTCACTGTCCCGGCTCTCTCTCCACTCGTGCTGTTTTCACTGTCCCGGCTCTCTCTCCTCCCGCGCTGTTTTCTCTGTCCCGGCTCACTCTCCACTCGCGCTGTTTTCACTCTCCCGGCTCACACTCCACTCGCGCTGTTTTCACTGCCCCGGCTGTCTTTCCTCCCGCGCTGTTTTCACTGTCCCGGCTCTCTCTCCTCACGCGCGGTTTTCACTGTCCCGGCTCTCTCTCCTCTCGCGCTGTTTTCACTCTCCCGGCTCTCTCTCCTCTCGCGATCTTTTCACTGTCCCGGCTCACTCTCCACTCGCGCTGTTTTCAATGTCCCGGCTCTCTCTCCTCTCCCGCTGTTTTCAATGTCCCGGCTCACTCTCCACTCGCGCTGTTTTCACTGTCCCGGCTCTCTCTCCTCCCGCGCTGTTTTCACTGTCCCGGCTCACTCTCCTCTCGCGCTGTTTTCAATGTTCCGGCTCTCTCTCCTCCCGCGCTGTTTTCACTGTCCCGGCTCTCTCTCCTCTCGTGCTGTTTTCAATGTTCCGGCTCACTCTCCACTCGCGCTGTTTTCAATGTCCCGGCTCTCTCTCCTCTCGCGCTGTTTTCACTGTCCCGGCTCTCTCTCCTCCCGCGCTGTTTTCACTGTCCCGGCTCTCTCTCCTCTCGCGCTGTTTTCACTGTCCCGGCTCTCTCTCCTCCCGCGCTGTTTTCAATGTCCCGGCTCACTCTCCACTCGCGCTATTTTCACTGTCCCGGCTCACTCTCCTCTCGCACTGTTTTCAATGTCCCGGCTCTCTCTCCTCTCGCGCTGTTTTCACTGTCCCGGCTCACTCTCCACTTGCGCTGTTTTCACTGTCCCGGCTCTCTCTCCTCTCGCGCTGTTTTCACTGTCCCGGCTCTCTCTCCCCCCACGCTGTTTTCACTGTCCCGGCTCTCTCTCCTCCCGCGCTGTTTTCAATGTCGCGGCTCACTCTCCTCCCGCGCTGTTTTCAATGACACGGCTCACTCTCCACTCGTGCTGTTTTCACTGTCCCGGCTCTCTCTCCTCTCGCGCTGTTTTCACTGTCCCGGCTCTCTCTCCTCCCGCGCTGTTTTCACTGTCCCGGCTCACTCTCCTCCCGCGCTGTTTTCAATGTCCCGGCTCTCTCTCCTCCCGCGCTGTTTTCACTGTCCCGGCTCACTCTCCTCTCGCGCTGTTTTCACTGTCCCGGCTCACTTTCCTCTCGCGCTGTTTTCACTGTCCCGGCTCTCTCTCCTCTCGCGCTGTTTTCACTGTCCCGGCTCACTCTCCACTCGCGCTGTTTTCACTGTCCCGGCTCACTCTCCACTCGCGCTGTTTTCACTCTCCCGGCTCACACTCCACTCGCGCTGTTTTCACTGCCCCGGCACTCTCTCCTCACGCGCGGTTTTCACTGTCCCGGCTCTCTCTCCTCTCGCGCTGTTTTCACTGTCCCGGCTCACTCTCCTCCCGCGCTGTTTTCAATGTCCCGGCTCACTCTCCACTCGCGCTGTTTTCAATGTCCCAGCTCTCTCTCCTCTCGCGCTGTTTTCAATGTTCCGGCTCTCTCTCCTCCCGCGCTGTTTTCACTGTCCCGGCTCTCTCTCCTCTCGTGCTGTTTTCAATGTTCCGGCTCACTCTCCACTCGCGCTGTTTTCACTGTCCCGGCTCACTCTCCACTCGCGCTGTTTTCACCGTCCCGGCTCTCTCTCCTCCCGCGCTGTTTTCAATGTCCCGGCTCTCTCTCCTCTCGCGCTGTTTTCACTGTCCCGGCTCACTCTCCACTCGCGCTGTTTTCACTGTCCCGGCTCACTCACCTCTCGCACTGTTTTCACTGTCCCGGCTCACTCTCCTCTCGCACTGTTTTCACTCTCCCGGCTCTCTCTCCTCCCGCGCTGTTTTCACTGTCCCGGCTCTCTCTCCTCACGCGCGGTTTTCACTGTCCCGGCTCACTCTCCTCCCGCGCTGTTTTCAATGTCCCGGCTCTCTCTCCTCTCGCGCTGTTTTCACTGTCCCGGCTCACTCTCCACTCGCGCTGTTTTCACTGTCCCGGCTCACTCTCCACTCGCGCTGTTTTCAATGTCCCGGCTCACTCTCCTCCCGCGCTGTTTTCAATGACACGGCTCACTCTCCTCCCGCGCTGTTTTCAATGACACGGCTCACTCACCTCTCGCGCTGTTTTCACTGTCCCGGCTCTCTCTCCACTCGTGCTGTTTTCACTGTCCCGGCTCTCTCTCCTCCCGCGCTGTTTTCTCTGTCCCGGCTCACTCTCCTCTCGCACTGTTTTCAATGTCCCGGCTCTCTCTCCTCTCGCGCTGTTTTCACTGTCCCGGCTCACTCTCCACTTGCGCTGTTTTCACTGTCCCGGCTCTCTCTCCTCTCGCGCTGTTTTCACTGTCCCGGCTCTCTCTCCCCCCACGCTGTTTTCACTGTCCCGGCTCTCTCTCCTCCCGCGCTCTTTTCACTGTCCCGGCTCACTCTCCACTCGCGCTGTTTTCAATGTCCCGGCTCTCTCTCCTCTCCCGCTGTTTTCAATGTCCCGGCTCACTCTCCACTCGCGCTGTTTTCACTGTCCCGGCTCTCTCTCCTCCCGCGCTGTTTTCACTGTCCCGGCTCACTCTCCTCTCGCGCTGTTTTCAATGTTCCGGCTCTCTCTCCTCCCGCGCTGTTTTCACTGTCCCGGCTCTCTCTCCTCTCGTGCTGTTTTCAATGTTCCGGCTCACTCTCCACTCGCGCTGTTTTCAATGTCCCGGCTCTCTCTCCTCTCGCGCTGTTTTCACTGTCCCGGCTCTCTCTCCTCCCGCGCTGTTTTCACTGTCCCGGCTCTCTCTCCTCTCGCGCTGTTTTCACTGTCCCGGCTCTCTCTCCTCCCGCGCTGTTTTCAATGTCCCGGCTCACTCTCCACTCGCGCTATTTTCACTGTCCCGGCTCACTCTCCTCTCGCACTGTTTTCAATGTCCCGGCTCTCTCTCCTCTCGCGCTGTTTTCACTGTCCCGGCTCACTCACCACTTGCGCTGTTTTCACTGTCCCGGCTCTCTCTCCTCTCGCGCTGTTTTCACTGTCCCGGCTCTCTCTCCCCCCACGCTGTTTTCACTGTCCCGGCTCTCTCTCCTCCCGCGCTGTTTTCAATGTCGCGGCTCACTCTCCTCCCGCGCTGTTTTCAATGACACGGCTCACTCTCCACTCGTGCTGTTTTCACTGTCCCGGCTCTCTCTCCTCTCGCGCTGTTTTCACTGTCCCGGCTCTCTCTCCTCCCGCGCTGTTTTCACTGTCCCGGCTCACTCTCCTCCCGCGCTGTTTTCAATGTCCCGGCTCTCTCTCCTCCCGCGCTGTTTTCACTGTCCCGGCTCACTCTCCTCTCGCGCTGTTTTCACTGTCCCGGCTCACTTTCCTCTCGCGCTGTTTTCACTGTCCCGGCTCTCTCTCCTCTCGCGCTGTTTTCACTGTCCCGGCTCACTCTCCACTCGCGCTGTTTTCACTGTCCCGGCTCACTCTCCACTCGCGCTGTTTTCACTCTCCCGGCTCACACTCCACTCGCGCTGTTTTCACTGCCCCGGCACTCTCTCCTCACGCGCGGTTTTCACTGTCCCGGCTCTCTCTCCTCTCGCGCTGTTTTCACTGTCCCGGCTCACTCTCCTCCCGCGCTGTTTTCAATGTCCCGGCTCACTCTCCACTCGCGCTGTTTTCAATGTCCCAGCTCTCTCTCCTCTCGCGCTGTTTTCAATGTTCCGGCTCTCTCTCCTCCCGCGCTGTTTTCACTGTCCCGGCTCTCTCTCCTCTCGTGCTGTTTTCAATGTTCCGGCTCACTCTCCACTCGCGCTGTTTTCAATGTCCCGGCTCTCTCTCCTCTCGCGCTGTTTTCACTGTCCCGGCTCTCTCTCCTCCCGCGCTGTTTTCACTGTCCCGGCTCTCTCTCCTCTCGCGCTGTTTTCACTGTCCCGGCTCTCTCTCCTCCCGCGCTGTTTTCAATGTCCCGGCTCACTCTCCACTCGCGCTATTTTCACTGTCCCGGCTCACTCTCCTCTCGCACTGTTTTCAATGTCCCGGCTCTCTCTCCTCTCGCGCTGTTTTCACTGTCCCGGCTCACTCTCCACTTGCGCTGTTTTCACTGTCCCGGCTCTCTCTCCTCTCGCGCTGTTTTCACTGTCCCGGCTCACTCTCCTCCCGCGCTGTTTTTACTGTCCCGGCTTTCTCTCCTCCCGCGCTGTTTTCAATGTCGCGGCTCACTCTCCTCCCGCGCTGTTTTCAATGACACGGCTCACTCTCCACTCGCGCTGTTTTCACTGTCCCGGCTCTCTCTCCTCTCGCGCTGTTTTCACTGTCCCGGCTCTCTATCCTCTCGCGCTGTTTTCAATGTCCCGGTTCACTCTCCACTCGCACTGTTTTCAATGTCCCGGCTCACTCTCCACTCGCGCTATTTTCACTGTCCCGGCTCACTCTCCTCTCGCACTGTTTTCAATGTCCCGGCTCTCTCTCCTCTCGCGCTGTTTTCACTGTCCCGGCTCACTCTCCACTTGCGCTGTTTTCACTGTCCCGGCTCTCTCTCCTCTCGCGCTGTTTTCACTGTCCCGGCTCTCTCTCCCCCCACGCTGTTTTCACTGTCCCGGCTCTCTCTCCTCCCGCGCTGTTTTCAATGTCGCGGCTCACTCTCCTCCCGCGCTGTTTTCAATGACACGGCTCACTCTCCACTCGCGCTGTTTTCACGGTCCCGGCTCTCTCTCCTCTCGCGCTGTTTTCACTGTCCCGGCTCTCTCTCCTCCCGCGCTGTTTTCACTGTCCCGGCTCACTCTCCTCCCGCGCTGTTTTCAATGTCCCGGCTCTCTCTCCTCCCGCGCTGTATTCACTGTCCCGGCTCACTCTCCTCTCGCGCTGTTTTCACTGTCCCGGCTCACTTTCCTCTCGCGCTGTTTTCACTGTCCCGGCTCTCTCTCCTCTCGCGCTGTTTTCACTGTCCCGGCTCACTCTCCACTCGCGCTGTTTTCACTGTCCCGGCTCACTCTCCACTCGCGCTGTTTTCACTCTCCCGGCTCACACTCCACTCGCGCTGTTTTCACTGCCCTGGCTCTCTCTCCTCACGCGCGGTTTTCACTGTCCCGGCTCTCTCTCCTCTCGCGCTGTTTTCACTGTCCCGGCTCACTCTCCTCCCGCGCTGTTTTCAATGTCCCGGCTCACTCTCCACTCGCGCTGTTTTCAATGTCCCGGCTCTCTCTCCTCTCGCGCTGTTTTCACTGTCCCGGCTCACTCTCCTCTCGCACTGTTTTCACTGTCCCGGCTCACTCACCTCCCGCGCTGTTTTCACTGTCCCAGCTCTCTCTCCTCTCGCACTGTTTTCACTGTCCCGGCTCACTCTCCTCTCGCACTGTTTTCACTGTCCCGGCTCTCTCTCCTCTCGCGCTGTTTTCACTCTCCCGGCTCTCTCTCCTCTCGCGCTGTTTTCACTGTCCCGGCTCACTCTCCACTCGCGCTGTTTTCAATGTCCCGGCTCTCTCTCCTCTCGCGCTGTTTTCACTGTCCCGGCTCACTCTCCTCTCGCACTGTTTTCACTGTCCCGGCTCACTCTCCTCTCGCACTGTTTTCACTGTCCCGGCTCTCTCTCCTCACGCGCGGTTTTCACTGTCCCGGCTCACTCTCCTCCCGTGCTGTTTTCACTGTCCCGGCTCACTCTCCACTCGCGCTGTTTTCACCGTCCCGGCTCTCTCTCCTCCCGCGCTGTTTTCAATGTCCCGGCTCTCTCTCCTCTCGCGCTGTTTTCACTGTCCCGGCTCACTCTCCACTCGCGCTGTTTTCACTGTCCCGGCTCACTCACCTCTCGCACTGTTTTCACTGTCCCGGCTCACTCTCCTCTCGCACTGTTTTCACTCTCCCGGCTCTCTCTCCTCCCGCGCTGTTTTCACTGTCCCGGCTCTCTCTCCTCACGCGCGGTTTTCACTGTCCCGGCTCACTCTCCTCCCGCGCTGTTTTCAATGTCCCGGCTCTCTCTCCTCTCGCGCTGTTTTCACTGTCCCGGCTCACTCTCCACTCGCGCTGTTTTCACTGTCCCGGCTCACTCTCCACTCGCGCTGTTTTCAATGTCCCGGCTCACTCTCCTCCCGCGCTGTTTTCAATGACACGGCTCACTCTCCTCCCGCGCTGTTTTCAATGACACGGCTCACTCACCTCTCGCGCTGTTTTCACTGTCCCGGCTCTCTCTCCACTCGTGCTGTTTTCACTGTCCCGGTTCTCTCTCCTCCCGCGCTGTTTTCTCTGTCCCGGCTCACTCTCCACTCGCGCTGTTTTCACTCTCCCGGCTCACACTCCACTCGCGCTGTTTTCACTGCCCCGGCTGTCTTTCCTCCCGCGCTGTTTTCACTGTCCCGGCTCTCTCTCCTCACGCGCGGTTTTCACTGTCCCGGCTCTCTCTCCTCTCGCGCTGTTTTCACTCTCCCGGCTCTCTCTCCTCTCGCGCTCTTTTCACTGTCCCGGCTCACTCTCCACTCGCGCTGTTTTCAATGTCCCGGCTCTCTCTCCTCTCCCGCTGTTTTCAATGTCCCGGCTCACTCTCCACTCGCGCTGTTTTCACTGTCCCGGCTCTCTCTCCTCCCGCGCTGTTTTCACTGTCCCGGCTCACTCTCCTCTCGCGCTGTTTTCAATGTTCCGGCTCTCTCTCCTCCCGCGCTGTTTTCACTGTCCCGGCTCTCTCTCCTCTCGTGCTGTTTTCAATGTTCCGGCTCACTCTCCACTCGCGCTGTTTTCAATGTCCCGGCTCTCTCTCCTCTCGCGCTGTTTTCACTGTCCCGGCTCTCTCTCCTCCCGCGCTGTTTTCACTGTCCCGGCTCTCTCTCCTCTCGCGCTGTTTTCACTGTCCCGGCTCTCTCTCCTCCCGCGCTGTTTTCAATGTCCCGGCTCACTCTCCACTCGCGCTATTTTCACTGTCCCGGCTCACTCTCCTCTCGCACTGTTTTCAATGTCCCGGCTCTCTCTCCTCTCGCGCTGTTTTCACTGTCCCGGCTCACTCTCCACTTGCGCTGTTTTCACTGTCCCGGCTCTCTCTCCTCTCGCGCTGTTTTCACTGTCCCGGCTCTCTCTCCCCCCACGCTGTTTTCACTGTCCCGGCTCTCTCTCCTCCCGCGCTGTTTTCAATGTCCCGGCTCACTCTCCACTCGCGCTGTTTTCAATGTCCCAGCTCTCTCTCCTCTCGCGCTGTTTTCAATGTTCCGGCTCTCTCTCCTCCCGCGCTGTTTTCACTGTCCCGGCTCTCTCTCCTCTCGTGCTGTTTTCAATGTTCCGGCTCACTCTCCACTCGCGCTGTTTTCACTGTCCCGGCTCACTCTCCACTCGCGCTGTTTTCACCGTCCCGGCTCTCTCTCCTCCCGCGCTGTTTTCAATGTCCCGGCTCTCTCTCCTCTCGCGCTGTTTTCACTGTCCCGGCTCACTCTCCACTCGCGCTGTTTTCACTGTCCCGGCTCACTCACCTCTCGCACTGTTTTCACTGTCCCGGCTCACTCTCCTCTCGCACTGTTTTCACTCTCCCGGCTCTCTCTCCTCCCGCGCTGTTTTCACTGTCCCGGCTCTCTCTCCTCACGCGCGGTTTTCACTGTCCCGGCTCACTCTCCTCCCGCGCTGTTTTCAATGTCCCGGCTCTCTCTCCTCTCGCGCTGTTTTCACTGTCCCGGCTCACTCTCCACTCGCGCTGTTTTCACTGTCCCGGCTCACTCTCCACTCGCGCTGTTTTCAATGTCCCGGCTCACTCTCCTCCCGCGCTGTTTTCAATGACACGGCTCACTCTCCTCCCGCGCTGTTTTCAATGACACGGCTCACTCACCTCTCGCGCTGTTTTCACTGTCCCGGCTCTCTCTCCACTCGTGCTGTTTTCACTGTCCCGGCTCTCTCTCCTCCCGCGCTGTTTTCTCTGTCCCGGCTCACTCTCCTCTCGCACTGTTTTCAATGTCCCGGCTCTCTCTCCTCTCGCGCTGTTTTCACTGTCCCGGCTCACTCTCCACTTGCGCTGTTTTCACTGTCCCGGCTCTCTCTCCTCTCGCGCTGTTTTCACTGTCCCGGCTCTCTCTCCCCCCACGCTGTTTTCACTGTCCCGGCTCTCTCTCCTCCCGCGCTCTTTTCACTGTCCCGGCTCACTCTCCACTCGCGCTGTTTTCAATGTCCCGGCTCTCTCTCCTCTCCCGCTGTTTTCAATGTCCCGGCTCACTCTCCACTCGCGCTGTTTTCACTGTCCCGGCTCTCTCTCCTCCCGCGCTGTTTTCACTGTCCCGGCTCACTCTCCTCTCGCGCTGTTTTCAATGTTCCGGCTCTCTCTCCTCCCGCGCTGTTTTCACTGTCCCGGCTCTCTCTCCTCTCGTGCTGTTTTCAATGTTCCGGCTCACTCTCCACTCGCGCTGTTTTCAATGTCCCGGCTCTCTCTCCTCTCGCGCTGTTTTCACTGTCCCGGCTCTCTCTCCTCCCGCGCTGTTTTCACTGTCCCGGCTCTCTCTCCTCTCGCGCTGTTTTCACTGTCCCGGCTCTCTCTCCTCCCGCGCTGTTTTCAATGTCCCGGCTCACTCTCCACTCGCGCTATTTTCACTGTCCCGGCTCACTCTCCTCTCGCACTGTTTTCAATGTCCCGGCTCTCTCTCCTCTCGCGCTGTTTTCACTGTCCCGGCTCACTCACCACTTGCGCTGTTTTCACTGTCCCGGCTCTCTCTCCTCTCGCGCTGTTTTCACTGTCCCGGCTCTCTCTCCCCCCACGCTGTTTTCACTGTCCCGGCTCTCTCTCCTCCCGCGCTGTTTTCAATGTCGCGGCTCACTCTCCTCCCGCGCTGTTTTCAATGACACGGCTCACTCTCCACTCGTGCTGTTTTCACTGTCCCGGCTCTCTCTCCTCTCGCGCTGTTTTCACTGTCCCGGCTCTCTCTCCTCCCGCGCTGTTTTCACTGTCCCGGCTCACTCTCCTCCCGCGCTGTTTTCAATGTCCCGGCTCTCTCTCCTCCCGCGCTGTTTTCACTGTCCCGGCTCACTCTCCTCTCGCGCTGTTTTCACTGTCCCGGCTCACTTTCCTCTCGCGCTGTTTTCACTGTCCCGGCTCTCTCTCCTCTCGCGCTGTTTTCACTGTCCCGGCTCACTCTCCACTCGCGCTGTTTTCACTGTCCCGGCTCACTCTCCACTCGCGCTGTTTTCACTCTCCCGGCTCACACTCCACTCGCGCTGTTTTCACTGCCCCGGCACTCTCTCCTCACGCGCGGTTTTCACTGTCCCGGCTCTCTCTCCTCTCGCGCTGTTTTCACTGTCCCGGCTCACTCTCCTCCCGCGCTGTTTTCAATGTCCCGGCTCACTCTCCACTCGCGCTGTTTTCAATGTCCCAGCTCTCTCTCCTCTCGCGCTGTTTTCAATGTTCCGGCTCTCTCTCCTCCCGCGCTGTTTTCACTGTCCCGGCTCTCTCTCCTCTCGTGCTGTTTTCAATGTTCCGGCTCACTCTCCACTCGCGCTGTTTTCAATGTCCCGGCTCTCTCTCCTCTCGCGCTGTTTTCACTGTCCCGGCTCTCTCTCCTCCCGCGCTGTTTTCACTGTCCCGGCTCTCTCTCCTCTCGCGCTGTTTTCACTGTCCCGGCTCTCTCTCCTCCCGCGCTGTTTTCAATGTCCCGGCTCACTCTCCACTCGCGCTATTTTCACTGTCCCGGCTCACTCTCCTCTCGCACTGTTTTCAATGTCCCGGCTCTCTCTCCTCTCGCGCTGTTTTCACTGTCCCGGCTCACTCTCCACTTGCGCTGTTTTCACTGTCCCGGCTCTCTCTCCTCTCGCGCTGTTTTCACTGTCCCGGCTCACTCTCCTCCCGCGCTGTTTTTACTGTCCCGGCTTTCTCTCCTCCCGCGCTGTTTTCAATGTCGCGGCTCACTCTCCTCCCGCGCTGTTTTCAATGACACGGCTCACTCTCCACTCGCGCTGTTTTCACTGTCCCGGCTCTCTCTCCTCTCGCGCTGTTTTCACTGTCCCGGCTCTCTATCCTCTCGCGCTGTTTTCAATGTCCCGGTTCACTCTCCACTCGCACTGTTTTCAATGTCCCGGCTCACTCTCCACTCGCGCTATTTTCACTGTCCCGGCTCACTCTCCTCTCGCACTGTTTTCAATGTCCCGGCTCTCTCTCCTCTCGCGCTGTTTTCACTGTCCCGGCTCACTCTCCACTTGCGCTGTTTTCACTGTCCCGGCTCTCTCTCCTCTCGCGCTGTTTTCACTGTCCCGGCTCTCTCTCCCCCCACGCTGTTTTCACTGTCCCGGCTCTCTCTCCTCCCGCGCTGTTTTCAATGTCGCGGCTCACTCTCCTCCCGCGCTGTTTTCAATGACACGGCTCACTCTCCACTCGCGCTGTTTTCACGGTCCCGGCTCTCTCTCCTCTCGCGCTGTTTTCACTGTCCCGGCTCTCTCTCCTCCCGCGCTGTTTTCACTGTCCCGGCTCACTCTCCTCCCGCGCTGTTTTCAATGTCCCGGCTCTCTCTCCTCCCGCGCTGTATTCACTGTCCCGGCTCACTCTCCTCTCGCGCTGTTTTCACTGTCCCGGCTCACTTTCCTCTCGCGCTGTTTTCACTGTCCCGGCTCTCTCTCCTCTCGCGCTGTTTTCACTGTCCCGGCTCACTCTCCACTCGCGCTGTTTTCACTGTCCCGGCTCACTCTCCACTCGCGCTGTTTTCACTCTCCCGGCTCACACTCCACTCGCGCTGTTTTCACTGCCCTGGCTCTCTCTCCTCACGCGCGGTTTTCACTGTCCCGGCTCTCTCTCCTCTCGCGCTGTTTTCACTGTCCCGGCTCACTCTCCTCCCGCGCTGTTTTCAATGTCCCGGCTCACTCTCCACTCGCGCTGTTTTCAATGTCCCGGCTCTCTCTCCTCTCGCGCTGTTTTCACTGTCCCGGCTCACTCTCCTCTCGCACTGTTTTCACTGTCCCGGCTCACTCACCTCCCGCGCTGTTTTCACTGTCCCAGCTCTCTCTCCTCTCGCACTGTTTTCACTGTCCCGGCTCACTCTCCTCTCGCACTGTTTTCACTGTCCCGGCTCTCTCTCCTCTCGCGCTGTTTTCACTCTCCCGGCTCTCTCTCCTCTCGCGCTGTTTTCACTGTCCCGGCTCACTCTCCACTCGCGCTGTTTTCAATGTCCCGGCTCTCTCTCCTCTCGCGCTGTTTTCACTGTCCCGGCTCACTCTCCTCTCGCACTGTTTTCACTGTCCCGGCTCACTCTCCTCTCGCACTGTTTTCACTGTCCCGGCTCTCTCTCCTCACGCGCGGTTTTCACTGTCCCGGCTCACTCTCCTCCCGTGCTGTTTTCACTGTCCCGGCTCACTCTCCACTCGCGCTGTTTTCACCGTCCCGGCTCTCTCTCCTCCCGCGCTGTTTTCAATGTCCCGGCTCTCTCTCCTCTCGCGCTGTTTTCACTGTCCCGGCTCACTCTCCACTCGCGCTGTTTTCACTGTCCCGGCTCACTCACCTCTCGCACTGTTTTCACTGTCCCGGCTCACTCTCCTCTCGCACTGTTTTCACTCTCCCGGCTCTCTCTCCTCCCGCGCTGTTTTCACTGTCCCGGCTCTCTCTCCTCACGCGCGGTTTTCACTGTCCCGGCTCACTCTCCTCCCGCGCTGTTTTCAATGTCCCGGCTCTCTCTCCTCTCGCGCTGTTTTCACTGTCCCGGCTCACTCTCCACTCGCGCTGTTTTCACTGTCCCGGCTCACTCTCCACTCGCGCTGTTTTCAATGTCCCGGCTCACTCTCCTCCCGCGCTGTTTTCAATGACACGGCTCACTCTCCTCCCGCGCTGTTTTCAATGACACGGCTCACTCACCTCTCGCGCTGTTTTCACTGTCCCGGCTCTCTCTCCACTCGTGCTGTTTTCACTGTCCCGGTTCTCTCTCCTCCCGCGCTGTTTTCTCTGTCCCGGCTCACTCTCCACTCGCGCTGTTTTCACTCTCCCGGCTCACACTCCACTCGCGCTGTTTTCACTGCCCCGGCTGTCTTTCCTCCCGCGCTGTTTTCACTGTCCCGGCTCTCTCTCCTCACGCGCGGTTTTCACTGTCCCGGCTCTCTCTCCTCTCGCGCTGTTTTCACTCTCCCGGCTCTCTCTCCTCTCGCGCTCTTTTCACTGTCCCGGCTCACTCTCCACTCGCGCTGTTTTCAATGTCCCGGCTCTCTCTCCTCTCCCGCTGTTTTCAATGTCCCGGCTCACTCTCCACTCGCGCTGTTTTCACTGTCCCGGCTCTCTCTCCTCCCGCGCTGTTTTCACTGTCCCGGCTCACTCTCCTCTCGCGCTGTTTTCAATGTTCCGGCTCTCTCTCCTCCCGCGCTGTTTTCACTGTCCCGGCTCTCTCTCCTCTCGTGCTGTTTTCAATGTTCCGGCTCACTCTCCACTCGCGCTGTTTTCAATGTCCCGGCTCTCTCTCCTCTCGCGCTGTTTTCACTGTCCCGGCTCTCTCTCCTCCCGCGCTGTTTTCACTGTCCCGGCTCTCTCTCCTCTCGCGCTGTTTTCACTGTCCCGGCTCTCTCTCCTCCCGCGCTGTTTTCAATGTCCCGGCTCACTCTCCACTCGCGCTATTTTCACTGTCCCGGCTCACTCTCCTCTCGCACTGTTTTCAATGTCCCGGCTCTCTCTCCTCTCGCGCTGTTTTCACTGTCCCGGCTCACTCTCCACTTGCGCTGTTTTCACTGTCCCGGCTCTCTCTCCTCTCGCGCTGTTTTCACTGTCCCGGCTCTCTCTCCCCCCACGCTGTTTTCACTGTCCCGGCTCTCTCTCCTCCCGCGCTGTTTTCAATGTCGCGGCTCACTCTCCTCCCGCGCTGTTTTCAATGACACGGCTCACTCTCCACTCGTGCTGTTTTCACTGTCCCGGCTCTCTCTCCTCTCGCGCTGTTTTCACTGTCCCGGCTCTCTCTCCTCCCGCGCTGTTTTCACTGTCCCGGCTCACTCTCCTCCCGCGCTGTTTTCAATGTCCCGGCTCTCTCTCCTCCCGCGCTGTTTTCACTGTCCCGGCTCACTCTCCTCTCGCGCTGTTTTCACTGTCCCGGCTCACTTTCCTCTCGCGCTGTTTTCACTGTCCCGGCTCTCTCTCCTCTCGCGCTGTTTTCACTGTCCCGGCTCACTCTCCACTCGCGCTGTTTTCACTGTCCCGGCTCACTCTCCACTCGCGCTGTTTTCACTCTCCCGGCTCACACTCCACTCGCGCTGTTTTCACTGCCCCGGCACTCTCTCCTCACGCGCGGTTTTCACTGTCCCGGCTCTCTCTCCTCTCGCGCTGTTTTCACTGTCCCGGCTCACTCTCCTCCCGCGCTGTTTTCAATGTCCCGGCTCACTCTCCACTCGCGCTGTTTTCAATGTCCCAGCTCTCTCTCCTCTCGCGCTGTTTTCAATGTTCCGGCTCTCTCTCCTCCCGCGCTGTTTTCACTGTCCCGGCTCTCTCTCCTCTCGTGCTGTTTTCAATGTTCCGGCTCACTCTCCACTCGCGCTGTTTTCAATGTCCCGGCTCTCTCTCCTCTCGCGCTGTTTTCACTGTCCCGGCTCTCTCTCCTCCCGCGCTGTTTTCACTGTCCCGGCTCTCTCTCCTCTCGCGCTGTTTTCACTGTCCCGGCTCTCTCTCCTCCCGCGCTGTTTTCAATGTCCCGGCTCACTCTCCACTCGCGCTATTTTCACTGTCCCGGCTCACTCTCCTCTCGCACTGTTTTCAATGTCCCGGCTCTCTCTCCTCTCGCGCTGTTTTCACTGTCCCGGCTCACTCTCCACTTGCGCTGTTTTCACTGTCCCGGCTCTCTCTCCTCTCGCGCTGTTTTCACTGTCCCGGCTCTCTCTCCCCCCACGCTGTTTTCACTGTCCCGGCTCTCTCTCCTCCCGCGCTGTTTTCAATGTCGCGGCTCACTCTCCTCCCGCGCTGTTTTCAATGACACGGCTCACTCTCCACTCGCGCTGTTTTCACTGTCCCGGCTCTCTCTCCTCTCGCGCTGTTTTCACTGTCCCGGCTCTCTCTCCTCCCGCGCTGGTTTCACTGTCCCGGCTCACTCTCCTCCCGCGCTGTTTTCAATGTCCCGGCTCTCTCTCCTCCCGCGCTGTTTTCACTGTCCCGGCTCACTCTCCTCTCGCGCTGTTTTCACTGTCCCGGCTCACTTTCCTCTCGCGCTGTTTTCACTGTCCCGGCTCTCTCTCCTCTCGCGCTGTTTTCACTGTCCCGGCTCACTCTCCACTCGCGCTGTTTTCACTGTCCCGGCTCACTCTCCACTCGCGCTGTTTTCACTCTCCCGGCTCACACTCCACTCGCGCTGTTTTCACTGCCCCGGCACTCTCTCCTCACGCGCGGTTTTCACTGTCCCGGCTCTCTCTCCTCTCGCGCTGTTTTCACTGTCCCGGCTCACTCTCCTCCCGCGCTGTTTTCAATGTCCCGGCTCACTCTCCACTCGCGCTGTTTTCAATGTCCCAGCTCTCTCTCCTCTCGCGCTGTTTTCACTGACCCGGCTCACTCTCCTCTCGCACTGTTTTCACTGTCCCGGCTCACTCACCTCCCGCGATGTTTTCACTGTCCCGGCTCACTCACCTCCCGCGCTGTTTTCACTGTCCCGGCTCACTCACCTCCCGCGCTGTTTTCAATGTCGCGGCTCACTCTCCTCCCGTGCTGTTTTCACTGTCCCGGCTCACTCTCCTCCCGCGCTGTTTTCAATGTCCCGGCTCACTCTCCTCCCGCGCTGTTTTCAATGTCCCGGCTCTCTCTCCTCTCGCGCTGTTTTCAATGTCCCGGCTCTCTCTCCTCCCGCGCTGTTTTCAATGTCCCGGCTCACTCTCCACTCGCGCTGTTTTCAATGTCCCGGCTCACTCAGCTCCCGCGCTGTTTTCACTGTCCCGGCTCACTCACCTCACGCGCTGTTTTCACTGTCCCGGCTCACTCACCTCCCGCGCTGTTTTCAATGTCGCGGCTCACTCTCCTCCCGCGCTGTTTTCACTGTCCCGGCTCACTCTCCACTCGCGCTGTTTTCACCGTCCCGGCTCTCTCTCCTCCCGCGTTGTTTTCAATGTCCCGGCTCTCTCTCCTCTCGCGCTGTTTTCAATGTCCCGGCTCTCTCTCCTCCCGCGCTGGTTTCACTGTCCCGGCTCACTCTCCTCCCGCGCTGTTTTCACTGTCCTGGCTCTCTCTCCTCTCACGCTGTTTTCAATGTCCCGGCTCTCTCTCCTCTCGCGCTGTTTTCAATGTCCCGGCTCTCTCTCCTCCCGCGCTGTTTTCACTGTCCCGGCTCTCTCGCCTCCCGCACTGTTTTCACTGTCCCGGCTCACTCTCCACTCGCGCTGTTTTCACTGCCCCGGCTCTCTCTCCTCTCGCGCTGTTTTCACTGTCCCGGCTCACTCTCCTCTCGCGCTGTTTTGACTGTCCCGGCTCATTCTCCTCCCGTGCTGTTTTCACTGTCCCGGCTCACTCTCCTCTCGCGCTGTTTTGACATGTCCCGGCTCACTCTCCTCCCGTGCTGTTTTCACAGTCCCGGCTCTCTCCCCTCTCGCGCTGTTTTCACTGTCCCGGCTCACTCTCCACTTGCGCTGTTTTCACTGTCCCGGCTCACTCTCCCCTCGCGCTGTTTTCACTCTCCCGGCTCTCTCTCCTCTCGCGCTGTTTTCACTGTCCCGGCTCACTCTCCACTCGCGCTGTTTTCACTGTCCCGGCTCTCTCTCCACACGCACTGTTTTCAATGTCCCGGCTCTCTCTCCTCTCGCGCTGTTTTCACTGTCCAGGCTCACTCTCCACTTGCGCTGTTTTCACTGTCCCGGCTCTCTCTCCTCTCGCGCTGTTTTCACTGTCCCGGCTCACTCTCCTCCCGCGCTGTTTTCACTGTCCCGGCTTTCTCTCCTCCCGCGCTGTTTTCAATGTCGCGGCTCACTCTCCTCCCGCGCTGTTTTCAATGACACGGCTCACTCTCCACTCGCGCTGTTTTCACTGTCCCGACTCTCTCTCCTCTCGCGCTGTTTTCACTGTCCCGGCTCTCTCTCCTCTCGCGCTGTTTTCAATGTCCCGGCTCACTCTCCACTCGCATTGTTTTCAATGTCCCGGCTCACTCTCCACTCGCGCTATTTTCACTGTCCCGGCTCACTCTCCTCTCGCACTGTTTTCAATGTCCCGGCTCTCTCTCCTCTCGCGCTGTTTTCACTGTCCCGGCTCACTCTCCACTTGCGCTGTTTTCACTGTCCCGGCTCTCTCTCCCCCCACGCTGTTTTCACTGTCCCGGCTCTCTCTCCTCCCGCGCTGTTTTCAATGTCGCGGCTCACACTCCTCCCGCGCTGTTTTCAATGACACGGCTCACTCTCCACTCGTGCTGTTTTCACTGTCCCGGCTCTCTCTCCTCTCGCGCTGTTTTCACTGTCCCGGCTCTCTCTCCTCCCGCGCTGTTTTCACTGTCCCGGCTCACTCTCCTCCCGCGCTGTTTTCAATGTCCCGGCTCTCTCTCCTCCCGCGCTGTTTTCACTGTCCCGGCTCACTCTCCTCTCGCGCTGTTTTCACTGTCCCGGCTCACTTTCCTCTCGCGCTGTTTTCACTGTCCCGGCTCTCTCTCCTCTCGCGCTGTTTTCACTGTCCCGGCTCACTCTCCACTCGCGCTGTTTTCACTGTCCCGGCTCACTCTCCACTCGCGCTGTTTTCACTCTCCCGGCTCACACTCCACTCGCGCTGTTTTCACTGCCCCGGCTCTCTCTCCTCACGCGCGGTTTTCACTGTCCCGGCTCTCTCTCCTCTCGCGCTGTTTTCACTGTCCCGGCTCACTCTCCTCCCGCGCTGTTTTCAATGTCCCGGCTCACTCTCCACTCGCGCTGTTTTCAATGTCCCGGCTCTCTCTCCTCTCGCGCTGTTTTCACTGTCCCGGCTCACTCTCCTCTCGCACTGTTTTCACTGTCCCGGCTCACTCACCTCCCGCGCTGTTTTCACTGTCCCGGCTCACTCACCTCCCGCGCTGTTTTCACTGTCCCGGCTCACTCACCTCCCGCGCTGTTTTCAATGTCGCGGCTCACTCTCCTCCCGTGCTGTTTTCACTGTCCCGGCTCACTCTCCACTCGCGCTGTTTTCACCGTCCCGGCTCTCTCTCCTCCCGCGCTGTTTTCAATGTCCCGGCTCTCTCTCCTCTCGCGCTGTTTTCAATGTCCCGGCTCTCTCTCCTCCCGCGCTGTTTTCAATGTCCCGGCTCACTCTCCACTCGCGCTGTTTTCAATGTCCCGGCTCACTCAGCTCCCGCGCTGTTTTCACTGTCCCGGCTCACTCACCTCACGCGCTGTTTTCACTGTCCCGGCTCACTCACCTCCCGCGCTGTTTTCAATGTCGCGGTTCACTCTCCTCCCGCGCTGTTTTCACTGTCCCGGCTCACTCTCCACTCGCGCTGTTTTCACCGTCCCGGCTCTCTCTCCTCCCGCGTTGTTTTCAATGTCCCGGCTCTCTCTCCTCTCGCGCTGTTTTCAATGTCCCGGCTCTCTCTCCACTCGCGCTGTTTTCACTGTCCCGGCTCACTCTCCACTAGCGCTGTTTTCACTCTCCCGGCTCACACTCCACTCGCGCTGTTTTCACTGCCCCGGCTCTCTCTCCTCACGCGCGGTTTTCACTGTCCCGGCTCTCTCTCCTCTCGCGCTGTTTTCACTGTCCCGGCTCACTCTCCTCCCGCGCTGTTTTCAATGTCCCGGCTCACTCTCCACTCGCGCTGTTTTCAATGTCCCGGCTCTCTCTCCTCTCGCGCTGGGTTCATTATCCCGGCTCACTCTCCTCTCGCACTGTTTTCACTGTCCCGGCTCACTCACCTCCCGCGCTGTTTTCACTGTCCCGGCTCTCTCTCCTCTCGCACTGTTTTCACTGTCCCGGCTCACTCTCCTCTCGCACTGTTTTCACTGTCCCGGCTCTCTCTCCTCTCGCGCTGTTTTCACTCTCCCGGCTCTCTCTCCTCTCGCGCTGTTTCCACTGTCCCGGCTCACTCTCCACTCGCGCTGTTTTCACTGTCCCGGCTCACTCTCCTCCCGCGCTGTTTTCAATGTCCCGGCTCACTCTCCACTCGCGCTGTTTTCAATGTCCCGGCTCTCTCTCCTCTCGCGCTGTTTTCACTGTCCCGGCTCACTCTCCTCTCGCACTGTTTTCACTGTCCCGGCTCACTCACCTCCCGCGCTGTTTTCACTGTCCCGGCTCTCTCTCCTCTCGCTCTGTTTTCACTGTCCCGGCTCACTCTCCTCTCGCACTGTTTTCACTGTCCCGGCTCTCTCTCCTCTCGCGCTGTTTTCACTCTCCCGGCTCTCTCTCCTCTCGCGCTGTTTTCACTGTCCCGGCTCACTCTCCACTCGCGCTGTTTTCAATGTCCCGGCTCTCTCTCCTCTCGCGCTGTTTTCACTGTCCCGGCTCACTCTCCTCTCGCACTGTTTTCACTGTCCCGGCTCACTCTCCTCTCGCACTGTTTTCACTGTCCCGGCTCTCTCTCCTCACGCGCGGTTTTCACTGTCCCGGCTCACTCTCCTCCCGCGCTGTTTTCAATGTCCCGGCTCTCTCTCCTCTCGCGCTGTTTTCACTGTCCCGGCTCACTCTCCACTCGCGCTGTTTTCACTGTCCCGGCTCACTCACCTCTCGCACTGTTTTCACTGTCCCGGCTCACTCTCCACTCGCGCTGTTTTCAATGTCCCGGCTCACTCTCCACTCGCGCTGTTTTCACTGTCCCGGCTCTCTCTCCTCCCGCGCTGTTTTCACTGTCCCGGCTCACTCTCCTCTCGCGCTGTTTTCAATGTTCCGGCTCTCTCTCCTCACGCGCGGTTTTCACTGTCCCGGCTCACTCTCCTCCCGCGCTGTTTTCAATGTCCTGGCTCTCTCTCCTCTCGCGCTGTTTTCACTGTCCCGGCTCACTCTCCACTCGCGCTGTTTTCACTGTCCCGGCTCACTCACCTCTCGCACTGTTTTCACTGTCCCGGCTCACTCTCCTCCCGCGCTGTTTTCAATGACACGGCTCACTCTCCTCCCGCGCTGTTTTCACTGTCCCGGCTCTCTCTCCACTCGCGCTGTTTTCACTTTCCCGGCTCTCTCTCCTCCCGCGCTGTTTTCACTGTCCCGGCTCACACTCCACTCGCGCTGTTTTCACTGCCCCGGCTCACACTCCACTCGCGCTGTTTTCACTCTCCCGGCTCTCTCTCCTCTTGCGCTGTTTTCACTGTCCCGGCTCACTCTCCACTCGCGCTGTTTTCAATGTCCCGGCTCTCTCTCCTCTCCCGCTGTTTTCAATGTCCCGGCTCACTCTCCACTCGCGCTGTTTTGACTGTCCCGGCTCTCTCTCCTCCCACGCTGTTTTCACTGTCCCGGCTCTCTCTCCACTCGCGCTGTTTTCACTGTCCCGGCTCACTCTCCTCTCGTGCTGGTTTCACTGTCCCGGCTCTCTCTCCTCCCGTGCTGTTTTCACTGTCCCGGCTCTCTCTCCTCCCGCGCTGTTTTCACTGTCCCGGCTCTCTCTCCTCTCGTGCTGTTTTCAATGTTCCGGCTCTCTCTCCTCCCGTGCTGTTTTCACTGTCCCGGCTGTCTCTCCTCTCGCGTTGTTTTCAATGTCCCGGCTCTCTCTCCTCTCGCGCTGTTTTCAATGTCCCGGGTCTCTCTCCTCCCGCGCTGTTTTCACTTTCCCGGCTCACTCACCACCCGCGCTGTTTTCACTGTCCCGGCTCACTCACCACCCGCGCTGTTTTCACTGTCCCGGCTCTCTCTCCTCTCGCGCTGTTTTCACTGTCCCGGCTCTCTCTCCTCTCGCGCTGTTTTCACTGTCCCGGCTCTCTCTCCTCTCGCGCTGTTTTCACTGTCCCGGCTCACTCACCTCCCGCGCTGTTTTCAATGACCCGGCTCACTTTCCTCTCGCGCTGTTTTCCATGTACCGGCTCACTCTCCTCTCGCGCTGGTTTCACTTTCACGACTCTCTCTCCTCTCGCGCTGTTTTCACTGTCCCGGCTCACTCTCCTCTCGCGCTGGTTTCACTGTTCCGGCTCTCTCTCCTCTCGCGCTGTTTTCAATGTCCCGGCTCTCTCTCCTCTCGCGCTGTTTTCAATGTCCCGGCTCTCTCTCCTCTCGCGCTGTTTTCACTGTCCTGGCTCTCTCTCCTCTCGCGCTGATTTCAATGTCCCGGCTCACTCACATCCCGCGCTGTTTTCACTGTCCCGGCTCACTCTCCTCCCGCGCTGTTTTCACTGTCCCGGCTTTCTCTCCTCTCGCGCTGTTTTCACTGTCCTGGCTCACTCTCCTCCCGCGCTGTTTTCACTGTGCCGGCTTTCTCTCCACGCGCGCTGCTTTCAATGTCCCGGCTCACTCTCCACTCGCGCTGTTTTCAATGTCCCGGCTCACTCTCCACTCGCGCTGTTTTCACTGTCCCGGCTCACTCTCCACTCGCGCTGTTTTCACTGTCCCGGCTCACTCTCCTCTCGTGCTGGTTTCACTGTCCCGGCTCTCTCTCCACTCGCGCTGTTTTCACTGTCCCGGCTCACTCTCCTCTCGTGCTGGTTTCACTGTCCCGGCTCTCTCTCCTCCCGTGCTGTTTTCACTGTCCCGGCTCTCTCTCCTCCCGTGCTGTTTTCAATGTCCCGGCTCACTCTCCACTCACGCTGTTTTCACTGTCCCGGCTCACTCTCCTCTCGCGCTGGTTTCACTGTCCCGGCTCACTCTCCACTCACGCTGTTTTCACTGTCCCGGCTCACTCTCCTCTCGCGCTGGTTTCACTGTCCCGGCTCACTCTCCCTTGAGTTACATAGACTCTCCTGGAACGACCCCTATGTGCGACTCTGCTGGTGTATGCCCAACAACCTTCTGGTGAGAGCCGGATGTCACATGACTGATGTCTGCCGCCACCTGCTGGTCGGAGGTCACATTGCTGAATGTATACAATATTATTCACAGGCATATCACCACAGGGGCCAGAAAAGGCAGGCAAAGGAGCTTGAAATGCTCCCTAAACTGCTTACAATTCTTAGGGAGGAGTTCACCACTAGGTTTGATGAAACTCTAACAGGGGGAACGGCAATAGTGCAGTAACTATTGCACGGAGATGAGAGGTAGTACAGGAAGGTACTTCCATTTGGCTCCATTTGAGATCTGGGGTCACTAAACCGCAGTAATATTTTCTGAATATTGGCTGCCCAATAGTAAAATAACAAATTAGGGAGGGCCAAGCCCCCCGACTGCCTGTCTCTTCGGAGCAAAGCCCCGTGAATTCTGGGAGTCTTATTCACCCAAATTAGTGAAGATATCAATTTGTTGACCTTACCAAAAAAAAAAGATTTGGGGAGGAAAACGGGCAGACACTGAAAGAAGGATAGAAATCTCGGGAGAATGCTCATTTTAGCAGAGGAAACCTGCCCGCCAATTATAGGAGACAGTTGTCCCACCTCTGCAAGTCCGTTTTAATACTACTAACCAGCCTAGTGTAGTTTGATTAATTAATCATTTCTTAAATTTCCAAATACGGGGCAATTAAGCGTGGCCAGTCCACCTACCCTGCACATCTTTGGGTTGTTGAGGTGAGGCCCACGCAAAGAGGGGAGAAGATGCAAATTCAATCCTGGGCTGGGATCGAACCAGGGCCTTCGCCGCCGTGAGGCAGCAGTGCTAACCACTGCACCACCGTGCCGTTTAATGTATGAAGTGAGATTCAGTTGTGGCCCAGATAATGAAAGCGAATCTTGGCCAGGCGAAAAGGTAACACCCCCCAGTTGGACTCTCCTTCCCGGGGGGGGGGGGGGTTGACCAGGAAACACTCACTCTTGCCCAAGTTCAACTTGGACCCAGAAAAGGAGGTGAAGGTGATAAGCAGCCTCATTATGTCGTCCATGGAGGGTACTGAGTCCATAATATGAAGACATAGGTCATCCGCGTAAACGGACACCCGATGCTCCACCCCTCCCCAGTGTATCACCCCCCACTTAACAGCGGAACTCAGTGCTATGGTTATATTGCCAAAGCAAACAAGAGTGGGGACAATGGACAGCCCTGCCTCGTGCCCCTGCTCAATGGAAAATAACCAGAGTTTAGGGCATTCATATGAACACTTGCAATGGGGGCCTTACATAATAGACAAATCCAAGAAATAAACTTGTGGCCAAAACCAAACCTCCGGAGAATCTCCAATAAGTACTCCCCCTCCATCTATCAAATGCCTTTTTTAGCATCCAGAGAAACAATCACCTCCAGCTCGGGAACCGAGAAGGGGACAAGGACAACATTTAACAGGCTGTTAGGTATGTTGGCTGACAAATGTTGACCCTTCATGAAGCCTGTCTGATCCTCCGAGATTATATTTGGGAGGCAAGATCCAGCTGAAGCGCCAGCACCTTGGCAAGTAGCTTAACGTCAGGGTTCGAAAGTGAAACAGGATGGTATGACCCACACTCCGTTGGCCTTTGCCCTTCTTAAGAATCAAAGAGATAGAGGCCTGCGTTAGGGTAGAGGGCTGCAACCCCCAAGGTAGGGAATCATTGACCATGTCCAGGATTAAAGGCACAAGCTGCTCCGAGAAGCTCTTGTAGAATTCAATGGGAAAACCATCTGGATCAGGGTGTTTGCCAGTCTGCTTCAGTCCAATACACTTTGACGTTTCATCAGGCTGTAACGGGGACTGCCACTCACCCCTCCTCTCCACTTCAACAGTCAGACGTGGCCAATCCATCCGCAGGAGGCACTGATTTGTAAAGATCACGGTGAAAAGATTCAAAAGCCGCATTAACCTGAGGAAGAGCGGAAAGGGGAGGTTACCTGTCGAATTGTGTATTTGTGTGATCTCCCAGGAGGCCGTCTGCCCTTTAAGCTGGTGAGCCAAAAGACACTGGCCTTCTCCCCCATATTCGTAAAACTTGCCCCTTGGGTTTTAAGAACAGAGAACATACAGTGCAGAAGGAGGCCATTCGGCCCATTGAGTCTGCACCGACCCACTTAAGCCCTCACTTCCACCCTAGCCCCGTAACCCAATAGCCCCTCCTACCCTTTTTTGGTCACGCAGGGCAATTTATCATGGCCAATCCACCTAACCTGCACGTCTTTTGAGCATCGCAACTGGCTCACCGCCTCACCGGTCGACAATAGATCGAACTGTGTTTGCTGTTTTTTCCTACTTGCCAGCAAGCCGGGGTCGGATCAAGCAAGTACCGGTGCTCCACCTGAAGAATGGTGCCCACCAGCCTCTGCTGCTCCACTCTCGCTGTCCTCACCAAATGCCCTTTTCGGAAATAATTTCCCCCCCTAAGGACCACATTGAGGGCCTCCCATAACGTGGAATGCGGGATTGACTCGGTTAAATTTTATATAGTCCGTCATGGCAGTGGACGCGCGCTCAAAAAAATTCTCATCTGCTAATCGTGTTGTATCCAACCTCCATGGTGGACGTTGGGTAGGACCAGATTCTAGCGTCAAATCAACAAAGTGTGGGGCTTGGTGTGAAATAACAATCACTGAGTACTCAGCCACCACCACTGAGGGAGGAGACACCGATCTACAGCAAGAAAAATCAACCAGTGAATATACCTGATGAACTTGCGAAAAAAAGAAAAAATCTTTATCGCTTGAGTGCAAGAAATACCAAGTATCTATCCTGCCCGTCCACACAAATGCATCATGAAAGGGGACAAAGCCAAGGCCACCCACCGTTACAGAATGTGAGAAGTAACCGTGAGCATTGTCCTTCCATCCCCTCCGGTAGCCCCACAATTCGAATACTCTACCTCCTGGACCTGTTTTCCAGCTCATTCATCTTGGCCCTCAACGATTTATTCGCCTCGACCAATGAAGACAGCTCCGATTCCAGCGAGGCAGACCGATCGCTGTGGCACAGGAAGGCCACTTCCATATCTTTGATCGCGGCTCCCTGAGATACCACAGTCTGATCGGTTTTCCCCAGAGTCGCTCGAATTGGGGCCAAGGTTTCTTCGATTGATTTCCTGAGGTCCTCCAACACAATACATCGGTGCTTTTCGAATTCTCTCATCTGGTACCAGGAAGCACCTCGGCCTTTCGCAGGGTAGATGGAGCACCAGAAACCAACTCTGCCATCTTGCCTGTCGATGAACTCTGAGAGACCACAGACTGCGTTGACGAACTTCTGCTCTTGACCTTCTTTTCCTTGACTCTTTTGGATATTTCAGTCGTACAACTGAAGGAGTAGACACCATAACGTGGAAGGCGGGATTGACTCGGTTCTGTTAAATTTTATACAGTCTGCCATGGCAGTGGACATGCGCTCAAAGAATTTCTGAGGTTACAGGTCGAATTGCGTATTTGTGTGATCTCCCAGGAGGCCGCCTGCCCTTTAAGCTGGTGAGCCAAAAGACGACTGGCCTTCTCCCCCACTTTCGTAAATCTTGCCCCTTGAGCGTCGCAACTGGGCTCATTGTCCTGCCGGTCGACAATAGATCGAAGTGGATTCTCCATTTCTGAGACGAAGTGTTGACGCCGGGGCAGGATTCGTTTACTTCCACAACAGCAAAACTGGCACCAAACCTGTTGATTCCAATGAGAAACGGTGCGAGATTCGCCGGGTCCGTGATTGACACTCGGGAGGCTGACAAGCTGCAGCCGCACATACACATTACACTCCCCACACACACTCACCCCAGCCGCACACACACATTCCACTTCCCACACACACTCATCCCAGCCGCACACACACATTACACTCCCCACACACACTCATCCCAGCCACACACACACATTACACTCCCCACACACACTCATCCCAGCCGCACACACACATTACACTCCCCACACACACTCATCCCAGCCACACACACACATTACACTCCCCCACACACACTCATCCCAGCCGCACACACACATTACACTCCCCACACACACTCATCCCAGCCGCACACACACATTACACTCCCCACACACACTCATCCCAGCCGCACACACACATTACACTCCCCACACACACTCATCCCAGCCGCACACACACATTACACTCCCCACACACACTCATCCCAGCCGCACACACACATTACACTCCCCACGCACACTCATCCCAGCCGCACACACACATTACACTCCCCACACACACTCATCCCAGCCGCACACACACGTTACACTCCCCACACACACTCATCCCAGCCGCACACACACATTACACTCCCCACACACACTCATCCCAGCCGCACACACACATTACACTCCCCACGCACACTCATCCCAGCCGCACACACACGTTACACTCCCCACACACACTCATCCCAGCCACACACACACATTACACTCCCCACACACACTCATCCCAGCCGCACATACACATTACACTCCCCACACACACTCATCCCAGCCGCACACACACATTACACTCCCCACACACACTCATCCCAGCCACACACACATATTACACTCCCCACACACACTCATCCCAGCCGCACACACACATTACACTCCCCACACACACTCATCCCAGCCACACACACACATTACACTCCCCACGCACACTCATCCCAGCCGCACACACACGTTACACTCCCCACACACACTCATCCCAGCCACACACACACATTACACTCCCCACACACACTCATCCCAGCCGCACACACACATTACACTCCCCACACACACTCATCCCAGCCGCACACACACATTACACTTCCCACACACACTCATCCCAGCCGCACACACACATTACACTCCCCACACACACTCATCCCAGCCGCACACACACATTACACTTCCCACACACACTCATCCCAGCCGCACACACACATTACACTCCCCACACACACTCATCCCAGCCGCACACACACATTACACTCCCCACACACTCTCATCCCAGCCGCATACACACATTACACTCCCCACACACACTCATCCCAGCCGCACACACACATTACACTCCCCACACACACTCATCCCAGCCGCACACACACATTACACTCCCCACACACACTCATCCCAGCCGCACACACACATTACACTCCCCACACACACTCATCCCAGCCACACACACACATTACACTCCCCACACACACTCATCCCAGCCGCACACACACATTACACTCCCCACACACACTCATCCCAGCCGCACACACACATTACACTCCCCCACATACACTCATCCCAGCCGCACACGCACATTACACTCCCCACACACACTCACCCAGCCGCACACACACATTACACTCCCCACACACACTCATCCCAGCCGCACACACACATTACACTCCCCCACACACACTCATCCCAGCCGCACACGCACATTACACTCCCCACACACACTCATCCCAGCCACACACACATATTACACTCCCCACACACACTCATCCCAGCCGCACACACACATTACACTCCCCACACACACTCATCCCAGCCGCGCACACACATTACACTCCCCACACACACTCATCCCAGCCAACAAGGTGGCACTGGTTGTGCTGGAGCGTGCCCATCCCGCTGGTGGGTTGGATGGGGCCAGAGGGCACCTAGGGGGCATTCGACCTGTGGTACTAAGTTCACAGTGGGTGACGTGCAGGCTGACGTGCAGGCCGCGGCAATGTTGCTCCGTGCCCATCCATCCCTATCCCACAGCCCACCTCCTGGCCAACCCCCGCTACTCCCCCCCGGCCCTGGCAGAAGCCCCCCAGCTGTCAGTAAACGATGGCGATGTTGGACATTTTCCGTCCACCCTCTCCCTCCCTTAGCAGCCACGATTTTTAAAAGCACAATTGAAACATGCCGTCCAGAATCTGGCCCATCGGAGGTGGAGAATCGTGGAGGCACCGGAGAATACCGGGTCGGGACCGCGTGGGGCGGCACGGTAGCACAGTGGTTAGCACTACTGCTTCACAGCTCCAGGGTCCCGGGTACAATTCCAGCCTCGGGTGACTGTCTGTATGGAGTTTGCACTTTCTCCCCGTGTCGATGAACGTTTCCTCCGGGTGCTTCATTTCCTCCCACAGTCCAAAGATGTGCAGGTTAGATGGATTGGCCATGCTAAATTGCCCATTGTGTCCAAAGGTTAGGTGGGGTTACTGGGTTACGAGGATAGGGTGGATGGATGGGCTTAAGTAGGGTGCTCCTTCCAAGGGCCGGTGCAGACTTGAGGAGCCGCATGGTCTCCTTCTGCACTGTAAATTCTATGATTGTATGATAATGATGTGCAAACGGTGTTTATTGTATGTGCATTCTGGAACGCATTGACGCAACTGTCGAGTCAACGGAGAATTGCGTTTTGGCATGAAATCGGCGCCCGCCGCTATTGCGGAGAGGGAACCGATTCTTCGCCCAATCGTGTTTTGCGATTCCAGCGCCAGCCGAAGGAGATTCCTGCCCAAGATCTTTACTGCAATAAGTCTGTGGGTTTTCGTGAGTACACATGCTGTGATACTGAGAACAGGGGCGAAAAATAAAGTACTCCAGTGGGAGACACCCCGTGCGCGTCATCCCCCTACATAACGCCACCGGAGGTCCACTGAAAGGCAGTGTTGAGTGAGACCGGGGTGCTTGCTGTTTGACAAGGCCCCAGCGACAATGCTCCATCGATTTTGGGAGCTCTTGCTTCAGTGAGCCTGAAAATACAGCCAGGCAAATATTTACCACAAGTTTGTTCACAGTGACTTCTGACAATTCACCAATCACTCAGGAAACCCTGGCAGCTCCTTCAGCAATAACGAGCATTGCCACCCAGCAGGTAAAAAACAGTCGGGACCAGTTTACTTATTTTCCCATTTTTAGGCTTTTTTCCATCTTGCCGGTACCCATTCGTGGTGATTTTCAAATATGATTTCCAAGCTACTCACTCCAGTCAAATAGCCATTTCTTTCCCCATTTCCGCTATTTTTCCAACAACCGTTCAGAGAATAATAAGTGAAATTTTTCCCAGTTTTCACTCACAGCAGTTTTCCAGCAACGCAACATCTAATTTCCGGATTTAGCCATTGTTAAACGTGGTCAACGTAAACTCTCTCAGTTACGTCGGAAATTCCAATATATATGTTCTTCCGACCGGCCGTACAAGTGAGAGGCTGCAGCCAAGGCCCCAGCTTAGGTTGAGGGAAATGATGCCTTGGCATTACCTGAGGTAAAACGGGGGAGTTTTCTCCAAAGTCCTGGTTAACATTCATCCCTCAGTCCTCGGTGGAAAGCAGGCAATCTGGTGGTCACCATATTGCTGTTTGTGGGATATTACTGTGCGCAGACTGGCTGCCTATGTTCTCAACGATGTGGAGATGCCGGCTTTGGACTGGGGTGAGCACAGTAAGAAGCTTTACAACACCAGGTTAAAGTCCCAACAGGTTTGTTTCAAACACTAGCTTTCGGAGCACTGCTCCTTCCTCACCTGGTGTTGCAAAACTTCTTACTATGTTCTCAACAAGAGATTACACTTCACTGGCTGCAAGGCGCTTTGGGACATCCTGAGGTCATGAGGTGCGATAACCAAACCTTTTTTTAATCATAGTCATGACTACATTTATGAATGCGCTCCCTTCAACTCTGGCCTCTTGCCCTTGCGCAGCTGTCGGCTGCATTGTGATGAGGCGACAGCCCAACCCCTGCAGTGTAAACCGTTGGCCACTAGGTGGGGGCATCCACACTCTAATCCCAACTCGACGGGCAGTGCAAAATCAGCACATTGCTGGGGATGACGGAATCTGAAACAAGAACAAGGAGCACCGGGAAAGCTGAGCAGGTCCGCCAGCATCTATCAGGAGACAACTCTCTCCCAGTGGATGCTGACAGACAGATGCTGGCAGGCTGCGGTGCTCGGTGTAGCTGTCTGCATTGACACAATTGTGCGGTACAACAACAAGTTGTATTCTGACAGCACCTTGAACAGGATAAAACGTCCCGTGGAGCTTTACAGGAGCATTATAAAACAAAGTACCACACCAGACCACACAAAAGGGCAGATCGACGAGACAGGATTGGAGGGGAGTCTTGAAGGATTACAGTGAGGTGGAGAGACGGAGAGAGGTGTAGGGAGGGAGTTCCAGACCTTGAGGCCCAGGCCGCTTAAAGCCTGCCACTTGTGGAGTGATGGACAACGAGAACGCACAAGCGGACAGGATTAGAGGAGCGCCGATATTCCAGGCGGATTATTTGAGTGGAGACGATGTGTGGGGGCTACGGAGGAAAAGGCAGGGAATGGTGCGAAGTCCCGCGGCTCGTTTGGGGAGCCGGCGCAGACATGATGGGCTGAATGGCCTCCTGCTGCTCCGTAACAATTCTGTGATACCGTGGTTGTGGGGCTGGGGAGATTCCAGAGAGAGGGGGGAGGTGGAGAGTGGGGGCAGTGACGTCAGGGAAGGAGCAGGAGAGTGCTCCCCAGTGCCCTGACCAACAGTTATCCCTCAATCCATGTCACGTAAAAGCTGGACCGGAATCCTCTGACCGTTTGGATTCCCTCGTCCCGCTGCTCAGCTCCGCCCACAGGTCTCCCGGCGGAGTGGGGTGTCTTCAGTGGGAAATTCCATTGACAATCAGCGGGGAGGAGAGAATCCCACCGGCAGCAAATGGCGGGGGCAGCGGAGAATGCAGCTCGATTACCTGCTGATTATCACATTGCTGCTTGTGCCAGCTTGCCCTGTGCCAGCTTTCCCTGTGCCAATTGCCTGTCCTCTTTCCTCCATTGCAGAAGCGAATACCCTTCATTGGCCGCAAAGCCCTTTGGGACATCCCGTGGCTGTGAAAGGTACGACAGAAATGCAAGTTGCTCTTTTTATTCTTGAACCAGATTGCCAGAGGACCAGGCACAGGAAAGGAGTGATTATGATAACGAGGCGATAATTGATTTGGTTAGCCTCCTTCAACGTGCTTTTTTTTCCCCCAACGGTAGATTTTCTGAGGTGCGAGCTTTGAGCAGGAATGTTCAATCAGCTGGTCAACAGGCATGCCGCTGACCGTGTTACTCTGGACCTCAGATGGGGACCCAGACCAGCAGCACCAAAAGGAGTAGCAGGACTTGTAACAGTAACAAGGTGCTATTCACAGACCTCCAGCTCGGCAGGAGAGAGGGGAGCAGGAGGGAGGTGCAGTTCACATGACAGGCCTGTTATGGGGCAGGGCTTAGAAACTCCAAAGTGTATTATGAAGCACACCTGACCTATAACTTTTATGTTGAATTTGGCTAGGATGAGCACACAAGAGCCTTCACTTCAGACATGATTCATCAGACATCCTAGGTGCTTTTATTAAAACAAAGTTTATTACAAGAATGTAGTTAACATATATAAAACACTTAGCAAGAATTTGTTATCAATTACAAACATGGAAAAAATACAACAGCTACAGTAATCTATGTATATGACTCTTAATTAATTAATCCCCCTTAGCTGTTCCAATTCAATACAAGATCCAATAAACCGAAACCCCTTGCAAGGGCGTGGCCCAGCACACTGTAATCTCACTTGAATGGGACTGGCCCTTTTCCTGAGATTCTGATCCAGTTTCCAATCAAAACTCCTTCCAAAAAGCAATTCTTTAAGCATTAAGGTTACCAAGGCAGTTGTCCACACCCAATGTGCCTAAAAAACTAAGCCCCCCTTTCATCTGACAGCCACAGCCCAGCTCCACCCACAAATGACCTCACTGAAGCCATGCTACAAGCCATGTGTTGAAACAAAACCTTTCTTCAAGGGACACTCACATGACAGGCCTAACAGGGTAAACAGGCAGAGGGTAGGCTCCCGTGATGGGTCAGAGTACAGTGCCTCAGGAGGTTCAGGATGCTGTGTCAAGGGCTGGCAGATATTTGAGGCCTGGCTGAATAAAATCATCGGTTGAAATCATAGAATTTGCAGTGCAGAAGGAGGCTATTCACCCATCGATGTCGATGTCGAAGTGATTACCGCCCTCCACCTCTTTAACCTTTGGATTGCTCCAGAGCTTTGCCAGGGACATTTGCACGACTTTGCAATCGGTCAATCACAAAGACATTCAACCAGGGCGCTGTTTGCCAAGGCCAGCAATTATTTGGACTTGACCAGCATTGGCTGAGTCAGAATGAGCGGATGCTCAGGTTTGTGGCTCTGTGGCTTCCTGGAGGTGTAGGGCCATCGCCTGCACGCATGTGGCATCTACGATACCCATACATCGCCCAAGAGTACTCATCAACCACAAGGATTTCTGTTCTAGCAATGTGCAGCTAGTCTGCAACCACGGAAAGATCTTTGTACAGGTGTTTATAGAATTTACAGTGCAGAAGGAGGCTATTTGGCCCATCGAGTCTGCACCGGCCCTTGGAAAGAGCATCCTACTTCAGCCCACGCCTCCATCCTATCCCGGTAACCCAGTAACCCCCACCCAACCTTTTTTGGACACTAAGGGGCAATTTAGCACGGCCAATCCACCTAACCTACACATCTTTGGACTGTGGGAGGAAACCGGAGCACCCGGAGGAAACCCACGCAGACACGGGGAGAAAGTGCAAACTCCGCACAGACAGTGACCGAATCCAGGAATCGAACCTGGGACTCTGGAGCTGTGAAGCAACTGTGCTAGCCACTGTACTACCATGCTGCCCCACAGGGTGTATGTGCAAGAGGCCAGGCATTTGCCACAATGTCCTTCACACTGTAATATTTGTCCCTTGCTGATTTCCTCACACTTGGAAGCAGAGCTGACTGCCTGAAGGAAAGGAATACCCACAGGACACGAAGGCGATGACACCCGTGAGGAGCCTGACCAATGAGATCCAGGGACACGACAATGAAAACTGTATAATAACTGAATGTATCATTGAACAAAGCAAAGTGCCTGGAGATGTATTTCTGGTGCCAGGGCAGAGCTGCAGGCATCATCTCCATGTGAGTGTACCTTTAAGAAAGGTTTTGTTTTACCACATGGCTTGTTGCGCGGCTTCAGTGACGTCATTTGTGGGAGGAGCTGGGCTGTGGCTGTCAGGTGAGAGGGGGTTTCGTTTTATGGTTTCATTGTCGGTTTGTTCAGTTGGACTGCAGAAGAAGCAGCAGTGTTGGAAAGCACTGTGTTAGACTGCAGGAAGTTTCCTTGTTTCCTCTGTTTTATTTTAAAGCTGTTCTAGTGAACTGAATGGACCTTGGTAACTTTAAAGACAGAGTTGCTTTCCGGAATCTGCTGGTTGGAAACTGGTCTAGAATCTCCGGGAAAAGACCAGTCCAATTCAAATGAGGTGACAGTGTGCTGGGCCACGCAAGTGAAAGTGGCTTCGGCTTATTGGATTTTATATTGAATTGGAACAGCGAAGGGGAATTCATTAAGAGTTTTATACATAGGTTACTGTAGCTGTTGAGTTTTTTCAATGTTTGTAATTGATAACAAATTCTTGCTCAGTTTTTTATATATAACCACATTCTTATAATAAACTTTGTTTTGATAAAAGCGCCTACGAAGTCTCTGGTGCTCATCCTAACCAAATTCAACATAAAAGTTATAGGTCAGGTGAGCTTCATAATACACTTTGGAGTTTCTAAGCCTTGGCCCATAACAATTATGCACAGGTCACGGTTTCCAGGCTGGTAGTGCTGTGCTGTGCTGTGCCCTGTGCAAGGTTTGGACCAGCAGGAGGGGGTAGAGCGCAGTAAATTTCAAAAAATTCCGAGGGTGAGGAGGAAGGTGGTGCTTCAATTCTTTGGGATCAAGTGTGACTTGCTTCTACTCCAGTCCAATGGGTTCTGAGGTGGTTGATGAGTCCAAAGTGCGATCTGTCGACCCTGCCACATGCGGGACACATGGGGCGTCATTCTCCGACCCCCCGCCGGGTCGGAGAATGGCCGTTGGCCGCCGTGAATCCCGCCCCCGCCGGTTGCCGAAGTCTCCGAAGGGAGAAAAGTCGGCGGGGCGTTAATGGCGCCGCTGCCGCGGAGAATGTCACGGGTCTGCGCAAGGCAGCCGATTTTCGGCCTGCCGATATTCTCCCTTCCGGATGGGCCGAAGTCCCGTCGACGTGATGACCGTTCACGTCGACGTGAATCAAACCTCCTTTTCATCGGCGTGACCCGGTGCTCCAGGCTCACGCCGACCAGCGAGGAGGTGAGTGACGGCCTGGGGGGGCTGGCTCTGGGCAGGAAATGGCGTAGCCGCAGACTGATTGCGTGAGGAGAGGTGTGTCTCGGCTTGTGTGTGTGTGTGTGTGCGGCGGGGGGGGGGGGGGGTGGTTAGAGTAGGCTGGGCTCCGGGGGAGTGCCGGGAGGGGGTCCGTGCCGGGGTAGAGGTTGGGGGGGGGGGTCCGTGCCGGGGTGGAGGTTGGGAGGGGGGGTCCGTGCTGGGGTGGAGGTTCGGGGTTGGGGGGGGTCCGTGCTGGGGTGGAGGTTGGGGAGGGGGTCCGTGCCGGGGTGGAGGTTGGGGGGGGGGTCCGTGCTGGGGTGGAGGTTGGGGGTTGGGGAGGGGGTCCGTGCCGGGGTGGAGGTTGGGGGTTGGGGGGGGTCCGTGCCGGGGTCGAGTTTGGGGGGGGGGGGTCCGTGCCGGGGTGGAGGTTGGGAGGGGGGGTCCGTGCTGGGGTGGAGGTTGGGGGTTGGGGGGGGTCCGTGCTGGGGTGGAGGTTGGGGAGGGGATCCGTGCCGGGGTGGAGGTTGGGGGGGGGTCCGTGCTGGGGTGGAGGTTGGGGGTTGGGGAGGGGGTCCATGCCGGGGTGGAGGTTGGGGGGGGGGGGTCCGTGCTGGGGTAGAGGTTGGGGAGGGGGTCCGTGCCGGGGTGGAGGTTGGGGGGGGGTCCGTGCCGGGGTGGAAGTTGGGGGTTGGGGGGGGTCCGTGCTGGGGTGGAGGTTGGGGAGGGGGTCCGTGCTGGGGTGGAGGTTGGGGGTTGGGGGGGGGTCCGTGCTGGGGTGGAGGTTGGGGAGGGGGTCCGTGCCGGGGTGGAGGTTGGGGGGGGGTCCGTGCTGGGGTGGAGGTTGGGGGTTGGGGGGGGGTCCGTGCTGGGGTGGAGGTTGGGGAGGGGGTCCGTGCCGGGGTGGAGGTTGGGGGTGGGTCCGTGCTGGGGTGGAGGTTGGGGGTTGGGGGGGGGTCCGTGCTGGGGTGGAGGTTGGGGAGGGGGTCCGTGCCGGGGTGGAGGTTGGGGGGGGTCCGTGCTGGGGTTGAGGTTGGGGGTTGGGGGGGGTCCGTGCTGGGGTGGAGGTTGGGGAGGGGGTCCGTGCCGGGGTGGAGGTTGGGGGGGGGGTCCGTGCTGGGGTGGAGGTTGGGGGTTGGGGGGGGGTCCGTGCTGGGGTGGAGGTTGGGGAGGGGGTCCGTGCCGGGGTGGAGGTTGGGGGGGGGGTCCGTGCTGGGGTGGAGGTTGGGGGTTGGGGGGGGTCCGTGCTGGGGTGGAGGTTGGGGAGGGGGTCCGTGCCGGGGTGGAGGTTGGGGGGGGGTCCGTGCTGGGGTGGAGGTTGGGGGTTGGGGGGGGGGTCCGTGCTGGGGTGGAGGTTGGGGAGGGGGTCCGTGCCAGGGTGGAGGTTTGGGGGGGGTCCGTGCTGGGGTGGAGGTTGGGGGGGGTTCCGTGCTGGGGTGGAGGTTGGGGGTTGGAGGGGGTCCGTGCTGGGGTGGAGGTTGGGGAGGGGGTCCGTGCCGGGGTGGAGGTTGGGGGGGGGGGTCCGTGCTGGGGTGGAGGTTGGGGAGGGGGTCCGTGCCGGGGTGGAGGTTGGGGAGGGGGTCCGTGCCGGGGTGGGTGATGGGAGGGCAAATGAGTTGGTCCACCTGGCCAGGTGCCAGCCTCCAACAGTTGGACCCATGCGGTCCATGCCACCTGGCTGGGGGGAGGAGGGGATATGGGCAATGATGACATGTCGTCGTTCCCCTCCCCCCACCAGGCCGTCATGTTTTCAGACCATCCAGCGATGTTGGCCGCCGTGGTGGCAGCCGCTCATGTCTATGTTGCCCTGGATGAGGAGGAGGAGGAGGAGGAGCGTGCCAGAGAGGCGGCGCAGGCTGCCGCAGAGGGGCAGGCGGCAGCCGCCCAGGCTGGAGGGACACCTGACCGACAGGACGAGGAGGGGGAGGAGGACGTCGCGGCCCCACGGCAACGGAGGCACCTGAGGGCGCCCCGTGTGTACCGGCCCCGGCAGTCATACCAGGACCTCACGGACCGGGAATGCAGGAGGAGACTCCGGATGAGCCGGGAAACCGTGGCACACATCTGCCACCTGCTGGCACACCTGTCACCGCGTGGCACTGGCGGGGGACACCCTCTCCCCGTGTCCGTCAAGGTTACGGTGGCCCTGAACTTTTATGCAACGGGGTCATTCCAGGCACCGAGTGGGGACCTGTCCGGCATATCGCAGACATCGGTGCATCGGTGCATCCGGGCAGTGACAGATGCCCTTTATGCCATGGCGCACCGCTACATCCGCTTCCCCGTGGACCGGGCCAGCCAAGATGCCCGGGCCGTGGGCTTCTCTGCCGTTGCCGGGTTCCCCATGGTCCAGGGCGCGATCGATGGGATGCACGTCGCCGTGCGGCCACCTGCAGAGAACAGGGCCGTGTTCACTAATAGGAAGGGGACCTATTCAATGAACGTACAGGTGGTCTGCGACCACCGCATGATGATCCTGCACGTCTGCGCCCGTCACCCAGGCAGTGTACACGACTCATTCGTGTTATCGCGGTCATCCATCCCCGGCATGTACGAGGGACGCCATCCCCGGCTGAGGGGCTGGTTGCTGGGCGACAGGGGCTACCCATTGCGATCGTGGCTGATGACGCCTATACGGAGGCCACGCAATGAGGCGGAGAACCGCTACAATGATGCCCATGTAGCGACAAGGGGAGTGATCGAGAGGTGCTTTGGCGTGCTGAAGATGCGTTTCAGGTGCCTGGACCTCTCTGGGGGTGCCCTCCAGTATCGGTCAGATAGGGTCGGCCGCATCATTGTGGTGTGCTGCGTCCTGCACAACATAGCCCAGCAGAGGGGCGATGTGCCGCAGGCAGAGGAGGGCGGAGTGGAGGAGCAGCAGGAAGAGGCCCATTCCTCCCCAAATGAGGGGGATGGGGGCAATGGTCAGGGCAGACGGGGTAGACACAGGCGGGTGGCTGTCCACCGTTACCGGCTGGCCCAGCGGGCACGGGACAGACTGATAGACGCCCGCTTCACTGACTAGATGGGCGTGGGAATCGGGTAGTATGGCCACAGACCGCACACCATGACAACAGCCGACCACCCACACTCCCCACCCATCCACCCACCCAGCACCCTCACCCCCCTCCCCAACCCCACACACCCCACCCGCATGCACACCACTCCCCCCCCCAATTGCCGATCCACCGGCGGCACAACGTGCCGGGCTCACCCAGTTGCGGGTGGACGCGTGTCTATCGCAGGCCATGGAGGATGATGACAACCCGCCTCCGATGAGCTCCTGGCTCTACATCGTTGGACTATGTCTGACCCATGGCCACAGTACCACCATCCACCCGGACCATCCCTGCATGCGGCTGTGACACTGCAGCGCACGGTCCCGTCCTCTGCCCGGGGGATGTTGATGGCGGCCCAGGGGGAAGGGGGCAGACTCACCTGGGGCTGAGGTAAGACCACCCGTCACACACACACTTGCGCTCAACGTACATGACACGCCCGCACACTTTGGACAGAGCACAAAGGCAGCTTCGGTAGGTGTAACATTGACTTTAATAACCAAAGGAGTTCATGCACGTGCCCTAGCCCCTAAAACTCATCTGTGCCCTGCACCCGTGCCAACTTACTCAGTGTCTAATTGTTTGGCCTTACGGGCCCTTTGACTACGTCTACGTGGTTCCCCAGACGGTACAGCAGAACTGGAGGTGGACTCCTGTGATTCCTGCCCTCTGACACTTTGGCGGCCGTTTCCTGGGGCGTCCTGGCCTAGATGGGCCAGGCTGCGGCCCGGGCGACTGGGATGGCGAGCTGCCAGCCTGTCCTGCCCGTTGCCCACCCGATGCACCTGGGACGGAAGGGGGGAGTCCGAGGTGTCGCGGTGTACCGGGACCTCCCCTACAGAGGGAGCCGGGACGGACCACACCACCTCCTCCTCCCTCGGGGTGCCCGATGGCCCCCAGGCCTCTACATGGGTGGGGGATGCGAGCGGACTGGCCATCCGACGCGCCCCCGACATCTGGCGCTGCCAGTCCTGGAGGCCCGTGCTGGTATCGACAGGGGTCTGCAGGTTTGCAGCCATGGAGCCCAGGGGGTTGTCGAACCCTGTCTGTGACAGTGCGACGCCAGCTCGCACATGGCCACTGGTGCCGATGCCCTCAGCGATGGCCTGCTGAGACTGGGCCATGGCCTGCAGAGACTGGGCCATGGCCTGCAGAGACTGGGCTATGGCCTGCTGAGACTGGGCCATGGCCTGCTGAGACTGGGCTATGGCGTTGAGCGCCTCTGCCATCTGGCGCTGGCACTGGCTCATGGCCTCCTGTGAGAGGGCAGCCATTTCCTGGGCCACAGACGCTGCCTGCACGGAAGGCCCCAGGCCTCGCAAACCGTTCCCCATGTCTGACACCGTCGCACCCATTGCCTCCACCGCGGACGCCACCCGTGCGGTGTCAGCCTGGGTGGCACGCATGACCGGGACCACTCCCAGCTCCTGGACGCGGGTGGACTCCTCCACCTGCGACCGCAGCCGCCGCAAGTCACCCGTCTCCCTATTCGCTCGTCTCCGTGTCGGTGGTTGCATCGGATCTATGTGTGGGTGTGGTAACTGCAGGAACCCAGGATCCATCTGGGCGGCAGATGTTCGCTTGGCCTGGGCAGCCCTCCGACCGCCCGGTCCCTCTGCTGCTCCTACCTCCACCTGCTGTACCGGGACGGCTGTGTTGTGCGCACCAGTGAGTGTACCAGACGCCTCATCACGTCTGCCCAACCGTGGTGAGTGTTTCTGCAATGGTGGAGGGTGTTGGTGACAGCAGTGGCGTTGTGTCGTGCTCTTCGTCCCACTCTGAGTCCATGGCACTTTGGGGTGGGGGTTCGTCTCCACCCATCCACTCTGAGTCACTGTCCGGTATTTCGTCTTCCCGGGTAGGGGTGTCCTGGGTAGTGCTGTCCCGGGTAGTGCTGTCCCGGGTAGTGCTGTCCCGGGTAGTGCTGTCCCGGGTAGTGCTGTCCCGGGTAGGGGTGTCCTGGGTAGTGGTGTCCCGGGTAGGGGTGTCCTGGGTAGTGGTGTCCCGGGTAGGGGTGTCCTGGATAGTGGTGTCCTGGGTAGTGGTGTCCTGGCTCGGATGTGACGGGGGCCTGTGGCTGCCCCCCTCATCGCTGGGTGGTCGCTCCCGCACGTGACGGGGGTGTCGTCTCCCTGTTGCTCCAGGTCTCTCCGTCTCCCGTGGTGTGCGAGGGGCATCCTGCGGGCGTCGCATGCTGGAGGGTCCGGGTCTCTCCGTCTCCCGTGGTCTCCGAGGGGCATCCTGCGGGCGTCGCATGCTGGAGGGTCCGGGTCTCTCCGTCTCCCGTGGTCTCCGAGGGGCATCCTGCGGGCGTCGCATGCTGGAGGGTGCGGGTCTCTCCGTCTCCTGTGGTCTCCGAGGGGCATCCTGTGGGCGTCGCATGCTGGAGGGTGCGGGTCTCTCCGTCTCCTGTAGTCTCCGAGGGGCATCCTGCGGGCGGTGTGCATCTGCGGGGATGGGTGCCTGGACGTTTGGTCCTGCGATACACAATGAAGCATGCATGGTTAGACATCAGGCAGTGATCAGGTGATACAGGGGAGGGGGATATAGGGGAGGGGGGATATGGGGACGGGCTGTTGGTGGCTCACTTGCTCGTGGGGCCCCGACCTCTGCATCAGCAACCTCCCGGTCCTCAGGTCCGCCAGCCAGTTCCAGGGCCCTTTCCTCGTGTACGGTCAGTGGCCTCTCATCAGCGGGCCCTCCTCCAGTCCTCACATGCTCCCTATTGTTGTGTGCGCGCTTCTCCTGTGGTGGGGGGGGGTGGTGGCAGGGGTAAAAGGCAACAGTGTTAGGCAGGTATATGAATGCACGCCATCGGTTGCGCGTGCATTGCAGAGGTTAAGGTTAGGGCTGGATTCACTTGGGGATATGGGGGAGGGGGGATATGGGGGAGGGGGGATATGGGGGAGGGGGGATATGGGGGAGGGGGGTATGGGGGATATGGGGGAGGGGGGATATGGGGGAGGGGTGGATATGGGGGATATGGGGGAGGGGGGGATATGGGGGAGGGGGGATATGGGGGATGGGGGATATGGGGGAGGGGGGATATGGGGGAGGGGGGATATGGGGGAGGGGGGATATGGGGGAGGGGCGGATATGGGGGAGGGGGGATATGGGGGAGGGGGGATATGGGGGAGGGGGGATATGGGGGAGGGGGGTATGGGGGATATGGGGCAGGGGGGATATGGGGGAGGGGGGATATGGGGGATATGGGGGAGGGGGGATATGGGGGAGGGGGATATGGGGGATATGGGGGAGGGGGGATATGGGGGAGGGGGGATATGGGGGATATGGGGGAGGGGGGATATGGGGGAGGGGGGGATATGGGGGATATGGGGAGGGGGATATGGGGATGGGGGATATGGGGAGGGGGGATATGGGGGAGGGGGGATATGGGGGATATGGGGGAGGGGGGATATGGGGGAGGGGGGATATGGGGGAGGGGGAGATATGGGGGAGGGGGGATATGGGGGAGGGGGGATATGGGGGAGGCTCACCCTGCCTGCTCTGACGAGGTCGTTCACCTTCTTGTGGCACTGGGTGCCTGTCCGTGGTGTTAGGGCCACAGCGGTGACGGCCTCTGCCACTTCCCTCCACAGACGCCGGCTGTGGCGTGGGGCAACTCTGCGGCCGTGCCCGGGATACAGGGCGTCCCTCCTCTGCTCCACCGCGTCCAGGAGCGCCTCCACATCGCGTGACTCGAACCTCGGGGCTGAGCGACGGCTAGCCATCCAGTCGGGTGTTGCGGTCGGGTGTTCCGGTCGGGTGGGGGGGAGCTGCGCGGCCTTATGAGCCGTCACGCCGTGCAGCGCGTATGACGCTGCACGGCGTGAACCACTGCGCAAGCGCGGATCCCGTCACGCCGCTGCTAGCCCATTTCGGGCCGGAGACTATCGGCCCATTTTTATGACGTGACGCAAGTGGGATTTGCGCCGTTTTTTGCGCCGATCGGCGGACTTTCCGCCGATAACGGAGAATTTCGCCCATGGTTCTTGGAGGGTTACGGTTTGGGTTGGATGTTTGTGCGCTCCCTCCAATGCCTTGATCTCGCCTCCACACATCCCTGCAAGTCTCTCGATGAGTTTGGTGCCTTTCCGAATGAACCTTCTCCATTCTGGTTGGTCACAGGCCAGGGACTCCCATGAGTTGCTGAGGATGTTTGACCTCTTCAGGGATGCTTTGAGGACACTCCTAAAGTGTCCCTGCTGTCCCCCTGCCCTTCTGTCGCAACGGAGTTCCGAGTAGAACAGTTGATTTTGGAGTCTGATGTCAGGCACACAAACAACATGACCTGCCCAACTCCTTTGGCATTCTGAAACTTGGAAAACCTACAGTCGGCAGCTCAAAGCATTGGAGAAGTGCCACGAGCAGGGTCTTCATAAATCCTGCCAAGGAAAGGCAGTCTAATCAGGGTAGCATGGTAACTAGCACTGTGGCTTCACAGCGCCAGGGTCCCAGGTTCAATTCCCTGCTGGGTCACTGTCTGTGCGGAGTCTGCACGTTCTCCCCGTGTGTGCGTGGGTTTCCTCCGGGTGCTCCGGTTTCCTCCCACAGTCCAAAGATGTGCAGGTTAGGTGGATTGGCCATGATAAATTGCCCTTGGTGACCATAAAGGTTAGATGGGGTTATTGGGTTACGGGGATAGGGTGGAAGTGAGGGCTTAAGTGGGTCGGTGCAGACTCAATGGGCCGAATGGCCTCCTTCTGCACTGTATGTTCTATGTATACTATGTAATCGCTGTGCCCTTTCCCAAGCCAATATGCCCAGTGTTGTGGTGACACAGGCAATGCACCATCAGTGACACACGTTGCAGGCCAGGTGCCCTCATTGTTGCATGACTCACTTTGCTTCAATCAGAGGACCACATGCCATAAGCTATAACTCTACCGAGAGATTTGACAAAACAGCAGAGCGCTGCCTGCCTCACAACAGGAACATATTGAACAGCATGACGTCTTATATTCACACATTAGATGGGAAAAATATTGTCACAGAAAGGCAAGTCATTTCAAGTCGAAGCCCTCTGTTAATCATTTGAGAAGTGTTATGTCCTGTCAGCCAACCTCACTGGCACTGAAATTTAACCATTAAAGTGTGGATCTTTTTTTATGTATTAGTTGTTTCTGGAGATTAAAAAAATGGTAAATGCGACTTTTTAGTTTGTTTTACCACCCCTGCTGTGTCTTTAGCTCTCTCTCTTAATCCAACCTTTCTTTCCCTCTCTTTGTCTCACTGATTTGACATTGTGTTTACCCACTCTAACTTAAAGGTACACAGTTGCTTTCCCTGTTCACTGAGGTCCCCAGTGCTGTACCCCTCACTACAACACTTCCAGTTAATAATAATCACTTATTGTCACAAGTAGGCTTCAATGAAGTTACTGTGAAAAGCCCCTAGTCGCCACATTCCGGCGCCTGTTCGGGGAGGCCGGTACAGGAGTTGAACCCACCCTGCTGGCATTGTTCTGGATTACAAGCTAGCTGTTTAGCCCGCTGTGCTAAACCAGCCCCTCACCTTCACACCTGTTCACACCTTCAGCAACTATTACATGGCAAGCCAGACCAGTAAACTCTGGACCGGACACTAAAATATGTGAATTCTGTTGTTGATTTTAAAAATCCAGACATAACGTCAAAAAACCAGGCCAAAAATATTTTAACCGTAGGATAGTGATTTGGAAACAGCGGCTGGAATTATCCAACCCTTTACGCTGGTGCTGTTTCACGGTCCCTCCAAGGTGAGAGGAGATTTTGATACTTCATCGGCCCCACAGCGAGTTCCAGTGATTGTAACAGAGGCCTGAGGAGCAGGAGTAGGCCACTGAGCCTGTCCAGCCCGCTCCACCACTCAAGAAGATCATAGCAAGAAGTCTTACAACACCAGATTAAAGTCCAACAGGTTTGTTTCGAATCATAGCTTTCGGAGCACTGCTCCTTCCTCAGTCTCCCCCACAAGAGGAAATATCCTCCCAGTATCCACGCAATCAAGTCCCCTCAGGATCTTATGGGCGCAATTTAATGGCTGTGTTGCATTTAAGCGAGAGCGCGACGAGGCTGTTAGATCGTAGGAGAAGCTAAAATCAAAAACTGCGCTGTGTTTGCGATCTAACCGACCCAGCCCCGTTGGTAAAATCAGGATGCCGCCACAGCTTGGCGAGAAGCTAATAATTACCACTCAAGCCCAATCTCCATACAATTAACGAGAGCTACCCTCTATCTGACGGCCTCGCGTGATCTAACGGGCACCTCAGCAGGTGGTCACGCGGGCGCCAATTAGTACACCTTTTTAAAAATGTGAAGTTGGCGGAAGGGGACCCGAGGAGGTGAGTAGCCATCTTCGCTCCTGGGGAATGAGCCTGGGGGCACTGGGGTTGCAGCCCCGGTACCCGGAGGTGGAGGGGGAGCCCCCAGTGGGCCGCCATTGGTGGGGAGGTGTATGCGGAGCAAGGCGGATGTTCCCACATGTCCTTCAACTCCCTCACCTTTGCTGAAGGTGAGGACAAGACAAAGTTTAAAACAGTCCTGTTGAAGTTCGACAGCCACTGTGACATCAAAGTCAACGAGAGCTTTGACCGCTATGTGTTCCAGCAGAGGCTTCAGGGTACGGATGAACCTTTTCAGTCTGTCTTAACCCATCTCCGTATCCTCGCGCAGTCCTGCAACTAAGGCTCCGCTTCCGACTCCATGATCCGCAACCAGATTGTTTTCGGGGTCCACTCCGATCCCCTTCGCCAGCAGCTCCTTAAAGTTAAGCAGCTCACCCTCACCATCGCCATTGAAACCTGCGTACTCCACGAGCACGTTAACAACCGGTACTCCCATATCAAGGCGGCAGAGATGGTGCGGCAAGGCCCCCACGATGCGGAGCAGCTGCAGGCCGTAAAACAGCCCCAGGGCCTGAGTCTGGATGAGGGCGGCCATTCTGCGCGCTTTTCCCGGGCTCCTGCGCATGCGCGCCACGATCAAGGGGACGGCGAGGCCGAGGATTGAACTGCGAAGGTGCGCACATCGTTCGACCACACCACGCATGCACGGTGGCGCACGGAGCGTCCTGATGTTGGCGCCATGACATGCAACAACTGTGGCTTCGTCCATTTAAAGCGGCAATGTCCCACAAAATCTAGCCGCTGTCTCCAGTGTGGCAAGCTCGGCCACTACGCAGCCCTGTGCAGATCTGCTCAACTGCCCAATACACAGCGGTCACAGTCGCAGCGCAGGAACGTCCGGTCAGTACAGCAACCCGTTGCAGACTCCGACTCCGACATGGTTCCAGATCCCGACACCGAGGGCCTCACATCCCCATTCCGGGTGGGCATCACCACCAAGCATACGATGCTTTCAGCGAAGAAGGTGAAACAACTCCCAGTGATGAGCATTGATCCGGACGACGAGTGGTGTGCCACCCTTACGGTCAACGAGGCTCGCATACGCTTCAAGCTGGACACCGGCACTTCAGCAAACCTCATTTCAAAGTCTGACCTTGACACCATCCGCGTCAAGCCGCGCATTCTTCCATCGGCCTGCCAGCTTATCGACTACAATGGCAATGCCATTGCTGCCAGTGGCTCATGCCAGCTTGCGGTATCCCATCGTTCTTCAAAAGCAACCCTGCGTTTTGAAATTGTGGGAACCAACAGAGCTTCCCTGCTTGGTGCTCGGGCCTGCAAAATCCTAAATATTGTGCAGCGGGTTCACTCCATGTCGTCCGCAGAGGCAACTGCCTCGCCAGATGTCAACTTCCAAGCCCAATTAGATGACATTATAGCACAATACCACAGCGTCTTCGAAGGTCTGGGTACACTACCTTACCGATACAAGATACTGCTGCAGCCGAATGCCACACCTGTGGTTCATGCACCGCGTCGGGTGCCGGCACCCCTCAAGGACCGCCTCAAGCAGTAGCTGCAAGACCTCCAGGACCAGGGCGTCATTTCTAAGGTCACTGAACCCATGGACTGGGTTAACTCCATGGTCTGTGTCAAAAAACCGTCAGGGGAACTTCGCCTTTGTATCAACCCCAAAGATTTGAACCGTAACATCATGAGGGAACACTACCCTCGACCTAAACAAGAAGAGCTCACCAGCGAAATGGCTCACGCCAAGTTTTTCACGAAGCTGGATGCCTCCAAGGGGTTTTGGCAAATACAGCTGGACGCGTCCAGTCGAAAGTTGTGTACATTTAACACCCCGTTCGGTTGCAACTGTTACAACCGGATGCCCTTTGGCATCATCTCCGCCTCAGAGGTGTTCCTCCGCATAATGGAGCAAATGATGGAGGGCATCGAGGGGGTGCGAGTGTATGTCGATGATATTATTATCTGGTCCACAGCTCCTCAGGAGCACATCGATCGCCTCAAGCGAGTGTTCCACAGGATCCACGAGCATGGCCTCCGACTCAATAGAGCCAAATGCTCGTTCGGTCAAGCAGGAATAAATTTCCTTGGCGACCATATTTTGCAGTTCGGTGTGCAGCCAGACGCAGATAAGGTGTCGGCAATCAACGCCATGAAGACCCCGGAGGACAAGAAGGCAGTCCTCCGCTTCCTAGGGATGGTCAATTACCTTGGGACGTTTATCCCCAACCTTGCATCACACACCACAGCTCCCCGCAATCTTGTCAAAAAAACTACAGACTTCCAGTGGCTCATGAGCAAGAGTGGCGTGAGCTCAGGGCGAAACTCACCAAGGCCCCGGTACTGGCGTTTTTCGACTCCGCCAAGGAGACGAAGATCTCCACTGACGCGAGCCAGGCAGTACTCCTCCAGCGGGATGAATCCTCCTCCTGGGCCCCAGTCGCATATGCCTCGAGAGCCATGATACCTACTGAGCAACGATACGCTCAGATTGAAAAAGAATGCCTGTGCCTCCTCACAGGGATTGATTAATTCCATGATTACGTGTATGGACTCCCCAAATTCACGGTCGAGACAGACCACAGGCCATTGGTTCACATCATCCAAAAATACCTCAATGATATGACGCCACGGCTACACCGTATTCTCCTCAAACTCCGCCGCTACGATTTCGACCTGGTCTACACTCCGGGCAAAGAGCTCATTGTGGCCGACGCACTCGCTAGATCCGTCACCACGCCGTGTGAGCAGTCGGACTTCGCCTGTCAGATAGATGCTCAGGTGAAGTTTTGTGCATCCAACTTTCCGGCCACTGATGAAAGGGTCGTGCAAATTCGTCAGGAGACGGCCAGGGATATCCTTTGCTCCAGCGGGTAATGCGACATCTCACAGATGGTTGGCAAAAGGGTCAGTGCCCCCAGTTTTATAATATAAAGGACGATCTAGCGGTAGTGGACGGCATATTAATGAAGCTGGACAGGATAGTAATCCCACAGAGCATGCGAGAGCTGGTCCTCGGCCAAATCCACGAGGGTCACCTGGGGGTCGAAAAGTGTCGCCGTCGAGCCCGAGAGGCAGTATATTGGCCAGGCATCAGTCAGGATATCGCCAACATGGTCCTCAATTGCCCAACGTGTCAAAGGTTCCAGCCGGCTCAGCCCAAAGAGACTCTACAGCCGCATGAACTGGTGTCCTCCCCATGGTCCAAAGCTGGTATTGCCCTCTTTCATGCAAAGGGCCGAGACTATGTCCTCCTCGTGGATACTTTTCCAACTACCCCGAGGTGGTCGACTGACTGACCTCACATCAGCAACAGTCATCAAGGCTGCAAAGACACTTTTGCCCATCATGGCATTCCACTTACAGTGATAACTGATAATGGCCCTTGTTTCTTCAGCCAGGAGTGGACGGATTTTGCCCAGCTGTACAATTTTATGCACGTCACTTCAAGCCCCCACTACCCCCAGTCGAAAGGGAAGGCTGAAAAGGGGGTCCACATTGTTAAAAGACTGTTGTGCAAAGCTGCTGACTCGGGTTCGGATTTTCACCTGGCACTGTTAGCCTACCGGGCGACTCCTTTGTCTGCTGGCCTGTCCCCAGCACAGCTGCTAATGAACCGCACACTACGGCCGACGGTGCCGGTTATCCACATCCCAGACCTTGACAATTTTCCGGTCCTGCAGAGGATGCAACAGTCTCGGGCTCAATGAGTGTCGGCGTACGACGCCCATGCCACAGATCTCCCTGCTCTGGCTCCTGCTGACCGAGTTCGTGTTCAGCTACCTGACGGTGGCTGGTCTGCCGCGGCTGTGGTGGTCAAGCAAGTGGCCCCGAGGTCCTTCCTCGTTCGCATGCATGATGGCTCCTTTCTTCGGCGTAATAGGCGGGCACTGTGGCTACTTCCACGCCCACCACCTGAACGTGATGTCCCGCCTCGCCTGCTGGTTCCTCAGGACGCGCCGTTCCACGAGACCACCGATCTGCCAGTTCTTTTACCGACCTCTACATTGGCGGCACGTCCGCCCGTTCAAGTGCAGGCGGCCCCTGACCCACCCTTGAGGCGGTCAACCAGAACTCGTCGCCCGCCACAGAGACTGAACTTACTGACTGAATGTTGCATTACCTTGTGATCCGTTTACACATCTACACATATTGTTTCTTCCTAATTTGTTATCTGCCCTCTATCTGCACTAGACACCTTCCCATGTAAATACGTTAACATACTTTGTAGAGAGTCAGGTTCCTGTACACACACACACTCACTATTTATTGACCTACACACATTTTTTTTTTAAAGTAAAAAAAAAAGGTGGGGGGGAGATGTCATAATATACACACAGGTATATGATGGTGCACAGACAGGCAGTGAGTGACACACAGGATGACCAGTGAACACACAGAACATAGCAGCCAATCACCAGACAGGACACGACTACTATAAAGCCAGAGGGCACTAGTTTTCCCACTCTCTCGGGACCCAGCCTCTGAGACAGTCCCAGCCCGTGAGCAGCAACTAGAACATCCACCATGTGGTAGTAAGATAGTCTGGTCAGGTTAGCCTCAGGTCTCCAGTCAACTCAGCGTAGTGTCAACCCATAGTTAAAGTATGTCTGATAGTTAAGAGTTCAATAAAATCGAGTTGCATTTCTTGAAGTGTTGGAAGCCTGTCGCTCTCACTGCTGCAGTAAACGCAGTCCTCGCAGACCCGGCTTACCCAACACATCATGGTACCAGTGAGTTATGTTTGAGTTTGACGGACCTACCTTGAGACAGTCTGCCTTTGATAGTCGCAGACCCGGCATACCCAACACATCAACCACCACATGAAGATCATGCACGTGTGCGCCCGCTTCCCAGGGAATGTGCATGCCAACTAAATCCTGGGGCAGTCGGACACCCCGGCCGGGGGGGGGGGGGAGAGGCATCCAGGACCTCCAGGTCCAGGGAGCTAGGGCATGGGATTGGTGTTCAGCCTGCATTGCAGAGGAAAGCACCAGAGAAAGTGTCATATTGATCAAGGTCAACTTTTAAACATTCTAAACACATGTCTCCCCAATTGTGCCAATCCCGCAATGGTGCCGCCCTGCTCTCCCAACCCCTTCCCCTCAATGCACCCTCACCCCCTTACCCCTAAGCCCCTTCCCCCCCAGTGCCCTCTCAGTGAGCCCCGACCTGCTTAGCCTTCCATGCTCTACCGCTGTGCCTAGGTGTGCCCCCAGAATGCACATCACAGGTGGAAGCAGCCTGCTGCCTACAGCATTCCGTGGCCTTCGATGCCCCTAGTGGTTGTCCTCTGGACTGGGGCTGGAGGGCCCTGAGCCACTTGCCGGTGGCACGTGCCCGTCGTGCCACCCTATTCCAAGCACTGACTCCGGGATGCATCATTGTCAAGGGGGTGGGCCTCGGGGAGCTGGTGGCCGCCGTCGGCACTCCATAGGGTGGCTCCTGGTTTGCATCCAGCAGCCCCTCCTCCCGGTCACTGCCATAGGCCCATGGGGTTCACCTTGGGTCAGGGGGGGCAGCTGGAACGAGCCCCGGCTGCCCCTGCATCATCCAGCACTGGCGACTCCCCAATGTCTGCACCACAGTGGCATGAAGCCCATTGCGCCTCGTTAGGTGGACCAATTAATGTTTTATAGCAGTGACAGCCTCGCCGGTCTGCGCGTCGGGAATCTCGTGGCAGTTCCCGCTCCCACACTTTGAAATATTTGGGTTAAATCGCGCCCTATATGTTCCAATGAGATTAGCTCTCACCAATGCCCTGGACAGCTGCAGTAAAACCTTCCTACTTTTGTATTCCATTTCCAATGCCATAAATGCCATTTACCTTCCTAATCGCTTACTGTACATGCGTACTAACTATTTCTGATTCATGTACCAGGACGGTAGCATACTGGTTAGCACAATTGCTTCACAGCCCCTGGGTCCAAGGTTCGATTCCCAGTTTGGGTCACTGTCTGTGCGGAATCTGCATGTTCTCCCCGTGTCTGCGTGAGTTTCCTCCGGGTGCTCCGGTTTCCTCCCACAGTCCAAAGATGTGCAGGTTAGGTGGATTGGCCATGCTAAATTGCCCTTAGTGCTCAAAGTTGCCCTTAGTGTTGGGTGGGGTTACTGGATAGGTTGATGTGGGCGAATTAAGTGGGGTGCACTTTCCAAGAGCCGGTGCGGACTCGATGAGCCAAATGGCCTCCTTCTGCACTGTAAATTCTGTGATTCTATGACCCCCAGATCCTTCTGTACCTCATCATCCTGTAATCTCTTGGTGGGACAGGTAAATCCCAGTCCTAATCTCCCTGTTCTTTTTCGCCAATGTTGCCTTCAAACCTTTATGATTACCTTCAATTGGGTTTAAAACATTAGCCTAAGACCCACATTTCTCACCTTCAAATTAAATGAAAAGTTCTGTTCTGCTGTGATGGCTGTCACCTCGAGGCTCCTTTACCATGGGGTCATTGATTAATACTGTCTCATTGCTCATTACCAGGTCCAGAATAGTGCTGCTCCAAAACCATTGTCCCAAATTCAGCCGATGAACTAATTTTCCAGACGACCTTTGCCAATCTGATTCACCCAATCTAAATGTAGATTAAAGTGATCCACGATTATTGTGGTGTCTTCATTACATGTCCCATTTACCTGTTCCTGAATATTCTGTGCTACAGCGTAACTACAGTAACTACTCCCACAATTGATCTCTTCCTTATCTCTATTCAAACTGATTCTACATCTTGCTCTTTCGAGCTAAGGTCATCTCTCAACTGCTGTATCAATGTCATCCTTAATTAACAGGGTTACGAAACAAAGTCAATATCTTGTGATCTTTGCAGACTCACTCAAACACACAAAACCACGTTGTAGGCAGTCGATCAAATTCTGCTCGACATATCACACGATAATCAGTGCCTGACTTCAAATGGAGGGGTTCATTCACTAAATCCAAAGAAAAGCCTTCAAGTTACTGTTGAAAATACATTTTCAATTGAATTTTAAACATGTCGCACAACATAGAAATCTGCAAGAGCGCTTCATTAGCAGGTATTGCTAAACAACAATCGACCAGCTAACAATGAATTATTTAGTATCTGCACTTAGTCGGCTCACGGGACCATCTGATGTCCCACAAATCTGGAGATTTATCAGTGCGCCAGAATTTTGACAAGAGGTTTCTTCCTCTGATTTGCAAATGTTTTAGCTCCCAGTAAGGAGTGTTCTCCTCTTGGCTGTCAATTTGAAGCATTCAATTAACTGTCCCACAGACCTCGAGGGATGTGCTTTTCGTGTTACATTCCGTGCTGCCAAGAACATTCACTATGTCCTTCGGTCGTCAGCTTTGACTGAAGTAGAAGTGTTTAAAAGTACATCCTCAGGATCCCCATGTCACTGGCAAGGCTGGTATTCTTTGCCGACCCCCAGTTGCCCTTGAGAAGGTTGCGGTGAGCCACCATCTTGAACGGCTCCAGTCCCCGACATGTCGGTACACCCGCAATGCTGTCAGGAAGGGAATTGCAGGGCTTTGACCCAGTGGCAGCGAAGTCAGGATGGGTGCGTGACATGGAGGCGATGGCGTTCCCATGTTCCACTGTCCTTCGAGCTTGTGGAGTTTGCAAGTTTGGGAGGCACCATCGAGAGAACGCAAAAACAAGAATCTGTGTCTGGTACCCACAAATTCCGACAACCTCGGGATAATTCACCAAACTTACACCATCTTAATTCATTCAAAAGCGTTGGCGCCTGCAGATCCATGCTCAAACATAATTTTGCCTTTCTCTTGCAGTTTGAAAAGGTGGGGGTTAATGGGGGTAATGTTCAACTACTGTTTCCCTGGTTTCTCAACTGAGAAATAGACAGACTGTAAATAAAAATCAAGTGGGTCTTTGAGGCAATTCAGCATTCCTATTGGTGTCCGATTCTTGCCTGATACCTTCCTGCAAATGGGCGAGCCAGAAACAAGCGACTTAAATATGCAAATAGGGCACCACACTGGTCATAGGCCCCCAAAACCCTTGTTCAGTGACCTAAGTCGCAATCTGCGAAGGAGCTGTCAGCTCAGCACTAGCGCTCTCAAAGTTTCAAGGTTGTTAGTTCAAGTCCCACTCCACAGGCCTGAGTACAAAGTCCATGCTGAACTGTGGGAGTGCTGCACTCTAAAAAGTGCTTTCTCTCAGATAAGGCATTGAACTGGGTTTGCAATCTGCCCGCTCAGGTAGACGCGAAAGACCCCGTGGCTAGCAGCTAGTGGAGCTTATTGCACAGAAAGCCTGGAAACACAAGCACTGACACAACAGAATATGTCCAGGGGTGGCACGGTGGCACAGTTAGCACTGCTGCCTCACAGGGCCTGGGTTCGATTCCGGCTTGGGTAACTGTGTGGAGTTTGCATTTTCACCTTTTTTTGAGTGGGTTTCCTCCCACAGTCCAAAGATGTGCAGGTTAGGTGGCTTGGCCATGCTAAATTGCCCCTTAGTGTCCAAAGATGTGAAGGTGGTGTGGATTGGCCAAGACCAATGCACAGGATTACAGGGACAGGGTAGGAGAGTGGGCCTAGGTGGCAAGCTCTTTCGGAGGGTCAGTACAGGCTCGATGGGCTGAATGGCCTCCTTCTGCACTGTAGGGCTTCCATGGAAGAGAAATTCGCCCTTGGGTCCTACCTAATATTTATTCCTCTACCAGCATCAATTAAAATAAATGATCTTGTCATCAACCTATTGCTGTTTACGGGAACTTCCTGTGTGCAAATTGACTGCTGTATTTCCTGCATAACATCAGTGATTTAATGAGGCCTGAAATTCAAACTGGCCTGGGTTTTATCCTATTACCCATGAGTGGATGGAGTGAATGAGCTGATGGCAACATGAGAGTTTCATCCAATGTTACAACAACTTAATGGCAAAAGAACCAAAGAAAGTGGAGTAAGCGTAGACCATGGGCGAAATTCTCCGGTATCGGCGCGATGTCCGCCAACCGGCGCCAAAAACGGCGCAAAGCAGTTGGGCATCGCGCCGACCCAAAGGTGCGGAATCCTCCGCAACTTGGGGGGCCGAGCCCTAACGTTGAGGGGCTAGGCCCGCGCCGGACTGATTTCCGCCCTGCCAGCTGCCGGAAGTGCCCCGCCAGCTGGCGCGGAAATGACATTGCCGGGCGGCGCATGCGCTGTGGAGGGAGTCTCTTCCGCCTCTGCCATGGTGTCCTCGGGGGGGCGCGGGGCGATCTGGCCCAGGGGGGTGCCCCCACGGTGGCCTGGCCCACGATCGGGGCCCACCGATCCGCGGGCGGGCCTGTGCCGTGGAGGCACTCTTTCCCTTCCTCCTCCGTCACGGTCTCCACCATGGCAGAGGCGGAAGAGACTCCCTCCACTGCGCATGCGCGGGAATGCCGTCAGCGGCCGCTGACGCTCCCGCGCATGCGCCGCCTGGAGATGTCATTTACACGCCAGCTGGCGGGGCACCAAAGGCCTTTTCTGCCAGCTGGCGGGGCGGAAATTCGTCTGGCGCCGACCTAGCCCTTCAAGGTTGGGGCTCGGCCCCCAAAGATGCGGAGCATTCCGCACCTTTAGGGCGGCGCGATGCCCGTCTGATTTGCGTCATTTTGGGCGCCAGTTGGCGGACATCGCGCCGTTTCCGGAGAATTTCGCCCCATGTGTAGAATACTGCGAACAGTTTTGGTCCTTTATCTGAGGAAAGATATACCGGCATTGGAGGCCGTCCAGAGAAGGTTGTTCCTGGGTATGGAGGGATTTTCTTATGAGGAGAGGTTGAGTAGGTTGGACCTGTGCTCATTGGAGTTTAGAAGGATGAGAGGAGACTTTATTGAGACTGATAGGATTCTCAGGGGGTTTGACAGGGTCGATGCTGAGAAGATGTTTCCTCTTGTGGGAGCGTCTAGGACCAGAGGGCATAATCTCAGAGTAAGGGGCCACCCATTTAAGACTCAGAGATGTGGATGAAATCCTTCTCTCAGATGGTAATGAATCTGTGGAATTCTTTACCGCAGAGAGCTGTAGAGGCTGGGTTGTTAAGTGTGTTCAAGGCTGAGATAGACAGATTTTTAATCAGTCAGAGAATCAATGGTTATGGGGGTAAGGTGGGAAAGTGGAATTGAGGATTATCACATCAGACCAGTCGTGATCTCATTGAATGACAGAGCACTGAATTAGCCGATTGGCCAACCTCTGTTCCCACGTCTTATGGTCTAAAGGTATAAACCCGGTCGAGCTCCTTTATAATCTGCAATGCTTCAATGAGATCACCTCACATTCCTTTAAATTCCAGGCGAAATAGAGGTTGTAATGATATGTACATATGCAGATAACTAAAGGATTAATTAGAACATTTAACTATAACACTACCACTAGAGGGCACCACTAGATCCCACTATAAGTATCAGCTCCCTGGGTGGTCTATTTCCACCCAGGAGTGACTAGAAGCAGTAGTGTATGAGAGATAGATCGCAGCATAGTTAGCACGTGTAGTTTTGAATCAGTTAATACATTAATATTTAATTACTTGATTACCAGTGATAGTTCTGTCGAGTGTCAATGTCAATTATAATTAATTATTACTTAATAAATTAGTTTGCTTTAAGTTGAAGACTCGTGGTTTCTTCAGGATCACACCATCAGACCCTTCTGGATATACAGCAACTAGTAACAAAATATATTCCTAAACCAGTAATATAACAGAGGTAACTTGGCCGTTAATCATTTGTATGGTGCCTGTGACCAAGTACATATCTCCCAAAGGGCTTCACAAGAATGTTGTCAGATATCATTTGCCACCGAGCCACAGTGGGTTATGTGGAAGGGGCAGTTTTTAAGAAGCCTCTGAAAGGGTGAGAGACAGGGAGGTTTCGGGAGGGAATTCCAGAGCTTAGACCTTAAGCAATTGAAGGCACGACCACCAATGATGGAGAAAAGGAAACTGAGGATGTGCCAGATGCCGGGATTGGAGCAATGCAGAGATCTGGAACCCAGAGGGCTGTAGGAGCTGACAGATTTAGAGAAGGACAATTCCATGGAGGGATGAGCATTTTAAATTTGATGGATTGATGGACAGGGACTCCATGTAGATTGGCGAGGTTGGAGAAGAGGGGCTGGGCATTAACTGTGTTGTGGAGGATATGGCATCAAATGCTGAGCACTCAGGTTGCAAACAGTCCAGTTCCACCTGAGACATTGGCTGGAGAGGTGACAGTAATGCTGACCAGGGCATCGAGTTTGCGACAAGGGTCTGAAGATGACTTCCATCCGCTCAATGTTTACCTGCAGGAATATACAGCCTATTCCCATTCTAGCGACTGAGCTGGACCATGTTATAAAGGAAATAGCTGCTAGACTAGGTCTGCGGCAGGTGACGATGGAACAAACAAGAGGAAAAAAACGACTTAACCTCATCCTTACCAATCTCCCTGTCTAAGGTGCATCTGTCTATCACGATATTGCCAGGAGTGACCACCGCACAGTCCTTGTGGAGCTGAAGTCCCACCTTCACATTGAGGATACTGTCCATCGTATTGTGTGGCACTCCCATCATGCTGAATGGAATGGATTTCAAACAGATCTAGCAGCTCAAGACTGGGCAACCATGAGGCGCTGTGCACCATCAGCAGCAGCAAACTTCTACTCAGCCACAATCTGTAATCTCACGGCCCAGCATATCCCCCACCCTACCATTATCACTGGTTCAATGAGGAGTGCAAGAGAACATGCCAGGACCAGCACCAGGCATATCGAAAAAGGCGTCAAACTGGGGAAGATACAACACAGGACTACTTGCGTGCCAAACAACATCAGCAGCAAGTAATAGAGCTCAGTGATCTTACAAACAACTAATGAATCAGATCTAAGCTCTGTAGTCCTGCCACATCCAGCTGTGAATGGTGTTGGACAATTAAACAACTCACTGAAGGAGGAGGCTCCACAAGTATCCCCATCGTCAATGGTTGGGGAACTCAGGACATCAGGACAAAAGATAAGGCTGAAGCATTTGTAGCAATCCTCAGCCAGAAGTGCCGAGTGGATGATCCATCTCGGGCTCCTCCAGAGGCCCCCAGCACAAATTTCACACTTCAGCCAATTCGATTAACTCCACAGGCTATCAAGAAATGGCTGAAGGCACTGGATATTGCAAAGGCTATGAGCCCTGACAATATTACTGAAGACTTGTGTGCCAGAACCAGCTACTGCTTCAGCCAAGTTGTTCCAGAACAGCTACAACACTGGCATTCACCCAGCAATGTGGAAAATTGCCCAGATGTGCCCTGTACACAGAAATCAGGACAAGTCCAACCCAGCCAATTACTGCCCCATTAGCCTACTGTCAATCATCAGTCAAGCGATGAATGGGGTCGTCAATAGTGCCGTAAACCAGCATGTACTCATCAATAACCTGCTCATTGATGCTTAGTTGGGTTCTGCCAGACCACTTAGTGCTTGACTCCATCACAGCCTTGCTCCAAACATAGGCAAAAGAGCTGAATGCCAGAGGTGAAGTGAGAGTGTTACAGGATGATCAGCCACGATCATAATGAATGGTCGAGCAGGCTCCAAGGGTCGAATGGCCTCCGCCTGCTCCTATCTTATATGTTTCTATGTCTGCCCTTGGCATCAAGGCAGCAGTTGACTGAATATGGCATCGAGGAGCCTTAGCAAAAGTGGAGTCAATGGGAATCAAGAGTAAACTCTCCCATTCGGTGGAGTCAGACCTGGCACAAAGGAAGATGGGCGCAGTTGCTGGAAGTCAATCATGGGGCAGAAAGTCAATTATTTCAGTCCCTGGGTAGTGTTCTCAGCCCAACCATCTTCAGCTGTGTTACCAACATCCTTTCCTCCATCATAAGGTCTGAAGTGGGGATGCCTGCTGATAATTGCACAATGTTCAGCACGATTCAAGACTCCTCAGATAATGAAGCAATCCATGTCCATGTACAGCAAGACCTGGACAATATTCAGGCTTAGGCTGGGAAGTGGGAAGTAACATTTGCACCACTCAAATGCCAGGTAATGACCATTTCCAACAGGAGAGAACCTAACAACCACCCCTTGATATTCAATGGCATTATCATTGCTAAATTCTCCACTGTCAACATCCTGGGGGTTACCATTGACCAGAAACTATCCTGAACAAGCCACATTGAGCGGCACAGTGACACTGCTGCCTCACAGCGCCAGGGACCTGAATTCAATTTTGGCCTTAGGTGACTGTGTGGAGTCTGCACGTTCTCCCCGTGTCTGCATGAGTTTCCTCCGGGGGCTCCGGTTTCCTCCCGCAGTCCAAAGATGTGCAGGTTGGGTCATTGGCCGTGCTAAGTTGCCCCTTAGTGTTCAAAGGTTAGGTGGGGTTATGGGGATATGGCGAGGGAGTGGGACGAGGTGGGGTGCTCTTTCTGCGGGTCGGTGCAGACTTGATAGGCCAAATGGCCTCCTTCTGCACTGTAGGGATCCTATGATTCCATTTAAATATCGTGGCTACGAAAGCAAATTAGAGGCTGGGAATTATGCAGAATAACGTACAAGTCAGGAGAGTGATGGGATATTCTCCACTTGCCTGGATGAGTGCAGCTCTAACAACAATAAAAACACTCAAAACACCCAGTACTAAGCAGGCTGGCACCTCATCTATCACTTTAAACATTCAGTCCCTCCATAGACAAATATACAGTGGCAGCCGTGTGTACCATCTACAAGATGCACTGCAGTAACTCACCAAGGTTCCTTAGACAGCACCTTCCAAACCTACGACCACTACCATCTAGAAGGACAAGAGCAGCAGGTACCCGGGAACCCCACCACCTGGAGGTTCCCCTCCAAGTCACTCACCACCCTGACTTGGAGATACATCGCCGCTCCTTCACTGTCACTGGGGCAAACTCCTAGAACACCCTCCCTAACAGCACAGTGGGTGTACCTACACCACATGACTGCAGCGGTTCAAGAAGGCAACCCACCACCACCTTCACAAATGCAATTTGAGATGGACAATAAACGACGACCTCGCCAGTGATGCCCACATCCCGTGACAGATTACAACAAAGAGAATAGGGGCGATGTATCGGCTGTATCCCGGCAGAATCGGGGCGGGACGCGGCTGGTAGATCCTGGAAGATTCCCAATGGTCATTGGGAGATTCCCAACGGTCAGCGAGATCTAACCAGATCAATCGGCCTCTCCAAGGAAGCTCCAGCGGAGCGTCAATTAATACTGGTCACCACAAATGGGGAGTAGGCGTACCGGCACTTGGGGAGGTCTGCCAGGCAATCGGAGGCCTTGGGCGGTCGGCCTCCGGCCAGACTGGCACCCTGGCACTGTCGGGCTGGCAGGAGCACTGCCAGGGTGCCAGGCTGGCATTTTGCCCACACCAGGGCTCGAGCCCTGATGCGCCCTAACCACTATCACAAAACCCTCATCCCGAAGGCCACCACTGCAGATGCCACCCGTGCAGTGTTGGCCTGCGTGGCATGCATGGTGGGCACCAGCTCCTGCTGCTGCAGGCGGTTGGACTCCTCCACATGTGCCTGCAGGTGCTGGATGCTCGCCGACAACCCCTCATGCAGTCCCCTGCTCTCCAACTGCATCTCCACAATCGATGGGACTGTCCGGTCCAGAAGCCCGAAACCCGTTTGGGCGGCAGCGAGTCCCTGGGGTCAGCCCGTCCTCTGACCATCCGCACCCTCAGGAGTTCCTACCTCTACCTGCTGTACCAGAGCATGTGTGTGGTGCACATCAGATAGTGTCCCAGGAGCCTCTTCACTAAAGTGCCCAACCGAGGTGAGCGTAACGGGGATGGTGGAGCGTGTTGGAGACAGCTGTGACGGGAAATCCGTGTCATCCCCGGATTCTAGCTCGTGGTATCCTGGGTCTCGGGTCCCTGGCTCGTATCCGTGTCGGTTGCGTCGACGCTGGTCGGCACCTGGGGCTCTGGCTTGGGTGTTGGGGACTCCAGGTGGACCCGGCCCATCACAGGCAGGTGCTGCAAGACACAAGGCAAGACTCATGAGTAGACCAACACAATGCTGTCTACTCACCCTGGCCGCCCTGAATGTTTTGTTATGTTTTCTTTGTAACATAAGCGGCTTCCTTGTGTTGCATTTGTCAAAGGAAGGTCGAGACGTGTAGATAACTTCAACACATTTATTTACACTATGTATACTTTTATAACTTGAGTTCGACACCACTGCTGTTATAGCTACCTAAACTGACTAACCAGCTGCTGTCTTCCACGTGGTGGGTGTAATATTGAATCAACCCTGTGCCTCTCCTCACTGACTGTCTCCACTGGCCAAAGGGGGAGATCATGTGTGTGGTGTCCTTTATATATGGGTTGGTGTAATGCCCCCCTGTGGTCGTGTCACCTCCTTGTGTATCGTGAATGTCCATTGGTAGCCTCCTATCTAACTTATCTATTGGTTGAGTGCGTGTGTGTGATGTTTCTGGTGCTCCCTCTAGTGTCTGGCTAGCTTAAATGTATTTACAGTGATGCACATCACCACACTGAGGAGGCTGTGCAGTTTTCAGGCCAGTCTGGATGGTGTTGCTAATGGCGCTGACCGCCTCTGCCACCCATGCCCAGGCACGGCGAAGGGCGGTGCTGGCAGCTTCCTTCCCGGGCCAGCTACAGAGTCGCCCGTCTCTCCTCCACGGGGTCCAGCAGCGTCTCAAGCTCAGCGTCCGTAAAACGGGGTGCTGTTCTCCTCGCTGCCATCCTGTTGGCTGGGATGGAGTGTGTGTGGGGAGTGTAATGTGTATGCGCGGCTGCAGCTTGTCAGCCTCCCGAGTGTCAATCGCGACTCCGGCGAATCCGGCACCGTTTCTCATTGGAATCGATTGTGTTCCATGTAGCGCCGGTTGGCTAGCCCCTCCACAGTCACTGAATTGGTCCAGACTCGGCACCAGTTTTGCTGTCGTAGAATCCCACGAATCCTGCCCCGGCGTCAACACTTAGTCTCAGGAACGGGGAATTCCGCCGGTACTGATTGCCTGACATCTCTCATTTATTCAGGGGAGCAAAGGGTTAAACGGGTACAAGAAATGTTGGCGAAAGATGGAGAGCAACATGAGAGAAAAATAATTGGAAGCAATTTGTATGCATCCTGCTTAATTAAGGAGACAAATTAAAGCTCAGGTTGCTTTGCTTAAGGATATAACCAAATAATTTTTGCAGATGAAGGTGCCATGATTGTTTGTCTGTTGGACTCCTGGATTTAATGAGGCTGAGTTTGATGGTTCTGTGTGCCACTGGCAGGGCCAAATGAGCTTTTAATGATTTCTGGAACCCAATATTCACGCACCACTCTCAACAATGTCAGTCCACAATACTTTGTTTTGCAAAATATCGGATTTTAATCTGTCCTTGCCGGTGTATGAATACTTAAACATTATTGGTGAGCTATTGCAGTACCTTCTCAAAGCACGTGGCCACATTGGCAGCACACTGCGACAGCATTTAGCACTGCTGCCTCACAACTCCAGGGCCCCGGCTTCAATTTCAGCCTTGGGTGACTGTCTGCGCGGAGTCTGCACGTTCTCCCTGTGTCTGCGTGGGTTTCCTCCGGGTGCTCCGGTTTCCTCCCACAAGTCCCAAAAGGTGTGCAGGTTAGGGGGATTGACCATGCTAAATTGTCCCTTAGTGTCCAAAAGGTTAGGTGGGGGTACGGGGATAGGGTGGAGGTGTTGGGCTTAAGAAGGGTGTTCTTTCCAAGGGCCGGTGCAGACTCGATGGGTCGAATGATCTGATCGGCACTGCAGGGATTCTATGATTCTATAGTCAGGCATCCGTTTTGCATTTATCTGTTTCCCTCAAACAAGCAATCATCTATTTTATGTAGTGTTAATTAAGGGTAGACATTGGGCAGGCATAAGGACAACAAATTATATTTACAGAGTGCCTTTAACAAAATATATATATATATAGCTTTTAACATAATAAAACATCCCAAGGCACTTCACAGGAACATTATGGGACAAAGTATGACACCTATGTCAGGAGTTACTCGATCAGGTTACAAATGCTTGGTCAAATAGGTAGGTTTGAAGGAGTGTCTCAAAGGAAGAAAGTGAGGCAGAGAGACAGAGAGGTTCAGGGAGGGAGTTTATGGAGGAATGCCATAAATTAAGGCCAAAACAACAGAAGGCATGGCCACCATTGGGGGCACACAGGCATCTCGGACAATTACGGGGCTGGAAGAGGTCCCAGGGCCAGGGAGAGACAAGACCACGGGGTGATTTGAAAACAAAGGAGAGAGTTCTCAAATCAAGTCGTTGCTTGATTGGGAACCAGTGTAGGTCCGGGGTGACGGGGGAGCCGGTCTTCCTTGTGAGTTCAGACACGGAGCAGCAAATCTTTGGGTGACCTCATGTTCATGGAGGATAGAATGTAGGCGACTAGTCAGGTGTGTCGGAGTAGAGGTACAGGAGGAATGAATGAGGGTCTCAGTAGCAGATGGGCTGAGACAGGGCAAATTCAGATGATGTTCCAGAGGTGCAAATTGGTGGTCTTAGTAATGACACAGATATGGGCCGGGATTCTCCGACCCCATACCGGGTCGGAGGACCCCGGGGGGCGCGGGAATCACGGCACGCCGCCCCGACGCCGGCTCGCCGATTCTCCGGTGCCGATTTTCAGGCGCCCGCAGAATCGCCGCCGCGCCGGTCGGGGGCTGTTGAAATCGCGCCCCCCCCCCCCCCTCCCCCGGCGATTCTTCGGGCCTCGATGGGCCGAGTGCCCGCCGAGTTCAGCCGAGTCCCGCCGGTGTGGATTATGTATGGTCCCGCACAGCATGACCACGGAGTTCTGTCTGCGAGGGCCATCGTGGTGGGTGGGGGGGGGGGGGGGGGGGGGCGGGGGGGGGGGGGGCAGGGGGGGGGGTCCCGACCCCGGGAAGGGCCTCCATGGTGGCCTGGCCCATGATCGGGGCCTACCAATCAGCAAGCGGGCTGGTTCCGTGAGGGGCCTATGTTCCTCCGCACCGGGCCCCTGTAGGGCTCTGCTATATTGCCCGGGGGCCGGCGCGGAGACGGGAATCCATGCGCATCCACCATCTCGCGCCGGCCGTGGCGCGCATGCGCAAACTAGCGCCGGCCGTGGTGTGCCAGCTTTCGGGATCTGGAGGTATGGAGACCACTCTGGCACCATACTAGCCCCTAGGAAGGGGTGGATAGCTGCCAGTTGAAGCCCGTTGATGCCGGAGTGGCTCACCCCGCTTTTCATGCCGGCGTCAGAACCTGGCCGCAGGATTGGAGAATCCCGGCCTGAAGTCGGAAGACATTGTGGGCAGGATTCTGCGGCAAATGGCGGGGCGGGCAACTCTGGCGGGACGGAGTGGCGTGAACCACTCCGGCGCCGGGCCGCCCCAAAGGTGCGGAATCCTCTGCACCTTCAGGAACTAGGCCGGCGCCGGAGTGCTTTGCGCCGTGCCGGCCGGTGGGGAAGGGGCTTAGAGCCACGCCAACCGATGCCAAAGGGCCTCCGCCGGCCAGCGTGAGTTGGCGCATGCGCGGGAGCGCCAGCCCGTGCTGGCGTCATCCCAGCGCATGCGTAGGGGGGGAATCATCTCCGCGTCGGCCATCGCGGAGGACCACAGCAGCCGACGGGGAGGAATAGAGTGCCCCACGGCACAGGCCTGCCCGCCGATCGGTGGGCCCCGATCGCTGGCCAGGCCACCATGGGGGCACCTCCCAGGGCCAGATCCCCCCGCGCCCCCGAGGATCCCGGAGGCCGCCGGCGCAGCCAGATCCCACCGGGAAGTACCTACTCTAATTTACGCCGGCGGGACCACTCGGCACATCACAGGCCGGAGAATCGCTGGGGGTGCAGCTGCCAGCGGCCACCGACCGGCGCAGCGCGCGATTCCCGCCCCGGCAAAATCCCCAGCGCCGGAGAATTCGGCAGCAGGCGGGGTCGGGACTCACGCCGCCCCCCGCCGATTCTCCGACCTGGTGGGGGGGTTGGAGAATCCCGCCCTGTAAACCTCTTCAAAATATCAGCTTTTGGATTTTTGTGTTCAATCTCTTCAATGCCTGATATTGGTCCTCCTTTTGCACATAAGTGTAGGTGCGTGCCATTAATTTGAGGGCAAAAACATGTCCAAGTATCATTGCTTTGGAAATGAAACCAAAGTGAAGGAAGCAACAATTGACAGGGAGATTAAGCTTGCCTTAGTCACCGCACAGCCCAGACTCAAATGGCTGCGCCAAATCAACCATCCATCTGTTTCAAAGGCAACAGGTGTCTGTGCCAGCAAGCCTTGGCAAAGAACGCAGAGAAATCCAACTTTCCCTCTCCTCGCTACATCGCCACTTACCTCGATCTTGGCCCTCATTTTCACTTCCCTCGGCTATTTTTAAGGCCTGATTATTTGAGCTCCAGATAACAGCGAAAATGCTACGCTGAAGTCATTAAATTAATTAGCGGGCATGGCTAATTATATTGACTGGGTAGTTCCTGTCATATTATGCTTATGCAAATCCAATTTCATTTGAATAATTTCCTCATTTTAAACTCGTATGTTTTCATTCTTTCAAAGAAAGAACAAATATTCTTCAGAAACAGACCATCTCAATCTAATTTCTCCGTTGTGAGAAACACTGATTAGTAACAGCATTGAATGGAGACAAATGGTTCTACTCAGTTTGTTCTGTGCTTTACACAAGTTAGGCTGCCCTTTTTTATTTTGCTGAAGGATCTTTTGATAAGCCAGATAGAAGAAACTGTTAATCCATTTGGAATAGATTGAACACAGGTCCCAGTGATGAAAGAATCATACACCATTCAACTTCCAGTTAGATCATTTCTATCCCAATCTTTCCTTTTTTTTTCTTCTTTTTTTTTTCTTTTTTCTTCTGCCGGGGACACCGATCGGGGTAGCCGTTAGCACACACACAGGGGAGGCAGAGATCGACGGGGAACGTCGCCTGTGGCTCAGACAAGTCTCATCCCAATCTTTCCTATCAACTCATTTCAACGTAGCTCGTATTTCTTCCCTGTGCCTTCCATCGGTTTTTCCCTTTGAATGCCTCTTCACATTCCTCCTTGATCTAAAATTTCCTCAGGGAATCCCTTCACGGGCAGCGGATCATCCGATCTGTCCATTCCCCTCTGGAGATATGAACAGAGATTGCAACAGCCACCAAGAGGAATTCAAGGGCAACCTGTCTACTTGTCCCCAAATCAATCATTCTTCCAAATGCCCCACTCCCAATCTCGCCATATAGCTCTCATGCACAACCTTTAACAATCACCCTATTTTCCCATCTTTTGACCCCAGATATACCGCAAAACATCAGCTATCACTCTGCTGGCAGGTCGGGAGAAGATCCTGGGAGCACTCATTATAGAATGGCGGGGGGCAGAGGCTGGAGTCTAGGATCAGTGTGGAGAGAAACATGGGCAGGATTCTCCGCCCCGCCACACCTGTTTTCGGGTGCGCCCCCCCCCCCCCCCCCCCCCTCCCCCCGCCGGCAGCGGGATTCTCCGTCCCGGCAGCCAGCCAATGGGGTTTCCCATTGTGGGCACTCTTACGCCGTCGGGAAATCCACGGGCGTGAGTGCGCTGCCTGCGAAACGGAGGATCACGGCAACGGAGAATCCAGCCCCATATCTTTGACAATAAAAGAGGGGGGGAAGTCTTGCATTTCTGTAGCGCCTTCACCAGCCTGAGGATATCCCGAAGCGCTTTACAACCAATGTGGTGCTTTTAGCAAAGTTACACTGTAGGAAATGCAGCAGAAAATTTGCACACAGTCGGTTTCCACAGACAACAAGGTGATGATGGACAGATAATCGGCATTGCTGAACCCGATTGAGGGATAAATATTAGTCAGGGCAGAGACTGGGGAGAACTCATGTGTCATGGGATCATTTACACCCACCTGAGGGGGCAGACAGGGCATCAGCTTAATGTCCCATTCAAGACACGACACTGCCCCAGCATTACACTGGAGAAGTCGGCCTGGACTGTGTGCTCTCGTCCTGTGCAGTGACGGTCAAATTAAGATGATTGGTTGACTGACGGAAGTTAATGGGGCCTATGTTTGGTGGATCGCATTTTGTTTGGAAAATACAATGCCATGCACTCGAGTTTAGAAAACTTCAAGCTTGTTTACGCCACGCTGACACGGGGAGGACGTGCAGACTCCGCACAGACAGTGACCCAAGCCGAGAATCAAACCCAGGTCCCTGGCGCTGTGAAGTGACAGTGCTAACCACTGTGCTACCGTGCCGCTTGGATAGAAAGGAACATGTAAATTTTGCCTGAGCCGGAGTCAGCGAGCGTAACCGATCGCCGGGGGCCGGGGGGGGGGGGGGGGGGGGGGGGTGGGGAGCAGCCCCAGTGTCCCCTTCTGCCCATGAGTGCCAGGTGAGCGCGGTTTCATGCTGGCCAGCCAGTGAAGGGGCGGAAGCTTGGCGGGCACTGGTGGCCTGTGGGGAGAATAAGAAGGGGCCCGGCAGCTGGATGAAGGCTGCTCGAGGTTGGGAGGAAGGACCGCGGAGATGGCCAAGATACCATTGAAATGTGAACATCATGATGCATCTGCACCCGGTGGACAAGGCAAGTGGGCTTTCAATTTTGCTGGGCGTCCAGTCCCATGCTTCACAGATGACAGTGCTGAGTAGGAAAGGTGGCTAACATTTTGCCATGAGGCATGATGGTAAGAGAGCCCAAAAGATTTGTCTGTGTGAAAAACTGCCTCTCTGTAACATCAATTTCATGGGGACGGACAGAACGACGACCTGCAACTGGATATTTTGCTGCAACACTTTGTTTTGGAACAGCGGGAACAAGGCACTCTCAAGGATGAATGATGCCTGTACAGTACAGGATTGTTCAACTTAAACCTTATAAAAATATAAAAAGCAGCAGCTTTAAGATTTCAAATACGACAACCCTGAGATCAATATTGACAAGACAGGATCGCAAGTATGGAAGCTCACAGCACACACTCTCCAGAGTGAGCCTGGCCAAGTTCTCTCTAGCGAGTAGTATTTATGTTCAAGTTGTGAATCTTGAAACTTTGGTAACATTTTAAATGAGCGCATAACGAGTCTTAAGTGAGATAAATAAAGTTATCAATATAAAAGTAAATCAAACTTGCAGTGAGTATTCAATTTGCCTGTTTTGTCAGTTGCAGCCAGCAGAGGGCAGCAACAACAGCCTGCCTCCACTCTCTTCGTCCCCTCTCTTCCGCCTCAGAGGATGTGCCCCCTGCTGAGTAAACAATACCCATCTGCTGAACAGCCCATGAGGCTGACCCGTATACATTGTAGGTACCAATGGGTTAAGATGCTCAGAAATATCTTACAAAACAGAAGAATCCTGAGAACACGTTAAACTCTGCAAAAAAAGCTCGCATGAAAGCACAGGTCTGTAACCTGCACCAAGCTCCCACTAACTCCTACCTACTTACCCTGCCTGTGCTCCTGCCTCCTTTCAGCCTGCTCTTGGTGACAATTCGGCCAAAGTGGGTTGGGCACCATCCCAGGCAGCCAGTTCCCGCTCGTGCCCGCTGTCCCAGATATTGCACAACAATGTCGGGACGTGCGTCCGGAGTCTTCTGGTGAGATTTTGCGGATTTCCGCGTCGGGCACCCGTCCACCCTAAGGCATAAATTTCTACCTTGTGTGTTTGCCTCTGCCTGATGTGGGCATGGGGTGGGGAAGTGGGTGAACGGTGTGCACAGGTGTATTGCTAACTGGATGAGGTAGAGCAATAAAGGGTATTTATTTACCCTTCTTTGTATGTGTACAGATAGCAAAAGAAATGACTATTTGCCTATAGGCCCACTACTCCAGATATTTTGCAGCTATTTGTGTTGACACGTCAGCTGAGAGGCTGCTACATTGTCAGAGGTGCAGGCTTTCCAATGAGACTTCAACCTGAGTCCCTGCATGGATGAATGTAAAAGGCACAAATCAAAGAAATGCAGGGTCGTTCTCTGGGTCGATAGTCATGCCTCAACCAATATCACCAAATTCCTGACCTAAATTCCGGAGTAAGCGCTGCCTCGGAAAGCTGCCGGTGAATCAGAGTGGTCAGCAGTTCTCCAGTCCCTCCTGGCACAGGACTGCAGTGACTGCAAGGGGCACCGCAGGGAACCGCCTGGCACCCAAGGAGAAGGTGAGTGGCAGGACACCCAGGATGGGGAGAGTAGGGAATGCCTAGGGGTTGGGGGGGGGGTTCACCAGGGGGCAAGGGGGTCTTGGAGGATGGGCCGGGAGGAGAGGGATGTGTGGAGATCACTGGGGTGTTCTTTGTATTGCTAAATTCAGGATGGTTGGTGTAGTGTTCACAAAGACCACAGAATAGCTTTAACTTAAACAAAGCTGTAGGCCGGGATTCTCCGATTCTACGCCGGGTCGGAGAATCCCGGGGGCAGGCGGGAATCCCGCCCCGACGCCGGCTGCCCTATTCTCCGGTGCCATTTTTCAGGGGCCGGCGGGATTCCCGCCACGCCGGTCGGGGGCCGTTGACAGCGGCCCTCCCCCCCGGCATTTCTCCGGGCCTCGATGGGCTGAGTGGGCTATAAGGTTTTGCCCAGTCCCACCGGCGTGAATTACTCACCTCACACACAGCGGGACACCTGGCAGGTAAGGGACGCTGGGGCGGTCCTGGAGCGGGGGGGGGGGGGGGTCCAACCCCGGCGGGGGCCCCCCACGGTGGTCTGGCTCGGGACCGGGGCCTACCAATCTGCGGGTGGGCAGGTTTCGCGGGGGGCCTTCTTTCCTCCGCGCCGGGCCCCTGTAGGGCTCCGCCATATTGCCCGGGGCCAGCGCAGAGGAGGGAACCCACGCGCATGTGCGGAAATACGCCAGCCAGTCCGCGCATGCGTGAGATCATGCCGCCCGTTCTGCGCATGCGCGAACTCACGGCAGCCCTTCGGCGCCGGCTAGAGCGGCGCCAACCACTCCGGCGTCAACCTAGCCCCCGAGAAATTGGATAATTTCTCACTTTCGGAGGCTGTTGACACCGGAGTGGTTGGCACCGGTTTTCCCGCCGGCATGGGGGCAGAGCCCCATTTTCAGAAAATCCCGCACATGATTTTATTAACACAACTAATTTGACACGTACTCCTAAAATAATGCTCAGTTGATCGCTAACATATAAACTACACTCATCTACAACTAATCTTAATACTGGTATTAATTATGATCTGCTCTTTACTTTTAATACGACCTCTGAATCTCTCTGACTAACTCCTCATTTCTTCTCTCCACAAGGCTTAGCATCCATGGCTTATATACTTGTAGCTGTGGCTCCCTCTAGTGGCTACTCTAGACATTTCATTAATCCTTGCAGTTCTTACAATTATGATAAAGCACAGCCACTAGGCCTCTAGGGGAAGCAGTCAGAAGGGGATTTCTAATGGAGGTGTCCCTTTCCCCCCGAACCTGACCAAGATCCAACTACCTTTATTTTCACTTTTACATCCCAGAACTGTCATCCGCCTGCCAGCCTAAAAATTGATGCCCGGCAGGGAGAGAGCCTCAATAAAGGTGCTTAACTGGGGCAAGGGTGGTCATCCTGAGGAAGGCCTTACACTCACCAGCGTAGAATCACAACCAGGGTGAGATCCTGGAGGGAATCCTTTCCGTGCAATTTAACGCTACCTTCCTGCCTCAGAACCCACCCAGTGGGCCGGGGAATCATGAAATCCTGGCCTACCTGTGCATTAGCACTGAGATGTTTGTGGGAGTACACTAGGCACAAATAAGTTGCCCCAAATCCTGTACTAAAAGAGTGACTACAATTTAAAAAGCACGTCGTTAGCTGTAAAACACTTTGGGATGACCTGAGGTCATATAAGATGCTATATAAATGCAAATTCCTTCTTTCTTTCATTTCCTTTACTGTTAACATTAGTTTCCTGGAACTAAAATTAAAACAATTCAAAATAAAAATGAACGTATTTATAACACCCTCTTCTGTTTGCTATTTTTCGGTTTGCTATTTTGTGCTTCGGGGCATCTACCTTCGAACATGGTACTAAACGGACGGCTATTTAGCAAGGTCCGGGCACAGTGAGACTGACACAGGACCCGAGGGAGAGCAGCCCCTCAACAGCGGCAATAAGAACCGCCATGTGAAGCCAATCATCGGCAGTGCTCCAGGGAATACGTTTAATTGTGAGGAGTGACTGATAGTTTTGGCCTGACGATGTAAGTGAACTGCCCAGGATACTGCTCCGGAGAACAAAATAACATTGTGTTGTTTGTGTCAGAAGGTGAGATGACAGCCCTGCAATCTCTGACACCCACAGTTTCCCAGCTGGATAGACATGGAGCTGAATGCGAGAGTCAGTGACCTTTCCGACTGCTCATTCTAAATGGGCTGTCGTTTGTTTGCAGCCTCACAGCTTCCATCCTGCAGGAATATATCAGTTTTAAAGCAGAAACCCTCATTCTGACTTTCCCTTTAAACTCACTTCATTTGATTGCTATCAAAAAAAACGACGTTTAAAAAAATATTTTATTAAGGCATTTATATAATCAGCAAGTGCACAAATAAGAGCAAGGGCAAACAGGCCCATCATAAAAAATAACTGAACAACACCCAAATCCCCCTGCCCTTCCCCTCGTCCCATCCTGCCTTCCCCATTTTAACCCCCTTATCCAGTTTCCCACCACCACCCCCAGCTCCTCCTCCCATTTCCGTTTGACTTCTCCTATCGGGGGTCCCCCACCCCCCAGTCCATTAGCTCCTTATAAATCTCAGGCACCTTACCCTCATCCCCTCCCTCTCACGATATCCTGCAACCCTAAAGGGTGGTAGCCCAGGAAAGGACGGCGCCTGCTTCCTCATCAAGTCCCGGACTGGGCAGCTCATATTCCTCCTCCAGGTCCTCTAAACTTGCAAAGCTGCGCCCCCCCCCCCCCCCCCCCCACTACAAACAGGTCCCCGAACCGCTCGATCCCAGCCTGTCGCCACCCCCGAAATCTCAGGCCCAGCGCCAGCCCCCCACCCTGGTGCAAACCTGTGATTGTAACAGATCGGTGCCGATGCAGAGGCACCTTCCAACCTCGGGTGCTGCGGCCACTGCCCCCCTACCCTCAAGGCCGACACCACCGCTGGGCCTCAAAGAACATAAGTTGAAGCAATTCAACTCGTCTGCATCAAGTAGAAAGGCTTTTAAAACTAAGGCGAAGATTTAATTGAGATGTTCAGCATTCAGAGGGGTTTGATTGACTGAATGGGGAGGTTTCATTGGCAAGAGGGTTAGTCTAAGCAGAGGCCTTTCAGGCAAAGGAGCCAAAGAGAGATTAGTAACATTTTGGTTGAACACAGAGGGCGGGATTCTCCGATCCCGACCGTGATGGGTACCGCGGCGAGCGAGAATGGAAAGTTTCGCGTCCCGGCCAAAACTCCACTCACTTTCAGCGGCACTCAAAAATCCCAGACAGAAAAGTTCAGCTACGAAGTTGTGATGATTTGGGATGTGCTACATTACCCTTGGTGGTAATATGTCGTTGTTCTTTGTCTTTTGTTCCTGAATGGTCCGTTGAGTTGATGACAAAGAATCCACCAATCATTAGATTGAAATAAAACAAATTTATTGTATAACGATTAATTAAATGAAGTTCGCACACGCTACTGAGCTACAGTTAATAATAAAGTAATATTGAATCTGCCTAGCAGTAATCAATAATCTAATAGTCACTAATAATATCCTTATGTTAACGCTCTCTAATCTAATACTCTCCTAGTGCTGTTCTCAGGTTTTCTCCTTCAGTAACACTACCCAGCATTCCCTGAGGTCTGATTTATATACAGAGACGTGGTGGTGCCCTCTAGTGTTTGAATTACACAAAGATGTGATAATTAACCCTTCACTAGCTTGCCTATATACATTTCATTACAGGGATGCACTGCCTGAAAGGATGATTGAGAGCAAGTTTAGAAATCTCTTGCAAAGGGAGAATTGGGGAAATGGGTTGAAGGGGAAATGTTGGTCTGGCTACAGAGGAGGAAAGAGCAGGAGGGTGGGTACAGTGCCCGCTTTTCCAAAGAGTAGGATGGACTGAATGGCCCCACTCTGTGCTGTATGATGCTGTGAATTACAATTAAACTGGTGCTGCAAAAGAAAGGAATGCCTCAATGAAGCACGCTCTCCCCTTTAAGTAGCCTGGGGTCTCGAGGAACTTCAGATGACTTGATTGCAAAGAGTAATCAGTGATTAAGCGAGCGCCTTGTTGCCGCAGGCAGCCGCGTACTTAATGTGGACAGGTGTGCTGCATCAATGTCATACCCACAGGTTAATTCTGACAGGATTGGAACACGGCAGCTTTTCCCCATCGCACACTGTTTGGGAATGATAATGCAGCTTGTAAATCCTGTTCCGCTGTATGGTCGCTTGAAGCATGCTGTAAAGAGGAGTGGGGGAGGTGGGGGAGGGGAGGGGGGGGGAGATTAATCCAGCTCTAAGTCACAAAGGGAAACCGCTGCTCCTGAACAGCATGTTAAAGTCAGAAGGTTGCCGTAGTTTCATTGTTCGCTGTGGACGCACTCCTTAATGAGATCTAACAACAATGTCAGGAGAGCGCGTTGCCGATTTTACGAACCACCATTCTGATTGAAAGACACGGTGCAACTATCCAGTGCAAGGTTATTCAATCCAGGCAAAAGAAGTTACTTAAATAATTAAAATCCCCCAAGGACGAATAAATGTCCTTGAAAGGACTTTTCTCACAGTGGCTGAGTGCTTCAAGCGAAGAGGTTACAGTCTGAAACCATTGTTACCGATACCTTTCATAAATTAGGGCCTTTACTCGTTCGTGGTAGGACTCTCGGTCATTTAAAAAAATAATAATTTCCTTATTTCATCCAATTTGTATTGCAGCACTCCAGCCGTTGTCAGGGCAACCTGACCCAGCTCGCTTTCTGGCAGAGAAAGGTGACCGGAAGGAGACAGAAGGCATTGCCATCATTGATTGAGGAAGGACAGCACATTTTGCTCCCGTCGGTCTTTCACTTGGACAACACATTGAAAATAGGAGCGGGAGTGGGCCATTCGGCCCCTTCGAGCCAATGACTGGCTGACTTGAGATTCAAGAGACAGAGGAACAAGACGAGGTCACACAGCCCCTTGAGTCTGTTCTTAGGTAATGGTTGACCTGCATTGTAAGCCCATTGACCCACCTGGGTCCACAGCCCCTCATGGCTTTGGCTGCCAAAAGTGACCATTCTTCAGTTTCAAAATTTTCAATTGACTTCCAGCCTTGATAACATTTTGAGAGCAGAAATGTCTGACTCCCAATCGCCTCTGTGCGATGACGTGCTTCCTGATGTCGCCCCCGAACAACTTGACACTGATTTGAAGGTTATGCCCGATTTTTCAGGACTCCCCAGTCAGGTGAGGGGGGACAAGGGAGAAACTATCAAATCCTTTCACGATCTTCAGCACCTCAATTATAATTGGGTATGACTCTCGTTCAATCGTCTCTCTCCTCTCTGGGAGAAAAAGCCAGTCATCTCAAGAGCTAACAAAAAAGCTTTGCAGAATAAAAGGAGAAAGAATCTTTCAAGTAGCATGGAGAAGTTTTTATCAACATCCAGGGGTTCATAGATATCATAGAATGTACAGTGCAGAAGGAGGCCATTCGGCCCATCGAGTCTGCACCGGCTCTTGGAAAGAGCACCCTACCCAAGGTCCACACCTCCACCCTATCCCCATAACCCAGTAACCCCACCCAACACTAAGGGCAATTTTGGACACTAAGGGCAATTTAGCATGGCCAATCCACCTAACCTGCACATCTTTGGACTGTGGGAGGAAACCGGAGCACCCGGAGGAAACCCACGCACACACGGGGAGGATGTGCAGACTCCGCACAGACAGTGACCCAAGCCGGAATCGAACCTAGGACCCTGGAGCTGTGAAGCAATTGTGCTATCCACAATGCTACCGTGCTGCCCCGGATTACCATTGAGCAGAAACTAAACTGGACAAGTTATATCATTAGTTACAAGAACAAGCGGTCAAAGGCTGGGAATTCTACACTCTAGCACATCCTCTGACTTCCCAAATCCTCTCCACCATCTACAAGACACAAATCAGGGGCGGAATTCTCTGATAATGGGGCTATGCCCCCACGCCCGCATGCTTTCCTGGAGAAAGCCCAGAGTGATTCTCCTACCTGTGGGGGGCTAGCGGAGCCCCGGAGTGCTCCTCGCAGCTCCGGCTGCCGATACGGGACCCTGCACCTCTGGCCGGCGGCCCCGCCCAACATGGCGGAACCACACCGCGGGCCGGCCCCGACAATATAGCCCCCCCCCAGATCGCGCACGCCTGCCGATCGGTGGCCCCCAATCGCGAGCCAGGCCGTCCTGGAGGCCCGCTCAGTAACAGATCCCCCCGCCCCCCCACACCAGGGCAGCCGCGTCGACCGCGCGTGTGCGATTGGCGGCGATTCCCCGGAGAATCACGGGCGCGGCGTCGGACCCGATCGCGGGTCTGACGCCCATTCTCTGCCCCCCGCGCCGAACGCGATTGCGGCGCGGAGGCTCGAAGAATCCCGGCCCAGGGGCATGATGGAATATTCTCCCCTTGCCTGGTTGAGTTCAGCTCCAGTAACACTGAAGCAGATCAACACCATCCAGGACAAAGCAGCCCACTTTGATTGGCAGCCCATCCAGTATTTTAAATGTCCACTCCCCCCACAAAACCACTGACGCACAGTTGCAGCAATGTATACCATTTACAAGATGCACTGCAGCTATTCGCCAAGGCTCCTTCGACAGCACCATCCAAAACCGCGACCCCTATTACCGAGAGGGACAAGAACAGCAGACATATGGGAACACCATCACCAACAAGTCCCCTTCGAAGCCACACAATACCCTGATTTGGAACTTTATCGTCACCTCTGGTGTCATGACAGGGAGAGATTCGGAACTTGGGCCCAGAATTAGGGTCCAAGATCTAGCAGGCAGTTTAGGGGTTAAACAGTCTGAGGGACAAAACTACTAGCAGCAGAGTCAGAGAACTCCCTATCATGACACTGGCCCTGGGTCACACTCCTGGAACTCCCTCCCGATCAGCACTGCGACACCACATGGATTGCTGCGGTTTAAGAAGGCCATCACCTTCTGAAGGGCAATTAGGGATTATCAATAAATGCTGGCCTAGCCAGCGAAGCCCACATCCCGTGAAAGAATAAGAAAAACATGTGCCGATGCCACCAATGATTTTTGAATGATTGGAAGCTCTTTTCCTGGTTCTGAGACTTAAAAAGTCAATTTAACGTTGACACAGTGCCACATTTAGGAGACCACATAGTGCCAACCTTCCAAGCCTGAGCTTTCAATTAACAGAACACCTGCCACTGTTTTCCTCATTGGAATTCCTTAAATTGATGGATGCCTGCAAAATGAGTGGCGAAAACAACCACTCGTGAGATGCCGGAATCTTTTGCCGCCGCAGGAGGCAGGGAAAGAGGCAGGCAGGCCTTTGGACTGGATGGGTGGGCATCGGGACTGATACCCGGTGCCTTTCCGCCTCCGCTGGAAGTGAGGTCTGGGCGGGAAAGCCCTTGGTCGACCATCCCGCCCCCATCTCCACTTGAGTCTCTTAAGTGGCCAGTTAACAATCAATCTTCCTGCCTCTGCTGCAATCCTCCCAGCTCCAGGCCAGCCTGTCGAAAAGCGGCCAGCTCAACTGGTAAAACTGGGCGGTCTGTACGTCAGCTGCATTGGGAGGGCGGGTCCTTCAATCTGCCCTAATCTGTGCATGGTCGAGGACATGGACATGAGGCAAGGGAGGTGGCCGCTGACCACCTCCCTGCTGCTCTTGCTGCCAACCCCAATGGTCCCCTCCCCCCTTGACCCCAGCCCGCAAAGGCCAACCTCCTCTCTCCAAATATACTTATCTTTTTCCTTGGTCACTCTGTCAACCTGGGACTCTGATGCATGTTGTGCTGGTAGCCACCATGGCCTCCTCTGTGGTGCCGCCAGCTTCTGATTGGCCAGCAGCTCTTGGCGGGCAGCATATTGTCTTCCAAGGTCCTCAGTCCGGAGCAAGGCCTGCCACTGTCCAATTAATTGCCTGATGGGCAGAAGATACAGTGGGCTTCCCTCATCAGAGTCAGCGTGTTCACACCGTTTTGTCCGGCAGTAAGCGAGACACAACTAGGAACAAAAGAATCAACCCTAAATTTTTCTGCAGGAAAAGAATAGCAGAAATCTCTCAGGTTGGATTACATGTAAGGACAGCATAATGAATTTAAAAATTATTCCCGGGAACGAGATTGAACTTGAGGAACATCAGGGAAGTCACTACTAAAATAATGTACATTGCTGAAAAAAGAGACATGCTGTTAAAGATGTTTGACACTCATCAGGTCAGATTTGCAAGAATACCGCTTGTAATTGCCACACAAATTCTGTTCTGGTGAGTGCAAGATTTAAAACTTTGACAGCATGTCTCTTTTTTCAGCAATAATCAAGTTCTGTACAAACAAATGTCAATTTGCATTTATTTTTACTACAACTGTGGTTTTAGTTTTCACATTAATATTTCAGATTTACATTTGAAACCGGAAAGTTATTAATGTTAAAATAACACAAAAAACTGCAATATTAATATATTTTTCATGGAGTGGTATAACGACAACAATATCTCCATCAATGTCAGCAAAACTAATGAGCTGGTCATTGACTTCAGGAAGTTAAGTATTACACACCCCTGTCAGCATCAATGGGGCCGAGGTGGAGATGGTTGACAGTTTCAAATTCCAAGATGTGCACATCACCAAATATCTGTCCTGGTTCACTCACGTCGACGCTATGACCAAGAAAGCATAACAGCACCTATACTTCCTCAAGAAACAAAGGAAATTTGGCATGTCCACATTGACTCTTACTAACATTTACAGGTGCACCATAGAAAGCATCCTATCTGGCTGCATCACAGCCTGGTATGGCAACTGCTCGGCCCAAGACCGCAAGGAACTTCAGAGAGTCGTGAACACCGCCCAGTCCATCACACAAACCTGCCTCCCATCCATTGACTCCATCTGCACCTCCCGCTGCCTGGGGAAAGCGGGCAGCATAATCAAAGACCCCTCCCACCCGGCTTACTCACTCTTCCAACTTCTTCCATTGGGCAGGAGATACAAAAGTCTGAGAACACGCACTAACAGATTCAAAAATAGCTTCTTCCCCGCTGTTACCAGACTCCTAAATGACCCTCTTATGGGACTGCTGGACTTATGGACTGATCTGATCTCGTCAAACATCTTCTCCACTGAGTAGTACTACACTCCTGTATGCTTCATCTGATGCCTGTGTCTATGTATTTACATTGTGTATTCTATGTTATGTTATGTTTGCCCTATTATGTATTTTCTTTTCATGTACGGAATGATCTGTTTGAGCTGCACGCAGAACAATACTTTTCACTGTACCAGGTACACGTGACAATTATCCAATGTCTCATTTTTAAAACTGAAAACTTCAGAGGATGGTTATGTTTTAAATTGCCACCTTTCATTTAAAGTAAAATGAAGTGTCTTGAAGAGGGGGTTGGTGGTAATCTACCTAGATAGGCCCATGTGATCTGTACCATTGAAAATCAAATGTCTGCGTTCGCACCTTGACACAAAAGCCAGGCAGCTGGTTTTCTGGATATAAAATGACAACTTAGAGACACAGAGAGGGAGACAGATCCAGCTTCTGCTGTGAAAAGTAGAGGAAAAGACCTTGGGCTGAATTTTCCATCCACTCCCGCTGGTGGAACCTTTCGAACCTGGCGAAGCGGCCGGCGAATGACGTAAAATGTTAACACCAGCGGGACCGAAAGATCCCAATGACAAGGCGCCTCCGCCACCGGGAGGAGCCGAAAGTCCGGGCCCTTATTTGTGTCAGCCACCAAGCAGTATGCTGGTGAGGACGGGTTCTCTGCTCGAAGAGATGAGGCTTGTGGAGATTTGAAGAACAAGGAGTTGCCTTGCTGGTAGTAGCCAGTTCTGGGATACTCAGAAGACTGGGTGGAACAATGATTAAAGGCACTGCCAGACTCACCCTGGCGAGGCAGGGAGAGGGGTTTCCACTGAATAGTTAGGAGGAGCTCGGAACTGAATGTTCAAGACTACCTATCAAGGCTATCTGCTGGAAGTCAGGTGTAAGTAACTTTTGTTGTCTTTGTTAATGGAGAAGTGCCTTTTCTTACAGATGCATTAGCTGCCTATTAAGTAATGTTTAGTCCATGTTGATTTTAGCTTGTTTGTTACAGTAGAAATCTTGCCTTGCAATTCGTTCTGTCAGTTGCTAGGAAATTGATCTCTTTAAAGTTATTGGTCTCCATGGGGATTTTAACTGAGGCAACTTGTTTGACCTGGAGAAATGGGAACTAACCAAGGACGTCATTTTTTAAAAAGGTTACTTTGGGAATTTGGGCATTGCTGTCAAAGCCTCCATTGATTGCCCATTCCTAACTGCCCTCAAGAAGAGCCGCCCTCAAGAGCGCAGCAGTCTAGTTGGTAATGGTACTCCCACAGTGCTGTTAGGAAGGCAGTCTCAAGATTTTGACCCAGCAGCAAGAGAGGAACAATGATATCATTTCAAGTCAGGTTTTTGTGTGACTCAGAGTGAACATGGAGATGGTGGTGTTTTGTTATGGCTCTTGATGTAGCATAAGCTGTTTCCTTGATGTGCACTCTGACAAAGGAACGTTCAGACTTGGAGATAGCTTCAACACGTTTATTGAACTATTGACAATTCTCCTACTTGGATTCGACGCTACTGTTAATCCTTCTATAGCTACTCAGACTGACTAACCAGTCTGCTACAATCCACGTGGTGGGAGTGATGCTCAATCAACCCAGTGTCTGCACTCACTGAGAGTCTCCACTGGAAAGAGGAAGATCATGTGTGTTGTGTCCTTTTTATATGGGTTGGTGTAATTCCCTCTTGTGGTAGTGTCACCTCTGTGTGTGTCGTGAATGCCCATTGGTCATGTCCTATCTTACTGACCTATTGGTTGACTGTGTGTCATGTCTCTGGTGCTTCGTCTAGTGTCTAGCTAGGTGTAGTGTATGTACATTAACCCTTTGTGTACTTACAGTGATGTATATCACCACATCCCCCTTTTTTCGTGTTACATATTTTCTGTACAGCGTTAAAGAAAATTGAACAAACTAGGTAGATGAGTGATACTCTGTACAAGTTATGATAACAGTGATCATTAAACAATAAGTCCAAATCATATGCATGAGTCCAAAGTTCATTAACTATTATGGTCGAGTGGCTTTCTTGTTTGGTTGGTGAGTTGGTGATGTTGTTGGTGGCATTGCATTGTAAACGCCATCAGTGTCCCTGTGCTGAAGGAACCAAGAAGTGGTCAAATCACTTCCTTGTCTAATTTGGACTCTTTTTTTCTTTCGATGTTTGTGGTGGTAATTCTTGATGGCATCTGTCCTGAAAGTCAGGTTGCCTGTTGGTAGTGCAGCAAACGTGAATTGGTAAGATGCATCGTCCTGCCATGGCATGTCATTGCACTGAGCTGAGCAGTAACCGTGTCCCTCATTTGCAGAGTTGTAACATGTCGTACCAGTCGTAGTTCCATTGCTGTTGTTTTTGTCGTGCTTGTTGTCGACGTTGTTGCCTTTGGTGCGCTTCTTGCTATTGTCTTTGATGTTGTTGTTATGGTGGTTGGTTTTCTTGCCGTGTTTGCTGCGCTCAAGGACCACACCCTGTGGATAATACGAGTCCTTCACACAGTTAGTCGTGTCAGCGTCCTTTGTGGCATCTGCTGTCTCCTTGAGCGTGCCGTCACTGAGTTTGTGGCGCTCCCCGACTGGAGTCATGTCCGGCTTACTTGAATCAGCTTTGGCTTGTGAATGCTCCCCGTCTGGAGCCCTTTCTAGTTCACCTGAATCAGCTTTTGTTTCTTGATGCTCCCCATCCGGAGTCATTTCAGGTTCACTTGAATCTTCTGGAAGTTTTGTGATGCTCCCCGTCCCATCAAGGAATGCATTTGCTTGCGGAGAGGCTCGAGCGAATGAGGTTTGAAGTAACGTGGTGTCACCGGAGTCACCAGTAGTCTCACTATGATTGTCGAGTGCCTCTGTACATTCTAGCTGAGGTCTGTCACGTTGCACATCTGGTATGGAAGGTGGGATGCTGTCGTCACTTGTCGCACATACAGTGGGTAGAGCCTTAGTGTCTTCTTGTCATTCACTTGAGCGTGGTAGACTGTCAGAGTCTTCTTCTTGTTCACCGGAGCGTGGTAGACTGTCACAGTCTGCTTGCTGTACACTTGAGCGTGGCAGACTTGCATTGTCTGCTGCTGGTTGCTCAGAGAAGGTTACTAGACCCTCATGGTCTTGTTCATGCAACGACTGCGCTTTGGAGTCTTGCATTACTTCTATCATGGAGGCTGTCCACGAGCTCACTGTGGAGGCTTGTGTCACTCCCTCTGTGGAGTCTTGCAGCGTTCCTTGTGTGGAATTGTGCATTGGTCTCTCTGTGGTCTCACTTCTTGTTCATGCAAAGACTGCCCTTGGAGTCTTGCGTTGCTTCTGTCATGGAGTCTGTCCACGAGCTCTCTGTGGAGGCTTGTGTCACTGGAGTCACTTCTTGTGTGGAGACATGCAGTTGTCTCACTGTGGAGTCTTTCATCGCTTTCTGTGTAGAGGCTGCGACCCTTTGTGGTGCGTTGACCACTCTCTGTGTGGAGTCGGGGACCCTTCGCGGTGCGTGGACCAATGTGGACCGGTGTGTGGCAGCAGGCCACTCTCTGTGGGCTGGTACCGCTCTCTGTCTCTTGGTGTCAGGCCGCAGCATAATCCTGCACTCACGATGGGATGTCATATCTGCTGGGCTGAAGATCCTCAAATCCGAAGAACTCGTCGTCGGGGTCGTCAATGTGCAACACGTCTAGTTGCGGTTCGGATTTGGTACTGGGGTAGCCTCCCAAGGTGAAAATTTTGTCTAAGTCATTGTCTTCCAAGACCATATCATCACGTTTTGTGTCGGAGCTGGCATTGGGCTCGCGATGTCCAAAGAAGAATTCAAGGTCTGAGTCATAGTGTTCAAGGACTGTATCATCGCTTTGGGCGGTGCTAACTGCTTGTTGCAGGGTTCTGCGGTGGTTACTTTCAGCTACTGGTCGAATTTCAGGCATTATGCTGTCGTTCCAGGTGAAACAATATGGTTTTGAGGCTTTAAAAATGTTTTTCCGTGTTTTGGGACATTTCCCCTTTAAGTGGACGTGGTCCGGGGCCTCTGACGTCATGACGCTTGTGATGTAATGCGTAGGAAGTGATTGCGCATGCGCAGCTTGCTGTTCCTTTACTGGGGCCTTTTTCGCATTTGCGCATGCGTGGCTTCTCACGCATGCGCAAACGGACCTTCCCGTTCTGTGCGCTCTTCGCACATCTGCGCATGTGCAGTATCTTTTCCAAGATGGCTGCAATTCAAAACTGCCGTTCATTGCTGCAGGCCTACCTCGCGGTGAGTTTTGGCGCCTCTTTTACCTTTTCTTCTTGTATGTTCCTCGCAGAATTCTTGGAATTTGTCCAGGACTGCCTGGAAGTCGCTCTTGTTTTGCTCCTTTGAATATTTGAAGATCTGGAAGATTTCAGCTGCTTCTGGACCCGCGATGGGAAGTAGAAGCTTTATTTTTTCTGCATCCGTCACGCCATCTAGGTCGGTCGCTACCAGGTAGATCTCGAATCTCTGCCTGAACCAACGCCAGTTTTCACTGAGATTGCCTTGGTACTGGAGTTGCTGTGGAATCGGAATCCCGAACATCATCTTGCCTGGCTTTTGTCGCTGGTTGTCATTGTTTTGTTGAGTTGCACTATATGGATTTGAACAGTTACTCACTGGTACCATGTTTTGTTATGTTCTTGACGTAGCATAAGCTGCTTCCTTGATGTGCACTCTGACAAAGGAAGGTTCAGACTTGGAGATAGCTTCAACGCGTTTATTGAACTATTAACAATTCTCCAACTTGGATTTGACGCTCCAGTTAATCCTGATATAGCTACTCAGACTAACTAACCAGTCTGCTACAATCCACGTGGTGGGAGTGATGTGTAATCAACCCTGTGTCTATACTCACTGAGAGTCCCCACTGGAAAGAGGAAGATCATGTGTGTTGTGTCCTTTTTATATGGGTTGGTGTAATGCCCTCCTGTGGTAGTGTCACCTCTGTGTGTGTCGTGAATGCCCATTGGTCATGTCCTATCTTACTGACCTATTGGTTGACTGTCTGTGTGTCATGTCTCTGGTGCTCCCTCTTGTGTCTAGCTAGGTTTAGTGTATGTACATTAACCCTTTGTGTACTTACAGTGATGTATATCACCACAGGTGGTACTCTCACAGTGCATGCTGCCCTTGTCCTTCTAGACAGCAGAGGCTGTGGGCTTTTGAGGTGCTGATGATGGTTCTCTAGGTGTAAGACCCAGGCAAGCAACCACGAAGAAGCGATGTTGGATTGGAACGAGAAGGTTCAATAAGACTTACTCAACTACACACTCTACTCCCCGAAGGACCTCCTGTGATGGCCCACACCTGGGCCGGGGGTTTTATGTGCCAGGACTCCCCTGGTTCATGGATTGCCCCACCCCTTTCATCGGGGAAGAACATATTCAGGTGAGGCCATGAGGAATCTAATGTTCCAAACCCCGTGGCCTCCGGTTGGGTTATAAAACTAAACGTTGATTGTTGTTAAATTTCTCTTGTAGATTTTCTGTGACATTGTAGTGCAGCATAACACATCACATTACCTTGCATATGTTCACATCAATCATTACGCTGTGTCTCGCTTCTGGAATCTCTTGCAACATTTGAATTGGGGAACACTTGACAGCAGTTGGACATAAGATGGTAAAATTGTTTCTTGCATTGAAATCAGTAACCATTCTGTTGTGACAGTTCTTAACTGGAATATTGCTGAAAAGAGAGACATTTTGCCAAAGCTTTTGAGCTTGCACTCATCAGCACAAACAAACCCAAAAATGCCAAACTTCAAAACATCACAACAATTTATACTACAAGAGAAAGGGATGCTCATTGGTTACAAGTCGACTCTGACTGGTTGAGGCATTGCCATGGAGAAAGTAGTGGCGAAAGTAATGAGCTCCCAGGTTATTTGAAAAATATGCGAGGCGTGAACATATTCCTTTTGCTTGCAGAACCCCGCCTATGAATGTATGCCACTTCTAACACGTGTGAATGAACCCCATTGCCAGCTCATGCTTGCAAAACAAAATGGCGACTGTTGGATGTGATTCTCTTTTCAGCAATATTCAAGTTCGATATTACCAAGCAACTGTTCTTAACTTTTCTTTCCCCGTGGACCCACAAGTTATCCTGCGCAATTTTCTCAGAATACGAGGTTGACCATTTAGGACTGAGGTGAGGATGAATTTCTTCACTCAGAGGGCGGTGGACCTTTGAAGTTCTCTACCCCAGAGGGCTGTGGAGGCACAGATGTTAAGTATGTTCCAAGTCGAGGGCAGGAGGTCTCTAGACGGCAGGGACGCAAAGAGAAATGGGGATAGTGCGGGAAGGTAGCGTTGAGGTCAGAGATCGGCCGTGATGTGGTTAGATGGTGGAGCAGGCCCGGGTGGGAGTGGGTGGGAGCGTGGTGTTGACACCCAAGACCCGCCATGATTGTACTAAATGGTGGAACACAGCTCGTACCCCTTCAGTCTTGTGTCTTATACCTCAATGTTTTGGGCCATTTGTGGGATTGACACACAAGTTAAATCAGCTTTCCGTTTTGCAGAAGAGAGAGATACTGCATGAAACAGGCTGAAGGTGGAGATGGGGAATTGAAATAATCTGTGAAAGTCATTCATGTCTTGATGGTCCGTGGGGAGTTACTGCGGTCACTTCATGTACAGTGATAAACTGATTGAAAAGCTGAAGTGGACCACATAACCAGGGTACAGGATGGTTGGGAGAGTTTTAGATGGGCTAAATGCATCTTCCTGGCTCTGTGTTAATATATTCAATGTCACATTGTGCATTTCTATGATGCATTGTGATTTCATGGTAGTACGCATAAAATGTAGAGATCAAACCTGGAATTGGTGCCAGAATGTTAAGTAAACAATTGTTGGTCACATTGTGATGTACCTGGGTTCCTACAGTGAACTGTGAACTCATTGAAGAATCATACTGGAATCGCGAGGTCTCCTTCCTCTCAGGCAGTCCCTCGGGATTGAGGGTGCTTTGTTTCCACTCCAGTTCGATGTGTTCTGAAATGGCTGATAAGGCCAGTGCGCGATCGGCAGACTTGACCACTTGCAGGGTGGATGCTGCTCAAAGAGATGGGCAGATGCATTTATTGGAGGTTGTTAGCCTCCCTACCATGCCTCGACTTCACCTCCGCACATTCTCGATGAAATCCCACTACACGCTCGGAGCATTCCTGAATGAACCTTCTCCATTTTGGTCGGTGACAAACCAGGGTCTCCCATGAGTCAGCAGGGGACGTTTGACCTCTTCAGGGATACTTTGAGGACATCCCAAAAGAGTTTTCACCACACCCCTGGGAGTCTCCTGCTGTGACTGAGTTCAGAGTAACGTAGTTGCATCAGACTGTACGTACAACGTGTCCTGCCCAGCAGAGATTTGCGTTGCGATGCTGGGGTAATTGGATTGGGAGAGGATACTGCTGTTGGAGCACTTTTCTTGCCACTGGATTTGGAGAGTCTGGTGAAGGCACCGCCGGTTGTAGGTCTCTAGCATTTGAGTTGGCTTCTGCAGGTTGGCCACTTCTTCAAAGCATATAGAAACATGGGGATTACAACAGCCTGGTAAACATTGATCTTAGTCTCGGATTTGACACCCCGGGACGGATTCTCCGATTCTGCGACTATATCCGTAGGATCCATCTGGTCTTATAACCAGAAAGACGGCGCTGCCCTCGCACTGACCGTCCGCCAGTGGGGGGCTATCAGCCGCGCAGCATAAAGCCCCCGGTTTTACCTGCGGATACGGGCGCAGAATGGCCGGGACCATGGCCGCACATGTGCCAATCATGTGGCGCTCTGTGCAACATGGCACCAGCCGCACGTGGAACCGGCCTGCCAAAAACTATCCCACTGTTAGCCCCCTCGCCACCCCCGGACCATCCCCACCACTCCCTCCAGCCCCCGCCGAAGCCCCCCCTGCCAGCGGAACAGCTCCCCCCCCCGACTGTGGCAGCGCTAGACACAGTCCGCAGCTGCCACGCGAGGACCACGAACGTTGTGTGGACACGCACCTCACGTCGTCAGGGACTCGACCCATCAGGGTCGGAGCATCGTGGTAGGGCCTCAGGTGACGTCCTGAGGCAGTCACGACGGCGTACGCTGTACTCTCCGAGTATGCCGATTTTGAGGGGGCGGAGTATCGCAAAAACACCGCCGCCCCCGGTTCCAGCGTAAAAGTGGATTCTGCAGCCGATCGGCAAACGCAATTTCAGCGTCGGCGATCAGAGAATCCCACCCCCCCCCCCTTTCTCAAATACTCTTTTTCTCAGTTGGCTAAATACTACCATATTGGAGGAGGCGATGGCAAATCATGAAACATGATTGGCCCTGTACTCAGTTGCATCGTGTAAAATGAGCTGGTGCTATGGGCCAGGTGCAGAGAACCCCAAAGTGTATCATGGAGTTCATCTGACCCAACTTTTAATAGATTGTGGTATGGGGAGCACACGGCCCACTCTACAGGTGTGGTACAGCAGAAATGGAAAAGTATTTTTTAAAGCAAAACAATGCTTATTCTATGAACTCAAGTTAACCATTTTAAAACATACAGTGAACATCTTAGCAACCATTAATTCAAGTACAACCCCCAAAGACTACAACACTAAATAATCCTTTAAGCTTTTCTTTTAACATCCACACGACTTAAAAACAAAACCTTTAACAGAAGCACATTAGGTTTACATTCACTACTGAGAACATTTATAATTCAGAATTCACCAAATGATCAAGAGATAGTCTTTTGATGGCAGAGAGAACAGCAGTACACCTGCTCTGTCTGGCTTCAGCTCCAACACTGAAAACTAAACTAAAACACACCCTGCAGCAAACAGACTAAAACGAAAGTAAAAAGCTGACAGACAGCCCAGCTCCACCCAAACTCTGACATCACTGATAAACACCCATTTCTTAAAGGTACGTTTCTTAAACACCCATTTCTTAAAGGTACTCTCACATGACACTGGTTAAGGAATTGATTCTGTGGTTGTTACAACTGATGCCAGCGTGCCCTGATGTTTGAAATAACAAAAGGAAATAGCACAGGAAAGCTGTCCCAATACCTTTCAGGGGCAAAATGCAAGCAACGGATTTGAACCTATTCTTCCTCGTCATGGTAACCATTATGCGCTATTTATCTGGGCAAGGGTAGAGGATAATCAGATTTGTCACCCTCCTGCCCCCAGCCAGTCACCACAATAAGTACAGAAAAAATACATCAAATGAGAAAAATTGATCTTGTTGAAGGTGGAAAAAGCCTTCACTGGGTAAAGATTAAATGACAGGAGATTGGAAATAACCAGAAATTAAATGAAGCTAGAATAAAGAACCCAGCCTTTTAATCGCTCTAATGAAAGTAATGTGGAGATCATGGCAAAAAAATTGATATTTCGTACTGTTGGATACATTAATTTCACTTACAAGTTCCCCCTCTAAAAATGTCACAGTCAAACCTGACAGGTGTGAAGAGAAATGGCTTGTTTGTCAGAATTGATGTCCTACAGTGCCGTAGGGAATTTGTTAATTTTACGTTGTGTCAATTTAGATTTACCTAGCTTTGAAATGGATGAAAAGAGGACTTTGTGACACCAACTGGGAGCCTCTCTACGTTCTATTCGATAAATGATGTAAACGTGGTTTTGTTTCCCGTGGGCGGCACTGTCCTCTGCTTTCTTCTTGCCTTGAGGCAACTGAAACGGAACTAGATTACACCTGCTGTGAGCCAAGGGGCAGGAAAGTGCGGAAACTGGGCAAATCGAAAAGAGGATGAAACACCTTGGGGGAGGGGGGTGGGCAGGGGAGGTGGGGGGCGCAGGTCTAGTACAAGGCAGCCCAGGGGAGAATGGGACCTGGGGAGCGTGGAGGGCAACTGGGGGAGGAGGGGGCGCAGGCCCGCCTGCAGTGTGGAATAAGGTGACAGAAGCTTCACATGTCTCGGGTGTAACGTGTTTCAATGGTGTACAATTGTGACCCTTGATGTGTTGGGTAAGCTGGGTCTGCGAGGACTGCGTTTACTGTAGCAGAGAGAGAGACAGGTTTCCAACACTTGAATAAATGCAACTCAGTTTTATTAAACTTTCAACTATTAAACATGCTTGAACTGTGGGTTGACACTATGCTGAGTTGACTGGAGACCTGAGGCTAACCTGACCAGACTATCTTACTACCACATGGTGGATGTTCTAGTTCTTGCTCACAGCCTCTGACTGTCTCAGAGGCTGGATCCCGAGAGAGCGGGAAAACTAGTGCCCTCTGGCTTTATAGTGGTCATGTCCTGTCTGGCGATTGGCTGCTGTGTTCTGTATGTTCATTGGTCATCCTTTGTGTCACTCACTGTCTGTCTGTGCACCATCATAAACTTGTGTGTATATTATAACAGCTCCGCCCTTTCAAAAAATGTGTGTATGTGTCAATAAATAGTGTGTGTGTATGAACCTGACTATGTACAAAGTATGTGAGCGTATTTACATGAGTAGGAGCTGAACTATATACAAAATACGTGAAGGTATTTACATGGGAAGGTGTCTAGTGCAGATAGAGTGCATACAACAAATTAGGAAGAAACAATATGTGTAGATGTGTAAACGGATCACAAGGCAATGCAACATTCAGTCTATAAGTTCAGTCTCTGTGGCGAGCGACGAATTCTGGTTGACCGTAAGGGTGGCGCACCACTCGTCATCCGGATCAATGCTCAGCACTGGGAGTTGATTAACCTTTTTTTGGAATGCATCGTATGCTTGGTGATGATGCCCACCGGGAATCGGGATGTGAGATCCTCGGTGTCGGGATCTGGAACCATGTCGGAGTCGGAGTCTGCAACGGGTTGCTGTACTGACCGGACGTTCCTGAGCTGCGGCTGGGATGGCTATGTGGTGGGCAGTTGAGCAGATCTGCACAGGGCTGCGTAATGGCCAAGCTTGCCACACTGGAGACAGCGTTGAGATTTCGCGGGACATTGCCGCTTTAAGTGGGCGGAGCCACAGTTGTTGCACATTATGACGCCGACGTCAGGACGTTCTGTGCGCCACCGCGCATGCATGGGGCAGTCGAAAGATGTGCCCACATGCGCAGTTCGATCCTCGTTGTGCTCATGCACAGGAGCCCGCGAAAAGCGGGCAAAATGGCTGCCCTCATCCAGACTCAGGCCCTGGAGCTGTTTTACGGCCTGCACCCGCTCCGCATCGTGGGGGCCTTGCCGTGCCGTCTCTGCCGCCTTGATATGGGAGTACCGGTTGTTAGCGTGCTCGTGGAGTACGCAGGTTTCGATGACGATGGTGAGGGTGAGCTGCTTAACTTTGAGGAGTTGCTGGCGAAGGGGATCGGAATGGACCCCGAAAATGATCCTGTCGCGAATCATGGAGTCGGAAGTGGAGCCGTAGTTGCAGGATTGCGCGAGGATACGGAGATGGGTTAAGAAGGACTGAAAATGTTCATCCTTACCCCGAAGCCTCTGCTGGAACACATTGCGTTCAAAGCTCTTGTTGACTTTGATGTCACAGTGGCTTCAAACTTCAGCAGGACTGTTTTGAATTTTGTCTTGTCCTCGCCTTCAGCAAAGGTGAGGGAGTTAAAAATGTGGATAGCCTGGTCCCCGGCTGTAGAGAGGAAGAGGGCAATCTTTCTGTTATCCGATGCGGCCTCGAGGTCGATGGCTTCAAGATACAGCTGGAACTTCTGCTTTAAAATCTTCCAGTTAGCACCGAGGTTGCCGGCGATGCGGAGCGGCGGGGGAGGGCGGACTTTGTCCATGTTACCGGATGGCTGATCGCTGGTTAAAGGCAGACTATCTCAAGGTGGGTCCGTCAAACTCAAACATAACTCACTGGTACCATGACGTGTTGGGCAAGCTCGGTCTGCGAGGACTGCGTTTACTGTAGCAGAGAGAGAGAGACACTTGAATAAATGCAACTCTATTTTATTAAACTTTCAACTATTAAACATGCTTGAACTGTGGGTTGACACTATGCTGAGTTGACTGGAGACCTGAGGCTAACCTGACCAGACTATCTTACTACCACAAGGTGGATGTTCTAGTTGTTGCTCACGGGCTCTGACTGTCGCAGAGGCTGCATCCCGAGAGAGCGGGAAAATTAGTGCCCTCTGGTTTTATAGTGGACGTGTCCTGTGTGGTGATTGGCTGCTGTGTTCTGTATGTTCATTGGTCATCCTTTGTGTCACTCACTGTCTGTCTGTGCACCATCATATACTTGTGTGTATATTATAACAACCCCAATTGGCCCTAGCTACCGATGGTGCTGCCCTGCCCTCCCACTCCAGTGCCTTCTCAGTGATCCTCTATCTGCCTTGCCCTAAGAGCTTTGCCGCTACTTCTAGGTGTTTCTCCTGGTGCAGATCAGAGGTGGGGGCTGCCTGCTGCTTATCGAGTCCTGTGGCCATTGATGCCACGAGTGGGCATTCTCTGGTGGGCCTGGGGCCAGAGGGCCCCATCCGAGTTAGTGGTGGCACATACCTTGCCATGACAGTCTGTTCCGCACACTGACCCCGAGACGGGGTCTGGATACCCCCGCGTACCCGGCTCTACCAGCCCTGGTGGCTCCCCAATGTCTGCACCATGGAGGCGATGCCCTCAGCGATGCCTAGATGTGAGCGGGCCATGCTCCGCAGCGTCCCGCCAATGTCCGCCTGCACCTGGGACACGGTCCTCAGTGACCAGGACATGTTCTGGAGCACCTCAGCAATGCCCACCTGGAACTGGGACATGCTCCGCAGCGCCTCAGAAAGGTCCCCCCACGTCAGCGACGCGCTCCCCAAGGGACTCGGACATGCTGTCGAGGAGCTGAGACATGGCTGACACTGACTGAGCTACACCTTGGACACCATCCCTTAAGGTGCTGACATCGTGCTCCAGGTTTTCCTGCGGTTGCCACCCTAACAGTGTTGGCCTCAGTGCCAAGAACTTGCTGTGCAATATCCTGCGCCTATAGCCTTTGGGACTCGTCCAATCCTCTATGGACCCACTGGAGTGTCGCCGACATCCCCTTCTGAATCTCACGGCCGCACCCGATCGGCTGCATCAGCTCCAGGACAGACTGGTCCAGAGGCTTAGCATCTGAACCCTTCTGAGCGCAAATCCCCAGAGCAGAGCATTGCCCTGGATCCCTGGAGTACGAGACCACTGACAATACCACTATGACACTGCCTGCCCTCTGTTACCCTTCTGTGGGCTCGAGAGGCCGACTGGCCTTCCCCTGCCTCTCATTCGTATGGCCGCATGCTCTTTGCTCTGTAACATTCATTGATGGAAGAATTTATCCAGCTCCCTTTTCAAAGTTTCTGTTGCATCAGCTTCCGCCTTCCTTGTAGCCAGTGCCTTTCAGATCACAACAACTGGCTGTGTAATATAAACATTCTAATTTCCACCCCCCTCCAAAGGTTTCAGTCTCGTTACTCTGCAGCAGATCTATCCTGCGGAAGGAGAAGGGTAGAGGATTCCTCTCACTAATTATCCTCCAGGCAGGCCTATCACTGAGACAATGCCCATCCGTCTGGAGCTCAGATCCACCGTCTGGTCTGATGGCTGTTCAGTTAGGTCATAGGGGGTGGTGGGTGCGGGGTGGGAGGGGGGGAGGTGGGGGGGGGGGGGGGGGGAGGAGGAGGAGGAGGAGGTCTGTATGTATAAAGACACGGTGTTCCAGTCTTTTGGGAGGTTGGGGATTACCAGGGATTAAGAATCTCCGAGGAAGAAAAAAAGTGTTTGGTGCAAAAGGGGGAACTATACATCCCCGAAAACAGCTGTAAGCGGGCAGGAAATAGGGAAAATTAATTTGAGATCATAAAGTTAGACAAAGAAGGTGCATAATTGCAGGAGCGCTCCAATTGTTGGTGGTCGCTGGTAAAACTGGTGAGACAGTTATTGTGACACATGTTATGTCCGAATCAACCATTAGAGGGAGCTAAGCGCAGAATTATAGAAGGCATCGATGCTAAGCCTTCTGAGTGAGAAGTTGAAGAAAAGGCTAGAAGACAGGCTGTAGGAAAGATAGTGTGAGTGAGAGTAGATCATGGTTATTGTATTCATGCTGAGATTAGTAGTACATGAGTGTAGATTGTACGTTTATTATCAACTTTATTATATAGTAGTAAGTGTCAAATCTAATTAAGTATTGTAAATAAATCTTTAGCTTTGTACAATATAAAAGCTAGTTGTGATCTTTGTGAACACTATGCCAACCATCCTAAGATTAAAACCACAAAGAACATCACAGTTATCACCTGGGGTTTTAGTTCTTCACTGTGAGTTGCACACTTGGAAATCAGGTAGCCCCAAATGAAAAATGGGGAGAGTAGCATTTTCCCAAAAACAGTATCCCACTGTACTGCTTGCCCCATTTTCCACCATTATTGCTGCCAATTATCGCTGTACCAAAGAAAAGCCAAGCAGCGTGCCTTAATGACTATCGTCCAGTGGCTCTGACATCCATCATTATGAAGTGCTTCGAAAGGTTAGTCATGGCACGAATCAACTCCAGCCTCCCGGATTACCTTGATCCACTACAGTTCGCCTATCACAGCAACAGGTCCACAGCAGGCGCCATCTCCATGGCCCTGCCCTTTACTCTGGAACACCTAGATAACAAAGACACCTATGTCAGACTCCTATTTATCGACTACAGCTCAGCCATCAGCACCATCATTCCTACGAAAGTCATCTCCAAACTCCATGGCCTTGGCCTCGGCTCCTCCCTTTGTGACTGGATCCTGAACTTTCTCACCCACAGGCCACAATCAGTAAAGATAGGCAACAACACCTCCTCCACGATCATCCTCAACACTGGTGCCCCACAAGGCTGTGTCCTCAGCCCCCTACTATACTCCTTATACACCTATGACTATGTGGCCTAATTCCCCTCCAACTCGATTTTCAAATTTGCTGATGACACCATCGTAGTGGGTCGGATCTCAAACAATGACGAGACAGAGTACAGGAATGAGATAGAGAATCTAGTGAACTGGTGCGGCGACAATAATCTCTCCCTCAATGTCAACAAAACTAAGGAGATTGTCATCGACTTCAGGAAGCGTAGTGGAGAACATGCCTCTGTCTACATCAATGGGAGCGAAGTAGAAAGGGTCAAGAGCTTCAAGTGTTTAGATGACCAACAACCTGTCCTGGTCCCCCCATGCCGACACTATAGTTAAGAAAGCCCACCAACGACTCTACTTTCTCAGATGACTAAGGAAATTTGGCATGTCAGCTACGACCCTCACCAACCTCTACAGATGCACCATAGAAAGCATTCTTTCTGGTTGTATCACAGCTTGGGATGGTTCCTGCTCTGCCCAAGACTGCAGAAAACTACAAAAGGTCATGAATGTAGCCCAGTCCATCACGCAAACCAGCCTCCCATCCATTGACTCTGTCTACAATTCCCGCTGCCTCGGAAAGGCAGCCAGCATAATTAAGGACCCCACGCACCCCGGACATACTCTCTTCCACCTTCTTCTGTCAGGAAAATGATACCAAAGTTTGAGGTCATGTACCAACCGACTCAAGAACAGCTTCTTCCCTGCTGCCATCAGACTTTTGAATGGACCTACCTCGTATTAAGTTGATCTTTCTCTAAACCTTGCTATAACTATAACATTATATTCTGCAGTCTCTCCTTCCTTCCCTATGTACGGTGTGCATTGTTTGTACAGCATGCAAGAAACAATACTTTTCACTGTATATTAATACATGCGACAATAATGAATCAAATCAAATCAATTAGCAGCATATCACTTTTGCCGAGAATCGTGAATCCAGGTTTGCAGACGATACAGGTCAAGGAGTGAGCCGGGAACACACGAAAGCGACAGAGAAGATGCAGGCAAGTCAGGTGGGGGGGCAACAAGGTGGCAGACAGAATATAATGTGGGAGATGTGAGGTTATTGACTTTGGTCACAAGAATAGAAAAGCAACATACATCTTAAAAGGTGCGAAACTTGTGAATGTTGTTGTTCAAAGAGACTTGAGTGACTCATGCAAGAAACGCAAAAAGACAAACATCGGCAATCTCAGGGCAACCTACCTTAATAATTCAAGAGCAAAACAGTTGATAAATTTTCTTGCGACAATTATATCTTCCAAACATTATTTTTAGCATCTTCTGTTTTAGTAAAATGCAAAATTATCTCCAGCCCAATCCCTAAAAATGAAAACGTGGAAATAATGTTCTTACAGCAGCTGTATCATTTTCAGAAAATGTAATTTAATTACATTATGTTGTGGGCCAAATGGGTCCCTGATAGGGCGGCCCGGCGGCACAGTGGTTAGCACTGTTTTGATCTTGACCCCGGGTCACTGTCCGTGTGGAGTTTGCACATACTTGTCGGGATTCTCCCTTTTGGGGGCTAAGTCCCTACGCCCGCCGGAAAACCGGTGAGAATCACTTTGGATTATTTCCTCGGCAGTCCGGAGTGATTCCCCGTTTTCCAGGGAGCCGGCAGGGCCCTGCTGTACAGACTGCGTGGCCGCACATGCGCACAGCGGCCCACTTCGGCGCGGGCGCCGCCAACATGGCGGACCTACACAGCGGGCCCGCGCGGAGTAAGGAAGCTCCCCCCCCCCTCCCAGATCACGATGGCCCGCCGATCGGTGGCTCCCAATCGCGGGCCTGGCCACCGCTGAGGCCCCACCCCGGAGACATATTCCCCCCGCCCCCCCCATCAGGGCCGCAACCACGGCCGCGGGTCCGAGCTCCTGCCAGGTGGTACCAGATGTGAACCACACCGGTGAGAACTCGGCAGAGTTGATCGCAGAGAATCGCCGCGGGGGGCACCTCCAACGGCCCCCGACAGGCACCGCGTCGGCCGCTGGCGCGCGCGACTGGCGGGTCCGCAGAGAATCAGCCATTCTCAGCTCCCGTACGGGCGCGATTCCGGCGCGGGGGGCCGGAGAATCCCGCCCTCTGTGTCTGCGTGGGTCTCACCCCCACAACCCAAAGATGTAGGTGGATTGGCCACGCTAAATTGCCCCTCAATTGGAAAAAAGAATTGGGTAATTTAAATTAAAAATAATGGGACACTGATGAAAGATTAAAGATTATTTACAAAGGTAATACCAGAACTGAGAGGTTATATTGATTAGAAAAGGGTTAACAGGCTATTCTCTCGAGAATACAAGGCAGTCAAATGCAAGCTAATAGTAATCTTTAAAATTAGGAATGGGTTTGATTTGGAAGGCAGAATTTTAATTTTATTATCAAGGCACCAAAGTCAAATGAACGTCCAGGTCCTGCCTTACATCGGTGTCTGGTGGGTGACATCATGTTTTGGGGGGTGGAAAGGGAGTGTGCTTGTCATCCAATCAGGATGGTGGGCAGGCTCCTGAGGCAGAGGAGCCTATAGAATGCCATGCAGCGATGACAAAGCGGCAACCCGGCTGGACCAGGTGGTAGCTGCTGATAAATTTGAGGGAGGGAACCTGCTGCATGATCATAGAATCTCTACAGTGCAGAAGGAGGCCATTTGAGTCTGCACCGATTCTTTGAAAGAGCACCCTAACAAGGCTCCCATCCTATCCTCGCAACCCCTTAACCCCAGCTAACCTGCACATCCCTGGACACTAAGGGGCAATTTATCATGGCCAATCCACCTAACCTGCACATCTTTGGACTGCGAGAAGAAATCGGAGCACCCGGAGAAAACCCACGCACACACGGGGAGAACGTGTAGACTCCGCAGAGACAGTCTCCCAAGATGAATTGAACCCAGGTCCCTGGAGTTGCGAGGCAGCAGTTCTAACTATTGTGCCACTGTAACGCCCCAAGTTTTTAAAGATATTTTCTGTACCTCAAACCCACTTGCTTTTGGTGATTCCTGTGCGACTCCATGTAATCATGGTTAATGCCAGTCAGCAATCAGATGCTGACTAACTTATTTGAACTCCGATTCCAAGTGGCATCACCACCCCAACTCAGTCCATATTTCAACAACGATTACCTCAAAGGGAATGCCAAACATTGGTTGGGAATTGTGCAATAAATGTATTCCTCTCTATTCAAGTTGAGGTGTCCAGTGACGATGCTACAACATCGCATATGTATCCAGCTTTGTTGAACAGCGCAATTTATCATTAATGTCATCAAACTCCTCACACCTAATGGATCATATAGCCCAAAGTATTCATTGAAACTTAACTTATCACCTGGATCATGATACGCACACACAGCCCTGATAGAAAAGAATTGTTTAGTGACATTCCGAATGAGTTACGCATTTGTCAGGTCGAGATTATCACATACTGCAAAGAGAAGAAAGGGCAGAAATAAAGACTAAAACGGATTACCTTTGACACGGACACCTATCTGTGTTGTACTCACTACCAGACATGAATTAATATTCAAATTTATGTGGTCACAGGCTGAAGCTGACAAGAAGGTTGTTGTGATCCCATGACAATATCCTTGTACAAATGAATGTGAGTTGACATGTGTACACAATGGGTCCACGGTTTATTCAGTCGGAAGAGTGAAAGCTGCAATTTTGGCCCCTTCAGATCCCAGGAAGGTGCCAGATGAGACTGTAACCGCACCTGATCAACTCCTGCCATTATTCATTGACAAATAAGCCAGTCACTTGAGGCGGCGAAGAAGGTCCTCACGAATTACGAATCGGCGGAGTTGGCAGGCATTTCGCACCGTTCCTTTTTTTAGCTGCACATAAATGACACCTTGCCCTCAACCTCACTGGGATTTTTGTCAGGTTTCTGCATTTGGACATTAATTGCCTGTTAAACTCACCGCAGAAAGTTAAGTCTAGTAATTAAAAGCGTAAGTACCATTTTTTTAAATCCTTTCATGGGATATGAGTCTCATTGGCAGCACATGTTACCCATCCCGATTGCCATTGCGAAGGCGGTGGTGAGCTGCCTTCTTGAACCCCATGCAGTCCATGAGTTCCAGAATTTTGATCATGTGACAGTGAAGTAACAGCGGTATAGTTCCAAGTCAATGGCCTGTGGCTGGATGGCGGCTTGCAGGGGGTGGCGATCCCTTGTCATTCCAGGCGGTAGAGGTCACAGAGTTGGAAGGTATTGTTGATGATGCTCTGGCAAGTTGCTGCAGTGCACACTGCTGCCAGAGTTCACTGAGGGTGGAGGGAATGAACATTTACTTTGATGCACAGGGTGCCAATCAAGCGGGGTGCTTTGTCCTGGATGGTGTTGAGCTTTTTGAGTGTTGGAGCTGCACTCCACCAGACAAGGGGAGAGTATTCCGTCACACTCCTGACTTGTGCCTTATAGATGGTGGGCAGGCTTTGGGGATTCAGGAGATGGCTCACTGCAGAATTCCCAGCCTTTGGCCTGCTCTTGTAGATACAATGGCTGGAATTTTCCTGTGGTTGCTTTTCTCGGTGGGAGGGCACCGTCGCCCGCTGGTTTCCCAACGGTGTAAATCCCAATGAAAAGCATCAGAAAGAATTAATCCCGCTGCCATCGAACGGCGCGTCACCAAGAAACACAAGGCTGGGGAATACACCAATCAACCTCTCTGGCCTGAATGAATCATTCTAGATTTGCAGAGTCTCATTTCCTCTGGTTCTGAATTAAAGTTGCAGGTTTTTGAAAGATCAATTTTCCGACATCCCAGCTGTGTGTTTCTCAGCGGCGAGAGGCAGCGTGCCATTCACTGGCGGCGGGAATTTCCGTTCCCGTCACTGTAAATGGGAATTCCCATTGAAGCCACCTCACGATGCTGGGAAACCCTCGGGCGGAGGTGCACAGCTGTCGGGACGAGGGAATCCCGTCGCCAACAAACGACGGGAGAATTCCGGCCCAAATATTACATTTGGACATTTTTGTTTTACTTTTTGTTCCTATGTCTTTAGTTTATTCTCTCTTAATCTAATCTTTCTTTCACTCTCTTTATTTTTCTTTCTGTACCTGATTTGTAATGGAATCCACCTTTTGAATTTGTTACTTTTCCCCTGTCTTTCCTCAACTTATTTCTGAATCCTTTCATCAAATTGGTTCCGGAGATAATCTGGGGCGACATTCTCCGACCCCCCGCCGGGTCGGAGAATCGCCGGGGGCTGGCGTGAATCCCGCCCCCGCCGGTTGCCGAAGTCTCCGGCACCGGATATTCGGCGGGGGCGGGAATCGCGCCGCGCCGGTTGGCGGGCCCCCCGCTCGATTCTCCGGCCCGGATGGGCCGAAGTCCCGCCAATAAATTGCCTGTCCCGCCGGCGTAAATTAAATTACCTTACCGGCGGGACAAGGCGGCGTGGGCGGGCTCCGGGGTCCTGGGGGGGGCGCGGGGCGATCTGACCTCGGGGGGTGCCCCCACGGTGACCTGGCCCGCGATCGGGGCCCACCGATCCACGGGCGGGCCTGTGCCGTGGGGGCACTCTTTCCCTTCCGCCTCCACCACGGTCTCCACCATGGCGGAGGCGGAAGAGACTTCCTCCACTGCGCATGCGTGGGAATACCGTCAGCGGCCGCTAACGCTCCCGCGCATGCGCCGCCCGGAGATGTCATTTCCGCGCCAGCTGGCGGGGCAACAAAGGCCGTTTCTGCCAGCTGGCGGGGCAGAAATTCCTCCGGCGTCGGCCTAGCCCCTCAATGTTGGGGTTCGGCCCCCAAAGATGCGGAGCATTCCGCACCTTTGGGGCAGCGCGATGCCCGTCTGATTTGCGCCGTTTTGGGCGCCAGTCGGCGGACATCGCGCCGTTTCCGGAGAATTTCGCCCCTGATGTCCACGCTGCACCATTATCAGCTCACACTTCCAATAAAATAATTGAATCTACAGACAAAAGGGATGGGGGGGGTGGTGGTTATTCCAAATTGCCCCTTCCAGCAAAACCAGGCTCAATAATTACATTTGCATTAAAAAATATTGCTGACAGTCATGGTTTGAGGCTGGAAGAAGACCTCTGAATCATCTAGCCCACCTATCTACGTAACCCTCCTGAATTTCGAACAAAGCTGAATCTCAATTTGTTGACTAGATTCTCTGTCCTGTTCCTTCTGGAAACTCATTCAAGTATTTTCTTCTTCTGGAATCTGTTTGATTCACTCACCTGCCACATCACTCTTTGAGTAAAGGAGATCATCTTGCATTTTCCATTTCCGTTTTTGTCCTTCATTGGTCAGATGTTCACTTCTGCTTCCGTTCTGTACAAGGACTTGGATCCAATTTGAATCTGGTTCACATCCTCAGGACATTTTCCGATTCAGCTTACCTCTCATCTCAAAACCGATCAATGTGTCTGATAAAGTCATTGACGGTTCATGTTCCTCTTCTGTTGTGAAATGTTGTCCCTACAATGCGCAGGTACAACTGTGCTAATCCGGGCTTCATACTGTTTCAGGGCACTTAAGGTTCTCCTTTGTCAAATAGTCATTTGATTTGAATACTGAATATTGCTCCCAGGTGAGGTGACCAAAACTACAAACAGGAATCGGTAATTTCCACGGTCATTCTGCCAGTTGCCCTCCTTATACAAACGCAGTATGTACTTTTCCATTTAAAAAAAAATTACATCCCTTACACCTTTAAAATATTCCCCAAACCTGGTTGATGCTGAACTTGCAGTCTCTGTCAGTGTCAATTTCCTTCTGTATCCAGCCTCAGCCACATCTGGTCGAAAGCATTCTGGAGCCCAAAACTAGGAGAATGTGGGCGGAATTCTCCGATGCCCGACTCCAATATCGTAATCGGCGATCGGGCGGAGAATCCCTTTTGACATCGAAATCGGGGGTGGTGCCTGTGTTCAGATCATCCGCCCCTTCAAAACGCGTCATCGGGGAGTATGCCGCACGCCATTGGGACGTCCTCATGACATCACCTGAAAGCCCTCCCCTGATGCTCCGCCCCCGATGGGCCGAGTTCCCGACGGTGCGGGAAGCGTGTGCTCTGAGTTTTTGTCAACCTCGCCACAGTCGGGTGGGGGGGGGGGGGGGGGAGCCATTCCACTGGCTGGGGGGCTTCAGCGGGGGCTGGAAGGACAGGTGGGGGGTGGTCCAGGGGTGGCGAAGGGTGGTGCAGCAGGGCACTATCTGGCAGTCCAGGTCCGCGCGCAGCCGGCGCCATGATGTACGGCGCGCCGGCTGCAGGTCGTCGCTGCGTGCACGCGCGGCCATGGACCCGGCAATTCTCCGGCCGTTAGGTCGAGAATGCCGGGAGTTTTACATGATGCGGCTGTTAGCCCCCCACCGGGTGGAGGATCGGGGCGAGGGCACCGCCAAAATTTTCATTGTAAAACTAGACACTTCGTCCGGACATAGCCTCAAAATCGGAGAACTCGGCCCTAAAACTCCCATATGAAAATGAAAATCGCTTATTGTCACAATTAGGCTTCAATGAAGTTACTGTGAAAAGCCCCTAGTCGCCACACTCCGGCGCCTGTTCGGGGAGGCTGATACGGGAATTGAACCGTGCTGCTAGCCTGCCTTGGTCTGCTTTAAAAGCCAGCGATTTAGCCCAGTGTGCTAAAACAGCCCCTATATTTCATTGCTAGTGTATAAAAGTCTCAAATGGAGAGGTACAGCAGTAATGTAACTAAACGCCTGGGCTAATTGTTTCAGCAGCATCGGTTCAAATTTAAATTAAACTAATTAATAAATCTCGAATGAAATGCTAATCTCATTAGTAATGACCATGAAACTACCGAATTGCAATGAAAATCCATCCGGTTCGCTAATGTAGTTTAAGGAAGAAAATCTGCCATCCTTCCCTGGTCTGGCCTACATGTGACTCCAGATCCAGAGGGTGATCTGACCAGGTCAGGCTGGGTCCGAATTCAATGGCGTTTAGAAGATTGAGAACTGGGGCGGGATTCTCCGCAATCGGCGCAATGTCCGCCGACCGGCGCCAAAAACGGCGCGAATCAGTCCGGCATCGCGCCGCCCCAAAGGTGCGGAAGTCTCCGCATCTTGAGGGGCCGAGCCCTCGCCTTGAGGGGCTAGGCCCGCGCCGGACTGATATCCGCCCGCCAGCTGGCGGGAAAGGCCTTTGGTGCCGGGCGGCGCATGCGCGGGAGCGTCAGCGGCCGCTCACGGCATCCCCGCGCATGCACAGTGGAGGGGGTCTCTTCCGCCTCCGCCATGGTGGAGACCGTGGCGAAGGCGGAAGGGAAAGAGTGCCCCCATGGCACATGCCTGCCCGCGGATCGGTGGGCCCCCGATCGCGGGCCAGGCCACCGTGGGGGCACCCCCCGGGGCCAGATCGCCCCGCGCCCCCCCCAGGACCCCGGAGCCCGCCCGTGCCGCCTTGTCCCGCCGGTAAGAGAGGTGGTTTAATCCACGCCGGCGGGACAGGCATTCTAGCAGCGGGACTTCGGCCCATCCGGGCCGGAGAATCGGCAGGGGGGTGGCCCGCCAACCAGCGCGGCGCGATTCCTGGCCCCGCCGAATCTCCGGTGCCGGAGAATTCGGCAACCGGCGGGGGCGGGATTCACGCCCGCCCCCGGCGATTCTCCGACCCAGCGGGGGGTCGGAGAATCCCGCCCCAGATCCTGAAGAGATTTGACAGGGTGGGTGCTGAAAGTGTGTTTCCCCTTGTGAGAGAAGGGAGAACTAGGGGCCACAATGGTCTCCCATTTAAGACGGGGATGTGAGGAATTTTTAGCCCATCAGGGGGTCACGGATCTCGTGAACTCTCTTCCCAGGGGGCAGTGGAGGCAGGGTCAATGGTTATTTTCAAAGGCAGAGCTAGATAGATTCTTGACCAACAAGGGAGTCAGGTGTTTATCGGGCGCTGGGGGACTGTGGAATTTAGGTCATAATCAGATCAGCCATGATCTTATTGGATAGTGGAGCAGGCTGGAGGAGCCAATTGTCTTCCTCCTACATCTAATTCTTATGTACGTATGGCCCACTGCAACATGGTGGATTCTAAACTGTCCTCTGAAAGGGCCCTGCAATCCACTCAGAACAAGAACAGTTAAGGCTGGCAATAAATGTTAACTTTGACAGTGTCATCTGTTACGATCCCAGTTATAACTGGATGGAAGATCCCACAATGGAAATCTAGCTCAACAACAAGAAATACATAGAAGCATTGAACCATAGAAAGTAGAAGCAGGAGGAGGCCATTCGGCCCTTTGAGTCTGCTCCGCCATTCACTTTGATCATGGATGATCATCAGGTTCGATACCCTGATCCCGACTCCACGCACCTGCCACCAAATCGTTCCCCACAGCTCCCTGAGGTCCAGCCGTACATGCCTCCGCTCCAGCAAGCCCCAAAAGTTTTTAAAGTTTGTTTCCCTCCTTGCCCCCCCTCAACAGCCATGGTGCCTGGGCCCCGCTTGCAAATACCTGCACCAAATCACGTCCGCGTGACTCCCAGCTGAGAGGGGTGGCGCATAAAGGGGGGAGATTGGGGCTTCCAGTCCTTTAATCAGATTTAAATACATGTAAAGGGGCATCTTGACAAACACATGAATAGGATGGGAATAGAGGGATACGGACCCAGGAAGTGTCGAAGATTGTAGTTTAGTCGGGCAGCATGGTTGGCACGGGCTTGGAGGGCCGAAGGGCCTGTTATTGTGCTGTACTTTTCTTTGTTCTTTGTTGTAAATGGCGGATTGGCATGGTGCCGGCGATGCCAGGCGGCGGGGCAGCGGAGCGTTGGAACGGGTCTGGCACATGGCGCCAATTCCATTTTTCTGGTGATCCTCCAATCTCCGCCCGATTGGGAATCCCGATACCGGCCTCGGGTAATGGGGAATCCACCCCAGTATTTCTTTGAATGGACAATCACCATCAACAATGAGACTTTATCAATTTAAAAGTCCCATTGAGGGTGAAGTCTGACGTGAGGACAATTTGAGCATTGAGCAAATGTTTAACACAGGGAACGGTTGAGGTGGAACCCTTTACGTTTTGAAGATGAACTGGACATGTATTATAGAAATTAAGATATAAGTCCATTGTGATGTACGTAGCGATGGGCAGCGCCATGTTCCATTCATCCATCGCCTCTGTGCCTGCTCACCTACATTGGCCCGCAGTCTGGCAATTTAAAACCTCTTACTCTTGTTTTCAGATCCCTCTACGGCCTCGCCCCTTCTCTTTGCGACCTCCTCCAGCTCCAAAACCCTCAGGGGTCTTTGCCCCCTTGTAAGTTTGCCCCCTTGAGTGTCTGCCCTTTTGGTTTCACCTTTGTTGGCCGTGCCTTTGGCTGCCTGTGTCTTAAGCTCTGGAATTCCTTCCCTGGCCCCCTCCCTCCTCCCTCCAACCTGTTATTTTGATCAAGCTGTTGACCATCTGTCCTAATACCTCCTTACATGGCGCAGTGTCAAATTCTGTCTGATGTTGCTCTCGTGAAGCACTTTAGTGTGCTTCACCACGAAAGGTGTTATATAAACACAAGTTGATGTCAACCATATGAAGTCATCATTATCTTTAATTTTCCATATGCAGCACAAACACCTGCTTCACTCTTAATTGTCAGCATAGTTCAGCAAACCCGCAATGGTGGATGGATCATCACGCTGACAGACCTTCCCGTCTTTCACTCACAAAGCACTTTGGAAGGCAGAGGCCTGCCTAGAACCAGCGGAGCAGCGATAACTCAGACGTGCAGGGAGGCATGCAAGAGGAGACGGAGTGGAAACAAGGCGATGACAAAAGACACTGGAGAGAAAGGCACGAAAATAAATCTGGTGAGATAATGAAACATTTGACAAGGCACGGTAAGCAAGTGAAAAAGGTTCCTGAGAAGACAATTACAAGCGAGGAATTTAATTAACGTGTAGCGTGCTGGTACAGAAACTTGAAGATTAGTACGTGGGAGCTACGCAGTGATGGAATATGGGTTTCATAGAATCATTGAATTTACAGCGCAGAGGGAGGCCGTTCGGCCCATCGTGTCCGCATCGGCCCTTGGCAAGAGCACCCTACTTAAGCCCACGCCGCCACCCTATCCCCGTAACCCAGTAACCCCACCTAACCTTTTTGGACACTAAGGGCAATTTAGCATGGCCAATTCACCTAACCTGCCCATCTTTGGACTGTGGGAGGAAACCGGAGCACCCGGAGGTAGCCCACGCACACACGGGGAGAACGTGCAGACTCCGCACAGACAGTGACCCAAGCCAGGAATCGAACCTGGGACCCTGGTACTGGGAAGCAACTGTGCTAACCACTGTGCTGCTGTGCTGCCCTCAGCTCCCTGAGGTAATCTCCTGCCAAGGGGAGGAAAATGGCTACCAATGTCTTCTGGGCCATATTAGCATGCTGACTGGAAAATGAGCAAAATCTTCCTTTGGAGACATGTGAGGTGTGGTTCCAAAAGATGGTGGCATTCACAGTGAACAGTCAAAGCGTAAAGGTTGTGTCAACTCTGTTCGGCCTGTGCAAATAGGCAAGAAGGAGTAACCAAGTCTTAAAAATAAAAGGGGGGGATGGTATCACAGTGGTTAGCACAGTGGTTCACAGCACCAGGGTCCCAGGTTCGATTCCCTGCTGGGTCACTGCCTGTGCGGAGTCTGCACATTCTCCCCATGTCTGCGTGGGTTTCCTCCGGGTGCTCCGGTTTCCTCCCACAGTCCAAAGATGTACAGGTTAGGTGGATGGGCCATTCTAAATTGCCCTTAATGTCCAAAATGGTTAGGTTGGGTTACTGGGTTACAGGGATAGGGGAGAGGTGTGGGCTTAAGCTTTTCCAAGGGCCGGTGTAGGAGCCTCCAAAAAGCCGGCCGTCTCATTTCCCGTGAGCCCGACAATGCTGAGCGGCACACTGTTGGATAGAGCTGATGCGCTGGGGTTATCCAAGTGGACTGTAGTGCTGGAAGCACCAATAATTCCCCGCCACATTCTGCACCACGATCCTGACCCAGGGTCGTCCGCAAGGGTCGTCTTCCAATGATAAGTGGGCTGTTTCGGGGCCAGTCAAGGCGGTTGTGAGGATGGGGCTAATGGTGTTCCCTGACCCGTTGTCATGGCTACCTGTCCTGGTTAGGCTTTTATTGTCTGGATGATGGACATTAAGTCATTCATGGTGCCGCCCCTGTCTCTTGCTCCCCTGTTGGTGGAGCTGGGGTTATTACTGCAGGGGCCTTGTCCTCAAACTCATTGATCAGGGTCTTGCAGTCCCATTTGAAATGGCCAGGTTGCCCACACCCGTGGCACACGCCCTCCGATAGGGGAAGCGACTGCCCTCCTGCTGCCATTCTTTCCTCCCGGGGTAAGGTGGCCGGACCTCATGTACTAGCGCTAAGGTTTGTAAGATATGACTAAAGTTTGGGAGACATTGTGGAAATTGGTGGCTGATTTTACATCTGGACTCACTTCCGTGCGCGCACCCGTCTGCCAAATATTGCCCCCCTGGCCAAACCCCACCAGTCCCCCCAGCCCTCGCAGACGGCCCCCCGGCCGCGGGTTCCCGCATGGCTGGGACCACACGTCGACCGCGAGGTCGGGAACTTGGCCCATTGGGGGCGGAGCATTGGGGGAGGGCCTTCAGCTGATGCGCCAATGCCGTTTCAATGGCGGGCGACGCGCGGCATGATGGCGCCATTTCAGAGAGGGCGGAAGTTAGAAAACCGGCCTCAAATCAGCATCACCCCCTGATTTTGGTGTCGGATGGGATTCTCTACTCAATCGTCGATTACGTAATCGGTGTCGGGGAACGGTGAATCTCACCCAGGATTGTTCTTAGAATTTTTCTTTAGACTATGGTGGTGGCACGGTGGCACAGTGGTTAGAACTTCTGCCCCACAGCACCAGGGACCCAGGGTTCAATTCTGGCCTTGTGTGGAGTTTGCACGTTCTCCCCGTGTCTGCGTGGGTTTCCTCTGGGTGCTCAGGTTTCGTCCCACAGTCCAAAGATGTGCAGGTTAGGTGGACTGGCCATGCTAGATTGCCCCTTAGTGTCCAAAGATCAGGCGGGGTTACGGGGTTAGGGTGAGGAGTGGGCCTAGGTAGGGTTTTCTTTCAGAGGTTCAGTGCAGACTCGATGGGCTGAATGGCCTCCTTCTGCAGTGTAGGGAGTCTATGATATTTTTAATAATATATAGAGAGCCATGGACTGCGATTGGTTACCCTGAGCAAGCAACACAGTACGCAGAAAGGTCTTTCTCCTTCCTGCCTTCCCATGTTACGTGGATCAACACAATGTTGGCTGATCACTCTTTCATATCAACTACCGTTTTTGGATTTGGCGAGTGATTTTACAGCTGGATTCACTTTTTGCTATTAATCCTTCCTGCACATGTATCCATGCTGCGGCCTAGCACCAATACACTTTGCCTCACCTGCACCATTGGCTGGGAACTTTTATGGCCAATGACAAGTCCTGCTGCGGGCCTTGAACCTGGGGCCTTTCAGCTCAGAGGCAGGAGTGCTGAGACATTCCAACTCTACAGGAAAAACATTCTACATGAGTGCTCAACTTTCTTAATCACCAAACACACGTGAACATCCAGAAAAGTCAATGCTTCAAGGGATATTCGCGTGAGCACGGGCAAGCATGCAGAAACACTTGGACATCATGAGCTGATTCCGCAATGAAGTACTCCCAATGCAGGGAAGTGAGAACACAGAATCAGAGTCACAGAATAATACAGTGCAGAAGAGACTCTTTGGCCCATCGAGTCTGCACTGATATATGCAAAAAACCTGACCTATCTACTGTGGTAGTATGCATTAGGGGTCATGTGGGACTGTGAAGCCATGATGTCATTGGCTGACAGATCCCGGGTCCTGGTTGGCTGTTGATCTCTAGCTCCGCCCTGAAGGCGGAGTATATGAACCAGGAGTTCTCCCCCGCAGGCCAGTCTGTTGCTGAACTGCGGGGAACAAGTCACGCTTAATAAAGCCTCATCGACTTCATCTCTATTCGTCTCTCGTGAGTCTTTGTGCGCTACACCTACCCAATCACATTTGCCAGCACTTGGATAGCCTTGAATGCTGTGATGTGGAGATGCCGGCGTTGGGCTGGGGTGAGCACAGTAAGAAGTCTTACAACACCAGGTTAAAGTCCAACAGGTTTGTTTCGATATCACTACCACCCACCAGGTACGCGGTACATACTCATGCGACTTGGCCAACGTTGTCTACCTCATACGCTGCAGGAAAGGATGTCCCGAAGCGTGGTACATTGGCGAGACCATGCAGACGCTGCGACAACGAATGAACGGACATCGCGCGACAATCACCAGGCAGGAATGTTCCCTTCCAGTCGGGGAACACTTCAGCAGTCAAGGGCATTCAGCCTCTGACCTCCGGGTAAGCGTTCTCCAAGGCGGCCTTCTGGACGCGCGGCAACGCGGAATCGCCGAGCAGAAACTTATAACCAAGTTCCGCACACATGAGTGTGGCCTCATGTACATTTTAAAGTGAGGCAACCCGCCTCTACCACCCTCCCAGGCAGTACATTCCAGATCGTCGCCACCCTCTGGCTAAAAAGACTTTTGCTCACATCCCCCCCCCCCCCCCCCCCTAAACCTCCTGCCCCTCACCTTGAACTTGTGTCCCCTCGTGAATGACCCTTCAACTGAGGGGAACAGCTGGTCCCTATCCAGCCTGTCCAAGCCCCTCATAACCTTGTCCACCTCGATCAGGTCGCCCCTCAGTCTTCTCTGCTCCAGCGAAAGCAACCCAAGCCTATCCAACCTCTCTTCATAACTTAAATGTCCCATCCCTGGCAACATCCTGGTGAATCTTCCCTGCACCCACTCCAGTAAAATCACATCCTTCCCATAATGTGGCGACCAGAACTGCACACAGTACTCCAGGAAATCATGAGTTAATAGACCGTGACGTTCCTCCCATTTAAAATTAATGGAGGTCACCCAGGCGAATCTTGCCCTGATCAATTTGATCTAATTGCTAAGAAATAAAATATTTTACATCCAATTTGTGCACTGTGTTGTCCTCAGTCTGATCTATCATATAAACTGAGGGGTAATCCTTCACCATAACGACCTCAGCAATTGGCCTTAACCCAATCCCAGAAATTCAGCCAACATGAAAATTAATTTCAAAAAGCCATTCTTTGACCTTTGCGAGTAAGAGGGAATTAAGCTGCAAAAAATACAGACAATTTTCTGCTGCTGACTCTTGGGTTGAGTTCCACAAATTGCCTTAGAATTCCTGTCACAGTCACCGTGCTGAGTTCAAAAGCATTTCAGAGGGAAAAGAATTGCGCGTGGGATGGTGAATGGATAATTCACCTTGCATTCATAGAACAGACAGTGCAGAAGGAGGACATTCAGCCCTTCGAGTCTGCACCGACCCACTTAAGCCCTCACTTCTACCCTATCCCCGTAATCCAATAACACCTCCTAAACGTTTTGGTCACTAAGGGCAATTTATCGCGGCCAATCCACCGAACCTGCACATCTTTGGAGTGAGGGAGGAAACCGGAGCACCGGAGGAAACGCACGCAGACACGGGGAGAACGTGCAGACTCCGCACAGACAGTGACTCAGCGGGGAATCAACCCTGGGACTCTGCGCTGTGAAGCCACAGTGCTATCCACTTGTGCTACCGTGCTGGTCATTCAACTGACTTCAATGGAAAACTAATGCGAGAAACAGAAGCTGGAGGGGGCCATTCAGCCCCTCGAGCTTGCTTTGCCATTCAGCAGATCATAACTGATCTGCCACCTGAACTCCACCTTCCTGCACTTCCGGCACGGTGGCACAATGGTTAGCACTGCTGCCTCACAGCGCCAGGGACCCGGGTTCAATTACAGCTGGTGTGGAGTTTGCACTTCCTCCCGTGTCTGTGTAGGTTTCTTTCGGGTGTTCCAGTTTCCACCCACATTGGTCATGATCAATTGTCCCTTAGCGTTCAAAAGTGAGGTGGGGTTACGGGGCTAGGTTGGAGGCGTGGACTTAGGTAGGGTGCTCTTTCCGAGGGCCAGTGCAGTCTCGATGGGCCGAATGGCTTCCTTCTGCACTGTAAATTCTATGATTGACATCCCTTTGTAGCTAAAAGATCTATCAAACTCAGACATACACAACAACTGAGAATCCATATCTCTCTGGGATAGGGAATTACATCGATCCTTTGGCCAGGGTTTCCCATTGCAAGGCCGCCCGGTACCGCTACAAGGCGTGGACGGAGAATTTGGCTCTCAGCCAAATCTCCCATTCACGGCAGCAGGACTGGAGAATCCCGCTCCCGTGATGGAGGGAGAATCCCGCTCCCATGAAGGGGCGGGGAATCCCACTTCCATGAATGGGCGGAGAATCCCACCCCCGTGACGGACGGAGAATCCCGCTCCCGTGAACAGGCAGGGAATCTTGTTCCCATGACGGACGGAGAGTCCTGCTCCCGTGAACGGGCAGGGAACCCCACTCCCGTGACGGGCGGAGAATTCCGCTCCCATGACGGACAGAGAATCCCGCTCCCGTGAACAGGCAGGGAATCCCACTCCCGTGACAGACGGAGAATCACACCCCTGTGAACGGACGGAGAATCCCACTCCCATGATGGACGTAGAATCCCACTCCCATGAACGGGCGGGGAATCCCACTCCCATGACGGATGGAGAATCCCGCTCCTGTGAACAGGCAGGGAATCCCACTCCCGTGACAGACGGAGAATCACACTCCTGTGAACGGACGGAGAATCCCGCTCCCATGACAGACAGAGAATCCAGCTGCCGTGAACGGACAGAGAATCCTGCCCAACTTTGAATAAAAAAACTTTCCTCATCTTAGTCCTAAATGGCCGACACCTAATTCTGTGAGACCCACCCACCCCCACTCACCCCAAGTGGAAGACTTGCCAGCAAAGGGAAATATTCTGTTAAGCCTATATAGTTTAGGGAGAGTGTCTCTTATTCTTCAAAGCTCTAATGTAGGCCTAGTTTACTCAAACTCGCCTCACCAGGCAACAAGAATCAGCCCAGTGAACCTTTGATTTGCCTCCTTGAAGGTAAGTATATCCTTCCTTGGGTAAGGAGATCAAAACTGCGCACAGTACCCCAGCTGTGATCTCAACAAGGCCTTATGTAACTGCAGGAAGACATCTTTACTCTTTCAATCTAGTAAAGACTAAATCAAAAAGAATTTGAAACAATCGCACACTCTCTCCCAAATGATCCTTTGAAGTTAAACTGGTTGGAAGTGAGGCTGATAGATTTTTATTAGACAAGGACAGTCAAGGAAATGGGAGGTCTTATGGCCCAGTGATAGCATCCCTACCTCTAGGCCAGAGTTGCAGGTTCAAGTCCAAACATTCATAACACAGCCAAACAGATTAATTATCAGGCTGTAACCCCTGCCATTATGGCAGATGGGTGGCAGGTTGTAAGAGAGGGAGGGTTTCATGGTCAGCCATACTCCAGAAGGCCACAGCAAACCACTGTTCTACGTGCCGAGCATAATCATGGACCAATCCATGGAAAGTTCATGGTCAGCAACTCTTAGGGCCACAGTACCTGAAGGAGGAGGAGTCAAGGATATGGAACCAAGGTAGGTTGGTGATGTTAAGATACAAACAGTCAAGATCCAACTAAATTTTGGAACAGGTTCATGGGTTTGGATGGCCTCCCATGTTATCATGCACCAAGAGAATGACGGGCCACTGCTACCTGCATGAGTGTGGCTATTGGTGGGTGCGCTGAGAGCACAGCATGTGTTTACCTGCCTGGCATCCCACCCGTGATACACCTCTTCTAATCAGCATCTGGTCAAGAGAATTCCAACAGGGAACTTATTGGGGGCAGAAATGCACCGTGGGGTAAAATGTATGAAACAATTAGAATCCCTGACATATGACCTTTGACACATGAACCCAAGTGCCAGAAGAACAAAATGTACACCTAGCCTCTTTCCAGAACTTGGAACATGTTTATTCGTTCAGGACTTAACAACCATGAACCTTGGTTACAATCAATGGTTAGGGTCTGTGCCTCTGTTGCTTCACACCCAAGTGAATTGCAAAGATTATGGGTATGATTCACTCATAAAATCACTTTGGACAAGTTAGGTGGGGTGTTTCCCGTCAGCTTTTTGGGTGAGATCAAGACCTGGATTCACCCACACTGGTCATTTTCTAGGGGCTTGGGGAGATTCTCCCCGGTCAAGCCCACATTTAGAAATTGTTTCTGCAGTGACGAACTAAACTTGCCCGCCATGCCGGCTCCTCAGAGATCAGGGCGCCATTTTGAAAGGGTGCCCCGATCTCTAAGTGAGCTTGAAGGTTCCCCACGCGCCTCCATCCTTCATGCCCCCCCCCCCCACTTTACCGCCTCCCTTTCACAGGCATGTCCCCCCTCAGACCCCGGCTCTACACAGTGCCAACTTGGCACCCTGGCACTCCCAGTCCGGCATCTGGACACTGGCACACTGACAGTGTCAACCTGGTCCTCTGGAAGGTTGGCATGACCAGGGTGCTGGGTTGGCACTGTCAGTGTGCCCGGGTTCCAGGGGGGTTGCCTGTTCCTGGCCACCCGGGGGCTCCAATGGCCTCTGAGGCTCTGAGTGCCGATCATGCCACGTGGACACCAGTACTAATCGGTGCCCAGATGAGGCCTCGCCGGTGCGGCCGGTGACTCCCGAGAGCCGGGTGAATGCGGCCTCACCCCGACCACGCATATTTAAGTCATTATCCAGATCATGCTGAATGCCATGGGTTGGGTGACTTACGTGCGCTTTCGCGCCCAGCAGGAAGCCCGTTTTGGGTGTCTCCCGCAATGCCTTTGGTGAAACGGGATCGATGCCAGATACAATGCGGTAGGAAAACCCCACCCTATATTTCTTTCCCTATTGGGCCTTGGTTTTAAACCTGTTTTCTGTCACTTAGCTCTGGGCAGAGTAAGGACTCTTTCTGTATTGTGATGCATCACAAATTGTGTGGGCCAGGCTGGACAGAGGACAGGGTCTTTCCCTGTCGGTGACTGTGCCTCTGTCCGTAACCCAATCCTTCAGAAACTGGCCCACGCGAGGCCGAAGGTGGAGCATCTCTACCATTGACACCGCAAAGCTGTTGAAAGCTGCACTGAGTCATTCAGCACATGTAGCTGAACTGTGCATAAAGAGAACCTTCACTGTTGAGAACACTTGAAGAATTATATCATTGCAGATATTGCTGAAAATAGGAGGTTATAATGTGTGAAATATGGTAGATAAATTGTCAGTCAGATTGCATCTTTCTTTTGACATGTTCCCCTTCAGGAACAAGCTGAGTTGAGAGTGTATCTACTACATTACTGACTGAGGGCCAGGACATCTGCTAGAGCAGATTAAATGGAATCATGTCAAGATGCAGTTACTGAAGTAGATAGAGCTTCTCTTCCCAGATTTCTAACAGGTCAGCAAGATAGATTGGGAAAAAAACAGGAGTGATTTCCCCTCGGCCACCTACTCCTGGCGTGTTGTGTTCGGTGTTCGATGTCTAGCAAGGAATCCACACAACTGCTTGTGACTTGTCCAAACCAGGATCTTTATTAAAGCGCACATGGTAAGGTAATGATCGGATACAGAGCAAGTTATTATGGAGTTTCTTTATACTCCCCTGGAACTACCCCTATGCACAGCTGTCCTCATGTACGTCGTATAACCTTCTGAGGATCACCGGATCTGACCTGGCTTATATCTGAGTGCTTTGTCGCATGACCACTGTCTCGAGGCTGCATGGCAGATCTGTACCGCCACCTGCTGGTTGGAGGTCGCATCACCAACTATCTACAGTATTGTTTACAAACATATCACCACACAGGGTAGTTCTGTGGTGCACCATTGTATTTCAACCAAACCAATTATCATTCTGCATTCAGCTGTTTGAAGTGTTATTGGTTGAGCCCCAGGCAGGGTTAACTCATGGGATTTAGTTCAAATGGCAAGAAAATGGCAGACTGCCTAATCCTAGCAGAACCATCAGCAAATGGCTTCCCACCTCATCGTACAACCGTACTGGAGCAAACCACTTATCTACTTTTTTTTGAACGAAGGTTCCAGGAAATCATTGCCGGTCCCTTTACTGATTTATAAAGTTTAAATCACGTTATTGAATCAAGAATCCTTCATCAGCAAAGGCTGGAGGCAAAATATGATATAATTTGGGGAGGCGGTGGTGTTGTGGTATTGTCACTGGACTGGTAATCCAGAGATCCAGGGTAATGTTCTGGAGACACAGGTTCAAATCCCACCACGGCAGGTGGTGAAATTTGAATTCAATAAAAATCTGGAATTAAAAGTCTAATGATGACCATGAAACCACTTGTCGATTGTCGGAAAAACCCACCTGATTCACTCATGTCCTTTAGGGAAGAAAATCTGCCGTCCTTACCTGGTCTGGCCTACATGTGACTCCAGACCACAGCAATGTGGTTGACTCTTAACTTCCCCGGCAACTTAGGGCAATAAATGGTGGCCCAGCAAGCAACACCGTCTGAACAGATTTAAAAAACAAATTAACAAGATTTGAGGATTGATTAATAGACAGTAAGGAGATAATAAGAATAACAAGTCATTTTCAGGATAGCAACGTATGAAGTGCCACAATGATCGATGCTTGAGCCTCAGCTACTTACAATCTATATCAATGGGAAATGAGTGTAATGTACCCAAGTTTCCTGATGATAGAAAGCTTGGTGTAATACTAAGCTGTAATGAGGACATAAAGAGACTGCAAAGAGATACAACCAGTCAAGTGATTGGGTAAGAAGTTGGCAGACAGGATATAATACAGGGAAGTGTATAATTATCAACTTTGGTATGAGGATGGAAATACATAGATACATTGATTCATAGAAGATAGGAGCAGGAGGAGGCCTTTTGGCCCTTCGAGCCTGCTCCGCCATTCATCACGATCATGGCTGATCATCCAACTCAATAGCCTAATCCTGCTTTCTCCCCATAGCCTTTAATCCCATTCTCCCCAAGTGCTATATCCAGCCACCTCTTGAATATATTCAAAGTTTTAGCATCAACTACTTCCTGTGGTAATTAATTCCACAGGCTCACCACTCTTTGTGTGAAGAAATGTCTCCTTATAACTGTCCGAAATGGTTTACCCTGAATCCTCAGACTGTGACCCCTGGTTCTGGACACACCCATCATTGGTAACATCTTCCCTGCATCTACCCTGTCTAGTCCTGTTAGAATTTTATAAGTCTCTGTGAGATCCCCCCTCATTCTTCTGAACTCCAGCGAGAACAATCCTAACATAGTCAATCTCTCCCAATATGACAGTCCGCCATCCCTGGAATCAGTCTGGTAAACCTTCGCAGCACTCCCTCGAGATCAAGAACATCCTTCCTCAGAGAAGGAGACCAAAACTGCACACAATACTCCAGGTGTGGCCTCACCAAGGCCCTGTACAACTGCAGCAACACATCCCTGCTTCTATACTCAAAACCTCTCGCAATGAAGGCCAACATACCATTAGCCTTCCTTACCGCCTGCTGCACCTGCATGCTTACCTTCAGCGACTGGTGCACAAGGACACCCAGGTCCCACTGCACACTCCCCTCTCCCAATTTATAACCATTCAGGTAGTAATCTGTCTTCCTGCTTTTGCTTCCAAAGTCAATAACCTCAAACTTATCCAAATTATACTGCATCTGCCATTGATTTGCCCACTCTCCCAACCTGTCCAAATCATGCTGTTATTTTTTGATGTGGACCGTCTGCACCTGTAAAGACTTAATTACCTACAATGACTCACATTCAAAGTATCATCTTGCATCATTGGCTTTGTCTTTATATGCTGTGTTTGTGTAACCTACCTCTTCACTCACCTGATCAAGGAGCTACGCTCCCAAAGCTAGTGATTCCAAATAAACCTATTGGGCTTTAACGTGGTGTTGTAAGACTTCATACAGTTATTTTTTTGGATGGTAAGAAACTAGTAAAATCTTTGGATTGGCGGGGATATGAATGTCCTTGTACATGGAAAGTTAACTTGCAAAGGCAGCAAGCAATTAGAAAGGTAAATGGTACGTTAGCCAGTAAGGAAGTAACAGTGTAAGAGTAAGGAAGTCTTGTCTGTGCGAGACCACATCTGGTGGAGTGTACACAGTTTTGGTCACCTTACTTAAGGAAGGATAAACATGTCTTTGAGGGAATGTAATGAAGGTTCACTGGATTGATTCCTGGGAGGAGAAGGATTGATTGATTGGGCCTATGTTCACTGAAGTTCAATTAGAATGAGAGGTGATCTCATTGAAATATTCTTGGAGGGCTTGACAGAGGAGATACTGAGATGCTGTTTCCTCTGGCTCGGGTTGTCTAGGACTAGGGGTCATAGTGTCAGGATAAGGAGATGGCCACTGAGGGCTGAGGTGAGAAGAAATTTCTTCACTCAGTGGTTGCGAATCTTTGGAATTCTCAACCCCTCAGACCTGTTCCATCATTGAGATATTCAGGATTGAGGTCAAAAGGTTATTGGACACAAAGGGAACCAAGGAATATGAGGATAGAGTGGGAAAGTGGAGTTGATGTCCAACCATGATCCTATTGAATTGTGGAGCAGGCCCAAAAGGCCATTGTCGTGTTATTCACCCTGGGGTAACACGGACTGCAACACGATGCAGTTAAATGATAAAGCATACACCAAACGTAGGCGTTGGTTCAATAAGATTTATTGAACTTCAGCAACGAAGCACACAGCTGCCTGTGGGTTGACTCTCTACTACTCTAAGTAAACTAACATTAACTATCTAGACCAGGCTAGCTCTGATCCACGTGTAGAAGGTGTTGAATGATTTGTACACCCTGACTGTCACGACAGTTGTCACCAGTGGAAAGAGGCGGAGTGCTGATGCCTCGTGTGTTTTATAGTTCGAAGCCCCCCTCTGGTGTTCTGTCTGGTGATTGGTTGTGTTCTGTTCTGTATGTTGATTGGCTCACCTGGTGTCTGTCACTGCCTGCTTTTACCTCATGATGTGCATGGGTGCATACTATGACAGACATGTGACTTACTCCTGTGTCTATTTCTTTTGTTGTTGAGTTTCCACTCGTGGAGGAGTCTAAAACCAGGGGGCGTAATAACAAAATCGCCTTTAAATCCAATACAGATTTCAGAAGAACCCTCTTTACTCAGAGTGTTGTTTAAGTGTGGATCTTGCTACCACATTATTGGACGATTGAGGTAAATGCTACAGATGAGCTTAGGAAGAAGCTGGGTAACGTTGTAGGATTCGAGGAGGTTACAGAGGCAAGGAGGGGCGAGGCCACGGAGGGACTTCAGAAAAAGAGAGAAAGGTTATGTTGATGGGGTTAGGTTAAGTAGAGGGGGAGAAGACCCCTACGGGGGATAGGGAATGGCACAGCACGGCTGGGCTAAGTGGCCTGCTTCAGAGCTGTCATTTCTATGAAATCAAATGATGATTTTCTGTATCAAAAACCTACGTAATGTTGCTTAAAGGAAAGGGGTATGAAGAGGTCCTTTAGCCAGATGGGGAACTTTGCAGCTGGACAGATTCGCAGGGAGCTCACTGACTTAAAAGACATACGTTCAAAAAGGAGTCCGGTTATCTGCTTCCTGTGGAGGCGAGCGAAGGGGATGGGCTCAATATGCCTATTGCTCGACTTTAGGGCAACACTTTGCCTAATTTAATACTGGATGCTAAACGTTCGATACCATTGGACACCATCATCTGTCATGTCGCATCAATAAACGGCGAGTAAAAGTTAACATGTGTAAGTCCGTAAGCTGAATATTCTGCATACACTCAGCATGCCTGGCAGCACAGGTCGATGATGACTCTCCGTCGGAACTGGGGAAAGGTAGAAATGTAAAAGCTTTTGAGCGAGCGAAGGGGGGGGGGAGGGTGGAAGGTGGAGACAAAAGGAAGGGTCTGCGATGTGGTGGAGGGCAGGGGAAATTAAATGAGAAAAGGTTTCAGGGTCCAAACTGCAAAGGGAGGGGTAAGGGGTAAAGGATCAGAAGGTGTGTCTCGATAGGCTGGGGTAGGATTTTGCAGCCCTTCCCGCCAGCGGAATGTTCCGGCCCCACCGATGGCAGCCCCCCCCCCCTCCCCCGTGGCGGGGTCCCTGGCAGCAAGACGGGCGAGCCATGCATAATGCCATTGACACCATTGACATCGTCCGGACCACCCTGAGCCACCTGCTCCGTCGGAAAACACGACGGGGCCGGAAAGATCCCCCTCCCCAAGGTGTGATAAGCTGGATAACAATACTCTGAATAGAAAATAAAAGAATAAAGAAATAGACCAGAAAAAAAAAAACAAAGAGAAATTAAACAAAGTGGATGTAAACATTGTGGGGCGGTATTTTCCCCCCAAAATGGCAAAGTGCGAGATTCCCTGGCCTCTCTGTGCGTGTTTCTCAATGACAGGGGGAGGCAGCCCACCATTGACCGACTGGATCTCCTGATCCTGCCGCTGTCAATGGGTCTTCCCACTGATCCACGGCACGCCGCCGGGAAACCGGCCGCCGGGATGAACCACCGGCGGGACCGGAAGATTACACCGGTGTGAACAGCTGGAAGATCTTGCCCAAAGTGTGTGGTTCTGACTGAAAACAACTGTGGCAGCCAGGCTTTCTCTCCAGATCTTCGGACACTTTGTCAAAGAAAAGTAGGGGGACGTGTTCTCGGCTGTCGTTCTTGTGGGGCGGGTCCTCAAGACGCCGGCAAGCCATGTTCCACAGATTGGGGTGCCTTTTAAATAGAGTGCCCGATCTCAAAGGAAAAAGACAGGCCACCTTCGCCATCCTGCAAGGACATTGGGAACCCCCCGCATCCATCCTTGCCAGCAATATCCGCACCACCCCACCATCCTCATCGACAATAATCTTCACCCCCCAATCGTCGCCCTGACCCAGCCCCAGGCCCGGCCCCTGGCAGTACCAACCTGACCCCGCACCCTGGGAGTGTCAGTTTGTTCCACATTGGACTCTGCGCCTGGCATGGTCACCTCGGCTGCTGGAGAGCAGTAGTGATTCCCGATAGGCCTGACAGCCCACCAGCGAGGAGAAAGCATCAGGGCCTGGATTTTCCGATCCCGCGCCGGGTCGGAGAATCGCGGGGTGGAGGGGGGACGGACGAGAATCGCACCACACCTCTCCGACGCTGGGCCGCCGATTCTCTCAATTCTCCGCGCTCGACGGGCAGAGAGCCCGCTGAGTCCCGCCAGCGTGGTTTACATATGGTCCCACCCGGCGGGGCCTCAGAGATCTGGCTGCGGGTTCCGTCCTGGTGGGGGGGGCGGGGGGATCCGTTGGCGGGGGGGGGGGCCTCCACAGTGGCCACGCCCACGATCGGGGCCTACCGATCAGCGGGCGGGCTCATTCCGGGAGGGGCCAGAGCAGCGCACAGCACTCCGGCGCTGTACTAGCCCACGAGGAAGGGGAGAATGACTGGGCCTGGAGGCCCATTGACGCCGGCGTTGGTCGCGCCGGTTTTGACGCTGGCCTCAACACTTGGCCGGGATTTTGGAGAATCCCGGCCCAGCTGTCCCCGGAAGATACGGTGTTAGGCATATGTAAATGCATTGAAATTGATGGTAATCAGGTTCATACTGTGATGTCCCCAGCACAAATCCTGATATAGCCCTGTCACGAGAGCGAGCCACCTTTACAGGATTAGCACCTGTGGACAGTCAGCCGGGAAAATCCTCCCCAGGATTTAAGATTGTTGACCTCAATCTTGAGTTTGTTTATGTGAGTAAAAACTGTTCCAGTTCCTTTATAAGTATGTAAAGATTATAACAATTATAATATTTATCACATTCACTTCACAGTGAGATTATTCCCAAGGCAGCATTTGATTATAAATCGCAGGTTATTTGAATATTACAGAGCGAATACTTGATTTCTCAGCTAAGCACACATTGGGGAAGAAGGCGGGTGAAAATCCAGCCCAGAGCATTATTCTAAAAGGACACTCGTGCCTTTCAGAAGATCAGTGCAGGAAAAACAAGGGTGTTCCCACGCTTCGGAACTCATAAATTACAGAGACCAGGCTAACAGAATGGAACTTAGTGGAGAATGGAAATGTCAATGAAGGCCTAACTTGGGCTCTTGGCCATTTCCTAATTATTTCATGTGAAATCTTCCCTTGTAGAGCTACATTCTCTTTTGATGTATGTTTATTTTTATTTTGGGCAAACGCGCAACTATGGGGCATGATATTAAAGTTTAATTTGTGCGAAACTCCTATTGAACAGAAATATCAGTAAGTCTAATCTAAACAGGGCTAACAGCTGCTAAGGAAATGGTAGACGCATTTCAGAAATAAAACCAGTCGTTGTTTGAAAGTCAAGCTTTGCAAAGGGTAATTTAAAGGTTTATGCCACTAAAATGCACTTGACATTAAACTGTGGTTGTGCTAAATGTCAGAGGATTAGCCGGCAAGTCAGATAAAATGTACATTTCTGTTGTGCTAGCTGGAAAAACTGAGTAAAGTCTTTCGCAGGCGTGTGTGTGTATGTTGGCACAGTGAAAAAGTTCTGATGTCAGAAACCAAGGTGTTCATGCTTTTTATTCTAACAGCTACAACAATATTTCTATAACGTCTTTCACTTCATAAAATGTCCCGAGGTGTTCACAGGAGCGTTGTCAGACAACATTTGACGCAAATTCAGATGGGAAAATATTAAGACAGGTGATCAAAGTTCAGTCCAAGAGGTAGGTTTAAAGGAGCATCTTAAAACAGGAGAGAGAAGCGGAGGTGTTTAACGAGGGAATTCCAGAGCGTGGGGCCCAGCTGAAGGTACAGTCACCGGTGGTGAATTGATGACTGTCAGGAATGTGCAAGAGGCCAGAAATAGAGGAATGCAGAGGGTCCAGATGGTTGTAGGGCTGAAGTGGGTGATGGGGAGGATGGGGAGGAGAAAGAGAGCCAAGGAAGGGATGAAGAGCAAGCACTTTGGGAAGGATGTGAAGGCATCAGAGAGGGCGCAGAAATGCTTTTTGAGAATGCATCCGGGGTTGATCGGTTACATGGATAGACTGGGGAAGCTAGGCTGGTCCTCCAGGAGAAGAGAAGGTTGAGAGGAAGTCTGATCGAGCTGTTCAAAATCATGAGGGGTCTGGATAGAGTAGTGATGCACGATCAATTACGATTAAAGATGAGGTAGTAACATAACTGAAGGCTTTAATAGATTAGAACTGTTCCCCAGCAGCTTCGGTACAGAATGAGGGTTGCTGGGACGGCACCGGTTATTATCCCCCGCCTGTCAGGGCGAAGCTACATACCAAACAGCCAATGGTAAACTCCTAGGTTTAACCAATGGTCTTCAGCCTCTCGGGTACTGCAATACCTGATAATAGCACAAGTAGATAGGGTGAAACTCTTCCCATTGGCGGAAGGGAGAACCTGAGGCCACTAATTTAAGACGAATGGCAAAGGAACCAAGGGAAAAGCTTTTTTATACAGTGAGTGGTTAGGATCCGGAACGCACCACCTGACATTGGGGCGGAGGTAGATTCCATTGTGGCTTTCAAGAGGGGAATTGCGTAAGCCCCCAAAAACACAAAAATATTGCAAAGCTGTGGAGGAAAGGCTGGGAACAGGACAAGGTGTGTTGTTCTTGCATAGTGACAGCATGGAAACAATAGACTGAATAGCCTTATTCTGCAAGCCAACCATTTGAAGGTTCAATGATTTAGGAACAAAAATGTGTGTTTTAACATCAATACATTGTCGTACTGGGACGTTGCAAATATAGGTCAGTGAGCACAGGGATAATGGATGCTTGATAAGCGTATGCTTGAGTCTATGAAGTTAGATTGAAGGCATTCAAAAGTGCTGATATTTATTAAAATACAGCAGAATTTCTAACAGAGGCACCAGTCTCCTCCGAAACATTTATCCCTTAATGAAAGTAATTTTTAAAAAGCAGATTATTTCCCACAATTATTGGGATTACTTAGAATGTAAAGCATCAAAACAGCCCATTTGGCCCATCTGATCTGTCATGATATCCATATAAACATATCATGGTGCAATCACACACACACTGATGGACAGATCAACGGACCAATCAACACACACGCAACATCACAGCCAATCACCAGTGAGAGCACTCGCACTATAAAACGTGGAACATCACAGTTCCCTCCCATTCCAGCAGGAGATAGCTCAGAGCACAGAGCTCACAGCGTGTCACTCAGACATACACCATGTGCTGAGTACCTCTCTAAGATAGTGCAAGGGCTGGGTCCACAGGTTAACGGGTGAAGTACGAACCACAGCCAGGAGTTAACAGTAGATGTTATCAAGAATAATAAAACAGAGTTGTACCATCTACACCCATGTTGGTTCATTTGTTAGCGGAACACCCAACACGACATAGTACCAGGATTGGAACCGAGCAACTGTGAGACCTACCTGCACATCTTCAGCGATCCGCCATCCTGCGCCATGGACACCATCAGCCCGCCATAGCCGCTCCAAATCGCTGGAAACCTCGGCGTCAACTGGAAGCGGGGACAAGACGGTCCTTCTAAAATTTGAGGAACACTTCAGCGTCGAGGTGAATGAGAGCTTCGCGAGGTACCTCTTCCAGCAGCACCTGCAGGGTAAGGATGAGCCTTTTCAATCTTTTTTGACACACCTCTGTATCCTTGCGCAGTCCTGCGGCTAGGAGGCCACCTCCGATTCCATGAATCGGGACCAGATAGTTTTTGGGGTCACCTCGGGCACCCTTCGCCAGCAGCTCCTCAAAATAAAGAGCCTCACTCTAGCCACCGCCATCGAAACCTGCGTCCTCCACGAAAACGCGACCAGCCGGTACTCCCAATTCCAGGCAGCCGAATCAGCACGGCAGGGATCCCACGAGGCCGAGCGGGTCCACTCCATCGGGTTCCTCCCGGCCCGCGTCCCGGACGAGGGCGGCCGTTTCACGCGCTTTCCGCGGCCTCCCGCGCTTGTACGCGCCAAAAGCGACGTCGACGCAGAGGGATGTGACACGCAGGTGCGCTCTACGCAGGACCAAACTGCGCATGCGCGGTGACGCAACAGATGCCATGACGTCACGATGTGCGGCAGCTGTGGATCCGCACATTTAAAGCGGTAATGTCCAGCGAAAAATCGACAATGCCTCCGTTGTGGCAAGATGGGCCACTACGCTGTCTGCTGTCGAGCGGCTCAACCTGCCAACGCTCCCCAATTTCGCCAGCCTCGCAGGGACGTGCGGGCCATTCAGCCTCCATACACCGAGTCATACCATGACGACGTACAGACCGGTGATACCAATGACCGGGAAGCCTTCCGCGTTGCGGTGATTGACAGAAATCGGATGTCCCCAAGTAGGACCCACCAGCTGATGCCAGTGTACAGCGTCAATCCGGGTGATGAATGGTGTGCCACCCTAACGGTCAACCGATCACCAATCAGATTCCGTTTAGACACTGGTGCCTCCGCCAATCTCATTGCATGGTCAGCCTTCTACGCCTTGAAGGTCAAACCACCGATTCAGCCATCCCGCTGTCAGTTGGTCGATTACAATGGCAATGTTATCCCGGCCATGGGATCCTGCCAGCTCGAGGTTGCACACAATTCATACACAGCCACACTGACTTTTGAGATAGTTGGATCCTCGAAGGACTCTCTGCTAGGCGCACAGGCGTGCAAGGTTCTCCACCTGGTTCAGCGGGTACACACTCTGTCTCCAGAAGGCACGTCCGATTTCCCGGATGCAGACTTTAGGGCACAGCTCCACTCGCTCCTCACCCACAACCAGGGGGCTTTTGAGGGCACGGGCACACTGCCCTACACTTACAGAATACGGCTCAAACCGGATGCCACCCCGGTCATTCACGCACCTCGTAGAGTCCCAGCACCACTCAAGGACCGCCTCAAGCAGCAGCTGCAGGATCTCCAGGACCAAGGAGTGCTTTCCCGGGTCACGGAGCCAACGCCATGGGTCAGCTCCATGGTGTGCATTAGAAAGCCCTCTGGCGAACTCCGGATCTGCATCGACCCGAAAGACCTGAACAATCACATCATGAGGGAACACTACCCCATACCCAAACGGGAAGAGATCACGAGCGAAATAGCCCAGGCTAAAATTTTTACAAACTTGATGCCTCAAAGGGTTTTTGGCAGATTCAACTGGATCAGTCCAGCAGGAAGCTGTGCACCTTCAACACTCCCTTTGGCAGGTACTGCTACAATAGGATGCCGTTTGACATCATCTCGGCATCCGAGGTGTTTCATCGAATCATGGAACAGATGATGGAGGGCATCGAAGGGGTACGAGTCTATGTTGACGACGTCATCATCTGGTCCACCATACCACAGGAGCACATCAGTCGTCTCCAGCGCGTCTTTGCTCGGATACAAGAACACGGCCTGCGCCTCAACCGAGCCAAGTGTTCTTTTGGCCAAACTGAGCTAAAGTTTCTGGGGGACCACATATCCCGGTCAGGGGTGCGTCCGGATGCAGACAAAGTGGCAGCCATTGCAGCCATGCCGCAGCCGGCAGACAAGAAGGCAGTGCTACGCTTTCTCGGGATGGTCAACTTCCTGGGGAAGTTTATTCCCAACCTTGCCTCCCACACAACGGCTCTTCACCACCTGGTGAAGAAGACTACGGAGATCCAGTGGCTGCCCGCACACGAGAAGGAATGGGAGGAGCTCAAGATCAAGCTCACCACAGCCCCGGTATTGGCGTTCTTCGACACTATTCGAGATACAAAGATCTCGACTGATGCCAACCAGTCCGGCATTGGGGCAGTACTCCTGCAACGGGACGACACTGCATCATGGGCCCCGGTCGCCTATGCCTCGCGGGCCATGACCCCCACAGAACAGCGCTATGCGCAGACTGAGAAGGAGTGCCTGGGTTTGTTAACAGGCATAGATAAATTCCATGACTATGTGTGTGTGTGGTCTCCCTCAGTTCACCGTGGAAACCGACCATCGCCCCCTAGTCGGCATCATACAAAAGGACCTTAATGAGATGACCCCTCGCCTCCAGCGCATTCTGCTCAAGCTCCGGAGGTACGACTTCCAACTGGTCTACACCCCGGGAAAGGACCTCATCATTGCGGATGCCCTGTCCAGAGCAGTGAGCACACCGCCCGAATCGGGCGGGTTCGTCTGTCAGGTCGAAGCGCATGTGGCCTTCACTTCGGCCAATCTGCCAGCTAGTGATGCAAGTCTGGCCCGTATTTGCCGGGAGACTGCGGCTGACCCCCTTCTACAACGTGTGATGCGCCACATGACGGAAGGGTGGCTCAAAGGACAGTGCCCACAATTCTACAATGTCCGGGACGACTTGGCCGTCATTGATGGTGTCCTCCTAAAGTTGGACCGGATTGTGATTCCACACAGCATGCACAGGCTGGTCCTCGAACAATTACACAAAGGCCATCTCGGGGTTGAGAAGTGCAGGCGGAGGGCCCGAGAAGCTGTATACTAGCCGGGCATCAGCGACGACATCGCCAACATGGTGCTCAATTGCCCCACCTGCCAACGGTTTCAGCCGGCGCAACCCCCTGAGACGCTTCAGCCCCATGAGTTGGTCACGTCCCCCTGGGCGAAGGTGGGTGTGGACCTTTCTCATGCACTTGGCAGGGACTACGTCATTTTAATTGACTATTTTTCAAATTATCCGGAGGTCATACGCCTGCACGATTTGACATCATCAGCTGTCATCAGAGCATGCAAAGAAACCTTCGCTCACCATGGCATTCCGCTTACCGTCATGTCGGACAATGGGCCCTGTTTTGCGAGCCAAGAATGGTCTTCTTTTGCCACTTCGTATGGCTTCACACACGTGACGTCCAGCCTTCTGCATCCCCAGTTGAATGGCAAGGCGGAAAAGGGCGTCCATATCGTGAAGCAGCTCCTCTGCAAGGCTGCTGATGCCGGATCTGACTTCTGTTTAGCCCTGCTGGCCTATCGCTCGGCCCCACAGCCCAGCTGTTGATGGGTCGCGCCCTCAGGACCACTGTACCGTCCATTCATGTTCCTAAACCTGAACATGCTCCAGTACTGCAAAGGATGCGACAGCAGCGTGCTCAGCAGAAGGTGGCACATGACACACATGCAACATCACAGCCAATCACCAGTAAGAGCACACGCACTATAAAATAGGGAACACCACAGTTCCCGCTCATTCCAGCAGGAGATAGCTTAGAGCACAGAGCTCAGAGCATGCCACTCAGACCTACACCATGTGCTGAGTGCCTCACTAAGATAGTGCAAGGGCTGGGTCCACAGGATGACTGGTAAAGTACGAACCACAGCCAGAAGTATACAGTAGATGTTATCAAGAATAATAAAACAGAGTTGTACCATCTACACCCGTGTTGGTTCGTTTGTAAAGCGGAACACCCAACACGACATGATCCACATTGCTTTGGCGGGATTCTCTGACCCTGAGGCTAAGTGTTGACCCCATCGTAAACGTCGTTGTGTTTCCCGACGGCGTTAACATGCCCTCAGGAGCAGCGATTCTGACCCCTACAGGGGGCCAGCACGGCACTGGAGTGACCCACGCCGCTCCAGCTGCCGATCCCGCCATCAGATGGGCTCCGCGAGTCTGTGCATGCACAGATTTCCACGCATGCGCGGTGTCTCCCTTCTCCGCGCCCTCCCCGACGCAACATGACGAAGGGCTTTAGGGGCTGGAGCGGAACAAAGGTGGCCCCCAGCCCGAGAGGCTGGCCCGCCAATCGGTGGGCCCCGATCGCGTGCCAGGCCACAGCGGAGGCCCCCCCCACTGGGGTCGGAAACCCCCTGCCCCCCCCACAGGCCACCCCCCTAGACCCTTCCATGCCAAGGTCCCGCAGGGTAAGACTAGGTTAGAACGGTGCTGGTGGGACTCAGGATTTTTTGTACGACCACTCGGCCCATCCTGACCGGAAAATCGCCGGTGGGGCCCCTAGAGCGGACCCTGACCGCACCGCGCCAACCGCGCCGGCGCTGATTGTGCCGATTCTCCACTCTCCGGAGAATCGCGTCCCGGCGTCGGGGCGGCGTGGAGCGAATCACGCCAGTCACGGCGAATCTCCGGCCCGGCCCCTGGGTGAGAGAATCCCGCCCTTTATGTGCCGCACCGTCTTCCCCCCCACCTTACTTCAGCTAACTGAATCAACATCAACACATTGGCTCATTTGTTTTCCCTACCTCAACATCACATCACCTTGGCATCGTAATAATGCCAGTGGAGGAGATGGGCACTGTGTGCCCACAGCAACTCGTGGAAGCTGTACAAATTTCAACTCCGAGGCAATTAACTATTACTCTGTTTGACAATCTGCAAGCAAACTTCTACAAAGAACCTCGGTGAACATTTCAAAGGGCAGAATTACAAAGCGTTGCCCTAAAAGCAACTAAACTGTCCCCTTTGTGAACTCTGCCAACATCAACATCTGTGTGCACCATAAATGCCATTAAATGTTTACAAAAAGCAGTCCCCAGGATTGGTTCCCGTCAATTCATTTTGGACATTGTCAAGTTCGATGGAAGGATGCATATACCACGGCTAACAATTGAGCGTGCGTGATGGATGAGGTTAGGGCCAGCAATTGCTCCACATCAGTTTTTTCTTTGTACCTTAATGTACCTTTGCACCCTCTAGGATGAATGCTTGGGCATGTGTCCACCACATACATCTGAGCACATCCCAAACTGCTGCCGTGTTATACAATTGTTTGAATTCATTAGCATTGATGTGATGCATTTGCAGAGAGATTTTATGGAATTGTCAGCAATCTCACCCTTTTAGTGGCTAGCCATGCACATTAGATTAGACAGTGTGCCATCGTCAAAGTGATTAAACCAGTTGTACATGGAATTGAATTGTATTTGCCCACAACACATTCTCATGCACCCCTTAGTGGCAGGTTAAAAGACCATTTTCAGAGGCTCATCCTTAGTAAATTAATCCTTGCACCATGGACATTACTGGCAATGGATATGTCTGTAAGCAATATCATAGATGGATGATGTGTGACCTCCAACCAGTAGGTGGAGGTGCAGACACCCCATGCAGTCTCAAGACAGTGGTCATGTGACCACAGACTCCCATATAAGTGGAGACACATCCGGCCACCAATAGATGGTTGTAGGAGATGGTAGCAAGACATACGGGTGAGCAATCGTGCTCGGTGTAGTTCCAGAGGAGGACAAAGAAACTCCATGATAACTTGCTCTGTAATAGATCGCTATCTTCCCACATGTGATTCAATAAAGATCCTGGTTTGGACAAGTCAAGGTGTTTGGTGGAGTCCTTTGCAAGGTGTAGAAGACCAAACACAACATTACTGTCCATCCCGTTACCCTGGAGAAGGCCTTCTTCTTGAACCACTGCAGCCTTTATAGTGAAGGTACTCCCACTTTATGGTGAAGGTACTGCAATTAGGTAGGCAGTTTGGCAAAGTAACCATGGAAGAACACTGTCATGTGTCCAAATCAAGGTGGTGTGTGACCTGGAGGGAAACCTGGAGGTGGTGGGGTTTCCACCCGCTTGCTGCTCCGGTCCTCCCAGGTGATGGAGGCTTTGGAGATGCTGTTGAAGGAGCCTCGGCAAGTTAATGCCATGCATCATGTGCATTGCGCACACTGCTGCCACTGTGCATCGACAGTGGAGAGAATGGGCATTTATGGATGGGCTGCCCATTCAGCAAAAACAGAATATACTGGACAATCGCGGCAGGTCTGACAGCATCTGTGGAGAGTGAAGGGAGCTAGCTTTTCAAATCTGGATGACTCTTTGTCAAAGCCCACCAGGCAGGTTGCTTTGTCATGGATGGTGTTGAGCTTCTTGAGTGTTGAGTGTGGCTGCATATGAAACTTCCCAGGCAAGTGGAGAGTACTCCAGCACACCTCCCAGCATCGTACATGCACGTTGGAGAGGTTTTGGAGACTCAGGAGGTGGGTCAACCCATCACGGTGCATGCTGCACCTGAACTGCTCTATCAGTCGCGGTGTTTATGTGGTTGGTCCAGTTGAGTTTCTGGTGCATTCCCGTTGCTGGGAGTTCTAATGCGTTTGGAATGACGAACATCACAGACAACAGCTTGCGTGCTGAGGCAAGGCCTGCAAGGAACCTTTTCAAAAATTATTTCCTAAGATGCGGGCGTCGCTGGCAAGGCCAGCATTTGTTGCCCAACCCTAATCACCCTTAAACTGAGTGGCTTGCTCGGCCATTTCTGGGGCCAGTTAAGAGTCAATCACATTGCTGTGGGTCTGGAGTCGCATGCAGGCCAGACCAGGCAGGAAAGGCAGGTTGCCTTCCCCAAAGGACATGAGTGAACCAACTGAGTTTTTTTAATGACGGCTGATGACTGTTTCATGGTCCCCGTGATTGAGGTTTTTGTTCACTGAATTTAAACTCCACCAGCTGCCGTGGTGGGATTTGAACCCTTGTGCCCGGAGCAGTAGCCTGGGGCCACTGGATTACTAGTCCAGTGACATTACTGCTGCGCCGCCGTTGCCCTTCGAGTTTCCCAAATCGGTCGCAAACTCGGAGATCAAGGCTTGGATCGTGGCCTGGTATCCGGAGGTTGTTTGTATTTACCTTTACAAAGGAGGCAAAGAGGTTCCACGTTAAATATTTCTGGGCATCTCGGACAAAATGATCACTTTAAATCCTCATCTGGCAGTGCAGATAGATGGCATTTGTATGTTCACTGGGAGATCGTCTCCCTGACCCTATGGAAAACCCCATGTGGCAGCACGGTACCACAGTGGTTAGCACTGTTGCTTCACAGCTCCAGGGTCCCAGGTTCAATTCCCGGTTTGGGTCACTACCTGTGCGGAGTCTGCACGATCAATTTGACTAAAGACGAAAGTTGAATCCAAACTGAGGCTTTATTGCTATCAGATGTGTGGCCTCCCACAGCAGCTGGCGAAACGGCTGCGAGCAGGAGGACACGCATATTTATACCCCGCCTCCTGGGCGGAGCCAGCAGGCAGGGGCCACAGGCGAACCTGTAGTGCAGGTTTACCGTACACCCTCGAATATAGGTACAACAGTGGTTTACCACATTCACCCCCTGTTAAAATTGAGTCCGGCGGGGGTGGTGGATAACTATATACAATAATGATTTTAATATTTACAAAGCAAAACAAATGTCCTTTGATGTCCGGTGGACCGGTCAGAGGTTCAGCCGGCCCGGGGCCTTGATCGTCCTTTGGGAGCGACGAAGTGGTGACGGCGATGTTGGTACCGGATCACCTGCAGCTGGATCCGCACTCAAGCGACGCCAGAAAGGACTTCCAGCACTGGCTAGCTTGCTTCGAAGCGTATATGAACGCGGCACCAACCCCTGTTCCGGAGGCTCAGAAGATTCAGATCTTATATTCCAGGCTGAGCTCCAAAGTCTTCCCACTAATCCAGGATGCGCCGAACTGCGCCGAAGCCATGACTCGACTCAAGAACAACTATGAGCAGAAGACAAACACGCTCTTCGCCAGGCATGCGCTCGCCCATTTCGCCAGCTGCTGTAGGAGGCCACACATCTGATAGCAATAAATTGAGGCACGATCAATTTGACTAAAGATGAAAGTTGAATCCAAACTGAGGCTTTATTGCTATCAGATGTGTGGCCTCCCACAGCAGCTGGCGAAATGGCTGCAAGCAGGAGGACACGCATATTTATACCCCGCCTCCTGGGCGGAGCCAGCAGGCAGGGGCCACAGGCGAACCTGTAGTAAGGGTTTACCGTACATCCTCTAATATAGGTACAACAGTGGTTTACCACACCCACCCAATGTAACTACATAACACCGACATTGGGTGAAGCATACAGGGGTGTAGTGTTAAGGAGGTCAGTCCATAAGAGGGTCATTTAGGAGTCTGGTAACAGAGGGGAAGAAGCTGTTTTTGAGTCTGTTCGCGCGTGTTCTCAGACTTTTGTATCTCCTGCCCAATGGAAGAAGTTGGAAGAGTGAGTGGCAGGGTGGGAGGGGTCTTTGATTATGCTGCCCGCTTTCCCCAGGCAGCGGGAGGTGTAGATGGAGTCAATGGATGGGAGGCAGGTTCACGTGATGGACTAGGCCGTGTTCACGACTCTCTGAAGATCTTGAGGTCTTGATCCGAGCAATAGGATGCTTTCTAAGGTGCAAATGTAGAAGTTGGTAAGAGTCAATGTGGACATGCCGAACTTTCTTAAGGGGGGAACATGCAGGTGGCGGCGTTCCCTTGTGTCTGCTGTCCTTCGAGGTGGTACAGGTTGCAGTTTTGGGCGGCGTTGATAAGAAGATTACATAGGAACGGGAGCTGTCAAAGAGAGTTTGATGAGTTCTGTGGATGGTGTGCAGTGTCGCCACAGTGTCTTCTCGGTTCAAATGGCGGATATTGAGTTTAGTGCCAAGTCTGCCCCAACATGAATGGTGATGTGGCAATTAGCTTAACCGAATGCCTGCTTGGAAACTCCATTATAAAATATCAGCCCACATTGGCTTGTCAGAATCTACTCACAGTGTGTTAATGCGGAGCCAGTTTTCATTCGGCTGTTGCAAATGATAAGCACAAAGAATTATCAACACAAGTTTCTGACAAGTTCTTCGTGTGTTCCCCATTGTGGCATAGAAGAGTCTATCAATCAGATTCCTAATTATCTGGATAGTAATCCATAGCAAATAATAATCACCAGCAACAAGATGACACGACATGTCAGAGTAGTGTAGCTACATAGTTCATCAAAAGTGTTGTCGTTTCGGCACCATTGAAGAAACTAATCTGTTCAACATGCGAGTTGTCAGATTCTGCCCTGTTTCAAATGTAGTGCAACGTTTGCTCAGGCACTTTATAATTTGCTGCCAGTCAGAAGATTAGATTGTGAATTAAAATCCGACAGATAAACTATCACATTATTATTATAGCCAGCACAATGAACGTACCAATCGAAAATCTTCTGTACGGAATATCCACAGATGAGACCTAGCTTGATATCAGCATTTTAACAAAGTTATTAACCCATTTCAAATCAGGTACTTCAAAAAGACAAACAGAGGTCTGTCTTATGGAGACCAAGTTTGGGGGGGGCGGGGTGTGCAGGAGGAGGAACCGAGAGAGAGCGGGGGGGGGGGGGGGGGGGTGTTGGTGACGCAGCTACTTAGAGGTTGGAATTAGGGGAAGATGGAGGGGCAGCCATTTTGTGTGGGCTCAAGTCGGGGAATGGAGAATTGGGTGGTCTGGGGAGTTGGAGATGATGACGGATCTTAATAGAGGAGGCGGTCGAAAGTCTCCGGTTAGGATCATAACCTGGATCTTCTGGGGTCTGAACAGGCCGGTCAAAAGATCAAGAGTGTTTGCGCACTTAAAGAGTTTAAGGGCAGATGTGATTGTTCTGCGGGAAACGCACTTGCGAGTAAAAGATCAGATGCGGTTGAGGAAGGGGTGGATGGCGCAAATCTTCCACTCAGGGTTTGATTCTAAAGCGAGGGGAGTCGTGATATTATTCAAAGGGTACATATGTGGTGGGGAGGGAGATGGCGGACCCGGGAGGGTAGGTATGTGATGGTGAGTGGGATGTTGGCGGGGACATCGGTGGTGTTGGCCAATGTCTATGCGCCCAATTGAGATGATGTGGAATTCATGAAAAAGCTGTTAGCGAGCATCCCGGATCTGGATTCCCACAAGTTAATATTGGGGGAGGGGTGATTTTAATTGTGCGCTGGATCCGAGATGAAGCGTTTGATGCCGAAGTTGGCGAGGACAGAGATGGCGAGGGCATCAGGGTGTTAGTGGAGCAGATGAAGGGGATGGATCCATGGTGGTTTAGGCACCCGAGTGAGAGGGAGATCTCCTTTTTCTCCCATGTCCACCAGATATACTCGAGAATTGATTTTTTTTTTGTGGTGGGGAAGGCGGTGCTGGTGGGGGTGGTGGGGGCGGAGGATAGAGGTATGGTCATCCCGGACCATGTGCAGCATTATGTTAATGTGAGGCTGTAGTTGGGGCGGGCACAGAGACCGGGGTGGGCACAAACACCGGGTGGGCACAGAGACCGACCGGGATGGGGCTTTGATTCGGGGTTATTGGCAGATTAAAAATGTTGTGAAAGGGCAGCACGGTGGCGCAGTGGGTTAGCCCTGCTGCCTCACGGTGCCGAGGTCCCAGGTTCGATCCCGGCTCTGGGTCACTGTCCGTGTGGAGTTTGCACATTCTCCCCGTGTTTGCGTGGGGTGGGGATGGGGCGGCGGTGGAGACGGATCCGGAAAAGATCAATGAAGTCTTTTAGGACTTTGACAGGGGGTTGTATAGTTCTGAGCCTGGGGCACAGCCAGGTTGGCAATGCCAGGGTGGCACCAGCTGTGCCCGAGTGCCACCCTGCTAGAGGGCAAGCAGCTGAGGGCCTCCGATCCCCTGGGAGATCTCCCCAAGTGCCGTTCCATCTGGCCCCCATTTGTATGGACCAGCACTGAACAGCGCTCGCCCGAGGTCTCCGAAGAAAAGGAGTTAGATCCCAACGCCTCGAGTAGATCAGAGGATGCATATTCGAGTGAGACTAGGGGCGTCATTCTCCGACCCCCCGCCGGGTCGGAGAATGGCCGTTGGCCACCGTGAATCCCGCCCCCGCCGAAGTCTCCGGTACCAGAGATTGGGCGGGGGCGGGAATCGGGCCGCGCCGGTTGGCGGGACCCCCCGTTCAATTCTCAGGCCCGGATGGGCCGAAGTCCCGCCCAGAAATTGCCTGTCCCGCCGGCGTAAATCAAACCTGGTATTTACTGGCGGGACCAGGCGGCGTGGGCGGGCTCTGGGGTTCTGGGGAGGGGGCGCGGGGCGATCTGACCCCGGGGGGTGCCCCCACGGTGGCCTGGCCCGCGATCGGGGCCCACCGATCCGCGGGCGGGCCTGTGCCGTGGGGGCACTCTTTCCCTTCCGCCTCCGCTACGGCCTCCACCATGGCGGAGGCAGAAGAGACTCTCCCCACTGCGCATGCGCGGGAAACTTTCAGCGGCTGCTGATGCTCCCGCGCATGCGCCGGGAAACTGTCAGCTGACGCTCCCGCGCATGCGCCGCATTTCCGCGCCAGCTGGCGGGGCAACAAACGCCATTTCCGCCTGCTGGCGGGGCGTAAATCCCTCCGGCGTCAGCCTAGCCCCTCAATGTTGGGGCTAGGCCGCCAAAGATGCGGAGCATTCCGCACCTTTGGGCCGGCGCGATGCCCGTCTGATTGGCGCCGTCTTTGGCGCCAGTCGGCGGACATCGCGCCGTTGGGGGAGAATTTCGCCCTCGCTGTCTCACCAGCACAAAACAGCCATGGACGAGAGGTCGTTTCAAACAGACAATTTAGTATATGTGTGGAACTTTGGTGGAGGACCAGAATGGTTACCTGGGAAAGTTGTTGCCAGAACTGGGCCAATATCCTATGTCATAGACCAACAGCCCGCGAAGCTAGAAAACATTTTGATCATTTGAAAAGGGGAGAAACTGGTGTCCCCGCAAAGGGGCGGCGAGACCCAATCACAGCTACCAGTGCACCATTTGCCGAGATGGTGGCGTTAGAACCAGGATCTGTTCATGGGACCACAGAAGGAGTTGAAGAGGGAGTCACTACTGCCCCGATTTCTGTCTCTACCGATTTGTCTGCCCTTGCTGTGGACTCGGACGCCTCCAATCTGGAAGAGCCTTGTCTTGTTGGGTGTCCTGATACACAAATGAGCCAACACAGTTGTAGATTGTACAACTTGATTTTATTGTGTTAACTAACAGATGCAACTAACTATAGACTTGGGTACGTTCGCTACCAGCCACCCTATGGATCTAGCCCTATCACTAATGTTGGTGAGGCACTGAGCACATGGTCTATGTCTGAGTGTCAGGCTGCAAGCTCTGTGTCCCGAGCTGTCTCCTACCAGAATGAGCGGGAACTCTCACGTTCCCCCTTTTATAGTGCGTGTGCTCTCACTAGTGATTGGCTGTGATGTCGTGTGTGTGCTGGTTGGTCCAAATGCCTGTCCATCAGTGTGTGTGTGATTGCACCATGATATGCTGATCTGGATGTCATGACAAGCCTGACGTTCGGCAAGAGTTAGGAAGTCACCCGATAAATTTACCTTATGAACTATGTTTTGAGCTCCCTGGATTTGGATTTTGTTTATTGTCACGTGTACCGAGGTACAGTGAAAAGTATTTTTCTGTGAGCAGCTCAACAGATCGTTAAGTACATGAAAAGAAAAGGAAATAAAAGAAAATACAAAATAGGGCAACACAAGGTACACAATGTAACTCCATAACAGCGGCATCGGGTGAAGCATACAGGGTGTAGTGTTAATGAGGTCAGTCCATAAGAGGATCGTTTAGGAGTCTGATAACAGTGGGGAAGAAGCTGTTTTTGAGTCTGTTCGTGCGTGTTCTCAGACTTTTGTATCTCCTGCCCGAAGGAAGAAGTTGGAAGTGTGAGTAAGCCGGGTGGGAGGGGTCTTTGATTATGCCAGGCAGCGGGAGATGTAGATGGAGTCAATGGTTGGGAGGCAGGTTCGTGTGATGGACTGGGCTAGTCTGTTTTTGTATTTCAGGGATCTGTGAGAACTTAAGGGGGGGGGGGGGGAATGTGGTAGCGTGTCCCCTTTAAGGGGCGATACCTTGCTGGCCAGGTGGCAGACCATGAGCCTATGAGAATGGAGCGCAGGAACGATAGCCTATCAGGTGTTTAGGCGTGGATCTGGCTTTTGGAGTTTGATCAGAGTTAGCTCGGAGTGGTGGAAACAAGACTTGTGTAGCAGTTGTGTTGTTCCGTGTATATAGTTCTTATAAATAAATCACTTTTGTGATTGAACATTGCCTCATCGATTGCCTCGCAATACAACTCTTCTCATTCAATTTAGTTTGATGTTTTTGAAGTGAGATGAATTTCACTTTTGAGCGTATCTTCTGGGGTGATTGAGGTCCTGTTGTTGTGGTTGTAGTTTGATGTGCCGAAATGAGACTGGGCAGGATATTTTTGGAGGTCCGCCCTTAGGGAAGAAATTTGGTGTAATGCGATGGCAGATTAGCAAAAAATAGAAAATATGTGATTGGAGACAAGAGAAACACGTGAGGAGGAAGCAGGAATTTGACCGACTCAACAGATAGTGATGTCGCTGGCGGTGATAACAGACTCACCTTTATCACAATGTTTGGCATTTAACCAATGCGTGCTACTGAGAGTTCTGTGGAAGGGTCACTTAGACTCGAAACACTGACTCTGTTTCTCTCCACAGAGGCTGCTAGACTTGCCGGGACTTATCCGGCATTTTCTGTTTTTATTTCAGATTTCCCGCATCCGCAGTGTTTTGCTTTTATGCCAATGACATAATGGGGGAGTTGGCGCGAAGGTGTTAATGCGCCTGGCAGCTTGAGCTACCGAGTATGATAGTTCGCGAGATGGACATGATCAGCAGACTCAGTAATTAACCTGGCTTGCTTCACTGCTTCTTATTTAGAAATCGGGTTTTAATTAATTGTTGCCGCACAGCCTCGCTCGGTGACGTCTCGAAGACAATTCCTCTGAGCTTACCAACAATTGTGAGTTGAACAATAGTATTCAAGGGACCCGTGGTATCAGAGGGGCAAGAGACGTGAAAGTTAATCAGAGTCTTTTCCTAACTTCTGTTATGCTTCAAAGTGATTGCTGTAAAATTAGGCAGGTGCTCACCCCTGGTATTCTTCTGAAGTGTTTCGCTGAGGCATATTAAATTTTTTACCTTTACCGCAGTCAGTCACTGATATGAAATCAACAACAGGTAGTCACGATGTGGTGGCAGAAATCTGCCTCAAAGAAGGGCAGGACTAGGTATTAAATATTCTTGGATACAAGGGTGTTCAGGAAAGATTGGAAAGGAGGAGGGGTGGCAGCATTGGTTAAGGAGAACATTGCAGTCCTGGAAGACATTGAATCCCTCCAGTGCAGAAGGAGTCCATTCGGCCCATCAAGTCTGCATTAACCCTCTGAAAGAGCACCCTACCTAGGCTCATTCCCCGATCCTATTCACGTAACCCCAGCTAACCTGCACAATTTTGGACACGCAGAGGCAATTGTAGCATGGTCACTCCAGCGAATCTGCACGTCTTTGGACCGTGGGAGGAAACCGGAGCACCCGGAGGAAGTCCACGCCGACACAGGGAGAATATGCAAACTCCACACAGACAGGCACCCAAGGCTGGAATCGAACGCGGGTTCCTGGTGCTGTGAGGCAGCAGTGCTAACCACTGTGCCACTGCGCCACCCCCAAGAGAGGGTGTTCCAGAGGGGCTCATGGGCAGAATCTATTTGACTGGAGCGAAGGAAGAAAAAAGGTTCAATTACTTTGTCCAGTTTAGTCCTTTAGCCACCAACTGGTGGGAAAGATATAAAGAAGTTAAAGAATTATAGATTAGTCATAATGGTGGACTTTAATTATCCAAATGTGGCATGGGAGAGTAGAAGTGTAAAGGGCACTAGTAATGTAAAAGGCAGAAAAGGGCAGCAACTCTTCGCGAATGTCAGAAAAACCTTCTGCATCCAATATGCCTCCAGTCCAATGAGAAAGGAGGTGCAGCTCGAACTGATTCTTAGGAATGAAGTGGATCAAGTGTCAGTAGGGGAACATCGAGGGGACGGAGATCATTTTAATCAAACGGGTTAGGACAGCTATGGAAAACAAAAAAGAATCAGGAGGTAAGAATGATTAACAGGAGCTATGGGATAACAATGGAACTGGCCCAGATAAATTGGAATCAAAGATTAGCAGGCAAAACTGTAACTGAACAATGGGCTGCCTTTAAAAAAGTAGCTCAACTGCAGTTAAGGTATATTCCCAGCAGGGGAAGGGTAGGGCAAACAAATCTAGAGCCATGTGGATGATAAATGAGCGACACGGTAGCACAATGGTTAGCACTGTTGCTTCACAGCGCCAAGGACCCAGGTTCGATCCAAAAGTCTTTCACAGGCACATAGATAGTATAAAGTTGGTAAGAGGAGGGGGGCCGATTAGAGACCCAAAATGGAATTTGCACATGGAGGCAGGGGGCTTGGCTGAGGTATTAAACAAATACTTTGCACCTGGTAGAACCCTCAAGAGTATTGAAAGTCAGAGCGATCTAGGTGTACAGGTCACTGAAAGGGGCAACACAGGTGGAGAAGGTAGTCAAGAAGGCATACGGCATGCTTGCCTTCATTGGCCGGGGCATTGAGTATATGAATTGGCAATTCATGTTGCAGCTGTATAGAACCTTAGTTAGGCCACACTTGGAGTATAGTGTTCAATTCTGGTCGCCACACAACCAGAAGGATGTGGAGGCTTTAGAGAGGGTGCAGAAGAGATTTATCACAGATTTTACCGTGCAGAAGGAGGCCAGACGGCCCATCGAGTCTGCACTGGCCCTTGGAAAGAGCACCCTACCCAAGGTCAACACCTCCACCCTATCCCCATAACCCAGTAACCTCACCCAACACTAAGGGCAATTTTGGACACTAAGGGCAATTTATCATGGCCAATCCACCTAACCTGCACATCTTTGGACTGTGGGAGGAAACCGGAGCACCCGGAGGAAACCCACGCAGACACGGGGAGGATGTGCAGACTCCGCACAGACAGTGACCCAAGCCGGAATCGAACCTGGGATCCTGGAGCTGTGAAGCAATTGTGCTATCCACAATGCTACCGTGCTGCCCTAGAATGTTGGCTGGTATGGAGGGCATTAGCTATGAGGAGCGGTTGAATAAACTCGGTTTGTTCTCACTGGAACGACGGAGGTTGAGGGGCGACCTGATAGAGGTCTACAAATTTATGAGGGGCATAGACAGAGTGGATAGTCAGAGGCTTTTCCCCCAGGGTAGAGGGGTCAATTACTAGGGGGCATAGGTTTAAGGTGCGAGGGGCAAGGTTTAGAGGAGATGTACGAGGCAAGTTTTTTTACACAGAGGGTAGTGGGTGCCTGGAACTCGCTACCGGAGGAGGTGGTGGAAGCAGGGACGATAGTGACATTTAAGGGGCATCTTGACAAATACATGAATAGGATGGGAATAGAGGGATACGGACCCAGGAAGTGTAGAAGATTGTAGTTTAGTCGGGCAGCATGGTTGGCACGGGCTTGGAGGGCCGAAGGGCCTGTTCCTGTGCTGTACTTTTCATTGTTCTTTGTCTTTACCATGGAAGGAGATGCAACACAGGTAATGGTGAAAGAGGAAGCAGTTCAGCCATTGAAAGAGTTTAAAATTGATAAGGAGGAATTATTAGATAGACTGCCTGTCCTTAAAAGTTGATAAAGCACCATGACTGAATGTGAGGAGACCGAAGGAAGTGAGAGTGGAAATGGGGGAGGCACTGGCTATGATTCCCCAATTGTGGGGGTGCCAGAGGACTGGAGAATTGCAAATGTTTTTCAAAAATGTTTCTTTTAATATAAAAGATACCTGTTGGTCAGCACAATCGCTCCTTTGGCAAAGTTTCCTCCCAATTTTACAAATTTAAAATAAGAGTTTGGTTTCTTGTCCGTTATCCGAACAAATGCCGGGACCTGGTCCGGGGTCTTCACACTTTGACATTGAGAAACGTCTGAAAGTGATTTCTGGAGGTATAATTAGAAAAACAACATTGAAGGGAACGAGAATGATCAATTTATAATTTCAATGCTTCAAGGGGACAGGATTGCAGGTGTAGGAGGAAGGAATCATCAACTGTGTTTGAAAATTTGACATATTTCCAGGTATGAAATGCTCGTCCTTTGTCAAATGAGACCTGACCAAGTTAACTGAGAATCACAGTGGATCGAGTGGTCAGTTGAATGAGACATGATCAAAGGGGAATAGTATTCATTTTTTACAGAATGAAGCCAATCAGCCCATTGGACCTGTGCAAACCTTATGGAAGCGCTAACTAGTCCTGGACTGGGACCTGAACCTTTTGCTTGAGAAACATGAGGGCTATCAATGGAGCGAAATAAAGTGAACCTCGTGGTGCATTGCATTGGGACTTCCAGATAACCTTTGACAAAGTCACTATCAAATGCTGAATACAAAGCGGTTAAGTTCACAGACGATACAAAACTGGGAAAAAATTAAGTCAGACCAGGGACCAAAAAAAAAGAGAGAAAGCTTAGCTAGGATCTGTAAATGGGCTGAACAATAGCTGTTGAAATGTGATTCAGATTTATTGCAGGGTAGTTTACACTTATTCGCAGTAAATGTCAACCATCACATCCAGTAGGAAAAAATAGACGCTATAAATACTCTTCTGAATGGTGTTGAACGATTTCATGATGTGAGCATGTTCAAAGCTTCAGCATGGCTAATGATCATCTCGGAGGAGCAATAAACAAACAAAAAGAATGACGAATTCTGTTGTTCACCATCTGAACACATACAGAGCCTCTTAAAGCACTGCGAGAGCCCATTTGGCCCATCATGCCTGCTGTTGGAAAGTTAATCCCACTCCTAGGCAGGGGAGGTAGTGGTAATGTCACTGAACTAGTCAACCACAGGCCCTGGGCATGAGTTCTGTGGACAAGGATTCGCATCTCACTGTGGCAGCTGAGTTAAACTCAATGAGCAATCTGGCATTGAGACAAGCTGGTCTCTGTAATGGTGATTGTTGGAAAGACCCTTCTTGGTCTGCAGTCCTTACCTGGTCTCCGTGGTTGACTATTGAATGGCCCAGTTAGCCACTCAGTTAGGGATGGCCAACAAATACAGGCCTAATTGCCAGTGACATTGCATGAATGAATAAAAGAGGAGTTGGAAGCCATTCAATAAGACTGTGGCTGATCTGGTTCTCACTCAATGTACCTTTTCTGCCTAGCTATTGATTCTTTTGGTTTGCAAACATCTGTCAATCTTGGGTTTAAAATTAAAACTCTTTGTGTGAAAGAGAATTTTAGTGTTTACTTCCCTTAGCCTATAGAAGTACTTCCTAAAACAAGGACCCAACCACGGAGGAATAAGAAAAAACCCAAAAAGAACAAGTTTGGGCAGCATGGTAGCACAAGTGGATAGCACTGTGGCTTCACAGCGCCAGGGTCCCAGGTTCGATTCCCCGCTGGGTCACTGTCTGTGCACATCCTCCCCATGTCTGCGTGGGTTTCCTCCGGGTGCTCTGGTTTCCTCCCACAGCCCAAAGACGTGCAGGTTAGGTGGATTGGCCATGATAAATTGCCTTTAGTGACCAAAAAAGGTTAGGAGGGGCGATTGGGTTACGGGGATAGGGTGGAAGTGAGGGCTTAAATGGGTCGGTGCAGACTCGATGGGCCGAATGTTCCTTGGGCGCCATGGCCTGCTGTTTTTAATTTCTTTTGTTCCTAAGTTCTAACCTCACTCCTGAATGGTTTAGTTATAAATGTTAGATTCTACCTTCTTATCCTAGGCTCCCCGACCAGCGGATGAGAAGGTAGAATCTAAAATCTACTTAATGGATGGAATTTTCCCATATTTTTTCAAAGTGTTGACTTCAGCGAGAACACCAGAGGGAATCCCACCAGTGTCATCGGTGAGAAAGATCACCGTATCTTCAAGCACATTGAAAATTTTCTTATGAGGTTCACACGGCGCTATAGGCGGCCTGCCTTGGATTTGAGTCACTCACCCGGAATTACTCAGCAATCGGGAGGGTGACGGGGGTGAGGGGCTGTCGGTATTATGCCCGAGATGAAGACCCTCACCCTGTTTGAGGAAAGAACCATTGAGCTGGCTGGGGAGGAACATAGAACATACAGTGCAGAAGGAGGCCATTCAGCCCATCGAGTCTGCACCGACCCACTTAAGCCCTCACTTCCACCCTATCCCCGTAACCGAATAACGCCTCATAACCTTTTTGTTCACTAAAGGCAATTTATCATGGCCAATCCACCTAACCTGCACGGCTTTGGACTGTGGGAGGAAACCGGAGCACCCGGAGGAAACCCACGCAGACACGGGGAGGACGTGCAGACTCCGCACAGACAGTGACCCAGCAGGGAATCGAACCTGGGACCCTGGCGCTGTGAAGCCACAGCGCTATCCACTTGTGCTACCATGCCGCCCAAGGAGCAGGGCTGCACCTGTGCTGAGGAAAAGGGTGGGGGCAAGAGACATAAGTGAGAGCCCGCAACACATCCAGCCATGGCACCATTCATTGTCAGGTCAATGTCTTCTATCCTTGTGCCCCTGTCCCGCACTAATGCCATCTCTCCTACCTTGCAGGTCAATCAGCCAACCAGCCTGGATCTTCCTCTCTCCCTCTGGAAACCACGGACACGAGCAGCTCCGAGGGAGATGTCTCAGAGACAAGCATCGAAGAGGCATCACCAATGTCGCCCACACCCTCCACTGGCGCAGATACCCGTTTCTCGGTGGGATTGACTAGTAGACAGGCTTGTGGGACGCTCGCTAGTGAACACCTCACAGCTGATGGTCCACAGTAGGTGGAGACAGGCATGTCCCAGGCACCGGCACTCAGCGGGATGCTGGAGCCCAGGAATCTGCTGGGCCCCAATCACATGATGTAAGTCTGGACCCGGTCGCCCCGCTGTTCGAGGAGATGGTGCTGTCACTGTAATGCAACAATGCCAACACTGCGAGGGTGGTGTACGCAGTGGAGGAATTGGTGAAGGACATGAACTCCATGGCAGAGGGGTGCTCGCTCCATGATTCAGCTCATGCTCTCCATGGCTGAGGGCGTGAGCTCCATGATGTAGGGCATAAAGTGCGTGGTGCAGGCGCTGATGGAAATCCACGAATGTCAGCGGCAGAGGACGGCGGGGCTTCTGGATCTCACTCCAACAGCCCCTCCATCCCATAGAGGAATGCAGGGCCCCTAACTTCGGAAGAGGCAGTAGCAGCCAAGATGTGTCATTCGGCGTACAATTATCCTCAGATCACCCTGTTCAGTGACGAGTCAGACTCAGGTTTCTGTTAGGCAGCAGTCAGACAGTCACAGGAGACAGGAGATGCATTGCTCTGTCCTCACTGCAAGTCATCATCGTTCTCCTGCATCATCTGGTTACTGGTCTTCTGCACCATTCCCATGGAAGGAGTGGTCACCAAGAACACACCCCACTGGCATTTCACATGAAGGAGGTCTCAGACCCCATGGATGGGAGTGGGGTTCCGAAGCGCCATGTCCCCCGAAGATGGTTGGAATCTGAGAGCATTTGAGAATGTCGCTATTATGGACGCTCCCCAGGAAATGGGCACACGCCTGCATAATGTGCGTTGCATTGTTGCAAATCACCTACACATTCGGGGACTGGAATCCTTTGCGGTTCATGAAGGGTGCCCATGCCACGATGGAGAACGTAGAGCCAGGTTGGTGCAGTCAATGATACCTTGCACTTGGGGCAGGCCAGCTATGTGGGCGAAGCCCCTGGTCCTGGCATCCCAAGTAACCTGGTCCCGGTCAAAGCTGATGCAGTTGTGAGCCCTCCCAGTCACCTCCTTTATGCACTTAGGTACAACAGATGGGGAGATACAGCAGAGGTCCCCCGTGCAGCCCTGAAATGAGCCAGTGGCATTGATGTTCAGTATGGCTATGACCTAGCGGGCCACAGGCAATGGGTGACCACCTGGCCCATGTGGCACCAACTATTGAATCACCTGGCACAGGTGGTCCACCGTCCCTCGGGTCCAGCGCAATCGCCTCGGACACTGGATCTTCAACATCTGGAGGTGTGTTGTTCTCCTTCAGGACATCTGTACCTTGTAGTGTCTCCTCCAAGCCACCTCAATGTGTGGCCCTGCCTCTGGTAGGTCAGCGAGCCCTGCTACTCCCTCCTCTGCAGGGTGCTGGTCCTGTCCATGTGCAGCCCCTTGTTTCCATCCTCTCTCCTGGCCCACTGCAATCGGAAGCACAGCCAACTCCTCTCGTTTCAGGGCTGCCTGCTGTGTTCGGTTTCCTTTGCTCCTCGTATTCATAGAATTTACAGTGCAGAAGGAGGCCATTCAGCCCATCGAGTCTGCACCGGCTCTTTGAAAGAGCACCCTCCCCAAGGTCAACACTTCCACCCTATCCCCATAACCCAGTAACCCCACCCAACACTAAGGGCAATTTTGGACACTAAGGGCAATTTATCATGGCCAATCCACCTAACCTGCACATCTTTGGACTGTGGAAGGAAACCGGAGCACCCGGAGGAAACCCACGCACACACGGGGAGGACGTGCAGAGTCCGCACAGACAGTGACCCAAGCCGGAATCGAACCTGGGACCCTGGAGCTGTGAAGCAATTGTGCTAACCACAATGCTACCGTGCTGCCCTATTGGGGGTTAAATCTGTGTCACCACTCTCTTATTGAGAGGTGAGTGCAAGCCATGGGGTTCAATGCTTGGGGGGGTGGGGGGTGCTCAGCTCGCAAAAGGTTAACTAATGGGCGCTAATCAGTGTCACAATCGTGCATTACAATGCTGACTTGATGGGCATAATTGACTCATCAATGAAGGGTCAGAGATGTCATTAGGAAAGTGGCTTCCTCCTGTGTCCTGATGGTATAGGTCTCTGACTGAGTAAATTGCAAATACTTGATCATTGCTCTGGCGATCCAGGTTCAAATCCCGCCATGGTAGATGGCAAAAAGATATCCTGTGGCAGGCATTGGTGAGCTGAACAATTTATCCCTTTTCAGTTATTTAAAAAATCTTTTGTCACAGTTTTATTTGTACTTCAGCCCCAAGCTCCTGATCTCTGGGCACCTGGAGTGGAGGAGGGGTGGGGGAAGGAGGAGGACTTCCTTCTGAACCTGCTCCTAGGCAGAGCCAATCTTGCTGACCCTGTGAATTTACCTGCCCCCACCCACTTCTAGCTGCCACTCCAGAAAGGCTATCCCTCTGAGGGAACATCACTTCGACACCAGCAAGGGGGGACCGAGAAGCGCAAAGCCCCCACCCAGCAGCAGACCCCTTGAAGACCAAAAGGACCACAATAATGAAAGCTTGCAAGCCGCACACCCTCCCCCCACCTAGCCCCACTGCCTAGACTCAACCCCACCGACCCTGACCCCGGCCCAGAAAATCACTTGGCTGGTTCCACCATCTCCTCCCAGGGGCCCCCTCTCCATCGCACTCCTTGGTGGGTAATGGCAACCTGCGTGCTCTCTTCCGATATCCACCTCAGAGGTGAGATCACCAGGTTCATGTTTTTATGCACCTGTTGTATATATGTTGAATATTCAAAGCGGGTGGAACTCTGGATGGGATGGCTCGCAACTTAGACGCTAATATATTAAAATGAGGTTCTCCACCTTCCTGGATGGGAAGCTCGTTACGTCACGGGTGAGGGACATGGAAAACTAGATCTCGCTGGCGAGAATCTCTTTTCCTGACTCTCGTGGGATTTTGTACGCGCTGCACCGTTTACGCTGTGGCCAACGCGGACTCAAAATCCTGCCAATATCTTGAACACTTTGATCAAATCATCCCACTCTCTTTCCATATTCTGGGGAATTGTGTAACCTCAACTCATAATTTGAACCTTGGAGTCCAGGTATCATTCTGTTAAATCTTCACTTCCAAGGCCATTAGGGGCTGGTTTAGCACAGGGCTAAATCACTGGCTTTTAAAGCAGACCAAGGCAGGCCAGCAGCACGGTTCAATTCCCGTACCAGCCTCCCCGAACAGGTGCCGGAATATGGCGACTAGGGGCTTTTCACACTGACTTCATTTGAAGCCTACTTGTGACAATAAGCGATTTTCATTTCATTTTCTTCATTTCATTTTTCATTATATCTTTCCTGGCGTGTAGGATCCAGGACTGCACACAGAGTCCCACGTGTGCTCTAACTAGGGTTTAGCATGACTGCGACATAACTCCAAACTTTCTATTCTAGTTCTCCAAATATAAAACCCAGAATTCCATTAAACCTCTTTGATTATTTGCTGTACTTGTTCATGACATTTGAATGATCTGTATATGTGCATCCCTACATCTCTTCTCACCTCCACCTTGCTATCTTGTCACCATTTAGAAAGCACACCATTCTATCATAGTTTAGGTGGAAAATGAATGGCCTCACACTACCCATACTGAAAACCGTTTGCCACTGTTTTACCCATTCACTGTCTCATTGTTAATTTTATACTTCCGGCTATCTTTGCATTATCAGCAAATTTGGAGAGATGCCTCACTACAACACAGAAAGAAAAAAACACTAAAACTGGGAAACAAGAATATATTTGGAGCGTCGGACCATCCAGAGCCGAGGACAGGGGGCGGGGGCAGCTGCTCTGGTATTTGCTTCGCTGTTGGCATGGCAACGAATACCGCTGAGCGGGAGGCAGGCAACACCGCCCAGTGCCAAAGCTTGGCTCGGTGATTTAATGGAATTCTTGTACCTCGAGAAGGCCAAGTTCACCTTCGAGAAGGGGCGATTGACGTGTTCTATCAGAGGCCGTTCACTCTGCCCTTTAAAGAGTTGGCTGTTTGCTGTTAGTCGGGGGGGGGGGGGGGTAGGGGAGGGGGGAAGGTTAGTGAGGGGGGGATGATTATTCTGGGCAGTATTGTAGTTGTTGGGGTCCATGTTACTGTTGTTGCTTGTTTTCTCTGATATATGTGTTAGTATTGCGCTGTGTAATTGTTTCTCCTTCTGTATAAAATGTTAAAAGTTCTATAAAAATATTGTTTCAAAAAAGAATACAGGTCCGAAATGGCCCTGCACACCTTAAAATGGAACACTAGTAAAAACAGGGAATAAGAATACTGGCTGTCGTGTTGGGTGTTCCGATACACAAACGAACCAACACGGTTGTAGATGGTACAACTCTGTTTTATTATTCTGAATAATAACAACTGTTAACTTCTGGCTGTGGTTCTACTTTACCCATTAACCTGTGGACCCAGCCCTATCACTATCTTAGTGAGGCACTCAGCACATGGTCTATGTCTGAGTGGCACGCTGTGAGCTCTGTGCTCTGAGCTATCTCCTGGTAGAATGAGCGGGAACTGTGGTGTTCCCTGTTTTATAGTTCGTGTGCTCTCACTGGTGATTGGCTGTGATGTTGTGTCTGTGTTGGTTGGTCCATCTACCTGTCCATCAGTGTGTGTATGTGATTGCACCATGATATGTTAATATGGATATCATGACACTGGCCTGAACTCTTTCTTTTCCTCTTGGGTAGTTGAGGCCCCAACACATCGATCCCTCTCGGACACCAGCAGTCAGGGTGTGAGTCTGCACAAAGAGTGTGTCTGGACTGTGGAAATTGGAAAGCAGAGGGAGACTGCTCTTCTCACAGGATAACCTCTGTGAATTTGTTATATTCTGTCGTGGAATGTCAACGCCACTGGCAGAGGGGGGGTGGGGGGGGGGGGGGAGATGAACACACGCTACCAGAGAATTAGCCCACGGTTGGTAGTTCCTGCTCCTCATGGAGTTTCCTCCCACCCCTCTTCGTCTAAACCTCTCAACAAAATCTTCAGCTCCTTCCTCGCTCATGTTTAGCGAGCTTCCACTTCAATGCGTCCACATGAGTCGCCTCCACCAGTCTGTGTGGTAGGCACTTCCAGACTCTTAGCACTCGCTCAAGGAAGTGGTTCCTCCATTTGTCAATGTTCTCTGATTATTCTATCTGTCTACTACGTACGTACTGTGTACATTTCCTCGGCCGCAGAAAAATACTTTTCACTGCACTTCGGTACATGTGACAATAAATATCAATCAAATCAAATAAAAAACAAGAATTAGGAGCAGGAGAAGACCACTCGGCCCATCAAGCCTGCTTCAGTACGATCATGGCTCATCTTGGGCTTGATTCCACTTTCCTGCCAGGTCCCCATATCACTGGATTCCCTAAGAGATCTCGGGCCGGTTTCTCCGACCCCCCGCCGGGTCGGAGAATCCCCGGGGGGCGGCGCGAATCCTGCCCCGCCGCCCCAAAGTCGGCTGCCATATTTTCCGGCACCGTTATTCGGGCGGGGGCGGGATTCACGCCATGCCGGGCGGGGCCCGTTGGCAGCAGTCCCCCACCCGGCAATTCTCCGGGCCCCGATGGGCCGAGCGGCCGTCCGTTTTTGACCAGCCCCGCCGGCATGGGTTATGCATGGTCCCACACGGCGGGACCTGGCCGGTAAGTCGCCGGGGGTGGTCCTCGGGGGGGCTTGGGGGATCCGATCCCGGGGCAGGCCCCCCCCCCCCCACGGTGGGGCACTCCTTCCTTCCGCGCTCGCCCCTGTAGGGCACCGCCATGGCCGCCGCAGAGAAGAGAACACGCCGCGCATGCACCAACATACGCCTGCCAGTCTGCGCATGCGCGAGATCACGCCAGCCCTTTATCGCACGTGCAAACTCGCGCAGTCTCTTCGCCGCTGGTTGGAGCGGCGCCAACCCCTCCGGCGTCCACCTAGCCCCTGAAACTGCAGAGAATTCAACACTTTCGGGGGCTGTTGACGCCGGAGTGATTGGCACCGGTTCTCCCGCCGGCGTGGGGACTTAGTCCCCCAGGAGGGAGTATCCCGCTGTAGAAATCTGTCTGTCCCAGCTTTAAATGTATCCAGTGAAGGAGTAGCCACACCCCTCTGGGGCGGAGAATACCAAAGGTTCACAACCCTTTGAGGGAAATCATTTCCCAGGACTCCCAGTCCTGAATGATCAGCCCCCCCCCCACATTCATCATGAGACTGTGTTCCCTCACCCTGATAGCTTTAGATTCCCCGACCAGCGGATGCAATCTCTCAACGTCCATCCTATCAAGCCCCTTCAAAATCTTTCATGTGTTTCAGTGAGATCACCTCTCATTCTTCTAAACCCAATGTTCTCAGTCGCTCATCATAGGTCAACCCTGATCATCACAGGCAGCAGTTTAGAACATAGAACATTACAGCACAGTACAGGCCCTTCGGCCCTCGATGTTGCGCCGACCTGTGAAATCACTCTAAAGCCCATCTCCACGATTCCCTTATCGTCCATATGTCTATCCCATGACCATTTGAATGTCCTTAGTGTTGGCGAGTCCACTACTGTTGCAGGCAGGGCATTCCACACCCTTACTACTCTCTGAGTAAAGATCCTACCTCTGACATCTGTCTTATATCTATCTCCCCTCAGTTTAAAGCTATGTCCCCTCATGCTAGACATCACTATCCGAGGAAAAAGGCTCTCACTGTCCACCCTATCCAATCCTCTGATCATTTTGTATGCCTCAATTAAGTCACCTCTTAACCTTCTTCTCTCTAACGGAAACAGCCTCAAGTCCCTCAGCCTTTCCTCATAAGATCTTCCCTCCATACCAGGCAACATTCTGGTAAATCTCCTCTGCACCCTTTCCAATGCTTCCACATCCTTCCTATAATGCGGCAACCAGAATTGCACCCAATACTCCAAATGCGGCCGCACCAGAGTGTTGTATAGCTGCAACATGACCTCATGGCTCCTAAACTCAGTCCCTCTACCAATAAAAGCTAACACACCATACGCCTTCTTAACAGCCCTCTCAACCTGGGTGGCAACTTTCAGGGATCTATGTACATGGACACCGAGATCTCTCTGCTCATCCACACTGCCAAGAATCTTACCATTAGCCCAGTACTCAGTCTTCCTGTTATTCCTTCCAAAATGAATCACCTCACACTTTTCTGCATTAAACTCCATTTGCCACCTCTCAGCCCAGCGTTGCAGCTTATCTATGTCCCTCTGTAAATTGTAACATCCTTCCGCACTGTCCACAACTCCACCGACTTTAGTGTCATCTGCAAATTTACTCACCCATCCTTCTACGCCCTCCTCCAGGTCATTTATAAAAAATGACAAACAGCAGTGGCCCCAAAACAGATCCTTGTGGTACACCACTAATAACTGGACTCCAGTCTGAACATTTCGCATCAACCGTCGCTGTACTGCCTCCAATGCGAGGGCGATCTTACATTCGCAGTTTCCAGTTTTGGACTCCCACACAAGTGGAAACATTTTCAGTACATCTACTCTATCAAACTGCTTTATAATCTGAAAGGCCGCTATCAGGTCAGCCCACGGCCGACTCTATTCTTGAAAAAAGAGCCCTCGCTTATTCAGATTTCCCGATAGGTATAGTCTCTTATGTAGTGTAGATTAAAGCTTACTTAATAACTCATTTTGTGCTTCAAGACAGTTCTATAGAAGTATTTTTAAACCCATTATATCTGTATAATGTACCCATTAAAACTATTACAGCGGTCTGTTTGATATCAATTCAACATGAAGGATCAAAGGATTAGGCAGCATATTATTGCTTTCATATCTTGTCAGGTCTAGCTGAGCTGGTTTCTAAAGGTACCATTACTGTTTATGAAGTAGCTCTACCTGCTAAAGCAAGAAGGATGGGAGCTCATTCTTCGTGTTATAGTTTTCTGAGGGATTGAGAAAGGAGTTGAAGGTGGACGTGGTCTCTAAACAGTGGGAGAAAACCAACAATAACTTGCATTTACATAACACGTTTAACAGAATAAAATGCCCTCAGGCACTTAACAGGGGCATTATAAAGCCCAGTTTGACGCCAAGCCACATAAAGAGACAGTAGGACAAATGACCATAAGCTTAGTTTTAAGGAGCGTCTAAAAATGGTGGGAGAGGAGTGAAGCGGTTTTGGCCTTTTGTGACCTGAGACAGAGCCACCAATGATGCAGCGATTAACGTAAGCGATGCTCAAGAGACCAGAATTGGAGGAGCGCCAATGTCTCAGAGGCTCTCTCACAGCCATCTATGGACCCAGGCTCCAGGAACTCCACGCAAGAAAGATGGACGAGCATCGCATTCACGTTGGAGGTACCGAGGATTATTTTTGTGCAGAAGCCTCACAACATTCAAATTGGCTGGCAGACATTACGATCGGCGAGGGCGTGCATCAGCACTCAGCCTTTCTTTCCCACTCCTCAATTGATTGCAACAGCGTTTTTGAAAATAATTTATAAGGGCGAAAGCATTGATTGCAAAGAAGTTCGAGTGACAGGTTTTCTTCAATCGAGGAACACAAGGGTTCGTTTCTATGGCACCAGAATGCGTGCAAGCCATGTAGCAAGGTGAGCCTGTGTCCCAGCTGTCACACCAACACGCACCCACATGCACATACACACACACCAACACACGCACACATCATATTTAAATTCAGTGATAAATGAAATGAAATGCAATGAAATGAAAATCGCTTATTGTCACAAGTAGGCTTCAAATGAAGTTACTGTGAAAAGCCCCGAGTCACCACATTTCGGCGCCTGTTCGGGGAGGCTGGTACGGGAATTGAACCGTGCTGCTGGCCTGCCTTGGTCTGCTTTCAAAGCCAGCGATTTAGCCCTGTGCTAAACCAGCCCCATAAAATAGAGACTTTGCAGTTTATAAGTTTTTTGCTGGTGTCCATGACTGAGGCAGATCTTCTCCCTGGTGGTCTTGAAGTTCCTGTGGAGTTGAGGCTGATGTAATCTGCAATTTCTGGAGATAATCAGTAAAGATAGGAGGCTGAATTATCCGCAGCCCCACGCCAAAATCACATTCAGCGCGGGGGCGGAGAATCCACTTTCACGCCGGAATCGAGCCCGATGCCGGTCCAGCGATTCTCCGGAACCCAAAAACCGGCGTGATCGCGAAGTATGCCACGCGGCTGGGGCCCAGTGACAGAGATCTGCCCAGCGATTCTCCGCTCCCGACCGGCCGAGCTCCCGACGCCGTGGAACTAACCACCTATTGCTGGTCGGGATGCTGGTGTGGTGGCTGCGGACTCAGTCTGTGGCCGCCCTGGTGGGGGCAGAGGGATTGGACACCGTGGTTAGCACTGCTGCCTCACGGCGCCGAGGTCCCAGGTTCGATCCTGGCTCTGGGTCACTGTCCGTGTGGTGTTTGCACATTCTCCCCGTGTTTGCGTGGGTTTCGTCCCCACAACCCAAAGATGTGCAGGGTAGGTGGATTGGTCACACTAAATTGCCCCTTAATTGGAAAAAATGAATTGGGTACCCAAATTTATTTTTAAAATGAAGTTTGCCTTGGCATACATTAATCGTAATCCACATGGGAAATTTCATGGAACTAGCCAACTTGTAATACCAGACGTGGCAGGAGACCTGTGGCAGCCATCTTTGGTCAGTGTCTTTGCTTGTTCTTTAAAACCCCTTTGAAAGCAGCTCAATATAGGTTTGAGCAGCCGATGAAATTAAAGAGTAATATCATGCGGGCACACATCAGATCACCGTGACACAGATTAGAAGTTGCATGCCCTGTGAGACTTCCTTACTGGAAAGTGGGTTAACTTTGTGGGCTAAGGGCTAAGGGAGCAACTGCCAATTATCTGTAACAGTGGCGGATTTAGGAGGGTATGTGGGGAATAAGTCTGCCACCAGCACAATCATCGACTTCAATCAACAAACCCAATCCGACCTGTTTCCAAATCGAAGATTTGTCAGGCACTATATTCCACGGCATTCCAGCTCAAACGTAGGCTCTCAGCATAGGGCAGCTTGAAGTTTGACGACGACAACCAACTAACTGCATTTCTCGACTAACTTTTAAAGAATTGACACCCATCTACCATTACATGCCCAGCCATTCTCTTTGATAATGGCCAGCCCAAAACATGTGTGACTTTTTCAAGTTGTTTCACCATATTATCATAGCACAGAAGGAGGCCATTTATCCCTTTATCTGTGTGCTGGCTCATTGAGATGGCTTATCCTGTTAGTTCCACTCCCCAGCTCTTTCCCCATCATGCTGCAGATGTTTCCTCTTCAAGAATTTATCCAATTCCAATACTGAAAGCAGCTTTTGAATCTCCGTCCACGGTCCTTTCTGCCAATGGATTTCAGATAAGAACAACGAGCTACTTTAAAAAAATAAAATCCTTCTCATCGCACCTCTGGTCCTTGCGCCAGTAACCTTATATCTGTGACTTCTGGATGCAAATGAAAAATCTCACAAACTACACTTAATTAAGGTTGTCTGTGCGGTGATATGCCTGTGATATCACTTGACTTGAGATACTGGGCAGTTGGTAGTAGGATGTACGAGAGGATAATTGCACATAGAGTAGTTCCATGAGATTTCGCTGAATTCATTTAGTAGCCATTGTCTGTATAGTAATCTGTTAGTTATCTTTCCACGTGTTTATTGATAAATCATCTTTCTAGTTGAACAACTAGATGTAATGTGTGAATCATTACAACGGCCATGTCACAGAACACAACATGGTACCAGGAGTGCAGACCATTTAAAGATAATGACAGAGAAGACAAGACGAAATACGCTGAAGAACGAAAAGTGAAGATTCTTCCGCAGGCCTGGTGAACTATGGCCATCTGCAACTCAACGCAACAAATGACGGTGAAGTTAGAGATGAAAGGTTTAAAGGCACCCCACCAGCTTCAAGTCTCAGGTAACGTCGATGAAAATTGGCGAGTTTTCAAGCAACAATTTAGACTCTATCTTTCAGTCCTTGGCCTTCAGGCACGGTAGCAGATCCTCAAGCAATCAAGATCTGCCATGCCAGTGAGCTGGCTGCACGGCACATCAGTATGCTAAACTTGAAACATTTTGGCACCAATATGGAAGAAGACACCAGCGCAATCAACACTGTGACGTAGTTCAATAAAAAAACGTGGTCTAAGTTCGGGCGGCCATTTTAAGTGGCTGTCCGGGTCCACCATTTTGTGCCAGAGATGCGACCATCGTCATGGGTCACGGCAATGTCCAGCATTTGGAAACGTATGTTCCAATTGTGGTTGTACAAATCATTTTAAACATATATAACATGTGTAGAATAGTAATACAGATCAGGGGCGGGATCCCCCCCGGGGATCGCGCCGCGCCAGTTCAGGGCCTTTGGCAGCGGCCCCCTCGGCAATTTTCCGGGCCCAGCCGAGCGGCCACCCGTTTTCGGCCAGACCCGCCGGTGTGAAATGGACATGGGTCCATCCCGACGGGACCTGGCTTGGAGGACCGTTGGCAGAGTCGTCGGGAGGGCGCAGGTAGATCCGGCCCCAGGGGGGGCCCCCATGGTGGCCTGGCCCACGATCGGTGTCCACTGATCTGTAAGCGGGCCTGTGCCATGGGGGCACACTTTCCCTCCGCGCCAGCCTCTGTAAGGCTCCGGCATGGCCGGCGCGGAGAGGAAACCCCCTGCGCATGCGCCGGCCGGCGGAGTCCCTTCGGCGCAGGTTGGCACGGCACCAACCCCTCCAGCGTCGGCCTAGCCCCCGGAAGTGAGGAGGATTCTGCAACTTCCGGGTGGCCCGACGCCGGTGTGGTTCACGCCGCTCTTGGCGCCGGTACCGGCCGCCCTGCCGATTGTGGGAGAATCCCTCCCCATGTTTTTGTAAGACATAGTTAAATTTAAATATAAACATTAACAGTTCCAAAGGAAGGGGGAGGTGGTGATATGGCTGTGCCCAGTAATGTAGAAAGTGAGCAATGCGACCTCCGACCAGCTGGTGGCGTCAGAGATACATCACGTACCTTGAGATACCGGGCAATTGGTAGTAGGACATACGAGAGGATAGTCGCACATCGAGTAGTTCCATGAGAATTCACTGAACTCATTTAGTACCCATTGTCTGTCTTGTAATCTGTTAATTATCTTTCCACATGGTTATTAATAAATCGCCTTTCAGTAATGATGTTCTGTGTGAATCATTACAACGGCCGTATCACAGAACACAACAGTCTGTTTACTGTCAATGCTCGAATAGGTTAGGGTCAGAGAACAGGGTTAAGTTGCTTCTGACAGAGATCAGCTCAACATGTGCCAATGGCAATCAAAGAGGCAGAAGGTTTCAAATCAGGTCTGACGCCAGTCTCATCTTCTGTTTTTCTCTGAGATTCACTGGAGCTTCTGTCAGTCGCATGCTGTGCATTCAAACTCTGACTCATTTGTGCAGCTAACTATTGATCAGAATGGGAACTCAGTATTATTCGCTTCCCTTATTTGAGCTGGCTTGTGATTGCCTGAGTTTCTCCTCCATGATCTTTATCCCAGTATGCGGTGCTTAAATGAATCTTTAATAAGGCGCTTTTTAGTTGTTTTTTCTGGAATTGATGTCTTTTACTTTTTATGATTGATGGAAGATACAAACGGAGAGAAATTGAGCTCATTAGCACCTGTTTTTCGGGACGCTACAAGCGCTCTTGGATCTCCAAAATAATGTCCGCAGTGCATGTGCACACACTTATGAAATGAATCACGTCAAACCCCATACTGGTGAGGACATTATGCACACACACACACACACACACACAAACACACATAGTGAACATCCACAGGAATGGTGCACAGAAGGCAGATCAGAAGCATGTTGGGGAGGGTTTAAACTAATGTGGCAGGGGAATGGGAACCAATGCAGGAAGTCGGAAGGTGGTAAAACAAGGACAGAAACAAAAGGCAGTCAGGGGGAAAGTGTAAGGCAGAGAAGCCACAGTCAAAAATCAAAAAGGGCGACAGTACAAGGTCCAGTGACTGAGGGGAGCTCAGTGAATAGGACCAGGAATACTGAAAGAAATAAAACGGGAAGTGAAAACATTAATGGTAAGCGACGCGGCAGGTTGTTCCATGAAGATATGGGTTCAACGACAAGGAAAATTAGGAGAAAAGTTAAGAGGAAATATAACTTAGGAGAGGTTACTGATCGAGGTGTTAAGATTCAAAACAGAGGTATAGAAGCCAACATAAGTGTACTTTACCTGAATGCTCGTAGTATTCGGAATAAGGTAAATGAGTTGATGGCGCAAATCATCGTAAATGACTATGATTTAGTGGCCATTACTGAAACATGGTTAAAGGATGGTCACGACTGGGAGTTAAATATCCGAGGGTATCAAACTATTCGGAAGGACAGAGTGGATGGTAAGGGAGGTGGTGTAGCTCTGTTATTTAAGGATGACATCCGGGCAATAGTAAGGGATGACATCGGTGCTATGGAGGATAAGGTTGAATCCATTTGGGTGGAAATCAGGAATAGTAAGGCGAAAAAGTCACCGATAGGAGTAGTCTATAGGCCACCAAATAGTAACATTATGGTGGGGCAGGCAATAAACAAAGAAATAACTGATGCATATAGAAATGGTACAGCAGTTATCATGGGGGATTTTAATCTACATGTCGATTGGTTTAACCAGGTCGGTCAAGGCAGTCTTGAGGAGGAGTTTATAGAATGTATCCCCGATAGTTTCCTAGAACAGTATGCAATGGAACCTACGAGGGAACAAGCGGTCCTAGATCTGATCCTGTGTAATGAGACAGGATTGATTAATGATCTCATAGTTAGGGATCCTCTCGGAAGGAGCAATCACAATCTGGTGGAATTTAAAATACAGATGGAGGGTGAGAAGGTAAAATCAAACACTAGTGTTTTGTGCTTAAACAATGGAGATTACAATGGGATGAGAGAAGAGCTAGCTAAGGTAGACTGGGAGCAAAGACTTTATGGTGAAACAGTTGAGGAACAGTGGAGAACCTTCCAAGCGATTTTTCACAGTGCTCAGCAAAGGTTTATACCAACAAAAAGGAAGGACGGTAGAAAGAGGGAAAATCGACCGTGGATATCTAAGGAAGTAAGGGAGAGTATCAAATTGAAGGATAAAGCATACAATGTGGCAAAGATCAGTGGGAGACTAGAGGACTGGGAAATCTTTAGGGGCAACAGAAAGCTACTAAAAAATCTATAAAGAAGAGTAAGATAGATTATGAGAGTAAACTTGCTCAGAATATAAAAGCAGATAGTAAAAGTTTCTACAAATATATAAAACAAAAAAGAGTGGCTCAGGTAAATATTGGTCCTTTAGAGGATGAGAAGGGAGATTTAATAATGGGAGATGAGGAAATGGCTGAGGAGATGAACAGGTTTTTTGGGTCGGTCTTCACAGTGGAAGACACAAATAACATGCCAGTGACTGATAGAAATTAGGCTATGACAGGTGAGGACCTTGAGATGATTGTTATCACGAAGGAGGTAGTGATGGGCAAGCTAATGGGGCTAAAGGTAGACAAGTCTCCTGGCCCTGATGGAATGCATCCCAGAGTGCTAAAAGAGTTGGCTGAGGAAATTGCAAATGCACTGGTGATAATTTAGCAAAATTCACCAGACTCTGGGGTGGTCCCGGCGGATTGGAAATCAGCAAACATGACGCCACTGTTTAAAAAAGGAGGTAGGCAGAAAGTGGGTAATTATAGGCCAGTGAGCTTAACTTCGGTAGTAGGGAAGATGCTGGAATCTATCATCAAGGAAGAAATAGCGAGGCATCTGGATGGAAATTGTCCCATTGGGCAGATGCAGCATGCGAGGGCAGGTCATACCTAACTAATTTAGTGGCACTTTTTGAGGACATTGCCAGAGCGGTAGATAACGGGGAGCCAATGGATGTGGTATATCTGCATTTACAGAAAGCCTTTGACAAGGTGCCACATTAAAGGTTGCTGCATAAGATAAAGATGCATGGCATTAAGGGTAAAGTAGTAGCATGGATAGAGGATTGGTTAATTAATAGAAAGCAAAGAATGGGGATTAATGGGTGTTTCTCTGGTTGGCAATCAGTAGCTAGTGGTGTCCCTCAGGGATCAGTGATGGGCCCACAATTGTTCACAGTTTACATAGATGATTTGGAGTTGGGGACCAAGGGCAATGTGTCCAAGTTTGCAGACGACACTAAGATGAGTGGTAAAGCAAAAAGTGCAGAGGATACTGGAAGTCTGCAGAGGGATTTGGATAGGCTAAGTGAATGGGCTAGGGTCTGGCAGATGGAATACAATGTTGACAAAGGTGATGTTATCCATTTTGGTAGAAATAACAGCAAAAGGGATTATTATTGTAATGATAAAATATTAAAACATGCTGCTGTGCAGAGAGACCTGGGTGTGCTAGTGCATGAGTCGCAAAAAGTTGGTTATAGGTGCAACAGGTGATTAAGAAGGCAAATGGAATTTTGTCCTTCATTGCTAGAGGGATGGAGTTTAACACTAGGGAGGTTATGCTGCAATTGTATAAGGTGTTAGTGAGGCCACACCTGGAGTATTGTGTTCAGTTTTGGTCTCCTTACCTGAGGAAGGACGTACTGGCGCTGGAGGGAGTGCAGAGGAGATTCACTAGGTTAATCCCAGAGCTGAAGGGGTTGGATTACGAGGAGAGGTTGAGTAGACTGGGACTGTACTCGTTGGAATTTAGAAGGATGAGGGGGGATCTTATAGAAACATATAAAATTATGAAGGGAATAGATAGGATAGATGCGGGCAGGTTGTTTCTGAAGTGTTGGGTACTCTGCTACACAGACGAACCAACACGGTTGCGAATGGTACAACTCAGTTTTATTTCAAACATCTATTTACAGTGGTAAACTGGTTACTGAGGTTCGATCATAACCCTTGAATCTGTGGACCTATTCCTAATTCTATCTTGTAGTGGCACTCAGCACATGGTGGATGTCTGAGTGGCTTGCTGTGAGCTCTGTGCCCTGAGCCGTCTCCTACTCGAGTGCCCAGGAAGTGTTGTGTTCCATGTTTTGTACTGTGTATGCTCTTGCCTGTGATTGGCTGTCGTGTTGTGTGTGTGTTGATTGGTCCGTTGATCTGTCCATCAGTATGTATGTATGTAGGTGCTATGATGTTTACCTGAATATCATGACAGTTTCCACTGGCGGGTGAAAGCAGAACTAGGGGGCATTGCCTCAAAATAAGGGGAATTAGATTTTGGACTGAGTTTGGGAGGAACTTCTTCACCCAAAGCGTTGTGAATCTATGGAATTCCTTGCCCAGTGAAGCAGTTGCGGCTCCTTCATTAAATGTTTTTAAGATAAAGATAGTTCGTTTTTTGAAGAATAAAGGGATTAAGGATTATGGTGTTCGGGCCGGAAAGTGGAGCTGAATCCACAAAAGATCAGCCATGATCTCATTGAATGGCAGAGCAGGCTCGAGGGGCCAGATGGCCCACTCCTGCTCCTAGTTCTTATGTTCATATAACAAATAGGGGCAGGCCATTTGTCCCCTCGAGCTTGCTCCGCTATTCAATAAACTTATGGTTGACCTGATTGTGGTCAACTCCACTTTCCTGTCTCCTCTGTGGTGTTTTTTGTGTTTCTCATACTCAGGACGGATGCCATAGTGTTCACAAAGACCACACACGCTAAGTTCAATAACAAAACTGACATTTATTACACTACTTAATATACAGCTCGACCACTTAATCCTATAGCAAGCAATAATCTATTTAACTACAATCTACACGAGTGTTCTTCAAACTTTTTTTCCGGGGACCCATTTTTACCAACCGGCCAACCTTCGCGACCCAACCGAGCCGACCTTCGCGACCCACCATTTTCTCTTACCTTGTTTGCTGCTGACAAAATTGGAGGAAATGGTTTTTGGGTCCCTTTGGCCCTCGTACACACTCCTCCAATGGAACCTGTTGGATGAAGGTGAAGCCTTCCGGTGTCGGAAAGTATGGAGTCTCCATCTGTCCAAAGTTGTGCATTTTTTCCTGTAAAATTTTATCAAATAAACCCCCCCCCGAACTTGTAAAAGAAAAGAAAAGTAAAATGAATAAAATAAATGAAAAAAACAAAAATTCAATGAATAAAATGAATAAACCCCCCCCCCCCCCGAATTTGTAAAACAAAAAGCTGCGACCATTAAAAAAAAAGTGGCCGCATTGCGCGTGCGTGCCCGATCACCGGTTATGCGCATGCACACCGATGATCGGGCACGCATGCGCAATGCGGCCGCATTTTTTTTCATGTTCGCGGCCATTTTGAAGGCCGCTTGCAGCCGGCGTTATTAAAAGCCGGCTACTATGCGCAGATTTGCGCGATCGGGAGCGCCACGAAGGATGGCTCCGCGACTCTCCCGGCACCCGTCCGCGACCCACCCGCGGGTCGCACCCCTGAGTTTGACAATCACTGATCTACACTATACTAATACTTGTCGCAAGCACTCTATCTTAAACTGTACTCTGCTCTCTCCTATAGTCTCTCCCACCCTCTCCCAGAAGCCTGAGAGTCCTTTATATTGGTCTGTTCCCATCTCCATCTAGTGGTCAATTATGAAATTACATGAACCCTTTATCATAGAATTTACAGTGCAGAAGGAGGAATGTCTATATACTAGACATTCGACATAATGTCACATCCTCCAGTTCTAGATTCCTCAGTAAAGGGAAATATCCTTTCAGCGTCCACCCTGTCAAGTTCCCTCAGCACCATACATGTTTAAGTAAGATCACATCTCATTTTTCTAAACTCCAATGGGTATAGGCCCAACCTGTTCAATATTTCTTCGTAAGATTATGAGATAATGTCGGATAGCGCACAATGCTGATTTGATGCCAGTGCTGCTATTTTGGAGCTCCACACTCCAATCCACACCCCCTCTTAACCCCGAGACAGCTGCCCGGTGTCTCGCCACATTCAAATCCGAGCTCTAATCTATCATTTAAGTGTGCCCAGTATCGGTATCAAACTCCGAGCTGGTATCTGCAAGGGTGAAATGAAGTGACTTCATCGCCTCTTCCTTCTTCGTGATCCTCCACGGACTGACCAGCTTGTCAATCAGAAGTGATTACGGGGTGAGGGATGTATGGAATCATTGAATTCCGTCAGTGCAGAAGGAGGCCCATCGAGGCTGCGCCGATCCTCAGAAAGAGTACTTTACATAGGCCTAGTCTCCTGCCCTCTCCCTGTAACCCCACACATTGACCATGGCTAATTCACCGAAACTGCACATGGTTCGATGTGGGAGGAAAGCAGAGCACCCGGCAGAAACCCACGCAGACACGGGGGGGAAAGTGCAAATTCCACACAGACAGTCACCCGAGGCCGGAATTGAACCCTGGTCCCTGGCGCTGTGAGGCGGCCGTGCAAACCACAGTGCCACCGTGTCAGAAGGAGGGTTAGTTCTCAGAATACTGTCATCTTGTGGGCAACACGGTGGCACAGTGGTTTGCATTGCTGCCTCACGGCGCCGAGGTCCCAGGTTCGATTCCGGCTCTGGGTCACTGTCTGTGTGGAGTTTGCACATTCTCGCTGTGTCTGCGTGAGTTTCGTTCCCACAACCCAAAGATGTGCAGGCTAGGTGGATTGGCCACGCTAAATTGCCCCTTAATTGGAAAAAATGAATTGGGTACTCTATAAAGTTATATATTTTTTAAAAGAATACTGTCATCTTGGATGGCTTCAGCCTCGCGATGTCAGTCCTCAGCAACCGCCTTCTCAGTAGTGGCGAGTACCATCTCACCCATCAGGGTGAGGCCAGGCAGGCGTGCTTTACCCCTTCCTGTTTGTTCCTTCTGCCTTCGGCTATGCACCACCCTGTCCTGCAAGAGGGAGGGTAGGGTTTTGTTGGGTCTGTTGCAACCCCTCGGTTGACGGGCCCGTCCTGGTTGAATAGTTGGTCGTTGGTGTGAGATTTGCAGCTGTCCCTGGCGCTGTGAGGCAGCAATGCCAACCACTGTGCCACCCTGCTGGTCTTTCAAAGAGTAGAAAAGGTTAAAAAGATCTTTAATAGAAGTATCCAAAATTACAAAGGTCTTGATAGAATAGATAGCGAGAAGCTAATCCCACTGTCGGGGGTGATGACAAGGTGCGGGGGGTTTGCTAACCTGAAAATACCAATTTTAAATAATTGCCCAAAAAACCAGAGGGGAGACAATGGGATTTTTATTACACAGTGCAGTGCTGTCTGAGAGAATGATGGAGGTAGATTCCGCAGTCACTTTCGGAAGGAAATTGGATACATACTTGTAGCGGTAAAAAGAATGGTATGGGGAAAGAGTGGGGGAGTGGGACTGACTGGATTGTTCTTTCAGAGAGCCAGCATAGACTTGGTCGACCGAATGGCCTCCTTCTGTGCTGTGATTCTAACCTGAGATGTCTGCTAGCATTCTTCCCTCAACAGGAAGTCTGCAACATGAACATTTAAAAGCTACAGCCTGATAACGCTCCAAAAGTTGATCAATAAAGGTATTTTCAAATCGCGAGCTCGGCAACCGTCACAATAAGTTCAAGCTCCATTTGAAAGGTGTCAACTTCAAGTTTTTGTCTGATGTTCTATGAAGTCGTGTGTGCCAGGATTTGGCTTGTGTGTGGTCATGGTATCATAGAATCCTTACAGTGCCATTTGGCCTATCGAGCCTGCACCGACCCTCCAAAGGAGCACCCTACCTACGCCCACTCCTCCACCCTATCCCTGCATCCCCATAACCCTACCTATCTGGCATAACAATGGACAATTTAGCACAGCCAATCCACTTAAACTGCACATCTTTGGACTGTGGGAGGAAACCGAGGCACCCGGAGGAAACCCACGCAGACACGGGGAGAACGTGCAAACTTCACACAGACAGTCACCCAAGGCCGGAATTGAACCTGCCGCTGTGAGGCAGCAGCGCCTCCATGCCGCCGCTATTACTTCACATTTATTGGACATTATGGTGTGAAAGACTGCAATGTGGACACTGCTATCTGCCACCAATGTAGGAAATGCAATCAAAGACTTCATTCCAGTTCATCCTGAAATTTGGAGCAACTGCGAGGACTCGCTGGCAATCACACCAGCCTTCGAGACGTGACCTGCCACTACATATTACGTTACTGAATCGACTAAAATGCTGCTTAATATCAACACCTCTGTTTAAGTTGCTGTGTCGTGTAACTTTGCAGCAGATATTGGGATTGACAGACGCAAATTGGGACTTGATAATCTTGGATGGCGCAGTCAACATTAATTTATTGCCTTGGATCACATCTTCCTGCTGGCTGTGAGGTGCTTGGGGACACACTGAGAGTTGTGAAAGTTGCTACATCGATGCAAGTTCATTCTCTTCCTTTCCTACTGGCATGATATGCAGACATGCAGATAATGATATACAGACAGGCACAGACAGGCAGCTAATGAACACAGAGAACAGGACATGACCAATGAGCAGGCAGGACACTCAGGGGTGGTATCTCACTATAAAAGGCACGAGGCACTCACACTCCACCTCTTTCCACTGATGAACATCTACAGAGTGAGTCAGGGTGTATGTACAGTATCAAACCTCCAGCACGTGGCTGAGAGCTAGTCTGGTTCAGTCAGAGAGAGTAACCACACTTAGGTTAGCAGAGAGTCGAACTCGTAGAGAACTGTGCTAACTGTGCTACTGGTTCAATAAATCAGATTGAACTAACTTCAAGGTCTGGAGTATCTTTTGGTTAAAGCTGCATCCAGTTGCAGCCTGTGTTATCCCAGAGTACATAACACAACACCTACTAATCAAGGTTTCGGGAAAAAAACAGATCAGTGAGATTAAGAACTTGGGTTCAGCTCCCTGATTCTGCGACAGCCCGCGTGCTTTTTCTTCTTTTGCTAAAGACATTCCCCACAGCTGCATCCGTTAACTTATTCTTCAGAGAGGTATCAGTGGCTCGGTTGCTGACTTCATGTTTGTCTCAAGGTTTTGGTCATTTAAAACTTGCAAACAAGCACTTTTTTATGAAGTCTGTGCTCCTGAACGGTGCCTGGTGAATTAGATCACACTGCTGCTTTCACAGCTGGGAGAATCAAGGCTGCGCACAGACTCATGGCCAGTGCCTGACACTGAATTAAAGCAGTTTTAAACTTAGAACGAGGCCATTCAGGAGCGATGGTCGGAAGTTGCTTTTCCACACAAAATGGGGTGGAAATCTGCAACTCCCTGTCCCCTGAAAGCTGTTAAGGTTGAGGGGAGGGGAGTGAAGCGGTGTTTCAATTAAAATTTACAGAATTAAGATTGATCGACTTTTGTTAGGGAAGGTTGTTGAGGGTCACAGAGTCAGGGTGGGTAAGTAGGGCGAAGATGCAAATCAGCCAAGATCTTATTCAATGACGGAACAGGAGAAAGGGGCTGAATGGCCTCATCCTGTTTCTATGATGCGTCATTTTTGGAAAATAATAATAATAATCTTGATTGTCACAAGTAGTCTTACAATAACACTGCAATGAAGTTACTGTGAAAAGCCCCTAGTCGCCACACTCCGGTGCCTGTTCAGGTACACAGAGGGAGAATTCAGAATGTCCAAATTACCTAACAAGCACGTCTTTTTGAGGCTTATGGGAGGAAACCGGAGTACCCGGAGGAAACCCACGCAGACACGGGGAGAACGTGCAGACTCCGCACAGACAGTAACCCAATCCGGGAATCGAACCCGGGACCCTGGTGCTGTAAAGTAACGGTGCCAACCACTGTGCTTCCGTGTCTTTAGTCTATGGATACACAAGATTTATATCATATTGTGTCTGGGTATTTAAACCAAAACTCCAAAACTCACATCAAAACCCTCATGGGAGAGACTCGAGGAACGAAAGAGGTGCCAAGTTAAGGCTGAGATGAGGAGGAATTTCTTCTCTCAGAGGATTTGGGGGCAGAGCTGTGGGGGCAGAGTCCTTGTGTATAGTTAAGGCAGTAATTTAATCCTCCAGAAGGCCCAGAGATCTGTGACACCACAGTCCCTTGCGGCCTCTCCTACATACGATCTACCCGGAGGAGTGAGGCGGTGCTTACCCTGTTCCTATGACTACTGGGATATAAATACCCCAGCCCAGGTGTGGGCCGGGTGCAGGAGACACTTCGGGAAGTAGGAGGAGTGTATGGTAACCAGAATAAAGTCTCTACAGGCATCGCTTCCGAGTGGTCGCTTACCTGAGACTTTGCAGGCTGAGATAGATAGATTCTTGATCAATGAGGAAATCAAAGGTTACGGGGAAAGGGCAGGAGAGTGGACGTGAGGGATATTGGATCAGCCATGATCCTATTGAACGGCGGAGCAGGCCCGAGGGGCCGAATGGCCTACCCCTGTTCCTATTTCTTGTGGCCTTATGGTAACAGGAATGCTAATTACTGTTACAGCTGGACAGCATTTTGTCAGAGTTCAGAGATGTAGCATTTTTTAAACAGGACAGAGGAAGGGGAGGAGAGAGCACGGCCTGGGTAAGGATGGGGTTGGGGGGGGGGGGGGGCAGGGGAAACTAATGACAAAAGGGTCACAGTCCAAGGCCAAAGGGAGTGATGATGGGAGAAAGTAAAAAGGCGAAACTTGTATCTGGAGGAGGAGAAAATGTGAAATGCAGAAGCATCACCAACAGTTTTCTGCCTTGCACCATTATCTCTGTTGCCATTTAATGTCTTCTGCCTTCCGTCCATCGCAGATATTCCCATTTGTTCTTTCTTTTCATCCCCTTACAATTGTTGTGTTTGGTCCTTTGTACTTCACGAAGGAATCCACCAAACATCTCGAGCCTCATCATTTTCTTACGCATTGCGTCGCCTCAGGCTTTAGTTCACCAGACTGGTCTTCAAGCCGAATGCCTAATGTTGTCACTGGCGTCGCTATCGTTAAATCTTCAGCACTCGTGGTACCATGTTGCGTTTGGTCCTTTGTACTTCATGAAGGAATCCACCAAACACTTTGACTTGTCCAAACCAGAATCTTTTATTGAGTCTCGTGTGGTTAGATAGCAATCTGATACAGAGCACGTTATCATGGAGTCTGCTAACTACTCCTCTGGAACTTGCCCCTAGCACTGACTATTCACTTGTGTGTCTTATTACCCTCTCAATCTTCTTCTGAAGATGGCCGGATGTTCCTCCCCTTGTATCGGAGTCACTGGTCACATGACCTTGGTCTCGAGACCGCATGGTGCGTATGTACCGCCACCTGCTGGTTGGAGGTCGCATACCTTCCAATTGTGATAGAGCCCATAGGCATATCTGCACAGCAACTTCCTCTCCAACACACCCTCCCCCAACCTTTCACTGCCTTGCTTAAAATCTGTGACATCTCGAAGGACACCCAGGTCTGAAGAAGGTTCATTGCCATAAAACGTTAATTCAGTTCCTCTCTCCACGGCTGCAGTCTGACCCATTGAGTAGTTCCAGCATTTTCTGTTTTTATTATCATCTGCCACTCTTGTAACTGGAATCGTACCTTAACAGCCAGGCTAAGATTGTTTTTTAAAACTCATCTCCGCATGTGGAACTTGGGAGCAGGAAGGTGGTCATTGTCACAGCAGATTTGTGAATTCGGAGAGGTCTAGATGGGTCGGGTAAGGGGGCCGGAGCAAAGAAGGAAGAATTTACCTTTTCTATCACATCTTCGTGAAGTCCCAAATCACTCCACATTCGGGCCGGCAGAGGGGCACAGTGGTTAGCACTGCAGCCTCACAGCTCCAGGGACCCGGGTTCAATTCCGGCCTCGGGTGACTGTGGGGAGTTTGCACTTTCTCCCCGTGTCTGTGTGGGTTTCCTCCGGGTGCTCCGGTTTCCTCCCACAGTCCAAAGATGTGCATGTTAGGTGGATTGGCCTTGCTAAATTGCCCCTTAATGTCCAAATGATTAGGTGTGGTTATTAGGTTACGGGGATAGGGTGGAGGCATGGGCTTAAGTAGGGTGCTCTTTCTAAGGGCCGGTGCAGACTCGATGGGCCGAATGGCCTCCTTCTGCACTGTAAATTCCAGGATTCAACAAAAGACTTTTGAATTGCGTACATTGTTCTGCAGGCAACAGTCATACATAGAAACATACATAGAAAATAGAAGCAGGAGGAAGCCATTCGGCCCTTCCAGCCTGCTCCACCATTCATTATGATCATGGCTGATCATCAGGTTCAACAACCTGATCCTGCCTTCCCCCATATCCCTTGATCCCTTTAGCCCCAAGAGCTATACCTAATTCCATCTTGAGTGTATAGAAAGCAAGATCTTGGTGAAAGCAAATAAAATGAATAACTGGTAAAATAAAAAACAAATATTTTAGCTGAAGAATATTAATAACGCACTGTCAACATGACACTTTCTAAGCAGGCTCAAATGAATTAATGAAGTTTACTGAGTGAGAATTCCGTACTTCCAACACAAAGATAGGATTAGTTTCCTAGCAACGGGTCGGTGGAGGGTGAAGTTATAGGTTGTAGACACTTGTTTGGAAGTTACAAAAATAGTTTGTTAATAAACAAGAGAGTTTCTCTGCTGCGTCGCCTCCGTAGTGAAAAGCTAGTCAGGCGAAGTTCGAGCATCACTTAACAGTGGTAATGTCACTGGATTAGTGAACGTGGGGTTCAAAACCCACCACAGCAGTTATAGGATCATAGAATTTACAGTGCAGAAGGAGGTCATTCGGCCCATCGAGTCTGCACCGGCCCTTGGAAAGAGCACCCACCGAAGCCCACACCTCCACCCTATCCCTGTAACCCAGTAACCCCACCCAATCTTTTTGGACATTAAGGGCAATTTAGCACGTTGGGGGAATTTGAATTCCATTAATGAATAAAGATCTGGAATTTGTTGTTGTCCAAGCCCCTCAGCTGCCTAGCCTACGTGTGACTCCAAACCCACAACGAGTTGAAGGTTGGCCTTCAACTCGGAAGTGGTCACTCGGTTGTACCAAACTGCTATGTGGGTAAGTTGAAAAGAAATAAAACCAGATGCATTTGTCTAAGCACTGGAAATGACAACAGCGCACCCAATCCTGTTTGTCCTGAAAAGTCCTCCTCAGTAATCTACCATTTGGCTTGTGTCGAAACTGGAAGGGCTGTCCCACAGACTAGTGAAGCAACGGCCTGCCATCGTCAAACTCACTGAGTCATACATTACAGCCAACGTCCCAGGCACCACCATCACCATCCTTCGGTCTGTCTTGTCCCACTGACAAGGTAGAGCCAGCAGAGGTGGTGGCACTCGGGAGGGTGTTGTCCTGAGGGTCTTCAACATAGTTCCAGATGCCATGAAGTCTCATGATCGTTTCATGAAGTCTCGTGGCATCAGGTCAAACATGAGCAAAGAAGCCTCCTGCTAATTGCCACCTACCGCTGATGAAGCAGTACTCCTCCATCTAGAAAGAAGTGAGTGGTGTTTCCCCAAACAGTAGTGTGGGTATGGGTGCAGCGGTTCAGAAGGTAGCTCACCACCAATAAGGATAATTACGGATGGGCAACAAATGGAGGCCTTGGCACTGATGCCCACTTCCCATAAAAGGAAAAGCAATTTTAAGCACAGATGACTGGTTTGCGCAAGAACTCAGAAAGAAACGATCATCCCTAATCTTGCACGACTCAAACTGATGCCCATCATTGCAACCAGCTGTGTGAAGCAATGAGTGAACTTGGCAGCAATCCTGGTCTGAACTGTCATTTTTTTTTGGCACAGTTTGTTGAACTCAATCAAAACGGGACAAGGCATTGCAGAGAGTGAATAGGCAAAACTTGTATCCAATGCAAATCACATTTCACACAATATTTCGGGTGAATTTTACAGAAATCTAACGTGTCGGAAGTTGGTTCCGCCCACAAAACTGACTGTGTCCCCCTCAGACCAAATTAGTCAGCATGCCAACAGCCCTCTGTTCACAGGCCTTCAAGGAGGTTCTAAAGATGAAGCAGTTTTTCGTCCCAAGAACAGTAACAGGTGCATTTTAAAAGCTTCTGAACTCACCACACCGATATAACTGGCAAATGGTTCCGCATTATCGTTCCATAATTTTCAGCTATTTAAAATCAAGTTACTTATACAGGTGGTAACCTGGACACTGGGTAAAAGTTCCCTTTTTGTGATAAACCTTCTTTCAGTTGTATACTTAAACACTTCTTATATATATATCAAAGGATGTATTTAGAAACCATTTGTTTTGTTAGCTGCCCCATTGCATTGGTTCATGGCAGGCAGGCTTTACATTTGGAAATAAACAAATGAGTGTTGGTAAAAATAAAAATTATTTTCACCAGCCCATCTTTCAACCGGATCACTGATTGCACCCAAAGTGGAAACTCATAGAATCACAGAATCCCTACAGTGCAGAAGGAGGCCATTTGGCCCATCGAGTCTGCAGCGGCACTCCGAAAGAGCACTCTACCCAAGCCCACTCCCCCGCCCACCACACTCTAACCCCGTAACCTGACCATCCCTGGACATTAAGGGGAAATTTATCATGGCCAATCAAACTAACCTGCACATCTTTGGACTGTGGGAGGAAACAGGAGCACCCGGAGGAAAGCCACGCACACACGGGGAGAATGTGCAAACTCCACACAGATCGTCACCCAAGGCTGGAATTGAACCCGGGTCCCTGGCGCTTGTGAGGCAGAAGTGCTAACCACTGTGCCACCGCGTTGCCCCTCTCAACTCTCACCAATATATAGAACATACAATGCAGAAGGAGGCCATTTGGCCCATCGAATCTGCATCGACCCACTTAAGCCCTCACTTCCACCGTATCCCCATAACCCAATAACCCCTCCTAACCTTCTTGGTCACTAAGAGCAATTTAGCATGGCCAATCCACCTAACCTGCACGTCTTTGGACTGTGGGCGGAAACCGGAGCACCCGGAGGAAACCCACGCAGACATGGGGATTACGTGCAGACTCCGCACAGTGACCCAGTGGGGAATCGAACCTGGGACCCTGGCGCTGTGAAGCCACAGTGCTATCCACTTGTGCTACCATGCTGGTTAATTGAATGGGAGAGAATGATTGGATCAATAATAATACACATTTTTCAGTTTTTAATTTAGATTGCGAGGTGAGATTAAGGACAATGTTGATTTGAATCTAAGGACGAGAACAATTTCCTGGCTTGTCCTCAGCAGGCAGTTGGAGGAACACCTAACATCGCTCTACCTGCAATACCCTGAACTACCACTGAACGTCCCATCAATGCAGGGCCATTGCCCAATAGGACCATCCGCCAACGACGGAAGAATTTGACCTATCCAATGTAATAATGGCCTTGGGCTCCGGGAGGCCTGCGTGCAGAGCCTATGACCTGTCTTCCCTTAGCACCTTTAAATCATAGGTTCTTACAGCACAGCAAGAGGCCTTTTGGCCCATCGTGCCTGGGCCAGCTCGTTGGAAGGACTATCCAATTAGACAACCACTCCACTTTCCCCATTGCCCAGCAGTTTTATCCAAAACCTTTTTGAAAGTTGCCACTGTTCCCCCACTCTTTCAAGTAGCGCATTTCAGATCGTGCAATTCACTGTGCTGGAAATGAAGGAGTTCCTCATCTCCCCTCTGGTTATTGCCAAGAACCTTAAATTTGTGACCCCTGTTTCCTGACCCTCATGGAAGTTGAAACGGTTTTGCCTTATTTACTCTCTCAAGGCCCTTCCTGATTTTGAACACATTTATGAAATCTCCTCTTCACCTTCTCTGCTGTAAGGAGGACCACACCAGTTTCCCTAGTCCTTCAACATAATTCCAATCCCTCGTCCCTGGAATCATCCCAGTAATGTACCTAATCCCTGGGTGTGGGAGGGAAATTAGGTTTCCTGCTTCATTTGTATGGCTGCATTCCATGAATCCTCACGGAAATGCATTCCATGAATCCTCACGGAAATACATTCCATGAATCCTCACGGAAATGAATTCCATGAATCCTCACGGAAATGCATTCCATGAATCCTCAGACGCCACAGGTACCACAATGAGGATGGGGTCCCAGTATCAAGGAATCCCATCTCGTCGTTCCCTTCTTTGCACCTGGAAACTGAGTACGGTTTTCAAATAATTTTATTAGCTCACCTCTAAATCGATCAAGTTCAGGCGAAGGATAGCGTTAAAAACACGAGCAAAGCAGTGTCAACTATTCGCCTGTCAATCATCCAAAATGTATCGACTCCAAAAATCCACGATTGGGCATCGGACTTGGCATAACATCCATGATGCGCTCAATAGAGCAACAAGTTGCACCACTGGTCACAGCGGGTATCCCAGGATCGGGGTTGGGAGGGGGGGGGGAGGTTCCGTGATTTGCGTGCCATTGTTTGGCCATCTGCTCTTCCATACTGGGATGATCGGAATGTTGATAGCAGAGGCTGTCTGACTGAACCACAGTGTCCCTGTATCATGTATGGCGCAGTTGGGACTGCTCATACTGTTGAGTCAGAAAGCCTGTGGGTTCAAGTCCCATTCCAGAGACCTGAGCAGGAGAATCTAGGCCGACACCCCCATGCGAGCACTGACGGAGTGCTGCGCTGTCAGGGACGCTGCCTTTCGGTTGAAAGGTTAAAATCGAGGGCGGGATTCTCCGGCCTCCCAGCCACGTGTTTCTCGGCAGCGGCAGGCGGCCTGCCGTTGGCTGGCGGTGGGATTCACGGCTCCCGCCGCTGTCAATGGGAATTCCCACCGAAGCTGCCCCACGGCGCCGGGAAACCCGGGGGCGGGGGTGTGCTGCCGCTGAGACCAGAGAATCCCGACACTAGCAAACGGCAGGAGCATTCCGGCCCACAGCTCGCACTGCCTCCCCGAATGGATGTGAAAGGTCCCATGCCACTATTCAGAAAAGATCTGGGGTGGGATTCTCCGACCCGCCCCCCCCCCCCCGCCGGGTCGGGGAATCGCCAGGGGACGGCGGGAATCCCGCCCCCGCCGGCCGCCGAATTCTCTGGCACCGAAAATTCAGCGGGGGCGGGAATCATGCCGGTCGGCGGGGGCCCCCCCCCGGCGATTCTCCGGCCCGCGATGGGCCGAAGTCCCGCTGCTGTCATGCCAGACAAGCCGGCGTGAATCAAACCACCTCCCTTACCAGCGGGACTGGCGGTGCGGGCGGGCTCTGGGTTCCTGTGGGGGGGGGGGCACGGGGCAATCTGGGGGCTGCCCCCACGGTGGCCTGGCCTGCGATCGGGGCACACCGATCCGCGGGCGGGCATGTGCCGTGGGGGGCACCCTTTTCCTTCCGCCTCGGCCATAGCCTCTGTGATGGCCGATGCGGAAGTGACCCCCCCCCCCGTGCATGCGTGGGGATGACGTCAGCAGCCGCTGACGGTCCCGCGCATGTGCGGACGTCCGCCGGCCGGTGGAGTCCCTTCGGCCCCGGCTGGCGTGGCGCCAAAGGCCTTTCCCGCCGGCCGGTGGTGCGCCAACCACTCCGGCGCGGGCCTAGCCCCTCAAGGTGAGGACTTGGTCCGTAAAGGTGCGGAGAAATCCATACCTTTGGGGCGGCCTGATGCCGGAGTGGTTCCCGCCACTCCATCCCGCCGGGACCCTCTGCCCCGCCGGGTAGGGGAGAATCCCGGCCCTGTTCTCTGGGGCGGTCTGGACAATATTTATCATCCTCCTAACAGCAAAAAAGGTCATTTTGTAAATTTCTATTTATGAGGTCTTACTGTACATACTGGGTTCCTACTTTACAAAGGTGACTACACTGCAAAGCTACTTGATTGGGTGTAAAGTGTTTTAGGACATCCTGCGATTACGAAAACAACCAGGTAAATAGAAATATTTGTTTTTTCCCTTCCAGTGACCCTTTGGCGATGCACCATTTTGAAACATAATTTTAAAACAGCAGCCGTCAATGGGGATTCTGTGTTACGCCCAGCGGGCAGACATCTCCTATCTGTGCGTCAGATCGCACTGAAAGCCTGGGCATGCCAACTGAGGCATCAAAACGGAATATCACAAAACGCTGGTGTCGTGACAGCTCCTGGAGTGAAATGGCATTTTTCTAGCTGGAAGCACATCAAGGCAGCCTAAAAGTGTTTGGAAAATGTGTTGGGACTAGCAGACAGCGGACGAGTGGGCATATCGGTGTGCTCCGCGAGTACTAAAACAGATGGCATTCTGTTATGTATCAGAGAACACATCCCTGCTGTTAAAGGGCCACGTGATCCGCAGTGACATCAGCAGAGTGTTGGTGCCCGCTTTGCAGTTCTCCATCTTAGATTGTGTGAACAACACTTCATATTAAACCTCTCATTGGGTTTGAAAGAATCCAGAGTGTAGGCACCTCCGCACCTTTTCTCATTGCGGCTAACAAAGAAATATCACAGAAAGGAAAGCCGGCGGTGGGAATTGAGGCAGGTAACAGATGATTGGAAAAAGAAGATTCTCGTGGCCCGGGCCCCACATACACGCACACACAAACCTCGGGAGAAGCTCAGCCGCCGATGTCAAAAGTTAAATATTTCTTCGACTGCGGCCGTGATTAAAGAAGAATGACAGTTCGGGAAACTTGCTTACCATTGACGTGAGTGGAGGCTGGGCTGCAGGGATCACTCACGCGGCGAAGCTAAACAAGTTGCGGTCACGGGGGTCCAGAAGTCTTCAGACTCTGTACAGCCCACTACTTGGTGGCGGGGGGGGGGGGGGGGGGGGGGGGGGGGGGACCCCAACCACAGTCAGGCCAGGGAAAATAATTTCTAATTGCTTGGTGGATAGACCCGGGGAGTCGGATCCAAAATGGCGGGAGAAAAGGGCACCACGGATACACTTGATGAAGACTGTGAGACTTGGAACTCATAATGGGAAAGATTCCAATCATATCTCACAGCAAATTAAACATCGGAGGACCTAAAGGTCGCAACATTTCTCAGTTCAGTAGGGCGTAACGCGTTTATCCTGCTACAAAATTTAGTTCAACTGGAAAAATCGGGAGACGAATCCTACATCGAGTTAATGAAAATTCTAGAGTGACATTTCTCTCCTACAATCCTATTGATTGCAGAAAGGTTTTGGGTTCTGCCACTGTAGTCAGGAAGAAGATGAAAGCGTTTTACAATTCGTAATGACTTTAAGAAGGTTAGCACAATTTGCGAGTTTGATGCAACACTTGATGATACTCTTCGTGATAGGCTGGTTTGTGGACTCCACAGTGAAACTATTCGGAGGAAGCTGCTTATTGCAATTGATTCAACTCTAAAAGCTGCTGTGGAAGTTGCCACATCTATGGGTCTCGCGACAAGAGGAGCTTCACCGATAGGCGCTGGAGTGAAGATCCACAAAATTGAGACCATAAGGAACAAAGCTGCAAAGGTGCGATCATATCGCCGATGTACACAGGATGGGCACTCAACGGGGGAAACGCTGGAGTACACCAAATGCATGTAAGAACTGTGGAAAAAATGGCCAAGTTGCCAAGGCGTGTTGGGCTCAGAAAACCTCTTCAATGACAAGAAACAAAAATACACCCAAACAGACTAGTTATGTCTATAGATTCATAGACAAAATTTAAGACCACTCAAAAGACACCATACTATAGCTACCTCAGGATCTATAGCTCGGTGTTTTGTGGGTGCGGGGGGATCAACAACATTTGGGGCATATCCAAAACTCAAAAGTCACGGAATCATAGTGAAGTGGATACAGGCACAGGTGTATCATTAACACCTGAGACAATTTACAAACAAAAGCTGAAGCATCCGCCTTTAAAATCACAAAGTGTGAACCTAAGGACATACGATGGTTGGCAAAGATTAGACTCAACTGGGAAACAATAAAGCAACTAGTGGACTCAAAGAGCAACTTGCATCACCTTCTTCCGAAGTATGAGAAGGTGTTCGAAGATTTATGTCTGGAGTTGAGATGCACTTAAAAATGAAGCCACGTAATACATCAAAATATCTCAAAGCTACAACTATACCTTACGCCATGAGGCCAAAAGTTGAAGAAGAACCAGAAAGATTAGTCCAAACAGGAGTTATTGAGACAGTTGTTACAAGTGACTGGGCTACACTTCAAAGGAGTTTGAGGACTACTGAATGGGAACGGTATATACCATATCACCGTATCATCTTGGAATAAATGATTTGGCTGAGTGTTTCGTTCAATCTTTGAAACATTCCATTAAGGCATCGAAGGACCAGCGGACATTGGAAAGAAGAGTGGAACACATTTCGAATGTCTTACCGAAACACTGCACACATTACAACACAAAGTTCACCAGCAATGTTGTTCAAAAGGAAACCGCGAGCACAGTTTGATTTGTTAAACCTACCTGATCCTTCAGAGATTGTCAAACGACAACAACAAGCACACATTGCTGGGAGGGAGTAAAGCTCTAAAAAGCAAGAATTCAACCAGGGAGAGAGAGTGCTGGCTAGAAGCTACACCACCACTGAGAAGTCGGTACCGGTTATGATCTTGGCAAAGACAGGCCCAATTTCGTACACCGTACAGACGGATGATGAACGAATTTGGCGACGTTATTCTGATCAGCGACTCGCTTCACGAATTGCAATCTCTGAGACTTCCCCAGAGGTTCTACCTTTGGAAAATCCAGGCAGCGATACTTCGGGACAGAGATTAAATACAGAGACAAGTGATGTGTTGGGTGTTCTGGATCACAAACAGGTCACCAACACTGGAAGTGATGCAACTCTATTTTATTATAAGGTTAACTACATTAACATACTTGACCTGTGGGTAAATGCAATACCAGCTTTAACTGTTGACCCTTGCCTAGTCCTAACCAGGTGATGCACTCAGCACATGGTGAATGTCTGTGTTGCAGGCTGTGAGCTCTGTGCTCCGAGCTGGCTGCTATTAGAATGAGCGGGAACTCTCCTGTCCCCTGTCTTTATAGTGCGTGTGCTCTCACTGGTGATTGGCTCCGGTGTTGTGTATGCTGATTGGTCCCACTGCATGTCCATCAGTGTCTGTGTGTGTGTCTGCACCATGATATACTGGTGTATATTATGACAACAAGTTTAGATTCTGTTTCTGAGGACGTTCATATACCTATAGTGACAGACACTGGAGTAACTTCCCAGGACGTACCACTTACTGAAAAAAATGAGGACATTTTCAAGGTCTTGAGTAGCCAGGTTCTAGAACATCGAACACAACCCAAGCGTAATAGACGTCCACCTGAGAGACTGTCTTATGAAATTGTATATATGTGTATGAAGATAATGCATAAGTGGATCTGTTGTATAAATGTTAATCATTGTCATTGCACTCATGAAGCAAAGGGGGGTGGGTAATGTATCAGAGAATGCATCCCTGCTGTTAAAGCATCATGTGATGTGCAATGAGGTCAGCAGAATGTTTGCACGGGCTTTGCAGTTCTCCAGCTTTGATTGTATGAACAACACCTCTTAATAAAACCTCTCATCGTGTTTGAAAGATTCAGAGTGTGGCACCTCCTTACCTTTTCTCTTTGCGGCTGACAAAGAAATATAACACTTTCTTACATCATTTAAGGCTTGACAATGGTGGAATTAAACAGTGTGATGTAGTGGGCTGGCACAGTGGTTAGCACTGCTGCCTCACAGCGCCAGGGACCAGGGTTCAATTCCGGCCTCAGGTGACTGCCAGTGTGGAGGTTGCACTTTCTCTCCGTATCTGGTTTCCTCCCAGAGTCCAAAGCCATGCAGGTTAGGCGGATAGGCCGTGGTAAATTGCCCCTTAGTCCAAAAGATTAGGTGGGGTTACTGAGTTACGGGGATGGAGTCGGGGCATGGGCCGAGGTCGGGTACTCTTTCCAAGGGTTGAGGCAGACTCGATGGGCCGAATGGCCTCCTTCTGCACTGTCGCGATTTTATTCTATGTTGGGGATGTCCGAAATCAAGGAATTCTCACTTGCTCAAAGGTAATTCTGTGAGCTTCAACATTCACAAAAGCAATTAAGCATCGCAGGCAAGAGAGCATACAACGTCAAGCACAACAAAGCTGTCGCCGAGCCTGCCAAGTGCAACTGATCCAGATGGCTGCGGGATAGACTGGGAGGGCTGCCCAGTCTTGAATACTAAAGTGAACATTTTGCGCACACATATTTCTCTGTTTAACAATGTTCAGAGCTTATGAGGCTTCATCCTCACACACATCTCCGTCCATCCTTCAGGTCCAACCGTTGGCTTCTGAAGTATTGGTCCAATTAGCCTCATTGTGAGAGGGCGATCTGCTTCACTTGGACCTTTAACTCGGACTGAACTCACCTTACGTGTGGTTGATGGTGCTGGAATTGGCTTGATTTGCACCTCTCTCGATCTCAGACCACTCGCCTTAGGTCTGACAGGTTTACGTCACCACAATTTAGCTTCTAACCTCCGACAATCCGTCCTTAAAGGGGCTGGAAAACCTTGGTGGCTGGTGAAGAGCAGGGGAAATAAGTCTTCTTGTGATTAACACAGTGAGAGTAAGAGAGGGGCTCCATCTACTCTGACGTCTTCTTTTCACAGGTGCACCATAGAAAGCATCTTATCTGGCTGTATCACAGCCTGGTATGGCAACTGCTTGGCCCAAGACCGCAAGAAACTACAGAGTCGTGAACACGGCCCAGTCCATCACACAAACCCGCCTCCCATCCATTGACTCCATCTACACCTCCCGCTGCCTGGGGAAAGCGGGCAGCATAATCAAAGATCCCTCCCACCCGGCTTACTCACTCTTCCAACTTCTTCCATCGGGCAGGAGATACAAAAGTCTGAGAGCACGCACAAACAGATTCAAAAACAGCTTCTTCCCCGCTGTTACCAGACTGCTAAATGACCCTCTTATGGGACTGATGGACTTATGGACTGATCTCATCACACATCTTCTCTACTGAGTAGTACTACACTCCTGTATGCTTCACCCTAAGCCTGTATCTACGTATTTACATTGTGTATTCTATGTTTGCCCTATTATGTATTTTCTTTTCATGTACGGAAAATCTGTCTGAGCTGCACGCAGAACAATACCTTTCACTGTACCTCGGTACACGTGACAATAAACCAATCCAACAGGGCAAACTGCTTCTGATTGACCCCAATATCAAAAGGGTTTGCCCGTTTTTGTCTCAATCATTTCCAGCAAGTCAGCGTTAACCTCCAGGCATTTCAGCTCTCGTTTTGCAACTTCTGACTACCTTACAACTTTACTTTAGCGAAGGGAGCCGTGCAAATATGAGCAGCTGTGACCTTTTCACAAGTCAGTAAGTGCTCGGTCCCTGGATCTGAGTCACATAATTACTTTATGACTTAATTGCTTAAAAGCCTACATTAATTATTGAATTTATTTGCTTCCTAGCAATCAGGTTAACGGCTGAAGTCCATATTGCTACACGGTCGATTGCTGAGTATATTCAAGGCAGAGATCGATAACTTTATGGGTTCAAAGGAAACTAAGGAATGCAGGGATAGGGAAGGGAGAGCAGCTCATTCCTGATCCTATTGAATGGCGAAGCAGGCTTGAAGTACCAAGTGGCCTACTCCAGCTCCTATTTCTTCTGTTTGAGCATCTTCCAACCGTTTGAGAAAAAGAGATAGTTGAATTCAGCAGTGCGGCGCTGTTTTGAGGTACTATATTCAGCACCTAAAACGGGGCGGGAAGTGTACATGCACATGCCTGATGAGATGTGCTCTGGACACTGTGGCATTATAGAACTGTACAGCATGCGGCGAGTTAATGTCATGTTACAATTAGATGGAGCTAGGGACAGTACTATAAAAGGCACTGACTCTTAGGCTTCTGGGGGAGAGTGGATAGTAGAGCTAGAGAGGATAAAATATAGTTACAGTTAGAGTATAGAGGTAGTGTTAGTGAGTTAGTAGTTTAATACAATCTATTTGTTTACTGTAGGAATAAGTGTTGAACGTTAATTCAAGTAGTGTAAATGAATTTAGCTTTGTTGATGAACATTGCTTCAAGTGTCTTTGTGAACACTACGCTTTCCATCCTGAAGCCAACCTCACAAAGATTACCACAGATGGCACCTTGGTAAAATAGTGTGCATGTCTCCCTAACAACCATCAGCAGCCCACAAAGTACTGAAATAACGACACAAATTAGCGTGCGATGCTGACTTGAAGCCACCAACGCTGCTGCCCACTTCAGCTAGCTCCCTGTCTTAACTTTACACAGGTAAATGTAACACTTCCCTCCACCCTCCCCCTCCCCCCACTCCACCCTCCACAACCCCCACCACTGTCACCCACAGCAGTGCTTTTAAAGGGATCAGGAAGTACATAAAGGTAGCACATCTGTGCAAGAGACAAGGCTGAGGCATTCGCCACAATCTTCAGCCAGAAGTGCCGAGTGGATGGTCCATCTCGGTCTCCTCCAGAGGCCCCCAGCATCACAGATGTCAATCTTCAGCCAACACGATTCACTCCAGGTGATATCGAGAAACGGCTAAAGGCACCGGGTACTGCTGGTTTGATCACCCTTGATATGCTTCTAATGTAATGCGCGGAAGAAATAAATAATAATTATGCAATCACAGCTTCAATCACAGTGCACTCCTCGTTCACTCGTCCAGACCTACAGACCCCCCCCAGGTCAGGCTGTTCTTCAATTCCTCTGCAAGCGTTGGTCACCCTGGCACTCCAGGAGGTGGAACTCTACTGGCCTTCAATCGCGAGGACGGCAGACGGTCTGGGAGAATGATATGAGAAGCAAGGGGCCTCGAGGACCCAGTGAGTGCAACCTGGGCTGTGACAATCGGGGCTGCAAAACCAAAGGCAATGACGGAATAACAAGGGTGGGTGTACAAACAGTGCCTTGTCTTTATGTCATATCTTTCCTAACTTTAGGACATCCCAAAGCTCTTTACTGCTGTGGTTTCACGGGATGTACACGGGATGCTTCCAACAGTAAACAACAGGAGTTTATTGATAAAAGGCAAAGACAGGTAGATAACAGGCAGAGAACAGTATATGCACAAGCCCTTACTCTTCAGCTCCCTGACCCACACTGCCCAGAGTGCTGCTCCCAGGGCCCCGCCCAAACTCCCCATTGACCGAGGTCATGCGCTCTCGCATGATTGGTCCCGAGTCGGTCACGTGGTCAGTGGAGCTTGCCCCCACCCAATCCCTTAAAGGGCCCACGCTACCACCGCTGCCAACAAAGTTTCACTCACTGTTAGGAACCTAGGAAACAGGGTGGCCAGTTTGAACATAATAAGGTCCCACAAATAGCCCAGCAATGTGATAATGAGCAGATAGTTTGTTTCACAGTGATTTCGATTGAGGGGTAAATAAAGATCCAAGCTTTGTGACGAATCCCTCTTCTCCTCTTTGAATCATAAGATCTTCCAGGACCACCTGAGACAGAGGCTTCTTTCGCCATGCTGTCCAAGAAACAGCATCTCAGACTGCACAGCACTCCCTCAGTGTTACACCGGGAGGGTCAGCCTAGATTGTGTGCTCAAGTCTTTGGGACTTGAACTCAGTGCTCTCTGACTCACAGGAACAGTCCATTCAACCCATGGGCAGCACTGTAGCACAGTGGTTAGCACTGTTGCTTCACAGCGCCAGGGTCCCAGGTTCGATTCCAGCTTGGGTCACTGTATGTGCGGAGTCTGCACGTTCTCCCCGTGTGTGCGTGGGTTTCCTCCGGGTGCTCCGGTTTCCTCCCACAAGTCCCGAAAGACGTGCTGTTAGGTAATTTGGACATTCTGAATTCTCCCTCTGTGTACCCGAACAGGCGCCGGAGTGTGGCGACTAGGGGCTTTTCACAGTAACTTCATTGCAGTGTTAATGTAAACCTACTTGTGACAATAATAATTATTTTTTCAAAAAGCTGTTCAATGGGATCATGGCCGATCTATGACGTAACTCCATATTCCCTGCCTTTAGTTATCTTTTCCCAGCAAAAATCTATCCACCCCAGTTTCAAAATTAACAGTCAAAGAACAAAGAACAAAGAAATGTACAGCACAGGAACAGGCCCTTCGGCCCTCCAAGCCCGTGCCGACCATACTGCCCGACTAAACTACAATCTTCTACACTTCCTGGGTCCGTATCCTTCTATTCCCATCCTATTCATATATTTGTCAAGATGCCCCTTAAATGTCCCTATCGTCCCTGCCTCCACTACCTCCTCCGGTAGTGAGTTCCAGGCACCCACTACCCTCTGCGTAAAAAACTTGCCTCGTACATCTACTCTAAACTTTGCCCCTCTCACCTTAAACCTATGCCCCCTAGTAATTGACCCCTCTACCCTGGGGAAAAGCCTCTGACTATCCACTCTGTCTATGCCCCTCATAATTTTGTATACCTCTATCAGGTCGCCCCTCAACCTCCTTCGTTCCAGTGAGAACAAACCGAGTTTATTCAATCGCTCCTCATAGCTTATGCCCTCCACACCAGGCAACATTCTGGTAAATCTCTTCTGCACCCTCTCTAAAGCCTCCACATCCTTCTGGTAGTGTGGCGACCAGAATTGAACACTATACTCCAAGTGTGGCCTAACTAAGGTTCTATACAGCTGCAACATGACTTGCCAATTCTTATACTCAATGCCCCGGCCAATGAAGGCAAGCATGCCGTATGCCTTCTTGACTACCTTCTCCACCTGTGTAGCCCCTTTCAGTGATCTGTGGACCTGTACTCCTAGATCTCTTTGACTTTCAATACTCTTGAGGGTTCTACCATTCACTGTATATTCCCTACCTGCATTAGCCCTTCCAAAATGCATTACCTCACATTTGTCCAGGTTAAACTCCATCTGCCATCTCTCCGCCCAAGTCTCCAGACAATCTAAATCCTGCTGTATCCTCAGACAGTCCTCATCGCTATCCGCAATTCCACCAACCTTTGTGTCGTCTGCAAACTTACTAATCAGACCAGTTACATTTTCCTCCAAATCATTTATATATACTACAAAGAGCAAAGGTCCCAGCACTGATCCCTGTGGAACACCACTGGTCACAGCCCTCCAATTAGAAAAGCATCCCTCCATTGCTACCCTCTGCCTTCTATGGCCTAGCCAGTTCTGTATCCACCTTGCCAGTTCACCCCTGATCCCGTGTGACTTCACCTTTTGTACCAGTCTACCATGAGGGACCTTGTCAAAGGCCTTACTGAAGTCCATATAGACAACATCTACTGCCCTACCTGCATCAATCATCTTAGTGACCTCCTCGAAAAACTCTATCAAGTTAGTGAGACACGACCTCCCCTTCACAAAACCGTGCTGCCTCTCACTAATACGTCCATTTGCTTCCAAATGGGAGTAGATCCTGTCTCGAAGAATTCTCTCCAGTAATTTCCCTACCACTGAAGTAAGGCTCACCGGCCTGTAGTTCCCGGGATTATCCCTGCCACCCTTCTTAAACAGAGGAACAACATTGGCTATTCTCCAGTCCTCCGGGACATCCCCTGAAGACAGCGAGGATCCAAAGATTTCTGTCAAGGCCTCAGCAATTTCCTCTCCAGCCTCCTTCAGTATTCTGGGGTAGATCCCATCCGGCCCTGGGGACTTATCTACCTTAATATTTTTTAAGACACCCAACACCTCGTCTTTTTGGATCACAATGTGACCCAGGCTATCTACACCCCCTTCTCCAGACTCAACATCTACCAATTCCTTCTCTTTGGTGAATACTGATGCAAAGTATTCATTTAGTACCTCGCCCATTTCCTCTGGCTCCACACATAGATTCCCTTGCCTATCCTTCAGTGGGCCAACCCTTTCCCTGGCTACCCTCTTACTTTTTATGTAAGTGTAAAAAGCCTTGGGATTTTCCTTAACCCTATTTGCCAATGCCTTTTCATGACCCCTTCTAGCCCTCCTGACTCCTTGCTTAAGTTCCTTCCTACTTTCCTTATATGCCACACAGGCTTCGTCTGTTCCCAGCCTTTTAGCCCTGACAAATGCCTCCTTTTTCTTTTTGACGAGGCCTACAATATCACTCGTCATCCAAGGTTCCCGAAAATTGCCGTATTTATCTTTCTTCCTCACAGGAACATGCCTGTCCTGTATTCCTTTCAACTGACACTTGAAAGCCTCCCACATGTCAGATGTTGATTTGCCCTCAAACATCCGCCCCCAATCTATGTTCTTCAGTTCCCGCCTAATATTGTTATAATTAGCCTTCCCCCAATTTAGCACATTCATCCTCGGACCACTCTTATCCTTGTCCACCAGTACTTTAAAACTTACTGAATTGTGGTCACTGTTACCGAAATGCTCCCCTACTGAAACATCTACCACCTGGCCGGGCTCATTCCCCAATACCAGGTCCAGTACCGCCCCTTCCCTAGTTGGACTGTTTACATATTGTTTTAAGAAGCCCTCCTGGATGCTCCTTACAAACTCTGCCCCGTCTAAGCCCCTGGCACTAAGTGAGTCCCAGTCAATATTGGGGAAGTTGAAGTCTCCCATCACCACAACCCTGTTGTTTTTACTCTTTTCCAAAATCTGTCTACCTATCTGCTCCTCTATCTCCCGCTGGCTGTTGGGAGGCCTGTAGTATACCCCCAACATTGTGACTGCACCCTTCTTATTCCTGATCTCTACCCATATAGCCTCACTGCCCTCTGAGGTGTCCTCTCGCTGTATAGCTGTGATACTCTCCTGAACAAGTAGCGCAACTCCGCCTCCCCTTTTACATCCCCCTCTATCCCGCCTGAAACATCTAAATCCTGGAACGTTTAGCTGCCAATCCTGCCCTTCCCTCAACCAGGTCTCTGTAATGGCAACAACATCATAGTTCCAAGTAGTAATCCAAGCTCTAAGTTCATCTGCCTTACCCGTAATGCTCCTTGCATTAAAACATATGCACTTCAGGCCACCAGACCCGCTGTGTTCAGCAACTTCTCCCAGTCTGCGCTGCCTCAGAGCCACACTGTCCCTATTCCCTAGTTCTCCCTCAATGCTCTCACCTTCTGACCTATTGCTCCCGTGCCCACCCCCCTGCCATACTAGTTTAAACCCTCCCGTGTGACACTAGCAAACCTCGCGGCCAGGATATTTATGCCTCTCCGGTTTAGATGCAACCCGTCCATCTTATACAGGTCACACCTGCCCCGGAAGAGCTCCCAGTGGTCCAGATAACAGAAACCCTCCCTCCTACACCAGCTGTTTAGCCACGTGTTTGTCTGCTCTATCTTCCTATTTCTAGCCTCACTGGCACGTGGCACAGGGAGTAATCCCGAGATTACAACCCTCGAGGTCCTGTCTTTTAACTTTCTGCCTAGCTCCCTGAACTCCTGCTGCAGGACCTCATGCCCCTTCCTGCCTATGTCGTTAGTACCAATATGTACAACGACCTCTGCCTGTTTGCCCTCCCCCTTCAGGATTCCCTCTACCCGTTCGGAGACATCCTGGACCCTGGCACCAGGGAGGCAACATACCATCCTGGAGTCTCTTTCATGTCCACAGAAGCGCCTATCTGTGCCCCTGACTATAGAGTCCCCTATAACTATTACTCTTCTGCGCTTTGACCCTCCCTTCTGAACATCAGAGCCAGCCGTGGTGCCACTGCTCTGGCTGCTGCTGTTTTCCCCTGATAGGCTATCCCCCCCGACAGTATCCAAAGGGGTATATCTGTTCGAGAGGGGGACAACCACAGGGGATTCCTGCACTGACTGCCTGCCCTTTCTGGTGGTCACCCATTTCTCTGCCTGCACCTTGGGTGTGACCACACTTACATAACTGCGATCTATGACGCTTTCCGCCACCTGCATGCTCCTAAGTGCATCCAATTGCTGCTCCAACCGAACCATGCGGTCTGTGAGGAGCTGCAGTTGGGTGCACTTTCTGCAGATGAAGCCATCCGGGACACTGGAAGCCTCCCGGACCTGCCACATCTCACAGTCAGAGCACAGCACCCCTCTAACTGACATTGCGTCAATTAATTAAAATTAAAATTTGTCTTTTTTTTTTTTTAATACTTTTTTTTAAATTTCAAAGTTACTGTCAACTATCTGTTTCCTAGCACTAGATTTCTAATAGAAATGCGATAGCTAACTATAATATTCTCCGATCTCTGGCTTAGATATCCTCTAAATTATAATTAAGTTATTATGTTTAATTAGATCCCAAATACTCAAAAAAATTTAGGTTAGAATCCCAACCAGCCACTCAGGTCACAGCTTTTCTGTGATGTCACTTCAGTTTCCCCCCGACACACACAATTTGAAAAACAGGTATAAAAGTAAAAATCACTTGCTTACCTTCTGAGATGTTCTCAGGTTCCCTCGCTGACAGAGACTGCTCCTCCACCTCCAATCCTTGACCTGCACAATGCTAATAATATAATAATATAATATGGCACTTACCTTACACCAATGGGTCTTATTATTAGGTTAGAGGAGGAGGGCGGGTGGGAGACACTACACGTGTAGTGTCTCGGGTTTCCTCTCCACCAGAATTTGTTGGGGGGGGGGGGGGCACTTGCCAGAGGTCGAACTTCCGGTTCCCGCCGAAATCCAAAGGGCTGCTCCTGTAAAGGTAAGTGCTTTTAAACTAACTACTCACCTCCCAGAAGGCCCCTGCGCACCGCTGCCGCCGAAATCCAAAGGGCTGCTCCTGCAAAGGTAAGTGCTTTTAAATTCACTACTCACCTCCAAGAAGGCCCCTGCGCACCGCTGCCGCCGAAATCCAAAGGGCTGCTCCTGCAAAGGTAAGTGCTTTTAAACTAACTACTCACCTCCCAGAAGGCCCCTGCGCACCGCTGCCGCCGAAATCCAAAGGGCTGCTCCTGCAAAGGTAAGTGCTTTTAAATTCACTACTCACCTCCAAGAAGGCCCCTGCGCACCGCTGCCGCCGAAATCCACTGAGCATCAGTTGACTTTTGCGGAACAGAGTTCCAAACTTCTCCATCTCCTGGTGTGAAGAATTGCTTCCCAACTTTCTACCAACTGAGCTGTCGTGAATCACGCCATTTTATTGGTGCTTTTCCTGCAGCCAGTCCCTTAACAGGTCAATGATCAAGGATGATTGACAAGTTAGACTTTTGCTAGCAGGGCCTCCACCAGAAATGTTAAATTTTTGTGTTCTCTCCACAGATGAGGACTACGCTTGGGCGGCACGGTGGCACAGTGGTTAGCACTGCTGCCTCACAGCTCCAGGGAACCGGGTTCGATTCCAGCCTTGGGTGACTGTGTAGAGTTTGCACATTCTCCCCGTGTCTGCATAGGTTTTCTCCGGGTGCTCCGGTTTCCTCCCACAATCTAAAGATGTGCAGGTCAGGTGGATTGAGCATGCTGAATTTCCCCTTAGTGTCCAAAAGGTTAGATGGGGTTACTGGGTTTTGATAGGGTGTAGGCGTGGGCTTATGTCGGGTGTTCTTTCCAATGGCTGGTGCAGACCCGAAGGACCGAATGGCCTCCTTCTGCACTGCAGGGATTCTATGATTCTTGTTGGGTGTTCCCAGTATTTTCCAGTTTTTATTCAAACTTCCTAGGTGCTTGGACTGTTTAAATCTGAGGATTAATGAGTTATCATGCCTTCATTTCTAACTGGAGAATTTGAATTCTGGGACGCAGCACACGGAGAATGTCTTTAAAGGACTACAGATTTTAAAAATGCTGCAAGTCAGGGATAGTTTAAAGGATGGGGGGATTAAATTAAAAATACGTCATGGAACAAAATGCATAAAGAATGGGAATGGCGGCAGGAAAGGAACAAAGCATTGGTCCAGAGTAGATAACAATAGCAGAATAATGGTCAGTTCTGTCTGAAAGCAAAATAGCAGAATGTGTTAATGTAAAATAAAGGTCAATGATGTTGGAAAGCAAAACATGAGAACAAGTTACAGACTGGCACTAGGGAAAGATATCAATTCAAGGACAAAGTCCACGGGCAGAAATGCAGAGAATGGGCCAGACATGGTTGAGAGCCCTGTCAACCACAGTGAGAGTGATTCCTCGGTGGAGGAGCATCCTCGAATCCCGACAGTGCCATTTGGCCTATCGAGTCTGCACCGACCCTCTGAAGACCGCTCTTCCGGGACCCATTTCCCTGTCCCATCCCTGTAACCCCGCGCATTGATCGTGGCCAATTCACCTAAACTGTACATCTTTGGACACTAAAGGGCAATTTAGCATCTAAGCTGCACATCATTGGACTGTGGGAGGAAACCGGAGCACTCGGAGGAAACCCAAGCAGACACGGGGGGGGGGGGGGGGGGGGGGACGTGCAGACTCCGCGCAGACAGTGACCTAAGCCAGAATCGAACCTGGGACCCTGGAGCTGTGAGGCAGCAGTGCTAACCACTGTGCCATCATGCCGCCTGCATGTCGTAAGTGCTGTTGTGGAAGGTAGCATCATCAGAACAGATGGAGAAACTGGAACTTTCCAAGCTGATTCTATTGACTTGGAAAGTCTTTCACAAAGTTGGAAAATCCGAATGAGGAAAGTAGAATCTGTGACAATCCCTGATATTTGGAGATGCACAAACTATGCGGCCCTCATAAGCCACAATAGCCGTGCAGCAACGTGAATCTAATGGGGTCTTTATTTTAATTTATTTTTGGGCCTCACCTTTCATAGGTAGAGAGCTGTTCCTGTTTTCTGTGAAAAGTTAGGAACATGGGGCGCGATTTTCCGACCCCCCACCGGGTCGGAGAATCGCCGGGGGCTGGCGTGAATCCCGCCCCCGCCGTGTCCCGAACTCTCCGCCACCAGAGATTCGGCGGGGGCGGGAATCGCGCCGCACCGGTCGGCGGGCCCCCCCCCAGCGATTCTCCGGACCACAATGGGCCGAAGTCCCGCCGCTGTCAACCCTCTCCTGCCGGCGTGGATTAAACCACTTACCTTACCGGTGGGACAAGGCGGCGTGTGCAGGCTCCGGGGTCCTGGGGGGAGGGGGGGCGATCTGGCCCCGGGGGGTGCCCCCCCATGGCGGCCTGGCCCACGATCGGGGCCCACCGATCTGCGGGCGGGCCTGTGCCGTGGGGGCACTCTTTTTCTTCCGCCTTCGCCATGGTCTTCACTATGGTGGAGGTGGAAGAGACCCCCTCCCCTGCGCATGCGCGGGGATGACGTCAGCAGCCGCTGACGCTCCCGCGCATGCGTCGCCCGGCGAAGACCTTTCGGCGCTGGCTGGCGTGGCACCAAAGGCCTTTCCCGCCAGCCGGCGGAGAGGAAACCACTCCAGCGCAGGCCTAGCCCCTCACGGTGAGGGCTTGGCCCCTAAAGGTACAGAGAATTCTGCACCTTTGGGGTGGCCCGACGCCGGAGTGGTTCCCGTCGCTCCATTACGCCGGAACCCCCGCCCCGCCGGGTAGGGGAGAATCCCGCCCATGTTCTCCGAATACCTTCTTTCATGAACAGGCTGTTTAACACTCTCCAGTACAATAGAAGGTTCCAGGCTACATTTAATTTATCTTTACTACCCATTGCTGAAGATTCAGATTCCAACATTAATTCACTTCCTTTCACTCTGGGAAAGAAACCTTTTAATTCAAAACGTTCCCCTGGGGGTAATTTAAACAAACGTGTTCCACAACTCCACAGAGAAACAAATGTTAAGTATAATAGGTCACATATAAACCTATACATGATACAGCACAGAAGGAAGCCATTTGGCCCATCGTGTCTGTCCCAGCTCTTTGGCTTAGTGCTATTTCCTTGCTCCTTCCCCATAGCACTGCGACTTTCACAGAATCGCAGAGTTGTTACGAGACAGAAGTGCTTTCACCGGTTCCCCAAATGAGTAACTCACCTGGTGCCATTCTTCCGCATTCTCCCTGTGACCGTGCAAATTTGTTCTTTTCAGGTAACAGTGTGATTCCCTTTTGAATGCTCCAATTAAACCCGCCTCCGCCGCACCGTCAGACAGTCCACTCCAGAGCCTAACCATTCGCAGTTTGAAAGGTTTTTCCCTGTATTGCTATTGCTTCTTTCAGCAATGACCAGAACTCCTCTCATTCTCGGTCCTTACACGAATGGGGATAGTTTCTCCCTGTCCACTCTGTCCAGGCCCCTCATGATTTTGAAGATTGAATCTGATTCGATATTGATTCTGCCCCCACCACCCTTTCAGATAGCGCATTCCAGATCATACCAAGTCAAAAGGAAATCCTTGGATGGGATTTTCAGGTCTTTCCCGCCAGTGGCACCTTCCAGTCCTGCCGAAGGAGATCCCCCCCCCACCACCGCAGCTGGTTCCCCGGCAGAGGGTCAGGTGAGGGTACAAAAATGCCAGGACCGGAAGATCCCGCCGGCAATCAACGGCGAGCTGCCTCCTCCGCGGTAAAACGCGCCGCGGTTGGATGGGGAGGGGGGCGGGCAGAAAATCCCGATCCTTATTTCACACAAACATGCAAATTGGGAGCAGGAATAGGCCATTCAGCCCTCCAAGCCCGCTGCACCATTCACTAAGCTCATGACTGGTCTGATTGTGGCCCCGCAGCGCCATTTCCCCGCCTACCTCCCTCCGATAACCTTTGACCCCCTTGTTAGTCAATAATCTACCTACTTCAACCTTGAGAATATTGAATGGCCCTGCCTCTACTGCACCCTGGGGAAGGGAGTTCCAAAGATTCACCACCCTCTGACAGAAAATAAAAAGCCCACCCTCTTCCTAATTGCCGTTCACCTCGAACAGGTCTTGGAACAGGCTGATGAATGGCCCCCATGCATTGTGGAAGCCCTCGTCCGACCCTCGGTTGGTCTTCTCCAGATGGGGACATTCCGCCTGGTCTGCCAGCCAGTCTGTTCTCTATTCTCAGCGGAATAATCCCAACCTCTCCAGTCTCTCCAAGCAATTGGAGTTCCTCACCCCTGATATCATTCCAGTAAATCTTCTCTGCACCCACTCCATGACCTTGACATCCTGCTAAAGTGTCATGCCCAGAAATGGACACAATACTCCAGCTGAGGTCGAACTCATGATTTCCAAAGGTCCAGCATAACTTCCTTGTTTAATTAAAAATTTAAATGTTGCCACAGTCCCAGAGGACTGCTCTCCCCTTTGAGAGAGAACAGACTAGTGGTAATTTAACCTGAAGGTCACCATGCCTCAGGCAAGGGGCAAGGTTGTGAAGGCGGAGCCTTCACGAATAACCTCAGCCGGTACGGGGAAATGTTGGCGTCGCTCCGCGTCTCGAACCAGCCGCATATACTCATTTGAATGTACCTACATGACCTATAAATTGAACATTTCTTTCCCGGTGGAATTCAGGAGCAAGCCTGTTATAATTACTCTCAGTGGAATGTATTAAATTAAAAGCTTTATTTTTAACTGAACAAGAAGTGAATTAATGCTGAAATCTGAATCTCAAAGGTGGGTAACAAAGACAAATTATATGTAGCTTGGAAACTTCTTTTGTCTTTTCTTCTTTGATCACACGTGATTTGTTTGTACTGAAACAGACTGAAGCAATAAATAATATGTATGCAATCACAGCTTAAATCACAGTGCACTATAGTTGTCCAACCAATACAATTACCCAGTCAATTTTGATCAAATAGGCTCACACTCGTCCTCAATGAATCACCTAAGTTTTTCATCTGCAATTGGCGAATTTACAGGTTTCAGCTTGAAGCAAATCTGCTCTGAGAGATATGAGTGTGGCCTGTTATGTTTTTCATTGGTGAGTTATTTTGAAAACAAACTTTGCAACGATCAAGACTCTTCAAACCATGTGACTCTGTAATCTTCTCCAGCGCTAACGCCCTCTGAATCTCAGCACTCCTCCAATTCTGGCCCCTTGTGCATTGACGATTCTCCTCACCTCATCAATATTGGCTGTGCCTCCAGCTGCCTTGGTCTGTGTGGTGAATGTATTCACCTAAGTATGAACTGTCTGTATAGTGCTGTGACCTATGACCTGGAAATGATAATACGGTCTACTTCCAGGTACTGTACTGGAACCCCGGTGGGCTCTGCCTCTGGCTCCGCCCTCACCGGGGGATATATAGACCGGCCACCCGTGGGTGGCACTCATTTGTACAATAATGGCAGGCGAGTTCCTGGATAATAAAGCCTAGTATTCACTCGTTCTCACGCTCTCACAGTGAATTGACGGTATAACAGTCTGAAATTCCCTCCCTAAACCCCCCCACCCGTCTCTCTACCTCTCTTGGCTCTTGGAAGATGCTTCATAAAGCGACCCCTTTCACCAAACTTGTGAGCATCTGCCCTAATGTCTCCTTATGAAACTTGGTGTCCAATTCCACTTTGAAGCTGCTATGTAAATGTGTGGGCGAGCTTATGGCGCAGTGGGTCCGCGTCCCTGCCTCTGAACCAGAAGTTCCGTGTTTGGGTCCCACCCCAGGACTTGACGACCAAGGAAGGTGCGTCTATAACGAGGCCAAAACAGGTTGAGTGCGTCAACCTGCAAATCCTTCCAAACACACCAATGGCTGATGATAAGAACAGGAGAGAGAACCAGCCAGACAGGCTTGATGTGGAGTGGCGCCCCTCAAGCTATCAGCCCCTGATGACAAATTAGCAACCTGTTTCGGTAACTACCAGCTGTGGAAACGGACAAAGGTCTGCCTTAGTGGAACACGAGGTGCGGTAAGAGAATTGGAATAGAAATGTGTACTGCTGCTGATGAAAATAAGCAGAGTTAGCCAGATCCAAGGCCTAGCAACCCCCAACTATAAGTAAAGGCACTGCTTGAATTCATCTGGCTAAGCTGGGGTGGGCACCCACATCAATCACTGATGATTTCCTATGGCTTGCACCAGCTGGGCTCACTCTACTTATCTGGTCCTGGCATACTGTCATCTCTGTGGCTGAGCAGAAAGAATGAAGAAAATACAAAAATCAAAGACTGGGAGAAGGTCAGCTGAGTATTCAAGCCTTCCTGATATGTAAATACAGGTTTGGAACTATATAACACCTTTCACCAACTCAGGACATACCAAAGAACTTTACGCGGAATGAAGCATTTTTTTGGAGTGTAGTCACTGTTGTCAACGTGGCAAACACAACAGCCAATTTATGCACAGCAAGCTCCCACAAACAGCGAGCAGATAAATGACCAGATAATCCCTTTCAGTGTTGTTGACCAAGGTAGAAAGCGGCCCAGGTCACAGCAGAGGACTCCCCTGCCATTCTTCGAAACGGGATCTTTGGCGTCCACCCGAGAGGGCGCCTGAACAGAAAGACAGCACCCCCAGCAGTGCAACGTTCCCTCAGTACTGCGATGGGGGGGATGCCAGCCGAGACTTTGTGACCAAGCCTCCGGAGAGGGATTTGAACCCACGACATTCTGACTCAGAGGCTACCCACTGAGCCAAGGCTGAAAATGAATCACGGTGCGAATCATTGTCGCCGTCACCTGCACCCACGGGAGAGGCAGAAAACTATGGGGAGGTTGAGATAAACGGTGTGGGTGGGCTACTCGGCAGGACTTTGCAAATTTTCCTGCGAGTACACATGCCTGATTCTACCCTCATTGGATCATCCACGTTTATTCTCCCCCTCTCAATGATGCAGGGCTTCAAGAAGCACCAAGTGCTCTTTCTTTTTAAACCTGTTGATGATTCCACAGCAGGAATGAGAAATCATCCGTGCGGCACTGTGAGACTCAGAGCTACAACGTGCTCAGCTAACCAGTAATCTGCTGCTGCCCAATCTCCCTACGCAAAAGCATTTATTGTTGTCATGGTGTTTGCTGGAATAAAGTCATCAGAAAAAACGGTGAGGGAGAGTTGACAAAAAGCCTAGCCACGTGTTAATATGACACACATCCATCCGTTTGCTGGCCTGAACACATTTTTAAACTTTGCTAGACACCGCCCTTGAGTTCATCTGTTGAAAATGTTCTCGATGCTGCCGATGATCTATTTAACTACACTGACACTGAGCACAGAATTAATTAGCATTCCCACATTTCATTTGCATTTTTATATATCTTTCTTTCTCTCCAAAATCTTAATATAGCCAGACAAAGGACTAATTATGTGGGACCAATTAAATCACGACACCAGCGAGTGGGTGGATGGACTCATTGTGGAAATCATTTTATTTTCTTTTGCATTCAACCATTTTTAGAATAGGAGACATTCAGCTTCATTTCTCCAGAGTGATTTCATTGAATCGTAGAAATTCACGGCACAGCAGGGGCCTGGGGGCCATTCAGCCTTCTGTGTCTGTGCTGGCCAGAAAAGAGCTACATGCTCTCATCTCACTTGCCAGCTCGTTGTTCATGACCCTGCGTTTTGTTTTCAAATGTGATGAGGTTTCTGCCTTCCTCGCCCTCACAGGTCATGGGGTCCGGACTCCCAAATGGACAGGACCCAACATGACCCGACCCAGTTGGATCCACCCACCCCCTCCCCATCCCCTCCATAACAGATCCACTCACAGACCTGGGGCGTCATTCGCCAACCCCCCGCCGGGTCGGAGAGTCATCGGGGGCTGGCGTGAATCCCGCCCCCGCCAGTTGCCGAAGTCTCCGGCACTGGAGATTTGGCAGGGGCGGGAATCGCGCCACGCCGGTTGGCGGGCCCCCTGCCCGCTCGATTCTCCGGCCTGGATGGGCCGAAGTCCCACCGATAAATTGCCTGTCCCGCCGGCATGGATTAAACCACCTTTTGAACGGCGGGACAAGGCGGCGTGGGCGGGCTCCGGGGTCCTGGGGGGGGGCCTGGCCCGCGATCGGGGCCCACCGATCCGCGGGCGGGCCTGTGCCGTGGGGGCACTCTTTCCCTTCTGCCTCCGCCACGGTCTCCACCATGGCGGAGGCGGAAGAGACTCCCTCCACTGCGCATGCGTGGGAAACTGTCAGCGGCCGCTGACGCTCCCGCGCATGCGCCGCCCGGGGATGCCATTTCCGCGCCAGCTGGCAGGGCAACAAAGGCCGTTTCCGCCGGCTGGCGGGGCGGAAATTCGTCCGGCGCCGGCCTAGCCCCACAATGTTGGGGCTCGGCCCCCAAAGATGCGGAGCATTCCGCACCTTTGGGGCGGCGCGATGCCCGTCTGATTGGCGCCGTTTTGGGCCCGACTCTCCCCACCCCTCCCGATATCCGACTCCCTACACCACCGACATCTATCACCATCACGCCACCCCCCCAATCCAACACTCCCCTCCACCCACTCTGACCCCTGCCTCCGCCCCCACCCCCTCCAATCCTATCAACAGGAGTCTGCACATTCTCCCCGTGTCTGCGTGGGTTTCCTCTGGGTGCTCCGGTTTCCTCCCACAGTCCAAAGATGTGCAGGTTAGGTGGATTGGTCATGGTCAATTGGCTCTTAGTGTCCAAAGATGTGCAGATTTGGTAAATTGTAGCACAGTGGTTAGCACTGTTGTTTCACAGCACCAGGGTCCCAGGTTCGATTCCCGGCTTGGGCCACTGTCTGTGAGGAGACTGCACGTTCTCCCCGTTTCTGTGTGGGTTTCCTCCGGGTGCTCCGGTTCCCTCCCACAAGTCCCGAAAGACATGCTGTTAGGTAATTTGGACATTCTGAATTCTCCCTCTGTGTACCCGAACAGGCGCCGGAATGTGGCGACTAGGGGCTTTTCACAGTAACTTCATGTAATGTAAGCCTACTTGTGACAATAAAGATTATTAAAAATGTAATTGATTGGCCATGCTAAATTGCCCTTTGGTACCCAAAGATGTGCAGGTTAGGGGGGTTAAGGTGTTAGGGCATGGGAATGGGACCTGCGCAGTGTGCTCGAGTGCAGACTCGATGGGCCGAATGACCTCCTTCTACACTGTAGGGATTCCATGAGATTCTATGAGTTTCACCTTGGAAACTAATCTCCCATTGCTGTCAATTTCAATCAAAGCTTTAAGATTACCTGATTTACAGCAGTTAATGCTGTAAAAGTGAGGGCCTGTCCTCCTTCAATCCAACTCTAATGGATCGCAACACTGGGCTTCGGAGGCAGTCGTGCTGCCTGGATCTTGGCCAGCCTGAGTCGGAAGGTTGGGCGAGATAGCCACAGAAGAAAGTTGCCGTGGGTAAATAGGCACAGAGTGGCAATCGACGATATCACACTTCTTTCACTGTCTTGCCTGTCACACACAGGCTACCCCTTTGGTTTCTAATAGGCTCCACTATTTCCTTAGTTATCATTTTGCTCTTCAATTCGACACGTTTCACGATGAAAAATGAGAATATTAACCATTGCGTCCACTCTTTTCTGTGATTTTTTTCCCTTTGATGTGGACCTGCCGGCTTTGGACTGGGGTGGGCACAGTAAGAAGTCTTACAACACCAGGTTAAAGTCCAACAGGTTTGTTTGGAATCACTAGCTTTCGGAGCGCAGCTCCTTCATCAGGTGAGCCACTCTGAAAGCTAGTGATTCCAAACAAACCTGTTGGGCTTTAACCTGGTGTTGTAAGACTTCTTACTCTTTCCGTTTTAGTCAACCAATTTGCATTTGTCGCAATTTTAACGCAATTGATCCGTGGTGAAATTGACGGGAACGGATGCAATTAACACCTCACCTGATTGAACTTTGAACTGACGTTAACAGGGAGTAATACTGAGCCTGATCCTAAGCGAGTGTTTCACCCAACCCCATGCATTCCTGCCTGAGCGTTACATGAAAATAAAGCACGCAGATTTTACGATTCAATGTGCTACTTCCACGTGTGAGAGTAACTTTCATCCTTGCACTGTGAATAGGATCAATGCAACTGAATGGGCAAATGCTCTTCCTCGTTGGATTCGTAACTCACATTTTCAAAATGTATCCAATATCCTGACGAGGTTAAATTTCTGCTTATTTTACTGACATTTCTGAGTTCCAACGAACCAAAGCAATCGCGCCTCTTTAATCGGCCCATTAATCAAATGGTGTTGACCCATTGTCGCATAACTATAACACTCAGAAAATGTTTGCCTTGTCATAAAAGTTGACCGACCGCTTTATTTACTTGGGTTAGGCCAGATGGTTCGGGTCACTGAACCTCCTTAATGTGGTCATTGTCAGGCAACTGATCAAGTCTGTCGAGTTTTATTTGAAAGCATGGTGGGGGTGGGGAGGGGGGGTTAGTTTTAACTTGAAAGTTCGGGGGGGCTTGCACGAGGAGGAAGGATTAAAGTCTGAAAAATTTGTTACCCGACGCAAACTCGCTTGCAGCCCAACTGTTTGCGACCTTAACTGTACTGAATGCTGTACCTTAATATGTTTCGTCATAACTGTTTCTCTACTCTGCTCACCCACACCCAAATACCCATTCACCCATCATCCCCTACTTTGACTGCCAATCCAGGAAAGCCACAATTTTAAAATACTCACCCTGTTTTTTTTAAATCCCCCCATAGTCTCACTCCTCCATCTCTCTGCATCCTCCTCCTGCTCTAAAACCCTCCAGGTTCCTCTGCACACTTTCAACTCTGGCCCCTTGTGCTTCCCTGGTTTTCAATTTTTTTAAAAATATTTTACTGAGGCATTTGTATCTTAACACAACAAACATAACCACAGATCAAATCAAGCCAACAGGGCTGCAAATATCCCTGGTTTTCATCACGCAGACATTGGCAGTACACCTTCAACTCCCCAAGCTCTGGAATTCCCTCCCCTAAACTTCTTCACTTGCAACCTCGCTTACCTCCTTTGAGACTCTCCAATAAACCTACCTCACTGACCCAAGCCTTCGCTTCCAGGCAGGGGTCTTTTTTATGGGGACTCACTGGTGAGGGTCTCTCTAAATAGTGGGTCTCTGGTGGGGGATCTTACTAATTAGGGGGTCTCTGGTGGGGGGTGAGGGGGTGGGTCGGCTGAGGGTGGGGTGGGCAGGTCTTGCATTGCGGGAGGGTGGGGGGTGGCCCTCTGATGGACTCCCACAAAGTGTTACCCCCTTGGCCCACCGTGAAGTCCACTACGTCAGGGCCACGTTTGCCAGAACCAGCACCAATTCCCGCCCATGTGATTCCCGGCCCAGAGGACAGGAGGGTCACATGGGCCCGGAGAATATGGTGCCCGGCCTGTTAACACGATGCTAATGTGTCCTCCAGTGAGGGACTGGAGCATTGGAATGGGCCCTGATCCCGTGTTCTGCCTGACGGTCGATTACCTGCATAACGGACTCCGCTACTGGTGGCAAGAGGCGGAGAATCCAGGTCCATATAAGAGTAAGTTGTGGATACACAAACTAACTGTTGATTTATAGACCAAATGTCATCCTTTTGGGTTGTAAATGTAACTACCCTGCATAGATGGTGATTCTATATTGTATATTCCAGTAAATTAGAGCTCCAGCAAAAATATAGGGTAAACTAATTAAACATAATTACTTAATTATAATTTAGAGGGGTATCTAAGCCAGAGATCGGAGAGTACTGTATTTAGCTTTCACATTTATAGTAGAAATCTAGTGCTAGGAAACATATAGTTAACAGTAACTTTTTTTTTTTACTTTTAAATTTAATTTACTAATTAATTGACGCACTGTCAATTAGAGTGGTGCAGTGCTCTGACTGTGAGATGTGGCGGGTCCGGGAGGCTTCCAGCGTCCCGGCTGGCTTCATCTGCAGAAAGTGCACCCAACTGGAGCTCTTCACAGACCGCATGGTTCAGTTGGAGCAGCAGTTGGATGCACTTAGGAGCATGCAGGTGGCGGAAAGCGTCATAGATAGCAGTTATATAAATGTGGTCACACCCAAGGTGCAGGCAGAGAAATGGGTTACCACCAGAAAGGGCAGGCAGTCAGTGCAGGAATCCCCTGTGGTTGTCTCGAACAGGTATACCCCTTTGGATACTGTCGGGGGGGATAGCCTATCAGGGGAAAACAGCAGCAGCCAGAGCAGTGGCACCACAGCTGGCTCTGATGTTCAGAAGGGAGGGTCAAAGCGCAGAAGAGCAATAGTCATAGGGGACTCTATAGTCAGGGGCACAGATAGGCGCTTCTGTGAACGTGAAAGAGACTCCAGGATGGTATGTTGCCTCCCTGGTGCCAGGGTCCAGGATGTCTCCGAACGGGTAGAGGGCATCCTGAAGGGGGAGGGCAAACAGGCAGAGGTCACTGTACATATTGGTACTATCGACATAGGCAGGAAGGGGCATGAGGTCCTGCAGCAGGAGTTCAGGGAGCTAGGCAGAAAGTTAAAAGGCAGGACCTCTAGGGTTGTAATCTTGGGATTACTCCCTGTGCCACGTGCCAGTGTGGCTAGAAATAGGAAGATAGAGCAGCTAAACACGTGGCTAAACAGCTGGTGTAGGAGGGAGGGTTTCCATTATCTGGACCACTGGGAGCTCTTCCGGGGCAGATGTGACCTTTATGAGAAGGACGGGTTGCATCTAAACTGGAGAGGCATAAATATCCTGGCCTCGAGGTTTGCTAGTGTCACACGGGAGGGTTTAAACTAGTATGGCAGGGGGGTGGGCATGGGTGCAATAGGTCAGAAGGTGAGAGCATTGAGGGAGAACTAGGGAATAGGGCCAGTATGGCTCTGAGGCAGAGCAGACAGGGAGACGTTGCTGAACACAGCGGGTCTGGTGACCTGAAGTGCATATGTTTTAATGCAAGAAGTATTACGGATAAGGCAAATGAACTTAGAGCTTGGATTAGTACTTGGAACTATGATGTTGTTGCCATTACAGAGACCTGGCTGAGGGAAGGGCAGGATTGGCAGCTAAACCTTCCAGGATTTAGATGTTTCAGGCGGGATAGAGGGGGATGTAAAAGGGGTGGCGGAGTTGCGCTACTGGTTAGGGAGAATATCACAGCTGTACTGCGGGAGGACACCTCAGAGGGCAGTGAGGCTATATGGGTAGAGATCAGGAATAAGAAGGGTGCAGTCACAATGTTGGGGGTACCTTTTGTACTAGTCTACCATGACCTATTGCTCCCGTGCCCACAATGCTGCCCGACTAAACTACAATCTTCTACACTTCCTGGGTCCGTATCCCTCTATTCCCTCTATTCATTTAGATATAAATGATTTGTAGGAAAATGTAACTGGTCTGATCAGTAAGTTTGCAGACGACACAAAGGTTGGTGGAATTGCGGATAGCGATGAGGACTGTCTGAGGATACAGCAGGATTTAGATTGTTTGGAGACTTGGGCGGAGAGATGGCAGATGGAGTTTAATCCGGACAAATGTGAGGTAATGCATTTTGGAAGGTCTAATGCAGGTAGGGAATATACAGTGAATGGTAGAACCCTCAAGGGTATTGAAAGTCAGAGAGATCTAGGAGTACAGGTCCACAGGTCACTGAAAGGGGCAACACAGGTGGAGAAGGTAGTCAAAAAGGCATATGGCATGCTTGCCTTCATTGGCCGGGGCATTGAGTATAAGAATTGGCAAGTCATGTTGCAACTGTATAGAACCTTAGTCAGGCCACACTTGGAGTATAGTGTTCAATTCTGGTCGCCACACTACCAGAAGGATGTGGAGGCTTTAGAGAGGGAGCAGAAGAGATTTACCAGAATGTTGCCTGGTACGGAGGGCATTAGCTATGAGGAGCAGTTAAATGAACTCGGTTTGTTCTCACTGGAACGACGGAGGTTGAGGAGCGACCTGATAGAGGTCTACAAACTTATGAGGGGCATAGACAGAGTGGATAGTCAGAGGCGTTTCCCCAGGGTAGAGGGGTCAATTACTAGGGGGCATAGGTTTAAGGTGCGAGGGGCAAGGTTTAGAGTAGATGTACGAGGCAAGTCTTGGGTAGTGGGTGCCTGGAATTCGCGGAGGAGGTGGTGGAAGCAGGGACGATAGTGACATTTAAGGGGCATCTTGACAAATACATGAATAGGATGGGAATCGAGGGATACGGACCCAGGAAGTGTAGAAGATTGTAGTTTAGTTGGGCAGCATGGTCGGCACGGGCTTGGAGGGCTGAAGGGCCTGTTCCTGTACTATACTTTTCTTTGTTCTATCCACTTTGATCCCTTGGGATACACACTTCCGTTTATTGGGAGAGGAGGATAAAAGAAACAAACTGTTGGAGGGACAGGATCTCTGGAGGTGGTTGGTGTTGCTAAATTGAAGTCGACCAGTTAGAATAATGCCAATGAAGGGAACATCTGGATCATGTCAATGGAGCTCCTGCCTAATAATTTGGTTTGTTTGGTGTTTTTCACACAGATGTAGTAACACGTGGAGGTCTTGTGGTGCAATGGGTGTGCGTCCCTGGCTCTGAGCCAGGAGCTCCTGGTTCCAATCCTACCCCAAGGGCTTGATGGCCGAGGAAGGTGCGTTCGCAACGCGGCCGAAACAGATCAAGGAGCACCAATCGCAAGCAGCAGGTGTGTGACAGATCCCTGGTCAGCCATGTATCAGAAAGAACATTGGCGCCTCCACCATCTCTATCCACAGCTCCAGATTGTAACATGCTTTTAAGAGCGCATGTTGCTACAGCAACCCTGAGTCAATTACCACAGGAAAAGATATCTGCTGTGTTAAATCGTTGCCATGAAATCATCCTCAATAACCAAATTTGCTGTTCTGAACAGTGTTCCATTTTTATAAATCCCCAACAAAGAGCAATTTTACCAAAAATGGTATGAATCACCTGATATTTCATTTATTAATTCCACGCCATTAACAAAGTCTCTGAATCCACACTGTGGAACACACATAAGCTACATATTTTTTCAAACCTCAGTATATCTCCAAGCACTTTACAGCCAGTGAAGTACTTTTGATAATATTATAATGTAGGGAACCGCGGCAGCCGGTTTGTTTGTTCCACAATGTGATAATGACCAGATAATCTCCTATTTATTGATGCCGATTGGGGGATTACTGATTGGCCAGGTCACTGGGGAGAACTGCTCCTCTTTCAAAAAGCGCAATGAGATATTTTACAACAGCCTGAAAGAGCAGACGTGAGCTGGGTTTTTGTGGCCTTCAGTCGTTCAATTGTTCCCTCTTCCACGATGTGGGTCTGGTAACTGATCCATGCTCACTGTTCTTGATTGGTTAAGCCTGGGTGTGGACTCAGAGCAAGTTCAGCAGAAGCCACGAGCAGCTGAGGAGCATGCAGCGGTCATTTTGTGATTGAAGAGATATTTTAAAACTCTTGTAAATAAATCTGTTGCACACTTAGAATCTAGTGTCATCTCTACATTGCTCTGAGATATCTAATATGCAACAAGGGTACTTAAGTATGTTTAACGTCCAAATTGTTCCATATGCTATTTAGGTGACGGTGTGAGTGCATTATAGAATCATAGAATTTGCAGTACAGAAGAAGGCCATTCGGCCCATCAATCCTGCACCGGCCGTTGGAAAGATACCCTACCCAAGCCCACGCCTCCACCCTATCCCGATAACCCCACCCGACTGTTTTGGACACTAAGGGCACTTTAGCGTGGCCAACCCACATAACCTGCACATCTTTGGACTGTGGGAGGAAACCGGAGCACCCGAAACCCATGCAGACACGGGGAGAATGTGCAGACTCCGCACAGACAGTGACCCAAGCCGGGAATTGAACCTGGGACCCTGGAGTTGGGACGCAACTGTGCTAACCACTGTGCTACCGTGCTGACCAATTTAATTTAAATCAGCGGCGTTGCTTTTTAAATAAAAAGTGGTCCCCAATCTATTACAGTACATAGCAATAAAAATGTTGGGCGGGATTCTCTGTCCCGCTGCACCCGATTTTTGGTCCGTCCTGCCCCCACCAGCAGCAGGATTCACCATCCCGGCAGCCAGCCAATGGGGCTTCCCATTGTGGGCACCCGCACGCCGTCGGGAAATCCCCGGGCGTGAGTGTGCAGCCGGCGAAACGGAAGATCGCGCCGACGGAGAATCCAGCCTGTTGTATTTAAGCACCAATGCCATAGTTTCTGAGGTCACATAGTTACTGTGTAGATACCTGAGGTTAACGTTTGAATACCTTTTTGATAACTTGATGAGAAATGAACAGACAGAGTCCATTCTAGCAAGGGAAACTAGTACAGGTCCATTTAGTGTAATCACTATCAAGGCTGGGTTAACGCACCACAAAGGGTGGTAGGGTTGGAGATTTGAAGAGCACAACTGGGGACGTGAGGTAAAAACCCTCCTGGACAATCAAAGTGAACTTCAGGAAACGCCGACTATCAGAAAACACCATTCTAAAAGCTAAAGCGGGGAAATTGTACAGTGCAGCAATCTTGTACAAGTCATCACCAACAACAAGGTACACAAACACATCTGCATTAGTTCTATTTACTCGTCGCTATTGTCAATTATTTCATTTCACATCCGTGTCTCCAAGTACCTGTTGCTGTTGCCCCTCTGACACAAAGCAAGGAGAGCTGTGAGACACCATGGGATGAGCGTTAAAGAGTCTGTATAAATGCAGGTTGTCATGAAGCCACTGTGAAGGGTGCAGCAGCAACAAAGCACTTTTTATCAGCAGAAAGTGGTGTCATTAAATGTGGTCTGTTCAGGGCAGCACGGTGGCGCAGTGGTTAGCACGGTTGCCTCACGGCGCCGAGGTCTCAGGTTCGATCCCGGCTCTGGGTCACTGTCCGCGTGGAGTTTGCACATTCTCCCTGTGTTTGCATGGGTTTCGACCCCACAACCCAAAAGATGTGCAGGGTAGGTGGATTGGCCACGCTAAATTGCCACATAATTGTAAAAAATGAATTGGATACTCTAAATTTATTAAAAAATAAAAATAAATTAAAAATGTGGTCTGTTCCTGGACTCCAATACATTAGACAAATAGCTCTGTCAACACCAGTCTGTCCATCGTCACTCAACGCAACCTATCAGTATGGAGTGAGATCGCTTTTTGTGTGAATTTACGGACAACTAGACCAGACTTGAGAGAAGGCATGCAGCTCACAGTGTGTGTTAGACATGGACATAAATGATCTCATGATACGCTTTCGACGAAGAGCACGGGAGTTCTTCACATCTGTGTTCTGGCCAACATTTATCTCTCAACCAACATCACAAAAATACAGATTATCTGATCATCGTGGGATTATTGTTGGTGGGATCTTGCTGTGCGTAAATTGGCTGCCACATATCCTACATTGCAACAGTGACTACACTTCAAATAGTATTTCATTGACTGAAAAGCTTTGGGATGTCCTGCCATTATGGGAGGCACCATACAAATCTTTCTTTCGAATCATAGAATCATAAAATTTACAGTGCAGAAGGAGGCCATTCGGCCCATCGAGTCTTCACCGGCCCTTGGAAAGAGCACCCAACCTAAGCCCACAACTCCACCCTGTCCCCGTAACCCCAGCTAATCTTTTTGGACACTAAGGGCAATTTATCACGGCCAATCCCCCTAAACTGCATATCTTTGGACTGTGGGAGGAAACCGGAGCACCCGGAGGAAACCCACGCAGACACGGGGAGAATGTGCAGACTCCGCACAGACAGTGCCCCAAGCCGGGAATCGATCCTGGGACCCTGGAGCTGTGAAGCTACTGTGCTAACCACTGTGCTAACGCGTTGCTCTCCCACTGTGCTATCGTGCTGCTCCATAAAATTGGCAGCCATGTTGAATAGACAGTACATGGATTGGGGAGATGGCCATTGATAAGGAAAAAAAATAAACACTTTTTTGCTCTTGTCTGTCATCTCCAGGCTTCACGCTTCATCTAAAGGTGGCTCCCCTTCAGTACCAATTTGCAGTTTGCCCTTGAAGGGAAGTTTGAACCCACAACCTTTTTGACTGAGACACAACTGTGCTAATTGGTGGTTGCATTCGTCTGACATCTTATTAGGTCATTGAAACACTTCAAAGCACTTCACACGAAGAATAATTACTGTTTGTATAGCAGAAAGATTTTTTTTTTAAATAATATTTTATTAAGGTATTTGAAATTTTTTATAACTGTAACATAAACAATGACATCAACATGGTAAAATAAACATTTCCCCCCCCCCAGCCCAATCTTCACACACCTCAACCATACAACAACAATCCCCCCCCCCCCCCATCTTGGAATACTGCATCTGCTGACATTTTAATTTTCCCCGAGAAAGTTGACGAACGGCTGCCGCCTCCGGGAGAACCCTAACATTGACCCTCTTCAGGCAAACTTTATTTTCTCAAGACTGAGAAACCCAGGTCTCTACACTCGGGGGCTTCGAGTCCCTCCACATTAACAAGATCCGTCTCCGGGCTACCAGGGAGGCAAAGGCCAGGACGTCAGCCTCTTTCGCCCCCTGAACACACGGGCCTTCCGACACTCCAAAGATCGCTACCTCCGGACTCGGCTCCACCCGTGTTTCTATCACCCTGGACGTTGCTTTAGCAAAACCCTGCCAAAACCCTCTAAGCTTCGGGCATGCCCAAAACATGTGGATATGATTTGCTGGGCTTCCTGCGCACCTCGCACACCTATCCACTACCCCGAAAAACCTGCTCATCCTAGCCACTGTCATGTGTGCCCGGTGGACTACCTTAAATTGTATCAGGCTAAGCCTGGCACATGATGAGGATGTATTAACCCTGCTTAGGGCATCCGCCCCTATCTCTCCTCCTAGCTCGTCCTCCCACTTGCCCTTAAGCTCCTCCACCGGGGTTTCCTCCGCCTCTGAAAGCTCCTGGTAAATATCCGATACCTTCCCCTCTCCCACCCAGGTACTGGAGACTACTCTATCCTGTATCCACAGCAAGTAGGTTGAAACTAAAACCTTCTTTATTTTACAATAACTATTATCTACAACTCCAGTAGTTCCCTACTGGGTCTTCTCTCGTTGGCGCTGTCATGATATCCACATCAGCATATCATGGTGCAATCACACACACACTGCTGGACAGGCTGTTGGACCAACCAGCACACACATAACATCGCAGCCAATCACCAGTGAGAGCACACGCACTATAAAACAGGGAACACCACAGTTCCAGCTCATTCTACCAGGAGGTAGCACAGAGCACAGAGCTCACAGCGTGCCACTCAGACATAGTCCATGTGCTGAGTGCCTCACCAAGATAGTGATCGGGCTGGGTCCACAGGTTAACGGGTGAAGCACAAACCTAAGCCAGCAGTTAGTGGTTGTCATTGTTTAAGACAATAAAACAGAGTTGTACCATCTACAGAACTGTTGGATCATTTGTGCATCGGAACACCCAACACGACATGATACCAGTAGTGGAAGCTAACCAGCGACTGTGAGACCTACCTGCACCCTTTCAGAATCCGCCTTCCTGCTCCATGGAAAACATCAGCCCGCCGCAGCCGCTCCGAATCGCTGGAAATCTTGGCGTAAGCTGGAAGCTGTTTAAACAGCGCTTCCAGCTCTTCCTAGAAGCCACAGACAGGGAGAATGCATCTGACACCAGGAAGATCGCCCTCCTCCTCTCCACGGCGGGGCAACACGCCATCCACATCTATAACTCCCTGGCATTCACGGAAGGCGAGGACAAGACAAAATATAAGACGGTGCTTCTGAAGTTCGAGGAACACTTCAGCGTGGAAGTCAATGAGAGCTTCGAGAGGTACCTCTTCCAGCAGCGCCTGCAGGGTAAGGATGAGCCTTTTCAATCTTACTTGACTCACCTCCGTATCCTCGCGCAGTCCTGCGGCTATGAGGCCACCTCCGACTCCATGATACGGGATCAGATAGTTTTTGGGGTCATCTCAGACACCCTACGCCAGCAGCTCCTCAAAATAAAGCGCCTCACCCTCGCGACTCCCATCGAGACCTGCGTCCTCCATGAGAACGCGACCAGCCGGTACTCCCAAATCCAGGCGGCCGAAACGGCACGGCACGGGTCCTACGAGGCGGAGCGGGTCCAGTCGATCGAGTTCCTCCCAGCCCGCGGCCTGGACGAGGGCGGCCATTTTGCGCGCTTTCCGTAGCCTCCCGCGCTTGTACGCGCCAAGAGGGGACGCTGACGCAGAGGGACATGATGCGCAGGCGCGCTCTATGCAGGACCGCACCGCGCATGCGCGGTGGCGCAATGAACGCCATGACGTCACGATGTGCGGCAACTGTGGCTCCGCCCACTTAAAGCGGCAAGGTCCGGCCAAAGCGCGACAATGCCTCCGCTGTGGCAGGATGGGCCACTACGCTGCCTGCTGTCGAGCAGCTCAACCTGCCAACTCCCAACAATTCCGCCAGCCTCGCAGGGACAGCATGCAGACCAGCGATACCAAAGACAGGGAGTCCTTCCACGTTGCGGTAATCCACAAGAACCGGACGTCCCCAAGTCGGAACTACCAGCCGCTGCCAGTGCACAGCATTGAACCGGGCGATGAGTGGTGTGCCACCCTAACGGGCAACCCAAATTCATCGCCCACCTGAGAGACTTGACTTATGAGCCTGTTAGCACATTGGACTCACTGAATTGTTTTACAGTACTGTTAACGAGTTTCTTTTCATGTCGTTCATTGTTCCAGAAGTTTTCTCTCGTCGTTTGTTGATTGCATTTGTTGTTATTGGTACAACCTCGTTGCTCTGTTGCACCTGACACCTTCCTCTGTATATAGTTTAGCCTCATGTACATGTTGTAAATATTGCACACACATACTCAGATGCACGCAGTACACATTTCTATTTATTAGCATGTAGGCACAAATCCTTGTGAAAGGGGGGGGATGTCATGATATCCACATCAGCATATCATGGTGCAATCACACACACACTGATGGACAGGCAGTTGGACCAACCAACACACACATAACGTCGCAGCCAATCACCAGTGAGAGCACACGCACTATAAAACAGGGAGCACCAGAGTTCCCGCTCATTCTACCAGGAGATAGCTCAGAGCACAGAGCTCACAGCGTGCCACTCAGACATAGACCATGTGCTGAGTGCCTCACCAAGATAGTGAAAGGGCTGGGTCCACAGGTGAAGCACAAACCTAAGCCAGCAGTTAGTAGTTGTCATTGTTTAAAACAATAAAGCAGAGTTGTACCATCTACAACCCTGTTGGATCATTTGTGCATCGGAACACCCAACACGACAGGTGCCACACCTGCATATATATTCATAAAAAGCAAAGTTATTTTAAATATTTTTATTCGCTTTTTAACATTTTATACATAAAACAAAACAATGCAAAACATCAAGAACAACAGAAACCGCCCCCCACTCCACCAACCAACACACCAATAACTCAAAAAAAAAACCCATCCCTACCCCCCCCAATCCTCCACAATCACCCCCCCTACTCTTAGCAGCTGATGGTAAGCGACTGGGGTAATAAACATACCCCATCTCTTCTGGAACCCCTCACTTCCCCCACCCCCCCCCCCCCCCCACCTCAAAGCAAACTTAACCTTCTCCAAATACAGGAACTTTATAAAGCCCCCAAGCCATACAGGGGCACAGGGTGGAGATACTGACCTCCACCCACCTGCTAGCAATCAGCAAGGCGAAGGCTAAAACATCTGCCCCCACTCCCTTGTGCAGCTCCGGCAAGTCCGACATCCCAAATATGGCCCCCAGGGGACAGGGCTCCAAATCCACATGCACGATCGCCAACATGGTGCTACAAAATGACCTCCAAAATTTCACCAACTCTCGGCAGGACCAGAACATATGTACATGATTGGCCTGGCCCCTCCCACACCCATCGCACATGTCCTTCGCCCCCTTAAACAGCCGGCTCATCCTCGATCTCGTCAGGTGCACCCTGTGCACCATCTTTAACTGTATTTACCCCAAACTCGCACATGTGTTTGAGGCATTCTACCTCCGCGTCACCTCACACCACAACCCTTCCTCCATCACCAACACCAGCTCCTCCTCCCACTTGACCTTAACCCCCTCCAGCGACGCCATATCCTCCTCCAAAATCCTCCCATAAATCACCGAGATCACCCCTCCCTCCAACCCTATCACCAACAGCACCCCCTCCAAACAACGAGGAGGGTGGTGTCGCTGGAAACACCGGGGAAACCTTTTTTGCAAACTCCCGCACCTGCATATATCTAAAGACCTTCCCTCCCGTGGAATCCCAAGTCCTTCATTTCCATCACCACCCCCCCCCCCCCCCTGCCCCCGCTCCTCCCACCCCAGAAACTGAGCTTCTAGCTTCGCCAGCTCAAACGCATGATTCTCTCAGACCGGCATCAACTTCGACCCCGCCCCCAACTTGAAAAGCTGCCGTAATTGCCTCCGTATCTTCAGCGTGGCCACCACCACCGGACTACCCGAGTATTTCCCTGGGGCGAATGGCCATTGCGAGCATCCGCAAGCCTGACCTGCTACAAGAGTCTGCCTCCATCCTCACCCACATTGCCCAATAGTAATGCAACAGACTTGGAAGAGCCAATCCCCCTCGACCATCTTCCAAATCCTCGCCACCTTACCTGCCCAGACAATTGACGAAATCAACAGTTCCACCCCCATAAAAAGTGCCTTTGGCAAAAAGACCGGTAAGCACCGAAATAAAACCGCAGCAAGATATTCATCCTAACCACCTGCACCCAGCCTGCCAGCGATAGGGGGAGGCTGTCCTATCTCAGCAAGCCTGCCTTGACCCTACCCACCAAGCTCGTGAAATTCAATTTACAGAGCCCGGTCCAGTCTCGAGCAACCTGCACCCCCAGGCACCAAAAGTGAATTCATCGGCTCAAGAAACGGCAATCCCTCCAAGCCAGCTCCCGCCCCCGGAGAAGACACCAAAAAACACTCGCTCTTCTCCAAATTCAGTTTATATCCCGTAAAAGCCCCAAACCTCTTGAGCAGCCCCATTATAGCCCCCACTATGGGACCCACCGTCTGTGCAGAGTCTGTACGTTCTCCCTGTGTCTGCGTGGGTTTCCTCCGGGTGCTCCGGTTTCCTCCCACAAGTCCCGAAAGACGTGCTTGTTCGGTGAATTGGACATTCTGAATTCTCCCTCAGTGTACCCGAACAGGTGCCGGAGTGTGGCGACTAGGGGATTTTCACAGTAACTTAATTGCAGTGTTAATGTAAGCCTACTTGTGACAATAATAAAGATTATCATTATTATTAACAATTTGACCCACGCCACAGTTAGGCCCAATCCCAAACCGCTCCAACACCACAAACAAATGACCCCACTCGACTCAATCAAACACCTTTTCTGCATCCAGCGCACCATCACCTCCAACCCCACACCTTCTGATGGGGAGAGCACCATGTTTAACAAGCGCTGCACTTCCAAGGATAATACCTACCCTTTACAAACCCCGCCTGATCCTCCCCAATCATCTGCGGAAGCCGCTCTTCCAACCTAAGCGCGATCATCTTGGCAAGAATCTTGGAATCCATATTTATCAGGAATATTGTCCGATGCAACCCACACTCTATCGCACCCTTATCCTTTTTTAACAACAACGAAATAAATGCCTGTCCCATCATCGCCCGGAGAAACGCCTTAGCCACTGCATCCTCAAACATCTCCACCAACAGCGGCGCCAACTTATCCAAAATCTTGTTGAAAAATCCACCCGGAACCCATCTGGCCCCTTTGCATCTTCCCGATTGCCATCCCAACTTCCTCAATCCCCACTGGCTCCTCCAACCCTGCCCTCTCCTGCTCTCCTACCTTAGGGCACACCAGCCTTGCGAGCCCCACCTCGCCCCACCCAGTCAACTCAAGTTTGTTAGCGAAATCGCCCCTGCCACAGCCCCCTCCCCCACATATCTAATCCAAAACAAAAACCCCAACACCCAGCCCTTCCAAACAACTAAACATGATAAACCCCAAACAAAGGGGAAAATACCCCAACACATTACGCCAAGGTCCCCAAACCATCCCACCCCAACCACAACATACAAAAACAAAGTCCAACTTCAGTTCAGTCCCAGTCCTTCAGCCCTCACAAACGCCTCCGCCTCCCCCGCCATCTCAAAGTAATGGTCCTTGGAGTTACGTGTAACTCTCAGCTTCGCCGGGTAGACCACCCCGAACCGGACATTACTCTTGAAAAGTGCTGCCTTTGCCCTGTTAAAGGCCGCCCGCCCTCTTGCCACCTCCACTGTGACATCCTGGCAAAGACGAATACCACTGCCTTTCCCACCTCACCTCTCGATTCTGCTCGGCCCATCGCAAGGCCGGCTCCTTCATCTGACAGCTGTGAAAACAGGCTCTCACAGCTCTTGGTGGATCATCCACCTTTGGCTTCAGCCGAAGCGACTGATGAGCTCCATCCAGCTCAAAGAGGGAAGTGTTCTCCTCCTCCCCCAACAACCTGGCGAACATCCCCAAAAGGTACTCCGTTGGCCTCCGGCCCAGCAGCTCCTCGGGCAGCCCCACGATCCGCAGATTCTGCTGCCGTGACCTGTTCTCCAGGTTCTCCACTTTAGCTCTCAGCCCTTTATCGCTCTCCTCCACCCTCCGTAGCTCCTCTCCCAACTAGGCGAGCCAGTCGCGGTGCCGCGGTAATGCCTCCTCCACCCCATTCATCGCCTCACCATGCTCCCGCACTGTCTCCGAAGTCTTTGCAAGAGCCTCCTTTATTGGGGCCAAAGTATCGTCCACCAACTGTTTGAGCGTTCCCATCATCACCTTTCCGTGACGCTCAAACTGCACCGCCATCACCTCAGCCAGCGTGTCCAGCGTAATGGGCCCAGCGCCACTCCGCCATCCCCACAGAACCCTGCACCGAACCCGAGCTCTCAGGCGGATTAGCGCTCGTTCCTTTTCGTCCCGTATTCTTCCGTTGGGTTTTGGACATCCTCTAATTACCACAACTTTTCTGAAGAGCAATCGTATAAAGTTTCCCCCCAAATCTGGGTGAAAGGGGCCAAAAAAACAGAAGCTCTAGCAGGAGCCACCCAACGTGCGACCAACATGTCGCCGTATGAAGTCCCACAAAACGATGTTTTGTTAAGGATCCCTGTCCCCTTATCGGGGGAGCTTGTATTCTGCAAGATCCATGAGGTTGATAATCATCCCTACCCTGTTAGACCCGTACGGGTTGCAACACCCTCTATCAGCTCTAATTAACAGTTGACTCAAAGCTTATGTTTTGCACTTTGGTTGGCGTTCTTGAGAGTATAATCCTTTATAATTATAACATACCTCATGGCATTTCTAAAGATGGTAAGTTATGTTATAAAGACAGGAACGTTATGTAGTATAATGTACAATTTTTGCTTAACTGACCCTTTAAAGTTCTATTTGGTGTTAATTAAACACGGGGGTTTAATTGCTATTCAAGTTGTGGAGCTGAGCTCTAGCTAATTATGCTTACTGAGACCAATTAAGGGGCTGTATATTTGACTCCAGTAGTTTCTGTTCCTGGAGCTTTCTATGATCAGAGAATCATAGAATCAATGGGTTTGATTCTCCGTTTCATCAGCTAACTGCCGGCTGAAAGGGAGAATTTGCAGGCGTTTTACGAGGCCACAATTGTCGCCGAACCCTCACCGATTCCGGGACCGGTGAGGGGCTAGCTGCGGTACCGGGTGAAACTCCCGGCTCCCGCACCGAAAACGGTCAGAGAATAGCCGGGTCCTTGGTCGTGCCATACAACATGGCGACGGTCGGGCGCGGGCCCGACCCGCCATCCGCGACCCACAAGCCATCCCCTGGCCACCCCCCACCAGTCCCCCAAGCCCTCACGAAAGCCTCCACGGCCAGCGGCGCGGACCTTGCAGTCCGCAGCCGCCAGGCCAGGTTCACAACCGTGAAGACCACATGTGGCCTGCGCGGTTGGGAACTCGGCCCATCGGAGGCGGAGCATCGCGGGAGGGCCTCCTTCTGATGCGGCAATGCTGTTGCAGCGGTGTGCACGGCGATGACACCATTTCAGAGGGGGGGAAGCATGGCTGACCAGCGTCAAATCGGCGCCGGACCAAATTTGGGCGTCGGAGCCTATTCTCCACCCAATCGCCGATTACGATATCGGCGTCAGGCAATGAAGAATCCCGCCTGTAGAATTTACAGTGCAGGAGGAAGCCATTGAAGTCTGCACCGGTCTTTGGAAAGAGCACCCTCCGTAAGCCGGCGCCTCCACCCTCTCCCTGTAACCCAGTAACCCCACCTAATCCTTTGGACACGAAGGGACAATTTAGCATAGCCATTCCACCTAACCTGTACATCCTTTGGACTGTGGGAGGAAACCGGAACACCCGGAGGAATCCCACGCAGACACGGGTGAAAGTGCAGACTCCACACAGACAGTGATCCAAGCTGGGAATCGAACCCGGGTCCCTGGAGCGGTGATGCAGCTGTGCTAACCACTGTGGCACAGTGCCCCCCCCCTGATACTGCTTGGAACAGGGTTTCCCAAACGTGGGGACAGGACAAGCCCAGCAGTTTTAACCCCACCTCCCCCCCCCCCCCTTTCCCCCCGCCCTAGGGCAACCACTCACCCCCAACCCACTGAACAACTCCCCAGGTACCAGCCTTCCCTCCCACCCACCCGGGGGTGTCCAAAATGAAGATGCTCACCAGGGGCTACGTGTGGTGGCCGGGGCTGGATGGTGACATTGCGAGGTTGGCAAAGCAGCGTCAAGAGCATCTAAAGTTCCCGCCAGCAGCCTCACCTCATCCCTGGGGGTGGCTTCACTGGGCCTTTCTTAGGGTCAATGTTTTTATTACTTGTCGACGCCCACACAAAATGGTTAGACATTTACCGGCTGCCGTCCACCACTTCACAGACCACCATTGAGAAGCTATGCCATCTGGTTTCCATGGTACCCCCGGAGGTGCTCATTGCTGATAACGGCACCCCTTTCACCAACGAGTAATTCTCAAAGTTCATGCAGGCGAACGGAGTGAAACACATTCCGACTGGCGGTACAGACGTTTAAGAGGCGAATAAAGAAACAAGCCACGGGGTTAGTTGAGACAAAATTGGCACATTTCCAGTTCAACTATCGGACCACTTCACAGGTAACATCCGGGGTAGAACCTGCAGAGTTACTGATGGGCTGAAGACTACAAACCCGTCTAATCCTGATGTTTCCCAGTCTTGGTGGGAAGGTGGAGAAGAAACAAAATCTCTGGAAAAAGTATCATGACCCCGGAGGCAGGACAGAGGGTTCAAGCTCGGGACACTGTATACGCCTGGAATTTTGAGGACGGTGCCTAGTGGATGCCAGGGACCACAGTGGAGAAAATTAGACCAGTCTCTGATACGGTCAAAGCCATGGTGCGGTCGGTACGCAATCACGTGGACCATCTCAAAGGCTGGGAGCCCACACCAGACCAGACCAGCCAGATGCATCAGTCCTTCATCCCTGGTGCCCAGCATCCAGGGGCCAAAGTGCCAGGACACATGCGCGAGATGGAGGATTTTGGTAAGACATTGAGACATAAGCATCCTTGGTCCCGGATGATAGTCTGGCCAAGGAGAGACCGCCTACAGGACCACACAGGTGATCAGCGCGGAAGCAATGCTCCCCGACGTCTTACAGCCACCACCCCCCGGTCGAGCCCCGCAACTGTGCTAACCACTGTGCTACCATGCTACCGTATTTTTATTCAAACACAACAAGATCTCACTACCGAGTCCTCCCCTTAGCTCGAAGCCTAGTTTCTCTTCCCACCTCTCTCTTGTTTCATCCAGTGGGGCCCTCACTTCCTCTAGCAGTCGCCCATATATATCTGCACACTTTCCCTCCCCTAACTCGCCCTGTGATATCAGTCTGTCTGGCAGGGTGTGCCTGGGTAAGTGAAGGAACGACACGGCCTCCTAGCGGAGGAAGTCCCGTATCTGGAGCTATCGGAGCTCGCTCCCTTTCAGGCTTTGGAACTTCTCTGTAAATTCCTCCAATATTGCCATACTGCCGTCCATGCACATGTCCCTGAACCTCAACACACCTTCTTCCCTTCTCCAAGTCTTGTATGTGGGAGCTGAGACGGACATGTCTCCCAGCGTGAAATAGTGCCGTAGTTGGTTCCAAGCATTTAGCGATGCTGTCCCACCGGGCTAGCTAGATTCTACATGCAGAGCCGGGCCCAGTTGTGGTCTATCAGGGTCCCCAGGTATCTCAACTTAGTCTGGGCCAGTTGGGACGGCAACGCTCCCAGCTCTGCTTCTCCCTCCCCTGGAGGTTGGGAACACCATTTTTAATTAATTAGTCATGTTTCCTTTTAAAGTTTCAGTTTCAATCCAATGCCCCATTGGGAGCTGTCACACCCTCTCAAGTGTGTCATGGGAATGTCGCTTTAAGAAATGTTTGGCTGCTCAGGTTACTGCAGTGATGTCAGAGTGTGGGTGGAGCTGAGCTCTGGTTCTGCTTTTTAGTTTCACTTTGAGAAAATTTCTGCTTTTTAGTTTCACTTTGAGAAAAAGCTTGGGTGTGTCTGGGTTTTTCAGTGTGTCACAGCTGATGACAGCCAAAGCAGCTGTACTGTTGAGCTCTCTGCCATGAAGGACTATCTCTTGATCATTTGCTGAATTCAGAAATTTAAATGTTTTCAGTATTGAATGTAAACGCTGATGTGCTTCTGTTTAAAGGTTGTTAAGCCTTTTGGATGTTAAAAGGACAGCTTAAAGGATTACTTAGTGTTGTATTCTCTGAGGGTTATCTTTGAATTAATGGTTGCTAAGATATTCACTGTTTGTTTTAAAAAGGTTAACTTGAGTTCATAGAATAAACATTGTTTTGCTTTAAAAAATACTTTTCATTTCTGCTGTACCACACCTGTAGAGTGGGCCGTGTGCTCCCCATACCACAATCTATTAGAATTTGTGGGTCAGGTGAACTTTATGATACACTTTGGGGTTCTTTAAACCCTGGCCCAGAACAATTGGGGGCTCGAGGGTGATAAAAGTCTTTCTATTGGATTGACTTAGTGAACTTAAAGACAGTGAGGGATGAGCATATTGTGGTTGCTTTTCAGGTGTGGTATGTTAGTTTAAGTGGGGAGTGTGTTGTGGACAATGGCTCTTTCAGAGGCTCAGAGGTTTTTGGGGGTGGAGACGGTCACACGCAGTACCTTATGAACAGAGACTAAAAGCAGACTGTTAGATTTGGCAAAAACATTGCAGTTAACATTACCTGACAAAATACGAAAAGATGAGGTAATTATGGTGGTGGCTAAGCATTTAAAGTCACCTGAGAAACAGTTTGACTCATTGGAAATGGCAAAAATTCAGTTGCAAATTAAACAAATGGAACATGAAAAATAATTAAAGCAGCTTGAATACGAAAGAGAGGAAAAAGAAAAAGAAAGAGAGAGAGATAGAGAGGACAAAGAAAAGGAGAGAGAAGAAAGGAGGAAAGAAAGAATAGCCCTAGCAGAACAAAAAGAAAAAGAAAGGGAGATACAGATCAGGGAAAAAGATAAAGAGAGAGAGTTTGAACTTCAGAAAATGGCCATGAAACATGACAGTCAGTTAAAATTGGCAGACGTAAAGGAAAACGTACAGTTGGATGATAGTGATGAGGATAGTGAGAAAGTGCGTCATAATCGAAGGCATGGTGGGAATCTATTTAAATATTTCCAAGCATTGCCAAGGTTTGATGAGAAGGAGGTAAAAGCCTTTTTCATTTTATTTGAGAAGGTAGCTAAACAAATGAAATGGTCACAGGACATGTGGGTATTCCTGATTCAAACAAAGCTGGGAAGTAGAGCTAGTGAAGTGTTTGCATCACTACCGGAGGAGGTATCTGGGACATATGAGGAGGTGAAAAAATCCATCTTAGGTGCATATGAACTAGTGCCTGAAGCTTATAGACAAAGGTTTAGAAATATAAGGAAATAATTTGGTCAAACATACATGGAGTTTGAAAGGCTCAAACAAAGTAATTTTGATAGGTGGATAAGGGCTTTGAAAATAGACCAAACCTATGAAGCTCTCAAAGAAATTATACTCCTGGAGGAGTATAAAAATTCAATTTCTGCTGTAGTGAGAACTCACGTGGAAGAGCAGAGGGTTAAAACTGCAAGATTAGCAGCCGAAATGGCAGATGATTATGAATTAGTTCATAAATCAAAGCTTGGGTTCCGACATCAGTTTCAGCCTGTGAGGGATAGAAAATGGGGTATGAGAAATACTTAAGTGGTAAAGGTAAAGGTGATCTGATGGGCTATAATAAGGAGTGTGTACCGCAGATTAAAAAAAAAATCCAGGAGGGTGGAAAAGAAATGAAAAGTTTCAAATGTTTTCACTGTAATAAACTAGGCCATGTAAAGTCAAAGTGTTGGTGGTTGAAGAAAAGCACTGGGAAGGCTGATGTGGTAAAACAGGATAAGACAGTGTTTTTTTTTAGAATGGTAAAGGAAAGCCCAAGGGAAGCGATGGAGGTGCAAAAGATTGTACAGACTGTTCAAGAGGTGATTGATAAGAAGGTGCCAGATGTCTTTAAAGAATTTACTTGTGTGGGTAAAGTTTACTTATGTGTATCGGGAGGAGCAGGTAAAGAAGTCACAATTTTAAGAGATACGGGAGCGAGTCAATCTTTAATGGTAAGAGATGAGGAGTTATGTAGGTTGGGAAGTATGTTGCCAGAAAAGGTGGTAATATGTGGAATTCAGGGTGAGAGGAGTAGCGTTCCATTATATAAGGTAAGGTTGGAAAGTCCAGTGAAGAGTGGTGAAGTGGTAGTAGGAGTAATAGAGAAACTATCTTGTCCAGGAATACAGTTTATCTTGGGCAATGATATAGCTGGATCGCAAGTGGGAGTGATGCCTACTGTGGTTGATAAGCTAGTGGAAAATCAGACAACTGACGTGTTGAAGGACAAATATCCTGGGATTTTCCGGATTGTGTAGTAACAAGGTCGCAAAGTCACAGGTTAAGACAAGAGGAGAAATCAAAGAGTGAAGATGAAGTGGAAGTGCAATTATCAGAAACGATTTTTGATCAGATGGTTGAAAAAGAACAAGAACAGGTGGAGGATGAGGCGGATAGTTTTAGTTCAGGAAAATTGGCGGAGTTACAATAGAAAGATAGAAAATTAAAACGGATGTATCAGAAAGCATATACGGAAGAGGAATATGAGCGTATACCAGAGTGTTATTACCATATAAGTGATGTCTTGATGAGAAAATGGAGACCTTTACATATGCAGGCGGATGAAAAGTGGGCAGAGGTTCTTCAAGTAGTATTGCCGGTAGGTTATAGAAAGGAGGTGTTGCGAGTTGGACATGAGGTACCAGTGGGAGGTCATTTGGGGATAAGGAAAACTCAAGCTAAAATCCAGAAACATTTTTATTGACCTGGACTACATAAAGATGTAGTTAAATTTTGTCAATCATGTCACACACGTCAAGTGATAGGGAAACCTCAAGCAGTGATAAAACCAGCGCCCTTAATACCCATTCCAGCATTTGAGGAACCTTTTACAAGGGTCCTAATTGATTGGGTAGGACCGCTTCCTAAAACAAAAAGTGGGAATCAATATCTTTTGACTATAATGGATGTGTCTACTGGGTTTCCAGAGGCCATTCCAGTACGTAACATTGCAGCTAAAAAGATTGTGGAGGAGTTACTTAAATTCTTTACTAGATATGGACTACCCACAGAAATACAATAGGATCAAGGATCAAATTTTACCTCAAATTATTCAAAGACGTTATGGATAGCTTAGGAATAAAACAATTTAAATCAACTGCGTACCATCCAGAATCGCAGGGAGCATTAGAAAGGTGGCATCAGACATTAAAGACAATGTTGAGGGCTTATTGTCAAGATTATCCAGAGGATTGGGATAAAAGAATTCCATTCGTACTATTTGCAATTAGGGATGCACCTAATGAGTCAACCAAATTTAGTCCTTTTGAACTAATTTTTGGTCATGAGGTAAGAGGACCACTTAAATTGATTAAAGAAAAATTGGTGGGTGAGAAATCGGAAATTACATTATTGGTTTACGTGTCAAATTTTAGGGAATGATTAAATAGAGCAGGTGAATTGGCTAGACAACATTTGAAAGTTGCACAAAATGTGATGAAACGGGTCGCGGACAAGAAATCCAAAGTTCGTAGTTTTGCCAGTGGGGATAAAGTTTTAGTGTTGTTACCAGTGGTAGGTGAGCCTTTAAAAGCTAGGTTTTGTGGACCTTATCAGATTGAAAGGAAATTAGGTGAGGTGAATTATGTGGTAAAAACACCAGATAGAAGGAAGACTCACCGAGTGTGTCATGTGAATATGCTTAAAAGGTACTTTGAAAGGGAAGGAGAGAAAAAGGAGGAGGTTTTAATGATTCTAACTCAAAGTGACAAACCAAATCCAGACTGTGAATTTAACATACCTCAAATTAAATTGGAAAATGAGGATGTTCTTAAAAATTGGGATAAATTGTTGAGTTACCTTCCAGAGGAAAAACGGACTGACCTGAAAGAGTTATTGATATCACATGGGCAAGTTTGTGGAGATAAATTGGGAAGTACTAAAATGGCTATACATGATTTATATGTGGGAAATGCTGTTCCAATCAAACAACATCCATATAGACTTAATCCTTTAAAATTGGCACAGGTTAACAAAGAGATTGAGAGTATGCTTAAAAATCATTGAAGTGGGTTGCAGCCAATGGAGCTCACCCATAGTGATGGTACCTAAACCGGACGGTACCCAATGGTTGTGTGTGGACTATAGAAAGGTTAATGCAGATACAAGAACGGACTCTTATCCTATCCCACGTTTGAAGGATTGCCTTGAGAAAGTGGGACAGTCCGCTTTTATTTCCAAATTGGATTTACTTAAAGGTTACTGGCAGGTACCTTTATCCGAAAAGGCGAAGGAGATTTCAGCTTTTGTGACTCCAGGTGGTATATACCAATTCAAAGTTATGCCATTTGGCATGGAAAACGCCCCAGCCACATTTCAACGATTACCTAACAAAGTTGTTTCAGGATTACCCAATTGTGCGGTATACATCGATGATCCGGTAATTTTCAGCCAGACATGGACAGAACATATAAAACATCTGATGGAGTTATTCGATCGACTTTAGGGGGCGGGTTTGGTGATAAACCTAGCCAAAAGTGAATGTAGAAAAGCCCAAGTCACTTTCCTTGAGGAGTTTTCGATACCCTCAAAACAAAGGGAAATAATGCGATTTCTTGGCATGAGTGGATTTGATCGAACATTTTGTGCAAATGTTTTGTAGCGTGGTTGCTCCCCTGATGGACTTGCTTAAGAAACCTCGAAAATTCCAGGGGACAGCGGACTTTCGACAGGCATTTGACTGCCTGAAAACTGTGATAACCAATGTTCCTGTGTTGGAGAATTACACGGGACTCTGTGATCAGATTGAACTAAAGTATCTGACTTTAAAGAGAAATGCCAAGGCGTAGAGCAATGGACGGACCGTGCAGAGAGCTTCTTGTTCAAAGAGACTGTCAATCATGAAGGATTTCAGTTGGAGGAAGAAGAACGGGGAAAAAAATGGACTATATTATTATACCTGTTTGCATGTGTTGTTTATTGAAATGATAAAGTATATTTACTGTGTGCATTTCTTAAAGGATGGTAAAAAGGTGAAAAATGAAACCATCTTGAAGTTGATGGTTTATTTTTTTTCTTGGGGGGAGGTGTCATGAGAATGTCGCTTTAAGAAATGTTTGGCTGCTCATGTTACCGCACTGATGTCAGAGTGTGGGTGGAGCTGAGCTCTGGTTCTGCTTTTTAGTTTCACTTTGAGAAAAAGCTTGGGTGTGTCTGGGTTTTTCAGTGTGTTGCAGCTGAAGTCAGACAAAGCAGCTGTACTGTTGATCTCTCTGCCATGAAGGACGATCTCTTGATCATTTGGTGAATTCAGAAATTTAAATGTAACCCTGATGTGCTTCTGTTTAAAGGTTGTTAAGTCTTTTGGATGTTAAAAGGACAGCCTAAAGGATTACTTAATGTTGTATTCTTTAGGGGTTATCTTTGAATTAATGGTTGCGAAGATATTCACTGTTTGTTTTAAAAGGGTTAACTTGAGTTCATAGAATAAACATTGTTTTGCTTTAAAAAATACTTTTCATTTCTGCTGTGCCACACCTGTAGAGTGGGCCGTGTGCTCCCCATACCACAATCTATTAAAAGTAGTGGGTCAGGTGAACTCCATGATACACTTTGGGGTTCTCTAAACCCTGGCCCATAACAATAGTTAATTTTTTTTATTGATCAGTGGTTTTCTTAAAAGAGCAAATAAAAAGAGACTCCTCTTCTGCTGTTAGATTCATGCCCGGGGCGGGCCCTGAAGAGGGAGTACATGGTGCCACTGGTTAACTTGAGGCCTTCGACAGGCGGTGGCACTGCGGAAGCTGAAGTACATCATCAACTCCCAAAATGACATTTCATTTAAATAGATAAGTTTCCTTTTCAGTTTGTCTCCTGTTACAGCGCTCCTTTAAGGGTCTGTCTCCTTGTTAATTTGTTTAATTTTGGGGCTTCAGTAGAGTATCTAAAGGGATTGTTGGGACAATGGGGGCCTGCTGGGAGACAAAAATATGCATTGCTGCACTCTTTCAATGAACCAACCATCAAGAAAAAGATTGATGTCCTGACACATACTTGGGTTCCATTTAACATAATGCTTGAATCCATTATCAAGGACTTTATAGTGGAACATTTAGAAAGCAGTGGCAGGATCAGTCAGAGTCAGCATGGATTTATGAAGGGAAAATGATGCTTGACAAATCTGTTGGAATTCTCTGAAGAGGTAATCAGTACAGTCGACAAGGGGGAGCCGGTCGATGTGGTATATTTGGACTTTCAGAAGGCGTTTGACAAAGTCCCGCATAAGAGATTATTGTGCAAAATTAAAGCGCATGGGATTGGGGGAAATGTATTGAGGTGGATAGAAAACTGGTTGGCGGGGAGGAAACAAAGAGTAGGGATTAATGGGTCCTTTTCAAACTGGCAGGCAGTAACCAGTGGGGTACCACAGGAATCGGTGCTGGGACCCCAGCTATTCACAATATATATTAATAATTTGGATGAGGGAACAAAATATAACATCTCAAAGTTTGCAGATGATACCAAATTAGGTGGGAGGGTGAATTGTGACGAGGATGCAGAGATCCTACAGCAAGATCTGGACAGGTTGGGTGAATGGGCAAACCAATGGCAGATGCAGTATAATTTGGATAAGTGTGAGGTTATTCATTTTGGAAGCAAAAACAGGAAGGCAGATTACTACCTGAATGGTTGTAAATTGGAAGAGGGGAGTGTGCAGCGCAACCTGGGTGTCCTTATGCACCATTCGCTGAAGGTAAGCATGCAAGTGCAGCAGGCGGTAAAGAAGGTGAATGGTATGTTGGCCTCGATTGCAAGAGGTTTTGAGTATAGAAGCAGGGATGTGTTGCTACAATTGTACAGGGCCTTGGTGAGGCCACACTTGGAGTATTGTGGGCAGTTTTGGTCTCCTTCTCTGAGGAAGGAAGTTCTTGCTCTTGAGGGAGTGCAGCGAAGGTTTACCAGACTGATTCTTGGGATGGCGAGACGGTCATATGAGGAGAGATTGACTAGGTTGGGATTGTCCTCGCTGGAGTTCAGAAGAATGAGGGGGGGGGGGGGGGGGGTCTCATAGAGACTTATAAAATTCTAACAGGACTAGACAGGGTAGATGCAGGGAAGATGTTACCAATGATGGGTGTGTCCAGAACCAGGGGTCACAGCCTGAGGATTCAGGGTAAACCATTTCAGACAGAGTTAAGGAGACATTTCTTCACACGAAGAGTGGTGAGCCTGTGGAATTCATTACCACAGAAAGTAGTTGATGCTAAAACTTTGAATATATTCAAGAGGCGGCTGGATATAGCACTTGTGGAGAATGGGATCAAAGGCTATGGGGAGAAAGCAGGACATATGGAAATAGTGGATCAAAGAGATGAGTGGAGCCAAAGGGGTATTTGAGTTCCAGAGGAGCAGTGCAATCACTTGTCCCATTGTAGGATCCCTTATTTTGTCTTCTAATGAGAGTCGATAGTCCGGTTGATTGGAGGTGTCAAAAATACGTCTTTATTGCAAATTATTCACTGAATCAAAACTGAGAAACAAAATATCAAACAATACATAGAAAGGTCAGACACATGGCCAATAAAAGCATCGCACATAAAAGCTTAAAGAAATCACTTTAAACACAAACAAACGGATAGATGATTCAATAATTCAGGAAAGCAGGAATTCAGGAACGAAACCTTGACCACGAGGTCTTACTTTTAAGGGAATCCTTATCGATGGTCCAATCCCTCATTTGCTCTCATTGGTTTCTAATCCTCAACTGAGACCTCCTGATTTGTTCAAATAGATCTCTGTTACCTAGAGGATGATTCATTAATCAAACATTGACCATTACTTAAGACTGACTGGTATCCATTAGGAATAATTTAGTGTCTACGTGCGAGCCTCATGAGAATAGATTTCTCACGCCACTGCTAGCCATAGACCTTGCTGTAACTAATTATTTGATACATTCTTATAACTAATGAAATACAATGGTCTGTTCAATAATATATGGAACATTTGTTGGAACAATGTGTAACTTCCTACAGACAAGACCCTAAAGTCCAACAGTTAATTCATTACCTGAAACAATTACTATCTTTTCACAGTCATGTCATTTTGATCAATTCCACTCCTATAGCTAAGCACTCAATCAGTACCTAAAAACATCAATAAATCAATAAGTCCATAAACTATCACCCATCATCCTCCAATTCCAATTCTCCTCCCACACTCAGTAGTGCACTAAAACAGACCTTCGTCTTTTTCGATAGTTAGTAATTCCCGGAACAGGTCACTAGACGTTTGCCAGGGCTTATAGCTTGAGCAGCTATATCAAGTGTGTCTGACCAGAAGTCTCTCCCGCTCTTAATGCCAACCATTGGCGTGTTTGGAAGGATTTGCAGGTGACACACTCAACAGGCGGTATTCTCCGATCTCGTCCCTGGCGGTACCCTCCGAGCGAGAACGGAAAATTTGGCGTTCCAGCTGAAACTCCATTCACCAGAAAATCCCAGCTACAAATGCGGATGGAGGATTATGGCCAACCTGTTTTGACCGGGTTAATGATCTTCCTTGGCCATCATGTCCTGGGATAGGTCCCAAACCCAGAGCATCTGGCTCAGATGTGAGGACACTACCCACTGCCCCACAAGACCCCCTCATCCAGCTCCCAGCAGCTTTTGAAATGTCAAATCCCATCCAGTGTCCAATGGAAGTCTTAGAAATGGGTTGGTTTCCTCCATGTCCAGCATTGCCATGGAGATAATGAGGGACATTGGGCATCATGCCATTTACACTCCATTCCCATTGCCTGCAACATTTCTCCAGGGAAATCTGAAAATCAGGAGGATTTTTGTTTTCTATAAATTTAGCATACCCAATTCATTTTCTCCAATTTAGGGGCAATTTAGCGTGGCCAATCCACCTATCCTGCTCATCTTTGGATTGTGGGGGCGAAACCCACACAAACACGGGACGAATATGCAAACTCCACACAGACAGTGACGCAGAGCCGGGATCGAACCTGGGACCTCGGCGCCGTGAAGCAGCAGTGCTAACCACTGCGCCACCGTGCTGCCCCCCCAAAATCAGGAGGATTGACGGGAAGCCAGAGTGAAATACTTCCCAGTTAAGCCTCCTACCTAAGGTGTAATCATAATCATATTCAAGACACACATTAATCTTTATGTTCACTGTTAAAACAAAGTTTTGTCAGACACATTGTAAAGTTTTGATTTGGTTCAGATTGAGTGGATTTTCATTCCAATTAATTAGAAGCAGAGGGCAGAACAGAACCAGATTGCCGAGCTCTGATGCATGAATATGATATACTGTGCAAGGCTAAAGGGAAAGGAAATCTCCACACTGATGGTTTTATGATTGATGTAAAATAATATCTATTGCGTGCCACCAATTTTTGCATGCCATTTAAAAATGTTATTGTTGTCAATCCACCCTTCACTGCAAGGTTGTGCAATATGTTAATATTCCTGGAAAAACTCCAACACATAAACATGATGTATTAAACCCCGGTACAGCTTGCCGACCGTTAAGATGACGATTCTCCCGCGGTTCTTGTTGGTTTTTCAGTGTCTCCCCATCTTTATCCTGCGGTCCTTCTTTAAGAGGCTGAATAAAATTATTCTGGGATTTGTATGGGCAGGGAAGTCCCCGCGGGTGAAGAGGGTGATGCTTGAAAGGAACAGAGGAGAAGGGGGGCTGGCGTTGCCGAACTTCAGCAACTATTACTGGGCGGCCAACGTAGCGATGATAAGGAAATGGATGGTGGGTGCGGGGTTGGTTTGGGAGCGGATGGAGGCTGCTTCGTGCAGGGGCACTAGCTTAACAGCCCTGGTCACGGCGCCTCTGCCGCTTTCGCCGGCACGGAACTCCACCAGCCCGATAGTGGTGGCGGCTCTTCGGATCTGGGGCCAGTGGAGGAGGCATGTAGGGGAGGTAAGAGCATCGTTGTGGACCCTAATCTGCGGCAACCACCGATTTGCCCCGGGGAACATGGACAGGGGGTATCAACTGTGGAGGAGGGCGGGGATTGTGAGGATGGGGGATCTGTTCCTGGAAGGGAGCTTTCTGAGCATGAGGGCGCTGGAGGAGAAGTTTGGGTTGGCGTGAGGGAACGACTTTAGATACTTACAGGTGCGGGATTTTGTACACAGATTGGTGCTGTCCTTCCCACGTCTCCCGCCGAAGGGGAAGCAGGACAGGGTAGTTTCTAGGGGAGAGTTGGGAGAGGGTAGAGTTTCAGACATCTACAAGGAACTAATGGGAGCTGAGGATACGCAGACCGAGGACCTGAAGCTTAAGTGGGAGGAGGAGCTCGGTGGGGGGAGCTGGAGGACGGTATCTAGGTAGAAGCCCTGAACAGAGTAAATACGACCACTACATGCGCCAGGCTCAGCCTGATCCAGTTTAAGGTCGTGCACCGGGTCCACATGACGGTGGCTCGGATGAGCAGATTCTTCGGGCTGGAGGACAAGTGTGCTAGATGCGCCGGAGGGCCGTCTAACCATGTACACGTGTTCTGGTCGTGCCCTAAACTCGGGGTATTGGCAGGGATTCGCAGATGTCATGTCCCGGGTTTGGAAACTGGGGTGGTAATGAGTCCTGAGGTGGTAATCTTTGGGGTTTCGGAGGGCCCGGGAGTCCAGGAGGAGAGAGAGGCCGACGTTCTGGCCTTTGCTTCCCTGGTAGCCCGGCGACGAATACTGTTAGCGTGGAGGGACTCAAAGCCCCCGCGGGCTGAGGTATGGCTATCGGACATGGCGAGCTTTCTTGGCCTAGAGAGAGTCAAGTTCGCCATGAGAGTTTCGCTACTAGGGTTCGCCCGAAGGTGGCAGCCATTCATTGACTTCTTCGCAGAGGAGTAAGTGTCAGCAGGGGGGAGGGGGCAAGGGTAGTGTAGAGTAGGGGGATATTGAGGCAGGTCCGTGCGTGAACAGAGCCGTAGTTTGCACTATGTTTAATTTGTGTCTTAACTTCTTTTTTTGTACTGTACAATGTCACTTTTTCTATATGCCTAAAATATATGCAATAAAATTGTTTGTTAAAAAAAAAGAAAACCCTGTCGTTATAACCAGGATTGTAGCGGAGGATATATGTGAGCACAAAGTGTAATTGCCAACTTTTCGGGCCAGATTTTAACTCACTCAATTTACAGAGTTAAAATCAGACCCTTAGGGTATGGCACAGTGGGGCAGTGGTTAGCACTGCTACCTCACTGCGCTGAGGACCTGCGTTCGATCCCGGCCCTGGGTCACTATCCATGTAGAGTTTGCACATTCTCCTCGTGTTTGCGTGGATCTCACCCCCACAGCACAAAGATGTGCAGTGTAGATGGATTGGCCACACTAAATTGCCCCTTAATTGGAAAAATTAAAATTGGATACTTCAGATTTTTTAATAATCAGACCCTTAAATATCTAGTTCAAAAGCAGCAGTAGCGGAATGAGGCCCTTAGGGTGTTTTGAGGGCTCAGTTAGAATCCGGGCCTGAAAACCCTTCACGAGCCTTCCCACCCCGGATTTAATTAGCCAGAGGCAGTGAAGACCCCATCCCAAATGCCCCCCCCCCTACCTAATTAAATGCCGCTCATCTCCAAACTCACTTCGGGGGGAGAGCATTAAATTCCATGCAATGTCTTCTATCTCCCAACAATAACCATCCCAAACCACGAGATTGCCTCCAGTTCTGTGGCTTCCATTGTTGCTAATAACTTCTGGTACACAACATTATCAAATACATTCTACAAGTTCATTTGGCAACCAGTTTAATTATCTTTACATTTACATGACCAATATCCACTGCCTCCCCATGAAGATGGATACAGGTTTTTGCTAAAAGCAAAAAAAGAAAATTCACACGACAAAGTCATCAACTCGCACTTTTTATTAGCATGCTTAGGTTATTACAATAGCAATCTTTTTAATGTCAAACCATTTGCAAAGTGCTCCAATAGATCATTCTAAACAAATAAATTAATATCGAAGGTTACAAAGATAGTTTTGGTGTATTGCAGTAATCCAGATGTGTTGGAGTCTGCTTCTACCCGGTTGATATTTATATTCTGTTATGAAATGATTTTCATTTCAAAAGCTATCTGATTAGCCCCACTCCCCTGCTCTCTCCCCAGAGCCCAGCAGGTTCTTTCCCCTTCAAGTATTTATCCAACTCCTTTATGAAAGTTCCTATTGAATCTGCTTCCACTGCCCTTTCATGCAACACCTTCCAGATCACAACTACATGTGTCAAAATTGTTATCTCCCCTCTGGTTTTTACCAATTCCTTTAAATCTACCTTCTCTGGTTACCGACGCTTTGGCCGCAGGGAAGCGTCTCCCTCTTTATAACAATATCAAAACCCGTCATAAAGATGTAAATGCACTAGAAATAGTTCAGTGAAGGTTTACTAGACAAGGCGGCACGGTGGCACAGTGGTTTGTACTGCCTTGGGTGACTGACTGTGTGTGGAGTTTGCACGTTCTCCCCGTGTCTGCGTGGGTTTCGTCCGGGTGCTCCGGTTTCCTCCCACAGTCCAAAGATGTGCGGGTTAGACTGGGTTACAGGGTTAGGGTGGGGGAAGTGGGCCTGGCAGGGTGCTCTGTTTCAGTGGGCCGGTGCAAAGCCGATGGCCTGAATGGCTTCCTTTTGCACTGTCGCAATTCTCTGGTTCTAATAGGAGGAATGGGAAGGTTGTCTGTTGAGGAAAGGCTGGAGCAGTTAGGTATGTATCCACTGGAATTTTGAAGATTAAGAGGCAACTTGGTCAAAACCTTTAAAATCCTGAGGGTTATTGACAGGGTGAATGTGGAGAGGACGATTCCTTTCTTGGAGAATTTAGAACTTTAAAAAAATAAGGTGGTCACTGATTTAAGTCAGAGATAAGGAGAATTATTTTTCCTCTCAGAAGGCTGCGAGTCTCTGGAACTCTCTTCCTCAAGAGGCAGTGGAAGCAGAGTCTTCAATATTTAGTTAAACATTTTTAAGGAAGAGCTAGACAGAATCTTGATTAACAAGGAGGGTGGAAGGTTTTCGGGGGGCAGGAATGTGGAGTTGAGGTTACAATCAGATTAGCCACGATCTTACTCAATGGTGGAGCAGGCTCGAGGGGCCGAGTGGCCTACTCCTGTTCCTAGTTCGTGTGTTCATATGATTTTGAATACCTCTATGAAATATCAACACTAAATCCATATCTTTAATTATAAAGCAAGAGATGCCCAAATAGACATTTAAATATGTAACGCCATCCCCAGTTTACATATATATATTTTATACATATATATGTACTTGAACCTCATATCTGAGCAGAATATCATTAATCTCAGAGAAGGTTGTTACAATGAAAGGTACACTGAATACAATTGGACAAACTCGCAGCTTGGAATGTTAAGCAATCACATTATCATCTGAAGCATTGAAAAGACTGACACAATTAGATTGGCAAGTAGAATACTCTCACTAATGCAGGCACACACAACACAAATCACTCGTGCGCTATAAACAACAATATTTATTTAAACACTGATATTTTCATTTATCACCGTCAAAACAACATTCTAATATTCGAGAGAGTGAGTTTCTCAACTAACCCCCATCGTCTCCCTGGCCGTCACTCCGAAAAGGTACACAAATTATTAGAAAATAAACATTTACAGCCGTCGAGGCCATATGGCTTGATTGACATCTATAGATAGCAAGCAAGTGTGCTTGAATAATTTTCTGAAATATCTTCCAGAGCTCTGATGCTTTCCCACAATGAATACGGAAACACACTGTGGAATGAATGGTACCGACATCAGTGCAAAATATTACCATCTGCCACATTCTCAAAGTAAAATATTTACAAAGAATTTTCATGCCTTTTCATTTAGATGTGTTGAAGGTGCTGTCAATTCTTTGCTCAGGCTGACCAATTCCAGGGGAATTGGCTGGGAGGAGCTACCGAGTTTGATGTGTCCACAATTTCCATTCTTATCTATCTAATCATAGCCAGAGAATTACTTGCAATGGCTTCTCTTCCTGTTGCTACACCATTACCTCTGGTCTTCCCCAAGGACCTATCCTTGGTCCTATTCTATTTCTCCTCGACATGTTGCACCCCCCCACCCCCCCACCCCCTGCAACATCATTCAAAGGCAAGGGGTTGGGTCCTCCAAAAATAGGGAATACCGAGCCGCTGTGTCAGTCGCTATTCCAAACTCCGTTCCCGAACTACCGACTCCATCCCTAGCAACAACCTGAGATGAAGTCTGTCTGTTCGCAACCACGGGGTCACATTTGAATCGGTGATGAGACTCCAGCCTCACATGTGCGCTATCTCAGAGAGCAGCGACTTCTACCTCCAAAACATCACCCAACTTCTCCCGGTCTCATGTGCTGCTGAAACCCTCATCCGGGCCTGTGGTTATATTGTTATTATTCCAATATGAGTTAATAACTATGGGTGAATTATCCAGTCTCAGCTTCCCAGATACCGGAAATTCCCACCCGAGGTCAACTCCGCACTTTCAGGGGCTAGGCCGGCGCCGGAGTGTTTGGCGCCGCGCCAGCCAGCGCGGAAGGGCATTGCGCCACGCCAACCTGCGCTAAAGGGCCGGCGGGAGTTGGCGCATGTGCGGGAGCGCCAGCGTGTACTGGCATCATCCCAGCGCGTGCGCAGGAGGGTTCTTCTCCGCACCGGTCATGGCGGAGATTGACAGTGGTCGATGCGGAGGGAAAGAGTGCCCCCACGGCACAGGCCCGCCCGCGGATCAGTGGGCCCCGATCGCGGGCCAGGCCTCCGTGGGGGCAGCCCCCCGGGGCCAGATCCCTCGCAACCCCCCCCCCCCCCGCCCCCCCCCCCCCCGAGGACACTGCAGGCCGCCCGTGGAGCCAGGTCCCGCCGGTATGGACCTGTTGTGATTTATGCCGGCGGGACCCACTGAAAACGGGCGGCCACTTGACCCATCGCGGGCCGGAGAATTGACAGGGGGGGGGGGGGGGGCACTGCCAACGGCTGCCGACCAGCGCGGCGCCATTCCTGCCCATGCCAAAACCCTGGCGCCGGAGAATACGGCAGCCGGCAGGGGCGGGATTCACGCCGCCCCCCCCGGCGATTCTCCGACCTGGCGGGGGGTCGGAGAATCCCACCCTGTATGTTAATCCACATGTATACATATGTATAAACAATGTTCCTATATTTATATGCATATGTATAAATTGTGTCCATGCATGTGTATACATATGTATGAACTGTATGTTCATGTGTGTGTATACAAATGTATAAACTGTATGTTCATATGTTATGTATACATACATATAAATGGTATGTGCATGCATCTATACATATGTATAAACTGTATGTTTATAGGTTATGTATGCATATGTATAAACTATGTTCATGTGTGAGTATACATATGTATGAACTGTATGTTCATACGTTATGGATACATATGTATAAACTGTGGGCGGGATTCTCTGATCCTGAGGCTAAGTGTTGACGCAGCCGTAAACGCCGTCACATTTTACGACGGCATCAACAGGCGCCCAGGATCAGCGATCCTGCGCCCTACAGGGGGCCAGCACGGCACTGGAGCGACTCACGCAGCTCCAGCTGCCAATGCCGGCATCAAACAGGTGCCGCGGGTCTGCGCATGCGCACTGCAGCCGGCGCTAATACGTGCATGCGCGTTAGTTGCCTTCTCCGCGCCCGAAGCAACATGGCGGAGTCCTACAGTGGCCCGGCATGGAGTAAAAGAGACCCCCACCAGGAGAAGCCGGCCCACTGATCAATTGGCTACGGTCGCGGGCCAAGCCCCGGTGAAGGCCACCACCCCCCCGGGGTCGGACCTCCCCGCCCCACAACCAGGCCGCCCCCCCCCCCCCCCCCCCGCAGCATGCACACCGAGGTCCCGCCGGCTCGGACCACACGTGAACGGCGCGGGACTCGGTCTATCTTGGCGGCCACTTGGCACATCCTGCGTGGAGAATCTCCAGGGTAGCCACGTAGAGTGACCCCCAACCGGCGGCGCACCGACCGCGCCGGCGCCGATGGCAGCGATTCTCCGGTGACCGGAGAATCGGCAGACCAGCGTCGGAGCGGCGTCGCGTGAATCGCACCTCCCCCTCCGCCGATTCTCCGACCCAACCGGGGTCGGAGAATCCCGCCCTCTATGTTCATACATTATGTACACATATGTATAAACTGTATGTTTATGTGTGTTTATGCATATGTATAAACTGTATGGCCATGCGTGTGTACACATATGTATTAACTGTATGTTCATGTTCATGTGTGTATACGTATGTATAAACTGTATGTTCATGTCTATGTATACATATGTATAAACTGTATGTTCATGTGTGTGTATACATATGTATAAACTGTATGTTCATGCGTGTGTATACATATGTATAAACTGTATGTTCATGCGTGTGTATACATATGTTTCCAGAGTGCCTCGTCACTCACCACTGCAATACAGCCAGGTGCTGAGAATTATATATCAATCCACAGCAAATGGTTGGATCTGAAAAATATATTTAATGAAGCTCCAGGACCTGCATATAAAAGTCTGAATATTCCATACTTCTGGGAACAAAACTTGTAACATTTCCTCCAGACTCGACTATTTCAGCACACTCCTAGTTGGTCTCCCACATTTCACCCTCCTTAACCTTGAGATCATCCAAAACTCTCCTATCTGTGTCTTATCTCACAGCAAGTGCCGTTTACCATTCACCCCTGTGCCAGCTGCCCTACACCGGTTCCTGATCGAGAAACATCTGGATTGGAAAGTTCTCACCCTTGCTTTCATATCCCTCCTTGGCCTTGTCCCCTCCCTCGCTCTGTAATTTCCTCCCACCCCTCAACACTCTTGAGGTATCTGCGCTCCTCTAATTCTGCTCTCGTGTGTATCCCCGATCATAATTGCCCCACCATTGGTGGACTTGGCCTGGGTTGCTCAGGCCCCAAGTGTCTTACTTTGTTTTATAAAGTAAGTCTCCATAGTCCCAGGTGACCATGGGCTGCTTTCCCCTTGGAGGGGGAGGGCTCAGGCATGGGGCAAGGTTAAGAAGGTGGGGCCTTAGCCTGGTATGGGAACCCAGGCTGTTGGATTTGCTCTGCATCACAAACCAGCTGTCCAATACAATGAGCTACACCTCAACTAAGGGGAATAAAAGCAAGTCATTGTTGTTATAATTTGAAACAGCAAATGTGTAATTGGACTGTAATAACTAAACAAAAGAAGCATATCATTGAATGATACAGCACAGAGAGATTGTTCTGTCCACTGCCCAATTAGCTCAGCTCCAAAGTCCTGAAGATCCTTTCTCTTTATGGATGTATTTATAATAGGCCTACACAGACCTACCAAAAGAGGTGAGAGAAATTGGAAGACGTGCAGTGGAACGTTATGCGATAAAAAAGCTGAAATTGAAAAGCTGAGCGGAAATCTCCAGCCCCCAACCCACTGGCGGGTTTCCCCACGGCGGAGGCGGCACGCAACTGGCCGCCGGTGGGATCTTCCACTCCTGCCAGAGCCAATGGCGATTTACATTCTAGACCCGTGCCGGCATCAGGGAACCCGCAGCAGTGATTGACTTCGGCAGGGCCGGGTTAACAAGCCGGCAGGAAGGAGAATTCCGCCCGATGGGCACACAAGCTTGTCGCGAGGACATCCCGTGCAGAAACCTGTGCCAACATCGACAAGAGAGGAACAACGACTAGGCGTTAATGAGGTGCAAATGTTGAGATGGACGTTTGCAGCGACAGAAAAGGGCAGGATCGGGAGCCGGCACATCCTGAGATCAGGTGAAGATTACAGGGGAGCATCGAAGACAGTAGTTGAGAAGAGTTTGAAATGGTCCGGTCATCTGTCGAGCAGAGAAAGAGGGAGCGAAGACATGTGGTGAGGCGAGTGATGGAGATGGGACTGCCATGAAGAAGGAGAAGAGGAAGGCCTCAGACCAAATGGCAAAGGTGCCATGGCGAGAAACTTAAAGGCAGCGGGATTGGAAGAGGAATGGGTGACTGACAGGGGAAGATGGAGCATTGTGGTGACTCCAAGCAACATGGGAGAAACCGAGGGAAGGCGAAACGTGACCTTAAGAATTCTCACTCCTGTGCGATCATTGCTGAACAAAAAGCGGTTTAAAAAAAATCAACATGTTACATAGGAATAAACAAAAAAACGAGAGCATTCATTACGATTTGACTTTCAGAATATAACTGGATATAATACAATAGAGGGCCCATTACAGCACCCGAGAAATGAATATCATGGCTGTAGATCTATTAGGTTACCATAGGAACTGGTTGATCCAACAGATAAAACAAAGTCACCACTGACAGACTCCAATGTGGCTGCAAAAAAAGGCTATAGAAATTCGAAGTCAAAGAATTATAGAAGGTCGATGTTCAGGCATTATGGAGAATTAAAAGCTTTAATTTGATCAGCACCTTTCGATGAATGTCTGCTTGACAACAGGTGGAGACAGTCTGAGGAAGAAACTTAAAGATTCTGGATGCAGGATCCGCTACTTGTCTCAGTCGAGCCGAGCTCCCCCTGTGGAGCCACTTTGGCTTCAGACCAGTTGGCTGTTAAATTGTTCTCAGCAACACCAGCGGCTCTCATGGTGAGCTTGCAGGCGGATAATTAGGGGGGAATGTCACTGTGCCAGTCTGGTTCTGGGCAAGTGTGGATTCAGTGCTCCCATGTGGACAGCATGGGGGCACTGTGTTTAGCACTGCTGCCTCACAGTGCCAGGGACCGGGTTCAGTTCCAACCTCGGGACACTGGCTGTGCGGAGTCTGCACGTTCTCCCCGTGCCTGCGTGGGTTTCCTCCGGGTGCTCCGCTTTTTACCCACACACGCACCCTATCCCCGTAACCCAGTAACCCCAGCTAACCTTTTTTGGACACTAAGGGCAATTTATCATGGCCATTCCACCTAACCTGCACGTCTTTGGACAACAGCAGGGCAAGGGGTGAAGTTGAAAGTGGAAAAATCTGTGATAGGGTGGAGGATAAGGCTGTTTAAATGACAAAAGGAATGGTTAAGGTGCCAGACAAAAATGGGGTGGTAATGGAAGCAAAAGGTAGATCCGGAGGCGATATAAATGGGAAGAGCAGGATCATTATCAAGGACTGCCACTTGAAGAGGGAGAATTCAGAATGTCCAATTCACCTAACAGCACGTCTTTCGGGACTTGTGGGAGGAAACCGGAGCACCCGGAGGAAACCCACGCAGACACGGGGAGGACGTGCAGATTCCACACAGACAGTGACCCAGGCCGGGAATCGAACCCGGGACCCTGGTGCTGTGAAGCAACAGTGCTAACCACTGTGTTACCGTGCCGCCCATAAGATGAAGTGCTGTTTCTTAAGCTCATGTTGAGCTTCGTCGGAACAGTGTAGGGGACTGAGGACAGAGAGGTCAGTGTGGCAGTGGAGCGGAAAATTAAATGCACTATTGAAGATTCCGACCAAGATTCCCCTCTTGTCCAGTTCGCTGCTGTCAGTGCTAGAGGACAAGGCATCTTGGTTGCACCCCGTGCACACGGTCGGCACTGCCGGATTTCCCGCGGTTCATCCTGATTACGCGGTGATCAATCCGATCTTCCTGCCCTGGAAAAGGTCGCCTCCGAGGAGTGCGCAGCAGAGGAAAGGGGACCTGCCGCCTCGATCAGAAATGTGCTGACGGGAAAATGCTCCTTGCTGTGTGCGATGAAATGAATCATTCGCGAGGTGCGACCTGCGACTTCTGTGTAGAAATTACAGTGTTTCAGCAGGGGGACTTGTCAATCCATCGTGTTAATCCCAGCATCAGCAAGTCCCTTCAAATAACACTGTCTGACTCTCCACAGCTCAGTTTTAATTTACAAATCAGAAGATGCATTCCATTAATAATCACACAGAAATGCACAGCGAGGTGTAGCTTGAAGAATTGAAAGCTGCTACACCACGCTTTTATCTCAACAGCAGTTTGATTCCTCATTCAGATTGTGATTGAACAGGGGGTGGGGGGTTGGGAGGAAGGCAGCCCTTTGTACCAGGTTTAATTACTCCACCTACATGGTGAGTGAAACATGGGCGACGGCTGGCATGGTTATCCGTTATTGCTCAGCTGCTGCTGCTGTTCCTTGGCTGCTCGTCACAACACATGGGCTTTGTGTTGGCCTCTATCAAGCCAAATCGAGAGTGCTCCAGTTGTCGGGTGGCCTGGCAGTCTTAAAAGGGACAATTCACACTTCTGTCCAATTCAGTGACCACCTGTCAAGGGAAGATACTGGCATGACTTTGGCATGACGGACCTTTGTGGGGGGTGGGGGAGGCAGGCTGCGGCCAAGCCTTCAGATCCATCAGCCAGGATCAGTACAGGCGCGCAGGTGCCTACGGCTCTTGTGCGCAACTTAAAAGGTCTGAAATACGGGAAGAAGGCCGTTCTGGCAACATACCACCAAGGACACAGGACAATCCCATTGAATCTGGGGCGGGTGGTCTAATTCTATCACGCAGCTCTTCAGCACGGTGACTGGGGTGGTGTCCGGGCCCTGTTCCCTTTGCCAATGAAGATAGATTGGTGGAGTTGGGAATGTTCTCCTTGACGACAAGGCTGAGAGGAGATTTGATAGAGATATTCAGAATGTGAGGGCGGCACGGTGGCACAGTGGTTAGCACTGCTGCCTCACAGCCCCAGGGACAGGATTTGACTCCGGCCTTGGGTGGCTGTCCGTATGGCATTTGCACTCCTCTCCCCGTGTCTGCGTAGGTTTCCTCCGGGTGCTCCGGTTTCCTCCCATAGTCCAAAGATGGATTGGCCACGCTAAAATTGCTCCTTAGTGTCCAAAATTGTGTAGGCTGGGTGGATTGGCCATGACCAATGAGCAGCGTTACAGGGGTGGAGCTTGGGAGTGGATCTTGGTAGAACGCTCTTACAGAGGGTCGATGCAGATTTAATGCTGCAATGCACCTTCTGCACCAGGGAATCTATGGAAAATGGTGAAGGGCCAAGACAGGGTAAATAGGGAGAAACTGTTCCCATTGGTGGGAGGAACGAGAACCCGAGGGTAGAGGTTCAAGGCCGTTGGCAACAGAAGCAATGGCGACATGAGGAGACTCTTTTTCGCACAGCGAGTGGTTAGGATCTGGAGTGCGCTGCCTGAGAGTGAGGAGGTGGCAGGTTCACCTGAGGCATTGAAGAGGGAATTTGATCATTGTCCAAGAAGGAAGAATGTGCAGGCCTACAAGGGGAAGGCAGTGAGAGGCGCTGGGTGAAATGTTCCCTCAAAGGGTCAGCACAGACACATCGGACAAAATGACCATTGTGCGGTAACCATTTTGTGACGTCCAATCGTCTTCAAGTACTTCTCGGGGCAGAATTTTATTGGCGGCTGGTTGGTGGGCTAGAAGGTCAGAGGGCTGGGGGGCCCACTGGCATTTAATTGGCGGTGGGGGTGCCCTACCACATGGGCAGGCTGCCAGTTAAATGGAGGCAGCCTTCTTGTATCACACCAAGGGACACTGAAACTTGAAGCACGATGGTTCATAGAGGGGGCCGCAGGCATGAAAGGTTTCCCTTCCGTCCCACGGGGCTTACCAACCTAAATATTAATTTCTAAATATCTGTCTGAGGACACCTCCCAGCTGCCTGAGCAGCGCCAACCTCATCCAGTGGTACTGCTGAAGCTTCGGAGCCACCAAGCTTCAGAGTGGGCTGGCAACAGCAGGGACCCCCGCCTGCCATCTTCGATTGGAAGGCAGGCCTGGAGATGGCCAGTGTGGAGGCCGTCTCTGGCAAAGTCACAGAGCTGGTCCTGCTCGGAATCCTCATCTGATCCCAACATTGGGGTCTTGAAGCCCATGGGAAAATCAAGCACTCGATGTGATGTGGACTGAACTGAACTAACTGGGCTCAGAGCCTCACAATTTTTGTTTTGGTCCCCTTACCTCAGGAAAGATATACTGACATTGAAGGCAGCCCAGAGAAGGTTCACTAGATTGATCCCGAGTATGGAGGGATTTTCTCATGAGGAGAGGATGAGTTGGTTGGGGTACTCGTTGGAGTTCAGAAAAGCGGGAAGCAAGTTTATTGAGACATATAGGGAGAGTCTAGGACCAGAGGGCATAATTTCAGAGTAAGGGGTCACCCATTTATCTAAGACAGAGATGAGGAGGAATTTCTTCTCTCAGGGGGAAGTGATTCTGTGGAACTCTTTACCATAGAGCTGTAGTGGGTGGGTCGTTAAGTGTGTTCAAGGCTGAGATGGGTAGATTTTTGATCAGTTAGGGAATCAAGGGTTACGGGGACAAGGGAGGAAAGTGGAGTTGAGGATTATCGTACCCAATCAGTCATGGTCTCATTGCATGGCGGACCAGACTCGATGGGGCGAACGGCCTACTTCTGCTCCAACATTAGCGTCCTCAGGGTAACAAGCTGTAGAGCATTGCACTGCTCATTCTACGGCCTTCTGTACCAAGGTGACGAGAGGGCCAAATGGCCGTCTTTTAAAGGGCCCACAGGAGACAGCAACAAAATAACCCAAGTAATTTAATGTGTGTTTCCTGTACCCTGGGATCAGGGGAAGCAAGAGGACTGGGCGCCTAAAATAACAACATGGCCACCTCCGCACCCCACCCCCAACAGTGGGATCACAGTCCACCCCATCTCCAACTGGCTCACTGCTCACTCAGAACTCCAGCAACCCAAGAGCTGGAGTCAGCAATGTTCCAGCAGAATATCCCTGCACTGCCTTGTCTCCTCTCTGAACACTCGGAGCCGGTCCTGCGGATTCCTCTGCTCTTTGTCATACTCTTGTTGGGAGAGCATTCAGCCACATCAGAGGCAGTTGCCTCCAGTTCCTTTCCTTAACACTTGCCCTCGCTGTAAAGCCTCACCTCCCCCTTCCTGACTTTCATTTTCCTTTGTATCACCATGGAGAAGAAGGGGCCTGCGCCCTTTGGAAGTTTAACGAGCGGGACTGAGAAATTGCTGCTTCGGAACATTCCAGAAATTTGGATTGATCTGTCAAAACTTTTGTCACTCTTTGAAAGTTGCTCGGGGTCACGTTAAAACTCTGTGTAGTTCCAGTTCAGGTTTTAGCTTTCCCTCCTTCGCATCCCCCCAAATGTTGCCGCTCCAGGCGACTGCCTAGTTTGTCCAATGGTTGGACAGGCCCTGCTTATCTACATTTCAATGTGAAAAGCACTACAAAAATACAAGTTGCCATCGGAGTAGAAAGTCAATTATCTAGCTCCTTCGGGTAGACAGAACAACAAAACAAATTGCGAAAAAAGGCCCTGTCAATCCTTTGTAAACAGAATCGCTTTTGAAAAGTGCGCACAGTGATTCATTTTCTTTTCGGATTTCTTCCAACTGCAGGAATCCAAACGATTCCAAATTGTTTCTTGCAAACGTCACTTTCTGCAATTCAAATTGAAGAGCTCCTTCTCTCACATCGATGCTTTGACGCGAGCGCTTCTGTACAGATTGAAAAGCGTTACCAGAATTGCCTGGGATCGATCTACCAACCATGCAGGGGCAGCACGGTGGCACAGTGGTTAGCACTGCAGTCTCACGGCGCCGAGGTCCCAGGTTCGATCCCGGCCCTGGGTCACTGTCCGTGTGGAGTTTGCCCATTCTCCCCGTGTCTGCGTCGGTTTCGCCCCCACAACCCAAAGATGTGCAGGGTAGGTGGATTGGCCACGCTAAATTGCTCCTTAATTGGAAAAAATGAATTGAGTACACAAATTGTTTTTAAAACATGCAAATTTAAGAAGAGCCTGTCATTTGCGAACGTAGCCAATTATGCAACCTTATCTAAAAATGATTGTCAGGGGAGGTGGTGATGTCTTGGTATTGTCACTGGACTAATATTCCCAAACAGGTGCCGGAATGTGGCGACTAGGGGCTTTTCACAGTAACTTCATTGTAGTGTTAATGTCAGCCTACTTGTGACAATAAAGATTATTATAATTATTAAACACCCAGGGCCATGCTCTGGGGTCCTTGGTTCGAAGCCCACTGTGGCAGATGGTGGAATTTGAATTCAATAAAATTCTGGAATTAAAAGTCGAATGATGACCATGAGACGCATCGCCGATTGTTGTAAAAAAAACAATCTGGTTCACTAATGTCCCTTTTGGGGAAGAAATCTGCCGTTCTTACATGGTCTGGCCTACATGTGACTCCAGACCCGCAACCTGCCCTCTGGACGAGGGCAATTAGTGCTGGCCTAGCTAGCGATGCCCACATTCGATGAACGAATATTTTTAACAAAAACACCTCTCCAAGCTGGACCCACACTTACAGCAAGATATCAAAGGGAGCTTGAGTGTAGGATTGTGAAGTGTGGTTATCTTCTCCTTAAAGCTTACTATCGACGGTAACTGTATTTCAAGGAACAGAAACCAGAAGAGAATTTAAAGGGAAATGGTGGGGTAGTGCCAGTGTCATTGGGCTAGTAAATCAAAGGCCCAAGGTTAATGATTGTGGGTCCAAATCCCACAATGGCAGAATTTGAATTTAATTAATAAATGGTGAAACCATTGTCGATTGTCACAAAAACCTCTCTGGTTCACTAATGTATCTTTAGGGAAGGGAATCTGCCGTCCTTACCCGGTCTGGCCTACATTTGACTTCAGGCCCACAGCAATGGGGTCGATTCTTAATTCCCCAACCCCCTCTCTGAAATAGCCTTGCAACCACTTTGTTCAAGGGACAATTAGGGATGGGCAACAATGGGCAACAAATGCTGACCTTGCCAGCGAAGGCCACGTCCCATGAGAGAAAAAAAAGACGAGTCAGAAATAGCTAATTTGTTGCAAGGCCCCTCCTCATTAGTCTGTTAAAGTGATTCAGGAATAATGCTGGAGAAACTCAGCTGGTCTGGCAGCATCTGTGGAGAGAGAAACAGGATTAACGCTTCGATTGTGTATGACATATTTGAATGCAAAATTTCCTTTTGGGAGTAGGTTTGGAGAAATCAGGGAAATCTCCATCCCGCCCCTCAATTCCCAGGATAGGTTTAACATTCTTACGTATACCTAAAGCCGGCGTTAGTTTGGAAGAGACTGTCAACAGACAGTGGCTTCACAGCGCCAGGGTCCCAGGTTCGATTCCCCGCTGGGTCACTGTCTGTGCGGAGTCTGCACATTCTCCCCCGTGTGTGCGTGGGTTTCCTCCGGGTGCTCCGGTTTCCTCCCACAGTCCAAAGACGTGCAGGTTAGGTGGATTGGCCATGATAAATTGCTCCTTAGTGTCCAAAAAAGGCTAGGAGGGGTTATTGGGTTACGGGGAGAAGAAGAAAGAAGAAAATCGCTTATTGTCACAAGTAGGCTTCAAATGGAGTTACTGTGAAAAGCCCCTAGTCGCCACATTCCGGCGCCTGTTCGGGGAGGCTGGTACAGGAATTGACCCCGCGCTGCTGGCCTTGTTCTGCTTTACAAGCCAGCTGTTTAGCCCACTGTGCTAAACCAGGTAGGGTGGCAGTGAGGGTGTAAGTGGGTTGGTGCAGACTTGATGGGCTGAATGGCCTCCTTCTGCACTGTATGTTCTATACATTCTTTGACATTCTTAACCGGCCGTTTCTTTGGCAGCTTTAAATTGGAACTCTGGGACGAATCGAGGAGTGACTCTCTTCACAGGAATGGTAACACTGGCGTGACATCACATGACCGTCTTCCCTCTCCCCTAGCCCCTGCCTTCGGTCACCTGGCATGTCCGTCAATCTCGCCGCTCTCCCGTGCCAACTGGAAAGCAAACACGCCTCTTCGCCGTCTGGTTAGATGATTCAGCGTGGAATCGAAGCCGAGGAGGACAAGAGGAGGAGCAAACCGGAGAGAAACACCTGAAAAAGCCAGGCACGTTCCACAATCCCAGGGCTTCCCAGTGCGATTTATGCCCAATGAAATATTCTTTGAAGTGTAGTCACTGCTGCAATGTAGGAAATATCGCGGCCAATTTGTCACAGCAAACCGCAACAAATAGCAAAGTGATAATGATCCTATAACCTATAACCGATCAGCGGGCCGGCCTCTCTGGCTGGGGGCCTCCCTTCCTACGCGCCGGCCCCTGTAGCCCTGCACCATGTTGCGTCGGGCCGGCACGTTGAAGGAGGCCACTGCGCATGCGCAGATCCCGCGGCTCACAGATCACGCCGGGATCGGCAGCTGGAGTGGCGTGAACCGCTCCAGCGCTGTGCTGGCCCCCTGTAGGGGCCAGAATTAGTCCTGGCAGCGGCCCGTTCACGCCATTGTAAAACACGACGGCGTTTACGACGGCGTGGACACTCTGCCGTGGGATTAGAGAATCCCGCCCAAAGTATTTGCAAGGTTATGGGGTTAGATCATGGGGAGCGGGATGAATTGAAAAGATTTTCTGAAGAGCTGGCACAAGCACAATAGGCCAAATAGCCTCTTTCTGTGCTGTATAATTCTATATCCATCATCCTCCTTTTGTCTCATTAAGCTGCTTTTCGAAAATTAGCATCAATGTTCAAAATTTGTACCCATTTGTGATCTCAGTTGTCCTGTCACTGAGTAGCAATCAGCACAGGCTGTCTGGGGGCCTGCCCGCTAGGCCGTGCTCCTGCACCCCTCATCATCCAGCTGCAGAATGATATCCAACGGGGCCCCAGGATGGGCTAAACGGTGACAGGGCTGGGATTGACCCCGAGCTCGTCCCGATCCACATGCCTTGAATTTACCCACAGCGCCATGGATTGGAAAAGAGGGGAGGAGAAAATGGGCGGGGGGGGGGGGGGGGGGGGAGTGGAATTGGAACAGATGAAAATGAAAGAGGACAAAGGAAACAAACCAAAACTCTTGCATCGGATTTGGCCGTGGTCACATCCATTTGAAGATTTCAATGGCCTTGATCCTTGGCTCATTGACATCATTCGCAAAGGCGCAAGGCCCTTGAAGGCAGGTAATACCAAAAACCTTACATGCGCAGTTGTGCAGACAATCGTGGGTTAACGCGACAGTGGCCCGGTGGTAATGTCACCGGACTCATAATCCAGAGGCACAAGCTATTGACCTGGGGACATGGGGTGGCACTGTGGCACAGTGATTAGCCCTGCTGCCTCACAGCTCCAGGGTCCCGGGTTCAAATCCGGCCTCAGGCGACTGCCTCTGTGGAGTTTACACTTTCTCCCCGTGTCTGCGTGGGTTTCCTCCGGGTGCTCCGGTTTCCTCCCACAATCCAAAGATGTGCAGGTTAGGTGGATTGGCCACGCTAAATTGCCCCTTAGTGAACAGAAGATCAGGTGGGGTTACTGGGTTAATGGGATAGGGTGGAGGCGTGAGGTTTAAGTAATGTGCTCTTTCCAAGGGCCGGTGCAGACTCGATGGGCCGAATGGCCTCCTTCTGCACTGTAAATTCTGTGAGTAAATTCAAAGAATAAAATCTGGAATTGAAATCTTTTCACGGTAATGGTGACCATGACAACTATCATCCACTGTTGTAAAAACCCATCTGGTTCATTAGTGTCCTTTAGGGGGAGGAAATCTGCCGACCTTACCCAGTCTGGCCAACAAGAGACTCGAGACCCACAGCAACGAGGTTGACTCTGAACTGCCTCTAAACCGGGACCACCCGGTTCAAGGGCAATTAGGGACAGGGAACAAATTCTGGCCTTGCCATAGACATCCCCATCCTGTGAAAGAATAAATCAGTGTTTCAATCTATGGACATGCACAAGAACGGGGGTGAGAAGAGTGTGGCTGAACCCTGCGATGCACCCTTTTACTTGAAATTCTACGTGATGCAAAATGTTGCCCAATGTATTCTCACAGCAAATGTAATACGTGAACCTCGGTTTACAGAGACTGCCCCAATGAACTCTTCTCTTCCTGCGGATAAGCTTCTGATACTGCAGGGCAGAATTTGTTCAGAATCACACTCGGGTGTTGTGCCAACATCCTGCTGTACACTGTCATAGTCCCGTGCTTATTCCTCAATGCCGGGTGCCACACCCGAGAACAATCTGCTGCCCTTGGCTCTATTCAGTCAATAGACTTTTCGTGCTAACATAAAATGCATGTGTGGTGAATGTTACAATATTTCCATCTCACTCGCCGCACCGCACCCCGGTTTTACTGCTCACACATTGGTACAGCTGGTGGCTGGCACCACGTCGGACCGCGTTCGATATTCCTTGGCGTCGTTCAGCGGGGAGGTGGTGCGGACCTTACATTTGAACACTTGCTGGTAGGACTTGCGGAAATTCTCCGACAGGAAGGCGTAAATGATGGGGTTGACGGAGGAGTTGCTGTAAGCCAGGCAGTGGGCGGCTATCCTGAAGGCAAAGGAAGCGTCGGTGAGCGGGAAGCTCCCAAACTCAGTCCACAGGTTGATCACGTGATTTGGCAGCCAGGAAATGCAGAAGACAACGATCACCACCAGCACCGTCTGGGCAGTCTGGATAGGGGAGGATACAAAATTAAAACAAGCGTTATTCATTGGTTACTGGATATCAATCAGTGGTTACTTTCAGTCCTTACTGTTGGACATCCTCTGTTTCCTTTACCATGTCATTGGTGGCCTTGTCTTCACCATTTACATTCTAGTAAAATGTCCCAAGATGTTTCACAGGAGCACAATCAGATACAATTTGACGCTGAGCCTTGGAATTCGTTCCCTAATCCTCACCACCTCTCCCTCCTTCTCTGGACAAAGGAAGCATCCATGAAGTGATAGTCACCATGTTTTTGATCACTTGTCCCAATGTCTCCTGCGGCTTGGCACCACTCTTTGTCTGATCGAGCATTTTGGGACTAACGCTCCCTCCAATTTGTCTTTTGTTGTGTCAGCCCCGTTTCTGGCACTAGGCGTTCCCTTTAAGCTTGCTGCACGGAAATTTCAAAATTTGTGGATGACACAAACCTTGGAAATATTGTGAAACATGAGGAGGAGGAGGCTAACGTATTTCAAAAGGGCAGAGACAGGTTGGTGGAATGGGCAGACAAGGGGCAGATGAAATTTAATGCAGGCAAGCGTGAGGTGACCATTCTTCTGTGTTTTGCAGTAGCAGGTCTGTAAACAGTCTGTTCTTCAAAGTCTGAGTCACGTGCTAGTTTTTTGTTAGCTAGATTCTAACTAATCTATCTGAATAACTTCAGCAGTAACCTGGTACCACATTATATTTCTTGCCTTACCTCCAAGATAGCCGGATATGTCGTGTTGACAAAGAATATACAAACCTTGTTTGAAAAAGTTTGAATCAAAACTCATTTATTTTACACTACTAAACTAAATGAAGTTTGCACACTCTACTGAGCTACAGATAATAACCTAATGATACTGAATCTGTGGTACAGCAATCAATATTCTATCTAACTATTAAACTACACTATGACTTGACCTTGAGCTATATTTCTACATTCAATTTCTCACTCTGCTCTCATCATGTTCTCTTCAGCTTCTCCCAAAATTCCTAAAGATGCTGTCTTATGTACAGTGAATTAGTAACGCCATCTAGTGTTTGACGTACACATAGTTTCAGATGCTAACCCTTTGCTACACTGGTACTATACATATCATTACAGTCTGGAGGTAACAAGAGCATTAATGAACTGCGCACAAAATGGCAGCAAGAAGAAGCAAGCTTAGATCATAGATCATAGAATTTACAGTGCAGAAGGAGGCCATTCGGCCCATCGAGTCTGCACCGGCTCTTGGAAAGAGCACCCTACCCAAGGTCCACACCTCCACCCTATCCCCGTAACCCAGCAACCCCACCCAACACTAAGGACAATTTTGGACACTAAGGGCAATTTATCATGGCGAATCCACCTAACCTGCACACCTTTGACTGTGGGAGGAAACCGGAGCACCCGGAGAAAACCCACGCACACACGAGGAGGATGTGCAGACTCAGCACAGACAGTGACCCAAGCCGGAATCAAACCTGGGACCCTAGAGCTGTGAAGCAATTGTGCTATCCACAATGCTACCGTCTCGGAATTACTTTCTCGGAATGTCGTGCAGGAAAAAAAAGCACAGATTTAGCAAAATCTCCAGTCACAGCAAGAGCCAGAGACCAAGTAGAATTCCTGCCAGGAACATGAAGCTCTTCCCAAATTCTTTAATGCGTGCTGGATGTCATCCTATCTATTATATTTTTGTGAGTTAAAATACATTGCTATAAAGCTGAAAGTGAAACTGATTCTTCAGTTAAAGCTACATCATATTTGCCACAGTGTTAATGTAAGCCTTCTTGGGACAATAAAGATTATTATAAGGAGGGTTTCTTTTTCATTTTAAAATAACTTAATGAACCTTTCCATTAGTGCCTTGTGAACAGAATGTGTAACCAAGGAAACATTGCTATTCAGTACTTCTTCTGATCCACAGCCTGTTAACTGCTATGGAGAAGCTGGTGTGTTCATGAATAATATTTCACATCAAAATTAGTAATGCGCCCAGGCTGTATTTTAGATCAAGCAAAAAGTATTATTATTATGTTAATTAAGGTCCAAATTGCACTCGACTATGAAGGCAAAGCCTTGTTTTTTTTCCCCCATTTACATTTCAAAAATAGCGGGCGGGATTCTCCAACTCCGCGCCAGGCCGGTGAATTGCCGGATGGCTGCGCAAATCACGCCACGACGCCCTGACACCGGGACGCGATTCTGCACTGAGCTGAGAATCGGCACCATCTCGCCGACATGGTTGGCACGGAGCCGGTCAGGGGCCGCTCTAAGCGGCCCCCACGATTCTCCAGCCCAGGTCGAGCAGCCGTAAAAAAAAAAACAAGTCCCGCCGGCGCTGTTCTAACATGCTCTGAGCCGGCGGGATCTCAGCGTTGAAAGGTCCGGGGCCAGGCCCGTGATCGGGACCCACCGATCGGCAGGCCGGCCTCTCTGCCTCCCGGCCACCTTTCTTCCTCGTCGGCGCCTGTACTCCTGCGCTTTAGCACAGGGCTAAATCGCTGGCTTTGGAAGCAGACCAAGGCAGGCCAGCAGCACGGTTCAATTCCCGTACCAGCCTCCCTGAACAGGTGCCGGAATGTGGCGACTAGGGGCTTTTCACAGGAACTTCATTTGAAGCCTACTTGTGACAATAAGCGATTTTCATTTCATGTTCGGTCAGGGCCGGCGCGGACAAGGGAGACACCGCGCATGCGTGGAAATCGCGCTGTTGGGACTGTGCATGCGCGGGTTCGCACCGGGCCCACTGCGCATGCACGCATCCCCCCGCGCCCATTCCACGGCCGGATCAGCAGCTGGAGCGGCATGAACTGCTCCAGCGTCCTGCTAGCCCCCTGTAGGGGCCAGAATTTATGATCCTGGGGCCGCGGTGACGCCGTTGAGAAACGCGACAGCGTTTCCGACGGCATCAACACTTTGCCTCAGGATCAGAGAATCCCGCCCAGCAACTCTTAAAACAGAATTCCCCAGAACTTCCTGCATCCCCATGAATTGAATCTTTTTCTACAGCTCCAATTAATTTCACATCACCTTTGGGCACCTTGTGAATGACTGGACAAACAGTCGACCTTCCATTATATGGTAAGGATCAAGAGCAGAGAAGGGAATAGGGTGGGTTGGAGTCAAATTGGATACAGAAGTTAAATTAAGGGAGAATTGGATTGAGAGAGAAAGAGAGAGAAGAAAGTGAGGAAAATCAAGAACAATAAATACATTTTATAAATGTTAAACTTGAAAAACTGCTGGGAACCATTAGCCACTTTCAAGAACGGAATATCAATTTTTTAAAAATAGTGTCCTTACTGGAGAGGTGAGGCTGAGAGATTGTTAAAACGGTGTCTACCTCATGAAATGAGAGGTGGGTTTTGTGTGTTCTTGTCAGAGGGCTTGATTTATTACAAGAACACTTGTAGTTAAAGCTATAAACTGATGAATTAACATTAACTGTGGGTAAACTGTATGCAAAACAATGGATTAATGACAGCACAGGCAACCTCTCTCTTCAGCTTCCTCTGAAGTCAGCTGACTTTAATACTCACCTTATATACTAGTGAGACCCCTAGTGGTCAGTCGGCACACACACGCACACACACACACACACACACACACACACACACGGTCTTGCGCCTCATTGAGTAGCTTCCCTGCCTCCGAGCCAGAAGCTCAGCCCCACTCCAGAACTTGGCAGACAACGAAGGTGCGTTCCTGATGCAGCCAAACAGGTTGAGCATCAACCTGCAAATCCTTCCAACATGCGGCAATGACTGGCAGTAAGAGAGGGAGAGACTCCTGGTCAGCCAGCTTGCTGTGGAGTGGCGCCCCTCAAGCTACAAGCCCGTTCCAGGGAAGGCCTCGCTACGGAAACAGATGAAAGTCTGCCGTGTACACTTGTGTGGGAAATTTAAACAATAACCGCCAATGAAATGCAAAAAAATTTCATTCATATAAACAGCACAAATCAAACTATTTCCTGAAATTCAAAGGCAACTCGATGATGAGAACCTGTGGAGGGATGGAAGATAGCTAGCAACTTGGGGCAAATGATGATCATGACCGACCCCTCGTAACAAACCACGGGGTGATTTGAAGCTAATATTGCAGTCAGTCCCCAAAGAAGAGGAGCCCAGACTTGCATAAATGTCTAGAGATTTGGCAGGCCCTAGCAAGGGGGCTCAAGACCTTTAGGGAAGGGGGAGAGAAAACCCTGATGTGGGGGTGGGGGGGTGCAGATGGAGACTCCCATTGAGGGGCGCCACTCCACAGCAAGCTTCAAGTCCTGAGTAATTTGAATAAAGGCTTGAACTTACTTGCAAGAATGCGTCCCTGCATATTCAAGTCTCTTGCTTCTAGAAGTGTAAATGAGCCATGTCACAAACTTAAGTGATTATCTTACATTAGTGGTTGGTGTAGCTATTAGCACACTCAGGGTTGTTCAGCAGGAGCTGCCCAATCGCAGAATCAAGGCTAACAGTCAACATTTTGTTTGGGTTGGTTGACTACAGCCTTGTATGCTGCACATGATGGACCAAATGAACATGCGGTTTGATTCGATCAGCCAATCACTGGGACGTACAGCCTATGTACCTGGCATCGCGCTGACACTGAAATTCATACACGACGTTGCTCAATTGTGTGCTTTTGCTTTACCGCTTACATACACCTTACATTTACGCTCGCTACGAGTGACATACATTTAAATGCAGCGACCCATTCTCTACAAACTAAAGGAATATCTTCAGGCCTTGAGTCATCTGTGAAGGAGCTTGGGGGAGCCTACAGTTTCCCCGTTGCTTTCCCCGTGGCAAAGTCTCAGCCTATCAGAATCAACTTGCCAACCGATCAGCTTCTTTTCTCGTGAAGTGTAAACTGTCGTGATCATTTGAAATTTGCCATTCTTGCATTTGTCCTGATGAGAGCATGGTGATAAGCTCCGGAACATGTCTCCTTTCAGCGATATCCATGCTCCTTATCGCCAAGGAGTAATAAGAGCGTTGTAGCGTTGGAAGTGCTGACTTTCAGGCAGATACTAAATCTGTCCAGGTGGGTGTTGAGACATTTCATGACGCTATTTTTAAACTGACGTTGTGTTCTCCTGATTTCTCAGTTAGCATTCCTCACCCAGCCAATACCATCAAAATGGAAATGAATTATTCATTTACTCGCTTGCCTCTTATGTTGCGCCGTGTATGCAAGCTGGGACTTACAATTGAAACAAATTTGAAAAGTAATCCATTGTTCATGAAGTGGTGGCTGAGGACAGGCTAGAGCACTGGGTAAATGAAAGTTATTTTTTTTAAGTGTTTATGTAATTCCCTCAAACATTATGATTGCCTCATCTCCACAGCCACTTAGAAATTGACTAGTTATCATTTGCACGAGAAACATCCATTTATGTTATTACTAATTCTCAGCTCCTGGTTACTCATTCGCCGACCCACTGAAAATAATCATCAACTATTAATTCTCTCAAATTCATTCAGCATTTTCAAGACTTCCGTTTGGAAGTTTCTACTCCAGTGAGTAGAATCCTGGATTTTTAACATTCCATAAATGTCAATGGTGGCACGGTTGCACAGTGGTTAGCACTGCTGTCTCACCGCGCCGGGTATCTGGTTTCAATTCCAACCTTGGGTGTCTGTGCGGACTCCATACGTTCTCCCCCGTGTCTGCATGGGTTTCTTCCCACAGTCCAAAGATGTGCAGGTTGGGTGGATTGGTCATGATAAATTGCCCACGAGTGTTCAAAGATGTGCAGGTTACGTGGGGTTATGGGGACAAGGCAGGGGAGTCGGCCTAGATAGGGTGTTCTTTCAGAGGACTGGGCAGACTGGAGCAGTTGAAAGGCCTACTCCTGCATTGTAGGGAGTCTATGATTACTTCTATGATCTGATTCCACCCTGGTAAAGCCATGATGCATTGTTCCCATGAGTCCAATATCCTCTCTATAAGGGTACTGAAAGAAAATACAAACATATGTCAATGTCTTCTATAGATTTACCATTGTATCTATGTTCCTGTATACAATGCCCTCTGAATAAGACACAAGACCTCCTGGTTGCAGTCCCCTAACCTGTGTATAAGATGGTTGTCGTGCAGAAAATTAAACCCATTGAAGATGCAATAGCTTCATATGGTGCACTTGTACAGAGGAAGTTCACAAGAATGATCCCTGGAATGAAGAGCTTGTCATATGAGGAACAGCTGAGGCCTCTGGGCTGTACTCATTGGAGTTTAGAAGGATGAGGGGGGATCTTATTGAAACTTACAGGATACTGCGAGGCCTGGATAGAGTGGACGTGGAGAGGATGTTTCCACTTGCAGAAAAAATTAGAACCAGAGGACACAATCTCAGACTAAAGGGACGATCATTTAAAACAGAGATGAGGAGGAATTTCTTCAGCCAGAGGGTGGTGAATCTGTGGAACTGTTTGCCGCAGAAGGCTGTGGAGGCCAAATAACTGAGTTTCTTTAAGACAAAGATAGATAGGTTCTTGATTAATTAGGAGATCAGGGGTTATGGGGAGAAGGCAGGAGAATGGGGATGAGAAAAATATCAGCCATGATTGAATGATGGAGGGCAGCACGGTGGCACAGTGGTTAGCACCGCTGCCTCACGTGCCGAGGTCCCAGGTTTGATCCCGGCCCCGTGTCACTGTCCGTGTGGGGTTTGCACATTCTCCTCGTGTTTGCGTGGATCTCACCCCCACAACCCAAAGATGTGCAGGGTAGCTGGATTGGGCACGCTAAATTGCCCCTTAATTGGAAAAAATTAATTGCGTACGCTAAATTGTAAAAACAATGATTGAATGGCGGAGCAGACGTGATGGGCCGAGTGGCCTAATTATGCTTCTATGTCTTATGGTCCTTGGAGTGGAGCTTTGGGGGTCTGGCTCCGGCTACGTCATCTTCCAGACAATCCTCGGGTATGCAACTGTCTTCGGTCCTGCGAATGCAATCTTGAGTTTGGTGTCCTGAATGAACACCGACTTTCAAGGAAAACATTGCCGCAAGATATCATAGTGGCATCCAAGATGGCATTGGCACCAATTTGTCCTGATTGTCACGAGCAGACACGTTCTGCCCAGCATTCTCCATACCCGCACCCACCACAGCCCAGAGTGATGCTGAATACCAAACTTCACATTTGTTCTCGAGCAATCGCTACCCACCAAAGACTAATGGAAATGCTGACGTTGATGAAGCTTGGATGTCGCCGCGTTTGATCATCCACAAAACAGCGGCAGCAACATTTGGCAAAGGCAGAACCCGCAACAAAGATTGCCTTGCAACCTGCTCAGCTGAGCTGACATCTGTCATTGAAGCAAGAAGCAAAAACTACCTGATGCACAACATAAATCCAACAGCTGGAACTCTTGAAACCAGCCAAGACAGTCATGTAAAAGACAGGAAGATACTGTATAACTAAACACTGGATCAACCTATGTCAAGAAATCTAAATTGCCTGTGACAATGGAAATCAATGATGGAATCAAAAGAGCGCTTGTTCCTACCATCACCAACCAAGGTGCTGCCCTGAAGTCGGCAGATAAGAACATAAGAACTAGGAGCAGGAGTAGGCCAGCTGGCCCCGCGAGCCTGCTCCGCCATTCAATGAGATCATGGCTGATCTTTTGTGGACTCAGCTCCACTTTCCGGCCCGAACACCATAACCCTTAATCCCTTTATTCTTCAAAAAACTATCTATCTTTATCTTAAAAACATTTAATGAAGGAGCCTCACCTGCTTCACTGGGCAAGGAATTCCATAGATGAAGAGAGAAGACCCTGAATTCCATGTCCCCTTTAGGCTTTATTTCCTCTAACCAGATTTGATTTTTGACGATCTGTGCATCTAAAGCTTTTTGCCTCTACATCCTATCCTGTCCTTTTTCATTTCCCAAAGTATACTCCTTTCTTTACAATGAATTGCTGTGGATGCTGAGATTGTGGTTCCCCAGCCTGGGGAAGCTAGAGTACCAGAACGACAATCTCAGAATAGGGGGTTGGCCATTATTTACAGCGGAGATGAGGAGAAATTTCTTCACTCAAAGGGTTGTGAATCTTCAGAAATTCTCCACCTGGGATCTGTAGGCGCTCAGTGGTTGCGTATATTCAAGAGAGAGAGAGTGCTAGATTTCTGGGTGCTAAGGGAACTATGGGATATGACACTGGTGAGGGAGGGTGAGTTGAGGTAGAAGATCACACCTCGAGGTCCTGGAGAGGTATCATCAACGCTGTCTGAGGCAGATTCTCCACATCAGCTGGGAGTACAGGCTAACCAAAATCAGATTTTCAATAAAAATCTGGAATTAAAAGTCTAATGATGACCATGACACCATTGTCGATTGCCGTAAAAACCCACCTGATTCACTAATATTCTTTAGGGTAGGAAATCTGCCATCCTTACCTGGTCTGGCCTACATGTGTCTCCAGACCCACAGCAATGTGGTTGACTCTTAACTGTCCCCTCAAGGGCAATTAGGGCCAGGCAATAAATGCCCACATCCCATGAACGAATAAAAAAAAGTGTCCTTGAAGGAGTCAAGAGCACCAGCTCGAGGCCCTAATCCTGTTAGAATTTTAGAAGTTTCTGTGAGATCCCCTCTCACTATTCCAAACTCCAATGAATACAATCCGAACCAATTTAGTATCTCCTCATCTGACTGTTTCCTCCCCCCCATCCCAGGAATCAGCCTGGAAAACATTTGCTGCACTTCCTCCATAACAAGAACATCCTTTCTCAGATAAGGGCACCAAAACTGCACACAATGCTTCAGGTGTGGCCTCACCAATGCCTGATATAATTGCAGTAAAACATCCCTATTCCTAGACTCAAACCCTCTCGCTATGAAGGCCAACATACCATTTGCCTTCCTTACTGTCTGCTGTACCTCCGCGCTTTCTATTAGTGACTGGTGCATGAGGACACCAAGGTTTCGCTGAGTATCCACCTCGCTCAATTTACACCCATTCAAATAACAATCCAGCTTCCTATTTTTTGCTACTGAAGCGCCTAATCTCCACAATATACTGCATCTGCCATGCATATGCCCACTCACTAGGCCTGTCAAAATTCCGCTGAAGCATCTCTGCATCCTCCTCACAGCTCACCCTCCCACCCAATTTTGTATCATTTGTAAATTTGGAGATACTACATTTAGTTCCCTTGCCCAAATCATTAATATACAATGTGAATAGTTGGGGTCCTAGCACAGATCCTGCGATACCTCACTATTCACTGCCTGCCAATTGGAAAATGACCCATTTTTTCCAACGTTTTGCTTCCTGTCTGCTAACCAGCTTTCTATCCGTCTCAAGACACTACGCACAATCCCATGCACTTTGACTTTACATTGTAATCTGCTATTTAAACCTTGTTGAAAGTCTTCTGAAAGTCTAAATAAACCACATCCACCAGTTCTCCCTGGTCAACTCTACTAGTTACATCTTCATAGAATTCTAGTAGATTTCCCTTTCATAAATCCAAGCTAACTTTGATGCACTATTTCTAGGGCCACTTCCTTAGGTACTGTGATGAAGATTATCAGGCCCTGGAGATTTATCCGCCTTCAATCCCATTAATTTCCCCAAAACCATTTCTCTACTAATACTAATTTCCTTCAGCTCCTCGCTAAAACTTGTGCAACTCAGAACTTCTGGTACATTATTCATGTCTTCCTTTGTGAAGACAGAAGCAAAGTATGAATTTAGTTCCTCAGCCATTTCCTTGTTCCCTATTATGAATTCCCCGTTTCTACTGTAAGGGGCCTACATTTTTTCTAATGAACCTTTTTCTCTTTGTGGCTTAACGATCAGGCTCATGAGGCATGCAAGGACCAGTGGACCACATGACTAGTAACACAAAGTTTCTTAGGTGGACAATCATGCTCGTTAGCAAGTGATCGCCGAAGAAGAAGATGAGATATTGTTAAATGGCGGAGCAGGCTCGAGGGGCCAAATGGCCTCATCCAGTTTCTATTTTATCAGTTTGCCCCGTATCTTTGCACTACCCTGACCTGCCTCGAACTCTCAGAACCTCGTGCATTTTTCCTCATATCTTGCCATGCATCCTTGATTTAGTGTCATTAGTTAATTAAGGATATAATTTGCATAATTCCCCTCTGTAAACTATTTACAAAACGGTAATTGAAAGACAAGGACACTGACACAGCCACCCAGGGAATGTCATTGGCTACGTCCCACCAATTTGAGAAACATGCTCCTCTTTGCTTCCAGTTCATTAGCAATCCCCTTATCCATGTTTCCACTTTAGCTTAAAGTCCATGACCTTGTTAATCTTCTTGATAGTTTATCTTTTGAAAGTGTTCGTGCATCAACTTCCCCTATTGAATTGGAGAGTAACATTCGCTCTCTCGCCCTTTAGTACAAGTTTGCTATTAAAGAATTTTGGATTTGAAAATTATGATTGATACCTCTGCTATTTCATCATTACTCACCCTCATGATTCTAATCTGATGTGCAGGTTAGATGGATTGGCTATGATAAGTTGTCCCTTAGTATCCAAAGATGTACAGTTTGTTGGGGTTATGGGGATAGGGTGGGGGAGTGGGCCTAGATAGGGTGCTCTTTCAGAGGCTTGGTGTAGACTAAATGAGCAGAATGGCCTCCTTCTGCACTGGAGGGAATCTATGGATTCCACGGAATGTAGTGATACATTCCAGGGTGCTTTACAGGAGTATTATCAAAGAAAATCCGATGGTGTCACATCAGGAGATTTCAGCTTTGTCAAAGAAGTAGGAAAGTCTCATAGAAGGAGAGAGGGTAAGATGATGAAAGGGTTCGAGAGGGAGTCCTAGGGCTTAGAGCCTAGAGAGCTGAAGACCCAGCCCCAATGGTGGAGCAATTCTAGTCAGGAATGTGCAAGAGGCCAGGTTGGAGGAGAGCAGAGATCGAGGTGGATCAAGAAATCAGCTTACCTTCTTCTTAGATGTTTCTGATTTCTTCGACATATTGCGTAGTTTTTTGTGTAAATGATTCAGCACCTGAAAATATTACAAGCATTATTATAAAATCTCTGAAAAGTTGACAACTGCTTAGTTTTCCCAAACAAAAAGCACATAAAGGCAGCATGTCTGGCATCATGGAGAGAGACATGTAGAGCTGGAGTTTCAGGTTAGTGACCTTTTATTGGAACAGGACTCTTTCATTACATTCCTGGTACCATCTTTTATTACGCTCCTGTATTATCTTTTACAACACTTCTCTGTGTGTTTTGATATACTGCTGAGTGTAATATGTGTTACTCAAACCTTGGTCACTGATGAGGTCTTCTGAATCTCGATGAAGAAGACTCGAACTCGTCCAGTAGTAACAAAAGGTTTATTGAGTAACTATAACAATAATTGCGTGAGTTCTTTACTTTAACATTGATACTAGTGATAAGGTTAACAAGATCTAACTACAGTAACTATGCGTAACTACACTAACCATCTGAGCTAATCTGATACTCCTGTCCTGGTCACAGTACATCCAAAAGAGAGAGAGAGACACACAACGTGGTTTCTTTTATACCCCTGTTGGTCCGGCCCTCTAGTGATCATCTGGTGCTACTGATTAGACATTAACCCCTTATGTAAATGTACATACAGAGATCACTACATAGACAATGTTAAAAATATAACAGTTTTTAAGTAAGGTAAGGAAATATAAGTAAGAGTAGGCCATTCAGCCCAACGAGCCCGATCTGCTATTCAAGATGACCGGGCTGATCATCTACCTCGACGTCATTTTTCCCCACTACCCCAATATCACTTGATTCATGAGTGTTCAGAAATCACTCGCATTCTGTCTTGAACATGACCAATGATTGAGTTTCCACGGACCTCTGGGGAGAGAGAAATGGTGTCAAGGAAAGAATTAATATTAATAACGAGGGATAAGATGAGGGTAAACTAGCAAGTTGAATAAAAACGGACAGCAAGCGCTTTTTTAAACATATAAAAAGGAAGAGAGAAGCTAAAGTAAACAGAGGCCCCTGAGAGAATGAGACTGGGGAAATTATAATGGGGAACCAGGAAATGGCAGAGGAGTTAAACAAATACTTTGCGTCAGTCTTCACAGTATAAAGCAATATTACCATTCCAAAAATATTGAATAATCAGGGTGAAGAAAATAAATCGAATAACAATCACGAAGGAAAAAGTACACGGGAATCTAACAGGGCTTAAGACCGATAAGACCAGATGGGTTGAATCTCAGATATTAAAGGAATTGGCTACAGAGATAGTGGGTGCACTGGTAGTAATCTTCCAAGAATCCTTCTGTAAAAGTCCCAGAGGATTGGAAAACTGCCAATGTCACATCTTTATTCAAAAAAGCAGGGAGAGCAAAAAACAAGTAACTGTGGGCCGGTTAGCTTAACTTCTGTCACTGGGAAAATGTTAGAGTCCATTATAAAGGATACAATAACGGAGCATTTAGAAATGCACAATATAATCAAGCAGAGTCAGCATGGCTTCATGAAGGGAAAATCGTGCCTGGCAAAGTTATTAGAATTCTTTGAGGTGGTAATGAACAAGATAGATGAGGAGGAACCAGTAGATGTAATGTACTTGGATTTTCAAAAAGCGTTTGATAAGGTACCACACAAAAGGTTACTTAATAAGATAAGAGCCTATGGTGTTGGGAGTGGTATATTGGCATGGATAGAGGATTGGCTAACTGATAGAAGATAGAGAGTTGGAATAAGAGAGGCATTTTCAGGATGGCAACCTGTAACTACTGGAGTGCCATGGAGGTATATCATAGAATTTACAATGCAGAAAGAGGCCATTCAGCCCATTGAGTCTGCATTGGCCTTTAGAAAGAGCACCCTACCCAAGCCCACATCTCTACCCTATCCCTGCAACCCAGCAACCCCACTTAACCTTTTTGGACACTAAGTGCAATTTAGCATGGCCAATCCACCCAACTCGCACGCCTTTGGACTGTGGGAGGAAACCGGAGCACCCGGAGGAAATCCACACAGACACGGGGAGAACGTGCAGACTCTGCGCAGACAGTGACCCAAGCTGAGAATCAGTCCTGGGATCCTGGAGCTGTGAAGCAATTGCGCTAACCACTGTGCTACCATGCTGCCCTCATCTGCAGGGACCACAATTAGTTACAATATATATTAATGACTTGGACAAGGGAGGTGAATGCATTTTTGCCAAGTTTGTGGAAGACACAAAAATAGGTGGGAAAGCAAGTGATGAGGATGTTACCAAGTGTACAGAGGGATAGAGACTGGTTAGGTGAGTTGGGTGAAATTTGGCAGATGGAATATAATGTAGGAAAATGTGGCGTTATGCACGTTGGTAGGAAGAATAAAGGAGCTGACTATTATTTAAATGGAAAAGACTGCAGAAAATTGCAGCACAGAGGGTTTGGGGATCCTCATGCATGAATCACAAAAGTCAGCATGCAAGTTCAACAGGTATTGAGAAGACACATGGAATGTTGGCCTTTATTTCAATGGGAATGCTGTATAAAAATAAGGACGTCCTGCTCAAATTAGCACTAGTTAGACCACACCTGGAATAGTATGAATAGTTTTGGTCCCCTTATCTAAGGAAAGATAGACTGGCATTGGAGGCAGTCCAGATAAGGTTCACTCAGTTGATCCTGGCTATGGAGGGATTTTCTATTAAGGAGAGGTTGAGTAGGTTGGGCTCATTGGAGTTTAGAAGAATGAGAGACGATCTTATTGAGACAGATCGAATTCTCAGGGGGTTTGACAGGGTCGATGCTGAGAGGATGTTTCCTCTTGTGGGAAGCATGTTTCCTCTTCTGAGAGCATGATCACAGAATAAGTGGTCACAGAGATGAGGAGGAATTTCTTCTCTCAGAGGGTAGTAAATCTGTGGAATTCTTTACCGCAGAGAGCTCGGTCATTAAGTGTGCTCAAGGCGGAGACAGACAGATTTTTAATCAGTAAGGGTTATGAGGATAAGGCAGGAAAGTGGAGTTGAGGATTATATCAGACCAGTCGTGATCTGATTGAATAGCAGAGCAGACTCAATGGGGTGGATGGCCCCCTTCTGCTCCTGCATCATGATCTCAGGGTCTCTTGTCTCGTTCTCACTAATCTTCTGTCATTCCATCATTCCTTCCCGTCACCCCATCACAGGCCTCCCTCATTCCTGTCGCTTCCCATTCCATTTTCCTGACCCTGCGCCTGCTTAGAAACTGTCGCGTTTGGAATTTGTTTAACATGAATTTGCGATTTAAAAAAATGTTTAAACTGCAGGACAAGAGGAGCAGGGATTGCTTTGACAATTGGTGCAGAGTGGGTTTTAAAATAAAATCGCCATTGGTAGATTTTCAAAAGCAAACAATGCCACCATCCTGAATGCTGAATTTTCTTCAACAATTTTGACGACTGTTGTGTGATGTCGAGCAAGAATGTTGCAAATAAATATTTTGCTTTCTTTTCAAGAAGAACTTTGTTTGTGTGTTTTACATTATTTATTGATTTTCTATGTCACGATGTAAAGAAAGAAAATTAACATGTTTCATGCAACTTCTAGCGTGTACCAAGCTTCATATAATGGATGCTGTTCTCAGTTTTATGTAAGCTCGTGCCATTTAGTTTACATAGAGATTTAAGGCTTTGGGTCGAAAATGTTGAGTTCTGGTGAAGAAAACGGAAGTATGTTTTTCACTGTAAATCAATGAAATGGCATTGGCTAGAAACCCTGAAAGGATTTTCGCATATGGTGAGCAGATAGACTCGAGGAGTTTAATTAACGCAGGCACAGATGATTGACGCAAGTGTGAAGATTTGTCATTCTGAGGTAGACTGTGTGCACCGAAGCAGCAATTGAACTACTCCTGTCCCTTTATCTGGCAAAGCAATGGTGCCCCAGCAATTTAAAATCTGAAGCTAAATCAAGACCTTAACAGTTACAGTGTTAGTGATCTGAGATAAGCAATAGGATATGGTGCAGACACAATTTTGTCTACAATTCCTCCTTTTTGATGGTATGGAAAGGGAGAAGCTGCTGGCAGGAGGGTCAGTATCCACAAAGCACAGGCCCTGAAAAAAAAAGATCAGGGAAAGATAAAGATAAATATTTCTACTGAGTGACTTTTTATGGTCTGGATTGAACTGCCTGAAAGGGCAATGAAAGCTGATTCAGTAGTAACTTTCATAGGGGATTTAGATCTCTATTTAAAAGGAAAATGTTGCAGGGCGATGGGGAAAGAGTAAGGGAAAGGGACTGATTAGACATGTAATCAGTGAGCTAGCACACACAGAGAGGGCCAAATGGACTCCTTCAGTGCTGTATGATTCTATGCCGCCAATTTAAATTCTGAATTTTCCCCACTCAGCAGTGGCAATTGCTTCCGATGTAAGCAAGCTTCAATTTGAGAGAATCCATCCATCACTGAGCAAATCCAATGTTTGTTTCATATGTAAATGTCATCACAGCCCCAGAGGCTCCTTCTGAGGGGGAGAGCTGACTGGTGGCGATTTAACCTGAGGGTCACCACACCTCTGGCGAGGGATAAGGTTGAGAAGGTGGGACCGTCATGAAGAACCTCAGCCGGTACGGGGATTGAACCCACGCTGCTGGCCTCGGTCTGCATCGCGAACCAGCCAACTGAGCTAAACCAGGCTCCTTCCTGTTTCATACAAATACACACAAGACCCTGCAGATCTAACCTTTTCCTGGGGCTGACGAAAGACTGATTATAATAACAGCAGCTACATCCACAAACCAGATAAATAAATTGTTTCTCAAACTTTCACTGTCCAAACATTCTTGAAATGCTATCCAACATTTCAGCCTGAATTGGAGGATTGAGTCCAATTCTGACCACCACACAAAGATGCGAAGGCGTTGCGAAGAAGGCAGAGAGGATTCTAAAAAGTACAGACCTGCTAGCTTGACATCAGTAGAAGGGAAAATAATACAAGAAGCCAGAATAAAGTAAGTGATTACAGGACATTGAGAAAACAGTGGTAGGATTAGGCAGAGTCAACATGGATTTATGAAAGGAAAATCACATTCAACAAATCTGTTGGGCGTTTTTTGAGCATGGAACCAGCAGAATAGAGAATAAGTGGAGTGTGGTAATTTTAGATTTTTAGAAGCTTTCGATAAGGTCCCACACAAGAGGCTAGTAAACAAAATATACTGGCACGGATTGAGAACAGGTTAATGGATAGAACACAGAGAGGAGTAATTAATAAATGAGTCATTTTCAGGTTGACAGACTGTGACTGGTGGGAAACCACAAGGATCAGTGCTTGGACACCAGCTATTCACAACCTATACCAATGATTTGTATCTGGGGATGAAATGAAATATTTCTAAGTTTGAAGATGAGACAAAACTAGGTGAAAGTAAGAACAAAGAACAAAGAAATGTACAGCACAGGAACAGGCCCTTCGGCCCTCCAAGCCCATGTCGACCATGCTGCCCGTCTAAACTACAATCTTCTACACTTCCTGGGTCCGTATCCCTCTATTCCCATCCTATTCATGTATTTGTGGTGACTTTACTTACTGGAATTGAAAGATGGGTCTAGAGGAGGTGGAAATGGCAGGGTCTTAAATAGCTGGCACCCAAAAGCAAAGAAAAGGAAATACAAGAGAATCAAGAGAGAGGAATAAAACAAAGCAGCAAAGAAAATAAAGGAAAAATGGTGCAGAGGTTATAACCTAATGGGTGCGATACTTTAGTTGGTCACATACTGGCTAGAACCAGGTGACCCTTTGTAGGACAACCATGCAACCAGCCCGGATGAGGGCTGAGAAATGTATTCTCCTCCCCCAAAACCGTCACATGAACAAAGAACTAAGAGCAAAGAACAAAGAAAAGTACAGCACAGGAACAGGCCCTTCGGCCCTCCAAGCCCGTGCCGACCATGCTGCCCGTCTAAACTAAAATCTTCTATAACCGTATCCCTCTATTCCCATCCTATTCATGTATTTGTCAAGATGCCCCTTAAATGTCACTATCGTCCCTGCTTCCACCACCTCCTCCGGTATCAAGTTCCAGGCACCCACTACCCTCTGTGTAAAAAACTTGCCTTGTATATCTCCTCTAAACCTTGCCCCTTGCACCTTAAACCTATGCCCCCTAGTAATTGACTCCTCTACCCTGGGGAAAAGCCTCTGACTATCCACCCTGTCTATGCCCCTCATAATTTTGTAGACCTCTATCAGGTCGCCCCTCAACCTCCGTCGTTCCAGTGAGAACAAACCGAGTTTATTCAACCACTCCTCATAGCTAATGCCCTCCATACCAGGCAACATCCTGGTAAGTCTTTTCTGCACCCTCTCTAAAGCCTCCACATCCTTCCGGTAGTGTGGCGACCAGAATTGAACACTATACTCCAAGTGTGGCCTAACTAAGGTTCTATACAGCTGCAACATGACTTGCCAATTTTTATACTCAATGCCCCAGCCAATGAAGGCAAGCCTGCCGTATGCCTTCTTGACTACCTTTCCACCTGTGTTGTCCCTTTCAGTGACCTGTGGACCTGTACACCTAGATCTCTCTGACGTTCAATACTCTTGAGGGTTCTACCATTCACTGTATATTCCCTACCTGCATTAGACCTTCCAAAATGCATTACCTCACATTTGTCCAGATTAAACTCCATCTGCCATCTCTCCGCCCAAGTCTCCAAACAATCTAAATCCTGCTGTATCCTCTGACAGTCCTCATTGCTATCCGCAATTCCACCTACCTTTGTGGCGTCTGCAAACTTACTAATCAGACCAGTTACATTGTCCTCCAAATCATTTATATATACTACGAACAGCAAAGGTCCCAGCACTGATCCCTGTTGAACAGCCCTCCAATTAGAAAAGCACCCTTCCATTGCTACTCTCTGCCTTCTATGACCTAGCCAGTTCTGTATCCACCTTGCCAGCTCACCCCTGATCCCGTGTGACTTCATCTTTTGTACTAGTCTACCATGAGGGACCTTGTCAAAGGCCTTACTGAAGTCCATATAGACAACATCCATGCCCTACCTGCATCAATCATCTTTGTGACCTCTTCAAAAGACTCTTTCAAGTTAGTGAGACACGACCCCCCCTTCACAAAACCATGCTGCCTCTCACTAATACGTGCATTTGCTTCCAAATGGGAATAGATCCTGTCTCGAAGAATTCTCTCCAGTAATTTCCCTACCACTGACGTAAGGCTCACTGGCCTGTAGTTCCCTGGATTATCCTTGCTAGTTCCCTGGATTATCCTTCCTATGTGTACTGACAAGGATACAAAGATGCTTTAGGTGGATTTGGAGAGGCTAAGTGAGTGGGCAAACATTTGGAAGATGGAATAAATGGCCGGCGACACAGTGGCACAGTGGTTAGCACTGTTGCTTCACAGCGCCAGGGATCAATTCCTGGCTTGGGTCACTGCCTGTGCAAAGTCCGCAAGTTCTCCCCGTGCCTGCGTGGGTTTCCTCCGGGTGCTCCGGTTTTCTTCCACAAGTCCTGAAAGACGTGCTTGTTAGGTGAATTGGACATTCTGAATTCTCCCTCCCGAACAGGTGCCGGAGTGTGGCGACTAGGGGCTTTTCCCAGTAACCTCATTGCAGTGTTAATGTAAGCCTACTTGTAACAATAATAAAGATTATTACTAAAATGTGGAAAACTATGGCAGGATAAACAGAAATCCAGAGTATTTCTGAAATGGTGAGAGGCTGTGATGTATTGAACTTCAGAGGACTTGGGTGCCCTTGCTCATGAGAGCAAACGTGAGTATGCATCAAACCTTTAAGGAGTCACATGGTATGTTGGCCTTTATTTCAAGTGGATTTGAGTTTGGGGTCTGACTACAATTATATAGAGCCTTGGTGAGACCACATCAGGAGTATTGTGTGCAGTTCTGGTCTCCTCACCAAAGGAAAGATATTCTTGCCATGGAGAGAGTGCAACAAATACTCGCTTAAATTAATTCCTGGAATGGAGGGATTGTCCTATGAGGAAAGATTAAATATACTGGGTCTTTATTCTCTGCAGTTTAAAAAAATGAGAGGTGGCCTCATTCAAATATGCAGGCTAGAAGTTTCAGGATGGTGTGTGCTCAGCGTCCGCCATCCAAAGAATCGGCGGGAAACGCATTGCTGCCAAGTCCAGCAGGCCCCATGCCACTTCACACTCTAACAAGCATTGATTGGCAGAAAGCGGGACTTCCTTGGAGAGATTGGACAACAACTCTCCAGTCATCCAGGAACAGCACTACAGTGGCCAGAAGAGGCACTGCGGTGCGCTGCCTGGAATTAAGTGCTGGGACCCAGAGGACAGGTAAGTGGCAGGGATCAAGAGGAGGGTAGGGAAGGCCTGAGGACTTGTGAGGGACAGGGTGTGGGCGATCAGGGTCTCCGGGGTTAGGCGGTGCAATGGGAGTTCTGGAGGTCACTGGACCCTAAGGGGACCCATGGGACAAGGGGGCTTCTGATGGAGGCACACCAGCTCCGCCATCCTTCCCACCAGAGGTTGCACTGAGTTCAGTTTCAGCATTTCCCCCGCCCTCTTGAGCTGGCAACCACCCACCAGCCTAAAAAACTGAGGCGGTTTGGGAAAAGGCCCTCAAGTGTTTGCTTAAGGACCTTAACTAGGGCAGGGATAGATTTCCCTCATCGGCCCTCCTGCCCCAGCGTAAAATCGCAACCAGGTTGGGACAAGTGGGAACCTGGCGGGAAACTTATCCTCCTCCCGTTTCAGAATGTGCCGGGGGTTGGGGGTGCGAGCGGGGAGTGTACAATTCTTACAGGGCATGACAGGGTAGTTGCAGGAGGGACGTTTCCCCTGGCTGCTGAGTCCAGGACCAGGGGACACAGTGTCAGAAGAAAGTGCAGGCCTGAGGCGAGGAGGAATGTCTTCACTCAGAGGCCGGTGAATCTTTGGAATTCTCTGAACCAGAGGGCTGTGTCATTGAGTCTGTTCAAGACAGAAATTGATAAGATTTCTACATATTAAAAACGAGGGATATGGGGATAGTGCAGGGACGTAGTGCTGAGGTAGAAGATCAGCTGTGACCTTGGTGAACGGCGGGGCGGGCTAGAAGGGCGGAATGGCCTATCCCTGCTCTTACCTCTTATGTCCTTATGTTCTGCGAGTATGGGGTTTCAGTTACGGGGATAGATTGGAGAAGCTGGGTTTGCTCTCCCAAGAAAACGTGGAGGAGAGATCTGATTGAGGCGTTCAACATCATGAGGGGTCCAGACAGGATGGATAGACCCATCAGCGCAAGGGTTGAGAGGGGATACTTGTCTTCAGGCGAATGCCAAAGGAAGCTGAGGTGACTTGAGGAGCGTAGCTTTTGAGCAGTGAATATTTGGGATCTGGAATGCACTGACTGAGTGTGGTGGAAGCAAACTTAAATATTCTGAGGAACATAGGAGCAGGAGCAGGCCATTCGGCCCATCGAGCTTGCTCTGCCATTCAGTAAGATCATGGCTACCTCTCTGCCTGTTTCTTCACTATCCCCAAACCCCTCGATGTTATTAGTATCCAGAAACCTATTGATTTCGGTCTTGAGCATGCTCAGTGATTGAGCTTCCAGAGTCCTCTGGGATGGAGAATTCCAAAGATTCACTAAACGCTCAATGAAGAAATTCCTCATCTCAGTCCTAAATGCCCTCTCCCTTATCCGGAGACTGTGTCCCCTGGTTCTAGAGCCAAGGCAGGGGGAACATCCTGTCCACATTTACTCTGCCACACCCCATGAGAATTTAGCAAGTTTCAATCAGATTGCTCTCACTCTTCAAAACTCCAGAGAATACAGGTCAAGTTGCCTCAATCTCTCCTCGTAATCCAATCCCGGCATCCCAGGGGTTAATCTGATGAACCTTCGCTGCACTCCCTCAATGGTAACTATATCCTTCCTTAGATAAGGAGACCAAAACTGTACACACCCCAGGTGCGGTCCCATCAAGGCTCTATTCCATTGGAGGTAGACATCTTTAATCCTGTACCCTTGCGAGGAAGGCTAACAAACCACTTGCCTTTCTAATTGCTTGCTGCGCCCACATGCTGGCTTGTAGTGACTTATGGACAAGAACACCTAGGTCCCTTGGGGCATCAACAACTCCTGACCCCTCACCCTTCAAGAACACTTTGCCCCTCCAACCCTCCCCTGCCAAAGTGGATGGCCCTCCCCTCTTCATGCTTCATTCCATCTGCCACATTCTTCCGCCCCCCCCCCCTCTACCAAGCCTCCATGCATCTCTCCCAAACAACTAACACTGCCACCCAGCCCCAATTCAATGTGTTAATTCATTGCACCGAGCCATTCTTTATAGGTTTTTTTTGGGGGGGGAGGAGAAATTGTGATTTTCTTTCAGAAACTGTCAATCCATTTTGCATTTACCATCAAATTACCTTTTGGATAATTACTGCTTTTAAATGAATGGGTTGAGCTTCAGCCCTGACCGAGATACGGCAGCAGAGATTTCATTTTTAATATTTTCTTTTTCTGAAATGCGAGTGTGGCTGGTAGGGGCAGCATTTATTGCCCGTTCCTTATTGTTCTGGAGTTTGCATGCTGCCTTCTGGAACCTATGTGGTTAGGGGACACCCGCGGTGAAGTTAGGGAGGGAGTTCCAGGGTTAATCGCCCGTGTGTGTGTGTGGATTAGACCATAGAATCCCTACAGTGCAGAAGGAGGCTATTCTGCCCATCCAGCTGCACCTACCCTCTGAAAGTGCAACCCCACCCAGGCCCACTCGCCCATCCTATCCCCGTAACCCCACCTTACCTGCACACCTTTGGACACGAGGGGGCCATTTTAGCATGGCCAATCCACCTAGCCTGCACATCTTTGGACTCACAACTATCACAGCAGTTGATGCAGTGTTGTTTTTCGAACAGTGCCAACCAACCCAGTCGTAACGAACGGTCACAATTTGATACAAGGATCAGAAAATGCTGAACAATCCCAGCAGGTCTGACAAGCATCCGTGGAGAGAGAGAGAGAAGGGAGCTCACGTTTCGAGTCTGGACGACTCCTTGCCAAAAGTGACAATTTGATAGTCGCTGTCTAACAAGCGATTGGCAGGATTTAGACAATAATCCGGGGGAGGGGGGGGCGCCTTAAAATCTTGTTAGGACTAGGAGATTGAAGTCAATTTAACTCAGCTTTGCCCATAACTGTTGCAATTGGCTGTGTGTGTGTGTGTAATTCAATTTACAAAATGCAACCAGAAAAACGATTGTCAATGAGTCAGAATCCAGCGTTGGACTAGACACGACGCAGGGGGTGGGGAGGGGTTTTTGTAACCCTCACTGTACCTTGGAATGATCATCAAACAGGAATTAAGGATGATTCCTAATTCATCCTGGGGGGCGGGGTGCAAGAAGGAGAGAAGATGTCACTCTGCTGGTTGCATTGGAATCATTGCAATAATTCACCCAGCCTTGCCCGAATTGGAAGGTTTTTTTTGTTTGGGAAACTTTTGTTCTGGGTGGTCTTACCTTGGCGTAGCAGTAGCAGATGAGGAGCAGGGGCAGCAGGTAGCCCACCACGAAGGTGGCCACTTTGTAGACCTGCCGGTGGGTGAGGACCCTCCAGTTCTCCCAGCAGAAGGGACCCTGGCCCTTCTTGCGGACCAGCATGTGGTAGTAGGCGGCGGGGGAAGCCATGGCCAGGGAGAGGAGCCAGATGAAGAGCATGCTGAGGACGGCGTTCCTGGACACCCGAATGCAGGAGGACTTCCTGGAGTGGACGATGGCGATGTAGCGGTCCACGGCCATGGCGGACAGGGTGAAGATGCTGACCAGCACCGACACGGTGAAGAAGTAGTGGACGAACTTGCAGAGAAAGCCGCCGAAGACCCAGCGCGGCAGGATGTAGTAGGTTGCCTGGAAGGGGATGCAGAAGAGCAGGTAGGAGAGGTCGGCGATGCTCAGGTTGAGGATGAAAATGTTGGTGGTGCTCAGGGCTTTGCCGGGTTTGCTCCGGGCCAGCACGGTAATGACCAGCGAGTTGCCCAGGACCCCCAGGCAGAAGATCAGGCTGAAGATGAAGAGGACAATGAAGCTGTCGGTGCTAATCTGAAGCTGTTCCTCTGCTGCCGTCTCATTGCTCTGCACCAAGCTCTGATTCCCGTCCATACTGACCAACTGGGATTAACTGCAAACAGCAAACACATTCTCATCAATTTACAACACTTTGCAAAGTTTTTAAAAATCCCCTTAAAGTTAGAGCAATGTAATGGATTAATTCACAACTGTCCTTCAAATCCTGTTCCCACTTCTTCACCAACCCCACATTTCCAAACTTAGTTTCATTCCTGTATATCTTGACTCCCAGTGTTAATTCCTCGCATCTAACTCACTTGCTAACTGCAGACTGGTGTCTGCGTAACCATCTCCTTCCAGTGAGCTTTTTTTTTTAAATGACAAACTCTTGCCCCTTCTTTTCCCCTCCAGTCGGGCAACTTTTTTTTCCTCCACTCAAAAACCCTTTCCCCTGCCCCCAGATGGGGCTGATTTGCCTTCCCGGCTTCCCCTTTATTGCAAACTCTGCCTGGCTGACTGGAGCCTTGCACATTCTACCACCTCGTCGCTCCCAGGCATCTCTCTCCAACTCACAGCCTCCACACACACTCACACACACACACACACACTGCTCCAGTGGCCAATTGCGAAGCCAGCCTGTTCTTGCGGTGAAATTGACGGGCAGGGGGCTATCTTGGGGAGGGGATTAATCCCTTCATTGGAATATCATCGGAAGTTTGACAGTTACTGAGCTGTTGCTGATTTATGAGGTCCATTATATATATATATATGTTTGCTCACATTTTCCAAATGAAAAACATCACCAGAGAAGTGATATTAGCAGAGCTCCGCTGTTAATATGATTTAGGGAGTTGACAATGATGCGTGCACCATTGAGGAATTCTGTGGGTCAAATAGAATGCAATTTGGGGGGGGGGGGGGTAGATATTTACAGACAACTTGCATTTGCATAGCGCCTTCATGACCTCAGGACATCAGAATGTGCTTTGTAGCCAATTAACTGTCGCCCTTTCTATTGTAGTCACCACTAAAAAATTGAAAGACTTCATAGATTATCATAGAATTTACAGTGCAGAAGGAGGCCATTCGGCCCGCCGAGTCTGCACCGGCTCTTGGAAAGAGCACCCTACGCAACTTCTAATTCTAATAGTCATCTTTATTATTGTCACAAGTAGGCTTACATTAACACTGCAATGAAGTCACTGTGGAAAGCCCCTCGTCGCCACATTCCAGCGCCTGTTCGGGTACACAGAGGGAGAATTCAGAATGTCCAATTTACCTAACAGCACGTCTTTCAGGACTTGTGGGAGGAAACTGGCGCACCCGTAGGAAACCCACGCATACAAGGGGAGAACATGCAGACTCCGCACAGACAGTGACCCAAGCTGGGAATCGAACCCAGGACCCTGGAGTTGTGAAGCAGCAGTGCTAACCACTGTGCCACCTTGTTTTTTATGACAGCACCTTTGACAAGCAGCGGGCATCTCGAAGCACTTCACAGCCAATAAAGCACTTCTTGTAATGCAGGAAACACAGCAGCTAATTTGTGCACAGGAAGATTCCACAGACAGCAATTTGATCATGACCAGATAACCCGTTTTTTGTGATGTTGATTGGGGGATAAATCTAGGACTGGCGACCTGGGATTACTGCCCCGCTCTTCTGCAAAATGATGCCACCACATCCTTCATGTCCACTGGATGGGGTAGATTGGGCCGTGGGCTCGACACAAAACTGTACTTCTGACAATGCAGCACACATGCGGTACTCAACTGGAGTTTTGGCTTGAAGGCTTGGTTCGTTGTGCTCAACCCCTGGGGAGGGACTTACATCTACATCCTCCTGACTCAGAGTCCGGAAATGCTACCAAGATACAGCTGGCAACCAACAACATCTGGATGCCCCGTATTGTGCCAATGTAAACTAAAAAATAGAATGTCCCGTCCCAGATGCAGGACTGGGCCAATAGTATGGAGGCCATGAGTTGCCCAAGCATCAGGGCCGGGATTCTCCGAGCCTCTGCTCCGCAATCACGCTCAGCGCGGGGGCGGAGTATGAAAGTCAGACCCGCGATCGGGTCCGACACTGCTCCCGCGATTCTCCGGGAACCAGAGAATCACCGCCAATTGCGTGCGGTCAATGCGGCGCCAGTCGGGGGCCATTGAAAGAGGCCCCTGCAGCGATTCTCCGCCGACAACTGGCTGAGTTCCCGGCGGCATGGTTCACTCATGGTTCCATCCGTCGGGACATCGGAGTGGCGGCTGCGGACTCAGCCCACGGCTGCCCTGGTGGGGGGGGGGGCGGGGGGGGATCCATCACCGGTGGGGGGGGGGCCTCCAGAATGGCTAGGCTCGCGATCGGGGGGCAACCGATCGGCAGGCACGTGCAATCCCGTGGGGGGGGGGGGGGGTATGTTGTCAGGACGGCCCGCGATGTGGGTCTGCCATGTTGCGCGGGCTGCCACCACAGGCGGCCGCCGCACGCATGCGCAGAATCGCGGCCGGAAGTGCAGGGCCCCATATCAGCAGCCAGAGCTGCGAGAAGCACTCTGGGGCCCTGCTGGCCGATGCAAAACGGAGAATCACTCTGGACTTTCTCCAGGATAGTCCAGAATGCTTCACACCCATTTTATCACGGGCGTGGGGACATAGCCCCATTATTGGAGAATTCCGCCTGTAGCACTGTCCCAAAGGATAGGACAAATCCACTATTGTTTGGATACCAGCTCTGCCGCAGGAGTTTCAGGAACACTGACCAATAGATGACAGATTATCCGCTTATAGAACTCCTGTCTGAATTTCCCTTCGCCATCCTCTCTCCCAAGCCACCCATAAGGCAGTGGGGCTATTTGCCCATAGCTGGGATTGGGGGCACCAGAGTGGAACAACATACCAGTGACCCTGAATGCCCAGCAGGCTCCTCTGCGTCTCCTGTAGTTTAGCCTGGTTCCGTGAGGTACCAGCTTAAACACGTCGCCATGGGGAAAGTGCTGCATAGGACCTGCTGAGAGGGAGGTGTTCAGACACACAGCTCTCTTCATGGAGCTCCGTGTTAATCCTCATCCAGTTTGCGAGGCTCTTTCGAAAGATTGTTCTTTGTCTACCTCAACCTCTTTTACCATCGACCTTTTCAAGCAGCACCAGAACTTTGAAAGCGTTAACATCTGAATCGTATCAGCCAATTTGCGCACAGCAGGGTCACACAAGCAACACTGCAATAAATGACCAGGTAATTAATTTATTTTAGTGATGCTGGTTGAAGAACAACTGTTGCACATGGTGGGAGAATTGTTCCGCTTTCCTTCAAACAGCGCCAAGGGATCTTTAACATCCACCTGAGACGGGAGACTGAGCTCTTGATTAATGTTGTATCTAAAAGATAGGACCTGAGCCAGTGCAGCTCTCCCTCTGTACTGCACTGGAAAGACGGCCAAGTCTGTGCTCGGGCATCTGGGAGTGGGTCTCGAACCACTGACAGTTTGACTCAGAGGTGAGAGGGCTAGTCATGGAGCCTTGGCACTTGAATTCAGCAGGGAAGATATCGCTAAGTTCCACAAAGCGCGTCCTCCATTTAAGACACAGATGAAGAAGAAACATTTCTCTCAGAGAGCCGTGAATCTTTGGAACTCTCTTCCTCAAAAGGCAGTGGAAGCAGAGTCTTTGAATTCTTTTTTACGGCAGAGCCAGATAGCTTCATATGAACATGGTGGTGAAAGTTGGGAATGTGGAGCTGTGGTCACAATCAGATCAGCCAGGATCTTATTGAATGGCGGAGCTGGCGCAAGGGGCCGAGTGGCCTACTCCTGTTCCTAATTCGTACGCTAATTATGTAATATCAACAAAAATGTTTTATTAACTTTTATGCCGTTAAATAAGTGGTCAATGAAGAATGTCTGTGTGGCGTTTACATGTCCTCCCATGTCTGTGTCGGTTTCCTCCCACACTCCAAAGCCGTGCATTGGATAGACATATGGACGATAAGGGAATAGTGTAGATGGGCTTTAGAGTGGTTTCACAGGTCGGCGCAACATCGAGGGCCGAAGGGCCTGTACTGCGCTGTAAAGTTCTATGTTCTATGTTCTATGCCATGATCAATGCGGGGCTACGGGGATAGGGCGGGGGAGTGGGCATAGGTGGAGTGCTCTTTCAGAGGGTCGGAAGAGACCCGATGGGCTGAATGACCTCCTTCTGCACTGCAGGGATTTTATGGATTCTATGGATTCTAATCAGCTAATGTTTCAGTCTTTCATACAAAACAAACAGGGAAATTAGAACTTGCATTTCTATAGCCGGTTTCACAACCTCAGGGTGTGTCCGAGCATTTTACAACCAATGAACTGCTTGTGACGTGTAATCACTATTGTGATGTAGGGAATGTGGCAATCCGTTAATTCACACAAAGCACTAACACATTTAGCGGGAATCTCTCAGCCCGGGGCCGGGCCGGAGAATCCCCACGACCGGCGCGAATCACGCCACGCAGGCACGCGACTCTCCGCAGAGAATAGCGGCGGCAAGGTCGGCGCGACGCCGGTCGGGGGGCCACTCAACGCGGCCGGCCAGCCGATTCTCGGCCCGGGATGAGCCGAGCGGCCGTCGTAAAAAAGCCGAGTCCCGCTGGCGCCGTCCACACCTGCTCTCAGCCAGCGGGAACGCGGCGTGGAAGGGTCGAGGGACGGTCTGTGGGGAGAGAGGGGCGTCTGCCCCCCCAAGGGGGTGGGGGGGGGGCCTCCGATTGGGGCCCACTGATTGGCGGGCCGGCCTCTCTGGCTGGGGGTCTCCTTTCTTCCGCGCCATGTAGCGTCGGGGCCGACGCATTGAAGGAAGCCACTGCGCATGCACGCGTTGGCGCCGGTGCCACTGCACATGTGCTGATCCCGCGGTGCCCAGTTGGCGCCGGGAACAGCAGCTGGAGCGGCGTGAACCTTTCTAGTGCCGTGCTGGCCCCCTGTAGGGGCCAGAATTGCTGATCCTCAGGGTCACAGAATCCCGCCCATTATGACCTATAAAGAGCGATGCAATATGACCAGATAATCTGTTCATTCCTTGTGATATTGGTTAAGGCAGACATGTTGGCCAGGACACTGTTTTTCTTTAGAATAGTGCCTTGAGACAACAGACAGAGCCTTGATTTCATTCTGTACTGACCCTCCAACAGTGCAGCTCTCTCTCAACCTCTGACACTGTTGTACTCCCTCAGAAATGACTCTCTGACAGTGCAGCACTCCCTCAGTACTGACTCTCTGACACTGCAGCACTCCCTCAGAACTGACTCTCTGACAGTGCAGCACTCCCTCAGTACTGACCCTCTGACAGTGCGGCACTCCCTCAGTACTGACCCTCTGACAGTGCAGCACTCCGTCAGTACTGACTCTCTGACAGTGCAGACCTCCCTCAGTACTGACCCTCTGACAGTGCAGCACTCTGTCAGTACTGACTCTCTGACAGTGCAGCACTCCCTCAGTACTGACCCTCTGACAGTGCAGCACTCCCTTAGTACTGACCCTCTGACAGTGCAGCACTCCCTCAGTACTGACCCTCTGACAGTGCAGCACTCCCTCAGCACTGACCCTCTGACAGTGTGGCACTCCATCAGTACTGACCCTCTGACAGTGCGGCACTCCCTCAGTACTGACCCTCTGATAGTGCAGCACTCCCTCAGTACTGACCCTCTGACAGTGCAGCACTCCCTCAGTACTGACCCTCTGACAGTGTGGTACTCCCTCAGTACTGACCCTCTGACAGTGCAGCACTCCCTCAGTACTGACCCTCTGACAGTGCAGCACTCCGTCAGTACTGACTCTCTGACAGTGCAGCACTCCGTCAGTACTGACCCTCGGATAGTGCAGCACTCCCTCAGTAGTGACTCTCTGACAGTGCAGCACTCCCTCAGTACTGACCCTCTGATAGTGCAGCACTCCCTCAATACTGACTCCCTGACAGTGCAGCACTCCCTCAGTACTGACTCTCTGATAGTGCAGCACTCCCTCAGTACTGGCCCTCTGACAGTGCAGCGCTCCCTCAGTACTGACCCTCTGACAGTGCAGCACTCCCTCAGAACTGACCCTCTGATAGTGCAGCACTCTCTCAGTACTGACTCTCTGACAGTGCAGCACTCCCTCAGTACTGACCCTCTGACGGCTTGGAGGGCCGAAGGGCCTGTTCCTGTGCTGTGTTGTTCTTTGTTCTTTGTGCAGCACTCCCTCAGTACTGACTCTCTGACAGTGCAGCACTCCCTCAGTACTGACCCTCTGATAGTGCAGCACTCCCTCAGTACTGACTCTCTGACAGTGCAGCACTCCCTCAGTACTGACTCTCTGACAGTGCAGCACTCCCTCAGTACTGACCCTCTGATAGTGCAGCACTCCCTCAGTACTGACTCTCTGACAGTGCAGCACTCCCTCAGTACTGGCCCTCTGATAGTGCAGCACTCCCTCAGTACTGACTCTCTGACAGTGCAGCACTCCCTCAGTTCTGACCCTCTGACGGCTTGGAGGGCCAAAGGACCTGTTCCTGTTCTGTATTGTTCTTTGTTCTTAGTTCAGCACTCCCTCAGTACTGACCCTCTGACAGTGCAGCACTCCCTCAGTACTGACCCTCTGACAGTGCGGCACTCCCTCAGTACTGACCCTCTGACAGTGCTGTACTCCCCCAGTACTGACCCTCTGATAGTGCGGCACTCCCTCAGTACTGGCCCTCTGACAGTGCGGCACTCCCTCAATACTGACCCTCTGACAGTGCGGCACTCCCTCAGTACTGACCCTCTGACAGTGCAGCACTCCCTCAGTACTGACCCTCTGACAGTGCGGCACTCCCTCAGTACTGACCCTCTGACAGTGCAGCACTCCCTCAGTACTGATCCTCTGACAGTGCACACTCCCTCAGTACTGACCCTCTGACAGTGCGGCACTCCCTCAGTACTGACCCTCTGATAGTGCAGCACTCCCTCAGTACTGACTCTCTGACAGTGCAGCACTCCCTCAGTACTGACCCTCTGATAGTGCAGCACTCCCTCAGTACTGACCCTCTGATAGTGCGGCACTCCCTCAGTACTGACCCTCTGACAGTGCAGCACTCCCTCAGTACTGACCCTCTGACAGTGCGGCCCTCCCTCAGTACTGACCCTCTGACAGTGCAGCACTCCCTCAGTACTGACCCTCTGACAGTGCAGCTCTCCCTCAGTACTGACCCTCTGACAGTGCGGCACTCCCTCAGTACTGACCCTCTGACAGTGCGGCACTCCCTCAGCACTGACCCTCTGATAGTGCGGCACTCCCTCAGTACTGACCCTCTGACAGTGCAGCACTCCCTCAGAACTGACCCTCTGATAGTGCAGCACTCTCTCAGTACTGACTCTCTGACAGTGCAGCACTCCCTCAGTACTGACCCTCTGACGGCTTGGAGGGCCGAAGGGCCTGTTCCTGTGCTGTGTTGTTCTTTGTTCTTTGTGCAGCACTCCCTCAGTACTGACTCTCTGACAGTGCAGCACTCCCTCAGTACTGACCCTCTGATAGTGCAGCACTCCCTCAGTACTGACTCTCTGACAGTGCAGCACTCCCTCAGTACTGACTCTCTGACAGTGCAGCACTCCCTCAGTACTGACCCTCTGATAGTGCAGCACTCCCTCAGTACTGACTCTCTGACAGTGCAGCACTCCCTCAGTACTGGCCCTCTGATAGTGCAGCACTCCCTCAGTACTGACTCTCTGACAGTGCAGCACTCCCTCAGTTCTGACCCTCTGACGGCTTGGAGGGCCAAAGGACCTGTTCCTGTTCTGTATTGTTCTTTGTTCTTAGTTCAGCACTCCCTCAGTACTGACCCTCTGACAGTGCAGCACTCCCTCAGTACTGACCCTCTGACAGTGCGGCACTCCCTCAGTACTGACCCTCTGACAGTGCTGTACTCCCCCAGTACTGACCCTCTGATAGTGCGGCACTCCCTCAGTACTGGCCCTCTGACAGTGCGGCACTCCCTCAATACTGACCCTCTGACAGTGCGGCACTCCCTCAGTACTGACCCTCTGACAGTGCAGCACTCCCTCAGTACTGACCCTCTGACAGTGCGGCACTCCCTCAGTACTGACCCTCTGACAGTGCAGCACTCCCTCAGTACTGATCCTCTGACAGTGCACACTCCCTCAGTACTGACCCTCTGACAGTGCGGCACTCCCTCAGTACTGACCCTCTGATAGTGCAGCACTCCCTCAGTACTGACTCTCTGACAGTGCAGCACTCCCTCAGTACTGACCCTCTGATAGTGCAGCACTCCCTCAGTACTGACCCTCTGATAGTGCGGCACTCCCTCAGTACTGACCCTCTGACAGTGCAGCACTCCCTCAGTACTGACCCTCTGACAGTGCGGCCCTCCCTCAGTACTGACCCTCTGACAGTGCAGCACTCCCTCAGTACTGACCCTCTGACAGTGCAGCTCTCCCTCAGTACTGACCCTCTGACAGTGCGGCACTCCCTCAGTACTGACCCTCTGACAGTGCGGCACTCCCTCAGCACTGACCCTCTGATAGTGCGGCACTCCCTCAGTACTGACCCTCTGACAGTGCAGCACTCCCTCAGTACTGACCCTCTGACAGTGCAGCACTCCCTCAGTACTGACTCTCTGACAGTGCGGCACTCCCTCAGTACTGACTCTCTGACAGTGCAGCACTCCCTCAGTACTGACCCTCTGATAGTGCAGCACTCCCTCAGTACTGACCCTCTGATAGTGCGGCACTCCCTCAGTACTGACCCTCTGACAGTGCAGCACTCCCTCAGTACTGACCCTCTGACAGTGCGGCCCTCCCTCAGTACTGACCCTCTGACAGTGCAGCACTCCCTCAGTACTGACCCTCTGACAGTGCAGCTCTCCCTCAGTACTGACCCTCTGACAGTGCGGCACTCCCTCAGTACTGACCCTCTGACAGTGCGGCACTCCCTCAGCACTGACCCTCTGACAGTGCGGCACTCCCTCAGTACTGACCCTCTGACAGTGCGGCACTCCCTCAGTACTGACCCTCTGACAGTGCGGCACTCCCTCAGTACCGACCCTCTGACAGTGCAGCACTCCCTCAGTACTGACCCTCTGACAGTGCAGCACTCCCTCAGTACCGACCCTCTGACAGTGCAGCACTCCCTCAGTACTGACCCTCTGACAGTGCAGCACTCCCTCAGTACCGACCCTCTGACAGTGCGGCACTCCCTCAGTACCGACCCTCTGACAGTGCAGCGCTCAATTTATTACGATAAATTGTAATTTTCTTTACATAAAAACGTGCTCCGCCATTATAAATTAATTGATAAATTTACCAAAGGAAAGCCTGGAAGCTCAATCGATTTGTTTTTAATGTTATAACTGGAAGGAAATTAAAAATCAGGAGCAGCCCACTTGTGTACTTTGTTCAGATTCTGCTAACTAGCACTATGTGCTTTGAAATGACTCCCTGTGGTAATAATGTCTACTGACCCCACACAATACTAATGCAGCTTCTTCCTTGCACATCTTTTCATAAATTTGCTGTTTCTGCTCTGCCTCCACCACTGTTAAACTAGACTGAGTTTGCTGAGACGCACACAGATTTTTTTTGATGCTCTTGCCTCTGCTGACATTGGCACATAATAATAATAATCTTTATTAGTGTCACAAGTAGGCTTACATTAACACTGCAATGAAGTTACTGCGCAAACGCCCCTAGTCGCCACATTCCGGCACCTGTTCAGGTACACAGACGGAGTATTCAGAATGTCCAATTCACCTAATGTCTTTCGGGACTCGTGGGAGGAAACCGGAGCACCCGGAGGAAACCCACACAGACACGGGGAGAACGTGCAGACTCCGCACAGACAGTGACCCAAGCCGGGAATCGAACCTGGGACCCTGGTGCTGTGAAGCAACAGTGCGAACCACTGTGTTACCGTGCCGCCCATTAATATGTTGAATTCGGAGTATTCACCTATATTCACTGGTCCTCAGCAAGCAAAGGAGTACGGCCTATCTGTCCAGGGCTGCAACATGAACGCCTTGCCTATCCATCCAGCTGAAAGACCAGTAGATGTGCCTTTAAACATGTGTAACCCTACACTGGTACACGACATCTCAGTTCCCTATCTCTGTGTCCTCCTCCTGCCCTACAACCCTCCGAGATCTCTATGATCCTCCAATTCCGGCCTCTTGCACATCCCCGATTTCCTTCACTCCAACAATGGGGGCCATGCCGCCAGGTGCCTTGTCCCTAAGTACTCTGAACCGCTTTGCCCCTCTCCTTTCCAACATGGAGAGGTGAAGTTCAGGAAACAGGAGATTCCCACCAACCTCCAAACAACTCACCTCCCCAAGACTCGATGGAATGACATCGACGTGACAGCACAGGAATAGGCCCAAACCGAGCTTGCTTTGACAAAGGGAATTAATTTTAAATTGTCAAACTGTAATTGTTCTTTTCGCAAAAGGGAAAGATTGACCTGCCCTTCAAAGCTATAATCATCTTGGAGATCTGGAACAGCACGGTGGGTTATGGTCTGGCTTTACATTTCAGCCACGTGGACTCAAATCCAGGCTGGGCTAATGGAATTAAAACTCTCTCCGTCAGCTGTACTAAATAAATCTGGGTGGGCTTCAATCAATTACCAGCGTGTGTATGTAATAACTGCACAAATGCCACAGTGATGTCGGGGGTGGGGGGGGGAAATCATGAAAGCCTCAGTCCAAACGTGCAGTAAAGAGCTGAATTCATGAGATGAGGTGAGAGTGACCCAAGAATCATGGAGTCCCAAGTAAAACTGGAATTAATGGGAATAGAGTGTGGGGGGGGGAACCACTCCATTAGTCAAATCATACCGAGCACGAAGGATGAATGGCAAAGATCTCAATCCTCGGCTTTGCAGTATAGCATCAGCTTCTCCATGCATGCTGAGGACTCAACCAAGCACCTTCCCGAAAGGATGGGTTTTTACAAAATTTGACAATTTCATTATTTGATTCAAATTTCACCATTTGCTCGGGTGGGATTTGAACCCAGATCCCCAGAGCATTGCCCTTGGTCCCTGGGTTACTAGTCCAGTGACAACCCAGTGCGTCACTACCTCACCCTCCAGTAGCTGGCCCAGTTCGGTTTTGTTTCAATGGTAACCACCAGTACATTGAGAGTGGGCGATTCTCTGCAATTTCAGCATGTGCCAAAGTGCTTTACAGCTAATTAAGCAATTAGTGTCATGTAAGGACACTTCCTGTTTGTTCCTGTTTATTCCCCCTTTCTTTTACTTTGCTGGGGCAGCACGGTGGCGCAGTGGGTAGCACTGTTGCCTCACAGCGCCAAGGACCCTGGTTCGATCCCGGCCCCAGGTCACTGTCCGTGTGGAATTTCCACATTCTCCCGTGTCTGTGTGGGTCCCACCCCCACAACCCAAAGATGTGCAGAGTAGGTGGATTGGCCACGCTAAATTGCCCATTAATTTTTTAAAAAAGAAAGCCTGCTGCGTGTAAGTGCTGCATTTTGTAGCCTGTAGGGATCCTGAATGAATAACTGTGCAAGGAAGTCCATTCCCAGGTGTAAACGAGAGGCTTTGATCAACCGGAATGCTGTGAGGAAAGTGAGCTAAAGAACCACCATTTCAAACAAAGACTTATCTTTTGACCTTCATTCTTATTATTTTTCCCCCTCTGTGTTTGTCTGTCTTGTGTGTGTGTGGGTAGAGGGTGGGCCAGTTAAAGGAGTAACAGTTATCAGCTTGTTGTTATCCATTTTTAATTATTGTATATTTAATGTTAATTCTTGTTATAAATAAACAGTAATTGTGTTTCAACTTACATACCTGGTGACTGTAATTATTGGGCAGCCAAGTGCCAAAGACTACAGGAATTCTTACAAGAATTATTGGTTAATTCACTTGTGTTGTGACTTTGTGGCACGTGGGGCTGGAATTGACCGTGCATTTGCCCAGGGTGGTGTAACAGTCACTGCTGTAACGTAGGAAATGCCCAATGACCAATTTGCACACAGCAAGCTCCCACGAACCTCAATGGTGATAATGACCAAATCATCTGTTTTAGTGAAGTTAGTTGGGTGATAGTTATTGCCCAGCAGACCGGGAATAACTCCCTCGCTCGTCTTCAGAATAGTGCATCCGCCCGAGACAGAGTCTGATCTGAAAGATGGCAACTCCAACAGTGTCGCACTCTCTCAGTGTTACACAGGGGAGTGACAACCTCGACTTTGAAGTATAGAATCTGCTTCTCCATGCATACTGAGGACACACGACTCTTATCTTTTCATCACCCTCAAACCATCGTTCCTTGCCATTAAAAAATGTACATTCACTGAATCTTCTCTTACAAATGTCAATCGTGACTCAGTTGTTAACTCTCCCACCCATTGTTCACAGTCTGTTCTGATCTCTGTGAAGTGCCTTGGGCCATTTGAAAAGGTGGAAGGTTCGATGTGATAGTGAGTTGCCGTTATCATCCGATTAAATATTCAATACAACATTAATGATGTGTCAATAACTTCTTCTGAAGTTCCCAGTAAATAAGCAGAATTATTCAAATACCTGAAATGCTAAAAGCAAACTATTCACCCAAAGCAATTTCACAGGGGCATGATTAAAATGACTACCATTTCTGATCAAGTTATTAACGGACAGTAAATTCTGAAGCAAACTTATTAACCATCCAGTTTTGAAAGCATAATCTACCTGTTCACTGATTTGTCTGGACGCTTTCAGACCTACGCCTTCGAGTGCAGGGATGAACGAGCTGGTTTTTTAACTAATCTTTATTGTCTCAAGTAGGCTTACGAGTTTATTCAACCGCTCCTCATAGCTAATGCCCTCCATACCAGGCAACATTCTGGTAAATCTCTTCTGCACCCTCTCTAAAGCCTCCACATCCTTCTGGTAGTGTGGCGACCAGAATTTAACACTTACTCCAAGTGTGGCCTAACTAAGGTTCTATACAGCTGCAACATGACTTGCCAATTCTTATACTCAATGCCCCGGCCAATGAAGGCAAGCATGCCGTATGCCTTCTTGACTACCTTCTCCACCTGTGTTGCCCCTTTCAGTGACCTGTGGACCTGTACACCTAGATCTCTCTGACTTTCAATACTCTTGAGGGTTCTACCATTCACAGTATATTCCCTACCTGCATTAGACCTTCCAAAATGCATTACCTCGCATTTGTCCGGAACAAACTCCACCTGCCATCTCTCCGCCCAAGTCTCCAAACAATCTAAATCCTGCTGTATCCTCTGACAGTCCTCATCGCTATCCGCAATTCCACCAACCTTTGTGTCGTCTGCAAACTTACTTATCAGACCAGTTACATTTTCCTCCAAATCATTTATATATACCACAAACAGCAAAGGTCCCAGCACTGATCCCTGTGGAACACCACTGGTCACAGCCCTCCAATTAGAAAAGCATCCTTCCATTGCTACTCTCTGCCTTCTATGACCTAGCCAGTTCTGTATCCACCTTGCCAGCTCACCCCTGATCCCGTGTGACTTCACCTTTTGTACTAGTCTACCATGAGGGACCATGTCAAAGGCCTTACTGAAGTCCATATAGACAACATCCACTGCCCTACCTGCATCAATCATCTTTGTGACCTCCTCGAAAATCTCTATCAAGTTAGTGAGACACGACCTCCCCTTCACAATACCATGCTGCCTCTCAGTAATACGTCCATTTGCTTCCAAATGGGAGTAGATCCTGTCTCGAAGAATTCTCTCCAGTAATTTCCCTACCACTGACGTAAGGCTCACCGGTTCGTGTGGAGTTTGCACATTCTCCCCATGTCTGCGTGGGTTTCACCCCCACAACCCAAAGATGTGCAGAGTAGGTGAATTGGCCACGCTAAATTGCCCCTTAATTAGAAAAAAAAATAATTGGGTACTCTAAATGTATTTAAAAAAAACACTGCAATGAAGTTACTGTGAAAAGCCCCTAGTCACCACACTCCGGCACCTGTTCGGGTACACTGAGGGAGAATTCAGAATGTCCAAACTCCCTAACAGCACGTCTTTCAAGACTTGTGGGAGGAAACCGGAGCACCCGGAGGAAACCCACGCAGACACGGGGAGAAGGTGCAGACTCCATACAGACAGTGACCCAAGCCGGGAATCGAACCTGGGACCCAGAGCTGTGAAGCAACAGTGCTACCCACTGTGCTACTGTGCCACCCAGTGTTGCTCTTTTTAGCCTTAGTTTATTACCTCTGATTATGTCACCTTTGCTCACGAGTCGCCAGGTATCTTTCTGATACCGCCACGTGGTTCAAGCTCGAGTTATGATTAATAAGTCAGCACACCGCTTAGTAAGATTGAAATCAACGGTCATTTATTATATACAGCAATTAATACTTATACAATAATGCTACTTCTAGACTAATACCTATAACTAACAGGCCAATACTTAACTTTAGGAAGGGCCCACCAGGTCAGGGAAAGGAATAGCTTATCGAATCGGATCTGGCCTGCGGGATTCAAAAGGCTGATACGGGTCGATGGCTAGGAATCTCTATCAGGTAGCGATCGCTGGAGTCAGACTTACGGTTCTTTATCGAAGGTTCTTGAGAAGGTTGCGAGCAGGTGAAGAAGGGAGAGAGAGAGATCTGAACTTGGCCCCTCACTTTATAGGGCCCAGGGGCTTCCCGCCTCGCGGGGCGGCCCTGGACCCTGAGTCCCAAGTGATTGGACTTGTTCCCAATCACTGGGTTCGATATGCTCCAATAATGGGGCGATTACTCGATCGGGGGGTGGTCGTTCACCTGTCTTTGTTTCGTCCACTGCAGGCGCCGACAGGTCTGGCCCGGCATTCAATTGCTAATATGTTGCAATTGTTCCCGGGAATAGCCGATTAAACTGCAGATGTCTGTGTTGATGTGCTGCTAATAGTCTTAGGTATTGATCTGGGCCGACTTCCCCAGAGCCGAATACGCTATTCTGTCTGCAGCTGTCCGTTTGTGTCCTGTTGGCTGCTTTTCCCATCAGCCTTTTCGGTTCGCCATTTTAAATTGGGTTTTGGCCAAATTAATCGGGAATCAGCCATTTTAGGTGGCTTCACCAGGTTCTGGTGCAGATAGATCAACAGCCATTGAATGGTAGGACTGGGCTCAGAGGCTAAACTGCCTCTATGTTCCTGTGCAGCAGGCGGGCACCGGCAATCCCACTGCTAATCTTTGAGTGGAGCCGTGCAATCTTTCACACCCACCCGAGAGGGGCTCAACTCCCCCTCTTAAAAAAAAAACTACGGGCGAAATTCTCCGGAAACGGCGCGATGTCCGCCGACTGGCGCCCAAAATGGTGCAAATCAGTCGGGCATCGCGCCGCCCCACCTTTGGGGGCCGAACCCCAACCTTAAGGGGCTAGGCCCGCGCCGGACGAATTTCCGCCCCGCCAGCTGGCGGAAAAGGCCCTAGGTGCCCCACCAGCTGGCGCGTAAATGACATCTCCGGGCGGCGCATGCGCGGGAGCGTCAGCGGCCGCTGACGGCATTCCCGTGCATGCGCAGTGGAGGGAGTCTCTTCCGCCTCCGCCATGGTGGAGACCATGGTGAAGGCAGAAGGGAAAGAGTGCCCCCACGGCACAGGCCCGCCCGCAGATCGGTGGGCCCCGATTGCAGGCCAGGCCACCGTGGGGGCACCCCCCGGGGCCAGATCGCCCCGCACCCCCCCCCAGGACCCCGGAGCCCGCCCGCGCCGCCTTGTCCCGCCGGTAAAGTAGGTGGTTTAATCTACTCCGGCGGGATAGGCATTCCAGAAGCGGGACTTCGGCCCATCCGGGCCGGAGAATCGCAGGGGGGGGCCCGCCAACCGGCACGGCGTGATTCCCGCCCCCGCCGAATATCTGGTGGTGGAGAATTCGGCAACCGGCGGGGGCGGGATTCACGCCAGCCCCGGCGATTCTCCGACCCGGCGGGGGGTCGGAGAATCTCGCCCTACATCTCTGACAGTGCAGCACTCCCACGGTACTGGCACTGGGGGTGCCAGCCTGAACTGTGTGCTCATACCAATGCATTGAATAGTCAGTCCCACATAACACTGCAGGTTGCATGCCCTGCTTATGCATATTTTAGGGTTGCTCTGCTAAATTAAGTAGCACAAGAGCTTGGCTTAGGAGCTTCTTGAAAGAAGGTAACAAGGGAAAGTGATCAAGAAGGCAGGGATATGATGATGAACAATTGTTTCATTGAGGGGCAGCGGGCAATGCTTCAATGCCAGAGAAGAAGCAGTGTACAGGTTGGCATGTATGTCTGGATTGCTCTCTCCAAATGAGGGTTGGGCAAGGCCATCAGAGGATATGGGCATGAAGGTGATAATTTTGAGGAGGTTAATTCTCCATCTTTGGCAGTCCCATCAGAATGGGTGGATGAAGAATTGCAGAAGCACATGAACAATGTTAAAATAACCAACCAAAACCAAAAAGTGGGATACAGGGAGCGGGTGGAGTAGAACAAAGTCTGCATTTAGATGGGTGTGTAAGAGCTTATGAAGAGAGGATTCAGTGTGATAGATTCTGATTTGAGGAAGGGTAGAGGTACGGAGACCCAGCGGGGAAAGCAAATGGTTTATTGGTAGAAGTGATATAGACCAATCCAGGAGTTTGTGGTAGGGTTGAAAGAGGCACTATTCCACCAGGTGGCCTTAGCAATGTTTGGGAGGTGAAACAGCAATCTGTAGTCAGGGTTTATTGAGAGGATGCACCCTCAGCTGCCTGGCTGGTTGTTGCTATCGACGGCAGAGGCACATTGGAGCCATTGATTCTTGAACATTAGGACTTCAGGTTTGCTGACAATGAGTTGGGAGAATCATCCCGATCTTAATGAATGGTGGAGAGGTAGAGGGGATGAAATTGGTCTTCTGAGAAAGTACCAAACATGCCATAGCTCATTTTTCGCCGAGCCTGACATTTTATCCTTTTCAAATCAAAGCCATAATTTTACACTTCCCCCTCCCCCTTCAAGCAGGCTCTGAGATGTGGAGGGGAGGGGCAAGGGGGTAGCATAAACTTGCACAGACAGGATTCCCTCCGGGTCCCCGCCCACCCCTGGCCTCGCAGCCATTTTAAGCTGGGGTGGGCAGGAAACCCGCCCTTGCCCCAATTAAGGCACCTTAACTGGGCTCTTAATGACCACGTAAGGGCCATTTCTAGCCCAGCCTCCATTTTAGGCTGGCGGGCGGATGACAGATTGAGGAGAGAAAACCTGGAAATGAAGAGAGTTAAATTGCTGTGAGTGGAGATACTTTCAGTGGAGTTTTGGATGGCCTCAGGTTTACAGAGGATAGAACGTGGGAGAGCAGGCAGGAGCACGTTGGAATAGGCGAGTCCAGAAGTAACAATGGCACGAATGAGGGTTTCAGCAGCAGATGGGCTAAGACAGGAGTGCTGTCAGAATGTGTCACGATGGTGTGAATCTGAGGCAGAAGATCATTTAAGGATCAAATGTGACAAACAGGCTGCAAACAGATTGGCTGAATCTCAGACAGTTTGCAGGGAGAGCAACCGTGTGGGTAGCTAGGGAATAGAGTGTGGAGCGGAGACTGAAATCAATGGCAGGGATTTTCCACTCCTGGGGCGAAATTCTCTGTTATCGGCGCAAAGTCCGCCGATCGGCGCAAAAAATGGCGCAAATCTGACCTGCGTCACGCCGGAAAAATGGTTCAAAAGTCTCCGGCCCGTAATGGGCTAGCAGCAACGTGACGGGATCCGCGCTTGCGCACGTGGTTCACACCGTGCAGCGTCATACGCGCCGCACGGCGTGACGGCTCATAAGGCCGCGCTGCTCCCCCCCACCCGACCGGAACACCCGACCGGAACACCCGACTGGATGGCTGGCCGCCGCTCAGCCCCGAGGTTCCAGTCCCGTGATGTGGAGGCGCTCCTGGACGCAGTGGAGCAGAGGAGGGAGGCCCTGTATCCTGGGCACGGCCGCAGAGTTGCCCCACGCCACAGCCGGCGTCTGTGGAGGGAGGTGGCAGAGGCCGTCACCGCTGCGGCCCTGACACCATGGACAGGCACCCAGTGCCACAAGAAGGTGAACGACCTCGTCAGAGCAGCCAGGGTGAGCCTCGCCCATATCCCCCCCTCCCCATATCCCCACTCCCCCATATCCCCCCTCCCCCATATCCCCATCCCCCCCTCCCCCATATTTCCCCTTCCCCATGTCCCCCCTTCCCCATATCCCCCTCCCCATATCCCCCCTCTCCCATATCCCCCCTCCCCATATCCCCCTACCCCATATCCCCCCTCCCCCATATCCCCCCTCCCCATATCCCCCCTCCCCCATATCCCGCCTCCCCATATCCCCCCTCCCCCATATCCCTCCTCCCCCAATATCCCCCTCCCCATATCCCCCCGCCCCCATATCCCCCCACCCCATATCCCCACTCCCCCATATCCCCCCTCCCCCATATCCCACCTCCCCCATATCCCCTATCCCCCCTCAACCATATCCCCCATATCCATCCTCCCCATAACCCCCTCCTCCATATCCCACATATCCCCCCTCCCCCATATCCCCCCTCCCCATATCCCCCCTCCCCCATATCCCCCCTCCCCCATATCGCCCATAGTCCCCCTCCCCCATATCCACCCTCCCCCCTATCCCCCTCCCCCATATCCCCCCTCCCCCAATATCCCACTCCCCCATGTCCCCCCTCCCCATATCGCCCTGCCCATATCCCCCCTCCCCCATATCCCCCTCCCCCATATCCCCCTCCCCATATCCCCCTCCCCATATCCCCCTCCCTCAAATCCCCATCCCACCTCCCCCATATTTCCCCTTCCCCATGTCCCCCCCTCCCCCATATCCCTCCTCCCCATATCCCCCCTCCCCCATATCCCCCCTCCCCCATATCCCCCTCTCCATATCCCCCCCTCCCCCATATCCCCCCTCCCCCATATACCCCCTCCCCATATCCCCCCTCCCCATATCCCCCCTCCCCATATCCCCCCTCCCCCAATATCCCCCCTCCCCATATCCCCCTCCCCCATATCCCCCCACCGCCAATATCCCCCCTCCCCATCTCCCCCCTCCCCCATATCCCCCCTCCCCTATATGCCACCTCCCCCATATCCCCTCTCCCCCATATCCCCCATCCCCATATCCCCCCTCCCCCATATCCCCCCTCCTCCATATCCCCCATATCCCCCTCCCCCATATCCACCCTCCCCCATATCCCCCCTCACCCATATCCCCAATATTCCCCCTCCCCATATCCCCCCTCCCCCATATCCCCCCTCCCCCATATCCCCCCTCCCCCAATATCCCCCTCCCCATATCCCCCCTCCCCATATCCCCCCTCCCCCATATCCCCCCTCCCCCATATCCCCAAGTGAATCCAGCCCTAACCTTAACCTCTGCAATGCACGCGCAACCGATGGTGTGCATCCATATACTTGCCTAACACTGTTGCCTTTTACCCCTGCCACCACCCCCCCCCCCCCCCCCCACAGGAGAAGCGCGCACACAACAATAGGGAGCATGTGAACACTGGAGGAGGCACCGCTGATGAGAGGCCACTGACCGAACACGAGGAAAGGGCCCTGGAACTGGCTGGCGGACCTGACGACTGGGAGGTTGCTGATGCAGAGCTCGGGGGCGTACTAGCAAGTGAGCCACCGACAGCCCGTCCCCATATCCCCCCTCCCCTATATCCCCCTCCCCCATATCACCTGATCACTGCCTGATGTCTAACCATGCATGCTTCATTGTGTATCGCATGACCAAACGTCCAGGCACCCATCCCCGCAGATGCAGACCGCCCGCAGGATGCCCCTCGGAGGCCACGGGAGACGGAGAGACTGGGACCCCCCCGGCATGCGACGCCCGCAGGATGCCCCTCGCACACCACGGGAGACGGAGAGACCTGGAGCAACAGGGAGATGACACCCCCGTCACGTGTGGGAGCGACGACGCAGGCGTGTGCCACCCCGCAGCGAGGGGGGCAGCCACAGGCCCCCGTCACATCCGAGCCAGGACACCACTACCCAAGACACCACTACCCAGGACACCACTACCCAGGTCACCACGACCCAGGACACCCCTACCCGGGACAGCACTACCCAGGACACCCCTACCCGGGACAGCACTACCCAGGAAGACGAAATACCGGACAGTGACTCAGAGTGGATGGGTGGAGACGAACCCCCACCCCAAAGTGCCATGGACTCAGAGTGGGACGAGGAGCACGACACAACGCCACTGCTGTCACCAACACCCTCCACCATCGCAGAAACACTCACCTCGGTTTGGCACTTTAGTGATGAGGCGTCTGGTACACTCACTGGTGCGCACAACACAGCCGTCCCGGTACAGCAGGTGGAGGTAGGAGCAGCAGAGGGGCCGGGCGGTCGGAGGGCAGCCCAGCCCAAGCGAACATCTGCCGCCCAGATGGATCCCGGGTTCCTGCAGTTACCACACCCACACATAGATCCGATGCAACCACCGACTCGGAGACGAGCGAAGAGGGTGACGGCCGGCTTGCGGCGGCTGCAGTGGAGGAGTCCACCCGCGTCCAGGAGCTGGAAGTGGTGCCGGTCATACGTGCCACCCAGGCCGACACCGCACGGGTGGCGTCCGCGGTGGAGGCAATGGGTGCGACGGTGTCAGACATGGGGAACGGTTTGCGAGGCCTGGGGCTTTCCGTGCAGGCGGCGTCTGTGGCCCAGGACATGGCTGCCCTCTCACAGGAGGCCATGAGCCAGTGCCAGCGCCAGATGGCAGAGGCGCTCAACACCATGGCCCAGTCTCTCCAGGCCATGGCCCAGTCTCTGCAGGCCATCGCTGAGAGCATCGGCGCCAGTGGCCATGTGCAACCCCCTGGGCTCCATGGCTGCAAACCTGCAGACCCCTGTCGATACCAGCACGGGCCTCCAGGACTGGCAGCGCCAGATGCCGGGGGGGCGTCGGATGGCCAGTCCGTTCGCAACCCCCACCCATGTAGAGGCCTGGGGGCCATCGGGCACCCCGAGGGAGGAGGAGGTGGTGTGGTCCGTCCCGGCTCCCCCTGTAGGGGAGGTCCGGGAACACTGCGACACCTTGGACTCCCCCCCCTTCCGTCCCAGGTGCATCGGGTGGGCAACGGGCAGGACAGGCTGGCAGCTCGCCATCCCAGTCGCCCGGGCCGCAAACTGGCCCATCTAGGCCAGGACGCCCCAGGAAACGGCCGCCAAAGGGATCCAGTGTCAGAGGGCAGGAATCACAGGAGTCCACCTCCAGTTTTGCTGTACCGTCTGGGGAACCACGTAGACGTAGTCAAAGGGCCCGTAAGGCCAAACAATGAGACACTGAGTAAGTTGGCACGGGTGCAGGGCACAAATGAGTTTTAGGGGCTAGGGCACGTGCATGAACTCCTTTGGTTATTAAAGTCAATGTTACACCTACAGAAGCTGCCTTTGTGCTCTGTCCAAAGCGTGCGGGGGTGTCATGTACGTTGAGCGCAAGTGTGTGTTTGAGGGGTGGTCTTACCCCAGCCCCAGGTGAGTCTGCCCCCTTCCCCCTGGCCCGCCATCAACATCCCCCCAGGCAGAGGACGGGACCGTGCGCTGCAGTGTCACAGCCGCATGCAGGGATGGTCCGGGTGGATGGTGGTACTGTGGCCATGGGTCAGACATAGTCCAACGATGTGGAGCCAGGAGCTCACCGCAGGGCGAGTTGTCATCATCCTCCATGGCCTGCAATAGACACGCGTCCACCCGCAACTGTGTGAGCCTGGCCGTTGTGCCGCAGGTGGATCGGCAATGGGGGGGGTGGTGTGCATGCGGGTGGGGTGGGTGGGGTTGGGGAGGGGGGTGAGGGTGCTGGGTGGGTGGATGGGTGGGGGGTGTGGGTGGTCGGCTGTTGCCATGGTGTGCGGTCTGTGGCCATACTACCCGATTCCCACGCCCATCTAGTCAGTGAAGCGGGCGGCTATCAGTCTGTCCCGTGCCCGCTGGGCCAGCCGGTAACGGTGGACAGCCACCCGCCTGTGTCTACCCCGTCTGCCCTGACCATTGCCCCCATCCCCCTCATCTGGGGAGGACTGCGCCTCTTCCTGCTGCTCCTCCACTCCGCCCTCCTCTGTCTGCGGCACATCGCCCCTCTGCTGGGCTATGTTGTGCAGGACTCAGCACACCACAATGATGCGGCCGACCCTATCTGACCGATACTGGAGGGCGCCCCCAGAGAGGTCCAGGCACCTGAAACGCATCTTCAGCACGCCAAAGCACCTCTCTATCACTCCCCTTGTCGCTACATGGGCATCATTGTAGCGGTTCTCCGCCTCATTGCGTGGCCTCCGTACAGGCGTCATCAGCCACGATCGCAATGGGTAGCCCCTGTTGCCCAGCAACCAGCCCCTCAGCCGGGGATGGCGTCCCTCATACATGCCGGGGATGGATGACCGCGACAACACGTATGAGTCGTGTACACTGCCTGGGTAATGGGCGCAGACTTGCAGGATCATCATGCGGTGGTCGCAGACCACCTGTATGTTCATCGAATAGGTCCCCTTCCGATTGGTGAACACGGCCCTGTTATCTGCAGGTGGCCACACGGCGACGTGCATCCCATCGATCGCACCCTGGACCATGGGGAACCCGGCCACGGCAGAGATGCCCACGGCCCGGGCATCTTGGCTGGCCCGGTCCACAGGGAAGCGGATGTAGCGGTGCGCCATGGCATATAGGGCATCGGTCACTGCCCGGATGCACCGATGCACCGATGTCTGCGATATGCCGGACAGGTCCCCACTCGGTGCCTGGAATGACCCCGTTGCATAAAAGTTCAGGGCAACCGTAATCTTGACGGACACGGGGAGAGGGTGTCCCCCGCCAGTGCCACGCGGTGACAGGTGTGCCAGCAGGTGGCAGATGTGTGCCATGGTTTCCCGCCTCATCCGGAGTCTCCTCCTGCATTCCCGGTCCGTGAGGTCCTGGTACGACTGCCGGGGCCGGTACACACGGGGCGCCCTCGGGTGCCTCCGTTGCCGTGGGGCCACGACGTCCTCCTCCCCCTCCTCGTCCTGTCGGTCAGGTGTCCCTCCAGCCTGGGCGGCTGCCGCCTGCCCCTCTGCGGCAGCCTGCGCCACCTCTCTGGCAGGCTCCTCCTCCCCTTCCTCATCCAGGGCAACATGGACATTAGCGGCTGCCGCCACGGCGGCCAACATCGCTGTATGATCGGAAAACATGACGGCCCGGTGGGGGGGAGAGGGGGGTGGGGGAACGACGACATGTCATCATTGCCCATATCCCCTCCTTCCCCCCAGCCAGGTGGCATGGACAGCATGGGTCCAACTGTTGGAGGCTGGCACCTGGCCAGGTGGACCAACTCACTTGCCCCCCCCATCCCCCTCCCCGGCACGGACCCCCCCCCATCCCCCTGCCCGGCATGGGCCCCCCCCCCCCATCCCCCTCCCCGGCACGGACCCCAACCTCCTCCCCGGCACGGACCCCCCCCCATCCCCCTCACCGGCACGGACCCCAACCTCCTCCCCGGCACGGACCCCCCATCCTCCTCCCCGGCACGGACCCCCCTCCCGGCACTCCCCCGGAGCCCAGCCCACTCTAACCACCCCCCCGCTGCACACACACACCGAGACACACCTCTCCCCCACACATTCAGACTGCGGCCACGCCATCGCCTGCCCAGCGACCAACCCCCCAGACCGTCACTCACCTCCACGCTGGTCGGCGTGAACCTGGACCACAGGTTGACGCCGATGAAAAGGAGGTTTGATTTACGTCGACGTGAACGGTCATCACGTCGACGGGACTTCGGCCCATCCGGAAGGGAGAATATCGGCAGGCCCAAAATCGGCTGCCTTGCGCAGACCCGTGCCATTCTCCGCGGCAGCGGCGCCATTAACGCCCCGCCGACTTTTCTCCCTTCGGAGACTTCGGCAACCGGCGGGGGCGGGATTCACGGCGGCCAACGGCCATTCTCCGACCCGGCGGGGGGTCGGAGAATGACGTCCCTGATCTTTTCAGGCTGGTTTGGTGATGGGAGCAGTAAATCTCGCCAGAGGCCCAAATCGTGTTTTACGTCGGCAGAAGTTCTCGATGTGATTGTCCCCGCCCGTCGCCGGTGGCATAACGGGAATCCCGATGTTCAATGTCGGGAAGGTCATTATAATGCATTTGTACTAGGGCAGCACGATGGCGCAGTGGTTAGTACTGCTGCCTCACGGTGCCGAGGTCCCAGGTTCAATCCTGGCTCTGGGTCACTGTCCGTGTGGAGTTTACACATTCTCCCCGTGTTTGCGTGGATTTCGCCCCCACAACCCAAAGATGTGCAGGGTAGGTGGATTGGCCACGCTAAATTGCCCCTTAATTGGAAAAAAATGAATTGGGTACTCTAAATTAAAAAAAACACATTTGTATCATATGCCTGAATCAGCACCCTCCCCCTTTGCCCCACCCGTAGGAAAATCCATTCATGTTGGTGTGAAGGCAGAACGGAGTGAATTCTGACTCCTATCCCACGCGTTTACCTTGTGGACAGATCCCCGGGGGGGGAATGGGGAGAGGGTCATGCCCGGGCAGTGCTGGAGCAGTGCTCAGTCAGTGTCAGGGGGAATTGCCAGGAGGCAGTAGTGTCGGAGCAGTGCTCAGTGCCGGGGGAGGGTGGTGGGTGGGTAGGGGGGGTGGGTGGTGGGTGGGTAGGGGGGCAGTTGCGTGGTTGGCGGGGGGGTTGTTCCATTCGAACCTTTGTGCACTGATGCAGCCTTTAAAAATGGTGGCCCGATCTTTAAAAAAACTAAGTAGCAGGCATTGCATCATGGGAGCGGCCCCTTGGCTTATTTTCTTCTGTGTGCCCAACAACGCGGCAGAGCAAGCTGCCTTCAGGGCCAGTGGCGGCAATGGTGCTTTTCATGTCCGTTGCCACATTCCACCAAATACGGAGAAAATTCCGCCAAATGGCTTCAATCTTCCCAAGATTTATCTGGAGGAACTCACCCAGCGCCGAACATTAGGTAAACAGTTCAATAAGCTAGCAACAGCGGAAGAGTCGAGAGAGGTGGCAGTGGGATAGAGCCGGACATTGTCAGCATGCATGTGCAAACTAATGCCATGCCTACTCAACTTCTAACTCAGGTCAAACTTCTGCCAACTGTGCTCACACTGTTCGACTGCACTGGTATCGCTTTATACCTGGCTTACCATGCGCGACATGTATACATATCCCAAAAAATGAAACAGTATATTTTGTCTTTTCTTTATTTCAGTGGGACGGGGCCTTTACAAATGTTGGATCCAGCCAGCCAGTCACATCAATGCATTTTTTATTTGCAATCGATTAAAATTAACATTTTAAAATTAAAGCTTGCATTGCTACATGGTGCATCAGTCTTGTTCTCGGTCTTTGTTTGTTCCCAGACTGGTATTGAATTAGCACTGCGCAAAGGACCACAAATATTTCAAATGAAAAGAGCCATCTGGATCCTTAAATTAGATATAAATAAAATGTGGCTTAATTGATCGGCGTACCAGCGAATGACTGATGCTCAGCATTTCTTTTTCAGGGCAAGCAAGCAGATGTTAAAAGCCCTTCTGAGAGTTGAGCAGGGCTGTGGGTTTGCTGACGACCTATTGGAGTGCAGCAGGGTCAGAATGTACAACACAGGATTATGTGGCAATAATTGCATCGAGAGGTTCCAATGACATTTGGAGTTTGCAAACCAAATTCGAAAGTTTACACGAGCATTGAATATTGACGGTTCTGTGAAGCCTGTCCCTACAGCTGAACGTCGGAACAGAAGAAGACCATTTAACCCCACAAACCTGCTCTGTCATTCAATGGGATAATCTACAAACTTGCCTTGCACCAGGACCCTCAGTCGTTTAGATTTAATAATATTAAAAGATCGATCAAAATCAGATAACGCCCAGGACCCGGGTTCATGCTCCGGCTTGGGTCACTGTCTGTGCAGAGTCTGCACGTTCTCCCTGTGTCTGTGTGGGTTTCCTCCGGGTGCTCCGGTTTCCTCCCACAAGTCCCAAAAGACGTGCGTGTTAGGTGAATTGGACATTTTGAATTCTCCTTCTGTGTACCCCGAACAGGCGTCGGAATATGGCGACTAGGGGCTTTTCACGGTAACTTAATTGCAGTGTTAATGGAAGCCTTCTTGTAGGGCAGCACGGTGGCGCAGTGGGTTAGCCCTGCTGCTTCACGGCACCAGGGTCCCAGGTTCGATCCCGGCTCTGGGTCACTGTCCGTGAGGAGTTTGCACATTCTCCCTGTGTTTGCGTGGGTTTCGCCCCCAAAAACGAAAGATGTGCAGTGTAGGTGGATTGGCCACGCTAAATTGCCCCTTAGTTGGAAAAAAATGAATTGGGTACTCTAAATTTAAAAAAAAAATGAAAGCCTACTTGTGATAATAAAGATTATTATTATCGGCAGCAAACACATCCTTTTTTGTTTGAAAATGCGGAGAAGGAGGGAATCTAATTGTGAAGAATGAAGGTACAACAAGAACATTAAATAAGTGTTTGAAAATTATGATGGATCTGAGAACTAAAGTATAAAACAGAAATATATGGAACAATTGAAAGATTGAAGAAAGGGGACTGACCAACATTTGCAGAAATTAAGATGGATGAATCATCTGGCCCTGATGTCACAGAACCTGGGTGATTAAAGGAAGAAGACAGTGGCAAGCTTTTACATCTTCCTCAAGTAAATAAATGGAGCTGGACTCTTCCCCTGCTAGCACCTCACTACTTGCTTCAAGTTAGAATCCATAATTTGAGATAAAGTTAGGAAACATTTAGAATTCGGTAAGTTAAATGAGGGGAGCCAGGAATAGTTTATCAAGATTGATGAGATAGATAAAGAACAATGCAGGGAACACAGCCAGATTGTCAAAGGTTGTTCGTTAAGGTGACTCATGAGATGTGGTTACAGAGGAAATGTCACGAGCAGGGTTGCACCCTCTGTCCATCATCAAAGGTAAATGAATGTTGGACTTCCGATGGCGACATGTAGGTGGAGCTCTTGTTTATCGGCCCTTTTAACACAGATTTGAGGGAACTATTATGTGAGCTGCCTTCAATAAAGTCATGGGAATTATAGGATGTTGAAATCCCAATGAAAGAATGCGGCATGAAAGGAACGAGCGCTAGTCTGCCTGTGGGCCCGGGTTTGGTGCGGAGTTCTGTGGGAGGAAAGATGGCGGGAGCAAGCTCGCCGGGTGGGGCTGCACCCATTACGGTGGGCACACTGGCCGCGGTGATGGAGGTGGAGTTTGAGCAGCAGTTTGCCAAGCATTTTGAGCGGCATGGGAAGGAGATGATGGGAACGCTCAAACATCTGGTGGACGATACATTGGCCCACGCTGCCCAAATTTAGGCTAGTGGAATGAGCAGATGAGTGGCCAATGCAGTTTAGCAAGTTCAGGCGTGAGCAGATGAACATTCTGAGAAGTCCAAATAGGTCATTCTTTGCAAGTGTAGGAGCCAGAAAGACAGATTTTATAAATAAAGACGAGGATAGAATTTCCATGCGGTTTTCCTGTTCTCCTGATGTAAGCTCGGCAGACATGCGGTGCAAATGACTGAGACATGATTGGCTGTTTCTCTAAGGATTCTGCAGGTCTAAGGGCGAACCCCTTGTGGGAATTCTGCAGCAGAACAGTCCAAGAGTAATGGAGCAGCAGTGAATCTATGCAACACATTGATTAGACCAAGTAAATGTGCTTGTGGGAAGTTTCAGGAATTTCAGTTTGGAAGACTGCAAAGTCATAACAAGTGTGGAACATCTATAGTGTCGCAGGGGTGGGAACTGTAGCTGCGAAAAGACACTGGAAAGAAGGTCAAAAGGAGGTTTAGAAAGCATTGCCAAGGGTTTTGGTGGGGCGAGTTTGATTGAAATAACAATTGTCAGTGAAACAGTGAGGCGGGAGAGTAGGAGAAGCATGGTGACACAGGGTGGAACTTAGAATGTTTCACCGAAGAGAATGGATGAGACAGGGGCCATTGCATTCATAACGGACAATAATAGATTAATGTTTAGAGGGGAGGAAAATGCAAGGAGAAAGCAAGTTACTGGAATTTGTTTTGGGTTGCTCCAAGATGGGCTGAATGGCCGTCCTCTCTGTCACTAAACATTTATGGCTTTTCTGGTTGATGAGTCAAGATGCAGGTTTATGGAAAGTCTATTTATTAAAGGTCCAGGAGTTCTGTGGTGACGCATTGTATACACAAATCAGACAAGTTCCTTCCACCTACCCTTTGCAGATGAAAGATGTGTGTCTCATGGGAGTGCAACTCATCACTTTTTAAGCAAATATATTAAAGTCCAAACAAACATCATAGGTTCAATTGACATAAGCCATGGGAGCCACAATGTTCCTTATAAAGCAGCAACTTCTTGGAAAATGGGTTCAGTTGATGGACCAGTGAAGGCGATGGCCTCACTTGAACTACACCCTGGGTTCAATTATCCACTTTGTAAACAGATGAAATGGACAAGGGAAAATCTTCGATTCCAAAGCATAATTATCCAGCTTCTGAAGCAAGATAACTTTCTTAGCTGAATATTTTCAATGCCATTGATATTGTTTATATCCACATGGATGCAATGGTAATGTACATAAACAGATATATCATGTTGGCATGATTGGTCCAAACCTGTCCTTGTACATGTTAAATGTGTAGCTCCACAAGCTGAATAGTAATAATAATGATCTTTATTGTCACAAGTAGGCTTACATTAACACTGCAATGAAGTTACTGTGAAAGTCCCCTCGTCGTCACACTCCGGCGCCTGTTCGGGTACACAGAGGAAGAATTCAGAATGTCCAATTCACCGAACAGCGCGTCTTTCGGGACTTGTGGGAGGAAACCGGAGCACCCGGAGGAAACCCGCGCAAATACAGGGAGAACATGCAGACTCCACACAGACTGTGAGCCAAGCCTGGAATCGAACCCGGGACCCTGGCGCTGTGCAGCAACAGTGCTAACCACTGTGCTACCCAGTGTCATTTAATGGAGGATAAAACTTTGGACTTGCATTAAAGTTTGAAAATTGCAGGAAACATAATTATGTCTTTTCATAAATAAAAACGTACCACTGCGATGTTGCTCCCTGTGCAAGAGACATAAATGATAGTCTTTCATTTCCCTAGTCTCTTTTTTAGACAGGGGGCTGGATTCTCCATCGACGGGATACTCCGTTTCGCCGGCAGCGCACTCACGCCTGCAGATTTCCCCCATTGGCCGGCTGCTGGAACGGAAGATCCCACTGCCGGCTGGGGTGCCCCACACCGGAAAACGAGTGTGGCGGGAGGGAGAATCCCGCCCAGGATGTCCCAAAGCACTTGACAGCCAATGACGTGCCTCTGAGGTGGTTAGTCACTGCTGTGTGTCAGCCAATTAGAGCACAGCAACCTCCCACAAACAGCATTGGGGCAATGGTCAGATGGTCAGTTTTTGTGAAGTTGACTGAGGGATAAATATTGACCAGGACACCGTATTGCAAGGCGGGGGGAGGGGGCTGCTGATGGCACAGGTGAGCGATGGCGGGGCAGAGGGGAGTGAGTGGCCATTTCAGGTGGGCTCGGACAAGCAAAGAAAAAGGTGGCAGAGATGGTTTTGGGATTGGGATTTGGGATTTAAATAGGGTAGGGGGGAAGGGGTCAGAAACCCCCGGTGAGAATAGTGACTTGGAATGTATGGAGGTTGAATGGACCGCTGAAACTTTCTAGGGCATTTGCGCATTTGAAAAGTTTGAAGAGGGAGATGGTGTTTCTTCAGCTGACACATTTACAGATTAAGGACCAGATGAGGTTGTGCAATGGATGGATGGGTCAGATATTCCATTTGGGATTTGACTCCAAGTCGAGAGGGTGACACTTGTGCTGGCTGAGGAGGTGCGAGACCCGATGGGTCGGTTTGTGATGGTCAGTGGGGTATTGGAGGGGGCTCCAGTAGTGTGAATAAATGTTTATACACCTAATTGGTGTGACGGGGAATTTATTAAGCAGGCATCCCAGATCTAGATTTGCATAAATTAATAATGTTGAATGTTGAACGATTTGAATTGTGTGATGGAACATTGGTTGGACCGTTCAAACCCAAGGACACTGGTTAGGTCAGGGATGGCGAAGGAACGAGGGGGGGGTTATGACCCAATGGCAGGGGCGGGGGGTGTTGGATCCTTGGCAGTTTCGACACCCAGCAGGAGGGAGGTTCCTTGTGCATCTCCCATGTGCATCGGGGGTACTCCCGCATTGACTTTTTCGTGGGCAATCAATTCTCCCGGGGATAGTGGAGGCAGAATATGGGGCAATTGTAGTTTCGGAACACATGCTGCATTTTATGGATGTGAGGTTAGGTGTGGGCCAGTCACAAGGAGCCCCGCAGAGGATGGACCCGGCGCTACTGGTGGGTTAAATGTTTTGCGGATAGATGGCTTTGGTGATTGAGGAATAAACAGAGTTTAATCAGAAGGGGAAGGTCTTGCCCACCATGTTTTGGGAGGCGTTGAAGGCGGTGGTGCGGCGAGAGGTACAAGGTCTATAGGGATAAGGTGGAGAGGTCGGAGAGGCAGTGATTGGTGGATGCTATTTCGGAGGTGGATAGATGATACTCTAGGGCCCCGACCACGGTACACTTGGCGGAGCGGAAGAAGCTACGGGGGGAATTGTATTTGTTGACAACAGGGAAAATGCAGTGGATCAGCTTCGGAGAGTGAGGGGGGTTCGGTATGAGTAAGGGGAGAAGGCCATCCGCCTGCTAGCGTATCAACTGAGGTGACAAACTGCAGCGCGGGAAATAGTTCAAGTGAGAGAGGAGGGCGGTGCATTGGTGATGATGCTGGAGCGCATTAATAAAAGATATGAGACCTTCTATAGTGGGCTGTGCAGGTCTGAACCTGCACAGAACATCGAATACAACCTAAAAGGAATAGACGTCCACCTGAGAGACTTATTGAGTTATATATATGTGTATAGAGATAATGCATAAGTGGGTGTGTTGTAAAAATGTTAAGCAGTTGTCACTGTACTAAGAAGTAAAGGGGGAGAGCTGTTATGTGTGATAGAATACATCGCTGCGAGTGAAGCATTACGTGATCTGTAGTGGTGTCAGCAGAGAGCGTCTGCCCGGGCTTCAGTTCTCCATCTTGGTTTCTATGGGCAACACCCCTAATAAAATCTCTCATCGAGTTTGTAAGAATCCAGATTGTGGGCACCTCCATTCCTTTTCTCTTTGCGACAAACTCAAAGGTATAACACTAGTAAAGACATCAAGATATTTGGGGACAGTGTAGGCACATGATGCTGAGGTAAAACACCAGCCAGGGTGTTGCTGAACGGCAGGGCAGGCTCGAGGAGGTGAATAGCCTACTCCAGCTCCTATTACCTAGGTTACTGTGTTCCTAAGTTGAGCCATTGAATGGGCTCACAGTGAAGTAATCACACGTTCTCTTCAATAAATATTAGAATATTTCATGTATTTGAGAGCAAACTTTATTCCATACATTCACTAATCATGTATAAAAATAAAATCACCTAACATTTTAAATACATGCTTCATAGGCCTCTCAAAGTGCACCATGTCACCATCAGATTTGTATCTTTCCGAGGGGCTGCAGGGTGGCGCAATAGTTAGCACCGCTGCCTCACGGTGCCGAGGTCCCAGGTTCGGTCCCGGCCCCGGGATACTGTCCGTGTGGAGTTTGCACGTTCTCCCTGCGTTTGCGTGGGTTTCGCCCCCACAACCCAAAGATGAGCAGGGTAGGTGGATTGGCCTCGCTAAATTGCCTCTTAATTTGAAAAAACATAATTGGGTACTCCAAAAAAATGTTTTTTAATCTTTGTATCTTTCCAATTCACAGCAAGATAAACCTGTGGAATCTTACAGCAGAGTAACAGGCCATCATATTAATTGTGCGGCACCATACTCCCCACTCTCATTTCCCGAGGGCCCTGCCTTCTGTAAGTCTGAGAGCTGCAGCCACTAATACTTGCAATTTTGTACTTTGCATTTTATTTCTGCTCTGTTTTGACCTTAAACCTACAATGAATATTTAAAGTAATTCTGTACGCTCTCCCTTTGGTCAGCACTGATCTTAACCCAGCTATGATTCTGCTTTGATTAATTCATCAATCATGATTAGTAGTGACGTGTTTTCCTGGAGCACGTTTACTTTCCAGACAGGCGAACATAGTTGGTGTTTCGACAAAATCTGTTTCTTTCCACTTTCTCAAGCATGATGTCACGGTGGTCAGCACAACCCTCCCTTAGCGCCAGGCTCCCAGGTTTGGGTCCCGGCTTGGGTCACTGTCTGTGCGGAGTCTGCACGTTCTCCCCGTGTCTGCGTGGATTTCCTCCGGGTGCTCCGGTTTCCTCCCACATTCCAAAGATGAGCAGGTTCGGTGGGGCTGTGGGGTTGTGGGGATATAGCAGGGGAATGGGCCTAGGTGGGGGGGTCTTTTGTCACCTTACTGTAGTGTGTTTGGTAGCACTACTGTATATAACATGCGTTACTCAACCCAGTTGCTGCAGAGGCTTTCTGCATCTTGATGAAGAAGGCTCGAAGTCGTCCAGAGGTATTGAAAGGTTCATTGAGGAACAGAATTTAACAACTGCGTGAGTTCTTACTTTAAGATCAATACCAGTAGAAAGGTTACAACGTTTATATACAGTAGCTATGTCTGACCACACTAGTAGCCCTGAGCTAGATCCACACTCCTGCTCTCATCACAGTCTAATCACCAAGACAGGCAGAGAGCCACTTGTGTCTCCTTTTATACCCGCCAGTGCTGCCCCCTAGTGATCTTTGAATTACCCATTAACCCCTTATGTACATACCTGTCGTGTTCGGTACACTGGTATAACACTGGCTGCAACTGGATGCAGCTTCGATCAAAAAGATACTCCAGACCTTGAAGTTAGTTCAATCAGGTTTCTTGAACTAATAGCACAGTTAGCACAGTTCTCTGTGAGTTTGACTCTCTGCTAACTTAAGTGTGGTTACCCTGTCTGACTGAACCAGACTAGCTCTCAGCCACGTGGTGGAGGCGTGAGATTGTAACAACGCCCTTGACTGACTCTCTAGATGTTCATCAGTGGAAAGAGGCAGAGTGTGAGTGCCTCGTGTCTTTTATAGTCAGATATCACCCCTGAGTGTCCTGCCTGCTTATTGGTCATGTCCTGTTCTCTGTGTCCATTAGCTGCTTGTCTGTGCCTGCCTGTATATCATTATGTGTGTGTCTGTATATCATGACAATACCCATGTAAAGATCACTGCAGGGGGCTCTTTCAGAGGGTCGGGGCAGACTCGATGGGCCAAATGGTCTCCTGCACTATAGGGATTCTCTGGACTCTATGAGTAGAACATTAAAATGAGTTGTTTTTTGTTTATCAGAAGGACAGTTCTCAGGCATTCTGCAGACCAAGTGACTGAGTAATCTTTCCTGGTGTGGTCATCTGAAGCATCAGAAGATTAAGTTTAATTGATGGACATAGCACCTGATTGGTGGCAGATGAGAAAATACCATAACGAGATACGTAAACAACCTGAATATTGCAAAGTCCCCTTCACCTTGTGCTCAGGACATGGTTAGGAAATTGGTTGAGTGGCAGGTGTCAGAGAGTGGGGACAATGGGTTAGTACTGTACTTGGCAGGAGGTGACTAGTGGCGGACTACAGGGAGCTCAATTATTCACAGTAACAACTTGGATCATGGCACAGAAAATCATACATCCAGATTTGCTGCTGATCACACAAATAAATAAAATAAAAATAAATAACCTTTATTGTCACAAGTAGGCTTACATTAACTCTGCAATGAGGTTACTGTGAAAAGTCCCTAGTCACTACATTCCGGCACCTGTTCGGGTACACAGAGGGAGAATTCAGAATTCTCAGCTGGTACGGGAATTGAACCCACGCTGCTGGCCTTGTTCTGCATCACACACCAGCTCTCTAGCCCACTGAGCTAAACCAGCCTCTCTTACGCCTGTTTTCGTTAAAATTTAGAATGTTAAGGGATGATCTGGTCAAAGTCTTCCAGATATTAACAGGGAAAGTCAGGTGAGAGAAAGATAAACTATTCTGACTGGTTGACAATTCTCAGACTAGGGGGCACAGTCTAACAATTAGGTGCCAGACCGTCTAACAATTAGGGCCAGACCGTTCAGGAGAGATATTAGGAAGAACTTCTTCACTAAGAGGGTGGTAGAGGTTTGGAACTCTCCCCCACAAACAGCAGTTGAAGCTGGAAGAGTTGTTAATGTTCTATCTGAGATAGATAGGTTTTTATTAAGCAAAGATATTAAGGGATATCGGGCAAAGGCAGGTTAATGGAGTTACACCACAGATCAGCCATGATCTCATTGAATGGCAGGACAGGCTCGAGGGGCTGAATGGCCTACTCAGGTCCCTATGTTCCCTGTGAGAAGAATTGATAAGAGCTCAGATTTGTTTTGGGGAAGACTGTGGACCAGGTCTCCAAAGCTGGAATGCAGCCAGAAATTCAGCTTAAAAGGGATATTGCTTTGGGGACTCAGAGCTGCTGTAGCTGAGTGGAATAGTCAACCAAGGACAATGGGAGGAAGGGCCAGGAACAGGGTGACTGACCGTAGTCACCACCCATAGGGGTTACTCTATGACTTGGTAATGTATGCACTTTTTTTTTCTTCATTCATTTACGGGATGAGGCCGCCGCAGGCTAGGCTTGCCCATCCCTAACTGACCTTGAGAAGGTGGTGGTGAGCTGCCTTTTTGAACCACGTGGTCCATGTGGGGTAGGTGGACCGTCTGTTATTAAGGGAGGGGGTTCCATGACTGTGAAGGAACGTGTTATACCTCCAAGAGGATGGTGAGTGACTTGGAGGGGAACATCCAGGTGGTGGTGTTCCCGGGTATCTGTTGCCCTTGTCATTATAGATGGTAGTGGTCTTGGGTTTAGAAGATGCTGCCTAAGGAGCCTTGATGAGATCCTGTAGTGCATCTTGCAGATGGTACACACAGCTGCTATTGTGCATTGGGTGGTTGGGGGAGTGAATATTTGTGGAAGGGGTGTCAATCAAGCGGGCTGCTTTGTCCTGGGTGGTGTGGAGCTGTACTCATCTAGGCAAGTGGCGAGTATTCCATCACACTCCTGACTCGTGCCTTATGGGTTGTGGACAGGCTTTGCGAAGTCAGGAGGTGAGTTACTCGCTGCAGAATTCCCAGCCTCTGACCTGCCCTTGTAGCCACAGTATTTGTGTAACTGGTCCAGTTCGGTTTCTGGTCAATGGTAACCCCCAGGATGTACTGATGGGTCGGTGTGCACCAATTTGGGGTAGCAGTCATTGAACAGGCTGCATTCGGGGTTATCGCTTGTGTTCAAACAAACATCTGACTGTGTTCTTTCCCTCAGATATGTACAAAGTGCTTTCCCCTTTCAATAAAGTTATCTATCTTCCTTTTAACTTCTTTTTGCCTTCATGTGTATATATATTATCAATTATAATTGTCTTATTATAATCATTGTTCAATATGCAATAAAATTGTTATTTTAACAGAATACTTGTCATAGTCACTGTTGCGTCCAGAGTACAGCTTCAGTGTGACTCTGTAAGGAACTCACATAATTCCTGACACGTCTGCCCCCTGCAAATATTTATCCATTCCATCTTTAAAGTTGCAGTCGAATCTGCTACCAACATGTCTTCCAGCAGCACATTCCAGATTACTGCGTCTAAAGAAATGTCATCATCTCACTTACGGCTATCTTGCCAGTTTCCTTTAACCTGTTTTGCTGTGAGCATCAAGGACCCGACGACATTGGCACCATTCCCAGGTCCCCGCCCACACTTTTCATAAGCGCCTTAGGGTTCAGGGAGGCAGCCAATTCGGTTGGCGGCCATTCGCTGTCTGATTAGGGACAGCAGGTGGGAGGGTTAATCAGATTGCCTGAGGGGATGGACATCGGCCAGCCACAGGTCTGAATGTTGCGTGCTTCTGATCTGGGCGCAGCAGGAAAGCGGCGCACCAGATGGAAACACGATAATGGGTGATGTGGCTGGCAGCCAATTCCATCCCTCCTAATACTCTCTGGGGAGGGGGAGGGGGAACCCTCTGGGTGGGAGGCACGCCTTTGACGGTGAATGGCCTGAGGAGTCTCAGTCTGGGTCGACAAGGTGAATGCTACTGATCGATCCTACGGCACTCTGACCTCCTGCTCTCCCCTGGCCGGGTTGCAGTTAAAGATGGGGTACCATCCACCACTGGCAAAATTACAGAGCGTCCCTGAAATGCCCACCAATTACGTCAATAGTTATTTTCGCTCTCTGCCAACCGTTGTTGGGCATGTTGTCATTCACTGCTTTGCCCTGCCTCCAGGAAATGTACAAGGATGCAGGAACATCTGGGAACAACTGGCAAGCTATTTCGATTCCCCAATCCCCCACCCCACCCCTACCCCACCCCGCCTCTAATGTTGTGACCACAAGTCTGGGAAAGTTCCACCCATAACATTAATGATTGTCCTTGGTTGAACTTCTCACCTTCAGGCCCATGGACTGCAGACTCCTTCACTTCAAAACCAGGAGAAATCATGAAACAGGAAACATTAGAACACTGGAACAAACATTGGATAGAAAATGCCTCTTCCCAACACCAGACTCCCACCTTTTTCCCAAAGCTTCTTTTGTTGGTTGAAGGTTACCACTTCGTAATCACAAGTCACAATGCAGTTAAAATTACCAAAACAAATCAAAATTAAAGTTTCGGAATCCATCCTACTGTTCGTTCAAAGCCCTTGGGGGATACTTTGGGGGATAAATAATTTATAGGTGTTCTTTCGTTTCAAATCTTTGAAAATTATCCATTTCTTTCCAGTTGTGACTCGCACATGATTCTGCAGTGAGGGAGCTATGGAATGTATATTATTTTATCAATCCAGTATGAATATGTGTGACATTTATATTTGAATAACCCTAACCCCTTGAGTCACAATCTGTTGATGATGATTCACTTCAGTGAGATTTTCAGATTTTCAGATAGTTCCTTTCATCAACTGTCCCAACTTCCCTAAGAGGCAAATATTAGAGAAAAGACGTTCATTGTGTATGTGTTTTAGATTTGATATTTGTCAACCTAATTCCTTTTGTGTATTATGGGAACATTAATAACTTTTTTTTGTTCATTCACTGGCGGGATGTGATGTTGTTGGAAAGGACTGTGGTGGTATGTATTAGGGGTCATGTGGGACTGTGAAGCCGTGATGCTATTGGCTGACAGATCCCGGGTCCTGGTTGGCTGCTGACTCCTGGCTCCGCCCTGAAGGCGGAGTATAAGAACCCGAGCTTCTCCCCGCCGCTTCATTCTTTTGCTGAACTGCTGGGGACAAGTCTCGCTTAATAAAGCCTGAATCGCCTTCATCAATTCTCGTCTCTCTCGTAAGTCATTGTGCGCTACAATTTATTAAGCGAGCTTAAAAGACTATGGAGCTCTGTATCGCCCCGGAATGCCTGCGGATCAGCCCCCACGCAGCGAACTCGGCAGCAGTATTTAAACACTGGCAAGCATGTTTTGAAGGCTACCTCCAAAGGCCCCCAGCCGGATCACAGAAGACCAGAAAATGCAGGTCCTGCATTCGAGGGTAAGCCCGGAAATTTACCCTCTCATAGAAAACGCAGAGGATTTCCCGACGGCGCTCGCATTACTGAAGGGCATCTATGTTCGGCCCGTTAACCAGGTCTACGCGCGCCACCAACTCGCAACGAGACGGCAAAGTCCCGGAGAATCGCTAGAAGAATTCTACGCCGCACTGCTAATTTTGGGACGGGGCTGCAGCTGCCCACCGGTGAACGCGATCGAGACATGCTAATTCGCGATGCTTTTGTGGCAGGTATGAACTCTCCCCAAATCCGCCAAAGACTTTTAGAAAGAGAGTCGCTAGGACTCTCAGAGGCACGGGCCCTTGCAGCTTCCCTAGATGTGGCCTCGCAAAACGCCCGCGCCCCTAAAGCCCCGACTGCGCAGCAGCCCCTTGGGCTCCGTGGACCCCCGTCGCGACAAACCCCCCCCCCTCGCAGGCTTGCGCAGTTAAAGCGCCAGACCATCCCGGGGGTGGCCTGCTGCTATTTCTGCGGGCAAGCGAAACACCCCCGGCAGCGCTGCCCGGCCCGCGCAGCTATTTGTAAAAGCTGCGGCAAGAAGGGCCATTACGCGGCAGTGTGCCGGTCCCGGGGGGTCGCCGCAATCCCCGGAGAAGAACGAGCCCAGCATATCCCAAACGCTCCCCAACCCCCTCCCCCCCAGCGCCCCATGTGCGACCCGCGGGTGCCGCCATTTTGGGTCCCGGGCACCACGAGGGGAGGATGGGCGCCGCTATCTTGTGACCCCCCAGCCACGTGCGATTCATGAGGGTGGCCATTTTGTCCACCCCCGACCACGTGCGATCCATGGGGGCGGCCATTTTGTCCACCCCCGGCCGAGTGCGATTCATGGACGCCACCATCTTGGTTGACAACAAAGGACCCCAGCATCGACGGCTCCACAGGGTCCGAAGAAGACGCTGGATCAATCACGGCCCCGGACGCTCCAGACGACGACAACAACGGCGCTGATCAACGGACACGAGACACCATGCCTGATCGACTCCGGGAGCACTGAAAGTTTTATTCACCCAGTCACGGTAAGACGCTGTTTTCTGACCATCCATCCAAGCACGCAAAAGATTTCCCTAGCTGCAGGATCCCACTCCGTAGAGATCAAAGGGTTCTGCATCACGAACCTAACAGTGCAAGGGAGGGAGTTTAAGAACTACAGGCTCTACGTCCTTCCCCAACTCTGCGCGCCCACATTACTGGGATTAGATTTCCAGTGTAACCTGCAGAGCCTAACATTTCAATTCGGCGGCCCAATACCCCCACTCACTATCTGCGGCCTCGCAACTCTCAAGGTTGAACCACCGTCCTTGTTTGCAAACCTCACCCCGGATTGCAAACCCATCGCCACTAGGAGCAGACGGTACAGCGCCCAGGACCGGATATTTATTCGGTCTGAAGTCCAGCGGTTGCTGAAGGAAGGCATAATCCAGGCCAACAATAGTCCCTGGAGAGCCCAGGTGGTAGTAGTAAAGACCGGGGAGAAGCAAAGGATGGTCATGGACTATAGCCAGACCATCAACAGGTACACACAGCTAGATGCGTACCCTCTCCCCCGCATATCCGACATGGTAAATCGGATTGCCCAGTATAAGGTTTTCTCCACCATGGACCTCAAGTCCGCCTACCACCAGCTCCCCATCCGCCCAGGTGACCGCAAGTACACAGCCTTCGAGGCAGACGGGCGTCTATTCCACTTCCTAAGGGTCCCATTTGGTGTCACAAACGGGGTCTCGGTCTTCCAACGGGAGATGGACCGAATGGTTGACCAGCACGGGTTGCAGGCCACGTTCCCGTATCTCGACAACGTAACCATCTGCGGCCACGATCAGCAGGACCACGACGCCAACCTCCAAAAATTCCTCCAGACCGCTAACGCCCTGAACCTCACATACAACGAGGAAAAGTGCGTTTTTAGCACAAACCGGTTGGCCATCCTGGGATACGTAGTGCGCAATGGGATAATAGGCCCCGACCCCGAACACATGCGCCCCCTTATGGAATTTCCCCTCCCCCACTGCTCCAAAGCCCTGAAACGTTGCCTTGGTTTCTTTTCATATTACGCCCAGTGGGTCCCCCAGTATGCAGACAAGGCCCGCCCCCTAATACAGACCACTACCTTCACCCTGTCGAAAGAGGTTCGCCAGGCCTTCAGCCGCATCAAAGCGGATATCGCAAAGGCCACGATGTGCGCCATCGACGAGTCCCTCCCCTTCCAGGTCGAGAGCGACGCATCCGACGTAGCTCTGGCGGCCACCCTTAACCAAGCGGGCAGACCCGTGGCCTTTTTCTCCCGGACCCTCCACACCTCAGAAATCCGCCACTCCTCAGTGGAAAAGGAAGCCCAAGCCATAGTGGAAGCTGTGCGACATTGGAGGCATTACCTGGCCAGCAGGAGATTCACTCTCCTCACCGACCAACGGTCGGTAGCCTTCATGTTCGATAATGCACAGCGGGGCAAAATTTAAAATGACAAGATCTTAAGGTGGAGGATCGAGCTCTCCACCTTCAACTATGAGATCTTGTACCGTCCCGGAAAGCTGAACGAGCCGTCCGATGCCCTATCCCGCGGCACATGTGCCAACGCACAAATAGACCGCCTCCAAGCCCTCCACGAGGACCTCTGCCACCCGGGGGTCACTCGATTCTACCATTTCGTAAAGTCCCGCAACCTCCCCTACTCTGTGGAGGAGGTCCGTACAGTCACCAGGAACTGCCACATCTGCGCAGGGTGCAAACCGCACTTTTTCAGGCCGGATAGAGCGCACCTGATCAAGGCTTCCCGCCCCTTTGAACGCCTCAGTTTGGATTTCAAAGGGCCCCTCCCCTCCACTGACCGCAACGCATACTTCCTGAACGTGGTGGACGAGTACTCTCGTTTCCCCTTCGCCATCCCCTGCCCCGACATGACAGCGGCCACAGTCATTAAAGCCCTTGGCACCATATTCACACTGTTCGGTTGCCCCGCGTATATCCATAGTGACAGGGGGTCCTCCTTCATGAGTGACGAGCTGCGCCAGTTCCTGCTCAGCAAGGGCATAGCCTCGAGCAGGACGACCAGCTACAACCCCCGGGGGAACGGGCAAGTAGAGAGGGAGAACGGCACGGTCTGGGAGACCGTCCTGCTGGCCCTACGGTCCAGGGATCTCCCAGTTTCCCGGTGGCAGGAGGTACTCCCGGATGCTCTCCACTCCATCCGGTCGCTGCTGTGTACCACCACTAACCAGACGCCTCATGAGCGCCTCCTTGTCTTCCCCAGGAAGTCCTCCTCCGGAACGTCGCTGCCGACCTGGCTGGCGGCCCCAGGACCCATCTTGCTCCGGAAACATGTGCGGGCGCACAAATCGGACCCTTTGGTCGAGAGGGTTCACCTTCTCCACGCGAACCCGCAGTACGCCTACGTGGCGTACCCCGACGGCCGACAGGACACGGTCTCCCTGCGGGACCTGGCGCCCGCCGGCAACACACACACCCCCGACACCGATCATCCCCTCCCTGCCACCGGCGCACCCCGCGACCGCCCCCTTCCCGGGGGGATCGGTCCTCCTCCCGTGCCCGCCCAGGAGTGAAACAGGAACAAACACCGAAACGCTCCCGGAGACGACAACGCCTGAACAAGCACCTGCACCACCACCGGGGCTGAGGCGATCGACGAGGAAGACCAGACCGCCCGCTCGACTCATGGCATCGGCGTGACACCAAGAATGTTGATGTATTGTAACAAAAAAAAAAAATGTTTTCTTGCTAATATTGTAAATAGTTTCACAAACTTGTACATAGCCCAGTGTAGGGCTAAAACTGTAGTAACATGTCCGAAATTTTCTTTCCAGGGCCAGCCTTGTAAACCCCTACCACCATGCGAACCACCACCCCGCCGGGTTCCTTTTTAACAAGGGGTGAATGTGGTGGTATGTATTAGGGGTCATGTGGGACTGTGAAGCCGTGATGCTATTGGCTGACAGATCCCGGGTCCTGGTTGGCTGCTGACTCCTGGCTCCGCCCTGAAGGCGGAGTATAAGAACCCGAGCTTCTCCCCGCCGCTTCATTCTGTTGCTGAACTGCTGGGGACAAGTCTCGCTTAATAAAGCCTGAATCGACTTCATCACTTCTCGTCTCTCTCGTAAGTCATTGTGCGCTACAAGGATATCATTTATTCCCAATCCATAGTCGCCCCTTCAGAGTGAGGTGATGAGTTGTCTGTGCGATGAAAGGGCCATCACAGAGCTATAAGGGAAGAAGTTGCAAGATTTTAACACATTTAGAATGAAGGAATGATGATATACTTCCGCTTCGGATGGCGCGGGATCTGGAGGGGAACTTGGAAATGGTACGTTTTCAAACACTTGCTGACCCTGTCCTTCTAGATTTCGGAGGTGCTCATCACATCTATTCACGCACTATAGTTGTGTCAGTACAAAAATGTGTTGTATGATCATTAACATTTTCAATCCACTGAAATCTTGAATCCAGCATGAGGCTGCCAACTCTGATGGGTGTCTTCCTGGAGGTTTTACATTATCTCCTGTGTTGCACCACGCTGCCCGACATACTCCGTCATCCTGCCTTCCCTAAACAATTGAAAAAGGAACAGAGTTGTAACGATTCTATTGGATTATTGTGAGTGAAACATCCGTTTTTTACATTAATGGTCCCACTATATATCGGCCATCCAACAGTACAGGTTTGTAGAAAAATACAGCACAGAAGGAGGTCATTCCGCCCCTCGGGCTGGATGTGCATTTTGGGATCAGGAATCTGTAGTGTTGGGTGCTCTGAGGTACAGATGAACCAACACGGTTGTATTTGGTACAACGCTGTTTTATTTCAACTTGTTATTTACAGTTCTGTCTTGATACTCTGCACGTGGTGACTCCCTGAGTGTGTTGTTAATCAGGTCCTGTCCTTGTCCTGGTCTCTAGATGGACTGACCACCAGGTGTCGTGTTCCTTGTCTTATACTGTCTCTGTCCTTGTCTATGATTGGTTGTCGTGTGCTGATTTGTCTGTTGGTGTGTCTATCATGATATGTGTGTTTGAATATCATGACAGAATCCACCCCCCTGGATAATTTCCAGGTGCCGACCCTGCCCCACATCTGTATTGCTCACGCAATGAATCTTCAAACGGAAATGCCCGAATTGAGCTGGCATCAAACTCCAACACCAAACCACGGCACCAAGTGTTACCAGGAGCTGCCTGCAAAGTTTGAGTGGCAAAGGCAGACGGCAGCCATGATGAGGACTGCCGCTGCCTTGTAGGAGACAAAAGGATCACAAAGGAACCACCCAGGTCCTGAGGTTTTTCTGCATTCAGTAAAACCTTTTACTTCTGGCAGCATTGAACTTGACAGCTGTTCTCTAGCTGTTTGGGTTCAGTAAAGTACAAATGGAAAATTATCTTATCGCCCTCCCCCAACCCGTTAAGAAGCCCCTCATGGACCTTAGAACCCCGGAACTACAGAAATGATACACCAGAAGGAGACCATTTGGCCCATCTAGGTGCCAGCCTGGCACTGCTACGTTGCCCAGGTTGCATTGCCAGCTGAAATGGGCACTGCCAGAGTGCCAGATTCGCATTTTATGCGCCTGCCTGATCAAGCTGGGGCGGTGCCCTGCGAGAGGTCCGGGGACCCTCCCATAGTGCGTTTGGGCTGGGAGGATGCGGATTGCTTCGGGGGTCTCAGAGATCACAACTCCCTTTAAAAATGGTGTCCTGATCTCTCGCTACACTGGGGCGTTCCGGCAAGCGGACCTCCACAGTGTACAACAGGGGGGTTATGTACAGCCTCAGCTGCATGTTCCCCATTCAGGCCCCTTATCCAACACGAGACATGTTGACTTGCCCTGCCGCTCTTGGCACTGCGAGCGCCGCGAAGCACGCGGCTAAACGGGCTCGCTATGGGTCGTTGTTCCCAATTAGTTGAATCGAGCCCTATGGCTATCCTCTACACTATCCACTACCCGGCCAATTTTTCTGGTGTCTGCAAATTTCCCAATGGTGCCCCCCACGTTCAAGTCCAAATTGTTGATGTATAAAACAAACAGCAGGGGTTCCAGCACTAAACCCTGGGGCACGACCAATTGGACAAAAGACGATAGTTGAATCCAAACTGAGGCTTTATTGCTATCAGATGTGTGGCCTCCCACAGCAGCTGGCGAAATGGCTGCTGGCTGGAGGACAGGCATATTTATACCCCACCTCCTGGGCGGAGCCAGCAGGCAGGGACTACCGGCGAACCTGTAGTACAGGTCCTACCGTACATCACCTAATACAGGTGCAGCAGTGGTTTACCACATTCACCCCCTGTTAAAAATTGAGTCCGGCGGTGGTGGTGGATAACTATATACAACAATGAGTTAATATTTACAAGATTTGAGCAAACAAATGTCCTTTGATGTCCGGTGGACCGGTCAGAGGTTTAGCCGGTCCAGGGCCTTGATGTTCCTCTGGGAGCGACACAGTTGCGTCGGCGATGTTGGTGCTGGTCTGGTCGATGGTGACTCTGGGAGCGTGCCGAAATCCTCTTCATCATCGGGCGTGGGCAGGGGGGGGACAGATGGTCCTGGGGGGGCTGCTGTTGGGAGTGACAGGGGAGGGGAGGGTGGCGCCGGGGGCGGAGGGGGGGTGGGGGTGGAACCTGCTGGTGCCAGGTCCCTGAGTGGGCAGTATCATGGCGGCCGTCGGGGAACACACGTATGCGTACTGGGGGTTTGTGTGGAGCAAGTGCACCCTCTCCACCAACGGGTCCGCCTTGTGGAGTCGGACGTGCTTACGGAGAAGCACGGTTCCCGGAGCTGCGAGCCAAGTCGGGAGCAACACCCCGGATGTGGACTTCCTGGGGAAAGCAAAAAGACGTTCATGGGGTGTATTGTTAGTGGTAGTGCAGAGTAATGAGCGAATGGAGTGGAGTGCATCAGGGAGGACCTCCTGCCAGCAGGAGGCCGGGAGGTTTCTGGACCGTAGGGCCAGCTGGACAGCCCTCCATACCGTCCCATCCTCCCTTTCTACCTGTCCGTTTCCCCTGGGGTTATAGCTTGTTGTTCTGCTGGAGGCGATACCCCTGCTGAGCAGGAACTGGCGCAGCTCCTCACTCATGAATGAGGATCCCCTGTCACTGTGGATGTAGGCGGGGAAACCGAACAGAGTGAAGATTGTGTTGAGGGCTTTAGTGACTGTGGCAGACGTCATGTCGGGGCATGGGATGGCAAAGGGGAATCTGGAGTATTCGTCGATCACACTGAGAAAATATGTGTGACGGTCGGTGGAGGGGAGGGGGCCTTTGAAGTCCACGCTGAGGCGTTCAAAGGGGCGGGAGGCCTTCACCAGGCCCGGTAGAAGTGTGGCTTGCACTCCGCACAGACCTGGCAGTCCCTGATGATTGTCCTTACTTCCTCGACAGAGTGGGGCAGATTTTGTGCCTTAATGAAGTGGTACAACCGTGTGACTCCTGGGTGACAAAGGCTGTCGTGCAGGGCCCGGAATCGGTCTGCCTGTGAACTGGCACATGTACCTCGTGATAGGGCGTTTGGAGGTTCGTTGAGCTTACCGGGGCGATACATAATCTCGTAATTATAGGTGGAGAGCTCGATTCTCCACCGCAAGATTTTATCATTTTTGATCTTGCCCCGCAGTGTGTTGTTGAACATGAAGGCTACCGACCGTTGGTCAGTGAGGAGAGTGAATCTCCTGCCGGCCAGGTAATGCCTCCAATGCCGCACAGCTTCAACGATAGCTTGGGCCTCCTTTTCGACGGATGAGTGCCGAATTTCTGAGGCATGAAGGGTGCGGGAAAAGAATGTCACGGGCCTGCCTGCCTGATTGAGGGTGGCGGCAAGGGTAACATCTGATGCGTCGCTTTCTACTTGGAAGGGCAGTGTCTCATCTACAGCGTGCATTGTGGCCTTGGCAATATCAGCTCTGATCCGGTCGAAGGCCTGTTGGGCCTCGGCCGTCAGGGGAAACTGGGTGGACTGTATGAGTGGGCGGGCCTTGTCCGCATAGTTTGGGACCCACTGAGCATAGTACGAAAAGAACCCCAGTCAGCTTTTGAGGGCCTTGGGGCAGTGGGGGAGGGGGAGCTCCATGAGGGGGCGCATGCGGTCGGGATCGGGCCCCAGAACTCCATTCTGGACCACATAGCCGAGGATGGCTAAGCGGTTCGTGCTGAACACGCACTTCTCCTTGTTGTAAGTGAGGTTTAGGAGAGTAGCGGTGTGGAGAAATTTAGCAAGGTTGGCGTCATGGTCCTGCTGATCAAAACCGCAGATGGTGACGTTGTCTAGGTACGGAAAGGTGGCCCGCATCCCGTATCGGTCGACCATTCGGTCCATCTCCCTTTGGAAGACCGAGACCCCGTTTGTGACGCCGAAGGGGACCCAAAGGAAGTGATAGAGGCGGCCGTCTGCCTCGAAGGCGGTGTATGGCCGGTCCGAATTACGGATGGGGAGCTGGTGGTAGGCGGACTTCAGATCTACCGTTGAGAAGACCCGGTACTGCGCAATCTGGTTAACCATGACAGATATGCGTGGGAGGGGGTGCGCGTCGAGCTGCGTGTACTGGTTGATGGTCTGGCTGTAGTCCACGACCATTCGGTGTTTCTCCCCAGTTTTAACTACTACCACTTGACCTCTCCAGGGGCTGTTGCTGGCCTCGATGATGCCTTCCTAAAGCAGCCGTTGGACTTCGAACCTGATGAAGGTCTTGTCCTGGGTGCTGTACCGTCTGCTCCTGGTGGTGACGGGGTTGCAATCTGGAGTTAGATTGGCAAAGAGGGAAGGTGGGTCGACCTTTAGAGTCGCGAGGCCGCACACAGTACGGGGTGGTAGGGGCCCGCCGAATTTCAGAGTTTGGCTCTGGAGTTGCACTGGAAGTCCAGGCCGAGGATTAGTGCAGCGCAGAGGTTAGGGAGGATGTAGAGGTGGAAGCTACTGAATTCTACGCCCTGGACTGTGAGCGTGACCGTACAGTACACGTGGATCGCTACACAATGGGATCCGGAGGCCAGGGAGATTTTTTGGTTGGCGGGGTGTATCGCGAGGGAGCAGCGCCTTGCCGTATCCAGGTGTATGAAGCTTTCGGTGCTCCCGGAGTCCAGCAGGCAGGAGGTTACATGTCCGTCGACTTTCACGCTGGTGGATGCGTTGGTCAGGTTCTGCGGACGAGACTGATCGATTGACATGGAGACGAGTCTTGGTTGGTCGTCGGGTAATGGGGCGGCTGGTGAACCCGGGTCCTGGAACGCTGGTGGCGCCCATGTGCTGAGGGGTAGACAAGATAGTGGCGCCCGAAGATCTTGAGGGTTACAAAATGTGGTGGCGCCCATGGAACGCACTTTGCGGGGGTGGAACAAGATGGCGGTGCCCATGAAACGCACGTGTTGCGCGGAGGGGAAGATGGCGGCGCCCACTGGCTGCATGTGGTCTGAGGGGGGGGTGATGGCAGCGCCCATTGTCCATCACCGAGGGGGGTGGGGGCGTTAGCGGCTATTGAGCAGGCCTGGCACACTGCGGCGAAGTGGCCCTTCTTCCCGCAGTCTTTGCAAAGGGCATCACGGGCTGGGCAGCGTTGGCGGGGGTGCTTCTGTTGGCCACAAAAATAGCATCGGGGGCCCCCGGGGTTCGCTGGCTGACGTGCAGCGCAGGCGTATTGGGTGGGCAGCGTCCCCGCTGGGGCGGCTGTCTGTGGGGTCCACGAAGCGTAGGAGGGGTGGGCCGCGCGGCTGGGTGTGTAGGACTGGATGTTGCGCAGGGCGACCGTCATGGAGAGCGCTAGCATTTTAGTCTCTGCGAGGTCGCGCGTGGCCCCTTCTAGGAGTCGCTGGCGTATGAGATCTGACCCAATTCCAGTCACAAAAGCGTCCCGCATAAGGAGGTCTGAGTGATCCGTGGCCGTAACGGCCTGACAGTCACAGTCCCGGACTAGTGGGATTAGGGCCCGCCAGAAGTCTTCTATGGACTCACCAGGGAGTTGAGAGCGAGTGGCGAGTGCGTGCCTGGCGAAGAGCGTGTTCGTTTTCTGCGCGTGGTTGTCCTTGAGCAGAGCCATGGCTTCGGCATAGTTCGGAGCGTCCTGGATTAACGGAAAGACTTTGGAGCTCAACCTGGAATATAAAATCTGAATCTTCTGAGCCTCCGGAACAGGGGTTGGTGCCGCGTTGATATACGCTTCAGAGCAAGCTGGCCAGTGCTGGAAGTCCTTTCTGGTGTCGCTTGAGTGCGAATCCAGCTGCAGGCGATCCGGTTTGATACGGAGGTCCATCCTTAGAAACTGAGAGCAATAAATTGAGGCACGATCAATTAGACAAAAGACGATAGTTGAATCCAGCTGAGGCTTTATTGCTATCACATGTGTGGCCTCCCACAGCAGCTGGCGAAATGGCTGCTGGCTGGAGGACATGCATATCTATACCCCGCCTCCTGGGCGGAGCCAGCAGGCAGGGACTACCGGCGAACCTGTAGTACAGGTCCTACCGTACTTCACCTAATACAGGTGCAACAGTGGTTTACCATAAGCCCCGTAGGACACAACTTGAACCAACTTTCCATTCGCAAAGAGCTTAGTGATCTGTTCATTTCAGACAAATGGGTTTCCCGATACCTCTCGAGCTCTAACTCTAAAAATCGCTTTGCATTCTGAAGGTGGCGGGATGTGCAGCTGCCCTCCAGAACACGATTTCCAAATCATGCCCATGGCCACTCCTGCCCCCACTGCCAATTGAAAACTCAGTTCATCTCCACTTATCCAGTTAGTCCCACTAACCACCACCCGCTCCCCGCATTAATCACACCCCAACTCAACCCTTTTCGCCTTCAACTCCCATTCCAGCTCTTTCCCCACAGCACGGCAATTTATTCAGAACTTTAGAGCAACAACTTTGGTGGGAACTTCAACTTCTCAAAGGCTGCAAACATTATTCAAACACATTGGCAATTTATGTTTAACAAAATACCGTTTCTTCAATTTTCTTTCACTGAATGTTACAAGTGTACGAAGGGCAGGATTTTAACGTTGCAAATTGGCAATTCAATGTCATGATGCCAGTCTCTGATATTGTGGGAGATGAGTGGCCCCGAAAATTAGCAGCCCCCCCCCCACCCCCCACCCCCACACCCACTGCCCCCATCGCCACCCACCAGCTAATTTGAAATAACCAGTTAGTTAACAAGCTGTTGAGCTTCTTAGTGAGCCAATTGTGCAGACTCCATTTTTGGAGAGTTGGATGGGAAAAGGTTTGGGACTGTTTTACTCCATGTATGAGAAGGTGCCAGAAGTGTGGAAGAACAGGTCTGTCAATGGGCCCTTGGCTGCACGTAACAGCAGTGCCTGTCTCTGAAGGTGCCAGTGTTTGTCTGTTCTTAGATTTCATTTATTCCCTGTTCTGCAGTTACCTCTGCAGCAGCCCCCCCCCCTCCCCCCACCCCACTCCGCACTGCTAATTAGTCTCCTTCCCACCTGATGCCAGCATTATTTGCCACGTTGAGGGGGCAAGGATGGGAGCCAATGGATTTCTGACTCTCTGTTCCACCTCCCTGTAAAATCTAGCCCCAAGTGTTGTTTAAATGTTATTTGGTAAAGAAATGAAGGGCGCAATTCAACCCCCCTGTTACACCGAGCACGGATCTGGGTGTAATGGGTGAATCGTGCGAGAACCCCAAATCGGGCCCCGCAGGAGGGGGGGCTGATCGTGAGTGACCCGATTCTGTCCACCCAGGGCGATCTGGATTTCCACCTCGCTGTGCAAGATCCAGATCTGCATAAGCCTGGTGAATTAAATATAAATACCCGGACGCTGGATTCACCTGGCGCCCGGGACTCAGCAGCCACACCTGCGAAGCCGCGTCAGGGCATGGTTTAGTGCTGGTCCACACGTCCACACAAATGTGGACCAGGTGTAATGGCACCTCATGGGGGGTCTCTCAGGCTTTTGGAGACCCCCGGGTGGCCGGGAACAGGGCAGGGTGGTACCCTGGAGCACCCCATCGGCACCTGGGCACCTTGGCACTGCCGGGTGTCGGGTCCGGGGGGGGGGTGGGGGCTTGCCAATTGGAGGGGCGATGAGGCAGATTCCCAGGGGCCTCGAAAAGGGGGGCGGGGGGTGAGGCGGGGTCGATAAAGCTGGAGGGGCGGGGCCTGAAGCGGGGGGGGGGTGCGGGGGGAGGCAGGGGGGGGGGCAAGATCAGGGCCAATCAAAATGGTGCCCCAATTTACGATCAGTTATTCCTGCTGGCGAGAGCAGCTCTGTGCGGCCTGGGCAGGGAGAAACCCTCCGAGGCCAGAAAACCAGCAAAGTCACCTTGAAAAGTGGGGGTTTTCTTGGCACTGTAGGGGCCGGGAAACGCCCCATTAAACCCGCCCAAGAGTAGACTTTAAACATTTGTCCGCCGAATTGCGCCCAATGATTGCCAACAAAAAAGTTCAATGGCGAAAGAGAAAATGCTGGAAAATCTCAGCAAGTCTAGCAGCACCTGTAGGGAGAGAAAAGAGCTAATGTTTCGAGTCTGACGACTCTTTGTCAAAGCTCAAAAGTTCAAAGTATTTCTTGACCTTTGCAGTAAATGCCACACTCAGTAGAGACGGATAGAAAAGGACTGCCTCTCAATATTGGATGAAGAGATTTATTGATGTGGCCAAGATGCTTATTTATTTGCAACTATTTGTATTTATTTAATGTCTTTGACTTCATAAAATGTCCTGAGGTGCTTCACAGGAGCAATATATCATTTGAAACTGAGACACCTGAGAAGACGTTAGGATAGGTGTTCAAATGTTTGATTAAAAGAGGTAGATTTTAAGGAGAGAGAACCTCAGGGAAGTGGGGAAGGTTAGGGAGGAAGATCCAGAGCTTAGCGCCCATGCTACCGAGAAAATGGCCACCAATGTTGGTTTGATTAGAAGTGGAGAGGCAGGAAGATCTTAAAAGGTCGTGGGGCGAGAGGAGATTACAGAGATCAGCAGGGATTTGGAAACAGCAATAAGAATTTTCATACCAAGGTGTTGTGTGACTTTTTAAAATTCATTCATGGGTTGTGGCGAAGCCAGCATTCATTGCCCACCCCTAATTGCTCTGGAGACAGTGGTGGTGAGCTGCCCTCTTAAACCACTGCAGTCCATGAATAACGGTCATCTTGCACCAGGGTTGATTGATGAACAGGGCTTGGTGCAAGTTGGGCTATGGGCTGCAAAAGATTTTGCAGAAGCTCAAGCTCTTGGAGGGTGGAAGCTGGGAGGCAGGGCGACTCGGTTAAATCTAGAGCTAAGAAAGACATGAATGAGGGGCAAAGTGACCATTTGTCAGCAAGTCGATAAGGGAAATACTATATGCCTCCCAGGGAGCAATTTCACAAGAGGCAGGAGGTTCAGAGGGAATTTGAGGAAAGATTGTTTTCACCCAGAGGGCAGTGGGAATCTGGAATGCACTGCCTGGGAGGGTCACTGAGACAGAAAACATCCCAATCTTTAAAAAGTAGACATAGACATAGAATTTACAGTGCAGAAGGAGGCCATTCGGCCCATCGAGTCTGCACCGGCTCTTGGAAAGAGCACCCTACCAAAGGTCAACACCTCCACCCGATCCCCATAACCCAGTAACCCCACCCAACACTAAGGGCAATTTTGGACACTAAGGGCAATTTAGCGTGGCCAATCCACCTAACCTGCACATCTTTTGGACTGTGGGAGGAAACCGGAGCACCCGGAGGAAACCCACGCACACACGGGGAGGATGTGCAGACTCCGCACAGACAGTGATCCAAGCCGGAATCGAACCTGGGACCCTGGAGCTGTGAAGCAATTGTGCTATCTACAATGCTACCGTGCTGCTGCCCTTACTTGGATGAACACTTGAAATGTCATAACTTTCAAGGCCATGAGTCTCCGGGGAAGTGGGAGTAGTGTGGATTAGAGTTGTGAGGCTGAATGCTTCTGCCCTGCCCGCTGCAAGATCGCCACGGACGAGACGCGGACAATGGAGAAGTCCGTTGACCTCGGCCGGGATTCTCCGGCCGCTGCGCAGGCGTGGCCGGAGAATCCCGCCCGTTGGTTTTTTTGGGGTCAGTGCTGGCTTGATGGGCCGAAGGGCCTCTTCTCTACTGTCTGACTGTATAAGAGGCTTTAGTTCCAAAGAAGGGCCCTATTGGATACAAAAGGTCAACTCTCTTTCTCCCTCCACAGATGCTGCCAGACCTGCTGAACTTGACAAGCACCTTCTCTTTTTATTCCAAAAGATGCTTGCTTTGTTAACGCTGGAGAGGTTGCCTCCAGGCTTAACCTCCAATTCTTATCACAGTTTCTCACCCATTCCTCCATGCCCATACCTCAACGGTGCCCCTGAGGCTGCACCGACCTCTCTCACCAACAGCACAACCTCCAGCTCACTGCGAGCAAAGCCACGAGAGAAGAGTCAAATTATTATTGAAAGGTTTGAGGCCTATAACGCTTGTTCTGCCTCAAAAATAATTCATACCTTTTCCTTCGTAGACAATATCCAAGGCTGGAAGTCGTAAATTTTTTCAGAAAAATAATTTCTTATCAAACCTCATGTCTACACAGAGTAATCATATTGATCCATTTAACTGGCAGTAGTGAGCTATCATCTCCATGGCAACCGCCACCAGCAGCAAAACTGCACTTTGCTGACCTTGGAATGTCTCGGTGTCAATCATCAAATATCTGACACTCATATTTTCCTACCAGTTGCGGCACGTTGGTGATTTTAAATTTGGGAGGAAAGGGAATATGATGTGAATTAAAATACTCTATATTGGCAGTTTTGCTTTTATCTACAAAATGGGACCTCCGCATCATTCTGCCATTATACAATTAGGCCCCTGAAGGAACTGGCATTTTGCATTTTCCCCACTGGTCTTTGGGGAAGAGAGTGAGGCAACTGACTCTCTGAGAGAAGAAATTCCTCCTGGTCTCAATCTTAATGGGAGACCACTTATTTTAAAATTTTGTCCCCGAGTTCTGGATTTCCCCACAAAGGGAAAAGTCCTCTCAGCATCCAGCCTGTCCAGCCCTCTCAGAAGCTTATGTGTTTCCCCTCTGATTCTTCTAAACTCCAGTAGTATCGGCCAAACCTCAGCCTCGTGAATGAACCTTCTTTGCACTGCTGTGGTGGTCAAGCAAAAAAGCGCACCAATGTCATGCATAGAATAGAACTCTTACAATGCAGAAGGAGGCCATTCAGTCCATCGAGTCTGCACCGACTCTCTGAAAGAGCACCTTACTTGGCCCACTCCCCTGCTCTATCCCTGTAATCCCACCTAACCTGCACATCAATGACAATGGGAGGAAACCGGAGCACCTGGAGGAAACCCACGCAGACACGGGGAGAAAGTGCAAACAACACACCGACAGCCACACACCAGAATTGAACTTGGTCCCTGGCACTGCAAGGCAGCAGTGCTAAGCACTGTGCCACCATGCCATCCTTAAGGCACGAAGACCTTCTGCCTCTCTTCGCAACCCAGACCTTTTTCGTGAGGGTTAAAGGAGAGATGAGACAGGGTGGGCCAGCGAACCCGCCCACTGCAATGATCGGGCAAATTAAGGCTTTTAAGGAGCTAATTAGAAGCTCGCCTTTGAATCTTTCTAAATGTTCACGGTGGTGGGTAGCTATCAGGAGCTGTCTAATGTAGACCAGCACAAGGGTGGCGAAAGCAGGGTTGGCTGTGGTTTAATTGAGAGCACAGGTCAAAACTGTTTTCACAATTGCTCAGGTTCCTACCCTGTCACAGGTTCCAGTCCTCCATCTTTAATAAGGACACCATCAACCGCCTGAAATGTGAGAAGTCTGCATTTTATATTTTTACAAATTTAAAAGTTAATGCCCAAATGGCAGCACGAGCAATGGCCGCCGAGGCAAGTCAGAACACGGTCTGCATTTCCGATGACTCATCAAATGTTCCCGCTGCCACCACCTCCCGGCCGATAATTGGCCGGCAAACCCCTTCCCAACTCAACTGGTAGCTCACCTCCATCAAAATACCGGAACGTTTCTGCTTCCCCCTCCCAGAAACCAACCCACTTCCTGATTTTCACCCTCATCGTGAAAATACAGCTCTGTGTATGAGGAAACAGGGGTCGCGTTTCATATAGCGCCTTTCAAAACCTCAAGGCGTCTCAGAGCACCTTGCAGCCAATTAAGTAACTTTGAGTAATCCCAGATTGGAAATCAGAAGCACAGCAGCCAATTTGCGCAGAGGGAGATCCCCCCCCCAAACATCACTGTGATAACGACTAGATAATCTGTCTGAATGATGTGTGTTGAGGAACAAATGTTGGCCAAGTCCTGGTGGTGTTGATTGTTCTTTGATTGCACACAAGTGAAGCGACTTGGGATGTAACGGGCGTTATATAAAGGCGGGTTGTTGCTTGTGGTAGTCACCACTGTTGTATTATATTGTATATATGGGTATGACGGTAATGCCCCTAACGAAACCCCCCATGAACGTCTCTTTGCCTTTCACAGGAAGTCCACCTCCGGGGTTTCCCTCGCAACGTGGCTGGCAGCTCCAGGACCCGTTCTCCTCCGCAAGCACATGCGGCTCCACAGGGCGGACCCGTTGGTTGAGAGGGTACAGCTACTCCACGCAAACCCACAGTACACCTACGTAGCGTACCCCGACAGCCGCCAAGACACAGTCTCCCACAGGGATCCGGCACCAGCTGGGTCCCCACACACCCACCCCCCCCCCCCCCCCCCGCCCCAACGCCACCCTCATTTCCCCCGGTGCACCCCACCGCAGCCCCCACTCCAGGACAATCCGTCCTCCCCTTGCTCCCACCCGGGGATGAAGAGGATTTCGACACGCTCCCGGAGTCACCGAAGACCAAGCCGACACCTGAGTCGCCACCAACACTACGGCGCTCTCAACGACAGATCAAGGCGCCCGATTGTCTCAATTTGTAACCTTCTCTGTAATTTTAATACCAATCTGTATGTATATAGTTTGCCACCACCCCCGCTGGACTCATTTTTAACAGGGGGTGAATGTGGTAGTCACCGCTGTTATATTATATTGTAGACATGGGTATTACGGTAAGGCCCCCTGTACTACAGGTACGGGGGGTAGATCCCTGCCTGCTGGCTCCGCCCAGTAGGCGGACTATAAATGTGTGTGCTTTCCGAACAGCAGCCATTTCGTCAGCTGCTGTTGGAGGCCACACATCTCTGTATAATAAAGCCTCGATTACATTCTACTCTCGTCTCGTCGTAATTGATAGTGCATCATTGCTGAAGTTGGATTCAGAGTAGATCAATGCTTTCCCAGTTGGTGCTGCTAGGTGGCACATGTGCTGAAGAAACTGTTAATTCACACACGTTAAATGACATTTTAAATTCGATCTTGTGAAATACCAAATTGTTTATTCCGCACAATCTCACTCGAGCCCCATATTAATCTTGTCAGGGTTCTACGCTGGCGCTGCACAGTCTAGCTGATATATACTTTTGTGTCGAGTTTATGTGAAGCAAGGTTAAATATGTCAAATATGATTGACAATAGAGCAGTCCCATAAATGCTACGACAGTCACTTCTACTGTCGCGCAGAAGAAAATGAAAATTTCAATTTCTACAGCACATTCTGTGCTGTTCCAAAGTGCTCAACAGCCAAGGAAGGTTTTTTTAAGTATACTCACTGCTGTCGTGTAGGAAATGTGACAATTTGCACACAGCAAGCTCCCACAAACAGCATTGGATAACGTGTTATTAGTAATGTTGGTTATGGATAAACATTGGCCAGGACAAGAGGGAGAATTTCCTTGTTCTTCTTAATAACGCCGTGGGATCTTTAGCACCCAGCAGAAGATTGCACCTCCGACAACACAGAACCTGTGTAGTCTTTTCATGGGTAAATATGATGTGACGAGGGCAAGTTGCTGAGTTGGCTTAGTTTACACAGCTGTGTTTAATTCTTTATTCGTTCACAGGATGCGGCATTCGCTGACTGAGTCAGCATTTATTGCCCAACCCTGAGGGCATTTAAGAGTCAGCCACATTACTGTGGGCCTCTGGAGTCACATGTAGGCCAGACCGGGTAAGGATGACACATTTCCTTCCCTAAAGGACATGAGTGAACCAGGTGGATTTTTAACGACAATGGTTTCATGGTCATCATTATGGACTTCTAATTCCAGATTTTTTTTTAGTTAATTCAAATTTCACGATCTGCCCTGCTGGGATTGGAACCAAGGTCCCCAGAGCATCACCCTGGGTCTCCGGATTATTAGTGACAATCCCACTACGCCACTGTCGCCCCGGTTAATTGATGTCAAAGAACACAAAGACACAATTCGATCCATCGTGCCTGTGCTAGCTCTTTGAAAGAGTGATCCAATTTAGCCCTAGAGAACAGTTTTATCTCCATAACCATGTTAAATGATCATTTCATGTACAGATCCAACTGTTTTTTGAAATTTGCTATGGAATCTGATTGCATCACCCTTTCGGGTAGTGTGCTCCAGATGCTAACAATCCCTGATGTGAAGACATTTTTCATTTCCACTCTAATTTCTTCTCCAATTTGTTTTAAATCTATAACGTCTGATCCCACTTTACAGAAGAAACCATTCTGCCCGCTTGCACTACCAAATCAGGGAGAGCGGCGGTGTAATAGTAATGTCACTGGGCAAGCAGTGCCAAAGCCCAGGCTAACACAGGTTCAAATCCCACCATGGCAACTGGTGCAAATTAAATTCAATGAATAAAATTTGCAATTGAAAGCCAGCCTCAGTAATTTCATAGAATTTACAGTGCAGAAGGAGGCCATTCGTCCCATCGAGTCTGCACCGGCTCTTTGAAAGAGCACCCTACCCAAGCCCACACCTCCACCCTATCCCCATAGCCCAGTAACCCCACCCAACATTAAGGGCAATTTTGAACACTAAGGGCAATTTAGCATGGCCAATCCACCTCACCTGCACATCTTTGGACTGTGGGAGGAAACCGGAGCACCCGGAGGAAACCCACGCAGACACGGGGAGAACGTGCAGACTCCGCACAGACAGTGAACTAAGCCGGGAATCGAACCTGGGACCCTGGAGCTGTGAAGGAATGGCGATCATGAATGTATTTTGCAATTCGCAAAAAACCCAACTGGTTCACCAATGTCCTTTGGGAAAGGAAATCTGCAATCCTTACCTGGTCTGGCCTACATGTCACTCCAGATTCATAGTGGTGCGGTTGACACTTAAATGGCCGGGGTTACCACTCAGTTCTATGGTAATTCGGGATAAGAATCATAGAATCAACAGTGTCGAAGGAGACCATTCAGCCCATCGAGTCTGCACCGGCCCTTGGAAAGAGCACCCTACTTAAGCCCATGCCTCCACCCTATCCCCGTACCCAGTAACCCTACCTAACCTTTTTGGACACTAAGGGGCAATTTATCATGGCCAATCCACCTAACCTGCACATCTTTGGACTGTGGGAGGAAACCGGAGCACCCGGAGGAAACCCACGCACACACGGGGAGAACGTGCAGACTCCGCACAGACAGTGACCCAAGCCGGGAATCGGACCTTGGACCCTCGAGCTGTGAAGCAACTGTGCTAACCACTGTGCTATACTGTTGGTATGGGCAACACATGCCCATTTGATGGCTACATACCGTGAAGGAACAATTGTTTTTAAAAGCCCTCATAATTTTGAATATTTCTGTTCGAAGGAGAACAACTTCCCTCTCGCCACAAACTGAAGCTCCTCAACCATGGCATCATCCTGGGAGATTTTCCTAGTGCCCGCTCATTCTTTCTAAAGTGTGGTGACCAGAATTCTACACAAGGTGCCAGCTGAGGCCTATCATGTAGAGATTTGTAAATGTTCACTGTGACGTTTGTATTCAATGCCCCTATTTACAGCGTCACGGCTCCCTTATGCCTTCTTAACCATGTCCCCCGAGGTTCTGCTGGTCTGCAATGAAGCTCATGCAGAGAAATGGGGCAACCATCTGTGGAAATTCAGGGCTCTTCCTTCTGAACCTTTTCTAAAGAAAAGAATCCAAGGCAAGTGGGTGTCGCTGGGCTACAGCCAGCATTTATTGTTCTTGAGAAGGAGGTGGAGAGCCTACCTTCTTCAACCGTCGCGATCCATGTGGTGTCGGTGCACCCACAGTGCAGGGGGTGGGGTGGGGACAAGAGGGACACCTGGTTTCATTGGCAGCAAATCACTGGATGAAGAAGACATCAGCCTTGCCCCCCCCCCCCCCCCACCCCGTCTGTGTGACTGGGAAAAGTGAGGAATGAACAAAGGGTCACAGAAGCAATCCGTTTTTAAACAAGGGATCGCAACATTTAATCCAGGGGCTGGAAATGCAGATCATCAAATTAATGCATTTTTGAGGTGTCTGGTAACGAAATGTAAGGTGAGCAGGACATATCAGTGAACCCCCCCCCCCCGCCCCCAGCACCATCACCACCCAGCCAGAAAAGCCGTGTGGTGAGCTATTGTTCACAGAAACAAGGGAAATTGAAGCCAGTGAAATTTGCTTTGAACATATTACTCTCTGTATTCACTTACTTGGCACAAACTAAAGCAATTCAGCAATATGAGTTTGCCCTCAACACATCAAGTTTGCTCATGTCTGCGCAGGTACTTATGAGGGAATGCACTAAATCACAACAAACACATCAATTTATGTACTGTATTTAACATAGTAAATCTGACTGATGCGCTTCATAGTGGAGTTATCAGATAGAACTTTGGCAGCAAACCACAAAGACACAATGGGCCAGATTTTGCTCAGATTCACAGCATGCACTGTTAGTTTTCAGTTCTTTAACATTTTGCCTGCAAAGTTCATTGATGTGCGATCCAATGGGCAGCACGGAAGCACAGTGGTTAGCACTGTGGCTTCACAGCGCCAGGGTCCCGGGTTCGATTCCCGGCTTGGGTCACTGTCTGTGCGGAGTCTGCACGTCCTCCCCGTGTCAGCGTGGGTTTCCTCCGGGTGCTCCGGTTTCACAGGTCCCGAAAGACGTGCTTGTTAGGTGAATTGGACATTCTGAATTCTTCCTCTGTGTACCCGAACAGGCGCCGGAGTGTGGCGACTAGGGGATTTTCACAGTAATTTCACTGCAGTGTTAATGTAAGGCTACCTGTGACAATAAAGATTATTATTATAATGGTGCGACAAGGGCAACTGGGAACTTGGTGAGTGACAGTCCAACAGTTCACATCCTTAACCACTGAGGTTTAAGGACTGAGAAACAAACAGAAGACTGAGAAGTATTGTGAACTACAAAGGAGGAATTCAAAGTCAAATGATTTTTAGAAAGTGAAACAAAGAGAGGGGAAAAGAAGAGTTTTAAAAATTCATTTTATGGGAGGTGACTGTCGTCAGCTGGGTTAGCATTTATTGCCTCACCATAACTGCCCGGCGTTTCAGAGAGCATTTGAGAGTCAATCACATTGCTGTGGATCTGGAGTCACATGTTGACCAGACCAGGTAAGAACTGCAGATTTCCTTCCCTGAAGGACATTAGTGAAGCAGATTGGATAGGAGAGGGATTAAAAAGAGACGGAATGGAAAAGTAACGCAAAATTCAATATTTAAAAATTAACATTTTTAGAACCTCAACAACAATTCACTACCTGAAGGAATGAAACTTTCTGCATTTAATTGTTCACTTTCTGGGCCAGAGAGGTCCACTGGCAATCACATTGCTAAAAGAGCAATTAATTATCTGAAATAACTTTCTGTGCTGGGTTTAATGGGTAATTAATGTGCAAATGCAGTCATATCTTAAAACTCAGGTGAATATTGAGAGTAATATCCCATTTTCACAATGATAACAGCAAAGCAAAGCAAATCATCCCACAACATGTGGTGTTTTGTGACTCGCAGGGGATTTCTTCCTCGCCTCAGGTTGCTGAGAGACTTCTACATTAATAACAGTGAGTGATGTTCACCTTTTTCCAGCAAGGTCATAATCTAGCTCCAATAACAAAGACTTTGCATATTACACCTTTGGGTTACTCTTTGGGTTAGATATTGGGTTCACCCCTGAGTGAAGGTCGTTACAGGAATGATCGATATCATAGAATCATAGGATTTACAGTGCGGAAGGAGGCCATTCGGCCCATCGAGTCTGCACCGGCTCTTGGAAAGAGCACCCTACCCAAGCCCACACCTCCACCCTATCCCCATAACCCAGTAACCCCACCCAACACTAAGGGCAATTTAGCATGGCCAATCCACCTAACCTGCACATCTTTGGACTGTGGGAGGAAACCGGAGCACCCGGAGGAAACTCACACAGACACGGGAAGAATGTGCAGACTCCGCAAAGACAGTGACCCAAGCCGGGAATCGAACCTGGGACCCTGGAGCTGTGAAGCAACTGTGCTCAGAGATCATAGAATTTACAGTGCAGAAGGAGGCCATTCAGCCCATCATGTCTGCACCGGCCCTTGGAAAGAGCACCCTACTTAAGCCCCACACCTCCACCCTATCCCCGTAACCCAACCTAACCTTTTTGGACACGGAGAGGCAATTTAGCATGGCCAATCCACCTAACCTGCACATCTTTGGACTGTGGGAGGAAACCGGAGCACCCGGAGGAAATGCACGCACACACGGGGAGAAAGTGCAGACTCCACACAGTCAGTGACCCAAGCCGGGAAACGAACCTGGACCCTGGAGCTGTGAAGCAACTGTACTAACCACTGTGCGACCGTGCTGGCCACCTGCCAACTGTGCTAACCATTGTGCTACCACATCATGCCTAAGGGAATATCTAAGGCAGACCTGAATCCTACAACACCTCTGATGTTCCTTTTAAAGGTGCTTCCCTTCAAATTAAAATATCATAGGTCTATTGGTCTAAATTCTAATCCATAATTTCTAAAGCTGCGAATCCTGCATTCCTTTCAACTACCCTCACAAAGCAGCGTTTGATGTGTTTAAAGGCACTGCACAGTTATTGAATCACATTGATGGTGATGAAGCATAGCTTTAGTCTATTTGCTCTGTTTAGGTCACCTTTGCTCATGAGTCGCCAGGTATCTTTATGATACTGCCACGTGGTTCAAGTTTAGGTTATGATTAATAACACAGCACACCGCTTAGTAAGGATTAAAACAACGGTCATTTATTATATACAACAAGCAATATTAATACCCTAATACTACTATTTATATAATAAACCTATCACTACTGGCCAATACTTAACATTAGGAAGAGCCTAGGTCAGGGAAACGAATGGCTTGTCCAATCAAATCTGGCCCGCGGGATTCAAAAGGCTGCTACAGGTCGGTGGCTAGGTGTCTCTACCGGATAGCGATCGTTGGATTCAAACTTACAGTTGCCGGTGGCTGGTCTTGCGAAGGTCTCGAGCAGGCAAAGAGGAGAGAGAGAGAGATCTGAGCTTGGACCTTCACTTTTATAGGGCCCAGGGGCTTCCCGCCTCCCGGGGCGGCCCTTGACCCTGAGTCCCAAGTGATTAGATTCTGTCCCCAATCTCTGGGGTCGATGTGTCCAATGGTGAGGCGATTCCTCGATCGGGGGGTGGTCGCTCACCTGTCTTTGTTTCGGCCACTGCAGGCGCCGACAGGTCTGGCCCGGTATTCAATTGCTAATATGTTGCAATTGTTTCCGGGGATAGCCGATTTAACTGTGGATGTCTGAATAGATGGGCTGCAAACAGTCCTGAATGCAACTGTGAATACCTGGGTTGATGGGCCGTTGATAGCCCTGTGTATCGATCTGGGCTACCTTCCCAGAGCCGAATATGCAAAACTGTCTGCAGCTGCCTGCTTGTGTCTTCTTGGCTGCTTTTCCCAGCAGTCTTTCGGGTTCGCCGTTTTAAACTGGGTTTTGGCCAGATTAATCGGAACGCAGCCATTTTACATGGCTACAAACTGCCCTCACAAAGCAGCGTTTGATGTGTTTAAAGGCACTGCACAGTTATTGAATCACATTGATGGTGATGAAGCAACAACTACAACCTTCTGTCACAGTACAAGGCCACAGGTCACTGAGAGCAGTAAAATAGTTCATACATCTGATGGCGCGCATTTCCTCCCGTTTTCACTGCCAATCAGTCCCCTCAAGAGCTGAGACTCTTCATGAGCTACAGATGGAGTCGGTTGAAGCCAAGAGCTGTGAGCCAGGAGCTCCTGTTCAACATTACTATAACACATTATGCAATGCCTTCATTAACACCAGTTGCCACCAGTTGGCTTTCCCCAGCCAGACACAGTCGCTATTGGTTGTCGTAAATTGGTTTGGGCTGTTTCCACTTGTCCCCTATTGTTTTGTGCTTGTCCCCTTTGTTGCCAATTGAGCCCCCCACCACCGCCAGCCAGGCGCCCAGGTGACACTGCCAGCTGGCATGGGCACAACCAGGGTGCCAGGTTGGCACTGCCAAGGTGCCAAGCTGGCATTTTCTGTGCAACTGTGGTCTGGCGGGGGGGGGGTGGGGGGGTGCCTTGCATGGGTGTTGGGGGGGGGGGTTGGGGGCCCTCCCATAGGGCGTTCGGGCTGGGAGGGAGGTCAGAAATCGCTTCGGGGAGCCTAAGAGATCAGGGGCGAAATTCTCCGTTATCGGCGGAAAGTCCGCCGATCGGCGCAAAAAACGGCGCAAATCCGACTTGGGTCACGTCGGAAAAATGGTTCGAAAGTCTCCGGCCCGAAATGGGCTAGCAGCGACGTAACGGGATCCGCGCTTGCGCAGTGGTTCACGCCGTGCAGCGTCATACCCGCCGCACGGCGTGACTGCTCATAAGGCCGCGCAGCTCCCCCCCACCCGACCGGAACACCCGACCGGAACACCCGACTGGATGGCTGGCCGCCGCTCAGCCCCGAGGTTCGAGTCATGGGATGTGGAGGCGCTCCTGGATACGGTGGAGCAGTGGAGGGACGCCCTGTATCCCGGGCATGGCCGCAGAGTTGCCCCACGCCACAGCCGGCGTCTGTGGAGGGAAGTGGCAGAGGCCGTCACCGCTGTGGCCCAGATACCACGGACAGGCACCCAGTGCCACAAGAAGGTGAACGACCTCGTCAGAGCAGGCAGGGTGAGCCTCCCCCATATCCCCCCTCCCCATATCACCCCTCCCCCATATCCCCCCTTCCCCATATCCCCCCTCCCCCATATCCCCCCTCCCCCAAATCCCCCATATCCCCCCCTCCCCCATATCCCCCGTATCCCCCCTCCCCCATATCCCCCATATCCCCAAGTGAATCCAGCCCTAACCTTAACCTCTGCAATGCACGCGCAACCGATGGCGTGCATTCATATACCTGCCTAACAGTGTTGCCTTTTACCCCTGCCACCTCCCCCCCCCCCCACAGGATAAGCGCGCACACAACAATAGGGAGCATGTGAGGACTGGAGGAGGCCCCGCTGATGAGAGGCCACTGACCGTACACGAGGAAAGGGCCCTGGAACTGGCTGGCGGACCTGAGGACCGGGAGGTTGCTGATGCAGAGGTCGGGGGCGTAGTAGCAAGTGAGCCACCAACAGCCCGTCCCCATATCCCCCCTCCCCTATATCCCCCTCCCCCATATCACCTGATCACTGCCTGATGTCTAACCATGCATGCTTCATTGTGTATCGCAGGACCAAACGTCCAGGCACCCATCCCCGCAGATGCAGACCGCCCGCAGGATGCCCCTCGCACACCACGGGAGACGGAGAGACCCGGACCCTCCAGCATGCGACGCCCGCAGGATGCCCCTCGGAGGCCACGGGAGACGGAGAGACCCGGTCCCTCCAGCATGCGACGCCTGCAGGATGCCCCTCGGAGGCCACGGGAGACAGAGAGACCCGGACCCTCCAGCATGCGACGCTCGCAGGATGCCCCTCGCACACCACGGGAGACGGAGAGACCTGGAGCAACAGGGAGACGACACCCCCGTCACGTGCGGGAGCGACCACCCAGCGACGAAGGGGGCAGCCACAGGCCCCCGTCACATCCGAGCCAGGACACCACTACCCAGGACACCACTACCCAGGACACCACTACCCAGGACACCACTACCCAGGACACCACTACCCAGGGCACCACTACCCGGGACACCCCTACCCGGGACAGCACTACCCAGGAAGACGAAATACCGGACAGTGACTCCGAGTGGATGGGTGGAGACGAACCCCCACCCCAAAGTGCCATGGACTCAGAGTGGGACGAAGAGCACGACACAACGCCACTGCTGTCACCAACACCCTCCACCATCGCAGAAACACTCACCTCAGTTGGGCACTTTAGTGATGAGGCGTCTGGTACACTCACTGGTGCGCACAACACAGCCGTCCCGGTACAGCAGGTGGAGGTAGGAGCAGCAGAGGGGCCGGGCGGTCGGAGGGCAGCCCAGCCCAAGCGAACATCTGCCGCCCAGATGGATCCCGGGTTCCTGTAGTTACCACACCCACACATAGATCCGATGCAACCACCGACCCGGAGACGAGCGAAGAGGGTGACGGGCGGCTTGCGGCGGCTGCAGTCGCAGGTGGAGGAGTCCACCCGCGTCCAGGAGCTGGGAGTGGTCCCGGTCATGCGTGCCACCCAGGCCGACACTGCACGGGTGGCGTCCGCGGTGGAGGCAATGGGTGCGACGGTGTCAGACATGGGGAACGGTTTGCGAGGCCTGCGGCCTTCCGTGCAGGCGGCGTCTGTGGCCCAGGCCATGGCTGCCCTCTCACAGGAGGCCATGAGCCAGTGCCAGCGCCAGATGGCAGAGGCGCTCAACGCCATATCCCAGTCTCTGCAGGCCATCGCTGAGGGCATCGGCGCCAGTGGCCATGTGCGAGCCGGCATCGCACTGTCACAGACAGGGTTTGCCAACCCCCTGGGCTCCATGGCTGCAAACCTGCAGACCCCTGTCGATACCAGCACGGGCCTCCAGGACTGGCAGCGCCAGATGTCGGGGGGGCGTCGGATGGCCAGTCTGTTCGCATCCCCCACCCATGTAGAGGCCAGGGGGCCATCGGGCACCCCAAGGGAGGAGGAGGTGGTGTGGTCCGTCCCGGCTCCCCCTGTAGGGGAGGTCCCAGTACACCGCGACACCTCGGACTCCCCCCCTTCCGTCCCAGGTGCATCGGGTGGGCAACGGGCAGGACAGGCTGGCAGCTCGCCATCCCAGTCGCCCGGGCCGCAGACTGGCCCATCTAGGCCAGGACGCCCCAGGAAACGGCCGCCAAAGGGATCCAGTGTCAGAGGGCAGGAATCACAGGAGTCCACCTCCAGTTCTGCTGTACCGTCTGGGGAACCACGTAGACGTAGTCAAAGGGCCTGTAAGGCCAAACAATTAGACACTGAGTAAGTTGGCACGGGTGCAGGGCACAGATGAGATTTAGGGGCTAGGGCATGTGCATGAACTCCTTTGGTTATTAAAGTCAATGTTACACCTACAGAAGCTGCCTTTGTGCTCTGTCCAAAGTGTGCGGGGGTGTCATGTACGTTGAGCGCAAGTGTGTGTGTGAGGGGTGGTCTTACCTCAGCCCCAGGTGAGTCTGCCCCCTTCCCCCTGGGCCGCCATCAACATCCCCCGGGCAGAGGACGGGACCGTGCGCTGCAGTGTCACAGCCGCATGCAGGGATGGTCCGGGTGGATGGTGGTACTGTGGCCATGGGTCAGACATAGTCCAACGATGTGGAGCCAGGAGCTCACCGCAGGGCGGGTTGTCATCATCCTCCATGGCCTGCAATAGACACGCGTCCACCCGCAACTGTGTGAGCCCGGCCCGTTGTGCCGCAGGTGGATCGGCAATGGGGGGGGGTGGTGTGCATGCAGGTGGGGTGGGTGGGGTTGGGGAGGGGGTGAGGGTGCTGGGTGGGTGGATGGGTGGGGGGTGTGGGTGGTCGGCTGTTGCCATGGTGTGCGGTCTGTGGCCATACTACCCGATTCCCACGCCCATCTAGTCAGTGAAGCGGGCGGCTATCAGTCTGTCCCGTGCCCGCTGGGCCAGCCGGTAACGGTGGACAGCCACCCGCTTGTGTCTACCCCGTCTGCCCTGACCATTACCCCCATCCCCCTCATCTGGGGAGGACTGCGCCTCTTCCTGCTGCTCCTCCACTCCGCCCTCCTCTGCCTGCGGCACATCGACCCTCAACTGGGCTATGTTGTGCAGGACGCAGCACACCACAATGATGCGGCCGACCCTATCTGACCAATACTGGAGGGCCAGAGAGGTCCAGGCACCTGAAACGCATCTTCAGCACGCCAAAGAACCTCTCTATCACTCCCCTTGTCGCTACATGGGCATCATTGTAGCGGGTCTCCGCCTCATTGCGTGGCCTCCGTATAGGCGTCATCAGCCACGATTGCAATGGGTAGCCCCTGTCGCCCAGCAACCAACCCCTCAGCCGGGGATGGCGTCCCTCGTACATGCCGGGAATGGATGACCGCGACAACACGTATGAGTCGTGTACACTGCCTGGGTAACGGGCGCAGACGTGCAGGATCATCATGCGGTGGTCGCAAACCACCTGTATGTTCATCGAATTGGTCCCCTACCTATTGGTGAACACGGCCCTGTTATCTGCAGGTGGCCGCACGGCGACGTGCATCCCATCGATCGCGCCCTGGACCATGGGGAACCCGGCCACGGCGGAGAAGCCCACGGCCCGGGCATCTTGGCTCTCCCGGTCCATGGGGAAGTGGATGTAGCGGTGCGCCATGGCATATAGGGCATCTGTCACTGCCCGAATGCACCGATGCACCGATGTCTGCGATATGCCGGACAGGTCCCCACTCGGTGCCTGGAATGACCCCGTTGCATAAAAGTTCAGGGCCACCGTAACCTTGACTGACACGGGGAGAGGGTGCCCCCCGCCAGTGCCACGCGGTGACAGGTGTGCCAGCAGGTGGCAAATGTGTGCCACGGTTTCCTGGCTCATCCGGAGTCTCCTCCTGCATTCCCGGTCCGTGAGGTCCTGGTATGACTGCCGGGGCCGGTACAAACGGGGCGCCCTCGGGTGCCTCCGTTGCCGTGGGGCCGCGACGTCCTCCTCCCCCTCCTCATCCTGTCGGTCAGGTGTCCCTCCAGCCTGGGCGGCTGCCGCCTGTTCCTCTGCAGCAGCCTGCGCCGCCTCTCTGGCACGCTCCTCCTCCTCCTCCTCCTCCTCCTCATCCAGGACAACATAGACATTAGCGGCTGCCGCCACGGCGGCCAACATCGCTGGATGATCGGAAAACATGACGGCCTGGTGGGGGGGGAGGGGAACGACGACATGTCATCATTGCCCATATCCCCTCCTCCCCCCAGCCAGGTAGCATGGACCGCATGGGTCCAACTGTTGGAGGCTGGCACCTGGCCAGGTGGACCAACTCACTTGCCCTCGCATCCCCCTCCCCGGCACGGACCCCCCCCCAACCTCCACCCCGGCACGGACCCCCCCCAACCTCCACCCCGGCACGGACCCCCCCAACCTCCACCCCGGCACGGACCCCCCATCCCCCTCCCCGGCACGGACCCCCCCCCAACCTCCACCCCGGCACGGACCCCCCATCCCCCTCCCCGGCACGGACCCCCCCCCCAACCTCCACCCCGGCACGGACCACCCCCCAACCTCCACCCCGGCACGGACCCCAACCTCCACCCCGGCACGGAACCCCCCCAACCTCCACCCCGGCACGGACCCCCCCCCCCCCCCCAACCTCCACCCCGGCACGGACCACCCCAACCTCCACCCCGGCACGGAACCCCCCCCCCCAACCTCCACCCCGGCACGGACCACCCCAACCTCCACCCCGGCACGGACCCCCCCCCAACCTCCACCCCGGCACGGACCCCCCCCCAACCTCCACCCCGGCACGAACCCCAACCTCCACCCCAGCATGGACCCCCCATCCCCCTCCCCGGCACGGACCCCCCCCAACCTCCACCCCGGCACGGGCCCCCCCCAACCTCCACCCCGGCACGGACCCAAACCTCCACCCCGGCATGGACCCCCCATCCCCCTCCCCGGCACGGACCCCCTCCCGGCACTCCCCCGGAGCCCAGCCCACTCTAACCACCCCCCCCCCCCCGCCGCACCCACACACACACAAGCCGAGACACACCTCTCCTCACGCATTCAGACTGCGGCCACGCCATTGCCTGCCCAGAGCCAACCCCCCAGGCCGTCACTCACCTCCACGCTGGTCGGCGTGAGCCTGGAGCACCGGGTCACGCCGATGAAAAGGATGTTTAATTTACGTCGACGTGAACGGTCATCACGTCGACGGGACTTCGGCCCATCCGGAAGGGAGAATATCGGCAGGCCGAAAATCGGCTGCCTTGCGCCGACCCGTGACATTCTCCGACGGCAGCGGCGTCATTAACGCCCCGCCGACTTTTCTCCCTTCGGAGACTTCGGCAACCGGCGGGGGCGGGATTCACAGCGGCCAACAGCCATTCTCCGACCCTCTGGGGGGTCGGAGAATGACGCCCCAGGGTGCCATTTAGAAATGGAGCTCCCCACTGTACAAAACGGGGCTATGTGCAGCCTCGGCCATACATTCCCCGGTTAGGCCCCTTATACAATGGAAGTCGTGTTGAATAGCCATGTGTGTCTCGCCACTGCGAGCGTCGGGAAACAGGCGGCTAAACGAGCTCGCGATGGAACTTTGTTCACTTTTGGGAGAATCACACCCATTGTCGTTTAAGGTGCATGTTGTAATCCGTGTAAACCTTTAAATCTGTGTGCAATTGTCAAGCTAAGAGGCAGTAAAGGAGTATTTTATCATAATACCATAGTGGTTAGCACTGTTGCTTCACAGCCTCAGGGTCCCAGGTTCGATTCCCAGCTTGGGTCACTGTGTGGAGTCTGCACATTCTCCCTGTGTCTGCGTGGGTTTCCTCCGGGTGCTCCGGTTTCCTCCCACAAGTCCCGAAAGACGTGCTTGTTAGGTAATTTGGACATTCTGAATTCTCCCTCAGTGTACCCGAACAGGCGCAGCAATGTGGCGACTAGGGGATTTTCCCAGTAACTTCATTGCAGTGTTAATGTACACCCACTTGTGACAATAAAGATTAGTATATTATTATTATAATCCAACTTTATTTGTTTAATAAATGTTTTTTTCCTTGTTGTTAAACGTAATTAGTGGCCCCATGACTATTATTTCACGATTAAAACAGTTAAAGTTAAAAAAAGTTAAAAGTAAAACTGGAATCTTCCAGTCCAGTTGTAACATTAACTGGAATCGTAACAGTATTTTTAGCATTTTTGGGTTGTATATAGCCAGGGGTTACTACTTTCCGAAGGTTGTTAAACTATTGTGAATGCACGTTGTGGTAGTCACCACTGATGTATATATAGGATGTTGAAATAGGTGCTTTACGGTAAAGCCCCTGTACTACAGGTACGGGGATAGATCACTGCCTGCTGGCTCCGCCCAGTAGGTGGAGTATAAATATGTGTGCTCCCAGTACAGCAGCCATTTCGGCAGCTGCTGTAGGAGGCCACGCATCTCAGTGTAATAAAGCCTCGATTACATCCTCCTCTCGTCTTTGTGTAATTGATCGTGCATCAATTTATTACACTGAGTTTTTCAGAAGATGGATCTCCGCAACAAGCCGGATCGCCTGCAGCTGCATCCGCGTCAATCCGGATCGCCTGCTACTGCATCCGCAAGCAGACAACGACAACAAGGACTTTGAACATTGGCGAGCCTGTTTTGAAGCGTGCAACGGGTCTGCGGCAGATGAAATTCCAGAAGCTCCAGATTCCTTACACGCGGCTGAGCTCCAACGTCTTTCCGCTTGTCCAGGTCGCGCCGACCTACGCAGAGGCCATGGCGCTACTGAAGGAAAACTACGCTCAGCGGACTAACACACTCTACGCCAGGCACCACCTCTCCACGCGGCGGCAGCTTCCCGGTGAGTCGGTGGAAGATTTCCGGCACGCCCTGCTCCCCCTAGTTAGAGACGGTGACTGTCAGGCCGTTTCGGCCACGGAACACTCAAATTTGCTAATGAGAGACGCATTTGTTACGGGCATAGGGTCTGACTACATCCGCCAGCGCCTCGTAGAGGGGGCCAAGCTCGACCTCACGGTGACCAAAAAACAAGCGCTTTCACTCAGGCCTATGCCCCCGACCGCGTGGCCCACCCCCCCGTGCATCGTGGACTCCGCAGACGGCCGCCCCATCGTGGACCCCATCAGCGACCGCCCTCAGCCAATCCCATGCCTGTGCCGTGCGGCAGCCAAACAACCCCGGGGGGGCCCAAATGCTACTTCTGTGGGCAGTCTAAACACCCTTGACAGCGCTGCCTGGCGCGGAGCGCCCTCTGCAAGGCCTGTGGCAAGAAGAGACATTTCACTGCTGTGTGCCAGGCTCGCTCAATCGCCGCTATTGTCCCGGCACTCCCCACGTGCAGCCACTGGGCACCGCCATCTTCCCCTCCTAGGACCACGTGCGGCCAGTGAACGCCGCCATCTTGCTCGACTCGCAACACGTGCGGCCCGTGGGCGCTGCCATCTTGTTCCTCCCAGGACCAACGGGCGGCGCCATCTTGCTTTCCCCACGACACGTGCGGCCCGTGGGCGCCGCCATCTTACCCGAATCAGGACCCATGCCCGTCGGGCACCTCATTCGGCCACTCATCGCCTGCAACCGCCAACGACCAGCCGCGTCTCGCCTCGGTCACGATTGCTCAGTCTCGACCACACAACCTCGCGACTGCTTCAACTAAAGTGAAGGTCAACGGTCACGAGATCTCCTGCCTGCTGGACTCCGTGAGCACTGAGAGCTTCATTCACCCCGATACAGTAAGGCGCTGCTCCCTCGCGGTACACCCCGCGAACCAGAGAATCGCCCAGGCCTCCGGGTCCCACTCCATGGCAATCCGGTGGTACTGCATCGCCACTCTCACTGTCCAGGGCGTGGAGTTCAGCGGCTTCCACCTCTACATCCTCCCCAACCTCTGCGCTGCCTTGCTACTCGGCCTGGACTTCCAGTGCAACCTCCAGAGCCTAACCCTGAAATTCGGCGGGCCCCTACCACCCCTTACTGTGTGCTGCCTCGCGACCCTTAAGGTCGACCCACCTTCCCTTTTTGCAAACCTAACCCCGGATTGCAAACCCGTTGCCACCAGGAACAGATGGTACAGCGCCCATGACAGGACCTTCATCAGGTCTGAAGTCCAGCGGCTGCTTCGGGAAGGCAGCATCGAGGCCAGCAACAGCCCCTGGAGAGCCCAAGTGGTAGTTGTGAAAATTGGGGAGAAACACAGAATGGCCGTGGACTACAGCCAGACCATCACTAGGTACACGCAGCTCAACGCGTACACCCTCCCACGCATATCTGATATGGTCAATCAGATTGCACAGTACCGGGTCTTCTCAACTGTAGACCTCAAAACTGCCTACCACAAGCTCCCCATCCGTAAGGCGGACGACCTATACACTGCGCTCGAAGCAGACAGCCGCCTTTACCACTTCCTTAGGGTTCCCTTCGGCGTCACCAACAGGGTCTCGGTCTTCCAACGGGAGATGGACCGAATGGTTGACGGTACAGGCTGCGGGCCACTTTCCCGTACCTGGACAATGTCACCATCTGCGGCCACGATCAGCAGGAGCATGATGCCAACCTTGCCAAATTTCTCCACACCGCCACTCTCCTCAACCTCACGTATAACAAGGAGAAGTGCGTGTTCAGCGCGAACCGCTTAGCCATCCTCGGCTATGTGGTCCAGAACGGAGTTCTGGGGCCCGACTCCGATCGCATGCGCCCCCTCATGGAACTCACCCTCCCCCGCTGCCCCAAGGCCCTCAAACGTTGCCTGGGGTTCTTATCGTATTACGCCCAGTGTATCCCAAACTATGCGGACAAGGCCCACCCACTCATTCAATCCACTGTTTTCCCTCTGACGGCCGAGGGTCTCCAGGCCTTTAACTGTATCAAGGCCGACATCGCCAAGGCCGCGATGCACGCAGTTGACGAGACGTTCCCCTTCCAAGTCGAGAGCGATGCATCAGAAGTCACTCTGGCCGCCACCCTCAACCAGGCAGGCAGGCCCGTGGCATTCTTTTCCCACACCCTCCATGCCTCCGAAATTTGGCACTCCTCTGTCGAAAAAGAGGCCCAAGCCATCGTTGAAGCTGTGCGGCATTGGAGGCATTACCTGGCCAGCAGGAGATTCACTCTCCTCACTGACCAACGGTCGGTTGCCTTCATGTTCAATAACATACTGCGGGGCAAGATCAAAAACGATAAAATCTTGAGGTGGAGGATCGAGCTCTCCACCTACAATTACGAAATTTTGTATCACCCCGGTAAGCTCAACGAGCCCCCCGATGCCCTATCCCGAGGTACATGTGCCAGCGCACAAGTGGACCGACTCCGGACTCTGGGGGCTGGTTTAGCACACTGGGCTAAATCGCTGACTACCAAAGCAGGACAGTAGCACGGTTCAATTCCCGTACCAGCCTCCCCAAACAGGTGCCGTAATGTGGCGACTAGGGGCTTTTCACAGCTTTTCATTGAAGCCTACTTGTGACAATAAGCATTTTTCATTTCATTGGATGCACTTAGGAGCATGCAGGTGGCGGAAAGCGTCATAGATCGCAGTTATGTAAGTGTGGTCACACCCAAGGTGCAGGCAGAGAAATGGGTGACCACCAGAAAGGGCAGGCAGTCAGTGCAGGAATCCCCTGTGGTTGTCCCCCTCTCGAACAGATATACCCCTTTGGATACTGTCGGGGGGGATAGCCTATCAGGGGAAAACAGCAGCAGCCAGAGCAGTGGCACCACGGCTGGCTCTGATGTTCAGAAGGGAGGGTCAAAGCGCAGAAGAGTAATAGTTATAGGGGACTCTATAGTCAGGGGAACAGATAGGCGCTTCTGTGGACGTGAAAGAGACTCCAGGATGGTATGTTGCCTCCCTGGTGCCAGGGTCCAGGATGTCTCCGAACGGGTAGAGGGAATCCTGAAGGGGGAGGGCAAACAGGTAGAGGTCGTTGTACATATTGGTACTAACGACATAGGCAGGAAGAGGCATGAGGTCCTGCAGCAGGAGTTCAGGGAGCTAGGCAGAAAGTTAAAAGACAGGACCTCGAGGGTTGTAATCTCGGGATTACTCCCTGTGCCACGTGCCAGTGAGGCTAGAAATAGGAAGATAGAGCAGACAAACACGTGGCTAAACAGCTGGTGTAGGAGGGAGGGTTTCGGTTATCTGGACCACTGGGAGCTCTTCCGGGGCAGGTGTGACCTGTATAAGATGGACGGGTTGCATCTAAACCGGAGAGGCATAAATATCCTGGCCGCGAGATTTGCTAGTGTCACACGGGAGGGTTTAAACTAGTATGGCAGGGGGGTGGGCACGGGAGCAATAGGTCAGAAGGTGAGAGCGTTGAGGGAGAACTAGGGAATATGGACAGTGTGGCTCTGAGGCAGAGCAGACGGGGAGAAGTTGCTGAACACAGCGGGTCTGGTGGCCTGAAGTGCATATGTTTTAATGCAAGGAGCATTACGGGTAAGGCAGATGAACTTAGAGCTTGGATTACTACTTGGAACTATGATGTTGTTGCCATTACAGAGACCTGGTTGAGGGAAGGGCAGGATTGGCAGCTAAACGTTCCAGGATTTAGATGTTTCAGGCGGGATAGAGGGGGATGTAAAAGGGGAGGCGGAGTTGCGCTACTTGTTCAGGAGAGTATCACAGCTATACAGCGAGAGGACACCTCAGAGGGCAGTGAGGCTATATGGGTAGAGATCAGGAATAAGAAGGGTGCAGTCACAATGTTGGGGGTATACTACAGGCCTCCCAACAGCCAGCGGGAGATAGAGGAGCAGATAGGTAGACAGATTTTGGAAAAGAGTAAAAACAACAGGGTTGTGGTGATGGGAGACTTCAACTTCCCCAATATTGACTGGGACTCACTTAGTGCCAGGGGCTTAGACGGGGCAGAGTTTGTAAGGAGCATCCAGGAGGGCTTCTTAAAACAATATGTAAACAGTCCAACTAGGGAAGAGGCGGTACTGGACCTGGTATTGGGGAATGAGCCCGGCCAGGTGGTAGATGTTTCAGTAGGGGAGCATTTCGGTAACAGTGACCACAATTCAGTAAGTTTTAAAGTACTGGTGGACAAGGATAAGAGTGGTCCGAGGATGAATGTGCTAAATTGGGGGAAGGCTAATTATAACAATATTAGGCGGGAACTGAAGAGCATAGATTGGGGGCGGATGTTTGAGGGCAAATCAACATCTGACATGTGGGAGGCTTTCAAGTGTCAGTTGATAGGAATACAGGACAGGCATGTTCCTGTGAGGAAGAAAGACAAATACGGCAATTTTCGGGAACCTTGGATGACGAATGATATTGTAGGCCTCGTCAAAAAGAAAAAGGAGGCATTTGTCAGGGCTAAAAGGCTGGGAACAGACGAAGCCTGTGTGGCATATAAGGAAAGTAGGAAGGAACTTAAGCAGGGAGTCAGGAGGGCTAGAAGGGGTCATGAAAAGTCATTGGCAAATAGGGTTAAGGAAAATCCCAAGGCTTTTTACACTTACATAAAAAGCAAGAGGGTAGCCAGGGAAAGGGTTGGCCCACTGAAGGATAGGCAAGGGAATCTATGTGTGGAGCCAGAGGAAATGGGCGAGGTACTAAATGAATACTTTGCATCAGTATTCACCAAAGAGAAGGAATTGGTAGATGTTGAGTCTGGAGAAGGGGGTGTAGATAGCCTGGGTCACATTGTGATCCAAAAAGACGAGGTGTTGGGTGTCTTAAAAAATATTAAGGTAGATAAGTCCCCAGGGCCGGATGGGATCTACCCCAGAATACTGAAGGAGGCTGGAGAGGAAATTGCTGAGGCCTTGACAGAAATCTTTGGATCCTCGCTGTCTTCAGGGGATGTCCCAGAGGACTGGAGAATAGCCAATGTTGTTCCTCTGTTTAAGAAGAGTGGCAGGGATAATCCCGGGAACTACAGGCCGGTGAGCCTTACTTCAGTGGTAGGGAAATTACTGGAGAGAATTCTTCGAGACAGGATCTACTCCCATTTGGAAGCAAATGGACGTATTAGTGAGAGGCAGCACGGTTTTGTGAAGGGGAGGTCGTGTCTCACTAACTTGATAGAGTTTTTCGAGGAGGTCACTAAGATGATTGATGCAGGTAGGGCAGTAGATGTTGTCTATATGGACTTCAGTAAGGCCTTTGACAAGGTCCCTCATGGTAGACTAGTACAAAAGGTGAAGTCACACGGGATCAGGGGTGAACTGGCAAGGTGGATACAGAACTGGCTAGGCCATAGAAGGCAGAGGGTAGCAATGGAGGGATGCTTTTCTAATTGGAGGGCTGTGACCAGTGGTGTTCCACAGGGATCAGTGCTGGGACCTTTGCTCTTTGTAGTATATATAAATGATTTGGAGGAAAATGTAACTGGTCTGATTAGTAAGTTTGCAGACGACACAAAGGTTGGTGGAATTGCGGATAGCGATGAGGACTGTCTGAGGATACAGCAGGATTTAGATTGTCTGGAGACTTGGGCGGAGAGATGGCAGATGGAGTTTAACCTGGACAAATGTGAGGTAATGCATTTTGGAAGGGCTAATGCAGGTAGGGAATATACAGTGAATGGTAGAACCCTCAAGAGTATTGAAAGTCAAAGAGATCTAGGAGTACAGGTCCACAGATCACTGAAAGGGGCTACACAGGTGGAGAAGGTAGTCAAGAAGGCATACGGCATGCTTGCCTTCATTGGCCGGGGCATTGAGTATAAGAATTGGCAAGTCATGTTGCAGCTGTATAGAACCTTAGTTAGGCCACACTTGGAGTATAGTGTTCAATTCTGGTCGCCACACTACCAGAAGGATGTGGAGGCTTTAGAGAGGGTGCAGAAGAGATTTACCAGAATGTTGCCTGGTATGGAGGGCATAAGCTATGAGGAGCGATTGAATAAACTCGGTTTGTTCTCACTGGAACGAAGGAGGTTGAGGGGCGACCTGATAGAGGTATACAAAATTATGAGGGGCATAGACAGAGTGGATAGTCAGAGGCTTTTCCCCAGGGTAGAGGGGTCAATTACTAGGGGGCATAGGTTTAAGGTGAGAGGGGCAAAGTTTAGAGTAGATGTACGAGGCAAGTTTTTTACGCAGAGGGTAGTGGGTGCCTGGAACTCACTACCGGAGGAGGTAGTGGAGGCAGGGACGATAGGGACATTTAAGGGGCATCTTGACAAATATATGAATAGGATGGGAATAGAAGGATACGGACCCAGGAAGTGTAGAAGATTGTAGTTTAGTCGGGCAGTATGGTCGGCACGGGCTTGGAGGGCCGAAGGGCCTGTTCCTGTGCTGTACATTTCTTTGTTCTTTGTTTGTTCTGCACGACAACCTCTGTCACCCAGGAATCACACATTTGTACCATTTTAACCTACTCCATAGAGGAGGTCAGGACCGTCACCAGAAACTGCCAAATCTGCGCAGAGTGCAAGCCGCACATCTACCGGCCAGATAAAGCACACCTGGTGAATGCCTCCCGCCCCTTTGATCGCCTCAGTATGGACTTCAAAGGGCCCCAAAGTCCACGCTGAGGCATTCAAAGAGGCGGGAGGCCTTCACCAGGTGCGCACGGACTGGTCGGTAGAAGTGCGGTTTACACTCCGCGCAGACCTGGCAGTCTCTGGTGATCACCCTGACTTCCTCGATGGAGTAGGGCAGGTTGCGGGCCTTGATGAAGTGGAAGAACCAGGTGACCCCCGGGTGGCAGAGGTCATCGTGTAGGGTCCTGAGTCGGTCTACTTGTGCGCTGGCACATGTACCGCGGGATAGGGCGTCAGGAGGCTCGTTGAGCTTCCCAGGACGATACAAGATCTCATAATTGGAGGTGGAGAGCTTGATCCTCCACCTCATGATCTTATCATTTTTTATCTTGCCCCGCTGCGTATTACTAAACATGAAGGCAACTGACCGTTGGTCAGTGAGGAGCATGAATCTCGTGCCGGCCAGGTAATGCCTCCAATGCCGCATAGCTCTACAATGGCCTGGGCCTCCTTTTCGACAGAGGAGTGTCGGATTTCAGAGGCGTGGAGGGTGCGGGAAAAGAAGGCCACCGGCCTGCCCTCCTGGTTGAGGGTGGCCGCCAGAGCTACGTCCGATGCGTCGCTCTCGACCTGGAAGGGGAGGGACTCATCGACAGCGTGCATCGTAGCCTTTGCGATGTCTGCCTTGATACGGTTGAAGGCCTGGCGGGCCTCAGCCGACAGGGGAAAAACTGTGGATTGGATTAGTGGGCGGGCCTTGTCCGCGTAATTGGGGACCCACTGGGCGTAATAAGAGAAAAACCCCAGGCATCGTTTCAGGGCCTTGGGGCAGTGGGGAAGAGGGAACTCCATAAGGGGGCGCAAGGGGTCGGGGTCGGGCCCGATTACTCCATTCTGCACTACGTAGCCAAGGATGGCTAGGCGATCGGTGCTGAACATGCATTTCTCCTTGTTATAAGTGAGATTAAGGAGTTTGGCGGTATGGAGGAATTTGCAGAGGTTGGCGTCGTGGTCCTGCTGATCGTGGCCGCAGATGGTGACGTTATTTAGGTACGGGAAGGTGGCCCGCAATCCGTACCAGTCAACCATTCGGTCCATCACCCGTTGGAAGACCGAGACCCCATTCGTGACACCGAAGGGGGCTCGAAGGAAGTGAAAGAGCCGGCCATCTGCTTCGAGAGCTGTGTGTTGACGGTCGTCTGGGCGGATGGGGAGCTGGTGGTAGGCAGACTTTAGGTCCACTGTGAAGAAGACCCGGTACTGTGCAATCTGATTGACCATATCAGATATGCGTGGGAGGGGGTACGCGTCGAGCTGCGTGTACCGGTTGATGGTCTGACTGTAGTCAATGCCCATCCTGTTCTTCTCCCTGATCTTTACAACTACCACTTGGGCTCTCCAGGGGCTGTTGCTAGCCTCGATGATGCCTTCCTTCAGCAGCCGTTGGACTTCCGACCTAATGAAGGTGTTGTCCTGGATACTGTATTGTCTGCTCCTGGTAGCGACAGGTTTGCAATCCGGGGTGAGGTTCGCAAACAGGGAAGGCGGGTCGACCTTAAGGGTCGTGAGGCCGCAGACGGTGAGGGGGGGGTATGGGTCCGCCGAATTTAATAGTCAGGCTCTGGAGGTGGCATTGGAAGTCCAGGCCCAGGAGTGCGGCAGCGCAGAAGTGGGGGAGGACGTAGAGCCGGAAGTTGTTAAACTCTACGCCCTGGATAGTGAGGTTCGCAATGCCGTACCCCTGGACTTCCACAGAATGGGATCCGGAGGCCAGAAAGACTTTCTGCTTAACGGGGTGTACCGTGAGGGAGCAGCGCCTTACCGTGGTGGGGTGAACAAAGCTCTCCGTGCTCCCGGAGTCGAAAAGGCAGGACGTCTTGTGCCCGTTGAGTTCCACCGTCGTCGTTGCAGTCGTGAGGTTCCGTGGCCGAGACTGGTCCAGAGTAATGGAGGCGAGATGTGGCAGATGCTGGGAGACCCTGGGTTGAACAGCGGTGAAGGAGGTCTCAGCAGGCGATAAACGGCCAGTCGGGTTGGGGACCTGCGGCGCCATCCAAGATGGCCGCCCCCATGGCTTGCACATGGCAGTCGGTGGACAAGATGGCGGCACCCACGGGCAGCACATGGCTTGCGAGGGGGAGAATGGCGGCGGGACCGGGTCGCCCGCGGGGTGTGCGGAGACTGCGGCGGCCGACCGGGCCTGGCATACCACCACAAAGTGCCCCTTCTTACCGCATCCTTTGCACGTCGCTGATCGGGCCGGGCAGTGTTGCCGGGGGTGTTTGGTCTTCCCACAAAAGTAGCATCTGGGCCCCCCGGGATTGACCGGCTGCCGCGCGGCGCAGGCTTGCGGTGAATTGGAGGATGAGGTTGGGTCGGAAGCAGGTGGGGTTCACACTGTCCATGGGGGTGCCGCGCTGCTGGGGCGTACACCTGGGCGTTATGGGAGGCCAATCTAAAGAGTTCGCGAGTCTCCTAGCCTCCTCGAGTAGAGGATCTGTAACTTTTGGTCCTCCGTGGGTGGGTCTGTGGACGTCCTGATGTAGCTCTGGAAGCAAGCCAGCCAGTGACCAAAGGTGGCCGAAGCGTTTGCCACGTGGGGGCTCAGTTGCAGGCGGCCCGGCTCGATGCAGAGCTCCATCTTTCAATATCTTGTCTAATAAATTGATGCACGATCAACTATTGCGAAAGCGAGATTAGAGAATTATCGAAGACTTTATTAGACACGATGTGTTCCCCAGCAGCTTGTAACAGAAAATGGCTGCAGCCGGGGATGAACACCTCTTTATACCATCCACTGGGCAGAGCCAGCAGACAGGGATTTACCCACGTATCTCTAATACAGTAGTACCTCCAACACAGGTACCGTAATACATAGAATGCGCTCTACCACAACCCCATTTGCCATGTCTTTGTCCATTCACTTAACCCATGTCCCTTTGCAGCCTGGCGCACATAAATGACGGGACGGGAGAATAGGGGGCCAGGAACGGCCTCCGACGCCGGAGTGAAACACTCCGGTTTCCACTCCGGCGTCTGCACTTAGTCTCTTGATGGGAGAATTGTGCCCAGGATTTCCCTCCCACAAAGCCATGTGGATTCTGCCTGATTGCCTTAAATGTTTCAAAATGCCGTGCCAGAATATCTTTAATAATAGCTTCCAGCATTTTCCCCATGAAGGATGTTAAGTTAAGTGGTCTGTAGTTTCCTGCTTTCTGTCTCCCCCGTCCCCTCCAAAGACAATTTGAATAAAGGAGTTATGTTCGCTATATAAAAGCTAATGGAATATTTCCCCAAATTTAGGACATTTTGGAAAATCAAACAAACGCATTAACTCCCTCACTAGCATTTCTTTTCAGACTCTGGGATGACACCCATCAGGACCCAGAGATTTGTCAGCCCGGAGTTCAAACAATTTGTTACAATTTGGTGATTGTAATTTTCCTGATTTCCTCCCTCCGTTCCAATTCCTGACACATAGCTACTTCTGGGATACTACTTCTAACTTCTATAGTGGAGGCTGATGCAAAATATTTGTTCAACTCATTTGCCAATTCCTTATTTTCCATGACTAGTTCCCCAAAACTCGCCTTTTATAGGACTAATGCTGACTTTGTTAACTCTTTTTTATTTACATTGTTATGAGCCAGGGTTTAGAGAACCCCAAAGTGTATCATGGAGTTCACCTGACCCATAACTTTTACTAGATTGTGTATGGGGAGCACACGGCCCACTCTACAGGTGTGGTAGAGCAGAAATGGAGAAGTATTCTTTAAAGCAAAACAATATTTATTCTATGAACTCAAGTTAACCTTTTTAAAACATACAGTGAACATCTTAGCAACCACCAATTCAAATACAACCGCCAAGTAATCCGTAAGCTGTCCTTTTAACATCCAGAAGACTTTTTAAAAAAAACCTTTAAACAGAAGCACATTAGGTTTACATTCACTACTGAGAACATTTGTAATTCTGAATTCACCAAATGATCAAGAGATAGTCTTTTGATGGCAGAGAGAACAGCAGTACACCTGCTTGGTCTGGCTTCAGCTCCAACACTGAAAACAAAACTAAAACACACCCTGCAGCAAACAGCCTAAAATGAAAGTAAAAAGCTGTCAGACATCTCAGCTCTGCAGTAATAAACACCCATTTCTTAAGGGTACTCCCACTACAGATATTTATATACACACCCATTTATAAATACCCATTTCTTAAAGGTACTCTCACATGACAGCATATCTATATAAACTTTTACTATCTGTTTTTTATACTTCTAGCCAGCTTTCCTTCATACTCTAATTCTTCCCTCCTTATGAATCTTTTTGTCTTTCTCCTGACCTGCTACCCATCCTTACATAATTATATGCTTTTTCTTTAAGTTTGATACTATCTTGAACTTTTTGAGATAAACACGGGTGGTGGATCTGCCCCTGGGAATTTTTCTTTCTCATTGGAATGTGTCTATTCCGAATATTCTGAAATATCCCGTTACACGTCTGCCCATTCTGGTCAACTCTTCGAAGAAGAGTTGAAGAGTTCTACTGAGAGTCTGGCCAATATTTATTCCTCTATCCACATCACTAAAACAGACTGTCTGGCCATTAATCCCATTGCTGTTTGTGGGAGGTTGTCGTGTGCATTTTGGTCGCTTAGTTCCCTACATTACAGCAGCATTTACATTTCAGAAGTATTTCATTGGTTGCAAAGCACTTTGAGACACTCCGAAGTTATGAGAGGTGCCATAAAGGTGCGAGTTTTTCTTTCAGTCAACATGCAGGAAGTAAAGATATTTACAGGATTTGATGTGGAATGTTCCATGTGCTCTGTACTGATCAGATGCATTGACCTGGAGGGTCACCGATTCAATCCATCGTAGGCTGATGGAAAGAAAATGGTTTTCCTTTAAGAAGAATAACTAAGAGGTCAGAACAGCACGAAGCTAATCAAGCCTGAAGTGCAGGAACAGTTCATATTTTCAAATCTAAAAACTGGGCCACCTTGGTAAAAGAAAGTCGACAATGATGTGAGATTATCGTAATTGCTGTGTTCAATGAGTGCTCGGCTAACGTTGGGGTCTTGCAGTATTGTGTAGCAAGGAGCTGGATGATTGCAGTTTATTGAGGAATTACCGATCAATGCAATAGTTTCCATGGTTGCTAAGCGATTGTGTCAGAACATTCAGAACGCTTAAAAGGTATGGAGTTAGACAAACAATATTCAGCCCATTGCATGATCTAAATGTCACTCTGATGCTATGCGACATGAAACTGCGTGTTCAATCTTTCCATGCTACCTTTGGCACAGGGTTTGGGCGTTGGAAGGACACGGGGAACACCACCACCACCGGAGATTTGGCAACAAATAAGGCTGAAGTGGTGGGGGGGGGGGGGTAGACTTTCACTGCTGCTGTGGAAATTTGAAGTGGGCAATTGCTTTATGTAGGGCATCTTCAATTGCTTTGGAAAAATGCAGGGCATCTTCAGCATACTGGGTGATCTCTGATGGGGGAGTGGACATTGGCTGCCCACAGAGCTGTCTAATTTGTAAACCCGCACTTCAATGATATTATATGCCACTAAGATGGCAGCATCCACAGAACAACATCTTTCAATTATATAGCACCATTAATTCAATAAGACGTCCCACAAAGTGTGGCTATGCAAGTAAATATGGAAAACATAATCGGCGGGATTCTTCTTTCCTGAGACTAAGTGTCGAATCCGGGACAGGATTCGTGGACTTCGACGACAGCAAAACTGGTGCCACGCCTGGGCCGGTTCAGCGACTGTTAAGGGGCTAGCACCAGTGCCACGTGGAACGCAGTTAATTCCAATGAGAAACTGCTGGATTCGGCAGGTCCGAGATTGACGCTCAGGAGGCTGACAAGCTGCAGACGTATAGACACACTGCACCTCCCACACACCCCATGCCAGCCAACAAGATGGCAGCGAGGAGAGCGGCACCACGATTTACGATGCCAAGCTCGAGACCTTCCTCGATGCCGTGGAGAACAGGCAGGCCACCCTATACCTCGAAGGAGGCTGTGAGCCGCCGCCATTCGCCGTGCCTGGGCGCAGGTGGCAGAGGCGGTCAGCGCCGTGGGCAACACCGTCCGGACCGGCCAGCAGCGCCGGAAGAAACTGCGCGACCTCCTCAGGGCGGCCAGGGTGCGTAGGTAGCACTGTGCCTCTGACACCAACCCCAGTCCCACACACCCGTAACCCCAACCCCCCCCCACACGGAGGGTGGCCAAACCCCCACCCTGCATCGCATGCCAGCACTTATACTGACTGCCATGGCCGGGTGCCCTGGCCACTAAAGCTAGCAGTTACTCACCCCTTGGGATGCATGTGTATCACTGTGCCGGGAGAAGGGGAAAACTGGAGGAGGGCTACCAGACCTGGGGACCCTCACTGTGGCAGAGCAGAGGGCTCTGGACATGGTCGGCAGGCCCGAGGAAAAGGCAGTCGCCGGGGTGCAGATCGGCCGTGGGCGAGGAAGTGAGACGCAGCTGAGTTGCGGTTCCCCGTGCCACATGTGCCAGCCCCCCCTCTCCACACCACCCTCACCCTCACACCACCCTCATCCCCACCCTCACCCCCACACCACCCTCTCCCCCACACCACTCCCAGCACCACCCTCACCCCCACACCGCCCCCACCACACCACGGTCTAATCATGCGCCTTGTCTTGTGCGTTGCCGGACTTACTGGTGATGGGCGGATCCGTCTGGTGTCCCACACCCCCAGCCACAGCCAGTGCCACAGCCCAAATCTCCCCCCCCCCCCCCTCTCCGTGTGTTGAGCAGCGATGACGACGCAGACACGGAGGGGACCCCTATGCCTGAGACCCAGGAAACCCGAAGCTCGAGGATGAGACGGATTTCCCATCACAGCTGTCTCCAACAGCCTCCACCATCCCAGAGACACTCACCTCGGTTGGGTACGTTAGTGACGAGGCTCCTGGGACACAATCTGGTGCGCATCACACATCGCATCCGGTACAACAGGTGGAGGTAGGAGCACCTGAGGGGCCGAACGGCCAGAGGCCAGGCCGACCCCAGGGACTCGCTGCCGTCCAGACGGGTTTTGGGCTTCTGGACCGGACAGTCCCATCGATTGTGGAGATGCAGTCGGAGAGCAGGGGACAATATGAGGGATTGCCGACGAACATCCAGCACCTGCAGGCACAGGTGGAGCAGTCTAACCGCGGAGCCCAAGGCGCAGGAGGTGGTGCTGACCATGCCTGCCACCTAGGCCAACACCGCACTGGTGGCATACGCTGTGGAGAGCTTGGAGGCTATGATTTGGGCTCTGGGTCAGCATGTCCAAGGCCTGGGGAACTCTGCGCAGGCGGTGACCGAGGCCCAGGACAGAGCTGCCATCTCACAGGCAGCCATGTGCCAGAGCCACCTGGACATTGCAGTCACAGCAGGCCATGGCTGGGAGCGTCGGTGACATTGCCCAGGCGGTGCCAACATGCCGCAGACACAGAGGGTGGTGGCCACGTCTTGGCTGATGTGGCACAATCGCAGCGTGAAGTGGCGCAGTTCCAGGTGGAGGTGGTCCACTCCCTGTGCTCCATGGCTACGAGCATGCAGACGCTAGCTGAAATAAGAGCAGGTCCCCAAGACTGGCAGTGCCAGGTGGCGAGGGAGCCTCAGGGTATAGCTCCGCTCCCACCCCCGTCCCATGGAGTAGCCCGGGGACCATCGGGCACCCCGAGGGAGGAGGAGGTGATGGAGCCCGTGCCGGTGATTCCCGCAGGGGAGGTGCCAGAACTCCACAGCACCTCGGACTCCCCCCTCCTGTCACAGGTGGACAGCGGGCAAAACAGGGCAGCACCACGCCACCTGGGACACCCGGGCAGCAGCCGGGCCCATTCAGGCCCTGTTACCCCTGAACTCGGCTGTCAATGGAAAAGCAGGTCTCCGGGCAGTAATCACAGCCGGCCACCTCCACTCTGTCTGGGGACCCAGCTAGATGTAGCATTAGTGCCCGTAAGGTCAGAAAGTTGGACACCAGTTAAGTTGGCACAGCTGCAGGGCACAGCATAGTGATGTGGCGAGGGCACAAACCTGTATATATTTGTTCACAATAAACACCTGTTCACACTGTTACAACCTGCCTCGGTGCTCTGTCAGGTGGGTGTGAGGGGTGGGCTGGTCTGGGCTGGCAGGGGGATGTTGTGGGTGGGCTAGGCTCCCCATCGTCCCCACCTCTGCCACCCCAGGGATCCAATGGGAGCATGTGATGGAATGACCAGCTCGCATGGAGGGATCACCCAGGTGGACGGTGGAATGTGCTACCGTGGGCAGGAGTCAGACCGCGTCATACGATGCGGAGCACCAGAGCTCATCGCAGAGCGGGTTGTCATCATCCTCCATCCCATGGACCAGACCCAGTGTTACTGCCAACCCAGAGCCCACACCCTCGTAGTGCGGCAGGTATGTATCATGGAGGGGGTTGCAGACCGGGGAATGGCATGGGGAGGTGTGGGGGTGGATGAAGTTTCAGTCCCCCCTCCCGCCAGTCGATGAACTTGGAGGCAATCAGAGCATTCTGCGCACGTTGACCCTGGCGCACGTGTTGTGCGGACTCCTGTGCCCGCCCGGGCCACATATCCTGCCCAAACTCGCCCTCCCCCCTCCGTCCTCCTCATCAGACGAGTACTGCCATTGATCCTCCTCCTCCAGCACATCGTCCCACTGCTGTGCGATGTTGTGGAGGATGCAGCAGGCCGTCACGATGCGGGCGGCCCTCCCAGCACCATACTGGAGGGCCCCCCTGGAGCAGTCCAGGCACCTAACCGTACCTTCAGGATGCCGAAGTACCCGCTCGATCACACCCCTGGTCGCTGTATGGGCGCGTTGTAGCGGGAATCCACGTCAGCCTGTGGATTTAGGATAGGTATCATCAGCCACAACCGGGCAGTACGGTAGCATTGTGGATAGCACAAATGCTTCACAGCTCCAGGGTCCCAGGTTCGATTCCGGCTTGGGTCACTGTCTGTGCGGAGTCTGCACATCCTCCCCGTGTGTGCGTGGGTTTCCTCCGGGTGCTCCGGTTTCCTCCCACAGTCCAAAGATGTGCAGGTTAGGTGGATTGGCCATGATAAATTGCCCTTCATGTCCAAAATTGCCCTTAGTGTTGGGTGGGGTTACTGGGTTATGGGGATAGGGTGGAGGTGTTGACCTTGGGTAGGGTGATCTTTCCAAGAGCCGGTGCAGACTCGATGGGCCGAATGGCCTCCTTCTGCACTGTAAATTCTATGATAAAAGCGCAGTGTATAACCCCTGTTTCCCATGAGTCAACCCCTCAGCTGGGGTGCGCTTTGAAGAGGCCGGGAACCACTGAGTGTCCCAGGAGGAAGCTGTAATTCACACTGCCCGGGTATCGGGCGCAGATGTGCATGATCCGCATCTGATCGTCACACACCAGCTGCATCTTCATCAAGTGGCATCCCTTTTGGTTTGTGAAGATCGGCCTGCCATCTCCAGGTGCTCCTAGGGGGGCAGGCATCCTGTCGATCACCCGCTGGACCCCGGGGCACTCCGCGATGGCAGCAAACCCCACTGCCTGGGCAACCTTGTGAGCTTGGTCCACATTGACGTGGATATACTGTGCGGACCGGGCATATTGGGCCCCTGTAGTGGTGCGGATGCAGCTGTCCACTGAGGTTGCTTATTGTCACAAGTAGGCTTCACATGAAGTTACTGTGAAAAGCCCCTAGTCGCCACATTCTGGCTCCTGTTCGGGGAGGCTGGTACGGGAATTGAACCGTGCTCCTGGCCTGCCTTGGTCTGCTTTAAAACCCAGCTACTTAGCCCTGTGCTAAACCAGCCCCAATAGGACAAACCTGCTACTTAAGGTACATATAGGGCACCTCAAAACCTTTTTGGCGTAGGTTACACCAGAAGGTGTCTTTATTATTTTAACCTTCAAACTAACCCTGTTACTTCTTTTCATTGATAAATAAAGGAACAAATTTGTATCTACACCCTACTTTTCACATCCTGATTGTGGGGTGGTTCTGCGGTCCGTGTAATTGCCCAGAGCACCCAAGCCAATAACAGCTGATCGCTGACCGCTGTGTCCACTATTTTGACATTACCAATTACAAACTTGCTTTTTCACCATTGGATAGACACCCGGGTGGGGTTTAAAAGCTGGCTGCAGATTCCCTTTCATCTGTTTTGTGCTGCTGTCGGAGGAAACATAACATCACCCCTGACAAAGCATGGCTGAACTGTGCACAGGACTGCTCCATGGGCAGTCACAGTAGCCAGCTTGCACACAGCCTGGTCTAACAGGCACCATGTGACGCAAGCGACCGAATGAGAAAAGTGACCAGGTATTTTGTTTTATTGACATAATATCTGGTTCGTTCCCTTAGTTTTGTTCCCCCCACCCACCCCCTCCCCCGAGGCTTAGATTTCATTATGAATACTTGAGCAATATTGATTGCAAATTGCCTCCAAAAGCCATTTCTTCCGCCAAGGGAGGGTCAGATCAATGTGAAAGGTCGGTGCAGTTGTATCATCGATAATACGTATGTTCAGTTTATTTTTCTCCATTCATTCATGGGCTGTGGGCTTCGCAGGCTGGGCCAGCATTTATTGCCCATCCCTAATTGCCCTTCAGAAGGTGGTGGTGAGCTGCCGCCTTGATTGGACAACCGGATCGACAGTAAAGGATGGATTAATGACTTGTCTGGAATGTGTCATAAGCAGAGCTACATATAAAGAAAAAGCTTGAATTGGGCAGCACGGCAGCACAGTGGTTAGCACAGTTGCTTCGCAGCTCCAGGGTCCTGGGTTCGATTTCCGGCTTGGGTTACTGTCATTTGGTGACTGTGTGGAGTCTGCACGTTCTCCCCGTGTCAGCGTGGGTTACCTCCGGGTGCTCCGGCTTCCTCCCACAGTCCAAAGATGTGCGGGTTAAGTGGATTGGCTATGCTAAATTGCCCTTAGTGTCCAAAAAGGTTAAGTGGGGTTACTGGGTTACGGGGACAGGGTGGAGGTGTGGGCTTGGGTAGGGTGCTCTTTCCAAGGGCCGGTGTAGACTCGATGGGCTGAATGGCCTCCTTCAGCACTGTAAATTCTATGATTCTTTGATCCACTGTGCCTTTCTTAACCTCAGGAGCATTTTACTGTCAATGAGGCAGCTTGAATTTACTCACAGCAAGATCGCACAATCCGAAATACAATAATCTGTATTTTGGGGGAGTGTTTGGATGAAGGATAGTTGCCGATTGGTCAGGACACCAGCGACAACTGGGACAGGGCCTCAGTTTAACAGCTGATCGGAAAGAAAATGGCACTGGGGTGTCAGCCTATATTATATGCCCAAATCTCTGGGGGGGTGGGGTGGGGGGAGCGGCAACCTCGTGCCACCCACTGAGCCACAACGACAGATCGGAGCGAATTCGGGGTCGACATACAGATATCATCCAAAAGCAAGTGGATTCGGGGTATAGAAAATACTTTAAAAACTAATGGTTTTTAATCTTTAAGAGGACTGGAATACGAGGGGGCGAAACCCACACAAAGTGACAGTTATACAAAGTTCTGGTTAGATTCCAGTCGGAGAACAGTGTACAGCCCTGGGCATCGCACCCAAGGAAGGGAGATGGACCTTGGATTGTGCTACAGACCAGCTGGGAAGTTACTGAGGCTTTTAAAGGGCTAAATTATGAGGTTGGGTTGTGTAATTTGGACTTGTATTGTCTTGAGCGTAGAAGATTAATAATTGGAGTGGGGGGGGGGGGGGGATTTTGGTTGATTAATGCTGTAATTGGAGATAAACTATTTCCTCTGGTAGGGCAGGGGGAAATCCAGCAGGTTAAAACTGGAGCCAAGGAGGGCAGCAAGGTGGGGCAGAGGGTTAGCCCTGCTGCCTCACGGCGCCGAGGTCCCAGGTTCGATCCCGGCTCTGGGTCACTGGCCGTGTGGAGTTTGCACATTCTCCCCGTGTTTGTGTGGGTTTCGCCCCCACAACCCAAAGATGGTGAGTCTAGGTGGATTGGCCACGCTAAATTGCCCCTTAATTGGAAAAAAATGAATTGGGAACTCTAAATTTTTTTTAAAAAGAAAAGAAAAAAAAATTGGAGCCAAGTGGTTCACGGATGATGTCAGGAAGCATTTCTCCCCAATAATAATCTTTATTATTGTCACGAGTAGGCTTGCTTACATTAACACTGCAATGAAGTTATTGTGAAAAGCCCCTAGTCGCCACACTCCGGCGCCTGTTCGGGTACACTGAGGGAGAATTCACAATGACCAATTCACCGAACGCACGTCTTTCGGGACTTGTGGGGGGAAACCGGAGCACCCGGAGGAAACCCACGCAGACACGGGGAGAACGTGCAGACTCCGCACAGACAGTGACACAAAAGAGCAGTTGGAATCTGAAACATGGCCTAGTGTCCCAATGGCATTGACATTATTCCGGGAGGGACTGATGCCTTATAGCTTCCTGAGGGAACGGGAAGAGCAAGGGTACACACTCCTTACCCTTTATTTTTCCAGGTCTGAGGACGAGGATGTAGACAAGCCGAGACTTTCAACATTTTAACACGTGTTTGACCCACGGTCACAGCATTTGGCTCCCTGACTGAGATTGAAGACCGGTGTGCACGATGATAAAGGGTCTGCTGGGATGGAAGAAGGTGGCAGGTGGGTTTCTGCCACAAGGTGAGTTTGCACATTCTCCCAGTGTCTGCGTGGGTCTCACCCCCACAACCCAAAGATGTGCAGGGTAGGTGAATTGCCCCTTAACTGGGGGGGGAAGAATTGGAAAGTTGTTGCTGCACGTTTGCATCATTGGGAGCGATGATGTGATCTCGTTTCACAGGTCAGGTCTGCTCTGGGCTGTTTCCGAATGCTGATTGGCTAAACTCGGTTGGTAATCTCCCCCCCCCCCCCCCCCCCCCCCAACCAGTCTTTACAGTACCTTGACAGAGAGAGAAAGAGAGAGAGACAAAAAACAGGAAGTGCACAGCGTTAGAATCACACAAGCCAAGTAGCCTGAACCACTGTCACGGCTCACACCGAGGGAACACAGTTTTTGTTACTATTGCAATCGAGAGCGAGGAGGGCTCCGGGCTGTTTGATGTATCGTTTCAGAGTGCAGGAGATTTCGGGGACGTGTGAGTAAAGGGGACATTCAGATCGCGATTACCTGTTTGCAAACAGGGGGAGGTGACGGGGGCAGGGGCTGACACATTAGAGAATATCGGTTTGATTTGGGGGGTTTATTTTTGGTGCGTGTACCTATTACCCGCTGGGTTGCTCTGTGTGTGTGTGCGTGTGTTATAAAGCAGCAGTGACTCGGGAACATTGTGCAATATGTTGACACATTAACCACCTCTGTACAGAGCTCCCACACATCCAACTACCCCAACCTGCAGTGCTTTGCAGGACAAAGCCAGCACACAATAGTCTCCCCCCACCCCCCCTCCCGCTATGTGTCTGTGTGTGTTTTTACATTAATGTCAGTATTCGCTTGATTTTGGTGCTGTCAACGCGCAGGGACCATGCAGTTTCCGGTTAGTGATATGGCGTTTCCAGTTTATTTCATTTGAGTGAATCCAGCAAGGGCTTGATTTCTCTCTGTCGCTCTCTCTCATTGTCTCTCTGCAATTGCTTTTCCAAAGATTTCCCTGCCCCTTGTGTCCTTCCACCGTCTTGACTCCCCTTGAGTTTGCTAGTATAGAATTGTGTGTGTGTTTGCTTTCGAAACTGGTCGCTCACTTCTCGGATTTTTCACTCTCCAGAATGATAGGGCTCAGAGGTAGGCCATTCGGCCCCTCCAGCCTGTGCTGGCTCTGCGAAAGAAGATTCCAATTACCCCCACCATCACCACCCTCCTCTTCCTTTCGATCTGCTACCCCTGCGAGCTTGTCATCTTCAATTTATCCAGTTCCCTTTTGAAAGTTAATATCGGGTTAAGCCACCGCCATCCTTTTTTTTGGGGGGGGGGGGGGGGGGGGTGGTGTGCATCCTCTCTCTGTCCTTTCCCCTGGTTCTGCCAGTTAGTTTGAAAAGTCTGCTATCTAGTTGCTGAAGTTCTTCCCTCTGGGCCTGACCTAGAGGGTGACGTGAACCTGAGCAAACATTTCTTGTCTTGTCTTGTGTGTGCCAGGGGGGGAGGGGGGGGGGCAGATTCTAGGAATTATTCCTGTACTTTTATTTTTTGAAGAGTTTTAGATTTTGTGAAGCTATTTGTCAAGTCGAGCGCACGGTCCTGCGAAGGCTGTACACTGATTTGTCAGCAGTTTCTTTACGTCTTGGGAGGAATTCAGATTGAAGTGTTGATCTAGTTTGTTTTTGAGATGAATGACTTTGGTTATGTTGGAAAACATCACTGGGCGGTGGGTGACAGGGGAGTAAGTATTTTCCTTACTGGAGTTCCCTTTGGGATGTTATCGCTTGCTTCTGTAGTGTTGCTGTTGCTGACTTGTCTCACCTTGACCTACTTTTTTTCCCCTTTTGTGGGAAATGGGGACTTCACTTGCTCAAATGCAGATGTTTCCTCGGGAGGGCTGTGCTTACAGTGGGACGTGTGCAATTATTGGTGAGAACTCTGCGAATTGAAGTCTTTTGTGAAAAGCCAGGACTGACTGAAAAGCGCCTGACTTTGCACCCCCCCCCCCCCCCCCCCCCCCCCCGTCGGGTCTGAGCCATTCTTAGTGGCAAGGACGGCCCTTCAGAATATCTACAGGATGCTTCACTCTGGCTGTCATCATTTTAGCAGCAATCTGGTAAATGTTCGAATGCCCCTTCCAGGCCTCGCCCTCTAACCTCCTATAGCCCTTGGGTATTTGTGTTCCTCCAATTCCAGCTCTTGTACAATCCTAATTTTCCTTCACTCCACTTCCGGTGGATGCTCCAAGAGCTGTCTGGATCCCAAACTCTGGAATTCCCTCCCTAAACCCCTCAAACTCATTACCTCTCTTTTCCTTTTGAGGCTCACTTTAACCCAAGCTTTGGTTAACTGTCCTTGTATCTCTGTAGCTCAATTTTTGTTTAATTAAAGTTTTTTTCCAAGTAAGGGGCAATTTAGCGTGGCCAATCCCCCTACCCTGCACATCTTTTGGGTGTGGGGGTGAGACCCACGCAGACACGGGGAGAATGTGCAAACTCCACACTGACTGTGACCGGGGGCCAGGGTTGAACCCGGGTCCTTGGTGGTGTGAGGAAGCAGTGCTAACCACTGTGCAACTGTGTCTCTGCCTTGGGACATTAGACTATATTATAGCATTTTGAACTGCTGGAAATAAGATGGGAAGTGTGCCAATTTTCCAGGATTGTTGTAGAATCTTCAGGAATTGGAGGGGAATTTCATGGACTCTGCTTCCAGCAGCCCGGACAATAAATTATTGGGGCATTATAATGTTAGTACTTGAATCTTGCTGAATAGAGAGACGTGTTGCCGAAGCTTTTCGGCTTGCACTCCATCAGGACAAACACAAGAATACCAAATTTCAAACAATCACAGCAGAGTATATTACACGAGAAAAGGATCCTGATTGGGCAAGATGTTGCCATGGAAAGCTTGCATGTTGATGACCTCGGCCAATCCCAGTGGGTGTGCTAACCAATCACTATCCTTTGCTCCTGTGGCATAAATTATTGTGATTGCTTGAAATTTGGCATCCATAGAATCATGAACTCCCTACAGTGCAGAAGAAGGCCATTCGGCTCAGTGGGTTTGCACTGACCCTCTGAAACAGCACCTAGGTTCACTTCCCCCGTAACCCCACCTAACCTTTGGACATAAGGCGAAATTCAGCATGGACGATCCACCTAACCTGCACACCTCAGACTGTGGGAGGAAACCTAAGCACCTGGAAAACTACGCAGATATGGGGAGAATGTGCAAACTCCACACAGTCACCCAAGGTCAGAATCTAACCCGGGTCCCTGGCGCTGTGAGGCAGCAGTGCTAACCACTGTGCCGCCCCAATCTTGTGTTTGTCCTGATGTAAAACTTTAGCAATACATTGTTTCTGTTCAAAGAGATGGAAAGCATTTACTTATTGGCTATAAAATGATAAAATGACTTAAGGCGGTTGGGGGAGGGGGCGACAGCTGTTGACTGTTAGTCAGGAATAATCGTGTGAAGTAAAGGAGACTTTGAGGTTCACTTTACAATTGATTTGGGAAGGCATTGAGCTGTGAGGGTGAGTATCAGCTGACTAATGGCGAGACCATAGAATCCCTACAGTGCAGAAGGAGGCCATTCGACCCATCGAGTCTGCACCGACCCTCCGAAAGAGCATCCTGCCTAGGCCCACTCCCTCGCCTAACCTGCTCATCTTTGGACACACTTAAGGGTCAGATTAGCAAGGACAATCCACCTAACTTGCACATCTCAGACTGTGGGAGGAAACCGGTGCACCCGCTGGTAACCCACGCAGACCCGGGGAGAACGTGCAGACTCCACCCACACAGACAGTCACCCGAGGCCAGAATCGAGCCGGGGTCGCTGGCACTGTGAGGTAGCAGTGCTAACCACTGTGTCACCAGGATACCTCCAGGAATACATCCCACAGAGTTGGCAGCCATCCCAGCACTAGGTCTGGCGATTTATATAAGCTTGAGTTGGACCTTGTGCATTTTGCCGCAGGCTTAGTTACAGGGTGTGGCTTGCTCAGGGAGTGGCAGGAAAGTTATGGGGAAAGTTCAGCTCCTCTTGCACTCTGGAGGTATGACTAGCTCCAGGTGAAATTTGTTGCCTTTCCAATGGAGGGTTATGTTGCATTCCGCTGCCAGAGTTAACTAGACATAGCTATATATATATAGATATAAATAAACACTTTCTTGTGAAAAGGCCGATATTATCATTTTTTCAGCTTATCTGGTTTGATTTGGGAAATGATTGGTAGCTGTTATACAGCCTGCAAAATAAGATTTGAGCAAGCTCATTACTAAAGCTGAACTTCATCAGTAAGTCCTCATTTTCTCTGCAAACTAACCTGTGAATGAATGGGTGTCAGTCGAGGCTCAGGTTGTAGCACTCTTGCCCCTGACTGAGGAAGGACGTGGGTTCACGTCCCACACTTTTGGAGACTTGAGCACAAAACCTAGGACGACAACCCCAGTGCAGCACTGATGGAGTGCTGATCTGTCGGCGGAGCCGTCTTTCAAAGGAGCCATTAAAATGAGACCGCTTCTGCCCTGGCCAGAATGAATCATCTGATCATATGGCAAGGCTGTTAGTGGGAGTTGGTGTGTAGATATTAGCTGCTGTGCAATCCTCCACTGCCCTTCAAAAAGTACTTTGTTGATGTAAAGTCCTCTAGGATACCCTGAAGTTGTGAAAGGTGCTATATGAATGGAAGTTCTCACTAATACCCTCAGTGTCTGACATTATGCAGGGGGCAACATGGTGGCGCAGTGGTTAGCACTGCTGCCTCACGCTGCCAAGGACCCGGGTTCAATCCCGGCCCCGGGTCACTGTCCGTGTGGAGTTTGTACATTCTCCCCGTGTCTGCGTGGATCTCACCCCCACAACCCAAAATAGACGCGCAGGGTAGGTGGATTGGCCACGCTAAATTGCCACTTAATTGGGAAAAAAAAGAATTGGGTACTCTTTTAAAAAAAATAATAATAATTTTTTAATTTAAATCAAAAACCTCTTATGCTAATTTAAATACTGGAAATATCACCAGGGGAACACAGTCCGAGAATAAGATAATGACCATTTATGTCAGGTGAGGAAAATATTTTCTTCTCTCAAAAGCGTCGACAGTACGTGGAAGTCTCAACGCCAGGAGCAAGGACGATTGGGTCACTGAATTCACTCAGGTGGAGTTAGACAGAATTTTGATATACAAGCGGGGGGGTGTCAAGGGTTATGGGGGACAGGATGGCAAAAGGGTTCAGAAAATAACCAGGGCAGCCATGGTCTTATTGAATGTTTATAAAACACAAAAGATAGGTCCGCAGATTTTGCTCGAGTTCCCAACATGCAACTGTTTACGTTCAATGTGGAACTCTCTCAAATCAGCATTTAAAAGGAGAGAGACTTACATTTATACATTGCCTTCTGTGAACTCGGGACGTGGCAAAATACTGTACAGCCAGTTTTGGAGTGCTGTCACTGTTCTAATGTAGGAAGCATGGCACAACAGTCAATTTGTGCAGAGCAAGATCCCACGAACAGTAATAAAATGACCACATCATCTGTTTTTAAGTCTTGGCTGAGGGATGAATGTTGGCCAAGGCACTGAGGTAAACTCACCCCGCCCTTCTATGAATTAGTGACCTTGGGATTTTCGACACCCATTTGAAAGGGCAGGCAGGGCCTCTGTTCAATAGCTCATCTGAACAATGGCATCCTTGACACAGCAGCGCTCTCTCACAAGTGCTGGCCTAGATTGTGTGCCCAGGTGTCTGGCGTGGAGCTTGAATCCAAGGCCTCTGACTCTTGAAGCAGGAAATGGCATCTTCTTCATCTGAAAACAACGCCTGTAAATCAAGAGCAGGTCTCTGCACAGCCCTGTAGAAATCCAGCTGGAACAATAAAAAAATTAAAATAAAATAGCGGTAAAGTATCTTGCATAAGTAGGTTTTAAAAGTCATCAACCGCCAGTAGGACTTAAAATACATTCCTTCTGCCATGAGCTCCAGCCCTCAATGTGTCACAAGCCCCCGGTAATTAACTGTCTGTGTTTAGACCTGTTTCTCGTACCTATATATAATAACGTTTCCCCATAGACTAACCTTGATCTAGCTGTTGCTAGCTTTATCCCTATCCTCTTGAGAATGGAGCATGTCAGAAAACAATGCCATTATGTTTATGTCCTATGAGATGGCAATTGGGGGGGGGGGGGGTGGTCAGATGATTTGTACATTCCGATTATCGGAAGAATAGTTTGTGTCTAACAAAATCCCAGAAATAGACACAATTTGAAAAACGATAGATTTCCCAATTCTTGACAGTCAGATTAATCTGGTACGTGGCTCTTGTTTCCTTTAATTACAGTTGCGCCGCTTGCACACGGGCATGTATTTTGGTGGGTATGAACTATCAAAAAGGTAGCACAATGCCAACGTTTGTGCATTTCTTGGGTTGCAATTTGTTAAAGAGTGCAGGTCAAAAGGTTTCTCAATGTAAATTTCACCCATGTATGGTTTCCTGCGGTGGAAATGTGTAGCACAATCAATCACTCACGAGATGAGATGAGAAGGAGTCGAACGATGGCTTTATTACACAGACTTGTTCCCCAGCAGCACAGTTACAGAATGCGGCTGCTGGGAGAACCCGGGCTCTTATACTCCGCCTTACTGGGTGGAGCCAGCAGGCGGCTGATCCAATCGGGACGCAGTGTCTATCCGCCAATAGCCTCTCGGCATCACAGGGTACCTTAATACCCCTAATACATACCACCACATTCGCCCCTTGTTAAAAAAGAACCCGGCGGGATAGTGGGCCATATGGTGGTAGGGGTTTCCAGAGTCGGTACCTAGGATGCCGCTAACACGGCAGCTATGCTCCGATATCAACTACTAGTACTACTTACAATGCCGCTTTTACTGGACAACCCAAAAACATTATTTACAGAGGCATTTCTTGCTTTACTATATTGATTCGATGAGTCGAATGGGTGCCCTGGTCATCCTCGCCGATCGGTGGTGATGCAGGCGCTGGTTCGGGCCCCGTCGTCTCTGGGAGCGTCGCAATGCCTTTTCCCTCTCCAATACCCCTATTCGGGGCCGGGGGAAGGACCGATCCACCCGGGAAGGGAGCGGCTGTGGGGTGCGCCGGTGGGAGGGAGGGACTGATTGGTGTTGGGGGGGTGTGTGTGGCTCCAGAGGGGGTCACTGGTGTTGGGGGGGGTGTGTGGAGCTCCGGCAGGTGCCAGGTCCGGCAGGGAGACCGTGTCCTGTCGGCCGTCGGGGTACGCCACGTAGGCGTATTGAGGGTTCGCGTGGAGGAGATGAACCCTCTCGACCAACGGGTCCGATTTTTGCCTCCACACATGCTTTCAGAGCAGGATGGGTCCTGGGGCTGCCATCCAGGTCGGAAGTGACGTTCCGGAGGAGGACTTCCTAGGGAAGACAAGGAGCCGTTCGTGAGGTGTTTGATTCGTTGTTGTACAGAGCAGCGACCGGGTGGAGTGGAGAGCTTCGGGGAGGACTTCCTGCCAGCGGGAAACTGGGAGACATCTGGACCATAGGGCCAGCAGGACGGTCTTCCAGACCGTTCCGTTCTCCCTCTCCACCTGACCGTTCCCCTGGGGGTTGTAACTGGTCGTCCTGCTCGAGGCGATGCCCTTGCTGAGCAGGAATTGACGCAGTTCGTCGCTCATGAAGGAGGACCCCCATCGCTATGTATGTAGGCAGGGAAACCGAACAGTGTAAAGATGGTGCAGAGGCTCTAATGACCGTGGCCGCGGTCATGTCGGGACAGGGGATGGCGAATGGGAACCGGGAGTATTCGTCAATCACGTTCAGGAAGTACGTGTTGCGATCGGTGGAGGGGAGGGGGCCTTTGAAGTCCAGACTGAGGCGTTCAAAGGGACGGGAAGCCTTTATCAGGCGCGCTTTATCTGGCCGGTAGAAATGCGGCTGGCACTCTGCGCAGATCTGGCAGTTCCTGGTGGCGGTCCTGACCTCCTCGATGGAGTACGGCAGGTTGCGGGTCTTTACGAAGTGATCGAACCGAGTGACCCCCGGGCGGCAGAGGTCCTCGTGGAGGGTTCGAAGGCGGTCCACTTGTGCGTTGGCACATATACCACGGGATAGGGCATCGGAAGGCTCATTCAGCTTTCCAGGACGATACAAGATATCTCATAGTTATAGGTGGAGAGTTCGATCCTCCACCGCAAGATCTTGTCGTTCTTGATCATGCCCTGCTGTGCATTATCGAACATGAAGGCAACCGATCGTTGGTCAGTGAGGAGAGTGAATCTCCTACCGGCCAGGTAATGCCTCCAATGCCGCACAGTTTCCACTATGGCCTGGGCCTCCTTTTCCACTGAGGAGTGGCGGATTTCTGAAGCGTGGAGGGTGCGTGAAAAGAAGGCCACGGGTCTGCCTGCTTGGTTGAGGGTTGCCGCCAGAGTGACGCGGACGCGTCACTCTTGACTTGGAAGGGGAGGGACTCATCGATCGCGTGCATTGTGGCCTTTGCGATATCCGCTTTGATGCGGCTGAAGGCCTGGCGGGCCTCTGTCGACAGGGGAAAAACCGTGCACTGGATTAGCGGACGGGCCTTGTCCGCGTAGTTGGGGACCCACTGGGCGTAATAAGAGAAAAAGCCCAGGCAGCGTTTCAGGGCCTTGGAGCAGTGAGGGAGGGGGAACTCCATGAGGGGCTCATGCATTCGGGGTCTGGGCCTATCACTCCATTTCGCACTCCGTAGCCGAGGCTGGCTAGACGGTTGGTGCTAAACACGCATTTCTCCCTGTTGTATGTGAGATTCAGGGCGTTCGCGGTCTGGAGGAATTTCCGGAGGTTGGCGTTGTGGTCCTGCTGGTCGTGGCCGCAGATGGTGACGTTGTCGAAGTACGGAAACGTGACCCGCAAACCGTACCGGTCAACCATTCGGTCCATCTCCCGTTGGAAGACCGAGACCCCGTTAGTGACGCCGAATGGAACCCTTAAAAAGTGATAGAGCCGCCCATCTGCTTCAAAAGCAGTCTATTTGCTGTCGCTCGGGCGGATGGGGAGCTGGTGATAGGCGGACTTAAGGTCCACCGTGGAAAAGACCATGTACTGTGCAATCCGGTTGACCATGTCGGATATGCGGGGGAGAGGGTACGCATCCAGCTGCGTGTACCTATTGATGGTTTGACTATAGTCTACGACCATCCTCTGTTTCTCCCCGGTCTTTACAACTACTACCTGAGCTCTCCAGGGACTATTGCTGGCCTGGATTATGCCTTCCCTCAGCAGCCGCTGGACTTCTGACCGGATAAAAGATCGGTCCTGGGCGCTGCAGCGTCTGCTCCTAGTGGTGACTGGTTTGCAATTCAGGGTGAGGTTCGCGAACAGGGAAGGCGGATCGACCTTGAGGGTTGCGAGGCTGCAGATAGTGAGTGGGGGTATAGGGCCGCCGAATTTAAATGTTAAACTCTGGAGGTTGCACTGAAAATCCAATCCCAGGAGTGTGGCAGCGCAGAGGTGGGGAAGGGCGTAAAGCCGGTAGTTCTTGAACTCCCTCCCCTGCACCGTGAGGTTCGCGATGCAGAACTGTTTTATCTCTACCGAATGGGACCCTGCCGCCAGAATTTGTTTTTGATTACTCAGGTGGATCGGAAGGGAACAGCGTCTTACCGTATCGGGGTGTATAAAACTCTCCGTGCTCGCAGAGTCGATCAGGCAGGGCGTCTCGTACCCGTTTATAAATACTGTCGTTGTTGCTGTTTGGAGCGTTCGGGGCCGCGACTGGCCAGGGTCACAGAAGCCAGTCGTAGTTGCTGCATCGGGGCGTTTTCTTCAGGCCCCATGGGGCCGTCATTCCCGGGGTCCTTAGCCATCAGCCAAGATGGCGGCGTCAACGGGTCGCACACTGTCGGGGTGGACAAGATGGCGCCGCCCATGGGTCGCACGTTGCCGGAGGAGCACAAAATGGCGGCGCCCATCCCTCCCGCATGGAGTCCGGGACTCAAGCTGGCGGCGCCCGTTGGCCGCACATGGATCGCTGGGGGGGGTTGAGTTTGGGGTTCTCATCCGGAGATTGCGGCTACCCCCTGGGCCTGGCACACTGCTAAAAAGTGCCCCTTTTTGCCGCACCCTTTACAGAGGGCCGAGTGGGCCGGGCAGCGCATTCGGTTGTGTTTCCCCTGCCCACAAAAGTAGCAGCGGGCCCCCCCCCCCCGTGTGATCTGCCGCTCTGGCAGCGCAGCCCTGCGGGGGGGGGCGGGGGGTCCCGGGGGTTCAATCGCGGCGGGGGTCCAAGGTGCCCAAGGGGCTGCCGCGTGGTCGGGGTGTAGGCACGGGCGTTCTGCGATGCCACATCTAACGAGGCCGCGAGGGCCCGTGCCTCTTTGAGGCCTACTGTGTCTCTTTCCAGCAATCGCTGGCGAATTTAGGATGAAAGCATACCTGCCACGAACGCATCTCGGACCAGTAGCTCTGTGTGTTCGTTAGCCGAAACCGATGGGCAGTTGCAGTTTCTCGTCGCGAGCTGGTGCGTAAACATGGTTGACGGGCCGAACGTAGATTCCTATCAGCATGGCGATCGGCGCCTGGAAATCGTCCGCATCCGCTATGAGCGTGTAGATTTCAGGGCTCACCCTGGCATACAGGACCTGCATTTTCTGTTCTTCTGTAGGTGTGCCGGGGGCCGTTCGGAGGTATCCCTGAAAACACGCTAACCAATGTTTAAAAGTGGCCGCTGAGTTTGCCGCGGGGGCGGGGGGGGCTGATTCGCAGACACTCCGGAATGATTCGGAGCTCCATGTCCTTAAAGGTCTGCATAATAAATTGTAGCACAATCAATCACTCACGAGACGAGATGAGAAGGAGTCGAACGATGGCTTTATTACACAGACTTGTTCCCCAGCAGCACAGTTACAGAATGCGGCTGCTGGGAGAACCCGGGGTCTTATACTCCACCTTACTGGGTGGAGCCAGCAGGCGGCTGATCCAATCGGGACCCAGTGTCTATCCACCAATAGCCTCTCGGCATCACAGGGTACCTTAATACCCCTAATACATACCACCTCATGTTGAGTGTTTGTTCATGGTTGCTAAATCGCATTAAGGGGAGACGTGGCGTAGTGATATGTCACTAGACGAGTAATCCAGACACCCAGCGTAATGCTCTGGGGTCCAGGTTTGAATCCCACCATGGCAAATGGTGAAAATTGAATTCAATAAAAATCTAGAATTAAGCGTCTAATGATGACCATGAATCGATTGTCGGAAATAAACAAACACATCTGGTTCACTAATGTGAAATCTGCCTTCCTAACCCAGTCTGGCCTACATGTGATTACAGACCCACACAGCTATGCGGCTGACTCTTAACAACACCACGCCCACCCCCACGGAAATGGCTGAGCGAGCCACTCAGATCAAGGGCAGTTAGAGATGGGCAACAAATGCTGGCCCAGCCCAGCGACGCCCGCATCCCAAGAACGAATAAATAAAAAGTTTACTTCCAAGGTTTGCATTTTAACCTTGCGATGCCAGAGGTGATCTGCCTGCCTGTTCTGATGGATTACATTCCTGTGGTGTTTACCGTACACATAGATTTAGCAGGGAGTGTGGTTGCTGGCTCAACTGTGAGGTTTATCAGCGCGATGGACTGATAAACCTGTTTGGGAAATGCACCACTTTTAAAAAGGGGAACCATTGTTTCGATGCTGCATCACTCCTGACCTCCGGGTGTCCTGAGCTACTTCTGCACTGGCGTCACCTGTTGTAATGCAGGAAATGACGCGACTAATTTACATATACAGCAAGCTCCCACCCACAACAATGTGCTAATCAGATCAATTTTTTTTTCGTGCCCTTGGTTGAGGCCATAAATATCGACCAGGGGACTGAAAGAATCCCCGCGTTGGGTCTTTAACATCTACCTGGGAGGGCAGATGGGGGTCTAACCCGACAGCAAGCTCCTCTTACAATACATCGCTCCTTGCCCTGGTGCGCCAGCCGGGGATTGTGTGGTCACGTCCCTTGAGTAGGGCTTGATCATCATCCTTCTGACTTGGGTCTCTGAGTCCCGCTGTCGAAGGGCCAGGGTTCCAGGTTCGATTCCCGCTTGGGTCACCGTCTGTGCTGACTCTGTATGGGTTTCCTCCGGGGGCTCCGGTTTCCTCCCACAAGTTTCGAAAGACGTGCTGTTAGGTAATTTGGCATTCTGAATTCTCCCTCAGTGCACCCGATCAGGCGCAGGAACGTGGCGACTAGGAGCTTTTCACAGTAACTTCATTAATGTATACCTACTTGCGACAATAAAGATTATTATTTTACTTGTGGCTGTGCAGTCAGAATCCACAGCGTTCTTGAGTTAGTTCTTCCCCTTGCTCATCCACATGCAGCCAACTTGAAAGAATCCAACAAATATAGCGACTTCCTCTTCTGAACCCTAATTCCAATGTGAATTGTTTTTGAAGACAGTTTAATGTGGCATTTCACAACAACTTCTATTTTTATGTTCACATTGTAAGAATCCCAAGCTGCTTCACATGAGCATTCCTGGACTGAATTTGAGATCGAGCCATATCGAGAGATGGCCAGACAGGTGACCACAAACTTGGTCAAATAGGAAGATTTTATGGGGCGTCCTGAGATAGGGAAATGGAAAAGATTAAGGACTGAATTCCAAAGCTTAGTAGGACCTTGGCACCTGAAGGCATGGCTGCCAACTCTACGGTAAGAAATTTGGGTTGCACCAAAGGCTAGAATTGGAGGGACGCAGCGACGTTGGGTTGGGGGAGGTTCGGGATTGTGAGGGTCAAGGCCGTTGAGGATCTCCAACTGGATGGGAACATCAAACGCTGGGAGCTGGGAGCTCTCGTAGGTCAGCGAGCACAGGGATGATAAGCAAACGGGACTTGGTGCGCATTAGAATATGGACAGCAGACTTCGGGGTGAGCTCAAGTTTACCATGGGTGCAAAGTCATCCAGGTGTGTGTTGGAACAATCAGGTCGATAGGTAACCAAGGCCTGGGATGCATGCTTCACCTGGAGATAATCTGAGACTGGGACCAGAGATGGGCGATGCTACTGAGATAGAAGTGGCATGCTATATAGGTGCAATGAGCTATTTGCCCTTTCTTGGAACTGCTGCTTCACGGATCTCAAAATAACCTGCTTCTTGGTGAGGCCTAAGCTATGTCGGAAGCCTAAGGCTCGATTTTTGAACTTGACGCTTGAATTCTGGTCGTTGTAACTTGCTGGGCATTTCTGAATGCGATCTCCAACTGGTTTGTTTGTGTCAGTAATGCAAATCCCTGCCTCTTAATTTTGCTCAAGGGTTCACGTTTTATGGTCCCTTCACTTCTGTGTGTGCGGAACATTCCAGAGATCAGGCAAGGACATGTTCATTAAGCCCTACCCGTCCCAGTCTGTTGGTGGAGAAGCCAATTCCTAACATTTAAAACAGCATGAATCATGCGACTGTGGACTAACGCTGAAGTAAAATATGCAAATAACTATGTACGGGAATTTGGCTTCTCCTCTGTTAATTAAAACAACCATATGTGTTTTGTTTTTAAATCAATCTCTTCCTCCCACTGCCTCAGTATGTAGCCTTAGAATAAAGCAGGAGCTCATTTGATTGTAACTTTCTGAGAAACAACAACTTGAATGTCCATTGTTATATGTAGGAGTTAGGGGTTGGCATATTATTAAGCTGGATTTTACAGTCGGTGGCAAATGCTCCACAGACTGGGGAGTTTTGCACTGGAACCTGAAATAATGAATAATCTTTATTATTGTCACGAGTAGGCTTACATTAACTCCGCACTGAAGTTACTGTGAAAATCCCCTAGTCGCCACATTCCGGCGCATGTTCGGGTACACCGAGGGAGAATTCAGAACGTCCAAATTACCCAACAGCACGTCTTTTGGGACTTGTGGGAGCACCCGGAGGAAACCCACGTAGACACGGGGAGAACGTGCAGACTCCGCGCAGACCGTGACCCAAGCCGGGAATCGAACCTGGGACCTGGCGCCGTGAAGCAACAGTGCTAACCACTGTGCTACCGTGCTGCCCACGAAAGAGCCCATTTCGACCCGACACCCTCTACAGAGGAAGGCTTGGCTTATTCCCGAGATTGTAGAATGGGTAATGAGCAACACAGAGGCTACGCCAGGAAATGTGACTTTGAACATTCAATCCAAATGCCAAATCATGTGCAGAAAGCGAAATGGGGTGCATAAGAAGACTGAGGCCAAGACAGAGAAAGGAGACAAAGTTTAGTCTTGCTTTGGATCTTCAACAATTTAAAACCTGGGCGGCACGGTAGCGCAGTGGTTAGCACTGTTGCTTCACAGCTCCAGGGCCCCAACTTTAATTCCCGGCTTGGGTCACTGTGCGGAGTCTGCACATCCTCCCCGTGTCTGCGTGGGTTTCCTCCGGGTGCTCCGGTTCCCTCCCACAGTCCAAAGATGTGCAGGTTAGTTGGATTGGACACATCCAAAAGGTTAGAAGGGGGTTATGAGAATAGGGTGGAGGTGTGGGCTTAAGTAGGGTGCTCTTTCCAAGGGCCGGTGCAGACTCGATGGGCCGAATGGCCTCCTTCTGCACTGTAAATTCTACGAAAACCTGAAAGAATGAGATTCTACATTTGTAAAAGCCATTTTCAGTGCCTGAGAGATTGGTTGGCACGAATTAAGGTTTACCTCACCGTTTCACAATTCGATACGTGGAATGGGTGATCTCTAACCTTTATTCAATTGCACTCATTGTGTATCCGTCACGCAATAAAACAACTTTACTAGTTGCCATGCGCTTCGATACTGAATCTCTCCGTGAGGGGATGGTACAGCACAGCTTGGGAGGATTGCGGAAACTCAGGTGGCAATGCCCTTCCACACTTAACTGTGCATGTGCGACACTGGAAGCTGCTGTCCAATTTACTCTTTAATATGGTGAGCACATAAAGCATCGCTACTATTTTATACTGGGAAATATATTGTAAACGTCTGCAGCTGCCTTTCTTGTGTAAACGCTCCCAATTCTTGGTATTGCTGTGTTTATTTATCCCTCTATGGTAGGTGAGCAAATCTTGTACTCTTTCTTCTCGAAATTGATTTTACTCTAGTTTCTGACCAGCTATTTTTCTAGCCTCCTGCTCTAAAAATGTTCTTCTTTGGAACCGCGTAACCGTTGACTACTGTGAGTATTGCTGTGGAGATTTACAAATATATCCCATTCCATCTCTCCATTCTGCTGTGCGCTGTTCTGTCCGTTGCTTCCTCCACCTGTCTAAGGTTTGTTTCTGTCATGATCCGTGCAGTGTGTGATTGTGAATGCAACTTACTGACGGCTGGTCGAAATGTTGCACTCATCCAACAACAACCAATCAGAATAAAGAGGAGGGTGTGCTCATTGAGAGGGACAAGTTGCTCGAGAACACGAGAAAGCCCTGCTGAACCATTATCTGAAAAGGAAGAATGTGCAGGGTTATGGGGAGATGGTAGGGGAGTGGGACTAAAGTAAATTGATCATTGGGGGAGCTGGCCAAGATAGGAGCTGATCAAAGTGTGACAGGCCAAATGATCGCCTCAGTGAAAATCTTACACTGGTCGTTTGTGTAATTCTGAGGGACCTGGGGTTGCTCGGCAAGTGCTGCACAATCATGCAACCACATCTAATGTTAGACATTGGGGAGCTCGGTGCTTACAGCCCGTTGTTGGATTTGGGGTGGGTTACCTCAAAGGTGCGCTGGGGAATCTCTCTCTGAATGTCGAGGTAAGGGTTTGCACTCCAATTGCCCAGAAACTCAAACCTTCTCTGGACATTGATTGCCCTGCACTATGAACCACCTGTAAATTGCATCCGCTAACTTCTGCGTAACTATTGTGAACACCCAGATCATTTTGCAAGCACGGGCTGGCTGGGTACGGCCACCACTCTGCTGGTTGTGAATAGCTGGAGCGACGTGCTGTTTGATGCACTCTGCCGTTCTTTACGGCCTACAGCCTACATACTGGGTATCTCCGGACCACTGAACACCTGAGACCACATTATTCATCAGTGTGGTGGGAAGAACATCTTATTGGCTGCACGGCAGCATCCAGTTAGTAGGGAATACTGTAATATCCCACGTGGGACCTACAGGAATGCGTGTCTTCCCCGTGCTCCTTGCGGAGTACAGGCTACCCAGCCACGGGCGGGGTATCTCAATTAACCCGCATGTAGAAGGTCGGCCAATAAGGCACCAACCAGAGAGGAACTCGGTAGGGGTCTGCCAGGCAGAGTATATATCGTTTATGTAAATAAAACTTTGTTCTCATTTTATTTGATGTGGACACCTCGTGTCCATATTAAACTGGGATCCCATCCTCATCGCCAGTTTAATAAGGACAAGGTGAGTCTGCACCGAGTAAAATATGAGCAAAGTTTTATTTGCACAAACGATATATACGCTACCCGAGAAATCCTTACCAGGTTCCGTGCCGCCTCAAATGCTGAGCAAATGGCTTAGCCTATTTAAGAGGTTGTGGGTAAGGCAAATCTTGTAATGTATACATAGAACATACAGTGCTGAAGGAAGCCATTCGGCCCATCAAGTCTGCACCGACCCACTTAAGCCCTCACTTCCACCCTATCCCCGTAACCCAATAACCTCTCCTAACCTTTTTGGTCACGAAGGGGCAATTTATCATGGCCAAAGCCACCCAGTTTCCTCCCACAGTCCAAAGACGTGCAGGTTAGGTGGATTGGCCATGCTAAATTGACCCGAGTGTCCAAAAATGGTTAGGAGGGGTTATTGGGCTACGGGGATAGGGTGGAAGTGAGGGCTTAAGTGGGTCGGTGCCCACTTGATGGGCCAAATGGCCTCCTTCTGCACTGTATGTTCTATTTGAAACCTTCCTGAGCATCCTGAGCACGAATGGTCTTAACGGAGCGTACTCGTGGATCGCAGTAATTCTTAGTACAATTCGGTTATTACTCTGGATAATGGAGTTTCTTTCCATTCCCAGTGTGACCTTCCTCTCCACTGCAAGTGGGTATTTTTTTAATTGGAATCTCAGGAAAGTATAAAGTGTGCGCCGGTTACCAAGTTGGCGGTGAACTGTCATTTTGAACCACCACAGTCCAGGTGCCGTAGGTTCTCCCGTGGTGCTGCTGTGCGGGAGTTCCATGCGGGGATGCAGCCGGTATTTTTGACAAGTTCGGGTATGTGGCTTGCAGGTTGCGGTCTTCCCCACCCACCTGTGGCTTTGGTCCTTCTCTACGGTAGAATCGCAGGTTTGGGAGATGCTGTTGAAGAAGCCTTGGCGGGTTTCTGTAACGTATCTTACGGGTGATACTCCTAGATACGGCAGTGGATGGGCTGCCGGTTATTTCTGCACATTGTCCATCGCATTAACGCTTTATTACATATTGCACACCCTGGTACACTAGGTCCGTATATATAAAAATTGTGCTCCCTCAGAGGGCAAGACCATCACACCAGGAATACTGAACCAAAAATTACTCTTCTAATGTTTGCCTTGCTGAAATTCAATGAACACTTAATTTCTTCACACCACCAGTAAATTGTATACTTTCCTTGCATAGGTTTACATAGGGTATACGACACAGAAGCTGTCCGGCCCAACCGGTCCATGTTGGCATTTATCCCCTTCCACTTGAATCTCCTCCAATCTGTCCTCATTTAAACCTATCGTCATAACCCAACCTTCTGGGGTGATATGCCTGTGAATAATATTGTATACACTTAGCATACGACCTCCAACCATCAGGTGGCGTCAGACATCAGTCATGTGACATCCGGCTCTCGCCAGAAGTTTGTCAGGCATACGCCAGGACAGTCGCACATAGGGGTCATTCCAGGAGAGTCTATGTAACTCAATCAGTAACTTAGTCTGTACAGCATTCTGATTGTTACCTTACCACGTGTAAATCAATAAATCATCATTCCAGTTAAGTCGCCAGCAGTTCTGTATGAATCATTGCAAAGACAAGGTCACAGAACACAACGCCTTCTATTCCCTTCTCCCTCAGATGCTTGCCTGGCCTCCCCTCGATTGAGTCTATGTGACTTGCTCCAACCACCCCTGGATATTCTATTGCAGTTTACAACACATTTGAAACACTGTTGTCCAGGGCGATTCGGCAAAGACAATGAATGCTGTCCATGCCAGTGTTGCTCACAATCCCACGAATGGCCGTTTCTTTTTTCGAGTTAGCGTGTACGTTATTCATCTCAAACCTTGGGCACAATGGAAACCGCTTTAAGTCGCAGATAAATATGCTTTTTCTTTAAAGGTGTTTGTGTCAACAGAACAGCCCGTGGTGATTCACATCGTTATCTAGGCAGTAGTCTGCGTGGACAAATCTTTGGAGATTAATGCAAGTGAAAATCCCACCTGCCCCGAATTATGATTTGGGGTGGAGGGGAGGGTGTGTACTGGAAATTTGCGATTAAAAACAGAAAATGCACAGCAGGGTCCTCGGTGATCTAATGACTGTGTTGATTATCCAGATTTGAAATGGTAAGCTCAGCTTGCCCTCGTTATGTCCCTTGCTTTTTCTCTTGGCCATTTGTTTCTGGTGTCGAATGCTGTTAATTTTTTTAAAACACCTCTGACTATTCCTCTGAAAAGCCACCCACTTTGCAGCACACAATGCTGATGGCGTCGATCACAGCGTGACTTTTAGTGAAAAATAACAGGTCCCTATTTGCACTTGTAAAATTGATGTTCCATAACTTTGTAATCTGTTTTTAATGTGCAGCCTTCAGCCACTCGACCATCTTTCATATCTCTGCTAAATTAATTAGTCGATAATTATCAATTGAGATGGCTCAAGATTCCATTGCTCTATCATATTTGGCGATCGCACAGTCCGTAACTTGCGAACAGGACTGAATGTTTCATCGTGTAGTGACGGCAGCAGCAACACGGAAGATTGTTATGAAAAAGTGTGTTGCAATTGGCTGATATTTGGCCAATTCTACTTGCAACATAATGCGCCCTTGCCATTTTTTGTTTGTGGATGAACCATTTATTTTTTTTAAAAGCAATATGTGGGACCCTGTTTCAAGACAGCACCTTCCAAACATGTGACCTCTGCCACCTAGAATAAGGGCAGCAGATGTGCGGGACGATCACCTGCAGGCTCCCACCCTGACTTGGAAATATATTGGCGTCCCTTTACTGTCGCTGGGTCAAAATCCTGGAACTCCACCCCTAACAGCACTGTGGGTGCACCTACGCCTCATGATTGCAACCGTACATGAAGGCAGCTCACCACCCTCCCCCCTACTCGAGGGAAGTGAAAGGATGGAGAGCAAATTCTGGCCTAGGCCACAGCACCCACACTTAGATCTTGAGATTGGCTTTCAGCATCAACTTTGTGAAAAGGCTTATTGCTTTAGCCACCGTGGGCTTATAACTGACCATGAGTCTCTAACTTAGTGTCAGCTGCGAGTCAACAGGCCGTGGGCTGGAGTCCCACTTTGGAGCTATGCGCTTAAGGTCTCGACGGACACTCGCTGTGCAGTTGTTAGAGGGTGCTGCGGAGTTAGAGGTGACTTTTTTTTTGATGAGATGTTAAAGCAAGGTTCTGTCTGCCTCCTCGGGATGATCTTTTGACGAGGAGCAGAGGACCCGGTTTCCTGGCAAGTACTTAATCCCCCTGAACCCACATCCCGCAAAATCGATCATGACTTTTCTCCAGGAAAGAGAAGGCAGAGGTGAGCTGACAAGGTCATGAAAGGGTTTGATCGAGCGGAGGGGGAGGACGAAAGCGAAGATGAACAACTGCGTCATTAACAGGTTCCTATTTGCACTTGTAAAATTGATGTTGCCATTCCCTTGGGAATTCAGGAGAAACTTTACTTGGAGTAAATTCTTGCACTGTAAATTCTATGAAATCTATGAGTGGAACGAGAATGTGGAACTCGCTACCACAAGGTGCAGTTGAGGCGTAGTTTTCCCCTTAAGAGTGTACTATCAAGCACTAGGGAGAAAGGAATAGAAGGATAAGGTGATCGGCTAGATGAAGAAGGATGGGCGGAGGCCCATGGGGAGCATGAATGCCAGCTTGGGTCAGTTGGGCAGAAACTTTGCTGTTGTCACATCGCTGCGGGAGATTTCTGTGGACAAATTAACTGCTGCTTTTCCTACTTTACAGCAGTGACTACACTACGAAATTGGCTGTAAAGCACTTTGGGACATTCTCAAGCCATGGAAGGCACTTCATAAATTTCTTTCTCTACCTGTCTCTGATTTCCGGGGACCAGCCTCATTCTGTATTAATAAACTCACAGACCTGGTTTGTTTGAGCTCCCGGGAGCTAACGTCCACACAAAGGGTGTCAGCGTGGCAGAGCTTTCAAACAAACCGTGCTAATTGGGTTCCTTCATAGGTTTAATCTTTGCTGATGAACCATTGCATCTTGCCAGTGACAGCTTACCAAACAGCCCGTCCTGATGAGTTTTTAATCATTGCCCATACGAGGCCTGTTGTGCAGCTGCTCTCCCTGACCTGACTGCTGTTTAGCACAAGTCAAATGGCAATTTGTTTTTTTTTTGTCATCACATCCAAGCTGAACACAGACCCCCCACTCACGCATGCACCGGAACAGAGCGGCAGTGTCGAGGCAGCTATTTCATCACGACATCCAGGACAGTTGGTGCTTTGTTCAATGCCTGTTAATTTATTTAAAAATTGGTCATTGTCAATGTCAAATCTGATTTTCTTTGAAAAATATCATTTCGATGCGCAGTACCTTTTTAAAAAAAAATTGTATATTTTTTGCATGGTTGTTCACAGAACAACTTGAGCAGCCCAGACTCTACCTTCCAAGACAGCTTCCAGGGAACATCAGTAATACTGACAAAAACAGGGACAGCAAGTGATGGAAGGGCGCATGGAAGGTTGCGGTTTATTGAGAGGGGAATGGAATATAAAAGTTGGGATGTTTTGGCGCACCTTGCACATGTATGTGGTGACACCACATATGGAGTGCGGTTTTCTTTGGTCGGCATGGTAGCACAGTGGTTAGCATTGTTGCATCACAGCGCCAGGGTCCCAGGTTCAATTCCCGGCTTGGGTCATTGTCTGTGCGGAGTCTGTACGTTCTCCCCGTGTCTGCGTGGGTTTCCTCCGGGTGCTCCGGTTTCCTCCCACAAGTCCTGAAAGATGTGCTGTTCGGTAATTTGGACATTCTGAATTCTCCCTCTGTGTACCCGAACAGGTGCCGGAGTGTGGCGACTAGGGGCTTTTCACAGTAACTTCATTGCAGTGTTAATGTAAGCCTACTTGTGACAATAAAGATTATTATTGTTTTGGTCTCCTCATTTATGGAAGAACAAGATAGCAATAGAAGCAGGTCAGGGAAGGTTTCACTCAAATGATTCCTGGAACAAGGGGGTTGGTTATCTCATGAGGAAAGAATGAACAGGTTGGGCTTTTGTCCAATGGCGTTTAGAAGAACCAGTTATGATCTTGTTGAAACATAGAAGACCCTCAGGGGACTTAATAGAGTGGATGCTGATGGGAGGTCTCCCCCCCACCTTGTGGGAGAGACTAGAACTAGAGGGGCCGTGTGAAGCCTCTTCAGGCTTTTTTACTACATTTTATTTTTATAAATTGAGAGCACCCAATTCATTTTTTCCAATTAAGGGGCAATTTAGCGTGGCCAATCCACCTACCCTGCACATCTTTGGGTTGTGGGGGTGAAACGCACGCAAACACGGGGAGAATGTGCAAACTCCACACGGACAGTGACCCAGGGCCGGGATCGAACCTGGGACCTTGGTGCCGTGTGGCAGCAGTGCTAACCACTGCGCCATCGTGCTGTCCCCTTTTTACTACGTTTAAGGGTGCTACATGTAAACGAAAGTTGTCGTTTAGTCCATCAGATCTTCAAAATATTTTGTCTGGTCGCAACAGCACTTGGGTATTGCTGCAAAACGACACTTGCCATTGAAGCTTTCTGCCTTGCACCCATCAGGACAATTTGCAAGAATACCAAATTGTAAAGGGAACAACAATTTATACTGCATGAGAAGAGAGTGCTGATTGGTTCTGATAAATTGTTTTTCCTTTTACAATTTGGTACATCTGCAAATTGTCCTGATGACTGCAAGACAAAAAACTTTGACAGCATGTATCTTTTTTCAGCAACGTGGTGTAACTTAATATATGAAAGCAGCGCTGTGACAAAGGGAGGTTGAGGTGGGTTCTTTATTTGGCAGTGCCTTCGGTTACAGATAAAAGATTAAATATATTGAGTGCAGAATATTTATCACTACGGCTGTGATTCTGTGAGATGCAGTTTGACCCTTTTGGCCAGGGCACAATGTTGAGAAGGGAACAATATGCTTTGTATATGGAGAAGTACGAGAGTGCTCAATTACACGATCCAGTCTTTGCTTCCTGATTTTTAAGTTTAACAGCAAGAAGGTCATGTTTTTTTTAAAGTAGCGAATTACATTTTGTGGTTTGATCTTTTTAACCAGTGCCAGCCTGGCTCAGTTGGTAACCTCTCAGCCTCTGACTCAGGCGGTTGCGGTTCAAGCCCCACTCCAATTTAATTTGCAGGATGTGGGCGTGGCTGGTTAGGCCAGCATTTATTGCCCGCCCCCAGTTACCCTTGGTGGTGGTGAGTTACCTTCTTGAACCGCTGCAGTCCCTGACACCCAGCGCAGTGCTGAGGGAGTGCTGCACTGTTGGAGGGGCCACCTTTCAGACAAGACGTCAAATCCTCTCCGGTTGATGTTGAAGATCCCAGTATATATATATATATTTTTTTTTAAATCTTTTTATTGGAATTTTCAAAATTATGTACATTGTCGTTCGTTTTCATTTATTATACAATACAAAAAGGTTTTTTCTTATGTTTCCCGACTTACGCACTGTTGCCGTCCAATTCGGCATGTCACCCCCCTCCCCCCGATGCCCTCCCTGATCGGTCTGGTGGGGTGTTCACCTTTCTCCTCTTTCCTCCCCTTTTCCCCTCCCTTCTTTATTCCCTATGTCAGCTTCAGCCGTGTCCTTTTTGTGGATGGGGCGTTATTTCTTTTTATCCCTTTCAGGCTCTCTGTCTTCTTCCCCCCCCCCCTTGAGTTGTGCATCCCTGACGTTCCTCCGTGTCTTTCTTTCTTTTCCCTTTCTCATCCTTCCAGCTTTCCTCTCTACTGGCTGTTGTTGGCCTCGAACAGGACTCTGGGACAGGCCGACAAATTGCCCCCATGCAGTAAGGAAGCCCAGCATATATTGAAGAAGAGCGGGGAAGCTCTCCCTGGTTTCCTCACCGATTATCTACTTGTCTGGCAGCATCAGGAAAAATAACGATTATCTGGTCATTTGTGGCAGCTTTCTGTGCGCTGATTGGCTGCTACGTTTCCCACATTACAAGCAGTCTATACACATCAACAAAGCACTTCACTGTCTGAAAAACACCTTTCATTTTGTTATCTACTCTGCTGACCAGATGACTTCATCTTGGTTGTAATCCAGTTGATTGCTTGTTGCAAAGCTTTATTAACTATTCTTGAACATCTGTGTTTGCTGTAAAGAACCTCACAGCAGGCTTGTCACAAACTGAACGACCTATCCTTGTGCTTATTTAGTGTCTCTCTCGAATTCATTTCAAACAGGGTATTACTTATGCAGAAAAGAATGGGAGATTTATGCAGACACTCGATACAGCTCGAGTATAATGTGCTGTCTCAAAGCTTGCTCGGATACAAAGACAGAAGATGAGTGCATTTATTGAAGCTATAACTGGAGCAAAACACCATGCAGTTACTTTTGGCAATTTACAGCTTCTCGGGAATCTGAAGCTGACTTGCAATGTGAGCAAAGGCTTCTTGTGTTAGGAAGGGCTGCGTGTTTCGAGGATCCGCTTTTGACTGGTGACACAACTTTGTCAATTGTTAAAAACTTTTTTTCGGCTGCGAATCATTGCTGTCCCTTCCATCGCAAAAATAGTTAGATTCTGAACTAATAATTCTGCAAAAACAAACTGTTGATAAACAGAAACATGTAACAGGTCGTGACGTTTAGCATCTTAACGGAACGGATACAGGTGTTTGAGAAATGCTGCCTCTACCTCCGATAAATGATTTCCACTCTTCCCCACCAATATTGTGCACACATCGCTCAAGGGATTGCAATGTGACTGTGTCTGGTTTTTTAAAACATAAACCTCACTGGCAAAAATGTATTCATTTTCATTCTGTGCCACATTTCTGCATAATTGGCTAATGATTCCTAGCTCAAAAGGGAGTCTGTCAATAATATTGAACCATGCTTTTAACGTTCATGGTGCAAGTTGGACTCTGACCTGACCCGTCTCCTGTATTGGAAGTATCATAGAATCATTAAAGTGCAGAAGGAGACCATTTGGCCCATCGAGTCTGCACCCTAACCTAAGCGCGCACCCCGCCCCATCCCTGTAAACCCATCTTACCGTTGGAGCAATTTATCAAGGCCAATCCACCGAACCTGCACATCTTTGGACTGTGGGAGGAAACCGGAGCACCCGAAGGAAATCCACGCACACACGGGGAGAACGTACAAACCCCACAGTCACCTCAGGCTGGAATCGAGCCTGGGTCGCTGGCGGTGTGAGGCAGCAGTACTAAACACTGTGCCACCGTGTACACCGTGTACTGTGAAATATCGAACCCCTGCAGTGCAGAAGGATGCCATTCGGCCCATTTAGTCAGTGCCAACCGTCCGAAAGATCAGCATAGCTGGGCCCTATCCCCGCAACCCCACCTAACCTGCACATATTTGGACACTAAGGGGCAATTTAGCAGGGCCAATCCACCTAACCTGTCCTGCGATGAGACTGCAGACATATTCATTGTGAGAAGTAAGATACTGCATTATAGTAAGTCCCCTGCTGCCCAATCCCATTCTGACCCATGTATTGATTGACAGTGGCAATTTTGCACCATCGCTTTGAATTGCACAACAGCCCCCCCCCCCAACACCTCCCAACTGCTGCCTGATCCTCTTGGGACCCGTTGCTCTGGGCGCCTGTAACTTACTGCGAGGAGAAGAAACACTCGAATCACATGCTGCAAACCTTCCACCTGGTTTCAGTGTCGGCATAATTATAAGCAAAGGAAATCTAAAAATAAGTACTATCTGGTGCAGTGCAGCAACACTGAAGGACAGGGCTGGCTAGAGATGTCCTCTACATTGATCATTACTTATTCACTGATATGTTAACACGTATTTTGAGGTGCTTTTTAAAAGAAATGTAGCTATCACCTTGATGGCTCGGATGTCAAGAGACATCCTGCACGTGAGGCACCCATCTCATCTCTGCAAAACGCTGAGAAAATTGCAAGCCTCTGTCTAATGTACCGCATTATCCTGTAATACATCAGTGATGTGACTTCAAAAGTGCTTCATTGGCTGTAAAGCGCTTTGAGACAGCTGCTTGTCGTGGTAGTGCTCTGCTAATGCAAGTCTTTTTCTTTTTTAATGCAAATTAAATGGAGGATACTTCAGCTAATGTGTGAGGCAGCATTTGCTTTGAGTTGAGGCACTCGCACCTTTGCTGTATCTATTTCTGTGCTTTAGGATTTGGCAAATTTTAACACTTGGTGTGCGCACTCGTGTTTATGTATGCAAACTTGTGTTTGTGTGCGTGTTTGGACGCACATTTGTGTGTGTGTATGCGTGCTCTTGTGTATGTGTGTTCACGTGCTTCTGTTTGTGTGTGTATGCATGCCCATGTGTGTGCGCTCGTATTTGTATGTATACATGTGCGTTTGTGTATGCGCTCACATTTGTGTATGTGCGCACGTGTGCATGTGTTTGTGCACTCATGTTTGTGTGTGCACTCGTGTGTGTGTGTGTGGGTATTTGTGCGCTCGTGTTTGTGTGTATTTGTGTGTCTGAGCTCCTGTTTGTGTGCGTGCGCTCGTCTTTGTGTATGTTCTCGTGTTTGCGTCTGTGAGCCCATGTGTGTGCACTCGTGTTTACGTGTACGCATTTGTGTTTGTGTGTATGTCTTCGTGTTTATGTGTGCACGCTGGTGTGTGTGTGTGTGTGTGTGTGTGTATGGTCATCTTTGTGTGTATGTGAATGCGCTCGTGTGTGTATGTGTGCGCGCACTCCTGTTTATGTATACAAACTTGTGTTTGCGTGTGCGCGCATTTGTGTTTGTGTGTGTGTGTATGTTTGCTCATGTGTATGTGTGTTTGCGTGCTTCTGGTTGTGTGTGTGTATGTATGCCCATGTGTGTGCGCTCGTGTGTGTGTGTGTGTCTAAATCCCAGATGATTTGGCTTTGTCCTCTTGGGGTCATCAGAAGGATGACGCTCTCTCTCTCTTGGTCACGCTCTCTCTATCTCTCACTCTCCTGCACGCTCTCTCTCTCTTGGTCACGCTCTCTCTATCTCTCACTCTCATAATAAACGAAATAAAGAATATTCTCGAGTTAATGAAGGGGAATTGAAACTTAACACAAAACTCTCTTTAATGTAGTAGAGCCCTTTCTGTTTTCGATATCGGGGGAAGTAGGAGAAACTATTTCACTCAGTGGGCTGTATCTGGGATACAGGCCTGAATGGGCCGTAAAAGCAGATTTAACAGAAACTTTCAGAAGAGAATTGGGTAAACACAAATTATTTGTTACCGGCATATGGGGAAAGAGCTAGGGGAGTTGAGCTAATTGGATAGTGCTTTCACAAGCTGGCATAGGTTTGATGGACACAATGGCCTCCTCTGTGCTGTAACATTGTTGTTAATTTACGCACTGTACCGCAAAGTGTTGCAAGTATTTCAAAATCGATATCAGGAAAAGTGTAAACACTGACTCAGGGTTGACGGCTATTGAGCTAATTTGCTTTTTCTCTCTACTCCCTATCTCTCATGTTCATGCCCTCTCTTGCTTTCTCTGTTTTGCATTCATTCCTCTCTTGACATTTGCATGCTCTCACATGCTCTCTCTCCTGTGTACCGTCTTTATCTTGAGCATGCTCTCTCTCTCATACGCGCTGTTACTCTCGTGAGCACTTTCTTGTGTGGGCCTTCTCTCTCATGCGTGCTCTCTTATGCACGCTCTCTCTCCCTCGGGCACACTCTCTCACTCATGTGCGCTGTCTTTTGTGTGCGCTCTCTTATACAAACTCTCTGTCTTGTGTACACTCTCTCTCCTGTGCACTCTCTCTATCTTGTGCACTCTCTCTCTCCTGTGCACTCTCTCTATCTTGTGCACCCTCTCTCATGTGCGCTCTCTCTCATGCACGTTCTCTTTTGTGTGCGCTCTCTCGTGCAAGCTCTCTCTCTTGTATACGTTCTCTACCCTGTGCCCTGCCTCTAGTGCACTCTCTCTCTCGGGAGCACTCTCTCACTCACTCGTGTGCACTCTCTGTCTCTCGTGCACTCACTCACTCTCATGCACGCTCTCTCTCTCTTGGTCACGCTCTCTCTATCTCTCACTCTCCTGCACGCTCTCTCTCTCTTGGTCACGCTCTCTCTATCTCTCACTCTCCTGCACGCTCTCTCTCTCTTGTGCACTCTCTCTCTTTCTCGGGCGCACTATCTGTCACCCTTGCACACGAGCTCACTGTCGTGCACGCTCTCTCTCCCATGCGGGCTCTCTCTTTATCTCTCGTACATGCTCTCTCATACGTGCTCACGTGCTCTCTCTCTCACACTGTCCAGGCACTGCACACATCCCCCTCTTGCTGACCCATGCTCGGGTGGCATCTCACGCTCTTGCTCCATGCCCTTCCTTGGCACAGCAGGACATCGCATTCTGGGTGGACACCAACAGTTGCTGTCTGATTTTCCGACAGCCTCCCCAGTGTTCTGACCACACATTGTGATGGGACTACTGTGTTTCATGGCAAATTGATCATTAAATCTTCTATGCACCAAAAGAATGTAGTGTCAAATGAAAATAGGGAAGTAGAACATTCTGCTTCAAGGACACAATGAAAAATTATATTTTACTTTCCCAGTGCATTCCAGTTTAAAATTTTCTCTGTATCTCAGCTGATTCATGTCCGTCAACCCGCCAATCAGCTCCGCCAGTGTTATTATTGCCATAATAAAGGAAACACGTTGCCTCAATATTGCTCAGCTGTCCCTTTCATAAAAGGGAGATTTCACCTGTGTTTAATGTAAAGCTCTTCAGGTCAGGATTGACTGATATGATTTTTGATTAGTTCTAAGGTACGTGATGAGGTAGGTTTAAAACTGGGGACAGGACTGGCATTCCCTAATTTGTCCAATGCCGTGGAAAAGGCAGGCTAAAGATAAACTACTTTCGCTGTTTAGTAAGGACCCGTGGCCGGGATTCTCCAATCCCGCGGCCAAATTCTGACGCCGGCGTGAAAAGCGGCGGCAACCACTCCAGCGTCAACGGCCCCCGATAATGGGGAATGCTCCCCTTCCTAGGAGCACCTAGGAAGGCGCCGGAGTGGTCCCCGCAGCTCCAGCCGGCGCGGAACGGCCGGCGCGAGTTTGCGCATGCGCGCTACGGGTGACGTGATTCCGCGCAAGCGCATGGGTTCCCGTCTCCGCGCCGGTCCCCCGGGAAATATGGCTGAGCCCTACAGGGGCCCAGCGCGGAGGAATATAGGCCCCCACAGAACCAGCCCGCCCGCCGCCCCCCCTCAGGACGGCTCCCGCAGACACATCTTCCAGGTCCCGCCGTGTGGCATCTGAGTAATCCACGCCGGCGGGACTCGGCCGAACTCGGCGGCCACTCGGCCCGTCGGGGCCCGGAGAATCGCCCGGGGGGGGGGGGGCGCTTTCAACGGCCCCTGACCGGCACGGCGGCGGTCCCGTGCCCAAGAATCGGCGGCGGAGAATAGGTAGGCCGGCGGCGTGGAGCGATTCTCACGTCCCCCCGGGGATTCTCCGACCCGGCGTATGGTCGGAGAATCCCAGCCACGTGAGACCCAACCGAGTAAGAATGAAGTTTCATTTACAAACAGTATATTTACACTCCCCGGTAGACCCCAACTGGGTACTTCTCGCGTCAGTGATTAACTGGCCGACCTTGTATACAGCAGGTAATTGAGATACCCTGCCCCGCCTGGCATTGCCAAGGTGCCCAGGTGGCACCATCAGGCTGGCTGGGGCACTGCCAAGGTGCCAGGCTGGCAATGTGCCCGGACCGGGGTTCAGGCCCAGGGACCCCTTACAGGTCAATTGGGGCTTTGGGAGGGCCTGACGGGTGTGTTGGGAGTGGGGGGGGGGGGGGGGGGGGGGGGGGGGGGAAGCGAGAGATCAGGGGGTCATTTAAAAATGGAGCTCCTCAGAGCAGGAAATGGGATTAAGTGCAGCCTGAGCGGGGCATTCCCCACTGAGGCCCCGGATTGCAACAGAGTTCCATTCGATAGGGACGTCTCTCTCGACGCCGCAAACGGCAGGAAGCACCCGGCTAAACGTCGCAACACGGGTCTCTGGCGCAGTTCGGTTGGATCGCAGCATTTCTTTCCTCTTTCCTGTGATGTGGCCGTTGCTGGCTAGGCTGGCATTGGTTGCCCATCCCTAATTGCCCTTCAACTGAGTGGCTTGCCGAGCTGTTAAGAGTAAATCACGTTGGAGAGTGTCTGGAGTCACAGGTGCAGGCTTCCTTCCCTGAGGAACATTCGTGAACCAGTTGAGATTTTGAGGCAATGTATGATGTTTTCATGGTCAGCATCACTGTTGACCAGCTTTATATTCTGGATTTATGAATTAAATTTACATTCCGCTGGTCAGACTTGACCCGGTGTCCCCAGGGCATTAACCTGGGCCTCGGGATTACTAGTCTAGTGACCACCATCTCCCCGGCGTGCACTCATAAATATTACCCACCCAGCTCTGGCCCACCAATGTGTATGTTGTTGAGTGTGTGCAGTGGACAGCTAGGAGTGGGGCAAGGACGTTAGGCAATGGCTTCTTGTTGAACTTAATGAGCCACAGGCAAATTCATGGTTTGGGCTGTTTGCGGCGAACAATTGCTAAACTGATTTGGGTCTCCATCTGACGCTCCGTTATTTGAACAGAAAGCAATGCTTGCATTGATATAGCGCTTTTCACAACCTCAAAATGCCCCCAAAGAGTTTTACAGCCAGCTAAATGTTTATATTTCTGAAGAGTAGTCACTGCTGGAATGCAGAGAATGCGACAGCCGCAAACAGCAACCATCATGACCAGATCATCTTCTTTAATGATGTTGGTTTGAGGAATATTTATTAGTTGCCAGGATGTGGGTGTCGCTGGCCAGGCCATCATTTGTTGCCCATCTCTAATTGCCCTCAGGAAGGTGGTGGTGAGCCGCCTTCTTGAAGCACTGCCGTCCTTGTGGCGTAGGTACACCCACAGTGCTGTTAGGGAGGGAGTTCTATGTTTTTGTCCCAGTGACAATGCAGGAGTGGTGACCTCGTTCTGCTGGTGAGTGGCTTGGAGGAGAACTTGCAGGTCGAGGTGTTCCCGTCCGTCTGCTACCCTTGTCCTTTTAGGCGACAGCGATAATGGGCGGGATTCTCCGAGCCCGCGCCGGGTCGGAGAATCAGCGGGGGAAGGGATGCGAATCCCACCTCACCGCTCCGACACTGGACCGCCGATTCTCCGGTCACCGCGGCGCCAGTCGGGGGCCGTCAACCGCGGCTCCCGCGGTGATTCTCCGCGCTTGACAGGCCGAGTGCCTGCCGAGTTCCACCGGCGTCGTTCGCGTATGGTCCTACCCGGCGGGACCTCGGCGTTCTGGCTGCGGGGGCCGTCCTGGTGGGGGGGCGGGGGAGCCGACTCCGAGGGGGGCTTCCACGCTGGCCATGCACGCGATCGGGGGAAACCGACCGGCGGGTGCGCTCATTCCGGGGGGGGGGCCTATGTACCTCCGCGCTGGGCCCCTGTGGTGCTCTGCCATGTTGCCCGGGGGGCCGGCGTGGAGCCGGCCGTGGCACGCATGTGCAGACACGCGCCGACCGTGGCGCGCAAGCGCGGACCTGCACCGGCCGGCTTTCGGTGTCGGAGCAGCGCACAGTACTCTGGCGCCGTGCTAGCCCCTGGTGAAGGGGAGGAATGACTGGGCCTGGGGGCCCGTTGACGCCGGCGTCGCTCGCGCCGGTTTTGACGCCGCCGTCAACACTTGCCCGGGATTTCGGAGAATCCCGGCCACTAGGTTTGGAAGGGGCTATCAGAGGAGCCTTGGTGAGTTGCTGCCATCCATCTTGTTTGTAGATGGGACACACTGCTAGTGGAGAGAATGTTTAAGGTGGTGGAAGGGGTGCCAATCAAGCGAGCTGCTTTGTCCTGGATGGTGTTGAGCTTCTTATGTGGTTGGCGCTACTCACCCAGACAAGTGGAGATATTCCATCACACTCCTGACTTATGTCTTGTTGAGGTTGGACAGGTTTACGAGAACCGGAGGTGAGTGAGTCACTGCAGAGTTCCCAGCATTTAACCTGCCCTGGTAGCCACAGTATTTATATGGCTAGTTCGGTTTCTGGTCAATGCTGATCCCAGGATTTTGATAGTGAGGGATTCAGTGATACTAATATCATTGAAGATCAAGGGGTGATGGTTAGATTCTCTGTTGTTGGAGATGGTCATTGCCTGGCACTGTGTGGCGTGAATCTTATTTGCCACTTGCCAACTCAGCAATAATAAATATTGGGTCAGGAGACCAGAATTAACTCTCCTGCTCTTCATGGAAATGGTGGTCAGGAGATCTTTTGAAATCCCCTGAGGAGGCAGTTTAACTTCTAATGTCAAGGACGGCGGTGCAGCACTCCCTCAGTCCTTGAAGCCACAATCTCCTGATGCAAGAGTGCGACCCACTGTTATATTGAAGTTGAGTGAACCTAATATTGGAAGGCACCATTTGTGACCAGTACTAATCTTAGCAGCTGTCATAGCACAAGGTATCACTGAGGAGACTTCTTGTAGAACAAAGATGTTTATTGGAAACAACAAGGAGGTCGAACTACATACAGGCACAAAGGTACATCATCCAGGTCTTTACTCCTTCACTCCTGGGTTTGTTCTACCCGGGCCCCTTCTCCCTGGGCCCCATGCTTTTTTCTCATTGGTCGAGGTTTGCACGTGCGATAGACCCCGAACAGAGCACGTGACCCGCGAAAGGTCGCCCCTTAAATGGGCTATGTTACTACACCCTTCCCACCCCCCTTAAGTCCCTCGGCACACACATATATATGTATACAGGTTATTTACAGTTAACCATGAACAATGAGGGCAGAAACACCATGGACAGGACCAGACTTTGCCACAATTTTCCCATGTATCCACGCTGGACCGGATGCAAAGTTCCTTACAGAAGCTAGGTATCCGGTTTTAATTGATCTGTTGCCTTTCACTGAATTGTGATACTTTGTTTGGGACGCTTGCCTCGCCTCCACCCCCCCACCCCCCACCCTCTGCAAGATCTAACAGAACGCAAGGGTGATGAGCTATTAATAGCTCTGCTGATGTGACCCCAGCGGTGAGGGGTGGTATTGTACGAGAATGGGATGTTAACCAATTTGAGGAACAACAGCTTACCTGGCAGTTTCTTCATTGCAGATTTACACATTTGTGCCGCTCTTTCTGCCAGGCCATTCAGGGCCGGGTGGTAAGGGGCCATTAAGATGTGGTGGATGTCAATAGTCTCCACGGGTTGTTGGAGCTCCTCCTCCCGTGAAAGCTGCGCCGTTATCGGGAACCAATATCTCCGGAAGGCCATGAATGGCAAAAATGCGACTCAGCTTGCAGACTGCAGCCGCCGAGGTTGTGCAGCCCACATCCTGGACATCCAACCACCTGGAACGAGTGTCCACCAGCATCGAAACCTTTCTTCCCAGGAAGGGACCAGCAAAATCAATGTGTAACCCCGTCCACGGACAGCCAGGCCTCTCCTATGGATGTAGGTGAGGTTTGCTGTGACTGCACCCCGCCCCCCCCCCCCCCCCCCCCCCCCGGAATCCCAGAGCAGAATTTTGTCTCCATAACTGAGTTCATCTTTCCTCAGTTGGTCGGGCCTGAGCTGATTTGACTTGTCGTGTTGCTTAGAACCATGAAGAGGACCCTGTCACAATGGGTCCAGTTCCTGATGTGGACCGAGGAGATCAGCAGGGTAACTAGAAAATTTAATGCCAGGACAATCACTTGCGCCACAGGCGTCGGTGCCAGAATTTGGGGACACGGGGCATCGGTATTGGAGATCTGTGTCCCTGGAAATTGTAGCTATAAGACACCAATAGCAAGGCCCACTGTTGCACCCTGGCCAAAGCAATCGATGGAATTGGTTTATCCCTGTGGAGTAGCCCTAGCTGTGTCTTGTGGTCGGTTACAACGGTGAACCGGCGGCCGTACACGTGCTGATGGAATTTCTTCTACTGTAAATCGCAGCTAGGCCCTCTTTTTCAATTTATGAATACTTTTGTTCTGCGTCGGTGAGTGTTCAGAAGGCAAAGGCTGTGAGCCTGTTCGTGCTGACCTCCATAGACTGTGCCTATCCCACAGGTCAAAATGACTGCTTTTCCTGGGTCACAGTGGGCCAACAAACTGGTTGATGGAAAACTGTTTTGTGCGTCTTTACAGTACCCGTGTTGGTGCTTTTTTTAAAAGGAAGCACAGTGGTGATAATCTAGTTGCCAAATTAGTGATGAACCGGCCATAATAATTTACCAGGCCCAGAAACGATTTCCACTCTGCGACATTCTTTGGCACATGACTTCTTTGATAGCCTCTACCCTGCCCTCCGAAGGGTGCAAACCTTTTGAGTCCAAATACAAGACCTTGCTGGCCCGAAATGTGCACCTTCCTCTTCTCAATCTGATGCCAGCGCCTCTGAACCTTTTAAGGACTTCTTCCAAGCTCTTTGTGTGAAGACCCCGTCATTATGATGTTGTCTAAGTCCACTACGACTTATGGCATTCCTTGTAAGAGTTCTGCATCATCCTCTGGAATTTTGCACAAGCAGATGCTATCCCAAAAGACAGTCTGCCATATTGGGAAGTCCCTTTGTGCGTATTGATGGTTGCGAATTTCCTGGAGTCCTCTTTCAGTTCAAGTTGTAAATGGGTGTGACTCAAGTCAAGCTTTATATATGTGAGACCCTCTGTTAACTTGCACAGAGGTCACTGTATTGGGCTGCTTGGTTTATGGGGAGATTGTAGTCACTGCAGATTCTGACAGAACAGTCAGGTTTAAAAGCAGGGATGATAGGAGCCGCCCATTCAGAGTATTGTATTGGTTTTATGAACCGTGGCTCTTACAAGCGTTTCAACGTGGCCTCGACTTTCTGGTACAGAGCATATGGAATGTGCCTAGCTCTGAAGAATTTCGGTGTGGATTCTGGATTAATGGAAAATTCCATCTAAAAGCCAGTTTAGCTTTGTCTGACGTGGCCAATCTCACCCCGTGAGGCTCGTCCTTTGTCCTTCCACAATGATTATGGGTAATTGAGTCAACTCTTGTTCCTACGACACTGGTCTTATTATGATACCTAAAATCTTTCAGGTTTCCCCTGCGTGGGTTGCCAACTTTGCAATCCATACAATCCCTACAGTGAAGAAAGAGGCCTTTTGGCCCAGTGAGTCTGCGCCGACTCTCCGAAAGAGCACCATACCTAAGCCCGCTCCCCCGCCCCATCCCCGTAACCTGCACACTTTTTGGATTGTGGGTGGAAATCGGAGCACCCAGGGGAAATCCACGCAGACAGTGGGATAAAGTACAAACTCCACACAGACAGTCACCCAAGACTGGAACTGAACCCGGGTCCCTGGTGTTGTGAGGCAGCGGTGCTAACCACTGTGCCACCGTGCCAAGTAGATCTGCTTAGACTGAATGGTTGTAGGTTTTTTCACCCAGCACTGTGGCTGATGTCCCTGTGTCGACCTCCATGCTCAATGGCCGCTCATTGACCATAAGGGCCATTTCTGTGGGAGCCATCTTGCTTACTTTAACCATATTTGACCTGCAAATCTTGGATTCCTCATCGGGGTTTCATTGTGAGTTTTTTTTAAACTGGGTGCACCCTCATGACGTAGTGATGGGCGTAGTGGGTCGGACCTCGAACAACGATGAGTCAGAGTGCAGGAGAGAGATAGAGAACCTAGTGGAGTGGTGTAACGACAACAATCTCTCCCTCAACATCAGCAAAACTGAAGAGCTGGTCATTGACTTCAGAAGCGAAGCATCGTACACATCTTATCTGCATCAATGGTGCTGAGATGGAGATGGTTAACGGCTTCAAATTCCTAGGGGTGCACACCACTAACAATCTGTCCTGGTCCACCCATGTTGGCGCTACGACCAAGAAAATACAGCAGCACCTATACTTTCTCAGGAAACGAAGAAGATTCGGCATGTCCACATTGACTCTTACCAATTTTTACAGATGCACCATAGAAAGCATCCTATCGGGCTGCATCACAGCCTGGTATGGCAACTGCTCGGCCAAGACTGTAAGAAACTACAGAGTCTTGAACACAGCCCAGTCCATCACACAAATCCACCTCCCATACATTGACTCTGTCTACACCTCCCGCTGCCTGGGGAAAGCGGGCAGCATAATCAAAGATCCCTCCCACCCGCTTACTCACTCTTCCAACTTCTTCCATTGGGCAGGAGATACAGAAGTCTGAGAACACGCACAAACAGATTCAAAAACAGCTTCTTCCCCACTATTACCAGACTCCTAAATGACCCTCTGGTGGACTGAACTGACCTCTCCATGCATCTTCTCTACTGAGCAGTACTAAACCCCGTATGCTTCACACGATGTCTATGTATTTATATTGTGTATTTCTGTATGTCCTATGTATTTTCATGTATGGAATGATCTGCCTGGACTGCACGCAGAACAATACTTTTCACTGTACCTCGGTACACGTGACAAAACCAAATCCAACAGCCATTGCACATCAAAACTGATTTAGCTCACCCTCCTGCTCGCACTGTAGTTTAGAAGTGTCTTTCTCGCTGCATTCAGTGGCTTGAGATATTTCTAGTGCTTTGTCCAGGTTAATTTTTGTTTTGGCTAATTATTTCCTTTGTACATTGATATTGTCGATGTCACATACCAGGCGGTCACACGTCAACAATAACAATAATCTTTATTGTCACAAGTAGGCTTATATTAACACTGCAATGAAGTTACTGTGAAAATACCCTAGGCGCCACACTCTGGTGCCTGTTCGGGTACACTGAGGGAGAATTCAGAATGTCCAATTCACCTAACAACACGGCTTTCGGGACTTGTGGGAGGAAACCGGAGTACCCGGAGGAAACCCACACAGACACGGGGAGAACCACACAGTGACCCAAGCCGGAAATCGAACCCGGCCACTGGCACTGTGAAGCAACAGTGCTAACCACTGTGCTACCGTCGCTTCACACCGAGCCAAATTTGTAGTGTTCAGTCACTTGGCGAGGTCCGGCTACAGAGGCGGAAATTGTCTCCCCTGGGTCCCTGATGGCTGGCTTAGATTTATACCACTGCAGTGTAAGCGAGGGTCTGGGGTTGAAGGGCTTTTCACAAGTGTCACTCACTGGCCAAACGATTTTGTGTCTGGGGCTTCCCGGAATGTTACATTCCTAATGCGGTTGTAGGTCTGCACCCATAAACCGTGAACAAAGTGACCTTTGCTTGTCTTCACCCGTGCTCTCATTGACGGTAAAAATGTACCAGGGCCTCGCTAATCTTCGGCCCCTTGGTCGAACGGATCGAGTTTCCCTGACCTCGGCATTGTTTCTCACATTGGTTTTCTGCCGACCTCGTCTTTTCCGTTTCTTGGAGATTTCCGACGCAAACCCTTCACCCACGAATTTCGAGAACGGTGATCGTTGTCTGGTTTACTCTCGTCGGCAGTGTAATAGCGCGAGGTATCACTGAGGCGGCTTCTTGTATACCAAAGAGACTTCTGACAATGAGGTTTAACTATATAAAGGCACAGAGGTACATCAGACAGGTCTTTACTCCTTGACTCTTGGGCCAACTCCGTCAAGACCCTGCGCTTTTCCCCATTGTTTGGGATTTGCACGCTCCCGCACAATGGACCCTGAGTGGGTCACGTGGCCCGCCAAAGATCGCCCCTTAAAGGGGCCACGCTACCACAGCAAGCTGATCTCCTTCTCACCAACTTCCTGTTTTAGGTCAGACTGTGCTTGGCTCTTTCCGCTGCCTCTATGCCCAGGCTCCTCAAGCCTTCACTAAGAGGAGGTCTCCCCATCCAAAAAGGAGGCCCCCCTCTTTGCCGCAGTACCTTCTTTATTTGCACAGCTGCTTCATCCACCCCCTTGCTGCTACCATTTTCCCTCCTGTGTGTCGAGATCGCTCCTTTTGCCTCTTGAGAACTGTATACTGCGCCCTTTAACCTCTGTGTGGAAGGCAGTGTATGAAGCAAGTTCTTTCATTTCAATTCTATGAGCAATGAAAGTTAATCTAGTCATATTTTAGGCGACCTGTACTTCAGCACTGTGTGTGTACATATTGTGTGGAAGTTACATTTTTGTACATGACTCCCGCACAGATAGCACGAGTCACGTCTAATGAGCAGTTTTAATTGGTGTCGGGCTGTGTGCGTGTCGCTGTGTTTCATTTATAGAAATGACTGGATTAATTGCTTCGTTTCCATAAAGAATTCCCCATGTTTTCACTAAACCTTAAAATTGTTCTGAAGCATGAGGATGCACCACTGTGACGTTTTTAAGCAAAACAGGACACATTGCGTCACTTCTGAAGTTGGATGTAGATGTGTGGCAGAGGGCTTTCCATATCAAGGTGTTAACAAAAAGTCTTAGCGTTGGCCACAAAGGCCAAACTGAAACACCTGCTAAAGTTCCGGTCAATTCATTTCAGGGAATCTGTAAATAAATCTGTAAACGCTCTCACAGTCGTTAGCCTTCAGTTTCTTAATCAGAACCAGGGACTCTTCTGTGCCAAAAGGTCAAGAGGGGGTGAGACAAAGGGCGGGGTTTTCCCGTCCTTCCTGTTGGCGGGATCTCCCAGGAGGGGAATGGAGACGGGGGGGGGGGTGGAGACGGACGGATGGACGGCGGGGCAGGAACAGTGGGGGTGGGGGGGGACAGAAAGTCCGCTTAAATTGCATGTGGCATACAGTTTCTGCTTTGAGAATAATGGGGAAATTATGTCTGAAACGTGCTTGAAATTGCTCTGATTGAGTTGAGCTTCCAGTTCCTGCTCGCTAAGATTCATTTGCCCTCTCGCAAATGTCAAATCTTCCATTGCAGGGGAAATCTAATCGTTTTTTAAAAACATTTCCTTGCTTTAAAAGGTGTACCTCGGGTGGCTGGGTTAGTTAGATTTTTATTGGTCTCGCCGGTGTTATGGGCCAGGGTTTAGAGAACCCCAAAGTGTATCCTGGAGTTCACCATACCCACAACATATAATAGTATGTGGTATGGGGAGCACACGGCCCACTCTACAGGTGTGGTAGAGCAGAAATGGAAAAGTATTTTTTAAAGCAAAACAATGTTTATTCTATGAACTCAAGTTAACCTTTTTAAAACATACAGTGAACATCTTAGCAACCATCAATTCAAATACAACCCCGAAAGAATACAACACTAAGTAATCCTTTTTTAAAAACATTTCATTTCATTTCATTTTCATTTCTTTTCATTTCATTTCATTTTCTTTAAGCTTTCCTTTTTACATCCATACGACTTAAAACACCTTTTACCAGAAGCACATCAGGTTAAAGTCACTACTGTTATTAGTTTTAAATCACCAAGATCGCTTTACAGTCTTTAGATTACAGAGAGAGATTCATACACCTTCTGGCTGTGACTGCAGCGATCCAGCTCTGAAAACGAAACTAAAACACACCCTGCAGCAAACAGCCTAAAACGAAAGTACAAAGCTGACGGACAGCCCAGCTCCACCCACTCTCTGACATCACTGCAGTAATAAACACCCATTTCTTAAAGGTACTCTCACTCCAGATATTTATATACACACCCATTTATCAACACCCATTTCTTAAAGGTACTCTCACATGGCACGGGGAATTGAGGAATGTGGGAGTTGGTGGGAAAGTGGAGTAAAGGCCAAGATCGGCCTTGTCTGATTGAATGGGGGAGCAGACTTGCCGAGACACGTGCTCCACTCCTGCTCCTATTCTCGTGTCCCTGAAAGGGAGCGACTGGCTCTAGTTTTACTAATGCAGCTGAAAATAGGTTTCTCAGGAAAAACGAAATAATTTTAATAAATGTGCCAGATCTTCAGCCAATGGGTGAGCACCTTGATTGAAAATAACTGAAAATGAATTTTTTTAAAGTATATTTATTGAGGTTTTACATTTGGGCAAACAACGTAACAAAACTACAAGAATGATACAACGCAGCAAGCAAATGAAAGGCTCCATGTACATGAACAGAGAGGGGGACAGGGGAACAGCAGTATAACAAACTTCACACAATCATTAGACAGAACCTGATGCCTCTATAATCCCCTTCAAGAGAACAAAGGAGAAACAGGACAAGGCCATGAAAACATGGTAAAATGGTGCACATCTTCCCATACAGCAATTGCCACGAGAGCTCAGGATACATTTTCCGCGCCCGCACCAATATATGCCTCCCACCACTCCAGCAGAGGCACCAAAGACACAGCCACCTTCTGATACCAGACCCTCCTGTACCCATGTAGGAACCAATCACGGATTCTTTCCACCCATCCTTTTTAAAAAAAGTCAACATGCAATGAAAGTACCTGAGAACCCCAGATGTAAATGGGTGTTAAATATATAATACACAACGCAACATAACCCCAGTCTCAGGCCGAGACCAGAACCAGCCTCAGTCCACACATTTGTACAGAGAGGGCCAGCAACAACATGAATGGATTATGACCCGTTCCATCCCAAGAAAACAAAAGATTATTGAAGAATTCCAGGATAATACCGCCAACTATTTTGCTCAAATGCCAAAACCAAGACAGGATCATCGAACACTCTTCAGGATGTCTCGAGGATGCCAACGAGCAAAGCACCTTCACTTCCACCATGCCGACACCCAAGCGATCCACAGCCTAGGGCCCGGCCAGGGGGAGGGGGGGGGCTCGACACGATCGGCCACCTCCAACCCCTCGCGATGAAGTGAGAACAGGATAATATGGGGCAGTGGGCTTGGGCCCCACCGACCGCAGGCCTCGAAGGCCGGATACGCTGAGCTCCATTGAAGCTGATACGCCCAGCCTCCAGGTCAAGACTGCTAAAGTATGGCAGCCAATTTTCAAGCTTGATCGGGAACTCACCTCCCATTTCTCACCAGGGACCGGGCTCACGGACACCCCCTGTTTCGATTATGAAAAGCTTTCAAAACATGCCCTTTAGTGCTTGTGCAACTTGAACCTTCCTAAACCAGCACCATTGGTGGAATCTCAGTGCCGCGACCTGCGAGGGACCAGGTTTGAAACCGGGAGGGGTCCAGGCTAATTGAACAGTGTAAACGGTCATGGAAATCAGTGGTTTTTGGGCATAACTCTCTCCCAACTAAAATTCCACGATCTTTTGCGCTGGCTTGGGACTTTGGGACCTCCTGAGATTGTTGGAAGTTTTTTATATTGCAAGCTTTTGTTATTCGCCTTTGGCAGTGCCAAGAATTGATTGAGAAGATGGTTACGAGCTGCCTTCTTGAACCCCTGCAGTCCGTGTGGGTGTAGGTACAGCCACAGTGCCGTGAGGGAGGAACTTCCAGGATTTTGACCCAGCAGCAGTGAAGGACCAGCTGATATATTTCCAAGTGGGGGTTGTGTGTGGCTCGGAGGGGAAGTTCCAGATGGTAGTGTTCCTCTGTGTCTGCTGCCCTTGTCCTTCTGGGTTGTGGTAGCGAAGATGCTATTTGAAAGCAAATTGTAAACTTCTTGTATACAATGGGCAGAATTCGAAGCCATTGCCCCAGCATCGCCTTTCTCTGCTATATCATCAGGAACTTGGAAAAGAACATTGGAAGGGGCAGCTCCTGCGATGTCACGCTGGCTGGGCGGGGTGCCAACAACTTAGTTGTTTAAATATCAAGATGCCAACGTTAAAGCACGACCAGGTGCACAAACTTAAAAATAGACCCCCGCACCGCCGGTATTGACCCGGCATGACCCCCTTTTCCCCACCCTCCCCAAACGATGCACTCACCTGTGCGCTTCTGGCATGTCTGCCCACCAGGTGCATGCCATGGGAGACGTGAATGGATAATCTAATGGATGGGGGGGGGGGGGGGGGAGGAGATTATTAGGTGTAGAGGCCTGATAATTCCAGTCCAACTCATCATAATGTGATTCCTGACCTGAACGTCGGGAATCCTGTTACGTTACTGGGGTGGGGGGGGGACGCAGGGACAATGGGGTCACGGTTTTACAATTGGTGTGAAAGTTAATTTGGAATTCTCACCTGACATTTCCGCTGCTGTAGCCGAACGCGCCCGACAAACGGGAGCGGGAAATGCTCCCCAGTGGGTTAACGCACACGGACAATTCCTAGGGTGCCATCCAGTGGACATGCTGGGCCTGAAAAGCAGCTCACCGCGCCGCTGAGTGGCTGGTGAAAGCCGGGAGACCCCGCTCCCGGGATCTAACCGGCTCGCCAGGCCTCGCGAGATCCAACGCAATTTTACGAGACGTTGCGATGTGAATCCCGCCCACAGTGGGCAGGGTCGCTTTTTATCAAACCTGCATATTAGAGTGAGACAGCTAGCTTCACTCTAATGTGACAATTCCTGAGGTACCTGAGGCTTTGGGATTCAGGATTAAGACTTCGGGCGAGCACCCACACGGAACTGCACTCGCGGGGGTATCCCGGGGGGATCGGAAGCCCCCAGTTGCATGCGCTTTGGGCAGGGTGGTGCGCTGGCACTGCTGGTGCCCCTTGGGTACCCTGGCAGTGCCAACCTGGCACCGCCCAGGTGGCACTGCCAACTGGCATGGATGCTGCCAGGGTGACCGGTTGGCACTATATATTTTTTTAGTGCGCACGATCGGGGTGGGGCTGCCCGGCGTGGCTGGTGTGGGGGGGGGGGGGGATACGGGGAGGTCTGGGGACCCTCCGTTCGGGCTGGGGGGGGGGGGGGGGGAGGTGGGGCCCAGCGGGGCGGCACTCCTTTATTTGCAAATCTCCTCAGGCCCGCTGGGGAGAGTGACACCATTCGCTTTCCTGACCAGTCCTTTCATTAAAATAACTGCCCAAATTCCCCTCCCCCCCCCCCCCCCCCCCACACACTGGTTTCCCAGCGATGTGGAGTGGCTTCACCGGGAAATCCCATTGACAAGCGGGAGGAGTAGAGTACCCCACCGCCAGCGAATGGCCTTCCGCCGTGAAACACGCAGTTGGGGGCCCGGCGAAACCGGCCCCTGACCTTCAGACTTGCGACTTGCCTCTCTGGTGATCATACACACATACGAGGTGGACTATTCAGCCTTGAAGCCTGCTCCACCATCAATCCAGTAAACCTCCCCAGATCTGCCTCCAACACATTTACATCCTTCCTTCAATAAGGAGACCAAAACGGTATTGGAAAATCGGCCATACCATTGCCCTGCAGAACTTAAGCAAAATACCCTTGCTTTTATTCATGGGAGCGGTTTTAAAATTGGGACCGGTCGATTTTATGTAGGATGCTGGCGAGTGCGTCTCGCAGGTGACTTTTGTTGTACGTCGACACCGAGCTGACCATACCGTTTTGACGATGTTTTCCTCCTACGATATACTCGGTATGGATTTACGTGAAACAATTCATTCGCAACGATTGACAAAGACCTGTTGGGTGAGCATGAGGTTTTCAGGACAGCCTTGTTGCCTCTCAGTCATCTGACTTCTGATGTCACAGTTAGATCATTAACAGCATCACGATCTCATTAACATAACCACTGACCCATTACTCTACAATTTTACCTGCCTGACCTCCACCCCCTCCCCTCCCCCCTCAACCCCCACCCCACCCACCTAGATTCAGCTGAGGTGGGTCAATATTTCCCGATACACCCATCCTTCCTGTCGTCGCTTGTCCTCATTCCAGTCTTTCCCACTCCCCGCTTTGAAAGTATTGCTGTTCTGCTTTTGCAGGGCGAGCTGAAATGGCTAGCAGATCGAGTGGTGTCCAATCTTGTGCTGCATTAATTGGCCTGCCTCGAAATGTTCCTGCCTTCCGACAAAAACTTGCATTCATGTAGCACCTTCGATGTAGCAAAAACATCCCAAGGAGCTTCACAGAAGCGACTTTCAAAATTCGGCACTGGGCTACGTAAGGAGATATTGAGACCGGTGACCAAAGCGGGGGTATTATGGAGCACGTTAAGGAAGGAGAGTGTTGGAGGGGCTTGGACGGGGAGCTTTTATCTGCGCTAAAATGTGTGTTTTAACGGAATGCAGTTGATCGTTCCTTCATGAGCTGCACGTCCCAGTGTTGTCAGCGGGTTGTCATTTGTACAGAAGTTGCCTCCCTTCCAGGAGCAGCTTGTGAGGAACAATACTTGTTGGAGACTGGAAATGCACAACCCACCTCGTCAGGAATGTCCATGTATGTCTCTTTTAAAATCTGGGGGATTGTGTGCCAGCTTCGATGAAGGTTACTGAGAATAATATTTTGGAACTTTTTAACATTTCACTGATTGAGCTCCCCGTGGACCAGGAGAAGTCCTCAATTCATTATTATTCCAAAAGGAAGCAATTGCACTAGAGAGGATGCAGAGGAGATTCACCTGGAGGTTGCCTGGGCTGGAGCCTTTCAGCTATCAAGAGATTCTGGATAGGCTGGGGTTGTTTTCCTTGGAGCAGAGAAGGCTGAGTGGAGGTAGAGGGCTGGATTCTCCGCCCCGTCGCGCCACATTTCTGCCTCGACCCGCCGGCGGGATTCTCCGTTACGCCGGCCGGACAATGGGGTTTCCCATTGTGGGGCAGCCCCACGCCGTCGGGAAACCCCCCCCCCGGGCTGCCGGCAAAATGGAGCGTCCCGCCGGCGGAGAATCCCGCCCAGGATGGATAGGAAGGAACTATTCACCGTAACGGAGGGGCCAATAACCAGGAGGCATAGATTTATTGGGGCAGGAGGTTTAGAGGGGATGGAAGGACAAACCTTTTAGCTCAGAGGGGGGTGGGAATCTGGAACGCGCTGCCTGAAAGGGTGGTAGAGGCGGGAGCCCTCACAGCATCTAACAAGTATTTAGATGAGCATTTGAAACGCCAGAGCACACAAGGCTACGGGCCAAGTGCTGGAAAATGGGATTAGAGTAAATCGGTGCGTGATAGCCGGTGCGATGGGCCGAAGAGCCTCATTCTATGCTGTAAAAACTCTGACTCGCTATGATGCTCCAAAAACTCCCAATTCAAGTTAGAATGTTGTTTAGTTATGCAAAGTAGTGGCGCCTGCATTGTTCCTGGTGAAGCTTGACCAGTAATTAGAATAAAATGATGTTACCATTTAAGCACTGCTGTATCTGGAAGTACAGCTTGTTTAATCTTTACTGCAAATTTAATGCTTGCACATTGTTTTATGCTCGAGGTTAGGCTCCTGTTTTCCGTGCATTTCATAGAATCATAGGATTTACAGTGCAGAAGGAGGCCTTTCGACCCATCGAGTCTGCACCGGCCCTTGGAAAGAGCACCCCACTTATCTCCACACCCACCCTATCCCAGTAACCCTGTTAACCCCACCTAACCTTATTGGTCACTAAGGGGAATTTATCATTGCCAATCCACCTAACCTGCACATCTTTGGTCTGTGGGAGGAAACCGGAGCACCCGGAGGAAACCCACGCAGACACGGGGGGAACGTGCAGACTCCGCACAGTCACCCAAGCCGGGAATCGAAGCTGGGACCCTGGCGCTGTGAAGCAACAGTGCTAACCACTGTGCTACCGTGCCGTCCCTTTTCACATTTTGTCAGAAATTGGCCTCTACATGGGAAGGAGGGGGATGGGGAGGGGGTGGGTACATGGGGAGGAGGGAGGGGGGGGGCAATGGCCTTTTTCTTTCCTGTAAATTCAACGCAATTCATGACCCACCTCTGGTCCCTTAAGGCTGAGATTACTACCTTTTTTGTTCGATAAGTGTGTTGGGGTGAGGGAGCCAAGGTGGGTGAGTTAAGGTGAGGTACCTATCAAGCATGACCTGACTGACTGAGAGAACAGGCTTGAGGGATGCTAACCATCTGTTGCTAGCATGTTTCTCTGTTTGAAGGGGAGATTAGATGGGGTGCATGCGTGCATATGTGTGTGCGCGCACATGTAGGTGTGCGTGTGCCGGAGGTTGTTGGGTGTCTGACTCTGTGCACGATCATTTTGGTTCATTTCAAGGCAGACGCCCCAGGGATAACCACACCCACTGAGTTTGACATGTCCAGTAAGGCGATTCATTTTTAAATGATCACCATTTCTCGCCCAGGCAGTTGGGCAGGATGAAATGAACTGTAATGGAAGAAAAGATAGAAATCCACCAACAAAAAGCTTTACGTCTCTGAAAACACCTCCCTGAGTTTCAATGGACAAGCAAAATATTCATTCCTTTTATTGTTGGGACAAGCTGGACAGGTAGCGGTGAGCTGATGCCTAACTGTCAGGACATACTGGAAGCTACAAGGAGCCGAGAATGTCCTTGGACGGGATTCTATGTTGGCCGAAGTCGAAATCAGGAATGGCGATCGGACGGAGAATAGCTCCCAACGCCGGAATCGCGGCAAGCTCCGGTTTGACGCCGGCTCAGGATGCTCCGCCCCCTCACAATCGGCGTCATTGAGATGTGCTCCAGTCACAACTGCGTTTGCATCTCATTATCAGGTCCACCCACGATGTGCCGCCTCCGATGGGCCGAGTTCCCGACGGCGCCGACTACGTGTGGTCTGAACCTGGCGTGGCGGCTGTGGAGAGAGAGAGAGGGCGTACGGACAGTGTCCAGCACCGCCAGCCGTCACCGCCAGCCGCGCTGCTGGCCGGGGAGCTTATGCCAGGGCTGAGGGGGGTAGTGGTGGGCTGGCCAGGAGGTGGGCTGTGGGGTCACGGTGGACGGGTAGGCAGTCCAGCACAACCGACCCCATCTTTTCAGGCGCGATTGGGGCGTGTGTGGGGGGTGCAAGTGTATGCACAGCTGCAGCTTGTCAGCCCTGTGCGTTGTGGTGAATGTATAATTACTGATAATTCACCAGTGCACTGTGTTATGTTATTAACCCTGTGGGCTCTACCTATGGGCCATTGTGTGGCTCCACCCACAGGGGATATGTTGGGGCATGTACGGGCTCCGCCCATGGCTCCACCCCCTTTACAGGAAGTATAAGAGCTGCCGACCTGCGGGGCCACCTTCAGTGTTGTACCTGTCACAGGCAGGCTCAGTTCTAAGCTGATTAAAACCACGGTTTATTTCTCCACGTGTCTTCGAGTGAATTGATGGTCGCATCAAGCGTACCCATCATGGATCCGGCGATTCCCCCAACGTTTCCCGTGTGCTCCGCGGGTGTTTCACGCGGCGCCAGTGCGAGCCCCTCACCGGTAGCGAAATCAGTGCGGGTGTGACGTCAGTTTTTCCGTCGTGGATCCTCTGTTGGCATCAGCACTTAGACGCAGGAGCAGAGAATCCAGGGGCGTCACTCTCCGCCGGCGGGAGTCTCCGTTTTGCCGGCGCCGGGGGGTTTCCCGATGGCGTGGGGCTGCCCCACAATGGGAAACCCCATTGACCGGCCGGTGTTACGGAGACTCCCGCCGGCCGGTCGGGGCAGAAATGTGGCGGGGCGGGTAGGAGAATTTCGCCCCTTATCTCTACCCCAGAGAATGATGCTGTTAATTTGCCGCTAAGCGCTAAGTTGTCTGTTAACCTCCATTCTCAGGGTGTCTCATTTCTATTTTATGGGTAATTGGACATTTCCCGCAGACTCCCAAACCTGTCGTGCTTTTGGTTCTTGTTTCCTCATAAAGGCTGAAGGCCACCCCTGCGGGGTCAGCGTTGAATATCTTTCAATATTTTTACCTGTGTCGCACTCTCCATTTGAGAGCGTGTAGGTCAGGGGTTGCACAAGAGGTCAGTCCTGGAAGAGCGCAGGGACATCAGTGGGTGGCGGGGCTGGAAGAGGTTACAGAGAGAGGAGTGAGGTCACGGAAGGATTTGAAAACAAGAATGTGCATTTCAGAAGAAGGCTTTGCCGGACTGGGAACCAATGTTGGGTCAGTGAGCACCGGATCGATTGGGGAACTTGACTTGCTGCCAGTTCAGGCACAGGCAGCTGAGCTTTGGATGACCCCAGAGACGAGAGCATTAGATTCAAAACAGAAAATGCTGGAAAAACCCGGCAGGTCTGGCGGCATCTGTGGAGCGGGAGACAAGAGTTAATGTTTCAAGTCCGTAGGCCTCTTCTTCAGAGTGGAAGAGGGGTAGAAATGTGATGGAACACACAGCCTTGGAATAGTTGAATCTAGAGGCATGACTGGCAGCAAAGCCAACAAACATTTATATACCTTGTCACCATAAAATGTCTCAAGGCACTTCACCGAAACGTTCGCACCATTTTACAGATAAGTGGATATTAGGAGTATTTGACCAGAGTTCTGGCCCCCCGCAGCATGTTTACCAGCAACCGGGTCACCAGTGACATCTCCCTGGTCCCGCCACTGTCTACGGCGTTTTAAGTGGCTCATCCGTCCCGTCGCCAAGGAACCTCTTACAGAGGGTCGCCTTTGGCGGGACTGGAAGATGCTGCCGGCGGTGAGGACCGCCTGTAATTGTAAAAGAGAGAGGCAGAGGGATTTAGGAAGGGAGTTCCCAGAGCTTGGAGCCAGGGCAGCTGAAGGCACGGGCACCAGTGGCGCTGGCAATGGAAAAACCAGGGATGCACAAGAGGGGAGCGCAGAGATCTCTGATTGTAGGGCAGGGCAGAGGTAGGGAGGGTGTGAGAGCATGGGGGTGCGGGCAGAGGTAGGGGAGGTGTGAGAGCATGGAGGTGCGGGCAGAGGTAGGGGAGGTGTGAGAGCATGGAGGATGCACATTTCAAATGAAAAAGGTACTTGGCTGGATTGGGAGCCAACGTGGATTAGACAGTGCAGTCACAATGCACATCATCTGCCTAACTGGAACAAATTGCAGACAGTTATTATCTTTGCCTCATTCCAGTGGTCGAGTTTATCTCTGGAATAAAGCCTATTACCTGCAATCTTATATAGAATGAAAAGATTGTCCAATCTAGTCAGACAGAAAAGATGATTTAGCTGGCATCAGGATCGTCTGCATGTGTGGGATAACTGGGAACAACTTAGTATTTGTTCTTTGGGAACTGAGCTTGTTTTCCTGGGCACTTTGGCTTCTGGGAGTAGCCAAAAGTATTGGATTTATTCACCTTGTGCAAGGTATTAGTTTGATGAAGGGATGATGTCAGCAGGAGCTATAGTCAGCTCTATAAAAGACGGGCAAATCTTTACTGCAGAACCAAACTCTACGGACATCCTTTAATGTGAAGCTGTGCCACAGCTGGCATGCACTGGGCGGGTTACGGGCCCCGCAGCGTGCTTCACACGGCATGATCTGGATCTCACCCAGCAAGGACGAGATCCAGATCTGCATATTTAAATGAGCCATACAGCACCTGGGGGGGGGGGGGGGGGGTTTGCAGGCCATTGGACACGCCCGGGACTTCGGTGACATCCGGATATAGCCAGGGTACCCAGGTGGCACTGCCAGGGTTCCAGAGGCACTGGCAGGGTTTGGCCTGGGACGGTTCCCCGGGACCTCAACAAGATTTTTTTTTTTTTGGGGGGGGTTGGTTGAAAGCAAAGGGGGCAAGATCGGGGCTGCCGATCAAAATGGTACCCCAATCTCCGAAGAGCATTTTACTGTTACTCTGACTTCAATTAAATGCACACTTTCAAATTGGTTTTCAATAATTTTCTAACGATATCATGTAGCTCTGCCAGGCTATATCCGGAACTCAAATGATATTTCTGGTGGATTTTCTTTCTTCTGTATTGTTAGGAAAACAAAAAGTAGTTTTAAGATATTTGCATTTATATTGGGAAACAATTAGAAATAAGGTATAGTTCGAGGTGCGTTTAATGTTTCTGTGCCTGGAAGCAAAACCTATGGGGCAGATTCAGCAGATTTAAACATAGGTCTGCTGTCAGGCACTGCCAAGAATCACCCTGCTATCCAACGGAACTTTTCCGTGCTTTTTGGCCTTGGAGATCCTCTCCATCGAGGCCACACTTCCTTCCCCCTGGCGAGCAGATCCCGCCAAGAAGAAATGCTCTTCGGAGATTGGGGTACCATTTTGATCGGCAGCCCCGATCTTGCCCCCTTTGCTTTCAACCAACCAGCCCCCCCAACAAACTGAGGTCCCTGAGAACCCTCCCAGGCCCAACCCTGCCAGTGCCTCTGGAACCCTGGCAGTGCCACCTGGGCACCCTGGCTATATCCGGATGACACCGAAGTCCGGGCGTGTCCAATGGCCTGCAAGAACACCCTCCACCCCCCTAGGTGCTGTACGGCTCATTTATATATGCAGATCTGGATCTCATCCTTGCTGGGTGAGATCAAGATCATGCCGGGCGAAGCACATTGGGGGGCCCGTAACCCGTCCAGTGCGTGCGATTCACCCATGCCGGTCTCAACGGGGTTTCCTGAACTGCACCCGCAATTAGATTCATGCTGGACAAAGGTGTTTGTATGTGTGGGGGTTGGTTCAATTCTAATTGGGTTTCTATTGTGCTTAGAGAGGGCGATGGTGTGAAAAATAAATAGAAGGTATAAGCCTGTGGCCATTGCTCAGCAACTGGAGGCCCTTGTAATGCAAAAAGCACTTAAGCTTTAGTTTAGAGACTGCATCTCGGGGAGTGAATATCTCTCAACTCTGCCAGAAGATAGTCTGGAAAGGATGGGAGCTGCAAAGTACAAGTTACAATCCAGATAACCAGGGAATTGGGACAGAGAATGTTTTAAGAAGTCTAGGGTTAAGTGAATAGAGACCAAGATATTGTTCAGAAGAATTCAAGGAAGAGTAAACAAAGTGTTCTGAGATTTAGTGTGACAGCAGACTTTAGAGATAGCTGAAACGTTTGAGATCATTTTAATACCACCTGGGAAATGAGATCTAAAGCAATTGAGAGCAGTTTGCACAGTAGTCAAGACAAATAAATCTTAAAGCTGTTGGTGTGAAATCCTAGACTGGATTTATTGTTAAAAGTAGAGCTGAAGCTTTGTTTGGAAGTGTCATTTGTAAAACCTGGACTGGATTTTGTATTGCAAACCGCCAAGGGAAAGCATTTTTATGAGAGAAGAATTTAAAGAGGGTTTTTGGGAGTGGAGTTTGCAAACTCTCACATGACAATCATCTGGGGCAATTCTGAGGAGAAAACCAGAGGCACTAACTTGGGTCCAGAGCGGAGTGTATGTATTGCCCACAGTCACCTTGGGCGCAATTCTCCCATCGGGCGTGTAAGTGCCGACGCCGGAGTGAAAACCGGAATGTTTCACTCCGACATCGGAGCCCGCTCCCAGCCCCCTGTTCTCCCGCCCTCGGGGCTAGGAGCGGCATTGCGTCATTTACGCGTGCCGGGAAATGGGGGTTATTGTATTTTGTTGGAAATCTCATGTATAATTTTTGCTTGTTTTGTGCTTTATTCTTTTTTTTTCTGGTTGGAGTGTTTTGTTGAAAACCGTTGAAAATTTGAATAAATATATTTTTTAAAAGGAATTTACGCGCGCCGGGCCTTGGCGCCACGTAAAGGCGGCGCCGCGTAAATGAGTCGGCCGGGGCCATGTAAATGACGTCTCCCACGCATGCGCGGTTGCCGTCCTCCCCGAGGCCGCCCTGCAAGAAGATGTCGGATGGATCTTGCGGGGCGGCGGAGGAAAGGAGGTCCTCCTTCAGAGAGGCCGGCCCGCCGATCGGTGGGCACCAATCGTGGGCCAGACCCCATTTGAGGCCCGGACCCCAGCGTTCCCGCGCTGTTCCCGCTGGCAGCGACCAGGTATGAACGGCGCCGGCGGGAACCCGTCGTGCTGGGCAGGCCGCTCGGCCCATCCGGGCCGGAGAATCGCCGCTCGCCTGTTGCAAACGGCGAGCGGTGATTCTCCTAGTTGCCAGCCGTGATTCTCGCCGCGCCGGTTTGGGCGGGGTGGAAGAGTCGCGTGCGGGCGTCGGGGCGGCGTGGCGGGACATGCGCGGCGCTCTGGCGATTCTCCTACCCAGCGTGGGGGGGGGAGAATTCCGCCCCTTGTGTGCTTAAAAGGACTTTGTGTTGATGAGACCATTGTAGATTAAGATGTACCTTGTAATCCATGTTAATCTTTAAATCTGTGTGTATAAACTAAGGGGGAGTAAATGGAGTATTGTATAATAATCCAACTTTTCATTTTTAATGAATGTCATTTTTTCTTGTTAAAACTAATCAGCTGTCCTGTGCCTCTGTTCCTCCATGTTTTATTAACAATAATTAAAATTACAGTCTTTTGAACTGGAGTTCCAGTTTGGAATCTTCCCACCCAGTTATAACGTCAACTGGGATTGTAACAGAATGAAGCAAACACGTTAAAAGGGGAATTAATCGCCAAAGTATATTAATCACTCCACAAGCTTTCTCTTGTTTGGTCATGGGTCCTTAACCACGTGTGGAAGTCTCAAAACAGGGACTCAGTGTTTTAGGACTGAGATGAGCAGTTTCTTCACTGAAAGGAAGTCTTTAAGAATTCTTTGCAAGCTGTGGGTGCTCAGTGTTGAACACATTCAAGACCGAGTTTGTCAGTCGCACCTTGTGGCTGAGTGCCAGATTTTGTCTGATAAAGCCCCCAGGGATGCTTTATGTTAACGGTGTATAAATGCAAGTTGCTGTTGTCACACATAAGGGCAGTTGCACCAAAATGACACAATGGATTACGAGACTTGAGGATTAGGAGATTTGAGAATGCATGTGTGCAAATGTTTGGCAGATTGATAAAGAATGTTGTTAAAATAGCATACGGTTAGTGGCTTTAATAGTGGCAAGTAAATGACACATTTATACAGCGCCAGTTAGGCCGCCACTAGAGTACGGTGTTCAGTTCTGGGCGCCACAACGGAAGGATACCAAGGCTGTGGCGGGGATTCAGGGCAGACGTGCGAGGACGGTCCCAGGGATGAGGGACTTAGGATTTATGGAGAGACGGGAAAAGCTGGTGTTACTCTCCTCCTCAGAGAGGTCAAGAGGCGATTGAAGAGGGATGTTCACAATCATGGATGATTTTGATGAAGTGTAAAGGGAAAAAACAGTTGTTTTTTTACTCGTTGCAGACAGATTGGTAACCAGAGGATAGCTTAATGTAATTGGGGAAAGAAGATTTAAAAGAAAAGATGGTCTATAAATGAGAATTGATATTGTCGTGTTCCGAAAGTGCACTTCCTCTGTCTGCATTGAGACTAACAAACATTTATTAACCATCTGCCTTTCCCAAGAGAATAAAACAGCCCCCTTTTCTATTTGAATGTGGTCCTAGGCATTCTTTTGTTGCCCTTTTACTTGACTGCTTCTGAAAGCCTTTGCTGTTTGCTGGTAGCTTCTAATATCCCACTTAACCATACAAGTCTCTCTTCCTACTTCTCACATCTGTCGGTTTCTTTCCGTCACTTGCCCCTTCGCTGCTGAATCCAGATACAAATCTTGAATGCAGTGTTGCAATGTTTAATGGTGTTTGTCGTTACCTCTTTCTGCTTGTAGCACGATTGTCTTCAAACCTGTGGAAAGGCAGAGTTAACATTTTGGGCCTAAATGGACCCTTTCTGTAGAAGGCTCATTTAGACTTGAAACATTAACTTTGTGTGTCTCTCTCTCTCTCTCTCGCTCTCTCTCCACAGATGCTGCTAGACCTGCTGGGTTTATTCAAAATGTTCTGTTTTTACTTCTGATTTCTAACATCCGCAGTATTTTGCTTTTACATGTCCTCAAACCCATTGTTGCCACACTTTAAAAAAAAAAATCCATGGAGCAAGATTGGCAATTTTGCGTGGATCCCTGGAGGTTATGTCACATGATCCTCCCTCTCCAACCACCACCATGGACATGCCCTCAGCCCATTCCATGCAGCTGCGCTCAACCCCACCATCCTGCGGCCAAATGGAAAGTGAGCCATCTGTCTATTACCTGATGGGCAGACAAGATTCATCTCATTAAACAGCCTTCTCTTTTTTTTCTGTCCTCCAACTCCAACACCTGGAGTTTGAAAGACTATCCTGGAACATTAGCAGGGTCCATGAACAGGAAATTGGCATTGACTTTGGGCGGCCATTTTGCCATTGCCTAGTTTGCAGCCATGTCCAAGATGGACCTCGATCCCCCGCTGCAGTATTTAATGTCTGAATCAAGACTCTGCATTTTGGAATTTGAAACTATGATACCAAATGATCCTCCAGGTGCATTTGTTTCCCATTGATCTAGGAGGCAGTTTAGAGGTTTTTTTTTCTATTTGGTTGCTGCCAATTCTAATACATTCAACAGAACCTTGCATGTCCTCTATCTTATTTTCCATATCAAATAACCTGCTCTATTTCTTTCCTTTCACAGCTCCCAAGGGTCAGCATGGGCAATCTATCTGGTAAACATGACTATCACCATTCTGCTACTGACCAGTCTGCCAAAGTAAGGAAATGTGCTTGATGCATTCATGTGACTTTCTTTTTAAAGTGTGTGCACATATGGGATCTCCGGTTTTAAAATTAGATACTCTATGTTTCTATGTTTCCAGGCTGTGTGTAAGGTCACTTAATATGGGACAGGATATTGATTCACTAGTATCAGTCTGGTTAAGGAGCAACTTTTATTTATATGTTCACAAGCTTTGAATGGCTCTGAAGTGCTTTGGGACAATGAAGTACTTATGAAGTGCCGTGACAGTTGTAACATCATAATATTAACATGTGAAGCACGGCAGCTCAACTCTACGCGGCAAGCTGTCACCGACCACCGTACGATCGCGTTCATACGATTTACTTTATTTTTGGTTGAGGGACACATATTGGTCAGGGCACTGGCGAGAACTCCCCTGCTCCTCATTCAAAACAGTGGCCAAGAGATCTTGTCACTTCTGCCCGAGAGAGCGGATTCTCTCTGTGCAGCGCAGACCAGTCCGCTGAAGTCGTGGGAGTGGGACTCGGGCCACAAAATCATCTTCTGAGCTCTTGAGCCGCCGAGAGCTACCCACCCAGCCACCTGGAATTTTCGATTGTTGCGGAGTGTGCGTTACCAGGCCAGACAGCTCCCAATTATTTGGTTGCCACATGATTTCCAAAGCCTCCTTATTTGGAGCTGTCGGTCTGATTCATAAAACAAGGCTGTGGTTACAGTGCTCGCTGACTTGCGAGATAAACAGGAAGCTATTGCACCAGCCTCCCCGCCCTGCCTTCTACAAAGTTGCAACTCTTCTTCTGCCTGCTGGAAATGCAGCCTGATTATACTAGGCCGCTGCTCTGCTCGCCCCCCCACCCCACCCTCACCTGTGTAATCAGAACAACCTTCACCTGAGTACGAAGTAGGAGCCTCTCCTCGCCCAGGATTGACCACCAAGATACTGCTGTGAGCAAACCTCGGGAGAAAAGTCACATGTCTTTTGTAGTTTCTTAAAATCATTGCCTGTGAAAACCTTTCTTGTTTATTCTTCGGAAAAGACAATTAGAGGGGGAATGCAGTCCCAGGGTCTGTTTGTTTTCCAGTTGGTGTGGAACGATGATTTACCCTCAGGTTGGGCATGTTGAGAGCATCCATTAGTGGGAGTGCTGGGGGGGTGGGGGGGGGGGGGGGGGGGGGGGGGGGGAGTTTATGAAAGCTCCTGGATTGTTTACAGACACTGTTGGCAACCCTCAAGAGAAAAGCATGTTTGTTTTAATTTAATATTCATCTGAGCAGGTCATCAGGAGGTAACGATCATAGCCACGATGCCAGCGTATCACTTCCATCCCTGTTATCTTTGATCTCAGATACACGAATAGCCGAGTAATATTTTACAATTATTTCTGCTGGCTCCGTTAATTTTTTTTTCCAAGTTGGCCAAATGTTTTGTAAAGCGACGACGATTTTTACAAAAAAATGGAGGCAAATCTATTTTCTGGTTTTAAAAAAAAATTCCTGTCTCCCTCTCCCACTCCAGCATGGTGGCACAGTAGTTAGCACTGCTGCCTCACAGTGCCAGGGACCCGGGTTCAATTCCGGTCTCGGGTGACTGTCTGTGCAGAGTCTGCACGTTCTCACCGTGTCTGCGTGGGTTTCCTCCGGGTGCTCCGGTTTCCTCCCACAGTCCAAAGATGTGCAGGTTAGGTGGATTGGCCATGATCAACTGGGTTACCGGGATAGGATGGAGGCGTGGGCCTAAGTAGGGTGCTCTTTCCAAGAGCCGGTGCAGACTCGATGGGCCGAATGGGCTCCTTCAATGATTCTATGATCAATGCGCGGGGGTTACGGGGACAGGCGGGGGAATGGGTCTAGGTCGCGTGCTCTTTCGTGGGGTTCGGTGCAGGCTCGATGGGCCGAATGGCCTCCTTCGACGCTGCAGGGATTCCAAAATCGGATACAAATTCTACAGGGGCGATTCTCCAATATGGAGCCCAAGTGTTCGTGCCGTCGTGGACGCCGTCACATTTCATGACGGCACGAACCGGGCCCGGGTACGACCAACGTGGGGGCCAGCACGCGCTGGAGCAGTTCACGCCGCTCCAGCCTCCTTTCGCGGCGCGAAATGGGCGGCGCGTCAACCCGTGCATGCGCGGAGGACTTCCTTAGCACGCCGGCCCCAACTCAACATGGGGTCGGTGTTCAGGGGCCGGCCGCGCCAGAAAGTAGGCCCGGGGAGTGAGAGGCCGGCCCGCCGATCAGTGGGCCCTGATCGTGGGCCAGACCCCATCGGAGGCCCCGCCCCGGTGAAGGAGCCCCCCACAGGCCGCCCCCGACCGTTCGCGCAGAGTTCCCGCCAGCAGCGACCAGGGGTGAACGGCGCCGGCGGGACTCGGGCCGGAGAATCGGCGGCCCCGCCGATTCCAGCGACCCGCGGTCGGCGCTGTGCCGGCGCAAATGCCGCCGATTCTCCGCACTTCGGAGAATCGCACGCCGCGTCATGGCGCAGTTGCAGCGATTTTCCGCCCCAGCGTGGGGCTCGGAGAATTGCCCCCTGTATCTTTTTGTAAACAATGACCCATGATGCTGGTCTTTATCAATAACACCATTATGGCGATTAGTGGTGGTGGTGGTAGTTGTGGGGGCGCGGGGCAGCTGGCGGAGAGGTGGAAGAGTGTGTTTGAATAATTTGAAAATTGAGAATGCATCCACGTCTTGACTAGTCATCGCCCTGTTGATGTGTCCGTACTGGTGAAGGGCACGGCGTACAAGTGCTGTTCCTCTCGAGCCAGGGGGGCACTCCATTCATCTGGGTAGCTTTAATTTTCAAAAGGGAATACTACGTATGCATAAATAAGCTCTTTTGAAGGTGGCAAGTCAAGTTGATAAAACTATTAAGAAAGCAGGGGATTCTTGACTTTATAGATAAGAATCGTTGGGCTGGATTATAAGCTTAACTGCTGGCGGTACTGAAGGTGGGAAGGCATGTCAAAGTTAGCAGCTGGTTTGTCCACGGCTGCCTGTGGGTTAACTGGGGCCTGTAAATGGCCAATTACCAACAACGTGAAGGCCTCATCCCGTTGCTAAGGTTTAGCCAAGCTGGCAGGTGGTAGGTTGCCTGCGTTGTCTGGTGCAGGTCCCACCTACAAAAGCGGCCTGTGATCAATTAGAGCCCCCCCCTCCCCCCCCCACACAAGTGTTATCCCCCACCCCCCCTCCACCCCCAGGTTATCCTCCGCTCCATGGTCTCTCAATCCCCCCCCCCCAACCACACCACCACCCACCCCCACCCCTCACAGGACCTGCCAACTTGGCACCTGGGGACAACCGTCTCAGCTGTTGGGGGCTGGATTCAGAGCAACCCGCCTCCTCGAGCCCCGAGCGCAGTACTGGCAGTGACCACCCCTCTCGGTGGCACTGCCGGTACTGGAAAGCTGCCAGCCTCCGCTCCCTGAGGCGGGGCCTCTTGTTCCTGAAAGGCCAAAGCCCCCCCCCACCCCTCCAGTCTATTAGCAGCCATTCGGGGCTGTGGGGCTGTTGTTCCTCTTCTCATGGGTGGGCACCTCGTGGCCCCCCCCCCCCACCCCCTGATTTTGTCAGCAGGGTTGGGTGGCAAGGAATATGGCGCCCTCTACCATCCAGCCCATAGAGTACAAAAGCAAGAAGGTTGTCGTGAACCTTTGTAAACGATTGGTTAGACCCTTGTGTCCAATTCTCAATCCCACACTTTATGAAGGATGCCAGGGCCTTGAAGAGGGTCACCCAGAATGGTACCAGGGATGCAAGACTCCTGTTGTGTGCAAAGAAGGGTGTTATAACCTGCCTACTTACCATTGGCTGGGGACTAATGACTATCCCACAATCCTGTGGGAGTATGAGCTTCCCCAATGAGGGGGCGGAGAAACTCCTAGTATAAATAAGCTGGCCAGTTCAGGAACCAGGAGGAAGGAGTATGTAGCAAGGGAAGTTACTGTTACTGTTATGTATAAATGTTATAGTAAATAAATGTTATTACTTTGTATCCTTAAACTCGTGCTGGATTCTTCGTGGCCCTTACAAAACTGGCGACGAAGGTAAAAGTGAATAGCTGTCTACACTGCTGAAGCCACCTCCCTGGATTTTTGTTGGATACAGGTTGGAAGTTGTTTTCTATTACACCATGCCTCTGTACGGACGTTTGGATGTTTTTGATGCTGCGCTGGAAAGCTGGAACCAGTACACACAACGGATGCGTTACTATTTCCGGGCAAACAATATCACCGAAAACGAGCGCCAGGTGGTCATATTGCTCACCGCCTGCGGCCCGCATACGTTTGGGGTGATTAGGAGCCTTACGTACCCAGCTGCGCCGGACACCAAAACGTTTGATGAACTTGTGAATATAGTGGGGCAACACTTTAACCCAACCCCGTCCACGATAGTCCAGCGTTACCGGTTTAATACCGCTGAGAGGACCCCTGGAGAATCCCTTGCCGATTTTCTATCCAGGCTGCGCAGGATTGCGGAGTACTGTGACTATGGTGAGACCTTGTCAGAAATGTTACGCGACCGTTTGGTTTGCGGTATTAACAATGCAGCCACCCAGAGAAAGTTGTTAGCGGAGCCAACATTGACTTTTCAACATCCCATTCAAATAGTCTTGTCCCGAGAGAGCGCAGAGCGAGGAGTACAGGAGCTACAGGGAATGGAAGTGCATGCCTTGGGGTGCAACCCTTTCCGTCCAAAAACGTCCCCCCGCACTCCTGCGGTACCTTGGGCGAGGCAACGTCCGGACCGACGCCAGTGGCCATCGGACATTCCTCCCCGAAGGGAGCCTTCTCCAGAGCCAATGGATGAGGAGCCATGTCCGTGTCAGACTTGTAGGCTCCGACCCCGTCGCGGACGGCGGTCCTGGGGACGCCAGAATGCCGTCGTTCCGACCGAAACTGGGACCAGCCCAGGGGCCGTAACTGGGACCAACCCAGAGGCCGTACCTTCCATGTGGATGAACCTGCGGCGACTACTCCTGAGGACGTGGAGACGGAGGACGACTGCCTGCAGCTGCATTGTGTGGCAGCTCCCCGTGTGGCCCCCATTAAGGTGACAGTACGGGTCAATGGCCACCCGCTGGAGATGGAGTTGGATACTGGCGCAGCGGTCTCCGTGATTGCCCAGAGGACATTCGACCGCATCAAGCAGGGTATACAGACCCTTACATTAACCAACTCACAGGCCAGGTTGGCCACCTACACAGGGGAACCACTGGACATTGCAGGAACTACAATGACCCCTGTTGTCTATGGACGCCAGGAGGGGCGTTTCCGACTTATTGTGGTGCGCGGCCATGGGCCCAGCCTGTTGGGTTGGGACTGGTTGCGCCATTTGCGGTTGCAATGGCAGCACATCCTCCAAACAGTTTCTGAAGGGTTGACTGAGGTGCTAGAACGATACCCAGATGTATTCCAGCCTGGTTTGGGGAAAATAAAAGGGGCCGTAGCCCGTATCCAAGTTGAACCAGGAGCCACGCCGCGCTATTTCCGGGCGCGCCCAGTGCCTTAAGCCTTGCTCGAGAAGGTAGAAGGGGAGCTCACTCGTTTGGAGAGTTTGGGTATTATCAGGCCCGTCCATTTTGCTGACTGGGCAGCACCAATTGTACCTGTAATGAAGCCAGATGCCACAGTTCGCTTGTGTGGCGACTTAAACTTGCAGTGAATACAGTTTCCCGACTCGACCGATATCCAATGCTCGCATAGAGGATCTCTACGCGAAACTTGCAGGTGGACTCTCGTTCACAAAATTAGATATGAGTCACGCCTACCTGCAGTTGGAGCTGGACCCTGCCTCCCGACCATATGTAACGATTAATACACACCGGGGCCTGTATGAATGTACACGGTTGCCCTTTGGAGTATCCTCTGCCTGCGCAATTTTTCAATGTGTTATGGAGGGCATTTTGAGAGGTTTACCACGTGTGGCTGTCTACCTAAATGACGTTTTGATTACAGGGACGTCGGAGCAAGAACATTTGGAAAATCTGGAGGCTGTCCTTAGACGCCTTTCGGAGGCTGGAGTCCGTTTACATCGCACAAAGTGCGTATTTCAGGCAAAGGAAGTAGTCTACCTAGGTTATCGGGTGGACCGCGAAGGTCTGCACCCCGCCGCAGAGAAGGTGCGCGCAATTCAACATGCCCCCGCCCCGACTGACACTTCGCATCTTCGTTCTTTTCTCGGTCTTGTAAACTATTACGGGAAGTTCCTCCCCAATCTGGCAACTACGCTGGCCCCTTTGCACCTTCTGCTAAAGAAAAATCACACCTGGGTTTGGGGTCAGCCGCAAGAAACCACTTTCCGGCGGGTAAAGCAACAATTGTCGTCATCTGGGTTACTAACCCACTATGATCCTGGAAAGCCTCTGCTCGTCACATGTGATGCATCCCCGTATGGTATTGGGACCGTCCTGTCCCACAAGATGGAGAACGGGGCCGAGCGACCGATAGCTTTCGCCTCCTGCACATTGACTGCAGCGGAGAAAAAGTACGCGCAGATCGAGAAGGAGGGCCTGGCAGTGGTTTTTGCGGTGAAACGCTTCCACCAGTACGTGTACGGCCGCCATTTCACTATCGTGACTGATCATAAGCCCCTGCTGGGACTTTTCAGAGAGGATAAGCCAATACCGCCCATTGCTTCTGCACGGATCCAGCGCTGGGCTTTGTTGCTTGCTGCATACGAGTATTCTCTGGAGCACAAACGAGGAACGCAGATAGCAAATGCTGACGCACTGAGCCGATTGCCTTTATCGACCGGCCCCATGTCAACCCCCACGACCCGTGAGGTGGTTGCAACCCTAAATTTTATGGACACCTTGCCTGTCACGGCATCACAGATCCGTGAGTGGACCCAGACGGAGCCAGTCCTGTCAAAGGTTCGGCACATAGTCCTGTATGGTGGGCAGCATAGACAGCTCCCAGGCGAGTTGCGGGCATTTTCCTCCAAGCTGTCAGAATTCAGCGTGGAAGACGGCATCCTCTTGTGGGGGACGCGTGTGATTGTCCCGGAAAAAGGCCAGGAGCTGATACTATCAGACTTGCACAATGGACATCCAGGCGTGACCAAAATGAAAATGTTGGCCCGGAGTTATGTCTGGTGGCCAGGCCTCGACACCGACATTGAGAAGGTGGCCCAAAACTGCTCCATTTGCCAGGAGTATCCGAAGCTTCCGCCGGCCGCGCCCCTACATCACTGGGAATGGCCAGGGCGGCCTTGGGCACGCTTGCATGCAGATTTCGCAGGCCCTTTTCAAGGATCCATGTTCCTTCTACTAATTGACGCCCAATCTAAATGGCTAGAGGTGCATAAGATGCAGGGGACAACGTCCTGCGCAACATTGAAAAGATGCGTTTATCGTTTAGTACGCATGGCCTCCCCGAGGTGCTGGTCACGGATAATGGCACTCCATTCACGAGTGAGGAATTTGCTAGGTTCACAAAGATGAACGGCATCCGCCATATCCGCACTGCCCCTTACCACCCGGCTTCAAATGGGTTGGCAGAGCGCGCAGTGCAGACATTCAAAAGAGGCCTAAAGAAGCAGTCTTCCGGATCAATGGACACGAGACTGGCTCGCTTTTTGTTTACGTACAGGACCACCCCCCATGCAGTGACTGGGGTAGCTCCCGCAGAACTCCTAATGGGCCGGAGACTTCGCACCCGCCTTAGTATGGTTTTCCCGGACATTGGCGCAAAAGTACGCCGCACACAAGAACGGCAGGGACAGGGATTTTCTCGGCATCGTCCGATTCGGCAGTTTGCGCCCGGTGACCCAGTATTCGTTCGGAATTTTGTTGGTGGTGCCCAATGGGTTCCTGGTGTAGTCTTTCGCCAAACGGGCCCTATATCTTACCAAGTGCAAGCCCAGGGTCGTCTCCAGCGAAAACATGTAGACCACGTCCGGTCCAGAAGATCATCCCCTCAAAAGATTCCCCGCCCCCGGAGCTCATTTCTACAGCCGCAGAGACCAGAGACAAGGGAAGGTAGTCCTCACAATCTTCCACTGGTGCCTCACTCGACGCCTGCGCAGGTCGTTACGGGACCGAATGGAGATAGAGACGCTGACATGACGGAGGCAGCAGACTCTGACTCCGAGATGGAGACACAGGATGCATCAGAGGGGGAATCCTCGGGTCCACGGGCCATGGATGTACAACCGCGCCGTTCATCACGGAAGCGCCGGTCTCCGTCTCGTTACACGCCGCCTGATCCAGCGCTGCGTGCAAATGGCGTCCGGCCTGCGGCCAAACGAGTCCGACGCCTTCCTTCGCCAGGGTCTTCGGTGGATTCCTTGGACTTTGGGGGGGAGGGATGTTATAACCTGCCTACTTACCATTGGCTGGGGACTAATGACTATCCCACAATCCTGGTGGGAGTATGAGCTTCCCCAATGAGGGGGGCGGAGAAACTCCTAGTATAAATAAGCTGGCCAGTTCAGGAACCAGGAGGAAGGAGAAGGTAGCAAGGGAAGTTACTGCTACTGTTATGTATATATGTTATAGTAAATAAATGTTATTACTTTGTATCCTTAAACTCGTGCTGGATTCTTCGTGGCCCTTACAAAAAAGGGAGAATCTGTTCTCCTTAAGAGTAGAGAATGGGGAGAGTAGAGAAAGGGGAGATCTAATAGAGCTCTTCACATTTTATGAAGGGCTTTGAGCAGTTGGGAAGCAACTATTTCCATGCCCAGGGGGTGGTGGAGGGGGCTGTGGAATTGGGGGTGGGGGGGGAGGTTGATAACCAGACGACAGTACTTTAAGATGATTGGCAGGGGTTGAGATGGTGGGATAGAATAAGGTAATGCCTGGAAAGGCTGGCAAAAGCAGATCCAAAACATTCTAAAAAGTGAAAAAGAGTTACAGGGAAAGGGGCTGATTGGATAGCTCTATCAAAGTACTAGTACGGGGGTGATGGGCCAGACGGCCTCCCTTTTTCTGTGCTGCATGATTCTATTTACAATCCATTTAGCAAAGCAGAAGTTGTCATGCTGTTTACGGCCTTAAAAACGGCAGCCTGGACAGATGATGTCCCGACAACATTGGCTGGTCCTGGATCCTCCCACTTGTCTTGACGGAGGAGAATTATTTGCTTTGCGGTTAACGCAGGGATAACAATGCCTCTTTTAGAAATAAAAAAAAATAGTGCCACTTTCAAGTACTCCAACTTAAAAATGAAAGCTCAAAACTTCAGGGGGTGATACCTGGTAGCACGAGGGAGTGGAAGCCTTGAGCTGTCCCTCAAAGACCTGCGCGGGGGGGGGGTGAGGAGGATGGGGGGGGCGGGGGGTGAGGAGGATGGAGGCAGTAGGGGACGGAAACAACAGATGGGTCTGCAGCAGCTGTAAATAATCGACAACAGAATCATTGCCAGTAGCTCCTGTCTGTGGGCAGCACGGTAGCACAGTGGTTAGCACGGTTGCTTCACAGCTCCAGGGTCCCAGGTTCGATTCCCGGCTTGGGTCACTGTCTGTGCAGAGTCTGCACGTTCTCTCCGTGTGTGCGTGGGTTTCCTCCGGGTGCTCCGGTTTCCTCTCACGGTCCAAAGATGTGCAAGTTAGGTGGATTGGCCATGCTAAATTGCCCTTAGTGTCCAAAATTGCCCTTAGTGTTGGTTGAGGTTACTGGGTTATGGGGATAGGGTGTGGGCTTGGGTAGGGTGCTCTTTCCAAGAGCCGGTGCAGAATCGATGGGCCGAATGGCCTCCTTCTGCACTGTAAATTCTATGTAAAACTGTCTGCAGCCAGTTATGATGGGAAATGTTGCTTTAAAGGAGTGTTATTGCTGTGAAGGAGAATGGGTAAAGACAGTATTTATCCTCACAAGGGACCTCTAGCACTGCAAACACTTGCAGAGGATTTAAAAAATATATATCAGACAAAAAAACAAATGAGGAACCTTTGATACCACCCCTTTAAATGAGTGTGTGGGAGGCAATTCATTCTGTGTCAGTCTTTGCTGCAAAATCTGCTTTCGTTTTTAAATGAAAGGTTTTTTAAACAATGTTTAATTGAAGGGAAAGATCTACAGTTGATATTTTTCCATCTAATTTCCTCTCGGGAAGTAATAACACGTAAATTGTGAATTATGAGTTTCCTTGCTTGTGGGGCAAGACATGTATGTGGAAGAGACCTGCCCTTTACAAACAAGCTGAAGATTGTTGTCATTTCCAGCACGTGTAAAATCCTTCCACCATCCTCTTTATCTTTACGTGAGACTTGCATGATTTCAGCTTATTAAATGCCAAGTTGTTATTTCTTAATTGACAAAGACGCCTGTGCTTTGTTAAATAATTACCTCCTCCGGTGGGGAATTCTGATTAACCTTCAGCAGACATGCTCTGTTGGAAATCCCAGGGGCTGTTTTGGTTTGTGCGACCTGCAGGCATCTTCAAGATCATCTGTAAAAACTAAGCGATCCACAAGGGAAAAACTGAATTATCAACAAGGGTGGCACGGTGGCACAGTGGCTAGCACTGCTGCTTCACAGCGCAGAGGACCCGGGTTCGATCCTGGCCCTGGGTCACTGTCCGTGTGGAGTTTGCACATTCTCCCCGTGTCTGCGTGGGCCTCACCCCCACAACCCAAAGATATGCAGGGTAGGTGGATTGGCCGCGCTAAATTACCCCCTAATTGGAAAAAAATAATTGGATACTCTTAAAAAAAAATTTTAAAAACGAGCTATCAATTTCAGTCTTGAAATTTTAAGAAAAAACAAAGGGTGGCACAGTGATTAGCACTGCTGCCTCACAGCGGCAGGGTCGCGGGTTCGATTCCGACTCAGGGACACTGTCTGTGTGGAGTTTGCATGTTCTCCCCGTGGCTGCGTGGGTTTCCTCCCAGGTGCTCCAGTTTCCTCCCACAGCCCAAAGTTGTGCAGGTCAGGTGGATCGACTCTGATAAATTGCCCCTTAAGGTGCTGTTGCAAGAACAGGACGGGGGATTGGGCCAAGGTAGTGTGGTCGTTCAAATTGTCGGTGCAGACTCGATGGGCTGAATGGCCTCCTTCTGCACTGTAGGGATTTTTTTTTAAATGCTTGAAATGGACAATTATTCAGCAGCTTTTGAGAAACCAAAGGTATTTTCAGATGTGATTCTTCAACAGTTCTGAAATCAAAGTACGAAACGAAAGACTTGCATTTATACAGCACAGCAAGCTTCCACAAGCAGCAGTGCAGTAACGACCAGATGATCGGTTACCATGGTGTTGATTTTAAAAAACAAAATGAGAATGTTTATTGAGATTTTACATTTTATAAAATAACACAATAAAGTTATAAAAGAATACAGCACCCAAAGCAAGGGAGGGAAACCCCCCCAGAAATTACTTAACCCACATGAACACAGGATGGAACAGGAGAAGGACATCACAATTGGCTCAATACCATCATTACACAGATCTAGATACCCACATCGCCCCACCAGGGATTGAGTGAGAAACAGGATGAGACCATGAGAATGTGTCAGCGTTACAAAATGGCGCGCACCCTCTCACATCGCACAGCCCCGTGATCATCACGGGAGATCAGGATAGGCTTCCCATGCCATGATGGGGTGCACACCAACATACATCCCCCTCAACTTCAGCACCTCCAACGGCATCAATGACCATAAGCTATAGGAGCAGAATTAGGCCACTTGGCCCATCGAGTCTGCTCCGCCATTCAATCATGGCTGATATTTTCTCATCCCCATTCTCCTACCTTCTCCCCATAACCCTGATCCCCTTATTAATCAGGAACCTATCTACCTCTGCCTTAAAGACACTTAGAGATTTGGCCTCCACAGCCTTCTGCAGCAAAGAGTTCCACAGATTCACCACCCTCTGGCTGAAGAAATTCCTCCTCATCTCAGTTTTAAAGGATATTCCCTTGAGCCTGAGGTTGTGCCCTCGCGTTCTAGTTTCTCCTACAAGTGGAAACATCCTCTCCACGTCCACTCTATCCAGGCCTTGCAGTATCCTGTAAGTTTCAATAAGATCCCCCCATCATCCTTCTAAACTCCAACGGGTACAGACCCAAAGTCCTCAACCGTTCCTCATAAGACAAGCTCTTCACTCCAGGGACCATTCTCGTGAACCACCTCTGGACCCTTTCTGAGGCCAGAACATCCTTCCTTAGATACAGGGTCCAAAACTGCTCACAATACTCCAAATGGGGTCTAACCAGAGCCTTATACAGCCTCAAAAGTACATCCCGGGTCTTGTATTCTCACCCTCTCGACATGAATGCTAACATTGCATTTCACTTCCTAACTGCCGACTGAACCTGCACATTGATGCACGAACAATTACACTCAAGACAAAGTGATTTCATAACTGAAGGCATAAATCTACTAGAACTTGTTCCCCAGCAGCTTCAGTACAGGAAGTGAAGGCTGCTGGGACGGCCCCGTTTCTTATACTCCGCCTGTCAAGGTGGAGCTACGTAACAACTGCCAATGGTAAACTCCTGGGTTTAACCAATGGTCATCAGCCTCTTAGGTACCGCAATACCTGGTACTACCACATTCACCCCCTGTTAAAAAAGAGTCCGGCGGGGGTGGTGGCCAGTGGTAACAGTCGCGTTTAACATGGTATGATCAGGTATGGAGGTACTGTGCTGTCGAGGACATTTACAAAGTGTTCGTTCATAGTTAAAGTCACAGCGAAGCAATCAGTCGATCGGGTGGCCTGGTCGTCCTTCTGGAGCGCCTGGGCTTCAGTGGTGATTCTGGTGGGGGTCCCGGTGGTTGCGACTCCGGGAGTGTGGTTTCGGCCTCCCTGGCAGCTTCGTCACCCCTAGGCGGCGCTGTTGGGGCAAAGGGTTGACACGGGGGGGGGTCGCCTGTAGGGGGCGTCGGTGGGTGGGCGGGCCTAGGCAGGAGCGGCGGGAGGACTGACCCTCCAGTGAGGTGCTGTGGGGGGCGGGGGTAATGGTTCGGGTGCGAGTGGGGTTCCGGCGGGCGCCAGATCCCGAAGGGAGACTGTATCTTGCCGGCCGTCAGGTAACGCCACGTAGGCGTACTGGGGGTTAGCATGCAGCAGGTGGACCCTCTCGACCAACGGGTCCGACTTGTGCGCCCGCACGTGCTTCCGAAGCAGGATGGGTCCGGATGTCGCTAGCCAGGTTGGGAGCGAGGTCCCGGAGGAGGACTTCCTGGGGAAAACAAGGAGACGTTCATGAGGTGTCTGATTGGTAGTTGTACAGAGCAGCTACCGGATGGTGTGGAGGGCCACCGGGAGGACTTCTTGCCAGCGGGAGACTGGGAGATTCCTGGACCGTAGGGCCAGTAGAACAGTCTTCCAGACCGTTCCGTTCTCCCTCTCTACCTGTCCATTTCCCCGCGGGTTGTAACTGGTCGTCCTGCTCGAGGCGATGCCCTTGCTGAGCAGGAATTGACACAGTTCATCGCTCATAAAGGAGGACTGCCTATCACTGTGTATGTACGCGGGGAAACCGAACAGTGTAAAGATACGCTGGAGGGCCTTGATGACGGTGGTTGTGGTCATGTCTGGGCAGGGGATGGCGAATGGGAACCGGGAGCACTCGTCAATCACGTTCAGGAAATACGTGTTGCGGTCGGTGGAGGGGAGGGGGCCTTTGAAATCCATGCTGAGGCGTTCAAAGGGACGGGAAGCCTTTATCAGGTGCGCCCTCTCTGGCTGGTAGAAGTGCGGTTTGCACTCCGCACAGATTTGGCAGTCTCTGGTGACTGTCCTGACCTCCTCGATGGAGTAGGGCAGGTTGCGGGTCTTGATGAAGTGGAAGAAACGAGTGACCCCCGGGTGGCAGAGGTCCTCGTGGAGGGCTTGGAGGCGGTCCACTTGTGCGGTGGCACAAGTGCTGCGGGACAGGGCATCAGGAGACCCGTTTAGCTTCCCCGGACGGTACAAGATCTCGTAGTTGAAGGTGGAGAGTTCTACCCTCTACCGCAAGATCTTGTTGTTTTTAATCTTGCCCCGCTGTGCATTATCGAACATGAAGGCAACTGACCGTTGGTCCGTGAGGAAAGTGAATCTCCTGCTGGCCAGGTAATGCCTCCAATGTCTCACAGCTTCTACTATAGCTTGTGCCTCTTTTTCGACTGAGGAATGGCGAATTTCGGAAGCATGGAGGGTACGGGAAAAGAAGGCCACGGGCCTGCCCGCTTGGCTGAGGGTGGCCGCCAGAGCTACGTCGGACGCATCGCTCTCGACCTGGAAGGGGAGGGACTCGTTGATGGCACGCATCGTGGCCTTTGCAATGTCTGCTTTGATGCAGCTGAAGGCCTCCGTCGACAGGGGAAAGGTTATGGACTGGATTAGGGGTCGGGCTTTGTCTGCGTAGTTGGGGACCCACTGTGCGTAATGGCTGAAAAACCCAAGGCAGCGTTTCAGGGCCTTCAGTTATGAAATCACTTCGTCTTGAGTGTAATTGATCGTGCATCAATTTAATCTACTAGACTTAAGCTGGAAGGATGGACCTCCGAATCAAACCGGAGTGCCTTCAACTCAGCCCCCAGGCGGAGAACTCGGCTGCAATATTTAAACACTGGCTGGCGTGCTTTAAAGGCTACCTCGAGACGGCTGGAGGCACCCCCTCAGAAGGACAGAAAATGCACCTCTTGCGCTCAAGGGTCAGCCCTGGGATCTACCCCCTTATCGAGGAGGCGGAGGACTATGATGCCGCGATCGAACTGCTAAAAGGACATTATATCCGCCCTGTAAATCAGGTCTACGCACGTCACTTGCTTGCAACTAGACGACAAAGCCCCGGGGAATCGTAGGAGGATTTCTACCGGGCGCTACTGTGCCTGCCCGCAAGTTTCGGGGAGCGAGCACACGGAACTTTTAATCAGGGATGCTTTTGTAGCAGGTATGAGCTCCTCAGATATCCGCCGAAGACTCCTAGAAAAGGACACCCTGGGGCTCAGAGAGGCACGGGCCCTAGCCTACCAAAGCTTTGTTCGCCCGGACACGGTAAGGCGCTATCCCTTGTTAACCACCCTGGGACGGCACCGTTTCTTATACTCCGCCTGTCAGGACGGAGCTACGTAACAACAGCCAATGGTAAACTCCTGGGTTTAACCAATGGTCATCAGCCTCTTAGGTGCCGCAATACCTGGTACTACCACACACATTAACCTTAAAAGAATCGTGAACAAGGACTCCCACAAGTCGCTTTGTGCTTCCCATCACATCCCTCTCTTCCCGGATTCCAGACTTGGACCAATGTAAGAGCAAGAAATGGATTTGTATACCCATTCTTGCAAAAACAGAGGAAAATGCATGGAACTCCCCAGATCTACAGGGATTACAGACATACTGTAGAATGCTACAAAACCCCAAACCAAGGTCCAGGGCAGAATCCAATACAATGAAAGGAGAGGACCGACAACAGTGACAATATGTTCAGATTGTCGTCAGCCCCCCCCCACCCCCCGAGCCCCTGGCAATAACAGGTTAACAGTCACAGCAGCAGGCCCGGCCTAGCTCAGCACCAACCAACACATAAAAAACTATAACCCCAGGGCCTCCAGCACGGCCCCAGAAAACTCCGCACCACAAGAGGATAATTATTCCAACCCCAGCCAAGAGGGGGAGGCTCCCAATCGAGAAGAAGAGGCGCCATCAAGACACCCAACAATTCGGAGCCCTGAGAGGGAGGGCCGACTCCCTCCTCCCCGACACAAACACAGAACCAGGGAACCGGGTTCGATTCCGGCCTCAGAGAGGCATGGATGGGGTATGGGAAGTGTTTGGCAGGTGACTGGGTGGGACCGGCGAGGGCCGAAGGATCTTTGTCGTTTGATTTTAAACTGCACAGAGGTGTCGGCGAACGGGACCAGGTGATTAATTTTTGAGAGTCACTCCACTGGACTTGCAAACCATAAGCCCAGGCTAATGATCTGGAGACAGGAGTTCAAATCCCATCAGGGCAGCGGGTGAACTTTAAATTCAATCAATAAAATCTTCAACTGATAGCTTCATTGATTGTTGTAGAAGCCCATCTGGTTCCTTCAGGAAATCTGCCATTCTTACCCGGTCTGGCCTACATGTGACTCCAGACCCACAACAATGTGGTTGACTCTTTAACTACCCTCTGAAATGGACCATAATATTGTGATAATCCTCACGAGGACCAGGGGGGATTGATCTCCCCATGAGCTACTTGATAGAATACGAGTTACTGTGGTGAGCAGGTGGAGGTCCACACAGCTGGGGCTCGTTAGCGGGATCTTTAAGTGTAGTTCCCAGACCCAGATCGGTAGTCCAAGGCCGCGGCATTTGTTTTGTGCGCCGCCTAGCGTCTTTATTTTCAGTTTAAAATAAACGTGTTTGATCTTTCACTCCACTCCCCCTGGAATTATTACAAAGCCCAGAAGACTTAATGGCAGAAGAAGGTTATTCAGCCATTGGGTTTGTTCCATCATGGAGTTCATGGGTGATCTTATCTCCTCCTCAACTTCACTTTCCTGCCTCAATTCCCTTGCTGACTAAAAATATGTGTATTTCGGTCTTGAATGTATTTAATGACCCAGTTTCTACAGCCCTTTCCAATAAAGAATTCTATAGATTCACTGCACTCTGAGAACATAAATTCCTCTTCATCTCTGTCTTAAATGGACAACTCCTTACTCTGAGATTATGCCCTCTGGCCCTAGACTCTCCACAAGGGGAAACAACCTGTCGGCATATACCTTGTCCAGGCTTCTGAAAATCCTCGATGCCTCAATAAAGTCACTTCACATTCTTCTAAACTCCAGTGAGCACAGGCCCCAACCTACTCAACCTCTCCTCATTAGAAAATCCTTCCATACCCAGGATTAACCTAGTAAAGCTTCTCTGGACTGCCTCCAGTGCCAGTCTAGGGTGGCATGGTGGCACAGTGGTTAGTACTGTTGCCTCACAGAGCCAGGGACCCGGGTTTGATTCCAGCCTTGGGCGACGATCTGTGGGGAGTTTGCATGTTCTCCCCGTGTCTGCATGGGTTCCCTCCAAGTACTCCTGTTTCCTCTCACAGTCCAAACATGCGTAGGTTAGGGGGATTGGTCATGCTAAATTGCTCCTTAATGTCCAAAGATGTGCAGGCTTGGTGGGACTACGGGGTTATGAGGAAAGGGTGGGGGAATGGGACTAGTAGCGTGCCCTTTCAGAGTCGGTGCAAACTCGATAGGCCGAATGGCCTTCTTCTGCAGATTGGGATTCTATGGATCTTTCCTTAGATAAGCGGAACTGTTCACGGTATTCCAAGTGTGGCATAACTAGTGCCTTGTGCAGTTTTAGCAACATTTCCTATTTTTATACTCTATTCCCTTTGAAATAAAGGCCAACATTCCATTTACCTTCCCACTTACCTTCTGAACTTGCATGTTAACTTTCTGGGATTTCTGCACGAGGACCTCCAAATCCCTCTTGTGCTGCAGCTTTCTGCCATCTCTCTCCATTTAAATAATATTCAGCTCCTTTATTCTTCCTACCAAAGTGCAGAACTTCACATTTTCCCTTGTTATATGGATTAACAAGCCACTCAGTTCAAGGGCAATTAGGAATATAGAATCATAGAATTTACAGTGCAGAAGGAGGCCATTCGGCCCATCGAGTCTGCACCGGCCCTTGGAAAGAGCACCCTAGCCAAGGTCCACACCTCCACCCTATCCCCATAACCCAGTAACCCCACCCAACACTAAGGGCAATTTTGGACACTAAGGGCAATTTATCATGGCCAATCCACCTAACCTGCACATCTTTGGACTGTGGGAGGAAGCCGGAGCACCCGGAGGAAACCCACGCACACACGGGAGAATGTGCAGACTCCGCACAGACAGTGACCCAAGCCGGGAATCGAACCTCGGACCCTGGAGCTGTGAAGCAATTGTGCTAACCACAGTGCACCGTGCTGCCCTGCACATGTTAACCTGCTGGGCAACACATCGCTGAAAATCATTTTGAAAAAGCAACCCTGTGCTAATGCAGGGATTGGTGAAATTATTGTCTTTTGCGCTATAAAATTCTACATAAATATCCGTGTGGAGTTTGCACATTCCCCCCCGTATCTGCGTGGGTTTCGCCCCCATAATCCAACAGATGTGCAGGGTAGGTGGATTGGCCGCGCTAAATAGCCCCTTAATTGGAAAAAATAATTGGGTACTCTAAATTTGTTTTTTAAAATTCTGTATAAATAAGACGATGGTATGGAAGTTTTCTTTCGGTTGCAAGTCAAGTCTTTTTTCATTATAGTTGTGACTGGGACAGGACTGCAGTTGTTACGTTAGTGTGGGCTTAATCTTGTATGAAGGCAGTAGGAAGCTGACATTAAAGGTCCTTTTTAGTAATGGCAGTGTGGTAAAAACAAGAAATTTATATCCCCTAAACAGCTTCTTTGAATCTGGGAGAGAATTGGCCATCAGCAGAGTAGATCAATGAAGGCTCTCGATGGATCGCCTGTCGAGGCTGCAGAGTGCAGTGCCATCCTGCGGCCTTGCTAAATTATCTCCCACCTGAAGTGATTTGAAGTAGTTTCTCTCTGAGACGTTAAGTGCAGCTTCCAAGCCAATACAAAATCCAATTGAAATCTGAATAGCCGAATTGCTGGCATCCACTGGCTGAGAGAGCCTCTTAAAATGTCACCATCTATGCTCGCTGGATGACCCTCATCGATTATACACGAGATATATTTGACTCAAAATGCATGGGTGGATGCTGAGGAGAGGAAGGACCTTCCCCCCCCCTCCCCCCATCAACAGAAGCCACACTGTGCTCGCTGACCTACTTTGGCTCCTGACCCAGCAATTAAACATTCTCCTCTTTTGTGTACAGATCCATCCATGGCCTTCCTTCCTCTCTTATCTCCTTTTGTAAATCCCCTCTGGAAAAAGCACAGCGAAGCTGCCGCGGGTGGATGGCTCCGAGTACAAACAGGACACCTCTGCACGCTCGACAGCAGAATCTGAGGCGCACTACGGCAGCGACTGTTACCGTAGGGAAAAAATGCCCCAGAATCATTCACTGCGGCCGCCTTGAGATGTCAAGACAGGTGCCCAAGTGGTCAAAGAGGTAAAGTTTTAAGGAGCAGCTTAAAGGAGAGAGAGTTGGAGAGACTTGTTTGGGGGGGGGGATTGGATTCCAGAGCTGTGGCCTAGGCAGCTGGACCACGAAGGGTGGAGCGGCGATCGGGAAATCTCAAGAAGACCTGGACGAGCACGGTGATCTTGGAGGGTTGTCGGGCTGGAGGAGGATTCAGATATTATAATAATAATCTTTATTGTCTCACATTAACACTGCAATGAAGTTACTGTGAAAAGCCCCTAGTCGCCACACTCCAGCGCCTGTCCGGGTACACAGAGGGGGAATTCAGAATGTCCCATTCACCTAACAAGCACGTCTTTCGGGACTTATGGGAGGAAACCGGAGCACCCGGAGGAAACCCACGTAGACACGGGGAGAACGTGCAGACTTCACACAGACAGTGACCCAAGCCGGGAATCGAACCTGGGACTGTGAAGCAACAGTGCTACCCACTGTGCTACCGTAGGGAGGGAGCTTCGGATTTTGACCTAGTGACAGTGAAAACATCCCGATATATTTCCAAGTCCGGGTGGTGTGCGGTTTGGAGGGGGACATGCAGGTGGTGCTGTTCCTATGCGTCTGCTGCCCTTGTCCTTCTGGACGTTAGAGGTTGTGGGTTTGGAGGGTGCTGTCGAAGGAGGTTTGGAGTTGCTGCAGTGCACCTTGTCGATGGTCCACACGGCTGCCACTGTGCGACTTACGCCATTCACTAGACCTTTCCCCCCAACTTTCAGGATGATTAGCATTTGCGCCATAATTTGGAGTTTGGACTGATAACTGGGCAGCGAGGGGGGTAAAAGGCTGACCCGGAACCCCAGTAAGCAATTAAATCAATGCTCTCATCTCATTACCCGGTGCAATTTAAGGATTGTGAAAGAAATAACAGAGAAAAAAATGGTGCGAATTGGAATCTAAATGCAATATGGGAGACGAAATAAAGAGAGAGCTAAACATTGAATTAAGACAGAGAGGAATAGGTAAAGGAAATTGCTGAGGTTTAAAATCACAAATGGGTTTTAAACACACAGCAATGAGATTAAACAGTTTGAATTGTTCTCATTCTTGCCCAGAGAGTTTGCTTGGCATTGCATTAACAATGATCACATTGTTAAAATGGCACCTGCACTATTTAGGCGGAATCTTGCTTCAGTGTGTTTAATGTGCAATTAGTGTACAAATCCAACAAGTTCTTAAAAATAACCGGTGGGTAAGGATCAAATGCAATTTGTGAGAAACAAGCAATGTGAATTGACCAGATTTCCAACTCAACTTCCTTCTTCCTTCCCTGAACTCTGTGTCCAATTTTCACAGAATATCTCGTTGGTTTTCCTGCAAGTTCCAGCCCAATCTTCGTCCAGTGTGTTAGAACATGACGAATGGGAGAAAAATGAATGTGCCTCACTCGATTAATGTCCTCCCAATTGCTCAGCAATGTTTTTGTAGTGAGTAGCTGAATTGAATTGGATTTGGGCTTTATTCTCATGTGGACCGAGGTACAGTGAAAAGTATTCTTCTGCGGGCAGTCCAGACAGATCGATCCATACATGGAAAACATAGGACATACGATAGATACACAATGTAAGTACATAGGCACAGGTATCGTGTGACGCATACGGGGTGTATTGCTACTCAATAGAGAAGATGTGCGGAGAGATCAGTTCAGCCCATAAGAGGGTCATTCAGGAGTCTGGTAACAGCGGGAAGAAGCTGTTTTTGAATTTGTTTGTGCGTGTTCTCAGACTTTTGTACCCCTTGCCCGATGGAAGAAGTTGGAAGAGAGAATAATCCGGGTGGGAGGGGTCTTTGATTATGCTGCCCGCTTTCCCAAGGGAGCGGAAGGTGTAGACAGAGCACATGGATGGGAGGCGGGTTTGTGTGATGGACTGGGCTGTGTTCATGACTCTCTGTAGTTTTGTATGGTCCTGGGCCGAGCAGTTGCCATACCAGGCTGTCATGCAGCCGGATAGGATGCTTTCTTTTTTTTTTTTTAAATAATATTTTATTGAAAATTTTTGGTCAACCAACACAGTACATTGTGCATCCTTTACACAACATTGTAACAATACAGATAATAATGACCTTTTTTAAATTTAAACAAAAACAACAACAAATAAATAAATATTAAATAACAAAAAATAAAAACTAGCCCTAATTGGCAACTGCCTTGTCTCAGGCCACACCCCCCCCCCCCCCCACACCCCCCCCATCCCTCCCCCCCCCCCCCCCCAAGTCCTGGGCCGCTGCTGCTACCTTCTTTGTTCTCCCCTATCTACCTTTCCGCAAGATATTCGACGAACGGTTGCCACCGCCTAGTAAACCCTTGAGCCGACCCCCTTAGGACGAACTTAATCCGCTCTAACTTTATGAACCCCGCCATATCATTTATCCAGGTCTCCACCCCCGGGGGCTTGGCTTCTTTCCACATTAGCAATATTCTGCGCCGGGCTACTAGGGACGCAAAGGCCAAAACATCGGCCTCTTTCGCCTCCTGCACTCCCGGCACTTGTGCAACCCCAAATATAGCCAATCCCCAGCTTGGTTCGACCCGGACTCCTACTACTTTCGAAAGCACCTTTGTCACCCCCATCCAAAACCCCTGTAGTGCCGGGCATGACCAAAACATATGGGTATGATTCGCTGGGCTTCTCGAGCACCTCGCACACCTATCCTCCACCCCAAAAAATTTACTGAGCCGTGTTCCAGTCATATGTGCCCTGTGTAATACCTTAAACTGAATCAGGCTTAGCCTGGCGCACGAGGACGACGAGTTTACCCTGTTTAGGGCATCTGCCCACATCCCCTCCTCAATCTCCTCCCCTAGCTCTTCTTCCCATTTCCCTTTTAGTTCGTCCATCATAGTCTCCCCTTCGTCTCTCATTTCCCTATATATATCCGACACCTTACCGTCCCCCACCCATTTCTTTGAGATGACTCTGTCCTGCACCTCTTGTGTCGGGAGCTGCGGGAATTCCCTCACCTGCTGCCTCGCAAAAGCCCTCAATTGCATGTACCTGAATGCATTCCCTTGGGGCAACCCATATTTCTCGGTCAGCGCTCCCAGACTCGCAAACTTCCCATCCACAAATAGATCTTTCAATTGCGTTATACCTGCTCTTTGCCACATTCCATATCCCCCATCCATTCCCCCCGGGGCAAACCTATGGTTGTTTCTTATCGGGGACCCCCCCAGTGCTCCGGTCTTTCCCCTATGTCGTCTCCACTGTCCCCAAATCTTCAGTGTAGCTACCACCACCGGACTCGTGGTATAGTTCCTTGGTGAGAACGGCAATGGGGCTGTCACCATAGCCTGCAGGCTGGTCCCCCTACAGGACGCCCTCTCTAATCTCTTCCACGCCGCTCCTTCCTCCTCTCCCATCCACTTACTCACCATTGAAATATTAGCGGCCCAATAATACTCACTTAGGCTCGGTAGTGCCAGCCCCCCCCTATCCCTACTATGCTGAAAGAATCCCTTCCTCACTCTCGGAGTCTTCCCGGCCCAAACAAAACCCATGATACTCTTTGCTATCCTTTTGAAAAAAGCCTTCGTGATCACCACCGGGAGACACTGAAACACAAAAAGGAATCTCGGGAGGACCACCATCTTAACTGCCTGCACCCTCCCTGCCATTGACAATGCTACCATATCCCATCTCTTGAAATCTTCCTCCATCTGTTCCACCAACTGCGTCAAATTTAGCCTGTGCAATGTGCCCCAATTCTTAGCTATCTGGATCCCCAGGTAACGAAAGTCTCTTGTTACCTTCCTCAACGGTAGGTCTTCTATTTCTCTACTCTGCTCCCCTGGATGCACCACAAACAGCTCACTCTTTCCCATGTTCAATTTATACCCTGAAAAATCCCCAAACTCCCCAAGTATCCGCATTATTTCTGGCATCCCCTCCGCTGGATCCGCCACATATAGTAGCAGATCATCCGCATATAAAGATACCCGGTGTTCTTCTCCTCCCCTAAGTATTCCCCTCCATCCCTTGGAACCTCTCAGCGCTATCGCCAGGGGCTCAATCGCCAGTGCAAACAGTAATGGGGACAGAGGACATCCCTGCCTTGTCCCTCTATGGAGCCGAAAATATGCCGATCCCCGTCCATTCGTGACCACACTCGCCACTGGGGCCCTATACAACAGCTGCACCCATCTAATATACCCCTCTCCGAACCCAAATCTCCTCAACACCTCCCACAGATAATCCCACTCCACTCTATCAAATGCTTTCTCGGCATCCATCGCCACTACTATCTCCGTTTCACCCTCTGGTGGGGCCATCATCATTACCCCTAACAACCTCCGTATGTTCGTGTTCAGCTGTCTCCCCTTCACAAACCCAGTTTGGTCCTCATGAACCACCCCCGGGACACATTCCTCTATTCTCTTTGCCATTACCTTGGCCAAGACCTTGGCATCTACATTGAGGAGGGAGATTGGTCTGTAGGACCCGCATTGTAGCGGATCCTTTTCCTTCTTTAAAAGAAGCGATATCGTTGCTTCTGACATAGTCGGGGGCAGTTGTCCCCTTTCCTTTGCCTCGTTGAAGGTCCTCGTCAGCAGCGGGGCGAGCAAGTCCAAATATTTTCTGTAAAATTCAACTGGGAATCCGTCCGGTCCCGGGGCCTTTCCCGTCTGCATGTTCCTAATTCCTTTCACCACTTCTTCTACCGTGATCTGTGCTCCCAATCCCATCCTTTCCTGCTCTTCCACCTTGGGAATTTCCAGCCGATCCAAAAACTCCATCATTCTCTCCCTCCCATCCGGGGGTTGAGCTTCATACAATTTTTTATAAAATGTCTTAAACACTTCATTCACTCTCTCCGCTCCCCGCTCCGTCTCTCCATCTTCGTCTCTCACCCCCCCTATTTCCCTCGCTGCTCCCCTTTTCCTCAATTGGTGTGCCAGCAATCTGCTCGCCTTCTCTCCATATTCATACTGTACACCCTGCGCCTTCCTCCATTGTGCCTCTGCAGTGCCTGTGGTCAGCAAGTCAAATTCCACATGTAGCCTTTGCCTTTCCCTATACAGTCCCTCCTCCGGTGCTTCCGCATACTGTCTGTCCACCCTCAAAAGTTCTTGCAACAACCGCTCCCGTTCCTTACTCTCCTGCTTCCCTTTATGTGTCCTTATTGATATCAGCTCCCCCCTAACCACCGCCTTCAACGCCTCCCAGACCACTCCCACCTGAACCTCCCCATTGTCATTGAGTTCCAAGTACTTTTCAATGCATCCCCTCACCCTTAAGCACACCCCCTCATCCGCCATTAGTCCCATATCCATTCTCCAGGGTGGACGCCCTCTTGTTTCCTCCCCTATCTCCAAGTCTACCCAGTGTGGGGCATGATCCGAAATGGCTATAGCCGTATATTCCGTTCCCCTCACCCTCGGGATCAATGCCCTACCCAACACAAAAAAGTCTATGCGTGAATAGACTTCATGGACATAGGAGAAAAACGAGAACTCCTTACTCCTAGGTCTACTGAATCTCCACGGGTCCACCCCTCCCATCTGCTCCATAAAATCCTTAAGCACCTTGGCTGCTGCCGGCCTCCTACCAGTCCTGGACTTCGACCTATCCAGCCTTGGTTCCAACACCGTGTTAAAGTCTCCCCCCATTATCAGCTTTCCGGTCTCTAGGTCTGGGATGCGTCCTAGCATTCGCCTCATAAAATTGGCATCGTCCCAATTCGGGGCATACACGTTTACCAACACCACCATCTCTCCCTGTAATTTGCCACTCACCATCACGTATCTGCCCCCGTTATCCGCCACTCTAGTCTTTGCCTCGAACATTACCCGCTTCCCCACTAATATAGCCACCCCCCTGTTTTTCGCATCCAGCCCCGAATGGAACACCTGCCCTACCCATCCTTTGCGCAACCTAACCTGATCTATCAGTTTCAGGTGCGTTTCCTGTAACATGACCACATCTGCTTTAAGTTTCTTAAGGTGTGCGAGTACTCGTGCCCTCTTTATCGGCCCGTTAAGCCCCCTCACGTTCCACGTGATCAGCCGAGTTGGGGGGCTTCCCACCCCCCCCCCTTGCCGGTTAGCCATCATCTTTTTCCAGCTTCTCGCCCAGTTCCCACGCGGCTGTATTTCTCCCAGACGGTGCCCCCCCCCGCCCATCCTTTCCCGCACCCACTCCCCCCTTTCCCCAGCAGCAGCAACCCAGTAATTCCCCTCTCCCCCCCCCCCCCCCGCTAGACCCCCCGCTAGCGTAATTACTCCCCCCATGTTGCTCCCAGAAGTCAGCAAACTCTGGCTGACCTCGGCTTCCCCCCGTGATCACGGCTCGCCCCGTGCGGCGCCCCCTCCTTCCTGCTTCTCTATTCCCGCCATAATTATCATAGCGCGGGAACCAAGCCCGCGCCTCTCCCTCGGCCCCGCCTCCCATGGCCAACGCCCCATCTCCTCTCCCTCCCCACCTCCCCCCATCACCACCTGTGGGAGAAAGAAAAGTTACCATACCGCAGGATTAATCATACAATCCCTCTTCGCCCCCCCCCACTCGTCCCACCACTTTGTCCAAACGTTCATTTTCGTAGTCCAATCATTCCAATTTTTCTTCTACAATAAAAGTCCACGCTTCATCCGCCGTCTCAAAGTAGTGGTGCCTCCCTTGATATGTGACCCACAGTCTTGCCGGTTGCAGCATTCCAAACTTTATCTTTTTTTTGTGAAGTACCGCTTTGGCCCGATTAAAGCTCGCCCTCCTTCTCGCCACCTCCGCACTCCAATCTTGATAGACGCGGATCACCGCGTTCTCCCATTTACTACACCGAGTTTTCTTCGCCCATCTAAGGACCATTTCTCTATCCTTAAAACGGAGAAATCTCACCACTATGGCTCTGGGAGCTTCTCCTGCTCTCGGTCCTCGCACCATAACTCGGTATGCTCCCTCCACCTCCAACGGACCCATCGGGGCCTCCACTCCCATTAACGAGTGCAGCATCGTGCTCACATATGCCCCGACGTCCGCCCCCTCCACACCTTCAGGAAGGCCAACAATCCTCAAGTTGTTCCTCCTTGCGTTATTTTCCAGTGCCTCCAACCTCTCCACAGATCGTTTCTGGTGTGCCTCCTGTATCTCCGACTTCACCACCAGGCCCTGTATGTCGTTTTCATTCTCTGCTGCTTTCGCCTTCACGACCCGAAGCTCCTGCTCCTGGGTCTTTTGTTCCTCTTTCAGCCCTTCAATCGCCTGTAATATCGGGGCCAACAACTCTTTCTTCATTTCCTTTTTTATCTCCTCCACGCAGCGTTTCAAAAACTCTTGTTGTTCAGGGCCCCATATGAAACTGCCACCTTCCGACGCCATCTTGGTTTCTGCTTGCCTTCCTTGCCGTTGTTCCAAAGGATCCGCTGCAATCCGGCCACTTTCCTCTCCTTTTTCCATCCGTGTCCAGGGGGAACACCCTTCTGGTTTACCGCACGGTGTTTTCAGCCGTTAAAATTGCCGTTGGGGCTCCTATCAAGAGCCCAAAAGTCCGTTTCACAGGGAGCTGCCGAAACATGCGACTCAGCTGGTCATCGCCGCACCCGGAAGTCCCGATAGGATGCTTTCTATGGTGCATCTGTAAAAATTGGTGAGAGTCAATGTGGACATGCCAAATTTCCTTAGTTTCCTGAAGAAGTATAGGCGCTGTTGTGCTTTCCTGGTCGTAGTATTGATGTGGCTGGACCAGGACAGATTGTTGGTGATGTGCACACCTAGGAATTTGAAGCTGTCAACCATCTCTATCTCAACACCATTGATGTAGACAGGGGTGTATTCGATACTTTGCTTCCTGAAATCAATGACTAGCTCCTTAGTTTTGCTGACATTGAGGGAGAGATTGTTGTCATTGCGCCATGCCACTAGGTTCTCTATCTCCCTCCTGCACTCTGACTCATCATTGGTCAAGATCCGACCCACTATGGGCATGTCATCAGCAAACTTGTAGATGTAGTTGGAGCCAAATTTTGCCACACAGGCGTGTGTGTATAGGGGGTATAGCAGCAGGCTATGTACGTGGCCTCGGTATTGGACACTATCGTGGAGAAGGTGTTGTTGTTTATCCTTACTGATTGTGGTCTATGGGTCAGGAAGTCGAGGATCCAGTTGCAGAGGGAGGAGCCAAGTCCTAGGTTTTGGAGCTTTGATATGGGCTTGGCTGGGATTATGGTGTTGAAGGCAGAGCTTTAGTCAATGAATAGGAGTCTGGCGTAGGAGTCGTTGTTGTCGAGATGCTCCAGGGATGAGTGTAGGGTCAGGGAGATGGCATCTGCTGTGGACCGGTTGTGGCGGTGTGCGAATTGCAGTGGATCAAGGCATTCTGGGAGTATGGAGTTGATCTGTCTCATGACCAACCTCTTGATGCACTTCATAATGATAGAAACATAGCAGATCACAAAAGGTTCCAGCTTTGATCGTTTTACTCTATTCTGAGCTAGCTAGTCATGAAGCCAGGTTCCCTGCAGAGACTTTACCATTGCTCTTTGTGCCCCTGGGTTGGGGAGGGGGAGAGTAGGCCAGGATTTCCTCTCCCGAATATAATCTAGCACCTGATCCTCTTTCCAAGAAGAGGGGCTGTTTGTGGATAGTGAATAAGGACACAACTGAGTTTGACTGTGATGCTTCCTCCAGTTGAATAACCTGCTTGCACAAAGTAGCTGTACTTAGACTTGAAAAAAAGAGAAATCGAGTTATGTACTGGAGTGTGGCCCAGCAATGCAGTGGAACCAAACTTCAGAAAATAAATCGCTGCTTTAACGTAGGGATATGTGTGGGTGTTGCATTTATAAAGCATCTTTCACGAACTCAGGGCATATTAATGATGTGTTTCACAACCGGTGAAGTACATTTTTTTAAAAGTCTAGTCACTGTTGTAATACAGGAAATATGGGAGCTAATTTGTGCACAGCAAGCTCCCACAATAGCAATGTGATAATAACCAGGTAAAACCTTTTGCAAATCTTAGTTGAAGGATAAATATTGGCTAGGACGTGAGGGAACTCCCTTGTTCTTTCAATAGCGCCATGGGATTCTTGCATTCACCTAAGCGACAAGGTGGGGCCTCACTTTAACATCTCATCTGAAAGTGCAGCACCTTTGACAGTGCAGCACTCCCTCAATACCGCACTGGAAGTGTCAGCCTGGACTTCTGTGCTCTAACCTCTGGAGTGGGACTGGAACCCATGACTTTGAGGCGAGTGTACCACTCATTGTGCCACTGATATCGATGGCGGCTGAAAGCTGCGTGCCCACAAAATGAGTTAACAGGTTTTTCTTTAAGCTGTAGTTTAAAAGCCAATTGCCGTTAAATAGGTGATGGTATCAACGGGGCAAATCTTAAATTGTTCCTTCAGTTGTCACTGTTGGATTACAGCTGCAAACCCAGATTAAATCTCCTTTCTGCACCACACAATAAGTCAAACAATGTTGGCGTTAGAATGGGACCTTTCATGTGGTTTAGTAAAGAAGAGGTGCATGTTGATTATTGACCATCCGCAGCATCATCGTTACACTGAGCAGTCATAAAGCTAAGTTGTAGGTTTCCAGTTGAAACCAGTCCCTTGATGTGGTAAAACCTGTTCAGCAGTCTCGAAGCATCAGCCAAGCCTCATTGTGCGTAAACAGGTAAGAGGTAGGAGCAGATGTAGGTCTTCCGCTAACCCCACCCACCGACCCCAAACCCTCGAGCTTGTTCGCCCAAAAATATAAAGGTTGGCCCAGATGAGGGAATGCTATATTTTCATTCTACTTTTCGTAACTGAACGGGAAGCGGATTCAGGTTTGTGTGAGGTTGGCAAATAGAGTAATGATTATTGCTGGTCACCTGGCTTTTATTAGCTTTTTGTACCTTGTAAACGGCCTTGAAGTAACCTTTTTAACAGTCGGCAGGTAGAGGAAGGTTTCAGTTTTCTCCTGCTCGAAAGTTTCCCTCGCTGCTAAGTACCTAGTTACATCAGCTTGTTTCCTTTTAACACCCCCAGGTGCTTCACGGGCATTAACAAACAGAACTGGTCACATAAGGATCGGTGACCGACAACTGGTCCAGTTCTGGCCTCTCTTTACACACCCGATTTTACTCGCACTGTACCATCGGTGAAGCTGCCTGGGCCCACACCTCTGGAACTCCCTCTTTAGTTTAACCTCTTGTCCTCTCCCTTGAAAATGCTCCTTAAGTGGGCAGCGCGGTGGCGCAGTGGGTTAGCCCTGCTGCCTCACGGCGCCGAGGTCCCAGGTTCGATCCCGGCTCTGGGTCACTGCCCGTGTGGAGTTTGCACATTCTCCCCGAGTCTGCGTGGGTTTCGCCCCCACAACCCAAAGATGTGCAGGGTGGGTGGATTGGCCACGCTAAATTGCCCCTTAATTGGAAAAAATGAATTGAGTACTCTAAATTTATTTTAAAAAAAGCAAATGCTCCTTAAGAACTACCTTGATCAACCTGCCCTGATGTGGCCACTTTGTCTCTCTCTCTCTTCGTTGGATGTGGGTGTCGTGTTGCTGGCTGGGCAGCCTTTATTGCCCATCCCTAATTGCCCTTTTACCGGAGTGACATGTGCAACTGCGTGACCCGTTTCAGAGGGTGTTTAAGAGCCAGCCACATTGCTGTGCGTCAGGAGTCACATGCAGGCCAGACCAGGTAAGGGTGGCATATTTCCCTCATTGGCTTTTTACGACAATCGACAATGGTTTCCTGGTCACCGTTAGGCTTTTAATTCCAGATTTTTATTGGATTTAGATTTTCCCATCTGCCGCGCTGGGATTCAAACCAATACCCTGGGCCCCGGGATTGCGCGTCCAGCAATAACACCACCATCGCCACTGCCTCCCCTCAGATTTTGTCTGGTAATGCTTCAGTAAAATGCCTTGGAAAGTTTTTGTTGCATGTTTTTTATGGCACCTTTAAATGCAAGCTGTTTTTAATTTCTCTTCACACACACTGTCTCCCTCGCCCTTTGCACTAACACTGTCGTGGGCACAATCAGAGGAAGTGTGCCTTCAGATGTAATATGGAATTTAAAAAAACACTTCTCTGTTGTTTTCCTGCTTGACGAAAACAGGAAATGGTGGGCTTTGAGGAGCAACAGATGGCAGACACTCATAGTAATCCGGTTAGATCTGAGGTTACAGCCTGAGAGCCTGGTTAGTTGCTGTTGCATTTGTCTGAAGAAGCTTCTTAACGCTCATCTGTGGTTCAGGAGGCAACAAGGCCCGCCTTCAGTCAAAGCAATCTGCCTTCAACTCCCACTCCAGAAAATGGAACACGTCACATAGATACGCACAGTGCCCATACTGAAGGAGTCATAGAGTTCTACAGCACAGAGGCCCTTCGGACCATCCAGTCTGCACCAGCCAACAGGCACCTATCTATTCTAATCCCATTTTCCAGGACTTGGCCCGTAGCCTTGTGCGCCGTGGCGTTTCAAGTGCTGATCTTCTTAAAGGTTGTGAGTGTTCCCGCCTCTATCACCCTTTCAGGCAGTGAGCTCCAGATTCCCACCCCCCTCTGGGTGAAAATGTTTTCCCTCAAATTCCATCTAAATCTCCTTCTTACCTTAAATCTTTGCCCCATGGTTATTGACCCCTCAGCTAAGGGGAAATGTTTCTTCCTATCTACCCTATCTATCTCCCTCATAATTTTATACACCTCAATCACGGAGCACAGTGGTTAGCACTGTTGCTTCACAGCACCAGGGTCCCAGGTTCGATTCCCGGCTTGGGTCACTGTCTGTGCGGAGTCTGCACGTTCTCCCCGTGTCTGCATGGGTTTCCTCCGGGTGCTCCGGTTTCCTCCCACAAGTCCCGAAAGACGTGCTGTTAGGTGAATTGGACATTCTGAATTCTCCCTCTGTGTACCCGAACAGGCGCCGGAGTGTGGCGACTAGGATTTTCACAGTAACTTCATTGCAGTGTCAATGTAAGCCTACATGTGACAATAAAGATTATTATGTTATATAATATGGTGTCCCCCCCTCAGCCTTCTCTGCTCTAAGGAGAACAACCCCAGTCTAACCAGCCTCTCTTCACAGCTGAAACGCTCCAGCCCAGGCAACATCCTGGTGAATCTCCTCTGCACCCTCTCTAGTGCAATCACTTCTTTCTTATAGAGTGGTGGCCAGAACGGCACACAGTACTCTAGCTGTGGCCTAAACAGCGTTTTTTCCAGCTCCACCATAACCTCCCTGTTCTTATATTCTATTCCTCGGCTAATAAAGGCAAGTATCCCATACGCCTTCTTAGCCACCTTATCTACCTGTCTTGCTTTCTTCAGGGATCTATGGACATGCGCCCCAAGGTCCCTCTGGTCTTCTGTACTTCCGAGCATCCTCCCATTCATTGTGTATTTCTTTGTCTTATCAGTCCTCCCAAATGCACCACCTCACAACTTCAAGGTTAAATTCCATTTGCCATTGTTTTGTCCATCTGACCAGCTCGTCTATATCGCCATGTAACCTCAGGCTTTCCTCCTCGCTATTTGCCACACCACCAATTTTTATGTCGCCTGTGAACTTGCTGATCATATCACCCACATTCCCATCAAGATCAGTAATGTACACTACAAATAGAATAATAATAATCTTTATTGTCACAATTAGGCTTACCCACTGCAATGAAGTTACTGTGAAAAGCCCCTAGTCGCCACACTCCGGCGCCTGTTCGGGTACACGGAGGGAGAATTCAGAATGTCCAATCCACCTAACAAGCACGTCTTTCGGGACATGTGGGAGGAAACCGGAGCACCCGGGGGAAACCCACGCAGACACAGTGAGAACGTACAGACTCCACACAGTCAGTGACCCAGCGGGGAATCGAACCCGGGTACCTGACGCGGCGAAGCAACCGCCATGCTACCGTGGCAGGGACCCAGCACTGATCGCTGTGGAACACCACAGGAAACAGGCTTCCTGGCGTCCTGGGAATTAATTCAATTTGTGGAATCCCTACCGTGCACAAGGAGGCCATTCAGTCCATCGGGTCCGCACCGACCCTCCGAAAGAGCACACTATCTAGGCCCACTACCCCGTCCTATCGCCGGAACTCCAGCTAAGTTGCAAATCTGTGGACACGAAGGGGAAATTGAGCATGGCAAATCCACCTAACCTTGCCAATTCAGGGAGACCTCGGAGGAAAACTGCAAGTTCACCGACCCTAGGGAGCGCACGTTCTCCCTGTGACTGACGGGTTAAAATATATTGGTGCAGGAGAACGTGTACAGAATCATTCTTTCAACAAAGTGAAGGTTTGGTTTGAGAAAGAGTACCTCAAATCTGATACTTATTGCTTCAGGAAGAATCCTTGGAGAATTATGCATTCCACCCACCTTACACACTGCTTGTTGCTCTTGGCTACTTTGAATATGCACAAAGCAAACAATCCAATATCAATTTGTGATAATTCTACATGATCATTTTTCACTGTGAGCCACATGTCCCTAATAAGTCAGAAAACCCTCAAGCATGCTACTAGTGCTGTCAATGAGATGAAATATTTATCGGCAAAGCGTGGAAAGACTTGATGATACAGCTTTACATTGTTGCATTCGGCAAGGCTGCAGAATTAACTGCTGCACGGCATTATTAATTACGAGTGCCGTGTGGATCTGGGTGATCTAATGAGGCGATTAATATCAGAAATTAACGCAAACGGGTTTGTGGAAAAAGGCATTGAAATATTTATTGAGCGTGCTCCGTTTTTTTTTGTCTCAAAGAAAAATATTGGATGCTGCCAGTTTGAGCCTTCAGAGAGTGGGGTTGTGCACTGGGGGTGGGAAGGATATGAAGGTGATGCCGTTGATCGTTCCTTTGCAAGCGAGCTGCCTGACAGCTTGTACCCGATAACCCTGCTCTGCATCCTTCAGATAGAGTTTGCGGAATTGCTGCCTGTTTTGCGGCGAGGTGCCGTTGTCCGGGGTTCCCGGTCCGAGGCCATTCGCGGCCAAGTGCGAGGGGCAGCACATAAGACCCATACTTTCAGAGTATGATGTCCAAACACTGGAGAAGTACAGGCAGCCGGACCACCCTTTAAATCCGGCGACAAGCGAAGTGATCGGCAGCTGTGTGCTCTCCCAAGCCAATGTGTCCAGCAGCAAGGCGATTAGGGACGGGCAACAAACAAATGCTGGTTTGCCGGTGGCGGCCACATCACGTGAAATTTTTTCGAAAAGGCGCTACCTAAATGCAGGTTTTATGTCATATTGTATCTGATGAACAAGTGGGTGAATCTACGTCCTTGGATTCTGTGTTTTGCATGACTCAACCCGTCTGGGGACTGTGCGCTCCTCACTCTCGACTTGACATTACTCGAAGAGTGGGTTGAAATCAGACTAGAATCAGCTGGAAAAACAACCACTTTAAAACGGCTAGCTGACCTAGTGCTGCGCACGGTGAATCTCACCATTGCAACGGGGAGGGGAAGGGATCATGGAGCGAGCAACATGCGCAAAGGATGTTAATGGTGGGGGGGCGGGGGTGAAATAAGTTGGTTCATCAAACCCGCGCTGCACCACACCAAGTTGGCTGGAGTATCATAAAAAAAGACTTGTGCTTAAACAACAGCTTTCATGGCCCCCGGACATCTCAAAATAGTGCTTTCCATTCAATGAAGTATTTTTGATGTAATGTCGGAAAGGAAGTAGCTAATTTGTGCAAAGCAAGCTCCCACAAACAGGAATGTAATGATCAGATTATTAGGTTGTTTTTGTGATGTTGGTCTGAGGGATGAATATTAGGCAGGAGATATCTCCCCTACTCTTCTTCCATATTGTGCGATCAGATCTTTTACACCCACCTGAGTAGGCAGGTGAGACCTTGGATTAACATTTAAAGATGGCACCTCCAACAGTGCAGCACTCGCTCAGTTCGTCAAGCCGGGTTTTATGTGCTCCAGCGCTGGAGAGACTTCTGACCACGAGGTGCCCATACTACCAACCGAGTCCCGCTGACTTAACATCATGGCTGGAATTCTGCGGCCGTTCGCCAGTGGCGGGATTCACTGGTCCCGTCGGCGGCGCACCCCCACCCATGGGTTACCCAGCAGTGTGGGCTGGCGTTACTGGGAAGTCCCATTGACAGCGGAGGGAACGGAAAGTCCCACCAGCAGCGAACGGTGCACCAACCCCCGCTGCCGAGGAACACGCCCCATAACTAACGCTTCTGCCCCTGACATCCCCACCGCTTTCCCTCCCTGACACACATGTTGTTTTCCAGAAGGGGGGAAAAATCAGGGGGGAAAAAGTGGGGGGGGGGGGGGCGGGGAAAAACCCTGGAAAATTGCTTCTCTGTCCCCCCCCCCCTTCAGGGTATCGCACATCGCACAATGTAAGCATGATCAAGATTGACTCTTGCCATCTATTTCAAGGGTTTCCAAACTGTGGGTCGAGACCCCCAACGGGGCACCGGGGTAAGATTGTTGGGGTGGCGAGCTCCGGGGCAGCAATGGCGGCCGTGGAGCTTGGCCTAAGTTCTGACCACTGCGAAAGGGGAAACGTTTGAGGAGCACTGATCTATTCAATGCTAACTCTGCCTGAATCCAGAACTGTCCAGCTCCCTCGTGCATGGGAATATTTACGGGTAGGGCCACGTGCCGGACAGGGGAGGACCAAGCAAACCGGGCACAAGGGAACCGAGACTGGGGACGACCAGACGAGGATGGAAATGGGGGAAACCTTACAACTGCATCCCAAATGATTCTGAAAACGTGCTCGTTGCTGCGCCTTGTGTTCATTTTCGGACAACGTCGGTGTGCCTACGCAGACGTTTCGCGCATTATCGGATTGTGCAGCGGTCGACAGTAATTCAGAGCAAACGAACATGAAAGACGGAGGCGTGAGGTTGAGGCGAAGGGAAGAATTGCCTAGATTGTTTAGTGTGCAAAGTGATGTTCGGGTTGCTTCAGCCGTGTGAACAGATGGGGCATTCTCCTCGGAGCGGGGCAGGTTAAAGGGGCGTTTAAATAGAGGTGTTCAAAATCATGCCAGAGGAAATCCGGAGAAGCTGGGAGGAAAGGTTGGTGACCAGATTGAACGTAATTGGATAAAGAACTCATGGCGAATTGTTATGATCCGAAATAGGCTGATTGGAGAGGTGGTGGAAGCTGGTCCAATAGCATCTTGCTGGAGGAAATTTGGTAAATACTTGAATGCAGGCCTGTGGGGAAGTGGATTGGGACGTCAGCTGAATCACGGGTTACAGGAGACAGGCAGAAAACTGGAATTAAGCTCAGGGCGGCACGGTAGCACAGTGGTTCGCACAAGTTGCTTCACAGCTCCAGGGTACCCTGTTCGATTCCCGGCTTGGGTCACTGTCTGTGCGGAGTCTGCACGTTTTCCCCGTGTCTGCGTGGGTTTCCTCCGGGTGCTCCCGTTTCCTCCCACAAGTCCCAAAAGACGTGTTTGTTAGGTGAATTGGACATTCTGAATTCTCCCTGTGTGTACCCGAACAGGCGCCAGAGTGTGGCGACTAGGGGCTTTTCACAGTAGCTTCATTGCAGTGTTAATGTAAGCCTACTTGTGACAATAATAAAGATTATGGTTATTATAAAGAGCAACCATAATCTTATTGAATTTGAGCAACCTCTATGGGCTGCTACGACTTATTCCAGTTCTTATTTCTCATCTTCTTATGGAAGAGGTTTTTTTCCAAAGAAGCGATACAGTGATGATGTGTTGAATGATCTCCTTCTGAGCTGTGTGATTCTCGTCTCCACAGCAGACCTCTCTCCAGCTGTCTGCATGGGTGGACGGACACACGCAAGAATTGCTAAAGTAAGTGTAACCCTCGGCTGATTTCAAACATCTGCCTGAGAACGCGGGGGAGTAAATCTTCCCATCCGGCGGAAAGTCTGTAGAGAGGTTCTGCTGCCCACTCAGCTCCTACGCATGCCAGACTTTGACCGTATGCCAGCTTCATGCCGGGAAACTCAGCCACTTTCATCCCAGCTGCTTTCAGAAGCTTTGGAAGATCAGGTATCAGGACAGCACAGCATACACTGAAGTGCTCATCCGAGCTGGCATTCCACACCATATTCAGTCTGTCGCAACTGAGATGGGCTGGTCATGTAGCCAAAATGCCTGGCGCTCGCTTACCAAAATGAATCTTCAACGCAGAGCTTGAGTCTGGCCGGTCAAAGTCGACTCTGAGGCTTTCCTTAGAAGTTTTAATATCAACTTTGAGTCCTGGGAGCAGCTGTGTTGGATGTGACCAAGTAGAAAAATGGTGTGATCCCCTTCGAAAGCAAGCACATATCAGAGGCAGAGAGGAGATCCCGGACTGCACTCGTCATCTACCGTACAGTATCTCTACAGTGCAGAAGGGGGCCATTCGGCCCATCGAGTCTGCGCCGGCTAGGCTCTATCCCCGTAATCCTACCTAACCTTTGGACACAAAAGGGCAATTTAGCATGGCCAATTCACCTACCCTGCACATCTTTAGACTGGGAGGAAACCGGAGCACCCGGAGGAAACCCACGCAGGCACAGGGAGAACGTGCAAACGACACACAGTCACCCGAGGCTGGAATCGAACCCAGCCTCCTGGCACGGTGAGGCAGCAGTGCTAACCACTGTGGCACCGTGCCGCCCCGAACCCATTTGCAGCAGAACCTCCTAGGTTCCCACCGGAATCCTACCAACGAGCCCAGATCAGGTGGTCTCCGAAGGACAAACAAGATGATTCTGCGAAAACCCGTGTTGAGGACGCAGGTGTAGTCGCCTGCTCTTTTCATCCAGGAATAGCTCTGGGCCAGAATGTCATCTGCAGCCTCGTCTTTCAGCTGTCTCAGGCAGGCATCCTGGAAATGACATTGACAGTACTCCGAACACAATGTTACAAGACAGCATTAATCATCTTATTGTGAAATGTGGTTCAGAAACCACTTAACGTTCAACACCACACAAGAGGAGCAAAACCCAGCAGATGTCGGTCGGACAGGGAGGCAATTGGCAATTTGGAGGGGCAAACAGAATAGAACATGTTTGGGGAAATATTTTGGTTGGGTGGGCTTTCCCTGAACAGTTTGTTTGTTTATATATTTTCTCTCTCATCAGAAACTGGCATCAAAGTATGCTATTGTTTGCTGGTGGAACTCAGTTATTGAATTGCACAGTGCAACTACTTTTTTCTATTCTTTTTGCAATGCGAGCATCGTTGGCTAGGCCTGCATTTTTATTGCCCGTCCCTAATTACCCTCGAGAAGGCGGTGGGCGAGCCGCCTTCTTGAACCGTTGCAGTCCCTGTGGCGTAGGTACACCCACAGTGCTGTTAGGGAGCGAGTTCCAGGATTGGGACCCAGTGACTGTGAAGGAATGGTGATATATTTCCAAGTCAGGGTGGCGTGTGACCTGGAGGGGCAACTTGCAGGTGGTGGGGTTTTATATCTGATGTTTTATATCTAAAGGGTTAAGCTTCGCACAAGCTGGGGTTAAAATTGGGCCGGATAACTCATTCTCTCAGATGCAGCCTCTTAAGTCCCTGGTCCCATGTACACCGCCCGGTTTGGCTTAATTGGCTGGACAGCAGGTTTGTGATGCAGAGTGTGACCGACAGCGTGGGTTCAATTCCCGTGCCGGCTGAGGTTATTCATGAAGGCCCCGCCTTCTCAACCTTGCCCCTCGCCCGAGTGTGGTGACCCTCAGGTTAAATCACCACCAGTCAGTTAATACTAATCTTTATTATTGTCACAAGTAAGCTCAACAATGAAGTTACTGTGAAAATCCCCTAGTTGCCACACTCAGTGCGCCTGTTTGGATACACTGAGGGAGAATTCAGAATGGCCAATTCACCCAACAAGCACGCCTTTTGGGACTTGTGGGAGGAAACCGGAACACCCGGAGGAAAACCACGCAAACAGTGACCCAAGCAGGGAACTGAACCTGGGACCCTGGAGCTGTGTACTGTGCTAAGTACTGTGCTACCCTGCCGCCTGCGTGGTTCTCCCCCTCCAAGTCACACACCATCCTGCCTTGGAAATATACATCGTTTCTTCACTATCGCTGGGTCAAAACCCTGGAACTTCCTCCCGAACACTGCTGTGGATCTACGTACACCACAAGCAAAGCAGCCTCTGGTCACCTGGGACGACGGCAACTTCACTATAGTGCCAGGGCATCTTTCAGATCCAGCTGTGAGGGGGCCTTGGTGATGTATCTCATCTCATCTGGGAGATGGCACCTCTGACTGTGTAGCATCCCCGTTGCGCTGCACTGGAGTGGCGGTCTCAATCGCAGTCCCCCAGCCTCGAGAGTTCCATGGATTTGAGCCTGGGATTCCAGAGTATAAATTGTAGCGTGCTGACCCATTGCACTGTCCATTTCTACACAGTTACTGGTTACTGCACTGGGTGGCAGTGTATTCCAACCTTGCCTTTTCTCCCTGGCTCGGATGTCTGTGTATCTGTTTGTTTGTACCCAAGCACAGTACAAGATTATCTCCCTCGGGCGGCAATGTACAAATAGGTCTAGAGTTTCAGCTGGCCGGGAACTGATGGGATATAAAATTTGGGTGTGCAATTCAATTTAAAGGAGTGTTTATTTTTGAAGTTAAAAATCTAAAACAGATTAGAAATTTCTTTACATCTTAATAAGCTCGTGAATACCAGCAGGAGAACCGTAGTATTTAATATTATCTGTTACATAATTCTGCAAATCTAATAACGGGGATGGGTAGCTGACTGGTTTAAAAGGTTGGAAGCAAACATGATATCCAGAATATCTTGTTCAAAGACTCTCAAAGCCTGTGGAATCTCTGTTCAAGCTTCTGGGAAAGAACAAACTTAGGATATTACTGAAAAACGAACAACTCTGAACAACTAACAACTCATTAAGAAACTGGCACTGCTCCGTGAAGGTTCTTTCCGTTGTGTTGTCTCGTGCTCATCCATTACATCATGGAGTCATTTTTAATAATAATTTTAATAACGAGCATGTTTTTCCCCGTCAATTAATTGGGGTTAATTGCCCTCTTTCATCAAACCCAGCCCTCTGGGAAGTAACGTTTAAATCAGACCCGTCTTTTGAATGAGATGTCAAACCAAGGCTCTGTCTGCCCTTCCACCTCAGGTAGCTGTTAAAGATCCCACGACACTGTTTCAAAGAGAGCATTTCTTCCCCTGTCTCCTGACCAGCATTTCCCCCTCAACCTACTTCACAAAAAACATCATGATCTGGTCTGTACCACGTTGCTATGTTGGGCACATCTTGCCGGCAATTTGATGCGTTTACTGTGTTACAACAGTAATTTCACTTTAGGGGAGGTAGTGGTTTAGTGGTTTTGACACTGGGCTGGTAACCCAGAGGCCCAGGGTAATACTCTGGCGACCTGGGTTCCAATCCCACCACAGCAGATGGTGAAGTTTGAATTCAATAAAAATTCAAGAATCAAAAATCTAAAGGAAACCATGAAACCATTGTCGATCGTTGTAAAAACCCATCTGGCTTACTAATATCCTTTTCGGGAAAGAAATCTGTCATCCTTACCCGGTCTGGCCTACGGGTGACTCCTGAACCACAGCAATGTGGTTGACTCTTACATGCCCTCTGAACCGGGCTAGCAAGCCACTCAGTTCAAGGGCAATTAGGGATGGGCGATAAATGCAGGCCCAGACGACACCCACATCGCCTGAATGATTAATTTTAAAAAGTCAACAGCATGTGATTGGCTGAAAAGAGCTTTGGGGTATTCCGAGATCACGAAAGGCACGTCTTGCGTCTTAGTATTGTGTCGGCCAATAACCTAGCTGTGGAGCAGGACTTTCACTCGACCATTTCCACAGCACGGGAGTCTATATAAACTCTTGCGACATTCCCAGAGAAAAGGCGGGGAGATTACTTGAGGAAAAATGCAGTGAGTGGAGGATAGTTACAGAACCCCAGTCATTTAAAGCAGTGGGTGTCTCCAGGTGTGATCAACAGGGGGATCGCCTGATCGTCTCCATTCTGTAGTAGTGGTGTAGACACGATCCTTTTTTATCTCTCTCATTTTAAAGTAAATTAAAGGTGAGGTGGAGTGCCTTTTCCCCCCTACACTGAAACCCACCACCTCTTCCAGTATGATTCTCTCACCAGAGAAGTGGGATGGCGTTTAGTAAGCATCAATTTTGTTTTTATTGATTTCAGGCTGTGTGTGAAGCTGAGACTCGAAGCCTGACCATGGACCCGCCAGAGGACAACGAAGTGTTCGGTATGTACAGAGTTCCATCGCGTAGAGCGACCCAGCATTACAGCAAATCATTTAATCTATTTATTGATTGCAATGCAGGATAGATGGATTTCTACATTTTGAAAATTGCCGGGACTGAACTTGTAATTAATTCGTTCACTTTGTTTTGAATCTTTGGGATGTTTCTTTCCACTGCCAGGATTCCTCCAATCTCAAAGGATTGTCCTCGGAGCCTCCAGGAATTATGGATTGAACTCCGGGCACCTGTTGCGAGCAATGCCAGGGAAAAACAATCACGGGAGGGGCATTAAAAGAGACGATTTGATTTCCTTCCCTCAGAACACATTTTTATTAGTTCTGAAAATAATAAAGATTGCAGGGAGGGGACACGGTGGGGGATAGAAACTGTGGTTAGAACGACGGAAATGTCACGGTGCAGAAAGAGATCAGTCAGCCCAGTCCATTCAAAGAAGCTCTGAATTGGAATAAAAAATGGACCGCCTTGGGAAGGATCTTGGATCATCAGAGAGCAGGAAAAATGGAAACTGCAGTTCCTGGCAGTGGTGACCCTTTGGTTTCTCCTCCTCGGTCAATCGGTCATTCCTTCATTGTTGCTGGGTAAAAATCCCGGCATGCCCTCCCTAACAGCAGTGGGGGAGCACCCTCACCATGGGAGCTGTGGCATTGTTTCAGCAACACTTCTCGAGGGACTACTAAGGGTCAGCAATAAAGGCTAGCCTTGACAATGATACCCAAATGAATGACAAAACCTTTAACCATTGGTGTGTGGGGGGGGGGGGTCTACTTTATACCTTGATCTGAAATCTGTTTGTCCTATCGAGTGGCGGAGCAGGAATCTCTCCTGCTCTCACTGCCTGTTTTTGGGTGTGTGTTGGAAAGATTTGCAGGTTGAGACTCGATCACAATACGAGCACCCGCCCCTCGGCCATCAAGTCCTGGGTGACTGAACCTTGAACTCTTGACTCGGAGACACCGACTCTACACACCTTCACCTCAAGGCTTTCTTGAAACTCTCTGTACCTGTTGGCAAACGTGGCTGTACGAAAACTGCAGATGGGATTCTTAAACTTTTAAAACATTTTTTATAAAAGATCGCTCTTCGTTTGTCACATCATTGCTGGACAAAATTGGCTTCCTTGACTTGCTTTGTCTTGAGTTACAAATTATTGTGGTGCTCCTTCCTTACAACAACAATAACTTGCATTTATGTAGCATCTTTAACAATGAACCATCCCAAGGTGCTTGGCAAAGTCTGACACCGAGTCACATGAGGAAATATTCGGTCAGGTGGCCAAATTCTTGGTCAAAGAGGTAGGCTTTACGGAGGAGCCTTAAAGGTGGAGTGTGAGGTGATGGAGTTCAGGGAGGGAATTCTGGAGCTTAGGGCCCAGGCAGCTGAAGGCATAGCCATTAGTGATGGAGAAATGAATATCTGCAATGCTCAAAAGGCCAGAATTGAAAGAGTGCAGATATCTCAAAGAGGGTTGTGGGACTGGAGGAGATTACAGAGATGGGGAAGGGAAAAGGCCAATTTACCTCTGACAACCTATTGGTCTAAATTTCAGATGAGCCACTAAATCAAGGGCCTCATTTCCCTTCCAGGTGGGTATACAAGATCCTGCAGCACTATTTCAAAGAAGAGCAAGAGAATTATCCTTGGTGGCCTAGCCAGTATTTATCCCTCAACCAGTATCACAGAATCTATCTGGTCATTATTACATTGCTTTTTAAGGGACCTTCACTGCCATGTTTCCCACATTACAACACTGACTGAACTTCAAAAGCATGTCATTGGTTGGAAAGCACTTTGAGTCATCCTGAAGCCTGAAAGGCGCTACGTAAATGCAAATCTGCCTGTCTTTCTTCTCTCTCGGTAGGTAGGACCTCGCAAGGAATTGAATGCTCCACCAGAAAACCTTCAGCCTGTGTGGTTAATGGCTGACTACCATTCTGCAGGATTTGTTGATTTGCATGTTGAGATAGGTTTTGGGGGTTACAGTCTGCAGATCGACAAAGTCCGTAGGGGGTAAAGAGGTGATGGACATTCCGACCACCACCTTTAAAATATCTACTCCCTCCACCACTTGACACACAGTAGCAGCAACGTGTAGCATCCACGAGATGTACAGCAGCAGCCCTTTAAGGCCCCTTCGGCAGCACCTGCCAAACCCTTGACCTCTGCCACCAAGACGCAAAAGGGTGGCAGACGCATGGGAATGCCGCCACCTGCAACTTCCCTTTCAAGTCGCACGCCGTTCCTTCACTGACGCTGGGTCAACATCCTGGCACTCCCTTCCTAACAGCACTGTGGGTGTACCTACACCACATGGACTGCAGCGGTTCAAGAAGGGGGCTCACCACCACCTTCTCGAGGGCCATTGGGGACGGGCAACAAATGCTGGGTCCAGCCAGCAATGCCCACAACCCCTAAGCAAAGTAAAAGCAGGTTAACACCCAGCTACTTCAGAAGGTGGATGGTGTCGGCGTTTTAAATAAAATCGCATGGAATTTACAGCACCAAAACCAATCTATACAAGCATTTTAAGCCTCACATGAGTCTCCTGACACTCTGTCAAAATTCATCACCATATCAATATAAAGTTGAGCGTTAATTACAGACGTTTAACGGCATTTATTAACGGACATTATAATAATAATCGCTTATTGTCACAAGTAGGCTTCAATGAAGTTACTGTGAAAAGCCCCTAGTCGCCACATTCCGGCGCCTGTTCGGGGAGGCTGGTACGGGACATGCACCTTTTCCCTCCAATCTCCCTTTTTCACCTTTTTCTGTGGTTTGGTTTCACAAAATCCTGCCTATTTGTACGCTATGCTATTTAATGTCTCTAATTCTGTTAGTTCTCCGTTCCGTCACCAAGCAACAACCTTTTCTTTCAAATGGATTGCGTGTCATGCAGCCTATTGATTTCATTCTTGTGCTTGACACCATCCCCTTGTGTTATTGAAAGGAGACATCAGTTTAAAATGCTCGTTCAGACTTCGGTTCTTTATTTCGGAAGAAAACGTTGAATCATCTTTTCTCTGTCGCTCTGAAGAACTTTTGTGTGTTTCCAATATTTTCAGATTTTTGGGGTCGACTGTTCAGCTTTGTATTTATAAATTTAGAGTACCCAATTAATTTTTTCCAATTAAGAGGCAATTTAGCGTGGCCAATCCACCTAGCCTGCACATCTTTGGGTTGTAGGGGCGAAACCCACGCAAACACGGGGAGAATGTGCAAACTCCACACGGACAGTGACCCAGAGCCGGGATCGAACCTGGGACCTCGGCACCGTGAGGCAGCAGTGCTAACCACTGCGCCACCGTGCCGCCCTGACTGTTCAGCTTTTTTTAAAGAAAAACCTCAGTATTTAATCTTTGGTCATGCACAATCATCTTCCCTTGCCGTTCCGTGTTGCAATGTTTCTTCCTTTGTGCAGAAAGAAAAATAGAAAAACTTGCATTTCTGTAGCACCTTACACAACCTCCAATGTCCTAAAGTGCTTTGCAGCCAATGGAGTACATTTGAAGTGTACACCATGTTGTATCGTAGGCAACACTTCAGCCAATTTGCCCACAGCAAGCTCGTACAAACAGCAATGTGATAATAACTGGGTACTCTGTTGTTTGAGAGATTGAGTGGAGAGATTAATATTGGCCCTGGGATCTTTTATGTCCATTGGGAGGGAGGGAGGGGGATGGATTAATTGATTGATTGATTGATAATTATTGTCACATGTACCGAAGTACAGTGAAAAGTATTTTTCTGCGACCAAGGGAACGTACACAGTACGTACATAGTAGACAAAAGAATAATCGACAGAATACATTGACAGTGGTGCATCAACAAATAGTGATTGGTTACAGTGCGGAACAAGGCCAAACAAGAGCAGCATAAGGTGTCGTGCATTGTGCTCTTACAGGGAACAGATCAGTCTGAGGGGGAGACGTTGAGGAGTCTTGTAGCTGTGGGGAAGAAGCTGTTCCTATGTCTGGATGTGCGGGTCTTCAGACTTCTGTGTCTTCTGCCTGATGGAAGGGTCTGGAAGAGGGCAAAGCCTGGGTGTGAGGGGTCACTGACAGTGCTGTCTGCTTTTCTGAATCAGCCAGAATCGATGGGAGAATGGGAAGCTTGTGTGATGCGATGGGCCCCAGTTTAGTGCCTCACAAGAAAGGTGGCATCGCTGACTGTGCAGCACTGCCTCAGCACTACGCCAGAGTGCCAACCTTAAACTGTGAGCTCAATCCATGGAGTGGGACTCGAACCCACAAGCTGCTGAGTGCCACCACCTGAGCCACGGCCGAAATAGATACCGGGCCTGCTGAAAATGCTTGGCAGGTCTGGCAGCTTATGTGGAGAGGGAAACAGAGTTAACGTTTCAGGTCAAGGACCTCCCTTCAGAACTGAAGGTGGATGACACTGGAGCCATTGATAAATGACTGACAGGACCCCATTCCAGGATTCCCGCTCTCAGTCCCAGCACCGACAATTTTGACTGGCATTGGATAAGGGTACAGGCAGCATCTCCCACCCCGCACACCTGACCTTGCTGGCTCCATTCTGGGGGTAGAATATCCTGCCCCCCCGCCCACCCACTGCAATTTTAATGGAGTCAGTCCAACTTTTCCATGAAAACCTCTCCAAGAAGCCATGGACCAAAGTCCTTCTTGCCCCTGCCTACCCCAAGCCAATCCCCATGGCTCCTCCCATCCTCCATGTCAATTCAATACCGACTCCTGCCTCTTCAATGACCATTCACACAGTAGTGCATATCTAAATGAGCCATTCAATCCACTTGTCAAAACAGAATTCCTTTAGAGGTCATGTTTTTATTCCGTAAAGCATGCATAATGGGGATTGGGACGTCTACTAATGTTTAAAGGAAATATCTGGTTGGATGATATTTTTCCCCCTCTGCAATTCTGTACATACTATCGTTATTATATGGCTTATTGCTTATGTACGATATGAAGGGGCATGGAAGGGACATAGGTTGGCATTGAGAGAATGAAGGACCATGAGGAGTGACTGGATGAGGGGTGCATGGATTGGCATTGAGCTGTCATGGAGGGTGAGGGCTCTTGGTGGGGGGCTGGGGGAGTGAGGAGGTGTGCGGGGTAAGGGCTGGAGATCCTAGCTGGTTTTATTACAACTGGAATGAAGGCAGCTTCGAACTGCACTCACCTCCACCCCTGCAACCCTGGGTCGTCCCAGAACCAGCTTCCAGGGTCAGCGGGTCTGAAGACATCCTGCACCCCACCTTCCCTGGAGCAAATAGTGCGTGATTACGGGACCCTTCAAACTGAAGCAGGGCTTTCGAGAAACTTCATAGTACAGAAAGTCCTCCCCATGTCTCGGTTTATAAGGTCCACAATCCCGTATGTCTCTTTCACCACTTTCTCAAACTGCCCTGCAATGACTTATGCGCATGGACCTCTTGATCACTCTGTTCCTGAACATCCCTGCAAACAATATCCTTTACAGCATGGTGGCACAGTGGTTAGCACTGCTGCCTCACAGCGCCAGTGACCCGGATTCAATTCCGACCTTGGGTGGCTGTCTCTGTGGAGTTTGCACTTTCTCTCTGTGTCTGCATGGGTTTCCTCCAGGTGCCCTGGTTTCCTCCCACAGCCCAAAGATGCGGATTGGCCATGCTAAATTGCCCCTTAGCCTCCCAAATTTCGATGGGGTTACGGGGATAGGGCGGCGACATGGGCCTAGGTAGGGTGCTCTTTCAGAGGGTCGGTGCAGACTGGAAGGGCTGAATGGCCTCCTCCTGCACTGTTGGGATTCTATGATTTTACGTTGCCTCTCCATATCCTTCCCACCAAAATGAATCACTTCACACGCCTCTGCGTTAAATTTCATCTGCCACTTATTCCCCCATTCCACCAGCCTATGTGTGTCTGCTTGAAGTTATCACTTTCCTCACAGTTCGCACATGGGATACAAATATAATCAGTGATCTGTCCATCGTGTTTCTGCCGGTAAAACCTCGCCACGGAGGTCGCGAAAACCTGAAATTCAGGAACATTTTCTGCACCTGCCGACTGGCAGATTAATTGGCAAACACCATCGTAACTGTTCACATTTTAAAAGAATCGAATCAGTCGAGCTGATCTATCATTTTGCTTTTTAAAAATGGGGGGGGGGGGGGGGGGGGGGGAGGGTGAGAGTGACTTTGAGTGGAGGGGAGGGAGAAGGAAGGAATGTGTAATTTAGTGTTTACTGTGTTTACTGTGGCCTTCCCCGCCCCCGCCCCCCGCTTCCTGGTTACACCGACTAGGTGAAAATGTTGAAGCAACATTCGGGTCTGACTCCTCATCAGCCCCCCACTCATGATGAGCAGCCGATAGATTAGCATCTGTCTAATCTGCAGCGTGGGATTTGCACCAATCCTTTTGTGTAGTTGCCAGAAGAGAAATGGTGAATGGAACGAAGTGCTGTAAGATCAGGATGTGTTAAAAGCTGGACAATTTTTGACGTGGATGTTGTGATTGCTGGAGATAAATCTACGGGCTCAGTATTTGTTTCATTTTCACATTATGATTATGGACTGATTAGTGCGGGAGTGAAATGCTTCCAGCTGTTTTGTGTTCTCCTTGTCACAGCAAGCCAGCTGTAGCAGCGCAAGAACCGCTGTGCCCCTCAGGGTACTTGATTACCCCGTCCTGTGCTTGAACTTATTAGTGCTGTTCCCAAACCAATATTGGTCCATCTTTTTGGACGAGACCTTAAACCGAGGCCTTGTTTTCGGTCTCGGTTCAAGGTAAAAGATCCCACAGCATTATTTCGGAGAAGAGCAGGGAAGCTCTCTCTGGTGTCTAGGCGAACGTTTACCTCCCCATCAACATTGTAAAAACAGATGCTCGGGTTATTACCCTTTTGTTGTTTGTGGGAGCTTGCTGTGCACAAGGTTTCCCGCATTGCAACAATCACTGCACTTCAAAGTTACCTCGATTCATAGAATCCCCACCGTGCAGAAGGAGGTCATTCAGCCCATCGAGTCTGCACCGATCCTCCGAAAGGGCACCCCACCTAGGCCTCTGCCCTGGCTCTATCCCCACCTAACGTTCTGGACACGGAGGGACAATTCACCATGCCCAATCCACCTAACCTGCACGTTTTTGGACTGGGGGAGGAAACGGGAGCACCCGAAGGAAACCCATGCAGACACGGTGAGAAAGTGAAAACTCCACACAGACAGTCACGCGAGGCCGGAATTGAACCCGGGACCCTGGCGCTGTGCAGCAGCCGTGCTAACCACTATGCTACCGTGTTTGTAACCACGTTTAATATTTGCTGCTTCAGAGCACGTGACTAAAATATACTTCATTGCACCGTTATTTGAACACTTTTTCCTCTTTTGGATACTGGTCACCTGGGCATGTAGTTCAGTGTAACCATTAGCATATTCTCTGGGGCACAGCAGCACAGTGGTTAGCACTGTTGCTTCACAGCGCCAGGGTCCCAGGTTCGATTCCCGGCTTGAGTCACTGTCTGTGCGGAGTTTGCACGTTCTCCCCGTGTCTGCGTGGGTTTCCTCCGGTGCTCCGGTTTCCTCCCACAAGTCCCGCAAGACATGCTTGTAAGTTGAATTGGACATTCTGAATTCTCCCTCGGTGTACCCAAACAGGCACTGGAATGTGGCGACTAGGGGCTTTTCACAGTAACGTCATTGCAGTGTTAATGTAAGCCTACTTGTGACAAAGATTATTATTATATTATTATAAAAGGACTCCGTACATTGTACGACGGCATTGACGTTCATGTACAGGTAGTGGAACAAATTCCCCCTTGCCCTCTTGCTCTCTCTCCTTCCCTCGCTTGCTTGCTCTCTTTCTCGCTCTTTCTCTCTTGCTCTTTCCTTGCTCTCACCCAAGTGCTCATTTGTGTGTGCGCTCTCTCGCGCTTGCTCTCACTGTCACTTTTTTTCTTGCTTGCTCTGGCTCTTTTTCTCTCTCGCCATTTTGCTCTTTTTTGCGCATTTGCTCTCTTTTCTCACTCGCTCTCTTTTCTCGCTCTCACTCTCGCACTTTTTTCTCTCGCTCTTTTTGTCTGTTGCTCTCTCGCTCGCTCATTTTTTCTGTTTCTCGCTCTTTTTTCCCTTTCTCGCTCTCACACTCTCTGTATTCTATATAAATTCTATTTGTAGTTAAGAGCAAGATGCTTGCAGCTTGGCCATTTTAAATATTGCAGCTTGGCAAAGCATACATGCTGGCAGGCGTTAATCAGTGTTGATGCTCCCTCAGTGCAAGATATAAGGATGCTAGCAGACCGGAGTCTCCGCAGACTCATTTTTATTGCTGCTTCAACTTGTCTTTTTTAACAAAGACTTTCAAAGTACCTTTCAGAACACATACAAACCCCACAAAGACATATTGCACCTTCTTCCAATATCTTGCGTACACTGTAGTCATTCTAACTGCAGGAAGTTTATTTCCATGGCAGTGTGCCCTTGAACACTTCTGTCCAATTCACCCGTGATATTCAATAGCTCAGCATGAGGAAATTATACACCACAGCCAATAATCTTCATATACTTCCAACTGTTTGAAAACTAGCCATAGTTAGCTAACACATGATTTTCCTGTTAATGTTTTGGAGCCAGTCCATATACTTTCAACATCTTTCACATGTGACCTCACACTTTGTAAAGAAAGGTCATTAATCACATTTTGTTTGTTGATGCTTCTCTGCTTTGCAGTTCATGTCCTTCAAATAAACCACCTTATCATTCAATATGTATAGAACCTTAGTTAGGCCACACTTGGAGTATTGTGTTCAATTCTGGTCACCACACTACCAGAAGGTTGTGGAGGCTTTAGAGAGGGTGCAGAAGAGATTTACCAGGATGTTGCCTGGTATGGAGGGCATTAGCTATGAGGAGAGGTTGAATAAACTTGGTTTGTTCTCACTGGAACAACTGTAGGTTGAGGGGCGACCTGATAGAGGTCTACAAAATTATGAGGGGCATAGACAGAGTGGATAGTCAGAGACTTTTTCCCAGGGTAGAGGGGTCAATTACTAGGGGGCATAGGTTTAAGGTGCGAGGGGCAAGGTTTAGAGGAGATGTACAAGGCAAGGTTTTTACACAGAGGGTAGTGGGTGCCTGGAACTCGCTGCCGGAGGAGGTGGTGGAAGCAGGGACGATAGTGACGTTTAAGAGGCATCTTGACAAATACATGAATAGGATGGGAATAGAGGGATACAGACTCAGGAACTGTAGAAGATTGTAGTTTAGTCGGGCAGCATGGTCGGCACAGGCTTGGAGGGCCGAAGGGCCTGTTCCTGTGCTGTACTTTTCTTTGTTCTTTATGCGGAGCTGGCAACAGAACGATTTTCATGCACTCGGCACAATTCAGCCACTCCTGATGAGGTGGGAGTACACTGACATCAGGGTGTGCGGTTTTTGGAGTATAACCTTATAATATATTGTCACTTAGAAATGAAAATAATACTGTGTGCGAGTAAAGAAATAGTCAAATAGTGATCGGAAAAAGGAAATTCATTCTCTCTCTCACAAACCCTCTCTCCCTCTTTCACAGCCCCCTCCCTCGCTTCCCACTCCCTCTCTCTCTCCCTCTCTCTCCCTCTCTTATTCCCCGCCCCTCTCTGTCGTTCCCTCTCTCACTCTCTCGCTCCCTCTCTCTCGCATCCCGCTCCCTTTCTCAATCGCTCCCCTCTCCCTCTCTCTCTCTCTCGCTTCATCCCTCCCTTTCTCGCTCATCCTCTCTCGCTCCCCACTCCCTCTCTCAATCTCTCACCGCTCCATCTCTCTCGCTTCCTGCTCCCTCTCTCACTCGCTCCCTCTCTCTCTCTCTCTCGCTCCCCGCTCCATCTCTCCCTCTCTCTCGCTCTTGCTCCTCGGTTCCTCTCTACCTCGCTCCCCGCTCCCTCTCTCTCCCCATTGCTCCCCACTCCCTCTCTCTCTCCATTGCTCCCCGCTCCCTCTCTCTCTCCCTCGCTCCCCACTCCCTCTCTCTCTCTCTCTCTCTCGCTTTCCGCTCCCTCTCCCTCGCTCCCCGCACCCTCTTTCACTCTCGTCCCTGGTCCCTACTCCCTCTCCCCACTCGCTCCCCCCTCCCTCATTCGCTGTTCTTGCTCCCCCTACCCCTCTGCCTCTCTGCCCCTACTTGCTCCCCCCCCCTTGCTCCCCCTTACTCCCTCCCTTGCTCTCTCGCTCCCCCCTCCTTCCCTCGCTTGGAACTGCGGGTGATGCCAACTGAGTGACAGCTGACACCTTCATGTAGTGATTGTGTTTTTTTTTTGCTTCATTGCCCATTTCATGCCTGGTGGAAAAGCGGGGTCCTTTTGTTTGATTATTCCTTCGTTCGAGATGATTCTGTGCTTGTTCCTGGAACAGCCTGCATCTAGTAATGTGTCATGTCCTTGGTTTAGCTCAGTGGGCTAGACAGCTGGTTTCTGATACAGAACAAGGCCAGCAGCGCGGGTTCAATTCCCGTACCGGCTGAGAATTCTGAATTGTCCCTCTGTGTACCCGAACAGCCGCTGGAATGTGGCGACTAGGGGCTTTTCACAGTAACTTCATTGCAGTGTTAATGTAAGCCTACTTGTGACAATAAAGATTATTTATTTATTCTCTGAGACATGTTTCATCGAGAACCCTAGAACAGGCGGAGTCCAATCAGCTCCTCTAACCTCCCTTGTTTAATTTGATTAGACTGCTTCGTATCTTGACTCTATTTACTCACATTAGTTCCACATCCCCCTTAATACCCTTGCCTAACAAATATCTATCAATCTCAAATGTGAAATTTTCAATGTCCGCCAGCCTTGACAGTTCCTTGACAGACTAGAGACTTGTACAACTGCAGCTTTTACTATAATTACATGGCTTTTACCTCTTCCAGAAGATGTGTAACATGCCTGTTTCGAAGGGAAACAAACTTTCAGCTGGAGGTTTAGGAGATGAGAGAGTTGGAGGGGGATTGGCTCCTATTCATCCTCTTTCAGCACCACATGGAGAGAGGCAGGAGACAGGCGGGGAATGCTGCATCTCCTGGGGAATGGTTCAAGAAAGGAGAAGTGAATTGGAGCAACGTGGAGTCATTATGGCAGAGGGGGATGCCATTCAGCCCATCCAATCCATGTTTGCCCTCACTAGAGAAATCAAGTCAATCCCATTTCCCAGCTCTATCCCCATGTCCCGGCAGGTTTGGTTACTTCTTGTGCCCCCCCCCCCCCCCCGACAATTTACTTTGGAAATCATTTCCACTGCCACCTCCTTCGTGAATAGCGGGTTCTGCATCGTTACCATTCGCTGTGTAAACATAGTTCTTACCTTGTAAAGAGATTGTTAGAGAGCAGGAGAAGCGTTTTTTGAAAAGTTCTGGAGTAATTGAGGCAATTCTGTCCCAATAAATAAATGTACGGCTTTGAACCCTGCGGTAGGTGGGCTGGCTGGTTAATATATGATTGTGTTTCTGTTTGCACGCTTGTATATTCATTGAATTTGAGAAACAGCAGAAAGCTGGCAGCAATGTCTCGCTAAGGTGCGCATTTCTTTTGGCGGTAAGCCCTCTCATTCATTTCCAGCAACGTGGCAAGAGGCGTTTTATCTTTCACAAACAATTGTCAACTTTACAATTGTTTTCGGCCCCTGCCCCGAGGTAAGGAGGAATGAGCGATTCTGGGTTCCAATTTCTGCTCACTGAGCCTGGCTGGAAAGTGTTTATGTGAGCACCAGAGAACAATGCATGCTCGTACGTCTTTCTTTAAACTAGGTCCTCCATTTTGATTTGTGCCTCCCCCCCCCCCCTCCCCAAGTGCTAGTCTGTATCCTGTTCGCATCCGCAGTAATTTGCCTGAACCTTATTCGTATGCCTTGCTTTCAGAGAGCACGACCCTTGTTCTGCTATCAACACACTCTGCCAGCTGACCTTTGGTCCACTATTAACTCCTGCTTTAGTCTTTAAGAGTATAATTAGCACTCCCTTTTGTCGTGTGACCATGACATCTTTGTCATTTTATCTCTTCTGACCTCCAACCTATTCCTGACCTTCTATTTTGCTCTGCCCCTCCCCAGAAAACCCATTCACATTTTCTACCACTCTCCAGCTCTGAAGAAGAGCCGGAGGGACTCGAAACGTTAACCCTGTTTCTCTCCCCACCGATGCTGCCAGACCTGCTGAGCATGTCCAACATTTTTTGCTTTTATTTCAGACGCTCCTGTCTTCTTTTCCCCTGTCAGCCTTCAGCTAGACAGACTGCTTTAAATGCAAAATCTTTCACACTTCAGTGTAAAAGTAGCACATTTATTTTCCACAAGCTAACTTTTACACCCTTAACTCCCTCGGCTTCATATAGTTTTCCAGTTCACTCGGGAGCCCGAGTTGCCGTGGCAACATGCACTTGCATGTTGCAGTCTGGAGCTATGGATGGTGATGGTAGATCATATGGCTGACCAGGAATCTCTCTCGCTCTTACCGACTGCTGTTGGCATGCGTTGGAAGGATTTGCAGGTTGATGATAAATCTCTTCGGCCCTGTCATGTAGGCAGCTTCCTTGGCCATCACGCCCTGCGTTGGGGCTCAATCGCAGAAATGTCAGAGCTCAGAAAGAGGCTATTCAGCTTGTTACGTCTGCAACCCTGCACACTCTTCCTTTTCCGATAACAGTTCCCTTCTGAAGGCCACAATTGACCCTGCCTCCACCACACTGGGGCAGTGCATTCCAGACCTTAACCACTCGTTATGTGAAAAAAGATTTTCCTTTTTTACTTCCTCTTTTTCCAATACTTGAAACCCGTGGCCTCGACCCTTTCACGTCTGGGCACAGCTTCGCCCCATCTGCTCTGTCGAGTCTCCCTCATGACTTTGAACACCTCTATCAAATATTCTCCCCGCCTTCTTTTCTCCGAGGAAAATAGTCCTAACCTCCCTTTATAGCTCAAGTTCCTCATCCCCCGGAACCATTCTCGTGAATCTTTTCTGCGTTCTCTCTCCAAAGCCTTCACATCCTTCCTAAAGTGAGGGGCCCAGAACTAGATGCACTACTCCAGCTGAGGCTGAACTAACATCTTACGTGTTTAATGTAACCCCCTTGCCCTTATGCTTTACGCCGCAATTACTAAAGCCTAGGATACTGTATGCTCTACTAACCGCTCCCACAACTTGTCCATTGAAACAAAGAAAGAAAGCCATTCACCCCAACGTGCCTGCATTGCCAAAAAAGGGAGAAACAAAACTAGCCCTCACTTTGATCCCACTTTGCAGCCCCCTTTAGAATTATACCCTTTATTTTATATTGTCTCTCTGTGTTCTTCCTTCCCAAATGAATCACTTCACATTCCTCCGCATTGAACTTCATCTGCCATTTGCCCGCCCAACTCGATTGAGCTTCTGGACTCTGACTCCAGAGCTTCCGGCAAAGAGGCAGGGCGTTGCCCTCTGCATCACACGACACCGCCAACCCCCCCCCATCAGATACAGAGTGGAGGCATTTAACAACGCCCCCTCAAAAACGGTGTACGCGAGGAGTAGGCCACACGCCGTCAGGGTGGCCTCAGGATGTCACCTGAGGCCCTCCCCCGATGCTCCGCCCTCGCTGGGCCGGGTCCCCGTCGGCGTCACTCGCGTGTCCTCACAACATTCGGGGAACCTCGCATGGCGGCTGCGGACTGTGTCCAGCACCACCACTGTCGGGGGGGGGGGGGGGGACTGTTCCGCTGGCAGGGGGGGCTTCAGCGGGGGCTAGGGGGACTGGCGAATGGGGGCAGTTTTTGGCAGGCTGGGTCTGCTCGAGGCCGGCGCCGTGTTGTGCGGCACAGCGGCTAGCCCCCCACCGGGCGGAGTATCGGTGCAGGGGCGATGCCGACCAGATGGATCCTACGGACATGGCCGCAGGATCGGAGAATCCAACCCACTGTTTCCAGTGACTTTGTGGGTGCTTAATCAGAGAACACAGATTTAAGATCATTGAACGAACCGGAGGGCGATGAGGAGAATCTCATACGCAGCGCGTTATCAACAGCTGGGATGCATTGCCTGAGAGGTATTTGATGGTCGGAATAGACATGATGGGCAAAGGGCGTGTTTCTGTGCTGTGTGACTCTGTGGTGGAAGCAGATTCAATAGGAACGTTCAACGGGGAATTTGCAATTTTTTACCTTTCAGTTATATCGGAGCTCTGAGGAGAGAGCAAATAGGGGTGAGGGGAGTGATCGCTCTTTCAAAGAGACAGCATGGTATGATGGGCTGAATGGCCTGCTTCTGTATCGGTCGTCCTGTAATTTTATCCACGCTTGTCTCTCTAGATAATCTGTCGTTATACTTTTTTTAAAAATCAACACCTCGTGAAGTGTCTGGCCCCTTGAACGAGACCAGTAATACAGGAGATCAATTTGAACCTTTAAAGATGTCAGCTGGTAGCAAACCTGCCGCTGAATCGCAAGGTTCTGGGTTCAAGCCTCATAGCCGACACTCCAGGGGAGCACTAAGGGAGTGCTGTGATGTTGGAGGTGCTGCCTTTCGAATGAGACGCCAAACCAATGACTCATCTGCCTTCGAAGAAGAGCAGGGTCGTTCTCCCCGGTGCCCTGGCCAATACTTATCCCTCAGTCAACATCAGGTTAAAAGTAGGTTATCTGGTCATGAACATTGACTGGCAAGCTTCCGATAGTGGCAACACTTCAAAAACAAAGTACTTCATTGGCTGGAAAGTGCTTGGAGACATCCAGTGTTTCTGAAAAAACGCTATATAAATGCAAGTCTGTCCCTCTCTTTTTATTTTGGGACGCTTCCACTCCGAGGCAAGCTCCACACCTTTAGAGCTTGTGGTATTATCATAACTATCAGCATTACAGGGGTTAATGTAGTACCATGAATAGCCACTAGAGGGAGCTGCAGTTACAACTCTATAAGGTAGTGATTAGGGGAGGAGTGTGTGCAGGAGACAGCTAGTGAAGGTCATAACAGCAGTTAGTGTGAAAAAGTTAGATTATAGTTTATCGGGGCGGCATGTGGTGCAGTGGTTAACACTGGGACTGCAGTGTTGAGGACCCGGGTTTGAATGCCGGCCCTAGGTCACTGTCTGTGTGGAGTTTGCACATTCTCCCCGTGTTTGCGTGGGTTTCACCCCCACAACCCAAAGATGTGCAGGTTAGGTGGATTGGCCACAATAAATTGCTCCTTAATTGGAAAAAAATAATAATTGGGTACTCTAAATTTATAAAAAATAGATTATAGTTTATACCAGTAGTGAGATTAGCAGTAAGTAGATGAGTATAGTTAGATGTTATTGATCAATTCTGTATTCTAAAAGGACTAAGTGTCGAAACCTGGTTTAGTAGTGTAAATAAAATCATAGCTTTGACTTAAGTAAAAGCTATACTGTGGTCTTTGTGGAACACTACGCCGACCATCCTACATAAGCAAAACAAGGAACACCACACAACTTTGCTTCCATATTCCCCTTTCACATGTTGGGCGTCATTCTCCGACCCCCCGCCGGGTTGGAGAATCGCCGGGGGCTGCCGTGAATCCCGCCCCCGCCGGTTGCCGAAGTCTCCGGCACCGGAGATTCGGCAGGGGAGGGAATCGGGCCGCGCCGGTTGGCGGCCCCCCCCCCCCCCCGCTCGATTCTCTGGCCCAGATGGGCCGAAGTCCCGCCGATAAATTGCCTGTCCCGTCGGCGTAAATTAAAGCACCTATTTACCGGCGGGACAAGGTGGTGCGGGCGGACTCCGGGGTCCTGGGGGGGGGGCGCGGGGCGATCTGACCCCGGGGGGTGCCCCCACGGTGGCCTGGCCCACCGATCCACGGGCCGGCCTGTGCCGTGGGAGCACTCTTTCCCTTCCGCCTCCGCCACGGTCTCCACCATGGCGGAGGCGGAAGAGACTCCCTCCACTGCGCATGCGCGGGAAACTGTCAGCGGTCGCTGACGCTCATGCGCATGCGCCGCCCCGACATGTCATTTCCGCGCCAGCTGGCGGGGCAGAAATTCCTCCGGTGTCGGCCTAGCCCCTCAATGTTGGGGCTCGGCCCCCAAAGATGCGGAGCATTCCGCACCTTTGGGGCGGCGGGATGCCCGTCTGATTGGCGCCGTTTTGGGCACCAGTCGGCGGACATCGCGCCGTTTCGGGAGAATTTTGCCCGTTAAACCCGACCGGACACTGTCACGGAGATGTCTCCCAAACTCCTTTTTATATCCAGCTGTGTTCCAGCTGTTCAATGAGGAAAAGCCTTTGGAATTTCTCTCTGTCTGTAGACTGGAAACAGAAGTGAGCGAACCAATGCTACCTTCCTCCACCCTGTGACACTGAGATTAATGAAGCATTGCCGGTACTGCCTCGTTCAAAATCCGCAAACTCTGAACCATACCCCCCCCCCCCCCCCCCCCCCCCCAATAAATGGATTCAAATTTCCCTTTCTTTCCCTTTAGGAAATCTGTTTGGAAACGTAATCTTGAAATCCAATTTTTCCCTCACAGTGAGCATTCATTTGAAGAATTGGATCAAGACAAAAAACGTTTGTGAAAATAATCCCACCATGATTTTAAATAGGTATCCCACATGCAAGATAATATAACAATATAATAATCTTTATTGTCACAATTAGGCTTACATTAACACTGCAATGAGGTTACTGTAAAAATCCCCTCGTCGCCACACTTGTTTGGGTACACCGAGGGAGAATTCAGAATGTCCAATTCACCTAACAAGCACGTCTTTCGGGACTTGTGGGAGGAAACCGGAGCACCCGGAGGAAACCCACGCAGACACGGGGAGAATGTGCAGACTCCGCACAGACAGTGACCCAAGCCGGGAATCGCACCTGGGTCCCTGGAGCTGTGAAGCAACAGTGCTAACTGCTGTGCTACCATGCTGCCCTTGAGGTCATTTGACATCAATCCAACGTGCCTAATATCAGATTTAATTTTTGTGGTGAATTGTTTTGTAAAGCAGGCAGAATGGGCGGGATTCTCCGGTGCCCGCACCCCCCCCCCCCCCCCCCCCCCAGCCTCAGCGATGCGCCATTCGCTGTGGGCAAGGTTCTATCTTCCCGCCGCTTGTCAATGGAATTTCCCATCCCGCGCCACCAGGAAGCCCACAGGCGGGGCTGCGCTGCCGGCGGGGGAAAAAAATCCCAACGGCCGGAGAATTCTGGCCGATGTAGAAGGTTGAATAGCAATGAGACTGGTCAACAGAGGGAGCTCTTATTTAATGCTGACTGAGTTTGGGGAGAGTGGTCCTCTGGAGGATAGAGCTCCTCGTGGTAATATTCAGTGCTTCTTCAAATAACCAGTGCAAAACTCCATCCAAAACCACAAACGCACTCAATTCCAAGACCTGAATCGATGCTCCAGATTCATGCCCCCCACCGCTATCACAATGACAGGGAGTGCGGTTGGAGCATTAATGAAAATAAAAATCGCTTATTGTCACGAGTAGGCTTCAATGAAGTTACTGTGAAAAGCCCCTAGTTACCACATTCTGCCGCCTGGTCGGGGAGGCTGGTACGGGAATCGAACCGTGCTGCTGGCCTGCCTTGGTCTGCATTAAAAGCCAGCGATTCAGCCCAGTGTGCTAAACCAGCCCCTAAAAAAGCTGCCCCTGCATTAGTGTATCCGATGGGCTGCAGCTGAGATTATAATAATATTATATGCAACCGCTGAGAGGTAGCAGTAGTTGCCACAGTGTGGGTTTGAGGTACCCTTGAATTTGATAGGTTGGAAAGGGGAGTTTTGGGATGGAGGAGGTTACATCGAAACTACTGCAAACAAATGGGTCATGCGGCCACCTGGCCCATGCTGCTGTTTGTGGTGTCCCTACATCAGCCTCCTCCCGTACAATTCATCGAACCCAATCAGCATATTCCTTCCTGCCTCGTGAGTTTATCTAAAGTCCCTTAAAATATGCCAATGGGAGCAGGTGGGAAAAGGTGACTGGGGAACCCCAATTCAGTTGGAGATTCCAGGACAGTTTAGATCATGAACCTCTCAGCCCCGAAAATGGAAAAGGACAGGGGAGGGCATGATGGTTCGAGGATCTTTCTGTTTTACCTGCAAAGGAATTTTGGATTAATTTGTTTTGCGACGTTAGATTTAGTTCATAAAGCTTCAACTCCCAGAGGGGGACAAGTTATCTGGGACACAGAGTTCATCACAAATTAATTGCAATTGGTGGTGTTTGCCCCAAGGATTTGTTCTGGGGCCTTAGTTTTTATGACCATGTTTATTGGTGAGTTGGATGGAGAAGTGGAGAGTTGTAAATCCAAATGTGTAGAGTTCGAAGGGACAGTATGTTGTACGTTTGGAGGGGTAAATGTTTAAGCGCAGTAGACTGACTACTAGAGCGGGCAGAATTGCCACTGATGGAGCCCATTGTGAGGAAGTGTGAGGTCATCCACGTCAGACACCAGAAAGATAAATCTGAGTGTTTTCTAAATGCTGCAAAAGTAGGAATTGTACATGTGAGAGTTCGAATACCTAGAATAACTGCCCATTGGGGCAGCACGGTAGCCTTGTGGATAGCACAATTGCTTCACAGCTCCAGGGTCCCAGGTTCGATTCCGGCTTGGGTCACTGTCTGTGTGGAGTCTGCACGTCCTCCCCGTGTCTGCGTGGGTTTCCTCCGGGTGCTCCGGTTTCCTCCCACAGTCCAAAGATGTGCAGGTTAGGTGGATTGGCCATGATAAATTGCCCTTAGTGTCCAAAATTCCCCTTAGTGTTGGGTGGGGTTACTGGGTTATGGGGATAGGGTGGAGGTGTTGACTTTGGGTAGGGTGCTCTTTCCAAGAGCCGGTGCAGACTCGATGGGCCGAATGGCCTCCTTCTGCACTGTAAATTCTATGATCTATGATCAATGAACTTCTAAAGCTAGCAGACAGGAACAAAAGCAATTCGTTTTATTCATTCTTGCGGTGTGGGTGTTGCAGGCTAGGCCAGCATGTATTGTCCAACCCTATTACCCTTGAGAAGGTGGTGGTGAGCTGTCTTCATGAGCCGCTGCAGTCCATGTGATGTAGGTACACCCACTGTGCTTTTAGGGAGGGAGTTCCATGATTTTGAACTCGTGGCAGTGAAGGAGCGGCGATATATTTCCAAGGATAGTGAGTGGATTAGGGCAGCACGGTAGCGTTGTCGATGGCACAATTGCTTCACAGCTCCAGGGTCCCAGGTTTGATTCCGGCTTGGGTCACTGTCTGTGCGGAGTCTGCACATCCTCCCCGTGTGTGCGTGGGTTTCCTCCGGGTGCTCCGGTTTCCTCCCACAGTCCAAAGATGTGCAGGTTAGGTGGATTGGCCATGATAAATTGCCCTTCGTGTCCAAAATTGCCCTTAGTGTTGGATGGGGTTACTGGGTTATGGAGATAGGGTGGAGGTGTGGACCTTGGGTAGGGTGCTCTTTGCAAGAGCCAGTGCAGACTCGATGGGCCGAATGACGACCTTCTGCACTGTAAATTCTATGAAACTCAAAGATGTGCAGGGTGGGTGGATTGGCTATGCGAAACTGCCCCTTAATTGGGAAAAATGAACTGGGTACTCTAAATTTATTTTTTACAAAAGGATAGTGAGTGGATTGGAGGAGAAGTTGGAGGTGATGGTGTTCCCTTGTATCTGCTTCTCTTTCCTTCCAAGGCAGTGACCCTCATTGATCATTTTGATACCCTAGGCTTGACTAATGTGCTGCTAATTGGCCTCCCACATACATAAACCTGAACTGATCCAAATGTCTGCTGCCCGGGTCCTGACTCATCCCACATACTATTTACCATCACCCCTGTGCTCACTGATCTATACTGGCTCCTGGTTAGACAACATCTCAACTTTAAAATTCTCATCTTTGTTTTCAAAGAGCTCCATGGCCTTGCACCTCCCTATCACTGTAATCCCCTCCGGCCCCTCAACCCTCTGAGACATCTGTGCTCCTCTGATTCTGGTCTGTTGAGTGCACCTGATTTTAATCACTCCAGTGTTAGCGTCCATGCCTTCAATGGTTTGGATCCAAAGCTGCGGAACTCCCACCCTCTTGACCTCCTGACCTCACCTTCCTCCTTTGAGACTCCTTAAACCTGCCTCAGTGACCATCCTCACATGGTTTGGAGCCAGATTTTGCTTTATGATGCCTCCGTGATGCGCCAAGGGCCTTTGATTCTGTTAATAGTTATAAGGCGGGATTCTCCACTCCCGCGCCGAAGTGGCCGCACCGACCTCGACGGCGCGAAACGGCCCCGATCCCGACCGATTCAGGCCCTTACAATGGGCCAGGATCGGGGCCGCGTCATCTACACGCGCCAGGCCTTGTCGCCCGCGTAAAGGCGGCGCCGCATACATGACGCGGTCGGCGCCGCATAATGGGCGTCATCCGCGCATGCGTGGTTGCCGTCCTCTCTAAGTCCGCCCCGCAAGAAGATGTCTGACGGATCTTGCGGGGCCGCGGAAGGAAGGAGGTCCTCCTTCAGAGAGGACAGCCCGACGATCGGTGGGCACTGATCACGGGCCACCCCACATTTGAGGTACCCCCCGGTGCAGGATCCCCCCTCGCCCCCCCCCCCCCCCCCCGCAGGCTGCCCCCCCCCAGCGTTCACGCACCGTTCATGATGGCAGCGACCAGGTGTGGACGGCGCCGGGGGGAACCCGCCGTTTTGGCCTGGCCGCTCGGCCCATCCGGGCCTGAGAATAGCAGGGATGCCGGAGAATCGCCATTTTGGGTGTCTCCGGCGATTCTCCGGCCTGCGGCCCGCGAAACCCGACCGGGCCGTTCTCGCCGCTTGGGAGAATCGCGGGAGGACGTCGGACCGACGTCCCGGGAAATGTTGGCGGCCCAGGCGATTCTCCCAACCGGCGTGGGAGTGGAGAATCGCGCCCATAATAAATGTGAGTTGCCTTTGTAGAGGCAGAGGCTTTGGAAGAGTTATGATCACAGCATCCAGTACACACAAGTAACCTGGTTTAAGTCTATATGACCATAAGACATAGGAGCAGAATTAGGCCACTCGGCCCATCGAGTCTGCTCCACTATTCAATCATGGCTGATATTTTCTCATCCCCATTCTCCTGCCTTCTCCCCATAACCCCTGATCCCCTTATTAATCAAGAACCTATCTATCTCTGTCTTAAAGACACTCCGCGATTTGGCCTCCACAGCCTTCTGCGGCAAAGAGTTCCACAGATTCACCCCCCTCTGGCTGAAGAAATTCTTCCTAATCATAATCTTTATTATTGTCAAAGTAGGCTTACATTAACACTGCAATGAAATCACTGTGAAAATCCCCTAGTCGCCACACTCCGACACCTGTTCGGGTACACGGAGGGAGAATTCAGATCGTCCAATTCACCTAACAGCACGTCTTTCGGGACTTGTGGGAGGAAACCGGAGCACCCGGAGGAAACACACGCAGACACGGGGCGAACGTGCAGACTCCGCACAGACAGTGACCCAAGACGGAATCGAACCTGGGACCCTGGTGCTGTGAAGCAACAGTGCTAACCACTGTGCGACTGTGCCGCTCCCAGCTCAGTTTTAAAGGATCGTCCCTTTAGTCTGAGATGGTGTCCTCTGGTTCTAGTTTTTCCTCCTTGTGGAAACATCCTCTCCACTTCCACTCTATCCAGGCCTCGCAGTATCCTGTAAGTTTCAATAAGATCCCTCCATCATCCTTCTAAACTCCAACAAGTACGGACCCAGAGTCCTCAACCGTTCCTCATCCTTGGATGGCTCTGTCATTTAACGAAATATCGGACAATAAAGGTACTTTGCAGATTGCAGGGAACGCAAGGTCCATTCATGGAAGTGAGACTGAAACCCCCAGACTCAACTCTAACCGAAGGGTTCGAGGATGTGAAAGGAACTCGTCTTTGGGGGGGGGGGGGGGGGGGGGGGTGGAGGGGGCAATTAGAAGTGTGTTTGTAGCTGGGAGCCATCTGGGAACTACTACCCAAGTGTGGGGTGGCGGGAGCTCTGATTACTGTTAAAAGCTGGGCAGAGATTCGAGGTATTGCGGCAGCACACTTTGCGGAGGGCAGTTTGTTCAAAGTAAAATGTGGCAGGCTTGGAGACCTGAATGAAGGTCAGACAATGCTGAATACCCGGAAGGTCTGTGGCGGGAGTAACCGAGTTAAAGCTTCAGGCCGGTGACCTCGTTGAAGTTGGAGATGTTTAACTTCTTGTTTTTTGGAAGTTCGATTGCACACAGCGCAGCAATTCCAGATTCCTGCATGTGGTACGTACTCGACATTCCCTAATCCCAAACGGGATTGATTGCAACCGGTTTGCCAGGCAGCTTGCACTGACAAAAATCTTCTCGTGCTTGTTTTTTTGTAGCAGCCCGAGTCCGTCCTCTGGCTGTGTAATCACATCGGGGTTTTTTTTAAAACACGCTCAGTTTTCTGCAGCTCCCCACTCCCGGCCGGTATAAACGTTACTTCATTAGGAGGACAACACAAAAGCTATGGTGTTGTGGAGATGAAGGGTGAGTCGTTGCCAAGGCAGCAGCTAACTCTAGCTGGTACGAAGTGTAACCCACTGCGGTGTGAGCTGCTTTTGTCATCGGGGCGCTGTCCCTCAATGGGAGATATTGTGCAGAAGAATGGTCTATCACTCACGCTGTCGTCTTCCCTTTGACACCATTGTCCTGCTTTTGTGGTTCAGTCACACTTAGGCCACTTGCGTACCAGCTGAGGGAGCGGGCAGATCTGCTGAGAGTGAAGCCATTGTCCCAGTCCTGGGTCTCCAACTCACAATCGAGGCTGACACACACCCGGGGCTGAGGGTGCTGCCGCACGCTGGGAGATGCCACCTTTTTTTCGGACGAGATGGTGTGCCGAGGCCCTGCCTGCCCCCTCCGGGGGGGGGGGGGGGGGGATATAAAAGATCCCATGGCTACTGCATTATTTTGAAATTGAGCAGGAGCGTCCCCCCGTCCCCCCCATCTCCCCCAGTGCCTTGGCGAAAATGTATGCCTCGATCAATGTCACGGAGGCAGATGAACTGGTCATTGCTATTTGTGGGAGCTTGCTGTGCACAAATTGGTTGCTGTGTTTAGCACCTCAGTAGTTGCAACGCACTTTCAGAGGTTATGCACGCACATCTTTGGAAATCATTGCTTTTGTGTCATCTGAAACTACCTTTGTATAGGGAGGCTTGTTCACCGGGACTTTATCCAGTGGTTTGAAAGCAGAATAATATTGTGTGAATCAAACAATAAATTCTTGTACTTCTGGTTCTCAACCGCAAATTATTCTTACAATTTTCAGTCATCAATATTAAATAATTAATTACAAAGAGCTGCACTTTTGAATTTGGCAGTGTTGCTAAATTCTGCCTAAAGACCAGATGGAATTGTTACAGCCAGGACTCATAGAATTTATAGTGCAGTAGGAGGCCATTCGGCCCATTGAGTTTGCACCGGCCCTTGGAAAGAGCACCCTACTTAAGCCCACACCTCCACCCTATCCCTGTAACCCAACCTAACCTTTTTGGACATTAAGGGCAATTTAGCATCGGCAATCCACCTAACCGGCACATCTTTGGACTGTGGGAGGAAACCGGAGCACCCGGAGGAAACCCACGCAGACACGGGGAGAACGTGCCAACCCCGCACAGACAGTGACTCAAGCTGGGAATCGAACCTGGCACCCTGGAGCTGTGAAGCAACAGAATTAACCACTGTGCTACCGTGCCGTACCTTTGTTCCATTTCCCTTCCTGTCCGTAATCGGTATGTTTATGGAAAGGAAGGTGGGTGTGTTTCTCAATCCCTGGGCGTGTGGTCAATTTTTAAATAATCAGCAGCAAGCTTTTGTAGGTTTAAACAGAGAGGATTATCTATTCTCCACAAAAGTCCAAATGCTTTCTCCCCCCTCCCGCACTCACTCACTCGTGACGCAGTTCAAGATGATAGTGCAGTCTTACAAGTTGTAAACCAAAGAATATTTCACATGTGTGACTCATTGTAGGAAAAACAGTCGGTGCAGGTCCGTTGAAGTCGGCAGTTCACTCTGAAGGGACAGTCCAGGTGATTTCAACAGCTGGAGTCATATAGCAGCATTGTTGCCTGATTCACACGAAGAGATGGCTTTTTCAGAAGGTCATGTGTGGTTTTCTTACCAGTTTCTTTTCTAGTGGACTCCGTGACTCTGTGAAGGAATGGTTGAGGGGGGACTTTAAGGTGTCGCAGTCTCCAGTGTGGAAAAAGGCGTGGATATTTTGAATTCGAAAAATGAATTAAAAAATGCTAGATGTGCATTTTGGCCTTTCCCCCTCTTTCCCAAGTCAAAGGAGGGGCCCAACTGGCTTCTAAGAAATGGGATTCTTTCGTTGTTGTTTCCCATCTCCTATCCAATCTGTGTTAGGGGTGTTTCACGCTGCTTCTCTGACCCAGGTCGTTTCCCACCCTTTCCCCTTACTACTAGTTCCTCTGCCTCCAATTGCCTAAACCGCAAACTCTTGGATCCTCACACTAAACATCTCCGCTCCTTCACTCCCCTGCTTTTTTAACATTTCACCTTTGTGACCAAGATTTTGGTCGCCACTCCGAATGACCACTGCTCACCATCGCTTTCTCGATTATGGCTCAGGGTAGCACATTTAACATTGTTTTTAAAGAAAGAACAGGGCATCTTTCACAACCCCTGGATGTCCCAAGGCACTCTACAGCCAGTGAAGTACGTTTAAAGTGGTCATCTTTCTAATCCAGGATATGTACACAGTATGATCTCATAAGCGGCAATGAGATCATGATCTGTTCATGTATTTTGTGAGGTTGATTGAGGGGTAAATGTTTTTGTTTTTTTAAATATTTTTATTCAATTTTAGCAAATTTTCAATAAACCCCCCCCCCCCTTACAGAAAAAAGAAAAGCATAACACACACATATCAACATCGTACACTTATATTGCAAATTCCCCCAATGTACAAACCCCCCCATGAAACAATAATAAGCACATACCCTCTCCCCCCCCCCTCTGCGCGCCCCCCCCCCCCCCACCCGGTTGCTGCTGCTGCTGACCACCTCCTAACGTTCCGCTAGAAAGTCTAGGAACGGTTGCCATCGCCTGAAGAACCCTTGCACAGACCCTCACAAGGCAAACTTTACGCTCTCCAGTTTAATGAACCCTGCCATGTCGCTGATCCAGGCTTCTACACTTGGGGGCTTCGCATCCTTCCACCGTAGCAGAATCCTCCGCCAGGCTACCAGGGACGCAAAGGCCAGAATACCGGCCTCTTTCGCCTCCTACACTCCCGGCTCGTCCGATACCCCAAATAATGCTAACCCCCAGCACGGCTTGACCTGGGCGTTCACCACAGTGCTCCAAAACCCATCCAGTGCCGGACATGCCCAGAACATGTGGTTTGCTGGGCTCCCTGAGCACCTCACACACCTGTCCTCTACCCCAAACAACCTGCTCAACTCGTCCCTGTCATATGTGCTCTGTGGAGAACCTTAAATTGTATCAGGCTAAGCCTGGCGCAAGAGGAGGAAGAATTAACCCTACCCAGGGCATCAGCCCACAGACCCTCATCTATCTCCTCCCCAAGCTCCTCCTCCTATTTCCCCTTTAGCTCCTCCACCGAGGTCTCCTCCTCTTCCTGCATCTCCTGATAGACCGCCGAGACCTTGTCTTCTCCAACCCACACCCCCACGAGCACCCTATCTTGAATCTTACGTGCTGTAAGCAGCGGAAATTCGCTCCCCTGCCGTCTCACAAACGCCCTCACCTGCATGTACCTGAAGCCGTTTCCGGGGGGGCAGCACAAATTTCTCCTCCAGCGCCCCAAGGCTCGCAAACGTCCCTTCTATAAACAGGTCCCCCATTCTTTTAATTCCTGCCCGATGCCAGCTCAGAAACCCCCATTCATTCTCCCCGGGACGAACCAATGGTTCTCTCGGATCGGGGACCAAACCGAGGCCTCTACCTCACGCCTGTGGCGCCTCCACTGCCCCCAAACTTTCAGAGTCACCGCCACCACCGGACTCGTGGTGTACCTTGTCGGCGGGAGCAGCAGAGGGGTAAATGATGGCCAGAACACCAGGGAGAACTCACTTTGCCTTTAAAGTATGTCTCGTGGGATCTTGTACATCCACCAGAGAAGGCCTCAATTTAATGTCTCATCTGAAAGAAGGCATCTCTCTCAGAGTGTCATCCTAGATTCTACTTAGATTTATATTAAAGAAACCAATGAAATTCGTTGTTGTTTAGGATGCTTCAAGGTAGGATTTCTAATTCCAATTTTATTATTTTATTCCTCATATAAAGACCGGTGGCGCGATTCTCCGACCCCCCACCGGGTCGGAGAATCGCCGACGGCTGGCGTGAATCCCGCCCCCGCCGTGTCCCGAATTCTCCGCCACCATAGATTCGGCGGGGGTGGGAATCGCGCCGCGCCGGTCGGCGGGAATCGCGCCGGTCGACGGGCCCACCCCCGGCGATTCTCCGGCCCACGATGGGCCGAAGTCCCGCCGCTCTCAACCCTCGCCAGCCGGCGTGGATTAGACCTCCTTTTGAACGGCGGGACAAGGCGGCGCGGGCAGGCTCCGGGGTCCTGGGGGGGGGGGGGGCACGGGGCGATCTGGCCCCGGGGGGTGCCCCCACGGCGGCCTGGCCTGCGATCGGGGCCCACCGATCCGCGGCGGACCTGTGCCGTGGGGGCACTCTTTTTCTTCCGCCTTCGCCATGGTCTTCACTATGGCGGAGGCGGCAGAGACCCCCTCCCCTGCGCATGCGCGGGGATGCCGTGAGCGGCCGCTGACGATCCTGCGCACGCGTCGCCCGGCGCAGTCCTTTCGCCGCCGGCTGGCGTGGCGCCAAAGGCCTTTCCCGCCAACCGACGGAGCGTAAACTGCGCTGGCGTAGGCCTAGCCCCTCAAGGTAGCGGACATCACGCCGTTTGCGGAGAATCCCACCCCTTATCATCTTAAAATTTGATGCGGCAGTTTTCAATTATTCTTCCAGTTAAACAAAACAAGTAGAGCACACTTCTGTGCTTTTGTTTAAATGCCATTCCATAGGCCTCGACCCACGACCTAGGACACAGGTGTGGCTCTGAAGGCATCCCTGAGGTGAGATATTAACCTCTGCCTCCTTGTTGTGCAGAATGTCCTCTGACAACGAGAGAAAATGAATCTCTGACAGAAATGACCTGCGTCGCTCTTGCATACCTTCAGGGAAGATGATTTTGAGCCCTCTTTGACGGAAACTTATTGCCTTGGACACCTTGGTCAAGCATGCAGATAAGCTTGAGAGAGATGAAAAAGCTCCTCTCTCACAAAATAAGGGGGTTATCTTGCATTGAGGATGGCATGGCCACGTTCACACCCGCTTCCCTCTGGGTGACTTAGTACCCCCCCCCCCCCCCGATTGAGGGCAGGTGGGCGGGCATTGTGCTTCTGCCCTCCGCTAGTGTGGGGAAATGTGCAGAAGCAGGATAGGTTTTCATCTTACTGAAAGCTGAGATTCGGAATTTACTTCTGTAGCAAATTTATTTCATCTAGAGTTGATTCAAAATTCTGTGAAAGGGGAAAATGAAGGGTAAATTTTGTTTTGCAACATCCTGACGTCCCAAGGCGCTTGACGGGCAATCCAAGTGCTTCTCAGGGTATACTCCCGGTTTTAGGGAAGGATATGCAGCTGGCGATTTATACATAGCAAGATTCCACAAACAGCATGCATCCAGTGACTAGATAACCTCTTTTAGTGCTGTTGGCTGAAGGGTAAGTATTGGCCAGAACACCAATCAACATCCTGGGGGTTATCATTGGTCAGAAACTGAACTGGACTAGACACATTAATATGGTGGTTACCAAGGCAAGTCAAAGGCTAGGAATTCTACAGCGAGTAACTCACCTCCTGAGCCCCCAAAGCCTGTCCACCATCTACAAGGCACAAGTCAGGAGTGTAATGGAATACTCTCCACTTGCCTGGGTGAGCGCAGCTCCAACAACACTTAAGAAGCTCGACACCATCCAGGACAAAGCAGCCCCGCTTGATGGCTCCTCCTTCCACAAACATTCATACCCTTCACCACCGATGCACAGTAGCAGCCGTGTGTACCATCTACAAGATGCACTGCAGTAACTCACCAAGGTTCCTTAGACAGCACCTTCCAATCCATGACCACTACCATCTAGAAGGACAGGAGCAGCTAAGACTTGTGAACCCCACCGCCTGGAGGTTCCCCTCCAAGACACTCACCACCCTGACTTGGAAATATATCGGCCGTTCCTTCACTGTCGCTGGGGCAAAACCCTGGAACTCCCTCCCTAACAGCACAGTGGGTGTACCTGCATCACGTGGACTGCAGCGGTTCAAGAAGGCAGCTCACCCCCACCTTCTGAAGGGCAACTAGGGATGGGCAATAAATACTGGCCTAACCAGCGACGCCCACATCCCGTAAATGATTTTTTTTTTAAACAGAGACAACAAACCTGCTCAGTTTTAAAAACAGTGCATGGATTTTGCACACCCACCCAAGAGGGCAGAGGGGACCTTGGTTTAATGTATCAGCCAAACAAAAGGGTTCACCCCAACAGTGCAGCAATCCCTCAGCATTGCATTGGGAGCGTCAGCCTGGATCTTGTGCTCTCTGCTGCACTGGGATTTAAGCCCACCATTTTATGGCTCTGAGGAAATGGCTGCCCAGTGAAGCACCATGAAATTTTCACTCAGCACTTATGTTTGCGTTTTCCTTCTCAGTGAACCATTTCGGAATAGGCCACCATCTATTTTGAGAGTAACCAGCTTGAGGACGAGAGAGACCAGTCAGCCCCTTCATTCCACGGACTATGTAGAATTTGCTCTGTCATGGCCACCAACCCATTGTGTCCCGTCTGGAATGTCAAGCAAACAATTACTGAGTGAAACTGCAGAATAACTGCGGACACTCACTAATCTCGTTCTTCGTGAGTGAGTTGTTCTCCACAGCATGACATTACTATGGTTGCCATAGCGAAACCTCAGGACTATAGCATTCAATAGAAGGTGTGTTCATCTGTTTCTGTCATTATCCCACGATCTTGTTTTCAACCCTTTTCTTTTTGCATCGCAACCCATTTGAAAGCGCAACAGAAAGTTCTAGTAAAGTCAGACACCAGTGGACCAATCGTTAAATTTCCAGTGGTACGTGACATTGGCACAAAGTGGCTGATCAGAGGTTAGACAAGCTTTGTAAGAATCTTCAGTCTCACGGACTCGAAATGTTAACTCAGTTTCTCTCTCCGCTGAGGCTGTTGAGTTTTTCCAAGGTTTTTCTGTTTTTAATCACACTTTTGTCCGAAGTACCAGTGGAAGGATAATTGGACTTTAGTTATTGGTGGGCGCAATGCAACGGCCTCATTGCGCAGGAAGTGCTGGGACCATTAAATCTCGCGAGAGGCCTCTCGTGCGATTTGCGGCGCTCAGGAAATCTCGTGAGATCTAACACGATTTTGTGAGAGGTCACAATCTGGATCTCGCCTACACTTGGGGGGGGGGGGGGGGGGCGCGCCCGGGGAGAGACAGATTTGCATATCTAAGTGAGCAGTTAGACTCACTTAAATGTGTCAGCGCCGAATTCTCGCAAGGCTCAGGATCGAATGCCCACGCCTGGGAGACTTCCCCATGGCGGTACTGGTCCACACAAACCAGGCATAACGACACCTGGTTGGGGGGGGGGGGTTCCCAGGTCATCGGAGGCCCCCGGGTTGTCGGGCTCTTGGCAGGGTGGTACCCTGGCACTCCTGGTGCCACCTAGGCATCTTGGCATTGCCAGCACTGGCAACTGGCAGTGCCACCCTGGCACGGCCTGGGATACAGGTTGGCACTGCCAAACTGGCAGGGGCACTGCCAGGGTGCCAGGCTGGCAATGCCAGGTGCCAGGCTCGCACTCCCAGTGACGCCCTGCCCATATGAGGTGGGGTGAAGGGGGGGGCGGTGTGATGACCCCCTAATAATCAAGTTGGGCTGTGAGGGAGTCCAGAGATGGGCCGGCATTTAAAATCGGTGCCCCGATCTCTTCCCGCACTGACGAATTGAAACAAAGTTCAGCATCAACAGGGTGTTCCTTGCAGAGGCCAAAAGAAAATAGAATCTTGTTTGATGGCGGGGGGGTTTTCTCGGCACTGCAGACGCTGGGAAAGACCCCGCTATACGCGCACAAACAGGAGTCTTTTTTATTTTTAATCCCGTCAAACCGCGTCCGTCGTCTCTGTGATGCCTGTCCAGTATTTTGCATGTCGTTACTGCAAGTTTTCAGATTTTGTAGAAGGCTTATTTATTCTCAAAAACGCAACTCTGAAGTCCAAATATAATCTGATGAGTTGGAACAGTTGGGTGAAATGACTCCTTTTTGTCCTCATCTTCCTCACCCTTCTCATACTCTTGCCTTGGTCCTCCCCATCAAGAATGTGGAACACTCCACCAACAAGGCATGGATGAGGTGAATATGGTGGATGTAATTGAGGGGGGAGCTAAATACACCCATGAGGGAGAAGGGAATAGAAGGATATGCTGATATGGTGGGAATAAGAGGGGCAACGGAAACTAATTGGGCTGGAAATTTGGTAATTCCATGTAATCCCCGGCTGATCGAGTTGATCATTTTATTGGAAGGAGTCGACCTTCCGTCACTGAGGGAGAATTGAGAATGTCCAATTCACCTAATAGCACATCTCCCAGAAGTCCCGGAGGGCGTGTTGTTAGGTAATTTGGACACTCTGAATTCTCCCTCTGTGTACCTGAACAGGCGTTGGAATGTGACGACTAGGAGATTTTCACAGTAACTTCACTGCAGTGTTAATGTAAGCCTACTTGTGACCATAATAAAGATTATTATTAGTCAGGATTTCACCGTGGGCTGTTTTAATATCTTGACTATTGGTAATAAGTGTCTCAAGTCATGGCATGCCCCTTTGGCCCACTCGCTGACACAGATTTCCCAAGTCCACAAGGCCCAACAAGTCTCAACGTCAGCGGCAGATGGTGGGAGAGTCAGAAATGAAGACTATTAACAGAAAACGTCGAGCCGAAGCTGTCCAATTATCTCTCTCCACCTCCCACTCCTGCTGCTGCAAGTTGAGTATAATTGGATTCTCTTTGCACTGCTCCGCAACACCCTGGCTCCCCCGATGAAAGATGTGGAAATGGGTCAAGCACTCTGGGAGAGGGCGGCAGTCTGAAAGAAAATGCACACCCCAGCATGTTTTCTGCCTTCCCTCAGGTCTAAATGAGATACTTAGACCAGTGAGAAATGCGCAAATAAATGTGTAGGTGTTAAAGCAGCATCATTCCTGAAACAATCAGAATTCTTGCAAGCAGCAGAATCGTTGAGCTGAATCAAAGACCGGAGGTCTACTGCCAAGCAATCATTTAACCCCCCATGTGAAACGTTCATGGCTAGATAATGCGCTCGAGTCTGATGTTCCTGGCCTGTAACTGTTTGATACACCGTACAATCCTCCAAATGATGGCGCGTTTTTCTCAGCCATGTGCTGTTCGATGGCGGCAGGATTCTACACTCCCGGCGTCCGTCAATGGGATTTCCCATTGAAGCCACCCCACGCCGGGGCGAGGGTGCACTGCCAGCGGGAAACGAGAATCCCGACGGCCGAAAACTCCGGGCATTTTCTCCAGAAGCTGCATCAATGCAGAGAACAGCTCCAAGTGTTTCTCGTATAGAAATAGGGATGGTCTGTCTTTCCTTGCACTTCCCCTCAGGGAGTTGAGACTTTGCATTCAATAGGTTGATCAAAACATTATTTAGCTTGGTCCTTTCTAACTAGAGACACCTCAACCGGAACAAGACACCGCCCACGTTTTACATCACATTTCTGTCGTTACAGGTAACAAAACGAAACTGGTCAAAATACAACTAGCCCAATATTTAAATTGTTCTTCTGGTGATTGATGTCAGCAGTGGGATCTTTTCTCTGGAAAAGAGAAGGCGGAGGAGTGAGCTAATGATGGGGTGAGAATAGACGCCCTCAGTTTGTTTGCTCGTAGGGCGGAGTAAAACCAGAGGCCATCAATGTAAGACGGTCACCAAGAAATCAAACGGGGAAGTCAGGCCAAACCTCTTTAGCTAGAGAGTGGTGAGAATGTGGAGCTCACTAGCACAGGGATGGTTAAGACAGGTACAGATGCATTGAAGGGGAAGCTGCATATGCATATGGAGGACAATAAGTTTCGATGAAGAAAGAGGGGGAGGCGCAAATGGAACATAAAATGCCAGCATGGTCTTGTGTGGGCTGAATGGCCTGTTATGCGCTTGCAAATTGAATGAGCTGCTGTTGATCTCCCTGTGGTCTATTTTCTGTGCCCGCTGCTTATAGCAGGTGTGTTCATGCCAAGGCACTTTGGGCTGCCACACGCCATGGGTGGTAGAATGTATATTGTAGAATCCCAAATCATGGAGCGATGCGGCACAGGATCGGGAGGCCATTTTACCCTTCACGCCTGCGCCAGCTCTTCACTGGAGCTACCCAATAGATGTGTGTGCGACTTGTGGGGACTCAGAGCACCAGTAAAGGGGAGGATTTTCACCAGCCTATCCGTCGAGTGAGAGGTGCTGGCAGAGGAGTTCAATACCGTGCCCAGTGTAAGACGCATGCTGAGCAAGGTTTCCTTGGGATTTCTGTCAATTATCTATCTGCACCTACCAATACCACCCTCCGAAATGCTCCCACTTAACAGGTGTTCAGGTGTTCGTAAAAGTCGTTGCTCCTCGAGGGATGTTGCTGAATGTCTGACAGCACAAAGGTCCCAGGAACCCATTGGCTTTTCACGCCGGGAATAAATGGAAGACTTTACGAGGCGATAACCGGCAACCTTGAAAATAACAATAGTGCAAATGGATGAAGGGGGCTTTTGCAGGATGCGGGTGATAACAAAGAACAACAAAGAACAAAGAAAAGTACAGCACAGGAACAGGCCCTTCGGCCCTCCAAGTCCGTGCCGACCATGCTGCCCGACTAAACTACAATCTTCGACACTTCCTGGGTCCGTATCCCTCTATTCCCATCATATTCACGTATTTGTCAAGATGCCCCTTAAATGTCACTATCGTCCCTGCTTCCACCACCTCCTCCGGTAGCGAGTTCCAGGCACCCACTACCCTCTGTGTAAAAAAAACTTGCCTCGTACATCTCTAAACGTTGCCCCTCGCAACTTAAACCGATGCCCCTAGTAATTGACCCCTCTACCCTGGGAAAAAGCCTCTGACTATCCACTCTGTCTATACTCTTGAGGGTTCTACCATTCACTGTATATTCCCTACCTGTATTAGACTTTCCAAAATGCATTACCTCACATTTGTCCGTATTAAACACCATCTGCCATCTCTCCGCCCAAGTCTCTAAACGATCTAAATCCTGCTGTATCTGTATTGACAGTCAGAGAGATCTAGGAGTACAGGTCCACAGGGTCACTGAAAGGGGCAACACAGGTGGAGAAGGTAGTCAAGAAGGCATATGGCATGCTTGCCTTCATTGGCCGGGGCATTGAGTATAAGAATTGGCAAGTCATGTTGCAGCTGTATAGAACCTTCGTTAGGCCACACTTGGAGTATCGTGTTCAATTCTGGTCGCCACACAACCAGAAGGATGTGGAGGCTTTAGAGAGGGTGCAGAAGAGATTTACCAGGATGTTGCCTGGTATGGAGGGCATTAGCTATGAGGAACAGTTGAATAAACCCAGTTTGTTCTCACTGGAACGACGGAGGTTGAAGGGCGACCTGATAGAGGTCTACAAAATTATGAGCAGCACAGACAGAGTGGATAGTCAGAGGCTTTTCCCCGGGGTAGAGGGGTCAATTACTAGGGGGCATAGGTTTAGAGGAGATGTACGAGGTAAGTTTTTTACACAGAGGGTAGTGGGTGCCTGGAACTCGCTACCGGAGGAGGTGGTGGAAGCAGGGACGATAGTGACATTTAAGGGGCATCTTGACAAATACATGAATAGGATGGGAATAGAGGGATACGTCCCAGGAAGTGTTGAAGGTTGTAGTTTAGTCGGGCAGCATGGGCTTGGAGGGCCGAAGGGCCTGTTCCTGGGCTGTACTTTTCTTTGTTCCTTTTCTTTGTATCCTCTGACAGTCCTCATCGCTATCCACAATTCCACCAACCTTTGTGTCATCAGACCAGTTAAATTTTCCTCCAAATCACTATTTTCTGCTTCTGTAAGCTTTGCTCCAAGGTACACCGGCACACAGGGTGACCATTCAGCCTCTCTCGCTATTTTGCCATAGTGGCATGGCTAATCTGTCCTTAATTCCATTCACCAACCTTGTTTCCAAATCCTTTAATATTATTGCCAATCAAAAGTCTTATCAATCGCAGTTTTTAAATGTTCATTTGACTCCCCCCTTCCCCGTCTCCCATCCCCGTCCCCTACCCCGTCTCCCCTACCCCGTCTCCCATCCCCGTCCCCTACCCCGTCTCCCATCCCCGTCCCCTACCCCGTCTCCCCTACCCCGTCTCCCCTACCCCGTCTCCCCTACCCCGTCTCCCATCCCCGTCCCCTACCCCGTCTCCCATCCCCGTCCCCTACCCCGTCTCCCCTACCCCGTCTCCCATCCCCGTCCCCTACCCCGTCTCCCATCCCTGTCCCCTACCCCGTCTCCCATCCCCGTCCCCTACCCCGTCTCCCATCCCTGTCCCCTACCCCGTCTCCCATCCCCTACCCCGTCTCCCATCCCCGTCCTCTACCAGGAATGAAACACAGTAAATAGGTGCAGGAAATGAAATGAAATGAAAATCACTTATTGTCACAAGTAGGCTTCAAATGAAGTTACTGTGAAAAGCCCCTCGTCACCACATTCCGCCGCCTGTTCGGGGAGGCCATTCGGCCCTTGGAGCCTGTACTGCCATTCAATATGATCACGGCTGATCATGCAAATTGAGTATCCCACTCCTGCTTTCTCTCCGTACCCCTTGACCCCTTTAGCCGCAAGGGCCACGTCCAGCTCCCTCTTGAATATATCCAATGAACCGGCACCAACAGCTTCCTGTGGCAGAGAGTTCCGCAAGTTCACATCTCTCTGATAGAAGACGTTCTTCCTCATCTCAGTCCTGAATGGCTTACCCCTTATTCTTAGGCAGTGACCCCTAGTTCTGGACGTCCCCAACATCGGGGCCATTCTTCCCGCATCTAGCCTGTCCAGTCCCATCAGGATTTTATATGTTTGCTGTGAGATCCCCTCTCATTCTTCTGAACTCCAGTGAGTACAAGCCCAGTCGATCCAGTCTGTCTTCATATGTCAGTCCTGCCATCCCGGGGATTAGTCTGGTGAACCTTCGCTGGACACCCTCAATAGCAAGAATGTCCTTTCTCAAACTACGAGACCAAAACTACACACAATACAGTTATACAGGGGCTCAACAAGACCCTGTATAACGACAAGAAGACATCCCTCCTCCTATACTCAAATCCTCTCGCTATGAAGGCCAGCATGCACAATGGTTAGCACTGTTGTTTCACAGCGCCAGGGTCCCAGGTTCGAATACCGGCTTGGGTCATTGTCTGTGTGGAGTATGCACGTTCTCCCCGTGTCTGCGTGGGTTACCTCCAGGTGCTCCGGTTTCCTCCCACAAGTCCCGAAAGATGTGCTGTTAGGTAATTTGGACGTTCTGAATTCTCCCTCGGTGTACCCGAACAGGCGCAGGAGTGTGGCGACTAGGGGATTTCACAGTACTTCATTGCAGTGTTAATGTAAGCCTACTTGTGACAATAAAGATTATTAATAATAATTCCCTGCATGCCAGCCTTCAGCGACTGTTCCACCACGATCCCCAGGTCATGATCCCCCGTGAACACTCCCGCCCAGAATCTTCCCAATTTTTCACAACCCCAAAACATGTGCGCATGATTCGCTGGCCGCCGCCCACACCTCTCACACTCATCTGCTACCCCCTGAAAGAACCCACTCATTCTCGCCCGAGTCATATGCAGCCTGTGCACCACCTTAAACTGTATCAGGTTCATCCTTGCACGAGGAGGTCCCGTTTATCCTTCGCAGTGCCTCACTCCATACTCCCCAATTGATCTCCATTCCCAACTCCGCTTCCCATTTCTCCTTGATCTTCACCACCCCCTCGCCTCCCTGCTCCCCCAGCCACGTATATATATCCCCAATTCTTCCCTCCCCTTCCACATCCGGAAGCAGCAGTCGATCCAGCAGGGTGTATCCCGGCAATCTAGGGAACCCCTTCCAGACCTTTCGTGCAAAGTCCCTAACCTGTAGATACCTGAACTCACTACCCCTCGGCAGCTCTACCCTCTCCCTTAGCTCCTCCAGACTGGCGAACCCTTCCTCCAAATACAAATCCCTCACCTTGACCAGCCCCACTTCCCTCCACCGCCTGAATACACTATCCATCCCCCCCCCCCCCCAGCTCAAACCCATGACTCTCGCACAGCGGCGTTAGCACCGACATCCCTTACACCCTAAAATGCCTCCTCAGCTGATTCCATGGGCGTCATTCTCCGACCCCCCAGCGGGTCGGAGAATGGCCGTTGGCCGCCATGAATCCCACCCCCGCCGGTTGCCGAAGTCTCCGGTACCGGAGATTGGGCGGGGGCGGGAATCGGGCCGCGCCGGTTGGCGGGCCCCCCCGCTCGATTCTCCGGACCGGATGGGCCGAAGTCCCGCCGAGAAATTGCCTGTCCCGCCGGCGTAAATTAAAGTACCTATTTACCGGTGGGACAAGGCGGCGTGGGCGGGCTCCGGGGTCCTGGGGGGGGCGCGGAGCGATCTGACCCCGGGGGGTGCCCCCACGGTGGCCTGGCCCGCGATCGGGGCCCACCGATCCGCGGGCGGGCCTGTGCCGTGGGGGCACTTTTTCACTTCCGCCTCCGCCATGGCCTCCACCATGGCGGAGGCGGAAGAGACTCTCCCCACTGCGCATACGCGGGAAACTGTCAGCGGCCGCTGACACTCCCGCGCATGCGCCGCCCGGAAATGTCATTTCCGCGCCAGCTGGCGGGGCAACAAAGGCCGTTTCCGCCAGCTGGCGGGGCAGAAATCCCTCCGGCGTCGGCCTAGCCCCTCAATGTTGGGGCTCGGCCCCCAAAGATGCGGAGCATTCCGCACCTTTGGGGCGGCGCGATGCCCGTCTGATTGGCGCCGTTTTGGGCGCCAGTCGGCGGACATCGCGCCGTTTGGGGAGAATTTCGCCCCATATCTTCGCCGTGGACTGCACCACTAGGCTCCCTGAATACCTACTCGGAGCCACTGGCAATGCTGCCGTCACCATAGCCCTCAAACTAGACCCCTTACAAGATTCCTCCTCCATCCTAACCCACTCTACCCCTTCTCCTTCCCACCACCGCCGCACCTTGTCCACATTCGCCGCCCAATAATAATGAAGCAAGTTTGGCAACGCCAAACCCCCCTGCTGCCTCGTAGCAGGGTCCGCCCCACCCTCGGCACCTTCCCCGCCCATACAAAGTCAGAAATGATTGTGTCCACTTTCCGAAAAAAGGCCTTTGGTATAAAGATCGGGAGAGCCTGAAAGATAAACAAGAACCTCGACAGAATATTCATTTTCACTTGGACCCTCCCCGCCAACGTTAAGTGCAGTGTATCCCACCTCTTAAGATCCTCCCTGGCCTCCTCCACCAGCTTCGTGAAGTTCCACTTATGGAGCCTTGTCCATTCCCTCGCTACCTGAATCCCCAAGTACCTAAACCTGTCCCTCGCTACCGTAAATGGTATCGCCCCGCCCTAAATTAGCCCGCTGTGCCAACTCATTCACCGGGAATACCTCGCTTTTCCCTACATTCAGCTTGTATCCGAGAACCCTCGAAACCTCCCAACATGCCCATAATCCTTCCCATACTCTCCAACGGATCCGAAACATACAGCAAGAGGTCATCGGCATTGAGCGACACCCGATGCTCCCTCTGTCCCCTCATTATCCCCTGCCACTCTGCCGACCCCCTGAGAGCCAGCGCAAACAGCAGCGGCACCAGCGGGCACCCCTGCCTCGTACCCCTGTGTAAGTCAAAGCTTTGTGAGCTCATATCATTCGTCCTCACCCTCGCTCTTGGCGCCACGTACAGCAATCGCCACAAAACTCGGCCCAAACCCAAACCTTCCCAAAACTTCGAACAAGTACCCGCCACTCCCAATCAAATACTTTCTCCGCGTCCATGGACACCACCACCTCCGGTACCAGAGCTCTCGACAGATTCATCACCACATTCAACAGCCGTCTTGTATTACTCGCGAGCTGCCTGCCCTTCACGAAGCCGGTTTGATCTTCTGCCACCACCCCCGGGACACACTCCTCCATCCTCCCCACCAACAACTTAACCAATACTTTCACATCCGTGTTCAATAGTGATATGGGTCGATATGACCCACATTCCACCGGATCCTTCCCTTTTTGGGGGATTAGTGTGATTACTGCCTGCTCCATTGTCTCCGGTAACTCCCCCTTCTCCAGCGCTTCATTAAACGCCCCCAACAGATGTGGTGCCAGGTCCGCAGCAAATTCCTGATAAAATTCTGCCGGGTACCCATCCGGCCCAGGGGCCTTCCCCGACTTCATACCCCTGATACTATCCAGCACCTCCCTCAGCCCCAGGGGCTCCTCCAACGCCTGCCTCTTTGCTTCCTCCACCCGGGGAAATTCCAGCTCGTCCAGAAACCACCCCATGTCCCCCTCCTCTCCTCCTGGGTCTGCTTCATTAAGTCCCTGGTAATACTCTCAAATGCCTCATTTATCTTCCCTGGCTCTGACACCACATCCCCAGCCCCAGCCCGGATCATCAATATTTCCCTGGATGCAGCCGGCCTCCGCAGCTGGTGTGCCAGCATGCGGCTCGCCTTCTCCCCATACCCGTATTGCACCCCTCTTGCCCTACGCAGTTGCCCTACCGCCCTCCCCGTTGTCAGCCTGTCAAATTGCCCCTGCAACTTTTTCAGGACATATCATTCCTAAACCCGACACCAGACTTCCGACGCAACTGCTCTGCTCCGAACTCGGTCATGGTGGGAGACTCCCAGGAGGAAAGCAGAAGTTCCTTGGGGATGGTCTCGAAGTCGTCAAACATCCCCTCCGACTCGTGGGGGTCCCTGGCTTGCGACCGACCAAAATGGAGAAGGTTCATTCAGGAAGGTACTGAACACATTGTGGGACTTCATTGCTAGGGGCTTTTCACAGTAACTTCATTGAAGCCTACTTGTGACAATAAGCGATTTTCATTTCATTTCATTCAATTGTGTCAGAGGCTGCTGATCGCACACTGGAGTTTCTCAGCCATCTCAGAGCCCATCGAGCTGGAGTAGAAACAAGTCACCCCCAATCCTGAGGAACTGCCGAAGAAAGAGGTCTTGCTTAGAATTTGGTCACAAATGTTGGTACTTGATGGACCCATCTTCCAGACCGCTTTGAGGTCCAGTGTTGTGTGCCTGGGTGTAGGTGAGCTGCACTTGCAAAGGTGATTTATTTTTTAGGCATTGATGATGCCACCTGTAATGGGACAGCCACTTGTGGATGCAAGGGGGAAATTCAGTGGCCTGCATCCCACAGTCTATCCAGTCATCCTTGGGGACCGTTGGGGGCTGGCACTGAGACTATAATCTTTTAATCTAATATGGAATACCTCCCCCGGCATCACAATGGACCACGTTCTGCACACCCAAGCTGCACACTCGTTATTCTCACTGCAAGTTTACCTGGTGGCTGTTACCCCTGGGACAACACGGCCATATTGGATCCCGGCAAATGGATGAGCTCCCCCTAGAGGCAGGCTAGGCACCGGCAGCAGCTGGTTGCCATTACAGGAATAAGACCCATGGACCCAGTTCTTTCAGGTCTCCTGGTTCGAGCGCCTGACGGTTACCCACCGGAAAAAAATGGCCATCAAGAATTTATGCCGCTCAATCCCTTTGGAAATTGGTTCGGCTTAAGTCCGTTACCCCCCCTCCCCCCACCGCCACCCCGCAGCCTCCACCCGTCTTCAAATCTCTCCACTCACCATTTTGCCTTTAATTTCGAACTGTGTGATATTTTCTCAATGAATTGCATCAGAATTCTTCAGGAGAAACAAAAAAAACAATTGTCTGTCACGAGCAGACAAAGGAGACATTGAGAAATCACAGCCAGGAGAGCCAGTGACACAGAACGCAGAGAGCAGCTGTGAGGCCGGAATTCAGAGGGTTAACGGGCAGCGTGCGATGAACAGGAACGTTTTCAGCCAAACCAGACTGGCATTCGATATCGCAACTTCTGGGGTGAAGCGTTAAACCTCGGCCCCCTCGAGTGGATGTTTAAAAAAAATCTTCCAGCACCGTCTCGTGAAGGAACAGGGCAAGTGCCCCGGCCAACATTTAACCCTCGGCAAACATCAGTAAGAACAGACGATTGGGTCACTTTTCCCATTGTTGTTTCTGGGAATTTGCTCTGCGCCACATTTCCCTGCATTGCAACTTTGAAAAAAGTAGCCGAGTTAAATGATTTGGGTCGCCGTCAGCTGGCAAAATGTAAAGTTCTTACTTTTATAAATAAAGGGTTTTAATTTTAGTCAGTGCCCTGTGAATGGTCTGTCTTGAAAGCACTGCTCTATAGGGCAGCACGGTAGCATGGTGGTTAGCACAATTGCTTCACAGCTCCAGGGTCCCAGGTTCGATTCCCGGCTTGGTTCACTGTCTGTGCGGAGTTTGCACGTTCTCCCCGTGTCTGCATGGGTTTCCTCCGGGTGCTCCGGTTTCCTCCCACAGTCCAAAGATGTGCAGGTTAGGTGGATTGGCCATGCTAAATTGCCCTTAGTGTTGGGTGGGGTTACTGGGTTATGGGGATAGGGTGTAGATGTGGGCTTGGGTAGGGTGCTCTTTCCAAGAGCCGGTGCAGACTCGATGGGCCGAATGGCCTCCTTCTGCACTGTAAATACTATGAAATATAGCCTTGCGGTGGCCCAGAGATTTACGTGTGCAGAGGTGTGCTTGGGATAGATTCAAGGGCAGCAGCTGTCCCAGATTCAACTGATAACATGGGGGCATCAGAAATAGGAACAGACAAAAGAGGAGCAGGGATAGGCTATCCAGCCCTGTTCAGCCGTTCACACAGGCGGTGGTTGGTTATCTGCCTCTATGCCATTCTCTCTCTCGCCCCCCCCCCCCCACTATCTCCATATCGCTTGATGTCATTAGAATCGATTTCTGTCTTGAACATGCTCAGTGACTGAGCTTCCACAGCCCTGTCGAGAATTCCCAAGATTCACCACCCTCCAAGTGAAGAAATTCCTCCTCCACTCAGTCCTGAATGGCCCGTCCCCCCTAATCCTGGGATTGTGCCCCCTGGCTCTCATAGCCCCATATTGATAGCTCTAATGACCTTGGTGTACTGATCCATGGGGCATTTGTCCCCTGCAGTCCTATCGAAGGTTCATAATCCTGCAAGAATTCTCGAATCTCTACGACTTCCATTATGCATTTTGAAAATGCCGTAGCTGGTAGAAAATGAGTAGAATTGTAATGCTCGTGGTACATAACTGCTGCCACTGTTTAAGCCGTTGTTCCTCTCCTATCCTCAACAAGTCCAGTATCTTTAATGTTACAGAATTAAAACTGAAGACTTGGCTGGCAGAGTGGATAAGGGACTGGCCATGCTAAATTGCTCCTAAGTGTCTGGAGATGTGCAGGTTCGGCGGGGGAGTTAGGAGTCTCTTTCAGAAAGGCGGTGCAGACTTGATGGGCCGAATGACCTCCTTCTGCACTGTAGGGATTCTGTGGACTTGGTTCCATGGGTCTTGTGATCCGTTAAGATTACTTTGAGCTGCTCATTCCTTTGACTTCTTTGCCCTTTAATAATTAGGAGATATTCTGAAAGTGTCTTCTGAAAGATGACATGAAAGTCAAACTCATCCTTCTTCACCTCGTTGCAATCCAACCTACTGTCCCCTGAGTGGAAAGATGGATCGTGGTTACGGCCCTGAAGGCGGCAGTTTTCTCTGATTCAGTTCCAGGCCGCCTATGGGCTGGTCTGTTGGGATGAGGCTCACCGATCGGTATACTGCCTTTGAGCCATCCCAAAGCCAGGATGTAGCCGTTGTGGTAATTAGGAATTGTGGCTGCCAATTAGTGCACAGCAAGCTCCCACACACAGCAATGTGACAAATCAGCTCAGCATCTGTATTTTAGGGCAGGATAAATGCTGGCTATAGGGCTCAGGAAGAACTCTTTTCTTTGGTTCAAAATGTCATGGTGCCTTTTCAATACTCCACAAGTGCAGATGGGGGTGGGGGTGTGTGTGTGGGGGGGGGGGAGGGGGGATGGGGGGTGGCAAGTTAGCAACTATACTAGGAATCGGTACCCAGGGTAACCAATTCTCAGTGAAATAAATGGAAATGCCACCATGGTGGGGGGAGGGGGTTGGGGGGAGAGGAGCCTTGGTGAGATCGCTGGAGGGCGGGAGGGTAATGGGGGTAACACTGTTGGATTGGGGATGGGATAGGCCATGGTGATTATAGTGAGGCTGTGGGAGCTGTGTGTAGGTGGAGGGGAGGGGTGTGCGGTGACCACCCATAGAATGCCTACAGTGCAGAAGGAGGCCATTCGGCCCATCAGGTCTGCACCGACCCGACCAAGAGCATTCTACCTCGGCCCAACCCCCCACACTATCCGCGTAATCCCACCTAGCCTGCACATCTTCGGACACTAAGGGGCAATTTAGTGCAGCCAATCCACCTAAGCTGCACGCCTTTGGACTTGTGGGAGGAAACCGGAGCACCCGGAAGAAACCACCCAGACACGGGGAGAAAGTGCAAACTCCACACAGATAGTCACCGAAGGACGGAATTGAACCCTGTTCCCTGGCACTGAGAGGTAGCAGCGCTAACCACTGTGCCACCCTGCAAGATTGAGAGAGCATATTGGGTGAGGGAGGGATGGTTGGAGAGGATTGCGGGGAGGGCTTTGCAATATCGTGGGAAATAGAGAAGCTGACAAAATCTCGAGAGCTATCGACAGGGAGGGACCCAGGCGTTGAAGTGTGCTCGGGACAGCCGCGCAACCTGCCCCGAGCAGAATACAACGGCCGCTGACTGGACACATGCTGGTTCGATCCCTCCAAAATCCAGGGCCAACCACCCCTTTGCCAAAGCCGAACCACTCTCGGACGAGAGCGCCAGTCGAGCTCCCTCGTGGCTGCGTGAGTCTGGGTCTGTGCAGTCGCACCAGCAAAGTGCTCATCCGCAGACACATCGGATGCAGGCACACTGGAGATCCAGGACAGAACACATCCTCGGACGGAAAGCCAAATTACAGGACCGTCCTGGTAAATGAGGGACTATTGGACACCCTGACGGTACCTCTGGTCGTGCAGCGCTCTTTCAGTGTTACATGGAGAGTGTCAGCCAAGATGCAAGTGTCTGGAGTGGGTCTTGAACCATCCACCTTCTGATTCTGCGTGAGAGTATTACTCACTGAAACACAATTGACACAAAAATTGCCACTTCGTGATGTAGCACTTTTCTGTGAGATGGACTGCACTGCATAACTTGGCTCTTTCGGTCAGCTGTAGCTCAATTGGTAGCACCCTCACCTCTGAGTTAGAAGGTTGTGAGTTTAAGACCCACTCCAGAGATATGGGGCGGGATTCTGCGACCCTCTGCTGGGTCGGAGAATCGCCGGGGGTCGGCATGAATCCAGCCCCCGTCCCCCTCCGGATTCTCCGGCCCCAAAGAAATCGCCCCGGCGTGAATCGGCCCCCCAAAAATCACCCCGGCGTGATTGGGGGAGCGCGGGGGGATCTGGCCCTGTGAGGTGCCCCCATGGTGGCCTGGCCCCCGATCGGGGCCCACTGATCCGTGGGCGGACCTGTGCCATGGGGGCACTCTTCTACCGTTTCAGCGGCTGTCGCGGTCCACCATTGCCGGTGCGGAAATGAAGCCCTCTGCGCATACGCGGGGATGACTCCAGCACATGCTGGCGCTCCTGCGCATGTGCCAACTCGCACCAGCCAGCGGAGGCCCTTGGGCGCCGGTTGGCATGGCGCCAAGCCCCTTTCCTGCCGGCCGGCGGTGTGCAAACCACTCCGGGGCGGGCCTAGCCCCTGAAGATGCGGAGGATTTCGCACCTTTGGGGCGGCCCGACTCCGGGGTGGTTCAGCGCTGGGACCCCTGCCCTGCCGGGAAGGGGAGAATCCCGCCCATGAGCAGAAAAATCGAGGCAGATACTCCAGTGCAGTGCTGAGGGAGAGCTGCACTGCCAGATGTGCCACCTTTCTGTTGAGATGTCAGGTTGGGGAGGGGGGGGCATCTAAAAGATCCAAAGAAGTGCAGGGGCGTTCTCCCACATGTCCTGGCCAATAATTAATCCTTCAATCTGGACCACAAAAAACGGTTTTCTGTTTACTCGCTCATTGCTGGTTGTGGGAGCTTGCTGCGAGCAAATTGGCTGCCACATTACCTACATTCTAAAAGGATTTCATTGGCCGTAAAACACTTTTGGACATACAATGGTCATGAAAGGCGACTATACAAATGCCAGTCATGCTTCAATGTTTAAAATTGAAATCTTGGACCTCCTCCAAGTCAAAATCAGTTATGTTGAATTATTGGCTAACTGAATATTTTTTAGATGTACTTCAGATTTTTGGGAGTGTGCTGTTCAGTGTTGTACTCTGCCCATCCACAAAGGAGCAGGAGCGACCTTGAAAGATAGTTCTAATAATTATTAATCTAATAAACGACATCATGTGTCGCAACATAGGAGCTCCTTGATGGAAAAGGGCCAAGGTCCATCTGGTTTATTTATTTTTATTTCTTCATGGCATGAGGGCGTCTCTGGCTGTGCCAGAATTTGTTGCCTTTCCCTAACAGCACAATGGGTGTACCTACACCTTCAGGACTGCAGCGGTTCAAGAAGGCAATTCAACAGCACCTTCTGCAGGACAACTAGGGATGGACAATAAATGCTGGCCTAACCAGCAACCACATCTTTTTACTTCCTTTTTAAATTAGCCTTGAACTAAGTGACTTGCCAGACCATTTCAGAGGGCAGTTAAGAGTCAACACATTGCTTTAGGTCTAGAGTCACATGTAGGTCAGGCCGGGTAAGGACGGCAGATTTCCTTCCCTGAAGGATATTGACGATGGTTACTTCGATCAGCTTTTATTAAATTAATTTAAATTGTGCCTTGGTGAGATTTGAATCGTTGCCCTCAGGACATTAACCAGGGCCTCTGAATTACTAAATCCAGTGACATTACCACAACACCATCTCCCACTGCCTCTGGAGTTCACCTTCTACAATCCTAGTAGTCGCGCAATAAGGTGATAATGGAGTTGTTGCCGAATCATGATGAACCTCTTATTAATTAGTCAACAGCAGACCCAGGTGTGGTGTGAGGAAAGTCCCGAGCATGAGAGAGCTTTAGAAAACATAGAGCCAAACTCTCCGGTGCTTCCCGAGCTGCGCTCCCCACACCTCGGGCGAAATTCTCCCCCAACGGCGGGATGCCCGCCGACTGGCGCCAAAGCCAGCGCCAATCAGACGGGCATCGCGCCGGCAAAAAGGTGCGGAAGTCTCCGCATCTTTGGCGGCCTAGCCCCAACATTGAGGGGCTAGGCCGACGCCGGAGGGATTTCCGCCCCGCCAGCTGGCGGAAATGGCGTTTGTTGCCACGCCAGCTGGCGCGGAAATGCGGCGCATGCGTGGGAGCGTCAGCGGCCGCTGTCAGTTTCCCAGCGCATGCGCGGGAGCGTCAGCGGCCGCTGTCAGTTTCCCGTGCATGCGCAGTGGGGAGAGTCTCTTCCGCCTCCGCCATGGTGGAGGCCGTAGCGGAGGCGGAAGGGAAAGAGTGCCCCCACGGCACAGGCCCGCCCGCGGATCGGTGGGCCCCGATCGCGGGCCAGGCCACCGTGGGGGCACCCCCCGAGGTCAGATCGCCCCACGCCCCCCCCCCCCCCAGGACCCCAGAGCCCGCCCACGCCGCCTGGTCCCGCCGGTAAATACCAGGTTTGATTTACGTCGGCGGGACAGGCAATTCCTGGGCGGGACTTCGGCCCATCCGGGCCGGAGAATCCAGCGGGGGGTCCCGCCAACCGGCGCAGCCGGATACCCGCCCCCGCCCAATCTCCGGGAGCGGAGACTTCGGCGGGGGCGGGATTCACGGCGGCCAACGGCCATTCTCCGACCCGGCGGGGGGTCGGAGAATGACGCCCCTCATGTCTCTAATTACTTACACACTGTGTTCCAAAATGTTGTTCCAACCACCACCCTTGTGTAGCTTACTTTATTTGCCAGTGAGACAAGCAACAGAACAGGGAGATTCCTGGATTAATTGGGGGGTTTCCAGCAATCTTCCATTTCAATGTCACCTCCTATTTGGTGGAGTGATCTGCTTATTGTTTTGGAAGGTTGGTCAGAGATGAAATGAGAGAGTGTGCTGTTTGTCAGACGGGTGTACAGTCTAAGATGAATGAGCATCAAGCAGATTACCTGGATATCTGGCAGAGATTAATTGGCACAACAGAAAATCGGCAGTATATTATCAAAGAGAACATGGGACTTTTAATCAGAACTAGGAAGCTTAAAGGTGTTCAAAATGATGATGGAGTTTTTGGAGGGAAAAATAAAGAAAAATGGGCCCACTTTCAAACGTTACGAAAAGCCTACCTCTGACTCTGATTTGGTCCCACGTCCTAATAATGCTCATCACTCAGGGAACATTGTCTGCTTATTACCCCAAGCAAGGTTTAATTTGAAAAGAGAGAGAGTGAGAGAGGGAGGGAGCAGATTTCAGTGAGTACTTTAAACAAATAAATGAATGGATTAACTTGTAAAGCAAGTGGGAGAAGTCGCTACATGCTCAGTTTAAAGATGTGGGTACCGGGCATCACGGTAGCACAGTGGTTAGCACTGTCGCTTCACAGCTCCAGGGTCCCAGGTTTGATTCCTGGCTTGGGTCACTGTCTGTGCGGAGTCTGCACTTTCTCCCCCGTGTCTACGTGGGTTTCCTCCGGGTGCTCCGGTTTCCTCCCACAATCCAAAGATGTGCAGGTTAGGTGGATTGGCCATATTAATTACCCTCAGTGTCACAAAAAGGGATAGGTGGGGTTACTGGGCTATGAGGAAAGGGTCGAGGTGTGGTCTTAAGTAGGGTGCTCTTTCCAAGGGCCAGTGCAGACTCGATGGGCCGAATGGCCTCCTTCTGCACTGTAAATTCTATGATCCGATGTGGCTGGGTGTCAAATTCTGTTTGATATTTGCTCCTGCAAAGAGGTTTAAAACATTCAATTATGATAAAGGTGCTTTTTAAATGTAGGTGATCTTGCCAATAAGGTCTATACCCACATTTACAGTGCAATTGTTGAAATATTTTTTTTACTGCTTTAATTAATTTTCTTCATTTTCAAACAGTTGACTTCATCAGCACCTCCTTTGAACGGTGCAGGAGAGGGTTCATGTTCCTCATTTCAACTAAGGCTTCATCATAGAAGGAGGCCATTTGGCCCATCGACCCTCTGAAAGGGCGTCATGACCCTACCCAACCTGCACACCTTTAGACACCAAGGGGGAATTTATCACGGTGAATCTGCCTAACCTACGCATCTTTGGACTGTGGGAAGAAATGGGAGCACCCGGAGGAAACCCACGCACACACGTGGAGAAAGTGCAGACTCCGCACAGACAGTGACCCGAGGTCGGAATGGAACCTGGGTCCTTGGAGCTGTGAGGCAGCAGTGCTAACCACTGAACCACCTCGCTGCCGTATCATGAGATACTTTATACCTGTCCACGTAACACTAGTCCAGGCACGCCTTGTAGCTGTAAGACAAATATCCCCTGGGTATTTTGTGTGCAATATGATTTAAAGGCACTTAACTGCCTGAAGTCTCCTCCACACATGCCCCTGTCTGTAGACCAAAATCTGTTTTTCTTTGTTGGGCTTTGAAAACAGGGGCGAGGGACAACACACACACAATCAGCTGGCTTCCTGTCAGCCCTCTCCTTTCAAGTGTGTGAAGTTAAGGGACTTAAGGGAAGATTTGATAGAATTCACGAAAGATTTTGGTGGATTAAATGAGGAGAGCTTGTTCCCACTGGCAGAAGGGTTGGGAGGTAACCTGCGGGCACAAATTTAAGACAATTGACAAAAGTGGGAGGGGAAGCTGACTTTTTTTCAATGCAGTGAGTGGGTTTTTATAAGCTGGAATGCACTGCCCAAAAGAATAGATTCTGTCGTAGGATTGAGATTGGCGACGCATCATGAGATACTTTGACAGTGAACACCATCCTTTACAAAAGTGCGGTTTGTCTCTGGCTTCTAAGGTACTGGGTCAGTGCACTTGCAGATAGCCAAGTGAGGGAATTACTCTTTGCATCTGTTCCATTGGCAGTATGACCTGGTGTGTGTGTGAAGCCTGTTTTTAAATATTACACACTGTGAAGAATTGCATAAATCTAAACAGGGTAATATCAAACATGAAATGCGCTGCTTGTTAACATTACAGTAAAACACCAACAGCAATAAATTATTAAATGCAACATTTTGTGCGCTTTGATAAATACCTTTCCGAAAGGAAAAACTCACATTGTTTAATTTTAATCAGGAGGGGGGAGAAAGTTGAATCTGCATTTTGCGCTGCAGTTCAATTTTTTTAAAAACAAAGAGCAGACTGTGCAGAATGTCCGTGGTAAACAAATATGTGTACATTCTGCGGTTACAAAGAAACCTTATTTCCTTGAGCTGGTGGGTGAGTGCATTGAGAGCTCCCCTCCATGGGATTCGGTCTCTGGAGGGTTTCTGGAGAACAGCCACATTCCTAACAAGTTTTGAGAATTTCTCCCATAGCTAGTCCCACCAGCTACAACCAAGAGCTTTTTGTCTCCGGGCACTGCTCCGTTTTTGACCTTAAGCAAACAGTTTGAATGCCCCAAAGTATTTGAGAAAAGGAGGGGGCGAAGGGGGGGGGGGGGGGTGGAGAGGGGCATGTGGTGGGTTTGTGTCAGTTGTGTCCACTTTGCGCATTCCTTTTTTTTCAGTAGCCGCTGTGCCCGCTGCTTGCTTGCACTTTGCAGACCTTGGGGCATCCCCGTCCTCAACACGGGGCAAGGTTCATCAGCCCCAGTGCAATAACCCGCCAAACTCCCAGGCCCCAAAGCCTTTTCACAGCCAATGTGCTTGCTGACAGTGGGATCTACCAGACTTTCAGGTCCCATGAATCTTTCACCACACAGGTGGCAGACTTGCCAACTGAGACCAGCTGTATTCATCACATGACCCCCAACCTGCCCTGTCCAGTCAAATAACCTTTTATTCTCTCCCCCACCCCCCACTCTCCAGGTAATTAGTAAACAAAAATGTTAAGATGAAATGAGAAAAGCACAGGAGTCGCCTGGAAAATTGATCTTTAAATCCTGAAAACTCTAAGTCCAAAGAAGTGCAGGTTAGGTGGATTGGCTGTGCTAAATTATCCCTTAGTGTCCAGCGATGTGTAGGTTTGGTTAAGGGTTATCGGAATAGGGTGGGGAAGTGGTCTTGGGTGTGGTGCTTTTTCAGGGGGCTGGTGCAGACTCGATGGGCCGAATGGCCTCCTTCTGCACTGTAGGGATTCTAGGTTCGATGGAATCATGGAGGGTGTGGTTCCACTGATTAGTGAGAATATGTACGGTGCTACTGTAGACAAGGTGGCACCAGATGCTGCCTTTTCCACTCCTTCGCTCCTGAAGGCATTGACTGGTGTTCCATGTATGCGGAGTTTGCACGTTCTCCCCGTGTGTGCGTGGGTTTCCTCCGGGTGCTCCGGTTCCCTCCCACAGTCCAAAGACGTGCAGGTTAGGTGGATTGGCCATGAAAAATTGCCCTTAGTGTCCAAAATTGCCCTTCGTGTTGGGTGGGGTTACTGGGTTATGGGGATAAGGTGGAGGTGTGGACCTTGGGTAGGGTGCTCTTTCCAAGAGCCGGTGCAGACTCGATGGGCCGAATGGCCTCCTTCTGCACTGTAAATTCTATGTAAAGAGAGTCTCACCCAGTGAGTGTTGTTTTGGCTCCAAATCGGTGTCCGCGGTGAGCACAGTCACTTGTGATGGAAGCCATGCTACATGCCTTTTTGGTGAGGGCATTAGCACAGGTGCGAAGAGGGTGCCCAGGAGTGCAGAGAGCAGGCAGATCATGATGTTAATTGCTGCGTAATGAGGGCTTAAGTGGGTCGGTGCAGACTCGATGGGCCGAATGGCCTCCTTCTGCACTGTATGTTCTATGTTCTATATACCAGCAAACTGTTTTCTACCCGACCAGCTGGTTATTTCATTTCCTTTCTCTTTGAGCCTTACTTGAGTCATCAAGGTTGACCTGTTATGGTGTCCCAAACGTGTGACGCACCAGGGACTGAGTGTTTTGTGTGCTGGCGAGATTAGCTGGTAACAGCCTAAGGATCACTGCAGTAAATCACCGGGAGAAGGGCAGCAGGAGCTCTTGTCAGCTGCGAATCAGGAGGTCGCACCATCGCCTCTTGTGCCAGGAGGGTGCGCATTGAAGTCCTACTTCAGAGAGTTGAGCACAAACACCTAGGCAGACACTGCAATGCAGCGCAGAGGGAGTGCCACACTGTCAGAGGTGCGGTTTTCCGAGTTAGACTAAACCTAGGTCCTGTCTGCCCTCTCGGGTGGGTGTAAAAGATCCCAGGGCACTCTTGAAGAAGAGCAGGGGAGTTTGCCAGTGTGTTGTCCAATATTTAGCCCTCGATCAATATCCCTTTAACAGAAAGACAGATTATTGTCTTTACCACATTTGGTCGCACTTACTGTGTTCAGGTCTTGGATGGCGTGTCTTTTGGGTTTGCTTGTTACCCTAAGAGTACTACCATAATGTTATTTGTAAAAATAACCATTCCTGTTTATTCACAGATCGAGATGTATCTCAGTAACTCTACATGAGATTGTACTCTGCTTCCTTCCAGACCTCAGTTGCCTACTCACGTGACATTGCAACATATTTACACCAGGAATTACATAAGCATCAGTACTCCTGGTGTTAACCCTTTCCTCTACATTGTGCATAAATAATCTTTATTAATGTCACAAGTAGGCTTACATTATCGCTGCAATGAAGTTACTGTGAAAAGCCCCTAGTTGCCACATTCCGGCTCCTGTTCGGGTACACTGAGGGAGAATTCAGAATGTCCAATTCACCTAACAGCACGTCTTTCGGGACCTGTGGGAGGAAACCGGATCACCCGGAGGGAACCCACGCAGACACGGGGAGAACATGCAGTCTCCGCACAGACAGTGAGCCAAGCCGGGAATCGAACTTGGGTTCCTGCTGCTGTGAAGCAACAGTGCTAACCACTGCGCTACCGTGCCGCCCCTATTGGCTGTCGCATCCCCAATGGTGACTGCCCCTCAAAAGAAACCGTACTTAATTGACTATAAAGTGTTTTGGGCATCTTGAGGTTAGGAAATACATTGTATAAAAGCAAGTGTTTCTTTTGGATGTGCTCTAATCAGCTCCGCATTGCAAATAAGGACATCCCAGTGTTTCTGTGGCAATTGCAATGTAGCATCTCTACCAGTGGGTGTACCTACACCACATGGGCAGCAATGGTTCAAGAAGGTGGCTCATCACCACCTTCTCAAGGGCAACTAGGGATGAGCTATAAATACTGGCCTAGCCAGCGAGGCCCACAGCCCATGAACAATTTGTTTTTTAAAAAGGTACCGTTGACCTCAGGCCCTGGCAACAACCCATGCATTCTGTTGTTTGCAACCCTGACAACTGAGACAGTTCACAAGAATATAAGAGGATTGTTGTACACTGCGACTGCAAAGTGTAAACTAATGAGTGGTCACAGCTTGTTTCTACCCAAAACAAAGACCGCATTTAACACTCTGTCACCTGCAATGTTGAAACGAACTTTTAATGGAGGCGGTTTAAAAAAAACTCAATAACTTTCACCTCCTGGGCCTATGAAGCATCTTCGGCATCACATGGAAAGACCAGGGGCGGGATTCTCTGGACCTCCAGCCATGTGTTGCTCGGCCGATCGCTGACGGGGGGATTTTCTACTCCTGTCTCTTGTCAGTGGGATATCCCATTGAAGCTGGCCACGCTGCCGGGAAACCCACGGGCGGAGGTGCGCTGTCAGCAGGAAAAGTGAATCGTAATGGCCAGAAGCCCGTCCCCAGGGCTCTGAGCCTGATCGTAACGCAAGAAATAAGTGAAATAGACCATACTGTCCCTCGAGCCCGCTCGACCGATCAATACCCGGGATGAACTAACTTCTCCTTCAACTCCACTTTTCTTCACAATGGCTTCAGCTCTCGGTTCCTTTTTGTGTGCAAAAATCATTCGACCTCGGTCTCAAATGTATTCAATGACCGCCTTCCTGCAGAGCAGGCTGGAAGGGCCAAATGGCCTATCCCCTGCTAGTTTCTATGTTGTTTTTAACCATTTCTGCCCTAAAATGGCAACTGTTGCCCTAATGGCATCATACCTCTCTGAATTTGAAGGAGGAGTGGGGGTTGACCGAGACAGATGTATTGGTGGACTCTCTGGTCACCCGGCCGAGCCCCTTTCAAAATGGCACAGGCTGTTTACCTTTGTCAAAGGGGATGTTGGGATAAGCGGGTGGCAGTGATGGTGGGGGAAGTGAGCGGGGTTGATGGGGAAGGGACGGACGGGGGGGGGGGGGGGAGTTAAATATGTCATGTGGTGAGGATAGGATTGCATTTATGAGGCAGTTGCTACTCCCCCTAACAATAGGTGAGGGGCACTGAAAATAGGCCCCAAATCTTTGCTACATTGAGTGATCCACACAGCCAAATCACCGTAGAGGAAATCTTTATTCATCTGTACCACCGCCATCAGAAACTTTATGAATGGGATTTCTCAGTCCGCTCTGTGTTCTACGCTTTGAATCTTACCTTATGGGGAGGTGGTGGCGTTGTGGTATTGTCACTGGACTAGTAATCCAGACCCAGGGTAATGCCCTGGGGATCCGGGTTCAAATCCTGCCACGGCAGATGGTGAAATTTGAATTCAAGAAAAAATCTAGAATTAAAAATCCAATGATGACCATGAAGCCATTGCCGATTGTTGTAAAAACCCACCTGGTTCACTAATGTCCCTTACGGAAGGAAATCTGCCGTCCTTACCTGGTCTGGCTTACATGTGACTCTGGTCCCACAGCAATGCCTCCTTAACTACCTCCTCAAGGGCAATTAGGGATGGGCAATAAATGCTGGCCCAGCCTGTGACACCCATGTCCCAGGAATGAGTTTTTAAAAAAAAAATTAGATTATCATAGAATTTACAGTGCAGAAGGAGGCCATTCGGCCCATCGAGTCTGCACCGGCTCTTGCAAAGCGCACCCTACCCAAGGTCAACACCTCCACCCTATCCCCATAACCCAGTAACCCCACCCAACACTAAGGGCAATTTTGGACACTAAGGGCAATTTATCATGGCCAATCCACCTAACCTGCACATCTTTGGACTGTGGGAGCAAACTGGAGCACCCGGAGGAAACCCACGCACACACGGGGAGGATGTGCAGACTCTGCACAGACAGTGACCCAAGCCGGAATCGAACCTGGGACCCTGGAGCTGTGAAGCAATTGTGCTATCCACAATGCTACCGTGCTGCCCTTAAATTGACACAGTGATGCAACCATGGCGGAGAAACCTCTTTCATGGTATCATTACAGGGGGAAATCTCTCGAAATGACCATGTTTAAAATGGATTATCACCGCTATCACCCAAAAGCAATAACCATTGTTTGGCATCTTTCCTTCTCTAAGAGATGATGCGAATGCAGCCTCAGAACTTTGGTGAGGTCAGATTAGATCGTCTGCTGCATGTCTTTGGAAGCCAATTTTGTAAAGGCAAATTTTGCCACAAGTGCCACATATGAAGTTGTCCCTTCGCAGGAGTGTGGGACAACCTCGACCGACACCCTCAGGACTGGCACCCGCTTTGGAGCTTCTGAAACCCATGTTGTCTGATGGTGGAGAACTGGTGTCACCATTTACATTGATTGTCAGTTAGAGTTTCCCACTGGTCACGATTGATGTAGGGGTTGATGTTCTTGCCTCCTCTGACAACATCCTTGAATCAGGGCTCTGGTCTACCTCACAGTAGAGCATGTCCTTTAGGGATGTAGCCATCTTCTACCCTGCCCACATGCTCAAGCCAGCGAGCTCTTCTCTTGATTAGCACCAGCATGTTTGGCACATTTAATAATCTTTATTGTGGGACTTCCGGTGGGGGCTATGAAGGAGTAAGTCGCACATTTGGTGGCTCCCGATCTGGTCGGACTTTTGGACCTTTCCCCCCGATTTTCTACCGGACTTGAATTGTAAAACTGATGACAGAGGCAATTGTGTACTGAATTCCCACATCGGTGCATGGAGAGAAGGACTGGAAGTGCTCGGAAAGGCAGAAACAGAAAGACAGAGAAGGCTTGGGCTGAAGCTGCAGCAGGAGACAGCATGGCGGAGGATCGGACCTCTGGTTTGTCGACCCAGTGGTCAACGGAGCAGCTGATGCAAGTTATTCAGGAAGGCTTTGCTAAGCAGAAACAGGACTGCTTGAACCCGATAAAAGAGTCAATTGAGCAGCTGGAGCTTAGATTGGACGCCCAAGATCGGGCGATCCAGAAGGTGGAGAAGGCGCTGGCTGAGCAGGAGGAACATCAAACTGCGGTGGAGTTGCAGGTGGGGATGCTGAGGGACCAGCAGAAGAAGCTCCTGGAGAAGGTGGAGGACCTAGAGAATAGGTCCCTGCCGGCAGAACTTGAGAATCGTTGGGCTCCCGGAGGGGTCCAAAGGAGCGGACGCTGGGGCATACATCGCAGATATGTTTGAGAAGCTGCTGGGGGATGGGGCAGTCTCCCGGCCCTTGGAGGTGGACAGGGCCCACAGAGCACTCGCGAGGAAGCCGCGAATGGGAGACCCCCCCCCCCCCCCCCCCCCCCCCCGAGGGCAATGGTGGTGTGATTCCACAGGTACTCGGATAAGGAGCGCATTCTACAGTGGACCAAGCAGGCACGGAGTTGTGAATGGGGCAACAGTATCCTGCGGGTTTACCAAGACCTGAGTGTGGAGGTGGCCAGGAGAAGAGCAGGCTTCAACCAGATTAGGTCGATCCTTTTTGAGAAAAAGGTGATAGTTCGGACTGTTGTATCCGGCCCATCTCTGGGTCACGCATGAGGAACAGCACTTATATTTCGAGTCGCATGAGGATGCGCTGGACTTCGCGAAAAGGAAAGGACTGGTGGTGGACTGAGCACTTTTGAACTTTGCTGCAACGTTCTTGTTTTGTTTTTTGTTTTTTTCTGTTCTCTTTAAAAATAAAAAAAAAGTTTCTCGTTTATCGTTTTGTGGAAGCTGTTTGCAATGCCTTTTGCATTGATTTGGGACCAGCGGTAGAGCTGAGTGAGTTAAGGTTTTCATTTGCACTGTTGGGGGATGGAGGTGTGTAGATCTTGGTGTTTTTCTGTCGGGCAATTGTGTGGGGATTGTTTGATGTTGGAGTTTTGTTTGTATGAGCGGGGGGAGGGTGGGGAGGGAACAATAGGTGGGAGACTATCCGGCGTCAGGGATGGGGGCCACCAAGCTAGCTGGGCGGGTTAGCTCACGGAAGCGCAGTGGGGGCTGTGGATATCTTTGGTTTGTTAAAGGGGTTGGGTTACAGAGTGTTGTTACTGTGGGGGGGGGGGGTAAATGTTCTTCTGACGAGGGAGGGACTTGGGCTAAAGGACAGAGAGGAGGTTGGGGGCGGAGGCTGCCTGGGGGCAGACCGGTGGAGGCGTGGAGCATGGGCTGAGGCAGGCCCAAAAAAGGGGATAGCTGATCGGCGACGGGAGGGGTGCAATAAACCCCCCAACTAGGCTGATCACCTGGAATGTTCGAGGGTTAAATGGGCCGGTCAAGAGGGCACGTGTGTTTGCGCATCTTAGGGGACTGAAGGCGGACGTGGTAATGTTGCAGGAGACGCACCTTAGAGTATCTGACCAGATTAGATTGAGGAACGGCTGGGTCAGTCAGGTCTTTCACTCGGTACTGGACTCAAAGACTAGAGGGGTCGCGATCCTGGGGCGAAATTCTCCGTTATCAGCGCGATGTCCGCCGACCGGCGCCAAAAATGCAAATCAGTCCGGCATCGCGCCGCCCCAAAGGTGCGGAATCCTCCGCACCTTGAGCGGCCGAGCCCTAACCTGAGGGGCTAGGCCCGCGCCGGACTGATTTCCGCCCCGCCAGCTGGCGGGAAAGGCCTTTGGTGCCCCGCCAGCTGGCGCGGAAATAACATTGCCGGGTGGCGCATGCGTGGGAGCATCAGCGGCCGCTCACGGCATCCCGCGCATGCGCAGTGGAGGGGGTCTCTTCCGCCTCCGCCATGGTGGAGACCATGGCGAAGGCGGAAGGAAAAGAGTGCCCCCACGGCACAGGCCCGTCCGCGGATCGGTGGGCCCCGATCGCGGGCCAGGCCACCGTGGGGGCACCCCCCGGGGCCAGATCGCCCCGCGCCCCCCCCCCCAGGACCTGGAGTCCGCCCGCGCCGCCTTGCCCCGCCGGTAAGAGAGGTGGTTTAATCCACGCTGGCGGGACAGGCATTCCAGCAGCGGGACTTTGCCCCATCGCGGGCCGGAGAATCGCCGGGTGGGGGCCCGCCAACCGGCGCGGCGCGATTCCCACCCCCGCCGAATATCCGGTGCCGGAGAATTCGCCAACCGGCGGGGGCGGGTTTCACGCCAGCCCCCGGCGATTCTCCGACCAGGCGGGGGGTCGGAGAATCCCGCCCCTGATCACTAAGCGGGTGGTGTTTGAGGCGGATAGAATAGTCTCGGATGTGGGAGGTCGGTACATTATGGTCAGTGGGAAACTGGAGAGGGTGCAGGTGGTTTAGTAAATGTGTATGCGCCAAATTGGGATGATGTGGAGTTTATAAAGAGGATGCTGGGGAAGATACCGGACTTGGACTCACACAGGTTGGTCATGGGGGGGGGACTTCAACACATTGACCCTGGCTTGGACCGGTCAAGCTCGAAAATGGGCAGGGTGCCAGCAATGGCAAAGGAACTAAAAGGGTTCATGGAGCAGATGAGGGGGGTGGATCCATGGAGATTTGGGCATCCGAGGGTGAAGGAGTTCTCCTTCTACTCACACGTGTGTAAAGTGTACTCCCGGATTGATTTCTTTATTTTGAGCAGGGCTACACTGGCTGGGGTGGTGGGCACGGGGTACTCAGCGATCACAATCTCAGACCATGCTCCGCACTGGGTGGACCTGCAGGTTAGTAAAGACAGTAACCAGCGCCCGCACTGGAGGTTAGATGTGGGACTTTTGGCTGACGAAAGGGTGCGAGCGGCTGAGGAAATGTATTCAGAGCTACCTGCAGGTCAATGACACGGGGGAAATTTCAGCAGCGGTGGTCTGGGAAGCACTGAAGGGGGTGGCCAGAGGGGAGCTAATCTCGATACGGGCCCATAGGGAGAAGGTGGACAGGGCAGAAACGGACCGACTGGTAAATGAGATACTACTGATTGATAGGAGGTATGCGGCGAACCGAGAGGCAGGGCTTTTAAGGGAACGGCATAGGCTACAGGCGGAGTTTGACTTGTTAACCACAGGGAGGGCGGTGGAGCAGCTTAGACAGGCAAGGGGGGCGATCTATGAACACGAAGAGAAGGCCAGCAGAATGCTTGCACAGCAGCTTAGAAAGAGGGAGGCAGCCAGGGAGATAGGGAAAGTAAATGACGGAGATGGGAACCTGGTTGGAGATTCAGTAGGGGTGAATAAGGCGTTTAGGGATTTCTACAGTAGGCTGTACAGGTCGGAACCCCCTACGGGTCCGGAGGGGATGAGGCACTTCTTGGGGGAGCTGGTAGAAGGGCTGGGGGCCCCAATCGGGTTGGAAGAGATGGTGGAGGGTCTGAAGGCCATGCAGTCGGGTAAAGCCCCGGGGCCGGACGGGTACCCAGTGGAGTTTTATAAAAGGTTCTCTGGGGTATTGGGGCCGGTGTTGATGAGGAAGTTCAATGAGGCGAGGGAAAGAGGGGTTCTGCCCCCAACGATGTCTCAGGCCATGATTTTGCTGATTCTGAAGCAGGATAAGAACCCGGAGCTGTGTGGGTCCAACAGGCCGATATCCCTGTTGAATGTAGATGTTAAATTGCTGGCCAAAGTTTTGTCCTCCAGGATTGAGGATTGTGTTCCGGATGTTATTGGGGAGGACCGGACAGGGTTTGTTAAGGGTAGGCAGTTGGTGGCCAATGTAAGAAGGTTGTTAAACGTGATCATGATGCCCCCGGAAGATAGGGAGGTGGAGGTAGTGATCGCAATGGATGCAGAAAAGGCTTTTAATCGGGTAGAATGGGATTATCTGTGGGAAGTACTGGGACGGGTTCGGATTTGGGCGGGGCTTTATTCACTGGGTCAGGTTACTGCATCAGGCTCCCGTGGCAAGCATACGGACGAATAGGACAACATCGGACTATTTTAGACTGCACCGGGGGACGAGACAGGGATGCCCCCTCTCCCCACTGTTGTTCGCGCTAGCTGTAGAGCCATTGGCAATTGTTCTGAGAGCTTCAGGGGCTGGTCGGGGGTGTGGGTGGGGTGGAGGGGGAGGGGGGTGGAGCACAGAGTGTCGCTCTATGCAAACGACCTGCTCCTGTATGTATCGGACCCAATAGAGGGGATGGAAGAAATCATGAGGATTCTAGGGGAATTTGGCCAGTTTTCGGGGTATAAGCTAAATATGGGGAAAAGTGAGATGTTTGCGGTCCAGTTGAGGGGACAGGAGAGGCTATTGGGGGAGCTGCCGTTTAGATTAGTGGGGGGGGAAGCTTTAGGTACCTAGGCTTTCAAGTGGCGCGGGAATGGGGCCGGTTGCATAAATTAAATCTGGCCTAACTAGTAGACCAAATGAAAGATGATTTTCGGAGATGGGACGTGCTCCCGTTGTCATTAGCTGGGAGGGTGCAGACGGTGAAGATGACGGTCCTCCCGAGATTCCTGTTTGTATTTCAGTGTCTCCCCATCTTTATTCCGCGGTCCTTTTATAAACGGGTCAACAAAGTGATCACTGGCTTTGTTTGGGCGGGCAAGACCCCGCGAGTAAGGAAGGTAATGCTTGAGCGGAGTCGGGGAGAGGGGGGTGGCACGTGCGTATCAGGTGAATATCAATTTCTACCATCTTTCCCTATTCTGTTAAGTTCATTCCATCCTGAAAATAGCTTTTTAAACCTATTGGGTAATTATAAAATTAACAGCGAGCAGGCCACACACTCACTCAATCAGTCTCGGTCTGACTCCCACCAAGTACAAATGAGGCGGATATTTCTGCCACATTGCTGCGGGTCTGGAGTCACGTGTAGGCCACACCAGGGAGGGACAGCAGTATCCCTCCCCTCGAGGATATTTAGTGAAGTCGATGCGGTTTTTTCTTTACAGCAACCGGTGATTGGTTTCATGGTCAGGAAGTCTCAAGCTGGCTTTCACTTGCCAATATTTTAATTGAATTTAAAGTCCACCAGTTGCCAATGTGGGATTGAAACCATATCCCCAGGGAATGAAGCTGGGCCCCACGGTTACTGGTGCAGTGACGTACAGTACTGCCTCCCCCTGACAGGGTGAGCCAAATAGTCGCCTCCTGCGTTGTGTCATTCCGGGCCTTCGATATCCGTGTTCTAATAAATGCATGGTAAATGCATTATAAATGCACTACACGATCAACATTTTCTTGTAATTAATTCTTTTTAAGCGGTCCTATTGCCATCAACATCAAAGCCAAGAGAAACCCTGATTGGAAAAAAAACTCTTGACGATTGCCTTGAACTTGTAATAATAATAACTTTTGGTCACAAGTAGGCTTTCATTAACACTGCAATGAATTTACTGTGAAAAACCCCTAGTCGCCACATTCCGGCGCCTGTTCGGGCACACTGAGGGAGAATTCAGAATGTCCAATTCACCTGACAAGCACATCTTTCGGGACTTGTGGGAGGAAACCCACGCAGACATGGGGAGAACGTGCAGACTCCACACAGACAGTGACCCAAGCCGGGAATCGAACCTGGGACCCTGAAGCTGTGAAGCAGCAGTGCTAACCACTGTGCTACGTGCCGCCTATATTGTGGCAATGAGAGTCTGCTGTAAATTGCAGATAACAATATTTTCATAATGCCATTAATGTTCTACATCCCCAAGCGTCTTAGAGCTAGACGTTCAGAGCCAAACTGTTAGCGGAATGGTTGTTTGCTCCAATCAATCCAGTATGCGGCTGCCCATGAGATCTAATGAATTTAATTTATGAGTATTTTCTCTTTACTACCTCAAGAATTGACATTTGCCGATACAAATTTCAGGCACCCCATTGCGTGCCAGCTGCTGTCTGAAGGTGTCCATCTTAAATGGTCTAAAACCTGCCTGTAGTTTCTGAATGAAGATAGTGGGCTTTGGCAGCATGCTGTGTGCCAAGCCTCACACTGTTTTACTTCCTGGGGCCTGGCAGCCAGCAGTTCCTTATTTCTCAAGCAACTCCAGTCATTGATTCACAGCGCTCCGTCCCGTACGAGAAAGCCGGCTGCACAGGGCAGTAGACAAGTCGGGAAAGGAGGTGGAGATTTTAGAACTGGGTGTCATATGGAAGCAGGTAAGCATACGGATGATCCCAACTATTCCCCCCCCCATGTTTTTAACCAGTGTTCCCCAAGGTTCAGATGCAAATAGAGTGGAGGCTACGGATGGATGGATCTCTAGGGCAGAACCTGAGAGGTGGGTTAGCAAAGGAGCCCACTCCTGGAGGTGCCTTGGCTGTGCTTGGTTGGGGCAAGAGTGGAGCCAAGGGAGGGACAGTCCCATTGGACAATGGTGAAGAGGTGGTGGAGGACAATGGTGTCTCCAAAGGCTACAAAGTGGTTGGGAGGGGTGAGGAGGGACACGGACGGTGCCCCGCAATTGCAGAGGTTGCCACTTGCGACTTCAGGGCCAACCTGGAGACATTCAAAACAGGAGTGGTGGGAAAGTTGGGAACAGATTCGCGGCAATGCTCGTGGCCTCTCGGAAGGATAGGAGGTCAGAGACGGACAGCAGCAAGGACAGAAAATGCAAGAAAGATTTGCGTTTAGACAGCGCTTTTCATGACCACTGGATGTCTCTCAGTGCTTTACAGCCAATGAAGCATTTTTTGATACGTAGTCACTGTTGATTTACAGGAAACCCGGCAGCCAATTTGCGCACAGCAAGATCCCACAAACACCAAAGGGAAAGTCAGAATTGACGTGGGTTTCTTCAGGCGAACTCTGATGGCAGTTTTGAAAGGGAGAAGGACAGTTCCCAAGGGAGCGGGAACCTCGACAGGAGTTATGTCCCAGTCTTTTCTCATGCTGGCCTTCAAGATGGGCTGTGAAATGCATGGAGCATTCCAACATTTGAAACTTCGGGAAAGAACATAGAACATACAGTGCAGAAGGAAGCCATTCGGCCCATCGAGTCTGCACCGACCCACATTAATCCCTCACTTCCACCTTATCCCCGCAAACCAATAACCCCTCCCAACCCTTATGGACACTACGGGTAATTTAGCATGGCCAATCCACCTAACCTGCACGCCTTTGGACTGTGGGAGGAAACCGGAGCACCCGGAGGAAACCCATGCGGACACGGGGAGAACGTGCAAACTCCGCACAGGCAGTGACCCAGCGGGGAATCGAACCTGGGACCCTGGCGCTGTGAAGCCACAGTGCTAGCCACTTGTGCTACCGTGCTGGGGAATACCGAAATGGGGAATAAGTTCATGCACAAATGCATCGATGTCCATTTTGGTTTTTGGAAGCACAGAGTTCAATCCAGGCCCCTGAATGTAAGAGTCCATTTAGAAAATTCATGCAGAATCTTCAGAATTAGATGTAAATAAACTTGAGTGGTCCGCAAAATATCACTGAGGCCTGGAGTGTCATTGGTGTTCAAATTAACACTAAAACATTAATGAATAGAAAGAGATTGAATTGGCAAAACGGAATGAGTCATGCATTCAGAGGATGTGCACTTTATCCTCTTAAGTTTATCCTCTTATTAGTTTAATCAGCTAAAATCCAGGGCATGTCGATTGAATCTAGAGCAGCAAAGCTAAAACTGTTCATTTATAACTCCACCAGATCCCTCCTGACCACCTCGAGGTGCGCGAGGGTACGGGCTTGAGTTCCACAATATTTTGACATCTGATTCCATTGGGCGGAATTTGTCGTATTTTCTGGCGGCAGAAGCGGCTCACCGAGATCTTCCAGTCCCGTCGGTGTCTATGGAGTTTTGCATGGCTCGCACGTCCCGTTGCCGGGGAACCCGCTGTGAGGGAGCAGGGTCGACAGCACAAAAACTCTCTCTAAACTGTAGGGGCGGCACAGTGGCACAGTGGTTGGCACTGCTGCCTCACAGCGCCGTAAACCCAGGTTAAATTCTGGCATTTGGTGACTGTGTGGAGTCTGCACGTTCTCCCCGCGTGTGCGTGGGTTTCCTCCGGGTGCTCCGCTTTCCTCCCACAGTCCACAAAGGTGTGCAGGTTAGGTGGATTGGCCAGGTTAAATTGCCCTTAGTGCCCAAAGATGTGCAGGTCAGGCAGGGTTGCAGGGATAGGGAGGGTGAGTGGGCCTAAGAGGGGGACTCTTTCAGACGGTCGATGGGCCGAATGGCCTCCTTCTGCGCTGTAGAGATTCTGCGAGTCTATGATTCTATGAACTACTTTGTCAAGGGGAAAGAAGTTTGATCATATAAGTCACTTTGTGGATACAATCAAAATTAATCCCAGAGTAATCTGCACCTGGGTTTTCCCCAGGAGTCCACTAATTTTTCCCAATTTGTTCATGCGAGGACTGAAAGAGACGCATCACTGTCGTGAAGGCGGTTCGGGGAAGAACACGGAAAAAATAAAATGCTAAATTAAGTAGTCTTTTCCCTGGATATGGGAAGCTCAAACGATGACTATAAAATATAAAATCAGGGATAAAATCAGGAATATAAAAGCAGGGATGTACTTCTGAAGTTTTATAAAGCACTAGTTAGGCCCCATTTAGAATACTGTGAACAATTTTGGGCCCCACACCTCAGGAAGGACATACTGGCACTGGAGCGGGTCCAGCGGAGATTCACACGGATGATCCCAGGAATGGTAGGCCTAACATACGATGAACGTCTGAGGATCCTGGGATTATATTCATTGGAGTTTGGGAGGTTGGGGGGAGATCTAATAGAAACTTACAAGATAATGAATGGCTTAGATAGGGTGGACGTAGGGAAGTTGTTTCCATTAGCAGGGGAGACTAGGACCCGGGGGCACAGCCTTAGAATAAAAGGGAGTCTCTTTAGAACAGAGATGAGGAGAAATTTCTTCAGCCAGAGAGTGGTGGGTCTGTGGAATTCATTGCCACAGAGGGCGGTGGAGGCCGGGACGTTGAGTGTCTTTAAGACAGAAGTTGATAAATTCTTGATTTCTCGTGGAATTAAGGGCTGTGGAGAGAGAGCGGGTAAATGGCATTGAAATCAGCCTTGATTGAATGGTGGAGTGGACTCGATAGGCCGAATGGCCTTACGTCCGCTCCTATGTCTTGTGGCCTTATGGACTAAGCAGAGACCTTTAAGATTATGAAAGGGTTTGATAGGGGCAAATATGGAGAAGATTCTTCCACTTGTGAGCAAGGCCAGAACGAAGGGCAGTGAGTATGAGTTAGTCACTAAAAACATCCAGTAGGGCGTTCCAGAGAGACCTCTATATCCAGAGGTTGCTTAGAATGTGGAATTTGCGACCTTAGATAGTGGTCGAGGTGACTATCATAAATGCATTTAAGGGGAAGCAGGTAAGTAGAGGAGGGAGAAAGGAATAAAGGGCTATGTTGATAGGGGTGAGAGGCAGTCGGGTGCGAGGAGCTCCTGTGAGGCAAAAAACACTTAACACGGGCCAGTTAGGCTGAATGGCCTGCTTCCGTACTGAAAACTCTTATTGGTGGGAAATGGCGTCTTGTATTTTAGACACTTTGCTCTGTTTTTATAATCATCCACGGCCTCCACCAGTAAAGCACTGGCGATTATAGATTCCTCCCCCCAGGCTGAAATTAAAGTCATTGGGCGTGATTTAACGGAAAAATTTCCACGTGTCACTTTGGCCGCGACTGGTGGGGTCTTTCTCGACAGCACGGTTGCGAGATCGCGGGTATTTAACAGCATTAAGGGCCAGGAATTAGCCCCCAGGACCTCATCGCCATTACTGGCTGTCTCGCCGTCAGATTCGCCGGACCCGTGCCTCAGCATCTCGCCACTAACAAGGGGAAGTTGCTTTTAAACGCTCCCTCACCACTCACTCCCACTCAGCACACAAGCATGGCGGTACGCAGACCTGCCCCTCACTTTGGGGATGCCGACCTGGCCAGGCTTCTCGACACCATCGATGTGAGACGGGACATCCTGTTCCCCTTGGAGGACCAGCAAGAGGGTCACTAATGGCGCCTGGGGGGGCAGTGGTAGCGGCTGTCAGTGTGGGCAGCATGACCAGGAGGGCCGCCAGCCAACGCGGAAGAAGACCAACGACCTCCATCGAGCTGCAAGGGTGAGTTACCACCTCTCTCCTGGCATCAGTCCCGCCTGCCACCTCTCAAATCCCCAACCCCCCATCACTGGCTGACACCTCGCACCCTCCCCATATCTGATCTTCATGCTTGCTCCTTATAGCCCACTGGCACCCACCAGTACAACCCCTTCAGGTCCAGTTGCGGCACCCACACATGCCATCTGTTATAGACCCCCCGGCCCATCAAGCATACCGTTCACATTGCCCTCACTTTGACCCCGCAGGAGAAGATAGCCCACAATAAGCGGAAAAGGGCCGGGGGGGCGCGTGGGGGGGTGCGCGGCGGAGTACCAGAGATTCGAGTCCTCTTCCCCGATGACAAACGGGCTTTGGAAATAGAGGGATTGTCCGAGGAGAGAGCAGTCACCAACAGCGAGGTTGGCCTGCAACGTGCTAGTTAACCCCACGCAGTTCCTAAACAAATTGGACTATCTTGCCATTCAGTTGTGTTACGTATCAGTCTCTGTCCATGAGCCTCCATTGTTCAAGCCGCCTTATATCACTGGAACCAAGGCCCGGTATCCACATGTTCCACTGCCATTCAAGGTGTAGGAAAACAGCCTCAACGCCCAGCGTGTTTGACTCACGGTGACATGCAGCACTCACCACACTCAACAATAAAATCACCAGCAATCTGCATCAAGTTGCTCATTCAGATCAATCCATCCCCCTCCCTCCTGCAGCTCCCAGCAGTAAACTCCCCAGCAGTAGAAAGTCGCACCGACCCAGAGTATGCCGAAAGAGAGATAGAGATCCCCTTTCGCAGCCCAGGCAGCAGGTCATCTTCCCAAAATCCCCTTCCAGAAAAAGAAAGAAACAGCAGCAGCAGCAGCCTCCAAGCATTTGCAGCCACCAGCAGGAACAAATACAACCTGCAGCACCACTTGAATATTATTTTATTGGCAAAAAACGATCAAGCTGTGAAGTGCTGTCACAACTAACAATAGCCATCAGCTGTGAAGCTAGAGGCTGCTCCCAGTCGAAGGGAGTTAAAGCGACCATCAGCATAGAACCAAGAGCAGAGCTCTGTCGTGGAAGTGTGTAGTAGGACAGACAGGCAGCAGCTGCAGTTGCCCCTGTTATGGGTATCCACAATGTTTAAACATATGAGGCTTGAAGGCCTCACAGACGAAGAGTCCCGCCTCCCCTCCCCCACCTAACCGAGCGGCGACACCCGACCTGGAACATTTCAGCCCCCAACCAAACCCTACCCCCCCATCCCCCCCCCCCCCCCCCCCCCCAAGTGTCTGGGACCCAGATTCAATGTGCAGGTTAGGTAGACTGGCCACGCTAAATTGCCTCCTGATGTCCAAAGGTTAGGAGGGACCATGGTGATAGGGCGGGGATTGGGCCTAGGTGCAGACTCAATGGTCCGAAAGGCCTCCTTCTACACTGCAGGGATTCTATGATTCCACAAAACCATGAAACATAGGGGCAGAATTAGGCCCCTCGGCCCATCGAACGCAAGGAACTAGGTTTCATCAAATAATAACCAAGGCAGTTCTTTCTCCAAGTGCTTCTGTTTCCAATACATTTGCAGTCACGTTGCACGTTTTACACCAGGATAATAATTTCTGTTTGGGATCGTATCGTAATGCTGGGAATGTTGCACGAGGGAAGTGATCTCGAGGGGCAGCACGGTAGCATTGTGGATAGCACAATTGCTTCACAGCTCCAGGGTCCCAGGTTCGATTCCGGCTTGGGTCACTGCCTGTGCGGAGTCTGCACATCCTCCCCGTGTGTGTGTGGGTTTCCTCTGGGTGCTCCGGTTTCCTCCCACAGTCCAAAGATGTGCAGGTTAGGTGGATTGGCCATGATAAAATTGCCCTTAGTGTCCAAAATTGCCCTTAGTGTTGGGTGGGGTTGCTGGGTTATGGGGATAGGGTGGAGGTGTTGACCTTCGGTAGGGTGCTCTTTCCAAGAGCCGGTGCAGACTCGATGGGCCGAATGGTCTCCATCTGCACTGTAAATTCTATGATAATCTATGAATCAAACCTCAGCAGACAGGAGGTCAAAGGCTTTTTTCTTGTTGCCTTTGGCCTGGAGTATATTTAAACAGGGGGCGGGATGGTGCCCCCCCATTCTGGAGCATCCTTGAATGAGACAGTGGAGAACTCTGTCCCCCGATGGTCCTATCCTTCCTACGTGGGCCGAGGAACCAAATGACTTAAAAAACCGTGCGGCTGGGGAAATGAGACAAAATTAGATGTTGAATCTGGTGATTACCCACCATAAGAAAATCTTACTAGCCACCACTCCATTCATGCTCATGTCTATTTTGTCAGATTGTCTGGCCATCGGGCTCTCGGGTGAGCCCGAATGACTCTCGTGTCTGCAAAGACCTTACTTCATCCCTATTCCACCCCCAGTTGCTTGCCCGCACTGAACTGCAGAGAGCACAACTAGGGTTTGACCCTAAACTGAATCGGCCATTCTGACCCAATTCATTGAAGCTTCCTTCCCGAGCTTTGTCTTTCTCCCTTTCTTTAACAGGCACCTCATTGGTCGAACTCTATTATTGCTCAATACCCCTCCTATTGTTTGAAGCCTCTGTGCTGTTATTCATTATAGCAAGGTCAATTCGTGAATTCAATAAGTTGCCTCAAAAGTTTTTATTAAAAATAAATTTAGAGTACCCTTATTTATTTCAATTAAGGCACAATTTAGCGTGGCCAATCCACCTAACCTGCACATCTTTGGGTTGTGGGGGTGAAACCCACGCAGACATGGGGAGAATGTGCAAACTCCACACAGACAGTGACCCAGGGCCGGGATTCGAACCCAGGTCCTCAGCGCCGCAGTCCCAGTGCTATCCACTGCGCCACATGCCGCCCTGCCTCAAAGGTTTTTAAAGGATCAGGAATTCTACTGGGATTATCGATAACATCAATGTTCAAATTAAATTTGTTGCTTTTGGGCCTATTCGGCCTCTGGTTTAACCATTCCTTCTCAACCCTGTGGTCTGATCATGAAAGGTTGGTGATCTTTGCTTTCTATTGGTTCTGTTGAGTGATAATAAAAAGGGTTCAGAAATCTACTGAGAGTATGAGAAACCAGTGTTGACTTGCTAACAGCAAAGCTTTAACCCACTTTGGTTAAAATATTGACTAATTTTATACATGCATGGGGGAAGAATATCAATGTTTGCAAGTGGAACTTCTCCTGAATGTTTTGTCTCCAATACATTAGCAGCAAGATCCTCTTGGCTCAGTAAAACTTCCACGATGTTGTCCAACAATGGTTTTGGATCCCAGTCTCAATCTGTGATCAGATTGCGCTGAATTATGTGAATTTTGTAAAATGGGCCCCTACATTGTCTCACGAAAGAGTCCGTCAAGGTGTCAGAGTCTTCTATTGAGAAGAAACACCCGTTGATTTACCGCTGACTTGTTCTCTCTCGTGAAGGAGGCCATTCGGCCAATTGAGTCTGCACCGACCCTCCAAAAAAGCATCCTACCTAGGCCCACACCCCCGCCCTATCCCCGTAACCCCGTGCATTGATCATGACCAATCCACCTAACCTGCTCATGTTTGGACTGTGGGGGGAAACCGGAGCACCCGGAGGAAACCTGCGCACACACGGGGAGAACACGCAAACTTCACACAGACAGTGACCCAAGATCGGAATCGAACCCGAGTCCCCGGAGCTGTGAGGCAGCAGTGCTAACCACTGCGCCACCATGCAGCCCCTCCCCTTTCTATATTTTTTCTCTTCAAGAATCTATAATTACATATATGTTCATCCACTCTTTCAGCAGTTTTAGGTTTTTTCTTTTAAAAATTGTCTATGATAAGGAGAAACCTGTATCGTGTCTTTCACAAACTCAGGATGTTTTTATTAATTCATTTACTGGATGTGGGTGATGCTGGTTAGGCTCCGCATTAATTGCCCATCCCCAGTTTCCCTTCAGAATTGGTGGTGAGTTGCTTTCTTGAACCGCTGCAGTCCTTGAGGTGTAGGTACACCCACAGTGCTGTTAGGGAGGCAGTTCCAGTCTCAAGTGCTTTCCAACCAATTAAGTACTTTTAAATTCCAGTCTCTGTTGCAGAGTGGGAATTGTGACAACCAATTGCACAAAGCAAGATTCCACTAACAGCATTGGGATTATCAATAATAATCTTTATTAGTGTCACAAGTAGGCTTACATTAACACTGCAATGAAGTTACTGTGAAAATCCCCTAGTCGCCACACTCCGGCACCTGTTCGGGTACACAGGAGGGAGAATTCAGAATGTCCAATTCACCTAACAAGCACGTCTTGTGGGAGGAAACCGGAGCACCCGGAGGAAACCCACGCAGTCGCGGGGAGAACGTGCAGACTCCGCACAGACAATGACCCAAGCCGGGAATCGAACCTGGAACCCTGGCGCTGTGAAGCAACAGTGCTAACCACTGTGCTACCGTGCCATCCCTAAATGACCAGATAATGTGTTTTTAATAATGTTGTTGAGGGCTAAACATTGGCCAGGACACTGGGGAGAACGCCTCAGCTCCTCTTCATGTAGTGCCATGTGGTCTGCTATGTCCACCTGAGGAGTCAGACTGGGTATTAGTTTGATCCCTCATCTGAGAACACCACCCCTGACGGTGCAGTACATCCTCAGTACTTTGTGGGAGAGACAGTCACCTGTCTCCCTTCTCAGGTAAAGGTAGAGAAGAGGTTTTCTAAATTTGGGTATATAATGTAATCATATTTAATCATTGTGGGGGAGAAAGTGGGACAATAGTAATGTCACTAGACTAGTAATCCAGAGGCCCAGGCTAATGCTCTGGGCACACGGGTTCAAATCCTCACCACGGCAGCTGGTGGAATTTAAATTCAATTGAAATCTGGAATTGAAAACTAGTCTCAGTAATGGCGGCCATGAAATTATCATCGATTGGCACAGAAACCCACCTGGGAAGGAAGTCTGCCGTTCTTCCCTGGTCTGGCCTACAGGACACTCCCGAACTACAGCAATGTGATTGATTCTTAACTACCCCGTCTGAAATGGCCGAGCAAGCCACTCAATTCAAGGGCAATTAGGGATGGGCAACAAATGCTGGCCCAGCCCAGCGATGCCCACATCCCATGAAACAATAAACAAAATATTTCAGCAATTGCGATTCACCCATTCATTGTCCAAATGGACAAATCCAGCATTTAGCACAAAATCCGTAACATGTAAAGTTTGGGTTTGACTATTTTCCACTAACCTTGAATTCTGATTAGCTCCTATGTCTTTGCTCCGATCTTGAGCAAAACCAATTAAACTAAATCGAATAAACTGGAGGACAAATTAAAGGGACAGCCCCTTAAAGGGATACTTGCCCTGAACAAAAATAAAATCAAAAAATGAAACATCAAACCAAAACGTGATTTAAGAGGGTCGGAAATGCCACCCCAGTCCCCGCGGTGCCCACGAGGCATGGCAGACCTCTCCGATGCCGGAAAACACCGCGTGCTCCCTCTCCAGAGAACCCTGCCCGCAAATGTATTGCAGTATAGGGACCCTATTTCTTTATTGAATCTTCAGTCCTGGTTAACAGTCCAAGCCACAAGCCCCAGCGACTGGTAAAAAATATAGAACCCTTCATTATGTGGACTTGTTCGACCCATGTTTGAAATATTTGTGCTGCATTTGTGTAGGTTTTGAACCTTAAGTAAATGTAAGCAGATAAAAATTGACAGTCGATGTGATGAAAGATTCATAAGCTTGTGTTGCAAAAGCTAAGCAACTAACTATTTTTAATCTAAGTGCTCTGGAGTTCTGTTCGACCGCTGATACCGAACGTTCACCATACAGTGACACCAAAACTCCCTTTTGTTTCTTACTCAATAACCGTATTCAGTCAAACAAAGAATAACTGTTAAAACATATTTAGTATGCTGATGCCTTGATGTTTTGTTGCTGCATGGAGCTCTGAATAGTGCATGTACTGTTCTGCTGTGTAAGTTTGCATGTGGTAACGGTATCCAAAAATTGGGTGAATATTCTGTTTAAGTATAATTTGAAAGAGTGAATGCACGATTAAAAGAACTTCAGGCTTTGCCTTAACAGAAAGGTAACTGCTGTAAAACCTAAAATGTGATTTGTTTCTCTCTGATTGGAATGATGGCGGAATGACTAAGAATGTGCCTGTGAAACGCAGCATTGTTCCTTGGATGTGTTGTGTATTCATTGCTGGTGCTTGTTATTTGCAGCAGAGGCAGATGTGAATCAGAACAATGGATCCTCCTCAAAGCCAAAGAAGATGGTGGCGACAGGCTCCAAGAACGTAGAGGACCCAAAGAATGCCTGGAAGTCACCCAATACAGCTGAGGCAGCTGTTCGCCCACACTTGGTCCGCCTCTTTTCCCGTGACGCACCAGGACGTGAAGACAACACCTTCAAAGACCGCCCATCGGAATCAGAAGACCTTCAGGCCATCCAAGAGGATAGCTCAGTTCCTGTGGCGGACTCAGATTTGATGGAAGTGCAGAAACTGTCTTCACAATCATCAGCTAAGAAGGGACAAGTAGCAAAACAGATGGCCTCTGCAAGTGCCTCAGACCATGCTAAGCAAGCTGGAGGAGCCCACTCGAGGCAAAGAGACTCGGGCCTACTCGACCAGCTGGGAAAGTTTTTTGGGCAAGAAGGTCCCAGGAGAGTACCTGAGAAGGGCAAGGTGAGCTCTGAGGACTAAACAGGAGCCTAAAACTCTCAGAAGAGGGGTCTCCAAACTGTCTCAGTTAGCAGCAAGAATTGAAATGGCCAGGGCGCCCACTCTAAATGTTGATGGTCTTTTCCCTGCTTTAATTTTTTAAAGATAGTTTGTTTATAATGAAGAACCCCTGTTTTTTTGTGTGTGGCTTGTACTAGAACGTTGGCAGACTCATTAAGCTTGTGCGTTATGTTTTCCACCTTGATTATTGTAAAAGGACCGTGCATGGCTAATATGTAAATAATAGTTACTGGTTAAAAAGGCGTGTAATACAGGGATGAAACAAGTGGAGCTCTCAAAATCTTTGAGGAGCTTTCAGTTTCTGGACTAACTAATTCATCAAATATTATGACAATAGCTTCTAAATTCTTGATGCACCTTACAGCATTTAGCTGTAAGATGAGACCAACATTGATTGGTTCAGTGATTTGGTCAAAAATAATCTCCTGGAGAATCAGTGAATGATTTGCATTCCCTAAATCAGGTCATCTGGAGTGAATTGGTTCAGTGATGTCTCCAGTAGACAGAACCTTGAGGTTTCTGACGCTGGTTTAGCTCACTGGGCTAAATCGCTGGCTTTTAAAAAGCAGGCCAGCAGCACGGTTCAATTCCCGTACCAGCCTCCCCGAACAGGCGCCGGAATGTGGCGACGAGAGGCTTTTCACAGTAACTTCATTTGAAGCCTACTTGTGACAATAAGCGATTTTCATTTCATTTCATTTTCATATCAGGTGCCCCCCTTGGCGGGGGTTTTACTTGAAATTTGTATTAGCCTGGTTGTGGCCAAATTAAGTTCGACCCACTCCGACGAACAATCAGTCACTTAAAAAAAAGTACATTTTAAGATTCTGTTGTAGCCACTAATCTTCGCTAAAGCTATCTTTACGTTAATTGGCATCACTTTTATCTAATCGCACTTGTAAAAAAAAAAATTGGCCCGCCTAAAATTGTAGAGATCGAACCGTTTAATTCGCGACCCGTTTCCCTTTCTGTTAGACTGTTCCACGGCTTTGTTTCATTGTGTTTGTTGTGGTCTGCGATTATACCTCATTAATAATGTTGAATTGAAAGTAATTAGTATCTGCCAAAGCTTTTGCTTGTCATGACTGGCTAAGATCGTTTCTCGCGCCTTTTGTGCGGTCCCTGCGTGTTGGGGTCGCCCTCCTTGCAAATAAACCTTGACTCAGAGAAAGCGAGAGCCCAGGCGAATGTGAGGAAAGAACGTAGCGGGCTTTCGTTGCCTTGTACGATCTTTCAGACACAAATTAGTAAGTCAGGTACAGCCAGCTTCATCATTAATATTGCTCATGAAGGTTGATTTCTTACTGCTGGGTAATATATGGGTTCAAACAACAATTCTGCAGAACTTTACACAGGAAACAGAAATGTGCTGGCAATGAATGGTTCTAAGGTGATCACCCTGGTGGGGTGATTTTAGAATCCTATTCGATTTCTTTTTCTTAAGGAACCTGACTGTTATCATTCCTGTACAATATACAAATTGCTTGTCCTTTCTCAGTACTGCACGTCACTTTTGTGACTTTTTTGCAGCATGTAAATAAGTGCATTTGTAGCTCTTTCTTGAAGCTGTCAGACCCAGTCCGTCAGAATGATCATAACGTGATGTTGTGCTTTAATAATCGCACACAGTTGTGGTGTGGCCATGAGAAACATAGTGAACAGCTGTTGTACATGGCACACATTCAAGTGAAAGAGGAGTGGCACCAAGCATTCTACCGACCCATTATAGCGTGATATCCTCCCCATTTTACCCAGTGACAGATAAATAGAGATGCTACAATTTGCATTTTATTCTTGGCTAGCCGAACAAACCTGATCGGCACCTCATCTACAAATTACACTGCGCAATTTGATTCTGCAGGAAGGTTAAAATAGAATTATCTTGCCTTGGATTGGGAAAGGCATCCCCTGAACTATCCTTCAGAGAGTGACGTGTTGAATGCGATTGAAAAGCGTTCTGAAAAAAATTATAAATGCCACAATAAAATATTTTGTAAAAATAAAGAGAAGCATTCTGAGATTGAAGAGGACGCTTCAGACCTGCTGTGTGGTTGGGGAGCAGTGCCTAAGAGTTCAGAATTGCCTAACGCTCCTAATCCCTAACCCTTCAGCTCTACCAGGCAGGAACGGGCTCGCTGGCAGTCGCAGTTAAATGCATTCGCCTGGCTGCTCGCCCCTTCTGCTCGTGTCAACGCATTTTTCTCTTAAGGTTGTGCCGTCCTCATGAACCCAGCCCACTGCTGCAATTAGCAGCAACAGTTAGACACTTGCTCTTTGTGCGAGCTCTGCGCTGCGTTAAACCTGATTGCGTTTGAATTTGCAGAAAAACACATTCTTTGACAGGAACAAAAGTGATTGGGTGGGAATAAACGCCCACACGCCCACCAAGGAATGACCCGGTGAATTTTTCTCTTGCTCACACACAGACACACAAAAACTGAAATTCGGTGCTGCAAACAGTGCCATTTTGTTCAGTAGCGAAGGCAGTATTGAGGATATGGGAGTATTGTAATTGGTGCAGTTTATGCAGGTCGAATAGCTGATCACCCTAAACAGTCACAGAGACACATCCTGCTGCCTGTATCCAACACACTGAGATGTGTTGGAAGGCAAAGGAAGTTGTATTTTAACCAGTTTCATCAAACTTTTGTAATAGATGCACATTTAAAGTTTCAATCAAAATGACTCCACAAACTGCTTATGCAGAGTGTCCAGGGTCATGCAAATTAAATGTGCTCCAGTAAGGTTACTTGCATTCTTGATACAGTGACTGCAGTGCCATTTCTGCCTGGTAATCCTCCGATGATGGAAGTTTTTGTGATCCTCTGATCAGAGATTTCTGTTGGAAGTATTTCCCACCAGTCTCCTTGAATACTCTGAGCAAAAGTAGGTGTCATCGGCCTCGCACCAGTGATGTTAAACACACTTCAAGGCAGCGTGACGATTTAATCCCTCGTGAAAACCCCGTGCCTCCGGGGTTGTTCTGTCGTTGCAATCCACCTCAAGTCCCACTATCGTTCCAGAGTACCTCTGCTGCCCACCCCTCTGTCTCCTGACCTGCGTCAGAACCTCCAGTTCTATTTCATCAGCCCCACCCTTGCCTTTTATTCAACCCTTGCATGTTAACCTGACCTGGTTTTGCTGCTGGTTCGTTCCCTATTGCATAGAAACATACATAGAAAATAGAAGCAGGAGGAGGCCATTCGGCCCTTCGAGCCTGCTCCGCCATTCATTATGATCATGGCTATTACTCGAGCTTGTGTTCCCCATTCCAGCAGTGACAATGCTTTGGAACTAAGGTATTGGGTGTGAAAAGCTTTGAGACATAGATTCATACTATAAAATCCCTCCAATGCAGAAGGAGGCCATTCGGCCCATCAGGTCTGCACCGAACCTCCGATAGAGCACTCTATCCAGGTCCGCTCCACCCCGCCCTATCCCCGTAATCCTGGAACCTAACCTGGACACAAAGGGGCAATTTAGGGTGGCCAATCCACCTATCCTGCCTCATGGCATCGCGGGCCCTTGGCTTTCTTCTGCTAGTGCCTCGCCCAGGAGGGGGGTCTGAATGCTGCCTGAGAGGATGATGTGTTTTCATATTTTTCTCGCCAATTTGGCCTCAGTGGGCAAAAGGAAGCAAAATCCAGGTGCATTGCTTCAAGGAGTGGGGTGAAAATTGAGCATTTTGCTCTGGGGGGAGGAAGTAGGAAAAGAGCCAGAAATAACACCACCCCTCATCAAGCCAATCCCCTGAGTCGGCCAGTCATGACATTGATGTACCCTTGGCCTAATCACGTACCTTCTAAGGTAAAGGAAGCTGAAAGTAACAGTGAGAGTGAAGAAATCAAAATGGATTCTCATTGAAGATTGTAAAATGTGTCATATGTCTTTCTAGTATTTGTTGCAAAGAATTGCTCAGGAGGCCAAGGGTGTTATTGCCCGATTAAAAATGGTCACTTTTTAAAAAGAAAATCAAAGTATTAATCAAATATTTCAATAATCCAAACCGAAGAACGTAATGCAAAGCTTTGTACAAATCATGTCATTGGGTAGTGGGATTTAGTTTCTTTTCATATAGATAAGTCAGTAGATAATGTCAGTAGACATGTTTGTCGTCATTGTCTGGTGTATCCGATGAAGTTTAACTCACCTTCCTGTACACTTCAGCCAAAGCCATTTGTAAATATTCACACTGCAGTGTTATATGGGACATACAGTGCAAACCATACAAGTATCTTGTCTTCAGGATTGGTAGGATCATGATTGAACGGCATGCGTAATCAATGTCCTGATTTGTTGGGATGCAATGGAACTGCCTTTTATTTTTAAGGGGGTTTTGGGCTAAATTATTTATTTTCTGGGAGCTTCACAGGCGAGAAGGGAAGTGGTTGCAAGTCCTGGTGTTTCGACTTTTGCTGAGGCCACTCTACCACTGATTGCTAGGCAATACTGGCAGCCACCTGGCGCAAGTTCTCCTCACGCCACCCTATGCTTCCCCCAATTTTCTCCTGTCCCGAGACTGGGAAGTTGAGACTGCGTGTCTTCTTTTGAGAATAGGCAAAAAATTACAGCCACTCCTGACTCGAACACACCGATACATCACGAGTCAATCCCAACTCAACTCGCCTGCCTACTGATTTGGATCTGAATCTATGATCTAGTGAGGTTTCCACTGTGTGTGCTGCCCATTTGTTTCGAATTGTCTTACTGTGTAGTCAATAAAATAATTGGTGTGTTCAACTACCTTTTTTTTAAAAAAAAAATCACATTATATCAAAGATGTTTTTTTTTCTTACAGTTTTGTAGCTGAAGATTAACAATATACTGCAGCAGATAATGTCCTGTTGGTTATCTGTGTAACAGAACTGCATCTTTTACACTGTGACTGGCTTCAGTTTCATTCTAAACTGCATCTTCTAACAAATGTAAATGGCTGTTAATTGCTTACATTTAAGATTATGCATTAAACTCTAACCTGAATGTAGCTATTTATGAGTGGTGTACATGAGTATGTGTTGTATAATGTCTAACCTCTGAAGACTAGCTGTGTTGTTTTCTCATACACTTGACACACGGTAGATTGGCAACCACACTTGACACACGGTAGATTGGCAACCCTTTACCTTTGAGTTACATTCTTGGTGGATGATAGAATTTGTACATGAACCAACAAAGAATGCTCATTGATTTCCAAACCCTTCGCTGGCTTGTACAGATTGAGTAGCATTTTAATCATTCTCATCCGATGAAGAATGGATGGAAGATTGAAGATGTGCCACCATTGTCCACCCTGCGCTAGACTTTCCAGAGGCAGTCCTCGGCTCACTCAACCCTAATCTCTGAAGGTTCGGGATTTAAGATCCAGACTCGAGCACACCGTCTAGGCTGAAGCTCCAGGGAAGTACTAAGGGAGGGCGACACTTTCAGTGGTGCCGCCTTTTGAATAAGCCATCAAACCAAGGCTCCAGCTCCTCTGCCAGGTAGATATAAAAGATACCAGGGCACTGTTCAAAGAGCAGCCGGGAGTTCACTCGGTGACATTTATCCCTGAACCAACATCACTGAAAATAGGTGATCTCATCATTTATTCCGTCGCTCTGTGTGGACTCTTGCATGTTCAAATTGGCTGCCGTGCTTGCCTAGAGTGCAGCAATGGCTAAATTCAAAATTATTTATTTGGCTGCCAATGCCTTGGGACCTATCGTTCCTTGAAAAGAGCTGTAGAGTGGTAAGTCCCTAAGTTTTTATTTCCCCTTGAGGAGATGCGCGCCTCCAGATTAGTTTCCTAATCATCAACATTCTTTCTATGTGACCTGGTAACATGTGTCCATCGATATGGTGAGTGACAGCCACTGGATGTGCTAATACAGGAAATGGTCTGTCCGATTTAAGCACCGCAGTGAGGGATTCAGTTAGGAATGTGCAAGATTGCAATGAAGCAAAGTCGACCCACTTTAAAGATGTGGCTGGTTAGTGAGTAAGCCACGTGATTTGGAGACAATGCATTGCGGTGCATGAGAAATTGGGATGTCGAAAGAGCACCGTCCTTCCTGCTTTCGAGAAAGAAATGACAGTTTAAGTGGTCAACGCCACCGATCAAGTTTAGTGCGAGTCATAGACATGTTTTCTTTCCCTTTATCCTTTCATGGTATGTGGGCGTCGCTGGTAAGGCCAGCATTTGTTGGCCATCCCTAATTGCCCGCGACCTGAGTGAACCACGAGGGACGTGGAAGAGTCAACTGGAGTCACATGTAGGCCAGACCAGGTAAGGATGGCAGATTTCCTTCCCTAAAGGGACCAGATGAGTTTTTAAGGACTATGGATGGTCACGATTACTGAGATTAACTTTCAATTCCAGATTTTATTAATTGAATGTAAGTCCTGCCAGCTGCCATGGTGGGATATGAACCGGTGTCCCCAGAGCATTACCCTGGGCTCTGGATTACTAGTGCCAGTGACATTACCACCATGCCACTGTCTCTTCCCCTCCATGTTTTCATAGAACATTACAGCGCAGTACAGGCCCTTCGGCCCTCGATGTTGCGCTGACCTGTGAAACCACTCTAAAGCCCATCTACACTATTCCCTTATCGTCCATATGTCTATCCAATGACCATTTGAATGCCCTTAGTGTTGGCGAGTCCACTACTGTTGCAGGCAGGGCATTCCACGCCCTTATTACTCTCTGAGTAAAGAACCTACCTCTGACATCTGTCTTATATCTATCTCCCCTCAATTTAAAGCTATGTCCCCTCATGCTCGACATCACTATCCGAGGAAAAAGGCTCTCACTGTCCACCCTATCCAATCCTCTGATCATCTTGTATGCCTCAATTAAGTCACCTCTTAACCTTCTTCTCTCTAACGAAAACAGCCTCAAGTACCTCAGCCTTTCCTCATAAGATCTTCCCTCCATACCAGGCAACATTCTGGTAAATCTCCTCTGCACCCTTTCCAATGCTTCCACATCCTTCCTATAATGCGGTGACCAGAATTGCATGCAATACTCCAAATGCGGCCGCACCAGAGTTTTGTACAGCTGCAACATGACCTCATGGCTCCGAAACTCAATCCCTCTACCAATAAAAGCTAACACACCGTACCCGTACATCTTCTTAACAACCCTCTCAACCTGAGTGGCAACTTTCAGGGATCTATGTACATGGACACCGAGATCTCTCTGCTCATCCACACTGCCAAGAATCTTACCATTCGCCCAGTACTCTGTCTTCCTGTTATTCCTTCCAAAATGAATCACCTCACACTTTTCTGAATTAAACACCATTTGCCACCTCTCAGCCCAGCGCTGCAGCTTATCTATGTCCCTCTGTAACTTGTAACATCCTTCCGTACTGTCCACAACTCCACCGACTTTAGTGTCATCTGCAAATTTACTCACCCATCCTTCTTCGCCCTCCTCCAGGTCATTTATAAAAATGACAAACAGCAGTGGCCCCAAAACAGATCCTTGTGGTACACCACCAGTAACTGGACTCCAGTCTGAACACTTCCCATCAACCACCACCCTTTGTCTTCTTCCAGCTAGCCAATTTCTGATCCAAACTGCTAAGTCTCCCTGAATCCCATGCCTCCATATTTTCTGCAGTAGCCTACCGTGGGGAACCTTATCAAACGCTGTACTGAAATCCATATACACCACATCGACTGCTTTACCCTTATCCACCTGTTTGGTCACCTTCTCAAAGAACTCAATAAGGTCTGTGAGGCACGACCTACCCTTCACAAAACCGTGTTGACTATGTCTAATCAAATTACTCCTTTCCAGGTGATTATACACCCTATCTCCTATAAACCTTTCCAAGATTTTGCCCACAACAGAAGTAAGGCTCACTGGTCTATAGATACCGGGGTTGTTTCTACTCCCCTTCTTGAACGAGGGGACAACATTTGCTATCCTCCAGTCTTCTGGCACTATTCCTGTAGACAAAGATGACTTAAAGATCAAAGCCCAAGGCTCAGCAATCTCCTCCCTAGCTTTCCAGAGAATCCTAGGATAAATCCCATCCAGCCCAGGGGACTTAACAATTCTGGAAAGTGTGAAAATAGATAACACCTCCTCCTTATGAACCTCAAGCCCTTCTAGTCTAGTAGCCTGAATCTCAGTATTCTCCTCGACAACATTATCTTTTTCCTGTGTGAATACTGACGAAAAATATTCATTTAGCACCTCTCCTATCTCCTCGGACTCCAAGCACAACTTCCCACTACTGTCCTTGACTGGCCCTACTCTTACCCTAGTCATTCTTTTATTCCTGACATATCTATAGAAAGCTTTAGGGTTATCCTTGATCCTACCTGCCAAAGACTTCTCATGTCTCCTCCTGGCCCTTCTTAGCTCTCTCTTTCGGTCCTTCCTAGCTAACTTGTAACTCTTGAGCGCCCTAACTGAACCTTCATGTCTCATCTTTACATAAGCCTCCTTCTTCCTCTTGACAAGTGTGAAACTGCCCATCGCCACACACCCAATGTTGCATTTTACGTCCTGTTACGTTTATTATCAATGTGCCTCATGCCAGCTGTCTGTGAGCAGCCTGGGGTGAATCTCTCTCCCCGTACCAGCCTCCCAGAACAGGTGCCAGAATGTGGTGACTAGGGGCTTTTCACAGTAACTTCATTTGAAGCCTACTTGTGACAATAAGCGATTTTCATTTCATTTCATTTCATAATTTACATCCCTGGTTTGAACTTTGGAATGAGAAACACAATTTCTGAACTTGCAGATCGCAGAAAATAATAATAATAATAATCGCTTAATTGTGGGAGGAGGGGGGAGAATACTCGGTGGGAAAGTCCACAAGGAGTAAGACAGCAACTAATTGCAGGAGGACTCTATAAACCCTTCAGCGCTGTAATCGTTGAAGACCAGTGCAAAGCCAGGGTCTAATGCTCACCTGCACTGTGCATGTGGAAGTCAACCTTGGGCAAATGCACCAGGTAGTATGAGAATGAACCGTTAACATCTGGAAAGGGTCCCATCTTTTAAACTTGGTCAGTCCCATTTCAAGTGAGGTAGAATTCTGATCACTACAATTGCCGAGGCCTCGTGACTGGGGATAAAATTCAACAATGATTCCTGCTCCCGACAGATATACAATAACCCCTAATAGAAAACCAATTCTTGCACTTTGGGTAACTCCACTGTGACATCTCGCAGTGTCTACCATGGGCTCATAACGCTTAATACTGTCAACAAGCTGAATGATTTTATCTAGAAGAGAATTTAAGGATGGGGAGGGGGGTGCAGGAGGGGCTGATGGAAATTAGAGAAAAAAAACAATAAAATATAAAATATGCATCTCAAAAAGAGGACAAACGTGTACCTTCTGACCTGTCTGGAGTTTATGATCTACCTGTCTGCAATGTTTCACCTAACCAGATGAAAGAAAGATTTGCATTTATATAGCACCTTGGACGTCCCCATGCAGTGAGTTTGGTGTCTTGTTTCTGGTGTCATGTAAGGGACCAGCAGGTGGTAAATAGTAATGCCCAAGTAAATAAGATAGTTAAATCAGTTGTTGTTACTTTCTCTATCGCTGTAGCCATTCATATCTGGGATTAGAAGCTGGTGGTTTTTCGAGTTATTTATATTGAATATGGCATATGGACAAGCCTTTACTACATTTTCTAGATATTGGGCACTGGGTGTTTCTCACCGGCCTTTTGGGGAGATCTCCGCTATTCGGCCATTGTCATCTTTTTGGGCCTTGGCGAGTTTCTCCCCGGACAAGCCCACCTGCTCCCCTCCCCTTCCCCCAAAGCCCCAACACACTATGGGAGGGTCCACAGACCTCCTCCCCCCAACACCCACACAGGGCACCACCTATCCAATTGTCACCATGCAAAAATGCCAGCTTGGCACTCTGACAGTGCCAGGCTGGCACCCAGGTGCCATTGCCAGGGTACCAGACTGCCCAGAGGGCATGCACCTGGGGGACATCAATCTTCTGGGAGACCCCCACAAGTGCCATTCCATCTGGTCCCCATTTGTGAAGAACAGCACTCACCCAAGGTCTCCAAGGCCAAGGAGATAGATCCCAATGCCTCAGGTACCTCGGGAATATACACATTAAAGGGAGACTAGCTGTCTCGCTTTAATATGCAGATTTGCCTAAACATGACCCTGCCCACAATGGACAGGATTTACATTGCAACGTCTCGCGCGATCTCGTTAAATTTCGTGAGGCATTGAGAGCTGTGTAGATCCCGACTGTGGTGAGCTACCTTTCGGGCGCAGCGTGGCCTTTAATCGCGTCCATTGAAATTATTTCAACACTGGGAGATCAGGTGCCATTTTGAAAGGGTGCCCCGATCTCGAAGTGCATTTGAGTGTCCCCTACACACCCCACACATGGCCAACGTCACCCCCACACACATGTGCACCACCCCCTCCTCAAAGTGAGGACACCCTGCTATGGGGGTCACTGAGGCCCCCTCCCTTTTCAGGGCTCCCCACCATCTTTTTGGGCTCCTCCCCTTTCAGGACCCCACCCTTCACCCTCCCATCCTTTATTAGGTCCCTAGATACCCGCCCTTCATCCCTCCCCATCCTTCACTCCCCCCCCCCCACCCCCATCCTTCATATCCCCCATCATCCCTCTTTCATGGGCATGCCCCCCCCCACCCAGCCCAGATCCTGGCACCTAAACAACCTGGCACTGCTACTCTGGCAGTGCCCCATAGCAGCCAAGGTGCCCGAATGCCGAGCGAGAGCCAGGGGGCCACCTTGCCCTGTCCCTAACCACCCAGGAATCACCAAAGGCCCAGAGGTGTGTGGACCAGAACTAAACGGGGCCTGGTTCAGGCCCCGCTGGTGAGCCCGTTAGTTGCCCCAGGAGAATACGGCGCAAATATATTCAAATGAGTCGTGCAGCTCATTTACATGTGCTGACCAGCGAGCGAGAGATCCAGTGTGTGACTTCTCGCGAGGTTCGGATGAATCTCGCAAGACGTCTCAAGCGTGAATAATCTCGCGCGAGGCAACTCATGCGATTCATGGCCTCATCGTGCCACTAGGTCGGACGTGATGAGGTCGTTAAATCGCGCCCTGATCTTTCATTCTTGAGCGTTTTTAATCGCTGGTGACATGGGAGAACTGTCCCTAAGATTGTGAGGTGATTTAACCCGATGACAATAGCACAGCACAATTCTTCAGTGACTATCAAATGACGCCAATATTACTTCTTCAGACTGTTCCGCCAAATACGAAGCAACATTTCTGTTTCAAGACTGGCTGGAATAAACTGAAAGTTTCATTAATCATGTTTCTTCCAGCAGACATTTCTCTTCAGTATACTAAAGGTGCGACTCTCTCGTTTTGAGAACTTAATGTGTAAGCCTTTTGAAGTGTTTGAAAGATTTTCCTTTCATGAACAGTCAGCATGAATTGATCTCCCGAAATTCAGCTTGTAGATTCCCTACATGTTGCTCTTTGATGTCCAGCCTAATCCAACCATTTTTTAAAATCCTGCAATTGGAAAGCCGGAATTACCAGAGTTATACAGGGGAAGAAACATTTCATTTAGAGATGCCAGGGCAACTAGATTTGTTCCCTTTTCCCAAATTCATGCGCGGCTCTGATTGAGTGGACAGGGACCGGAAGAAGGGTTGGTAACCAGAGGACACCGATTTTAGCTGACTGGCAAAAGAACCGAGAGAAGGTAAGAATGTTTCTTAATGCACTGTGTTGATGTGATCTAGAACGTGCTTCCTGAAAAGGGGGGTGGACACAGACCCGATGGAAACATTCAAAGGAAATTGGACGTATACCACAGAACTATAGGATTCCTACAGTGCAGAAGGAGGCCATTTGGCCCATCAAGTCTGCGCCGGCCCTTTGTAACGTCACCCGGTCCGGACACAGAAAGAATTGATAGCTCTTTCTGTACCCAGACGCACTCCCCCCCCCCCCGCCCTATCCCTGCAACCCCACCTAACCACATCTTTGGACTGTGGGAGGAAGCCGGAGCACCCGGAGGAAACCCACGCAGACACGGGGAGAACGTGCAAACTCCACACAGACAGTCACCCGAGGTTGGAATCGAACCCGGGTCCCTGCTGCTGTGAGGCAGCAGTGCTAGCCACCCCTATATACTTGAAAAAGGAAAAAAAGTCATCGCAGGGCTTTGCGGAAAGAACAGGAGAGTGGGACTAATTGGATAACTCTTCCAAAGAGGCATGATGGGTCAAATGTGCTCCATCTTTGTCAGCTTCAATGCTTCATTTATCAATCCCAGTGACTGACATTTACAAAGCATCTTAGTTTAATTTCCTGACACAAAGCTATATGTCACTGAGAGCTCTGGAGAACCTGTGTGCCAACGTAAATTAACGATGCAGTTAAAGGTATTCCAAAAATGTGCATTTAACATCATAGTTAGGGCGACGCGGTGGTGCCGTGGGTTAGCACTGCTGCCTCACGGCGTCGAGGTCCCAGGTTCGATCCCGGCTCTGGGTCACTGTCCATGTGGAGTTTGCACATTCTCCCCGTGTTTGCGTGGGCCTCGCCCCCACAACCCAAAGATGTGCAGGGTAGGTGGATTGTCCACGCTTAACTGCCCCTTAATTGGAATTTTTAACAAAACATTATAGTTGTTCCATTTAAAAGCAAACCATGTCACGGCAGTGGTTACCGAGTGCTTAATCATAGAATTTACAGTGCAGAAGGAGGCCATTTGGCCCATCGAGTCTGCACCGGCCCTTAGGAAAGAACACCCCACTTAAGCCCACACATCCACCCTATCCCCGTAACCCCACCTAACTTTTTTGGACACTAAGGGCAATTTATCATCGTCAATCGACCTAGCCTGCACACCTTTGGACTGTAGGAGGAAACCAGAGCACCCAGAGGAAACCCACGCAGACACGGGGAGAACATGTAGACTCCGCACAGACAGTGACCCAAGCCGGGAATCGAACCTGGGACCCTGGAGCTGTGAAGCAATTGTGCCAACCACTATGCTACCATGCTGCCACCGGTACTTAATGCTTTGAGGACAATGATAAATTCCAAAGTAAATGAGCAACTGTTGAGTAAAGTGTCAGATATATGTATAGGAGTGGCAAAAAAAACAAAACTTCCCATGTGTATTTATCTTAAGGTTATAAATATGTATAAGAAAATTTGATAGGATATCAATATTACTATATTTAACTTTTAATGTTGTTGAAATGAGAAATATTCTTTATTAACCTCCAAATTTTCTTCATTGCGTGGTATCCTCATCCGGAGTATTTTTCACCCTGGAGAAGTTACTTTACAATTTATGCTTCATTTCTGTTTAATTCAAGAAGTTTTCCCTGTAAGAGGGGCTGTTCCCACATAGTCCCTATCCCACTCGGTGTCTGGTTACGAAGGGCTCAAGTGGATGAATTAAACACCTGCTTGTCAAAATGTCACTGCCATTGAAAAGCTTCCATTCAGCACCATCTTCCTCTCCATCCCTGAAAAACGAATCAGATTTCCACAAGTAAATTGTTTCATGGAAGGATGTAGATCTGTGATGTCTTGCGAACAACAAAAGACGGTGCAGGACTCACAGCATTGAGAGAAAGAACGAGAGTCTAACATATTTCCTCCGAGTCACCTGCGATGTGTTAAAATTAAGCCCCAGAGTCCACCCAGTGTTACTTGCCATCTGATCTCAAACAGATTTGATTTCAAATATGGCCATGCAGCATGGCCCAGGAGAGCTCTGTAACATCAGGCAAACATTATAGATGCTGTTGAATTGCATAACGTAAAGCAGCAGAGAGTTATATTTGTGGGGACGATTTCTGCATTTGACAGGTAAGTCCATCTAATTGTAGCAATTGATGAAACCCTTCGTTTTATCACGGGTCTTGTTTGGAGGTGGTTCCAATTATTTCATAGAATTCATAGAATTTACAGTGTAGAAGGAGGCCATTTGGCCCATCGAGTCTGCACCAGCACTTTGAAAGAGCACCCTACCTAAGCCCACACCTGCACCCCATCCCCATAACTCAGTAACCCCACCCAACACTAAGGGCAATTTTGGACACTAAGTGCAATTTAGCATGGCAAATCCACCTAACTTCACATCTTTGGACTGTGGGAGGAAAACGGAGCCCCCGGAGGAAACCCACGCACACACGGGGAGAACGGGCAGACGCTGCACAGACAGTGATCCAAGCCAGGAATCGAACCTGGGACCCTGGAGCTGTGAAGCAATTGTGCTAACTACTATGCTACTGCGCTGCCCATTTGTCTGTTAATTTACGTTTTATTGACAGTTTTCTCTCTCTGACCTCCGATATTTGTCATTCCACCGTTTCCCAAACACGAATACACAGGTAATCCACCCTCTTCCCCCCCCCCCCCCCCCCCCCCCCCCCCCACTGAAGGATTATACATGATGCTCTCCAACAAGGGCATTAAGGAATGAGGAACCAAGATGGAGTTGAGCTTATAAATAAGCCAAAATGTAACTAAATAGCCTTGAGGGGGTGAATGGCTGCCTGCTATTCCTATGCTAGATCTGGAAAGGTGCCCAAAGTGACTCAATCCTCCACTAATATTTATTTTGACCTCTTTCCCTCTGCTTCACTCTCCTTCTGCAGCTAAGATTGGCAACCACTATCTTGAGGGGAGGGTTGACAAATTGTCCAGGAGTCTGCAGAATTTAAGAAGAACCTCCATAAAGCTGTTGCGAACAACTCCAGGAGATATCATATGTTGTTACTCAGTGAATAACTATTGGGCAGAATGTTCAAAGGCACTCAGTGCCTGATTGAGTGGCCTGGCAATGGGAAGGGGGTGGAGCACTGAAAGCCACCTCCCCCCGTCCCGTCCCAGCCTAATGTTAGTCAACGATTCCCTCCCCACAACCACCGCCTTGTCCTTATACACCTGTGACCTGGGTCCCTCAGCAACCATAAGCCTCTCCCTGGATGCAATTCCAGCGGCCGCCAGTGCCTCCGGTGTCGCTGCCCGCCTCTGATTAGTCAGTAGCTCTCCTGGGGGAAGGGGGGGTGAATATTTGGCTCCACGGTCCAAAAACTCAGGGAAGACCTGTCACTGGCATATCAGGCACTTTATTAAAGTTGACCTTCCCAACAGTGTCGTGCGGGACTATAACCCGTTTTCCAACAGGCGGATGAAACCACTGTTACCAAGATTAAATTCCACCTCTTAGTTCAAAAGATATTGGAAATGGGTAGGGATGGCTGGGAGACCGGGTGGGGGGAGATTGGAAGGAGGTGGTCATGTGAGTTAGACTTGGCAACCTTACGTCAACTGCGGGTCCATCACTTTTTGAGCAACCTGTCAAAAGATGACATTACTGCCTGTGACCACTTGGGTTTAAAGTTGGCATTAATTAATGGCAGTGGATCAAGTTTGGGAATGTGAAATCGATTTGTTCCACATTGGAAATGTTACATTTCCAAGATGAGTAATTGAGGGTGGAGGTGGGGATCGAACTCTGGGTGAAGGTCATGGTCATAAAACGCCACAATTGTCCGGTTTCAAGATTGCATTTTTGATTAACAGGCGGACTGACTCTCTGTATAATTTTGCACGGTAATTATCCCAGCTGACTGTGCTGTACAGTAGTACAACCCTTAAAAAAGCAATTGAATAGTCCTTTTCTTTGTTTTAATGGTAATTTGTGCTTCAGATAACTTTGATTTTGAAGTGAAGGCCTAATTGTAATTGGGCATAAAACAGAATTAAAATAATCGACAATCATGGCATTATCAATGGTAAGCTGCATTAATCATTCATGTATTTTAATGGGTTATCAAAGTTTCCTTTGTTCATATGAGAGCACAGTGTTTGATGATGGTAATGAGCAAGCATCATTTTAACTTTATCATTTTCCTGTCCACATTTACCGTTCCTTCACAGGTATTGATTTTTCTTTTAATTCATTTAATGGCATGTGGGCTTTACTGGCTAGGACAGCATCTCTAGTTGCCCTTCAGAAGATGGCGGTGAGCTCTCTTCTTGAACCGCCGCAGCCTCTGACGTGTAGGTCCATCAACTGTGCTGTTAGGGAGGCAGTTCCAGGATTTTGACACAGCGTCAGCGAAGGAACGGCGAGATATTTCCAAGTCAGGGTGGTGAGTGACTTGGAGGGGAACCTCCAGGTGGTGGGGTTCCCATGTATCTGCTGCTCTTGTCCTTCAAGATGGTAGTGGTCGTGGGTTTGGAAGGTCTTGCCCAAGGAGCCTTGGTGAGTTGCTGCAGCGCATCTTGTGGATGGTAAACACGGCTGCCACTGTGCGACAGTGGTGGAGGGTTTGAATGTTTGTGGAAGAGGTAGCAAACAAGTGGGCTGCTAGATGGTTTTGAGCTTCTTGAGTGTTATTGGAGCTGCACTCATCCAGGCAAATGGAGAGTACTCCATTAAACTCCGGACTTATGCCTTGTAAATGGTGGCCAGGTTTTGAGGGGTCAGGAGGTGAGTTACTCACCACAGGATTCCTAGTCTTTGACCTGCTCTGGTAGCCACAATATTAATATAACACTCCAGTTCAGTTTCTGGTCCATGGTAACCTCCAGGATGTTGGTAGTGTGGGATTCAGCGATGGTAATGCCATTGAATGGCAAGGAGCCGATGGTTAGATCCTCTCTTGTTGGAGATGGTCATTGCCTGGCACTTGTGTGCCATGAATGTTACTTTTGCCTCACTATGATGCAATCCCATAGCATAACTATCATCACAATATTTTCCATCCCATCTTTTGAATAAGACGCTGAATCGTGGTTGCATGGTTCCATTTTGAAGGCGGATTCACGCTGGTGTCCTGGCCATCATTTATCCCTCAACAACACTGAAATCTGAAATCTTTAGGCGGGGTCTTCCTGCCCTACCTGATGGTGGGATATTCCTGTCTCGCCAAAGTTGATCCCCTGCCACGGGTTCCCGGGTCAAGCCATGCAAAATTCCGTGGACTTCAGCTTGGCCGGAAGTTACGCCATTGGCCAACTGTGCGCCACCCCCCACTGAGGGAAAAACCTGGGGCGGGAGGGGGAACTGGAACATCCCGGCCTTTATCTCATAGCGGCTTGTAGGAGTTTGCGGCGTGTAAATTGGTTGCTGCGTTTCCTGCGTTACAACAGTGATTACACTTCTGAAATACTTCCTCCGTCCTGGCACTTCAGCATGTTCTGAGGTTGTGAAAGGCACTTGTTTTAATTATGGATTTATGACCATGGCTAACTTTTCTTTCACAATCTTGCCACAGTGAAATAAGGAAAATTAGGAAATCTAAGCATCCGGTATCGGCAGGTTTAGCTCAGCTGGCTGGACAGCTGGTTGGAGATGCAGAGCGAGGCCAGCAGCGCGGGTTCAATTCCTGTACCAGCTGCGGTTATTCATTAAAAAAAAAAAATTTAGAGTACCCAATTATTTTATTTCCAATTAAGGAGCAATTTAGCGTGGCCAATCCACCTGCTCTGCGCATCTTTGGGTTGTGGGGGTGAAACCCATGCAGACACGGAGAGAATGTGCAAACTCCACACGGACCGTGACCCAGGGCTGGGAGCGACCCCGGGCCCCAGCGCCATAGGTGGCAGTGCTAACCACTGCGCCACCGTGCCGCCCTTGCTGAGGTTATTCATGATGACCTTGTTCCTCGCCTGAGATGTGCCGGTCCTCAGGTTAACTCACCACCAGCTTATGGTCATCTGGGACTTTACTTTAAACGTCTAGTGGAGAATGTGCCTCATTACGAAGCCCATCGCTATCATATTCAAATGATTGATCCTTCCAGATAGCAACTTTAAAGAACATTCGTAAATGAATATTATTTATTAATCAGATAGCAGTGTTTTTAAACAAGTTATGATATTAAAAGCAGGATGTGTATTTGGTGTGATGAAAGCCATGAGGAGAGATCAGCTTCACCATCAGGGCTGTGAAGGGAGGGGTGTTGTTCAATCTCCTGGAGCTGATTTAAATCAGATGGCTGCCGTCTTAAATTCTAATTTCTCACGCCTCCACAGTGCTTGGAGAGATTAGCTGTGATACATAAGTAAATTCCATGTGCGGACTGCCGATATGAAACATTCCTCTTATCATTGTTTGCACTTCCAAAGGAGTAAATGATTTAAGTTAACCCCTCTACCATGCCTCTTTGATAGTGCGCTGATTTCCAAATGGACTTTAACTTCTGCCTCTTTCCTTTTATCTTTTTGTTCAAAGTGTGGTGTCTGGGAACCAAAGGCTTGGAGGAGTTAGTGGGAATGGATTTCCGACATTTCAACAGAGACTGCACATCAAAAGTGCTTCATGGGCTGTGAAGCACTTCAGAATGTCATGTGGTCATAAAAGGCACCGTAAAAATGCAAGACTTTCTTTTTCTCTTTCTGTGGGGAATATTGGGCGGGATTCTCCGGTCCGCTTGGTTTCTTGGCAGAGCGTCGTCCATGGATGGCGGAATTCTATCTTCCCGTTGCTTGCCAATGGGGTTTCCCATTGTAACCACAGCACACTGCCAGTGGGAAAAATGAATCCAAATGACCAAGAATTCCGGCCATTAACCTCAGGGAAAGCAGAAAATTCTGGAAAAGTGCAGAAAGAAAATATTGCATTTCTACCGTGCCTTTCATACCTCTCACTACCTCACACTACAGCCGATGGAATGGTTTTGAAGTGCCGTTGCGGTTGTCATTCAAGAAATGCGGCAGCCAATTTGCTGTTTCTGGGAGCTTTAATAACAATAATCTTTATTGTCACAAGTAGGCTTACATTAACACTGCAATGAAGTTACTGTGAAAATCCCCTAGTCGCCACATTCCGGCACCTGTTCGGGTACACAGAGGGAGAATTCAGAATGTCCAATTCACCTAACAGCATGTCTTTCGGGACTTGTGGGAGGAAACCGGAGCGCCCGGAGGAAACCTACGCAGACACGGGGAGAACGTGCAGACTCCGCACAGGCAGTGCGGGAATCGAACCTGGGACCCTGGCGCTGTGAAGCAACAGTGCTAACCACCGTGCTACCCTGCCGCCTTGCTGTGTGCACTGAAGCCATGACCTGGTAATCTGTTTCAATTACATTGACTGACGGGGAAATAATTGGGAGTGCACCAGGGTGGATGCCCCTGCTGCTTTTCAAAGGATTGTCCATGGAATCCTTTCGCACCCACCCGAGACACCCTCCATTTAACACCCCACCCAGAAGCCGGCACCACCAACAGTGTAGTACTCCCTCAGCACTGCAGCGGGAGCGTCAGGCTGGATTTTGTGCTCCAGTCGCATTTGCGAGACTTGAACCTCCAACGTTCTTTCTCAGAGGTGTGAGTGCTACGCATTGGGCCACCGCAGATATCCGGTGATCAGTGCAAAACAAGAAAAGATAGTTTAAGTTCAGGCTGAACCTTTATCCTTAATGCGGAAGGATCAAGTTGACCTATTTTACTAAATGTTAACTGACTTGCTGTGTGTTGATACCGTTTTTTGTTCCTTCCCTACTGGAAACAGTCATTTTTGTTCTCCCCCCATCCTGGAATATGAAGCATTTTAACTCTCTGGCTGGGCCTAATTGCTTTACAGTCAGATCCCTCAATAATATCATCGGGCATTTTATTGAAAGATAAATATTCAAGAATACTCAACAAGACAGAAATAAACCAAAGTGTGTCGCTTGTTTAGACTTTGACTAAAAGCTACATTGACAGTTGCTCTTTAAGGCTTTCTTTATTGTATTCAAAGTGTTCTGTATTTTTCTGTTAACAATTATCTAAAAGAGACTTGTCCTAAGCTTATTAGCTTTTGTTCTCATGCTTGTCTGCATCACTTGTTTGCTGCACTTTATCCTTTGTGCTCTGTCTAATCTAAGGCATTTTGTGTTTAGCTCTGTATCAGCATTAAATAGTTATGGGCTGCGTGGTGTGTGTCGGAGTAAAACTGTGAATGCCGTCCTATTCTTCGCTCAAACAGCAGTGAACAATAGTGGGTCTCAGCTCTGCTTAAAGGCATCAATTATACGCGTTGGTACAGGGTAAAGCTAAGGCATGGTCGACGGAGAGATCGTCTAAGATCGCACAGATTTGCCCTGCACACCATGCCCAAACCCTCCTTGGAATGGTTTAACTGCAATTTCCTCCAGGCCAAACAGAAGCAAGCAAAGCATGGGAAACTTGTGTTAGAAAATATCACAGTTTTTTTTCTTACATGATGAAGAATGGCATTCTTCATTAGTTTGCAATAATTGTTGAAACTACCCCCTCTCCTATAAACCAGAATTTCTACCCACTCATTAGGCCCCACACAACGACTGTTCTAATCTGGTTAAGAATGGGCAATTTATAATTATTATTATTATTGTCACAAGTAGGCTTACATTAACACTGCAATGAAGTCACTGTGAAAATCCCCTAGTCGCCACATTCCGGCGCCTGTTCGGGTACACAGAGGGAGAATTCGGAATGTCCAATTCACCTAACAGCATGTCTTTCGGGACTTGTGGGAGGAAACCGGAGCACCCGGAGGAAACCCACGCAGACACGGGGAGAACGTGCAGACTCCGCACAGACAGTGACCCAAGCCGGGAATCGAACCTGGGACCCTGGCGCTGTGAGGCGACAGTGCTAACCACTGTGCTACCGTGCCACCATTACGTTGTCCACATCCTAAGAAGATATTTCTTGAAGAAACGGGTGAATAAAACAGCGGTGATTGCACAGCGTCGGACAGTGAAATTTCAAGTTAACGGGGTGGGTGGGGGGGGGCGGGGGGGGAGAGAATCCATCAGCACAGGTATGAACAAACAGGAGTGTCCTTCACCAGACCTTTGTGGTCATCTGAAAGAGATGGCCTCTTAATCGCGTTTCTCTGCATTTTCCATTTTCAGATTTTTGTACTTTTTTAAATTTATCGGACTGACCAATTTTGGGGGGGTGGGGGTGGTGGTGGTGTGGAGAAGAATATGATATGTTAATTATTTTTCTAAAGAGGCGGGGGGGGCCAGTTTTCTGGTGGGGCCCACCCCCGCCGGCAGCGAGATTCTCCGTCTCGCCAGCAGGCCAATGGAGTTCCCATTGTGGGCAGCCCCACGCCTCCGGGAAACCCCTGGGCGTGTGTGCGTTGCCGGCGCAATGGAGGCTCCCGACAGCGGAAAATCCAGCCCAGAGGGCTGATCTAAAGAGAATGGATTTATCAAACCTGGGACTAGATTTTAACATGCTGGGGAGAAGGAGTTTACATCTACTTACTGGCTCTTAAGTCCATTCTCTGCCTTTATGTAAACGTGCTCACCTTGATTTCCTGTTAGTTGCGAGAATAGATTGAGTTGACCTGACTCGCACTTCCTTGAGTAAAGGGTTGGAAAAGAGAAAATAATTCCACTTAAATTAAACCAGTCAGAGGTGATCTCAGGAAGCATTTCTCCACGCAGAGGGTACTGGAAATCTGGAACGTTCTCTCCCCTCAAACAACTGTAGAAGCTGGGGGAGGGGCACCGGAAAAATTAAAAACTGAGATCAATAGGTTTAGATTCATTGTCACGTGTACCGAGGTACAGTGTAAACTATTGTTCTGGGTACAGTCCAGACAGATCATTCCATACAGGAGAAACATAGGACATACGATAGATACACAATGTAAATACATAGACATGGAGTGAAGCATACGGAGTACTACACAGTAGAGAAGATGTATGGGGAGATCAGTTCAGACCATAAGAGGGTCATTTAGGAGTCTGGTAACAGCGGGGAAGAAGCTGTTTTTGAATCTGTTCGTGCGTGTTCTCAGACTTCTGTACCTCCTGCCCGATGGAAGAAGTTGGAAGAGTGAGTAAGCCGAGTGGGAGGGATCTTTGATTATGCTGCCCGCTTTCCCCAGGCAGCGGGAGGTGTAGATGGAGTCAATGGATGGGAGGCAGGTTTGTGAGATGGACTGGGCTGTGTTCACGACTCTCTGAAGTTTCTTACGGTCTTGGGCCGAGCAGTTGCCATACCAGGCAGTGATGCAGCCCGATAGGATGCTTTCTATGGTGCATCTGTAAAAGTTGGTATGGTTTTTGTACGGCAGGGAATGAAGAGGTGCAAAAGCAAGGTAGATCAAGGCAGATCAGCCATGATCAAACTGAGAATTTGGATAGGCTCGAGGGGCTGAATGGCCATCTTCTGTTCTGTCTTCTCTTTGGGTTGAAGTTATATCGAACCTCGCCTTCCTAACTGTACCAAAAAACAATTTTAAGGTTATGCCCCCCCACCTTGTTCCGGATTGTTCCACTCCCAATAATTTATTTAAAAGAGAAAGCACTTCACTGACCCTAAAATTTCACTTTCGAGAAGATTAAGGCCATTGTGAAGTTTGAAAATGCTCATTTGTGCTGTTATGGTTCTAAAACCTTCCGCAGCACCATAGCAGCTGATGTAAAATCTCTCCTTTCAAAACGTCATGTGAATTCTGATAGGGAGTTACAGCTAATAGGATTGAGAAGCAAATCTGTAGAATCTGTCCCCAGCGTAAACTCTCAATTTACCCAACCACCATCAGGTTTCTGTGAACCAGAGATTATTATGTTTTGGTGGGTGGGGGGGGGGGGGTTCTGGTCTGCTCATACCATTTTTGCCCCTCGTTAATGGCCTGTAATGTTATTGGTTCTGATTTGGGGCCTGGAATTAGGAGGTCTCATCAGGAATGGGGCCAGAGGACTGCAGGCGTCAAGCGGGTGTCCAGAGGCACTATGCCACTTCCACAAGGATGGAGGATGATGTTGGGCCCATCCACTTCCTTGATGGTATCCCTCAGATAGGTCCCTGCTGGGAGCTGCTGAGGTGTTGAGTCGGGAGGGTTACGAAATGGAGCCTTTGGTCACAACGCAGGAACAGCCAACAGCCAATGAAAGGAAGAGGAACAATAACACTCGAGTGGAAGAGCTCCAAAGGCAACGTAATGCAAATTAAACTATATTTTAGAAAGTGAACAAATAGCAGGAATATTTTGCAGTGTTGTAAATTAACTGATGTGTTTCCTAGCATTACAACAGTGTCAATGCTTCAAAGATTCTTCATTGGCTGTTAAGTGCTTTGGGACATCCTGAGATTGTGATTTTTTTTGAGACCTGGGACTATATTTCATGGAGGCGACCAGGGTCTTGCCCATTGTCTGTAGTTGTTGGGAGCCCCGGGTGGTCCCTTGGTCAGATCTCGACAGGCGGGGACTTCCTCCGCAGGAGTCATTGATCCCCGGAAAGGCCGGCTGCCTTAAGTGCCACCTGAACAGGGACAGGCTTTCCCGGGGATCGAATCCTGGGGAGGAAGTCCCACCTGCCAAGATCTGGCTAATCAGAGCCTGGCAGCTCTACTTGACAGCAGCACCACAGGTTGGCTGTTACCGGTACTACATCCATCCGAGGTCCAGCATGGCCGCTGAATCCCAGGTCGCCGGTGAGTGATGGCAGGAAAAGGTAGATAGCAAGGACGGGCGGATGGCTCTCAGCAGGAGCCCATAAATGGGAGGTAATGTCCCACTTAAGGTCTCAATTGATAGCAAAGGTGGGATGGCGGTCCACAGGCCTTCTCTTATGGGCCTCATTGGGATGGAGGCAGGAATGCAGCAGTGTCTCAACTCACCACCCTCCCTTCAAACCCCCTGCCACCAAGCTCAGAACAGCATTAAAACCCACCCTGGAGTACCAGATTGGAAATGGCCACCTCTTTCATGAAAGAAACCTGGGAGACAGCTTCGCCAGACTCATTCAGATCATTGTTATGGTTTCAAAATCCATGGCTACAGTAAGGACTGCCCAATCACGGCTGAATGGCTGAAATGGACCTGGGTTAGTGTTGTCGGGAAGCCAGCACGTCTGGGTCGAGCCCACTTCAGCCAGCGCACCCCCCCCCCCCCCACCCCCCCCCCCACGCCTTCATAAGTGATGGAAGCCCACGCGGGGCCAGACTGTCCACACAGGCGTAGAAATGGCTGCAGCCAGGAACAGCTGAAAGCTGTTTCAACAAAGAGACGGCCATGTACCTGTCACGAAGGGAGCACCCAGAAAGACTGGGATACCAGAGCGAAGAGCACCCATGTCACCAAGAGAGAAAGTAGTAAACACAGGAATATTAGCCACACACGCACACGTGCACCGCCATTGTTCGGTTGTGCAGTGTGACCTCATGGTGAGGTTCGGATGCAAGGAACTTCAATGGAACATCCATGAGCTGCATTGAAACAGGAAAAAAAGTCGGAAAATGTAAACAGGATGGCTAATTCTGTGCGTAAATGTGCAACTTAAGGCAGCTTGCCCTGTACGGCGGCTTTGTGAATGTCTCTTTGTGGTAACAGTTGATGAGAACGGGTGAAGGCTCCTCCCTGCTGTTTCTTGAGGGTGTTGCTGTTCCTCAGCCGGTACCTTCTCTCTACCCGGGTGTTTATCTCCTCCCCGGGCTCTGGCATGAAAGCCTCTTTGCCAAGTTGGGCAGCTGCATGCCCGTTAACCACGACCCTCCAAACCTCAGCCAGGCTTGAATCAAGTACACCTCCAGATTCATGCAGACACCCGACGCAATGCTTAAACATGCCAATGGTGTGCCCAGTGACCATCATGCTGGGGGAGGCAAGTCATCTGATTATACCTGGATATCATATAAGCTATTGTGATAAAGGACAGCTTCAGGCACTCAAGAATGTTGGGTCAAATGTTGGTGACATTGTTCATTTATAATGAAAGATACTCTGACAGCTGATTTGTAACTGAACCCTTATTGCCATAACATATTGCGGATAGTCAGATGGCTGCACGCACCGTTAAAGGAGAAACCATCAAACTTATAAAAAGTGACAGAAAGTCGTGTTCCAGAGCTCCTGCATTCATTGACACCCAGCCGCTCTCAGGCTGGCAAGTGCATCCCTGACCCAACGAGAATCCCTTTGCAGAGATCAGATCAGCTGAATGTTGGGTGGAGATCTAACGTTAGTTCTACCGTTTTAAAATCAGTCGTGCCCAAACAAAATCAGGCGGAGCAGGCTATAAATTCAACTGTTAAAGTATTCTGCCTGCAGCATCGAGGTGTACTCCTCTTCCTCTTGGCTTAGTCTGAGGGCCCGCTGTCCTCAGGAGAAAAGTGTCTCCGCCAAGGCAAGGCAGATGAACGGAGCTAAGGTTGAGATCAGCGGCCGTCCCGTTGGAAACTGGGACAGTCTCGAGGGGCTGAATGGCCCTTCAATGTGCCTGAAAGAGAGGAGCAGGAAAAAAAAAAGTGCTGTCTTCGCCTGCGATGCCATCACCCGGACATAATGCGATGGTTCATTACCGCGAACGTTATGTCACTGAATGTTACCTTTTCGAAAGTAAACAGAAGTAATTTACCACGAAAAGGTTACCATTTTAAGGGATCCACCTTTTACAAGATGTGGAGATGCCGGCGTTGGACTGGGGTCAGTAAGAAGTCTTACAACACCAGGTTAAGTCCAACAGGTTTGTTTCAAACACTAGCTTTTGAAACGCTAGTTAGTGATTCGAAACAAACCTGTTGGACTTAACCTGGTGTTGTAAGACTTCTTACTGTGCTCACCTTTTACAATATTAAGAAGCTGAGAGTTTAATAGCTGCATCGTGCTTTCGAGAAATAATGATTCTTTCATCAATCCAGTACACTTTTAATGCCCTTTACCGAGGCCCTGTCACTGTACGTGACTTTTAAAAATTGTCTGGATTTTCTGTCGCTGTTTTCAATGTCTCTTTATTTGATTAATGGTAATGTCACTTGGATTCTGCACAGAAGCCAGAGGGAGCTAACTGTCAGTCAAATAACAGCAAATTGTGCAGGTCTCTGTGGAGAAGGGGAGAGGAGGTTTTAATTTTGACTGGACGTGAAACACTGATTTCATTTGATAGGCTGGATATCAGAGCTGAATGCAATCGACTGGGGAAGGGAGGTAGAGAGTGCATTGTCTGCCACCATCTGGTGTTCACGGGTACCTGCAGTTTATACCAATCGTACAGGTGGCTCAGTAGCGAGCGCGCCGCACCTCTGTGGGGCCAGGTTCCGCTCACACAAACCATTGCAGGTGATTAGGACTAACACGCCCAGCGCCATTACTTTTTTAAAAATAAATTTTGAGTACCCAATTCATTTTTCCCAATTCAGGGGCAATTTAGCGTGGCCAATCCACCTACCCTGCACATCTTTGTATTGTGGGGGCGAAACCCACGCAAACACGGGGAGAATGTGCAAACTCCACACGGACAGTGACCCAGAGCCGGGATCGAACCTGGGACCTCGGCGCCGTGAGGCAGCAGGGCTAACCCACTGCGCCACCGTGCTGCCCCCCCAGTGCCATTACTGAGGGAGTGCTGGACTCTTTTTTTCTTTAAAATATGTTTCTTCAAACTTTTTCCAACAAAACTTTTCAACCAGTTAAACCCCCCCCCCCGCCTTAACAGAAAAGAAAAAGATAAAAGAGCAAAACAAAACATCAACATATCAGGCAAACATAGTACAGAACTTATACAATGGGTTTCTCCCGCACATATTAACCCTCCCCTATGTTTGTACAAATACTACCTGGGGAAACCCCCCTCCCCCACCCACCCAAGTATCCCCCCCCCGAAAGAAATACCCCCCTCCCTTCCTCTCCATCCCCCCCCTCCCCCTCCCTGGGTTGCTGCTGCTGACCGAGCTCCTTCTAACGCTCCGCGAGATAGTCAAGGAACGGTTGTCACCGCCTGAAGAACCCCTGTGCAGACCCTCTCAGGGCAAACCTTATCCTCTCCAGCTTAATGAACCCTGCCATGTCATTTATCCTGGCTTCCACACTGGGGGGCTTTGCGTCCTTCCATAATAGCAAGATCCTCCGCCGGGCTACCAGGGACGCAAAGGCCAGAATGCCGGCCTCTTTGTACTGGACTCTCAATGGTGCCGGCTTTTAGTCGAGATGTAAAATTGTATTGGGTGGCCCTTAGCCCCCAACCACAGAACCCCTACACTATTGAGGAGGCCATTCGGCCCATCGAGTCTGCACTGATCCTCCGAAAGAGCACCCTACACAGGCCTACTCCCCTGCCCCATCCAGGACTCCCACCGAACCTGCACATTTGTGGAATGTAGGTGCTTCTTTCCAAGGTCCATCTGGTGCTGCTCTTGGTAAATTCTTCTACACTGCATCACACCTGGGCTAATCTCTTGGCTTAGTGATGACGGAGAGGTGAGGGATCACGAGGTTACAGATTGTGATAGTATACAGCGTGTGGGGCAGCACGGTAGCACAGTGATTAGCACTGTTGCTTCACAGCTCCAGGGTCTCAGGTTCGATTCCCGGCTTGGGTCACTGCCTGTGCGGAGTCTGCACGTCCTCCCCGTGTCTGCGTGGGTTTCCTCCGGGTGCTCCGGTTTCCTCCCACAGTCCGAAGATGAGCGGGTTAGGTGGATTGGCCATGATAAATTGCCCTTAGTGGCCAAAAAGGTTAGGTGGGTTACAGGGATAGGGTGGAAGCGTGGTGTAAAGTAGCGTGCTCTTTCCAAGGGCTGGTGCAGACTCAATGGGTCGAATGGCCTCCTGCACTGTAAATTCTATGATATCCAACTCTGCTGTTGATGATGGCCCACGGTGCTCGATGGCAGTCCAGTTTCTGCAGCTGGATCCTGTGTCGGTCAGTGATGTGACACTACACAGTGTATGGGATCCTCACTGTGGAAGCTGGACTTTGCCTTCACAGGAACTGTGGGATGTCCACTCTTGCCAATGCTTTGTGGACAGGGGGGACTGCAACAGGTCGGCTGTTAAGGACAGAATCAAAGAGGTTACTCCTTCATGTTACACAGAATTACATTGTATCTTACAGCACAGAAGCAAGCCATTCGGTCGAACAGGCCTAGACTGGTTTCTGCTCGACAGGAACCTCCTCCCACCCCTCCTTATCCAACCCTTCAAACAGCTGATATGAAGGCACAAATATTTCATTTGTGTCTTCACCATGTGATGCAGGTCCAATCTGATCTGTGGGTGATGTCCTCCAGGTTTGGCAGCTTAATCGGTCGCAGTATTAGCAAGCCACTTCTGCAGGCGGACACTGAATAATTGTTTCTATGGTAACACTGGTTATGTTACCAGACAAGCAATCCAATGGCCTGGACATAAGTTTAAATCCCACCATGGCAGCTCCTCAATTTGACTTCAATTTTAAAGGAAACAGAACGGAACATTGGTGACAGTAGATGAAGTCACAAAGCTGCAGGCTTGTTCTGGAAACGCATTTCATTCATTATCATAGATTATCAAAGAATGTACAGTGCAGAAGGAGGCCATTCGGCCCATCGAGTCTGCACCGGCTCTTGGAAAGAGCACTCTACCCAAGGTCAACACCTCCACCCCGATCCCCATAACCCAGTAATCCCACCCAACACTAAGGGCAATTTTGGACACTAAGGGCAATTTATCATGGCCAATCCACCTAACCTGCACATCTTTGGACTGTGGGAGGAAACCGGAGCACCCGGAGGAAACCCACGCACACACGGGGAGGATGTGCAGACTCCACACAGACAGTCACCCAAGTCGGAATCGAACCTGGGACCCTGGAGCTGTGAAGCAATTGTGCTATCCACAATGCTGCCATTAGTGCCCTTTCGGAAAGGAAATCTGCCATCCTTACCCACTCTGGCCTATTTGTGACTCCAGACCCACAGCAATGTGGTTGACTCTTAACTGCGCTCTGAAATGGCCGAGCAAGGCACCAGATTGTCTTAATGGCACAGTGGTTAGCACTGCTGCCTCACAGCTCCAGGGACCCGGGTCCAATTCCGGCCTCGGGTGACGATCTGTGTGGAGTCTGCACGTTCTCCCCGTGTGTGCGTGGGTTTCCTCCGGGTGCTCCGGTTTCCTCCCACTGTCCAAAGATATGCAGGTTAGGTAGATTGACCATGATCAATTGCCCCTTAGTGTCCAAAAGGTTAGGTGGGGTTACAGGGATAGGTTGGAGGCATGGACGTAAGTAGTATGCTCTTTCCAAGGGTCAGTGCGGACTCGATGGGCCGAATGGCCTCCTTCTACACTGTAAATTCTATGATCTATGATTCTATGGGCATAGTGGTTAGCACAGTTGCTTCACAGCTCCAGGGTCACAGGTTCGATTCCCGGCTTGGGTCACTGTCTGTGCGGAATCTGCACGTTCTCCCCGTGTCTGCGTGGGTTTCCTCCGGGTGCTCCGGTTTCCTCCCACAGTCCAAAGATGTGCAGGTTAGGTGGATTGACCATGCTAAATTGCCCTTAGTGCCCAAAAAGGTTAGCTGGGGTTACTGGGGTACGGGGATAAAGGGGGATAAGGTGGAGGTGTGGGGCTTAAGTAGGGTGCTCTTTCCAAGGGTTGGTGCCAACTCGATGGGCTGAATGGCCACCTTCTGCCCTGTAAATTCTATGATTCTATGAAATCTAGGGGCTCGTTTAGCACACTGGGCTAAATCGCTGGCTTTTAAAACAGACCAAGGCAGGCCAGCAGCATGGTTCCATTCCCGTACCAGCCTCCCCGAACAGGCGCCGGAATGTGGCGACTAGGGGCTTTTCACAGTAACTTCATTTGAAGCCTACTTGTGACAATAAGCGATTTTAATTTCATTTCATTTCAAATCTTTCCTGTAACGTTTGCCGGTATTGTCAGCCTCTGGGCTCAATGTGATTATCAGGGATTGAATTCTCTGTGTGATACCATCGCAAGCTCAAAACAAGGATTTATTTTCAAATTGAAAGCTAAGTGACGGAGAATGTTGCTATACCAACTTTTCAAAATACTTTGTTGAGATAATCTTAAAATAGCTTTTTTTTGTTTGATTCTCTATCGGTGTTGTATACAGCACAGCGGGAACACTTTACATCCCCATTATCCAATCTTTAAGATGCAGAGAACACACATCAGCTGAGTGTGAGTTTCCATGGCAGTGGCACTGCATATTTGCCTCAGCACAGGACATTAGTATTACCTGAGAGTACAACGCTAGCTGTAAAATATTGTTTTCATTTGAAATTTATTGTCCTCGGTTTTATTTTCATCCTTTGAATAACCATGCAGGGACCTTTGGTTTGCAGGATGTGGGGGTCAGCATTTATTTGCCACCTCTAATTGCCCTTGAGGAGGTGATGGGGAGCTGCCTTCTTGAAGCGCTGTGGTCTATGTGGTGTAAGTACACCCACAGTGCTGTTAGGGAGGGAATTCCAGGATTTTGACCCAGCGACAGCGAAGGAACGTTCGATATATTTCCAAGTCAGAATGCTGAGTGACTTAGAGGAGAACTTCCAGGTGATGATGTTCCCATGTGTCTGCTTCCCTTATTCTTCTAGATGGCAGTGGGCGTGTGTTTGGAAGGTGCTGCCTAAGGAACCTTGATGAGTTCCTGCAGTGCATCTTGGAGATGGTACACACGGCTGCTACTGTGTGTCGGAGGTGGAGGGAGTGAATGTTTTTTTTATGGAAGGAGTGCCAATCAAGTGGGCTGCTTTCCTCGGACACTGATAATCAAAGCAAAATGGCTTTTGCAAAGAATCAACTCTCTTTGTCCTCACCCCATACATTCTGTCCCAGAGTCTCCCCTTCCCTCCTTTCCTGGGGATTTGGAGAGTCCTTGTTGGCAGGCCAGGATTTCAGTTGCCTGAGTACCTTGTCCAATTGTGTAGCCTTTGTTGGTGTATGTTTGAACATTTTTCCACTGGGAGAATAAAGGGAAATATTATAGTCGCGCCCTACACTCAACATGCATTTGTAGCAAGGGTTGCCTGATAGAGATCGGGCACAGAAACCTTGGTTCAATAACAGGCAGACACTTCGAACGCCCTGGGTGTTGTTGGAGCTGCAGTCAATCAGCTAAGTGGGAGTATTCCATCACACTCCTGACTTACACCTTGTAGGTGGTGGAGGGGAGTCAGGAAATGAGTAACTCTGTGGTGAGTAATTACACAGCTAGCCGTGTCTCCCGCATACTCTTTGCTCCACGGCTGAACCAAATGTATGAAAAGAGTTAGGAAATTTGAAAAGCCATTAAAGTAACAGATTGCTGAATGATCATTGAGTTTTGCCTCTTTTTTGCACCAAACTGAAATTGCGACTTCCATAAAGTATTCAAGATCAATATTTGTCAATATCATTGCGCTTAGCGACAAAAAAATGGGCAAGAATGGTCGAGAAGCGAAAGGAGAATTCTTACAACTGCTGCAAAGGATGAACTCTGTATAAAATAGGATGTTTAAATAAAACCATGGTGTCTCTGATGTGATCTGATAGGGGCTGATTTAGCACAGGGCTAAATCGCTGGCTTTGAAAGCAGACCAAAGCAGGCCAGCAGCACGGTTCAATTCCCATTCCAGCCTCCCCGAACAGGCGCCAGAATGTGGCGACTAGGGGCTTTTCACAGTAACTTCATTTGAAGCCTACTTGTGACAATAAGCCATTTACATGTGAGGTGAGTGATTAGTGTTATGGAGCACTGCTTAATTCTATTTGTATATGTTCAATATTCAAATATTCAAAGTGCATTTCATTATTTTTGCTTTTCAAATGATTTATATAATCTCCATATTAAATATATGTATTTCAGGAACCTGCCAGGAGTGTGCTAATGGCCCCAACCACACACAAAGCCCATCAAGGAGCAAGGAGACAGACTGACGACAGCGCTGTTGTCCACTTCTTCAAGAACATGGTAAATGATTGTTGCAGCCCTGACCTTCAAGGCATATTTTTCGACCTTTGCTGACAGGAAAATATTTGTCAAGGGAATTCCATCCAATAGTCAGGACCAGTCCCAGGTTAAATGCGAGAGGCAGGTCACAAGATCCTCATGAGTGAGAGAGGCCATCCAGCCCAGCTCAGTCTATCCACCCAGAATGGTTCCCTTTGTTGCATCCGATTATTATCTGATTAATTCCAGAACTTCTTCCCGCACAACCTTGACCAAATTAATCCCTCTGCTCATGAAGCAGAACCCCTGGATTTCAACAACAAAAAGAATGCATGTGGCACCTTTAGACATAGTAAAACATCGCAAGGCACAACACAGGCAAAATGTGACACCGAGTCACGTGAAACAATACTGGGTCAGATAACCAAATGCTTGTCCAAAGAGGTAATTGTTAAGAAGTGTCTTAAAGCAAAGAGACACAAAGAAAGGTGTGTGTATGTGTGTGTGTGTGTGTCTGTGTGTACGTGTTGTGAGGGGAGGGGGAATTCCAAAGCTTAGGCAGCCGAAGTCTTGAAATGACCTTTGATCGGTCTGTGTTGTGTCCCCTTGTCCTATTCCCACGGTTTAACTTAACGTCGTGTTCTGGATAAACCTCTGTCCCATTACCTCGTCGCTGATGCTCCTGCTTGAGGCTGCAACACCCAAGCCGCTCTTGGCTTTTCTCAAAAACTTAGCTCAGTGAAGCTGGGACGACCCTAAGTTTGGAACTTTGCCCATTAGGCGGGCGAATTGGGGTTGCCATGGGGGCCGACCTCCTCGGCCGACTCCTGCAAAAGGAAGCTTTGCAGGTGAGGATTCACGTGGGACTGGCTCCACAACCTCTGTGCGTGTTCCCCGGAGGGGGGGAATCCCAGCAGTGACGGCTACTACTGCTCAGCAGCAGCAGTCAGCCGATTGGGGCACTTAATGGGGCAATTAGGGCCACCCGTCAAGTCAAGGGGGTGGAAACAAGTGGAGACGGCTTCGCTGCGGGAGATCTGAGCCCTTTTATGAACTTCCCAGCAGTCTGTCTCAATGATGTACCTGTTGCATAGTGAGCAAGGTTCTCTTCTGAGAGAGACCATTCTTTTTTTTAGAAAATATTTCATTGAGGCATTTATAATTTTAACATTTTGAACAACAAAGAGAATCAACACACATAAAAACCCCACAATAACATCCCAACCCCCCCACCCATAGACCCTAACTACCCATACATTAGATTCCCTACCCTTATTCGTCACTTCCGTGCCTCCCTTTCCCCCCCAACCCCCCTGTTGACGGTCAATTTTCCTTGAAGAATTCGATGAAAGGCTGAACCCCTGCAGTGAACCCCTTAAGGCGAACTCAATTTTCTCTAACCTAAGAAACCCTGCCATGTCGCTGACCCAAACACCCGACTTTGGAGGCTCCGAGTCCCTCCAACCCAACAAAATCCGTCTCCGGGCCACCAGGGAGGCAAAGGCCAAAACGGCGGCCTCTCCCCGCCCCCCACCTCTGAGCTCCCGGATCTTCCGGCACTCCAAATATTGCCATCTCTGGACTCGGAGTCACCCTCCCTTCCAGGACCACCGACATGGCATCCGAAAATCCCTGCCAAAATACCCTCAGCCTCGGACCCGCCCAAAACCATATGAACATGGTTCGCACGACTCTCCCGACCACACCTGTCCTCCACCTCCTCAAAAAACCTGCTCATCCGGGCCACAAAGAGAGCCCATTACATAGAACATAGAAAATAATAGAAAATACAGCACAGAACAGGCCCTTTGGCCCACGATGTTGTGCCGACCTTTGTCCTAGATTAATCATAGATTATCATTGAATTTACAGTGCAGAAGGAGGCCATTCGGCCCTTTGAGTCTGCACCGGCTCTTGGAAAGAGCACCCTACCCAAACTCAACACCTCCACCCAACACCAAGGGCAATTTTGGACACTAAGGGCAATTTATCATGGCCAATCCACCTAACCTGCACATCTTTGGACTGTGGGAGGAAACCGGAGCACCCGGAAGAAACCCACGCAGACAGGAGGAGGATGTGCAGACTCCGCATTCTTTTTTAAAAATAAATTTAGAGTACCCAATTCATTTTATCCAAATTAAGGGGCAATTTAGCGCAGCCAATCCACCTGCCCCGCACATCTTTGGGTTGTGGGGGCGAAACCCACGCAAACGTGGGGAGAATGTGAAAACTCCACACGGACAGTGACCCAGAGCCGGGATCGAACCTGGGACCTCGGCACCGTGAGACAGCAGTGCTAACCACTGCTGCCCACAGAGCCCATTCTTAACATCAGTCACCGCATCTGATGACTGAAATAGATCAAAATTAAAACATGTGACCGGGGAAGCGCCAATTTGAATCCTTCTTGCCGATCTGCGGTACGGTCGAACTATTTTGTTGAAGTGCTTAACGGGGCAAAGATTTTCTTGGCGATTGGCACATATTTTAATTTTATACTAATTTTAAACCCATTTCTGAAGAACAAGTTCACAGTTTGGTGGGTAAAACTAACCCATGGAAGCTTGACCCCTGTGTGAATGGATCATCCTAACCCATCTTCTGACTCCATTGTCCTATTTCTTCCTTTTCAGATGTCACCAAAGAGAGCCCCAGCGCAACAAAAGGTAAATCTGCCCTTGATGCTGTAGCTAAGCCTGAAGGTTATGCAAATTGTGACAGACCCTTAAACATGTCTGGAAGGGAAATATTAAGTGATGGAAGGACTTGTGTTTATATGGCATTTTTCCCCACCTACTATTGTCCCAAAGTACTTCGCAATGAATGAAATATTTTTCTCAAAGTGGCGGAGAAATGCAGGATCCACTTTGCGCACAGCAGGATCCCAAAAGAGTAATAAGACCATCGTTGACTGATGTAAGCTGAGGGGGAACAAAATGTTTCCCAGCAAACTCTGAGAACTCCTTAGCTCTACAGAATAGTGCCACGGGATTCATCTCAGAGGCGAGATGGGAGGGGACTTTGTCCCTATGCGAAGGACAGCACGCTCTGACAATGTAGCACTACCTGGGCATTGCACTGGAGTGTCAGCTTTAGAGTGGGATTTGAGCCCATCACTTACTGTCTCAGGGATGGGAGCACAGCCCATTGAACCAAGACGGGCCTCTCGGTGGAGCGTATTATTATTCAACTACCGAGTTTAATAAAATAAGACTGCCAATCTTTATTTTTTTTTGTAAAGAAAAGCGATGACAGAATTAATATCAGTGCTGTATCAAGTGATAGGATTCTCACATTCAAGTATTGAGTAGAAATCTTGGGTAACCTTGATTATTTTCTGTGCCCTCATCTTTTTCCTGAGCATCTCATTCCCTTGTGTCTCCAATTGCATTTGGTGATTGTCATGGCTCCTTTTCTCCTCACTACCACAGGCGAGGTCCGGAGCAAGTAGAGCTATCACTAAATTTATCTGGGTAAGGTGCAAGATCTGTATTTACTGCCGCAACCTTGCTGGTCACAATGGCTAACAATAAACCATCATCTATAGTGCACTTGCGCCATTACCGTTGGACGTTTCAATTCATCTCATCATCCAACATCTCCGGTGATGTTTCTCATTGTAAACTCCATCCCCCATACTTACCTAACTCCATAGACAGGAACCGGGGCTGGCTCCCAGTGGGGACTGGGTTTAGGCGCTTGCTTGGTATGACTGGTATTCAGCTCAATTCCCCCACAATAAACACAGGGGACATTGAAATCTAATTTGTAATGGATGATCGCTTGGTGATACTTGTTGGGGGAAGCTTTGGTTTAGAGAGAGGAAAAAAATATGTCCTTGTGGTGAGTGGATTAATAGCCAATGTGTGGTAAGATAACATTGGCCCTTGGAGAGGTCTAGCTAATGTGGCTGTTATCCTAACTGCCAGAATTCAGTATTGGAGGCAAGCAACTTTATCAATTGCAAGGTTCAATTTGAGCAATTTGAAGACAGCTATAAAATACACAAATAGTCTTGCAGATTGCATGGTTCTGTTTAAATGTGTACAAAAGGTTATTGGTTAAAGCTATGATGTCCTGAGGATAAGGTGCGCCTGGCCAAAGCAATCAATTAAGACAGAAGCTAGCTTAACACACAAAAGATAAAGATCCTTTGTTGTCACAAGTAGGCTTACATTAACTGAAAAGCTCCTAGTCGCCACATTCCGGCGTCTGTTCGGGTACACAGAGGGAGAATTCCGAATTCTCAGCTGGTACGGGAATTGAACCCGCGCTGCTGGCCTTGTTCTGCATCGCAAATCAGCTGTCTAGCCCACTGAGCTAAACCCACCCTTGGGGGAGAAAGGAATGGAAGAGTCTGCAGATGGGGTGACACAAAGAGGGTGAGGAGGAGACGCATATAGAATATCAACGCTAGCGTAGACCAGTTGGGTTAAATGGCTGTTTTTGTGATGTACATTCTACGTAACTCTAAGTTAATAAGCTGATTCGGCGTTACTTCCAAGGAAGAGCTGGGTGCAAAACTGCTGTTGTCGTTATATGTTCCCCATTATGGAATCCTTACAGTGCAGAAGGAGGCCACTCAGCCCATCAAGTCTGCACCGGCCCTTGGAAAGAGCACACCATCTCAGCCCACTTCCCTCGCCCTATCCCTGTAAACCCACCTAATCTTTGGGCGCTGAGACACAACTTAGCATGGCCATTCCACCTAACCTGCACATCTTTGGACTGTGGGAGGAAATGGAGCACCCAGAAGAACCCACTCAGACATGGGGAGGACGTGCAGACTCCGCACAGACAGTGACCCAAGGCCGGCATCGAACCCGGGTCCCTGGCGCTGTGAGGCAGCAGTGCTAACCACTCTGCCACCGTGCCACACTAGCTTCATCGAGTTCCTGATTCTGCACCTATTTGGTTAGCCTCATGTTTCCACCAGATTGAAATCATTTAGCCAAACCATAAAGTCGCCATAGATCGCACAAGGCATAACAAGCAAGGGTTGTTTAGTACTGTCTCAGTCTGGAGGAGAAGCTGCTCTGGGCCCCTCAATGTTTCTGATTCTGATAAACCCAATCAAACCTGGCCTTTGGGTGGCTGACTGGTGGTGGGAACATTGATTGACCACCTATTCCGGTGGCGAAGACCCCTCTTGCCCCCACCTGATTTTGTGGCCTCCTCCCCATTTAAATCCGTCGGGCGAGCCAGCGGGCTGCCAAACAAGGCACCTGGTCAGACTGAGGCCCCGAAATGAGACGAAGGACAGAGCCCTCAGCAAGGCAGGTTGTAAGAGCGGGTTATGTTTCTTTCAGGAGAGGAGTGTGGAAGAAGGGAGGATAATCTATTTGGTCATTAAGTTGTCCAATTGTGATCTGGATGGTTGTGCTGCTGTTACATTTCAAGGCATGTCATTGCTCCCTGATGAACTCAGCAGTTTGCTTCTTTGCAATGACTAATGAGTGTGCGAGAACCACCACACGTAATATTGCCAGTGCCGAGAGTATAGCAATGAGCAGTGGTTTCAAACCAAAGGTGCCATCAAGCTACAAATTTCCACCTTCTCTCTTTGGCTAGACTACTGACCAGGGATGGCCACTCACTGTCAAGATGAGAAACCCATAGTCCTCTTGTGTTGTCTTGGACAATGCCAATGTTGTGATGTGGAGATGCCGGCGTTGGACTGGGGTGAGCACAGTAAGAAGTCTTACAACACCAGGTTAAAGTCCAACAGGTTTGTTTCGAATCACTAGCTTTCGGAGCACTGCTCCTTCCTCGGGTGTGAATGCATTCACCTGAGGAAGGAGCAGTGCTCTGAAAGCTAGTGATTCGAAACAAACCTGTTGGACTTTAACCTGGTGTTGTAAGACTTCTTACAATGCCAATGTTAGTTGAGGTTCACTAGTGGTCTCCATTTCTTCACTGGTTTAGAGTTTCATTGATTCGGGAACTTGTGCACACAATGACCTACAACAGCATATTTGGAAGCTAATCAGTTAACCTCATCATCACAGAGTCAAACTAATTGTACTTCAACAGAAAATCTACATAATCAATACCCACGCATCACAATGCATGAATAATGGAGATCCTGTCGCTAATGTTTAATGTGATTGTACTTTCAAGAAATAACATTTTTTTTAAACTTTAGTTATAAATGCTTCAGTGACACTGAAAATGTAACATATACTCCAGACACTCCTTTAAATGTGTGTTTTAAGTTGCCTCTTGATCTGCTTATGATGCATCAGTACACGGAGTATCTGCATTCTCTTCCTGGTACAATGAGGAGGGGCTCGCGCAAAGATTTGGCAGACCCATCAGCAGCCAGACTGACTTTCGGCAAATTATGTTTCAGTTTTCCACTGAAGGTAAAACTTTTGATTGGCAAAGCTGAGTCACCTCAGGCAAACAGTACCCGATACGAGGGAGGGTAAGTCTACAGGCTCTTTCCCAGTGACGTTGTGTAAATATCACACTCTTTCAGGCCTTCCAAAGACTGAAAGGTCACAATTTACTTGCCATCGCTCAAAATTGTTCCCATCGTTCTATTATTAAGTTCAAATCCCACCATGGCAGCTGGCCGAATTTAAACTCCGTTAATTAAGTCAAAAGCTAGCCTCAGTAATGTGGTCACATAACTTTGACGTTAAAAACCTACCTGGTTGACTGTTGCCCCTTTAAAAGAAGGAAATCTGCCATCCTTACCCGGTCTGGCCTACACGTGACTCCAGACCCACAGCAATGTGCTTGGCTCTTCACTGTCCCCTCAAATGGCCGAGCAAGACACTCGGTTGTCAAGAAGGTGGCCCACCGCCATCTCAGTTAAGGGCAATTAGGGATGGGCAATAAATGCTGTCCTTACCAGCGATGCCCACATCCCACAATAGGAAAACTCTGCATCCATCCAAAGCACGATAATAAGCACCTTTCTCTTGTTTTCTTCACCCATAAGTCTTCCAACATCCCCAACTGAGGGGGCAAGATGGATGCCTGCTCCTAAGCCTCTGCTACTGCTCCAACTGCTTGTCAGGACATGACCGAGAATAGGCCAGTACGACTGGCACTCCCATTCGTCTTTAATCCTTGTGAAGGAAGGTTTGGTTTGGTTTCGCCCCCTCCCCCGGTGACAGGTAGCACAACCTCACTGTGTGGACAATGGTGTGTGTGTGCGAAGCTCTCATCCACCATTCCTTGGTGTAACATCTTGGCAAACCAATATGGTGCCCCAATGTGCTACCTTCTCTCAGCGGTTTGCAATATAGACGTTACCAGGACAATGCTCAGTCTTTAGCGAGTGAAAGTGATGGCTTCATGAAGGAATAAAGCACAGCAATCTTTCTAAATGTCAGGCCTCTGTTGTCCAAAGGCTGACAAATTAACTTTCAAAATCAGTTGCAGGAGTTACAGCAATGACGGACAGGAAATGAACAGCTGATCCGTCAAGTCTGCCCGCATCATGCTGTTTGGAACCTGTCTGAAAATGTCATCCCACTCCCACCCACAGACATGCAACCTGCTGGGCGGCGCAAACCAAAAACCAAGGAAAGACCCAGAGGCAATAAGGGGAAAACTACTCTATCGTCCACAGGTGATCGTAAACCAGACCACGTGCACTGAATGATATCTCTCAAGACACTTGCTTTCCAAACAATGCAGTGTCTGCCCCCCGCCCCCCCCCCCCCCCCCCAGTCAGGAACCCATCGTGCCCCCTCTCGAAGGGATAGAGAGAATCAGCAGCCACTGCACCAGCCAGCAATGTATTCCAGAGGCTCCACTCTCCCAGGGAAAAGAGGAACCACCTTCGATCAAGCCCGTTCGGTAGCACAATTGCTTCACAGCTCCAGGGTCCCAGGTTCGATTCCCAGCTTGGGTCACTGTCTGTGCGGAGTCTGCACGTTCTCCCCGTGTGTGCGTGGGTTTCCTCCGAGTGCTCCGGTTTCCTCCCACAGGGATGTGCAGGTTAGGTGGATTGGCCATGCTAAATTGCCCTTATTGTACAAAAAGGTTAGGTTGGTTTACGGGTGTGGGCTTAAGTGGGGTGCTATTTCCAAATGCCGGTGCAGACTCGATGGGCCGAATGGCCTCCTTCTGCACTGTAAATTCTATGATTCCATGAATCTTACATAGTTTAAACTCGTGTCTTGGTCGTCCCCAATTTGCCAAACGGAGGGGTCCAAGATTGTACGAAGCGGCTTTAAACTTCTTAATTTTAAGGTGTAAGGACTTACAAACTGATTTTTTAAGGTGTAACGACTTCCAGCTGGTTATAGCCTCTCAAATTAGTACAGGTATTCATATCGAAAACAATAATTTGCACAACAATGATCCAAACCATTATAAGGTGCAATCACCGTGAACATTGACACCTTGTTTGTACACGTAGAATTCTTGCAAAGTAAATTCAGTTAGCCCAAAGAAAAAACATTTGTGATATTAACCTTCACCTGCCAACATTCTCAAAGCAGCCAATTTTGATGAACGAGTGGAGTGCTTTATATTTCTATGTTTAATATACTTTTTGGTTTGTTCAAAGGGTACTGATGGACAAAGGCCACATTATGGGGCATCTGGTTCTTCCAAGTCAAAAGAAGCGTATCGAGGACGGAAAGATGGCTCAGGAACTCTCTCATCCTTTTTCAAAATGGTAAAAAAAAAAACTCTTGGCTTGTATGTCACACAATGACCACGACAACTGGCATAGTGGTAAGGTCACTGGCTTAGTTATCCAGGGGCCACAGGCTAATGCTCCACGGCAGCTGGGGGAATTTTAATTCCATTAATAAATATGAAATACAAAGTTCGTCTCAGTAATGGTGACCATGGGACTATCATCAATTGTTGTTTAAAAATCCATCTGGTTCACTAAAGTCCTCTAGGGAGGGAAATCTGCCGTCCTTACGCGGTCTGGCCTACTTGTGACTCCAGACCTGCAACAATGTGGTTGACTCTTAACTGCTCTGTGAAATGGCCGAGCAATGCACTCAAATCAAGGGCAATTAGGGACGGGCAACAAATGCTGACCTTGTCAGTGACCCCCACGTCCCATGGAAATTTTGTTTTGAAAACTTAGGTTTACATGGTAAGAGGCTGGGGGCGATTCTCCAATATTGGGCCCAAGAGTTGGCGCCATCGTGAACGCCGTCGCGTTTCACGGCGACGCGAACCATGCCTGGTTACGTCCGATTCTGGCCGTCAGAGGGGGCCAGCACGGCACTGGAGCGGTTCACGCCGCCGTGCCAACCCGCGCATGCGCGGAGGACTCCTTTAGCGCGCCGGCCCCGTCTCAAGGTAGGGTCGGTGTTCAGGGGCCGGCCGCGCCAGAAAGTAGGCCCGGGGGGGGGGGGGAAGAGGCCGGCACGCCGATCGGTGGGCCCCAATCGCGGGCCAGACCCTATCGGAGGCTCCCCCCCGCCCCCCCCAGTGAAGGAGCCCCTCCCCCCACAGGCCGCCCCCCCCCCCCGACTGTTCCCGCAGAGTTCCCGGCAGCAGTGACCAGGGGTGAACAGTGCCGGCGGGACTCTGTCATATCGGCGCGGCCGCTCGGCCCTCGGCCGCCCCGCCGATTCCAGCGGTGCTCCAGACGCACTGCCGCAAATGGCGCTGATTCTCCGCACCTCGGAGAACGCGCGCCAGCGTCGGGGCGCGGTTGCGGCGATTCTCCGGCACGGCGTGGGGCTCGGAGAATCGCCCCCGATATTTATGCTGAAGACACCAGTAACCATGGAAAGTTTAATTTCTGGCCATTGAGTTCACTGGTCTCAGTCAGGGAGGCAGCAGTTTGCTGCAGATGGTTCCTACGGGCGGGACCCTCCGTCCGGTCACCGCAGCAGGATTCTCCGGTCCCGCTGCGGAGAATGGGAGATTTGGATGAGCGCCAAATTCCCCGTCCCCGCTCACAGCGGTAGCGGGGCGGACTCGCAACGGAGATTCCCGGCCTCCACCTACGTGGCTAGGCTGGTTGGTGGATACCGGCCAGCATTCTCCTATTGGTGAGGCAGCGGATTACTGCTGATGCAGACCCCAGCGTCAAATAACCAGAAAATAACAGAAATGCACATTTTTATAGCACCCTTTAATGTCCCAAGGCATTTCACGGGCAGTATTTGACCCCGAGTCACATAAGGAGACATTATTAGGACAGGAGGCCAAAAGATGTGTTAAAGCGGTAGACCGCTTGATTTAAGAGAGGCCTTGTTTAGTTTGTTCATCACATGTAATCCCGAATAGGCACTGAGGCTCCAACAAAATGTGCGGATTCTTTTCATTCCTTTAGACATTTAAACTAATAGATCTGCAGCTGAGCACTGAGGTTGGGACCATTTAGATGCTTTACTGTAGGGGAAGGAGTTTATTGGAGCAGGGACTGCAGAGGGAGATATGGAAATGAGTAGCAAACTGCATTTGCATTTGAGAATATTGGGTCCAATTTTAACCTGCAATCCGCCCACTTGCAGAGTTAAAATCAGACTCATTCTGGCCCAGCTGACTAGAAGATGCAACAACGAGCAGGTGTTATTAGTGGTCTCAGTCTCTCAGGGGCAGGTATCAGGTCTCCAACTCCTGTTCACTAACAAAGGCCCCTGGAGGAAGCGGTTTGTATGCAGAATCAAGTAGAGCAGTCTAACATGGCGACAATGGTGAAAAGCTCCCTGTTTAAGTTCACACGTGGAGATCGTCCTGAACGATCGGCCCCCTTATCGTGAGACCCCCGTCTTTTAGATTCTGCGGCCAGCGGAAGCAATCTCTCAGCGTCCACCCTATCAAGCCCCTTTGAAATGTTGTAGGTTTCAATGAGATCACCTCTCATTCTTTCAAATTCCAGAGAATATAATCCCAATTTACTCAGCCTCTCATCACAGGGCGACCCCCTCCCCTCCAGGACCAATTTAGCGAATCTTTGCTGCACCGTGTCAAACGCAAGTGTATCCTTTCTTAGATAAAAACAGAAAATGCTGGAAAAACAATCAACAGGTCTAGCAGCATCTGCGGAGAGAAACAGAGTTAATGTTTTGAGCCCGATATGGAACTTTCTCGAACGTGGAGACCAAAACTCCGCACAGTGTTTCGGATGCGCCCTGACCAAAGCCCTGCACAATTGTAGCAAGACTTATTTATTCTTGTGCTCCAATCCCCTGCAGTTGAGGCCACCATGCCATTTGCCTTCCTAATTGATAACTAAGTCCCTTTGGAAGACGTTTGACTGTGAGTCAGCGGAGATGGAGTTCCAACTTTCCATCTTTCCCAGATTGCGGGCATGGCTCCCTGATGCCTCACCATATGTGATTCTCCAGCCGAGCACCGCAGTCAGCAGTTGTTCGAACAGGGCCCTGATGCTGAATTTGCTGGGGAAACCAGTGAGTCAGCCTAATGGGTCTCAGGGTAAATCATCTGTGAGCGCTGATAGCTTCGGGAAACAATGCAGCAGGAAGCAGCTGGCCAGTGTTAGCCATGGGCACTATGTTAAAGGATCACAGAGAATAACGTCAAAAGGAGAGCAAAGGAGGGACAAGGTGAGGTGTCTTTGGGTGGGGAGCGAGGGCTGACTTCTTTACGTGAAGCAATGTGATAGCTGTTACTTTGGGAATCACGCTCGGTAGATGATTTGGTGAGGCATTATAGAGAGTCATAACGCAACCTAGGACAGCCACAGGGTTGAAACCCCATCTCTGCTGACATCTCACAGTCAAAGGTCTTCCAAAGGGACTCAGTTGTCTGAGAAAGTGTTCTCACCCAAACCTCTTTCCGTCGTGAAGGTTGGGAAGCTTTGGAAACCTCTACCCCCAGAGATCTGTGGGTGCTCAGCTGTTGAGGGTGTTCAAAAATGAGATTGTTCGATTGGCGGCACAAAGAGACTCAAGGGATATCGGGAGAGGGCCGGAAAGTAGAGCTCGAAAAAGAAAAAAGACCTTATCGAACAGTGGAGAAGTTTGAGGATGGCCCACTCCAACTCTCTGATGTTTGAAGTGTAGAGCAGAGTATTACCTCATAACATCCTGTAAGATTACAAGTGTTGAAGGAATACTTTTAAAGAGTATGTACGCCTCGCCTCGTTTTTGCTTCAAAAGGAGGGCCACTGACCCACCCTGTTACTTCCAGTGAAGATACCCAAGTTGAGCTCCTAAAAGACTTTTAGAAACATTTGATTCCATGTCCCATGACCTTGAACCAAATATTTTCAACTGTAGCAATCTAAATGCTAATTTTCTCATTTCTTTCAAGTGCTTTATTTCGATGCAAATAGAGAGTAAATGTGTATTCTTACGTTTGTTGTCTTCTTTGTCAAGGGAAATTACAAGAAAGTTTAATATATAAAGGGAGGTATTTTCTGGTTCACTTCTATTATAAACAATGGCAGTCACAGATGATTTAAATGTTAGTGATTTTGTGTAGTGCTGCCCAATGTACACGGTGGCATGAAAATTGTTTCAATGATATGTTGGTTCTAAATGCAGAGGTTGTGAATAACTTAAAGTTAACAAATACAAACAACAGAGGGATATTTGAGTGTCTTGGGAGCTTAGACTGTGTGTGAAAGAAAGAATTGGATTTCTTGAATGCCTTTGGAGTATTGTGAGCAGTTTTGGGCCCCGCATCTCAGGATGTGCCGGCCTTGGAAAGGGTCCAGAGGAGGTTTACAAGAATGATCCCCGGAATGAACAGCTTGTCGTATGAGGAACGGTTGAGGACTCTGGGTCTGTACTCGTTGGGCCTTTACAACGCTGAGGGGGGATCTTATTGAAACTTCCAGGATACTGCGAGGCCTGGGTAGAGTGGAAGTGGAGAGGATGTTTCCACTTTTAGGGAAAAACTAGAACCCGAGGACACCATCTCAGACTAAAGGGACGATCCTTTAAAACAGAGACGAGGAGGAATTTCTTCAGCCAGAGGGTGGTGAATCTGTGGAACTCTTTGCCGCAGAAGATTGTCGAGGCCAAACCACTGAGTGTCTTTAAGACAGAGATAGATAGGTTCTTGATTAATAATGGGATCAGGAGTTATGGGGAAAAGGCAGGAGAATGGGGATGAGAAAAATATCAGCCGCGATTGAATGGCGGAGCAGACTCGATGGGCCGAGTGGCCTAATTCTGCACCTTATGATCACCAGACATCCCAACGTGCTTTACCTCCAATGAAGCACTTCAAGGAGTAGTCACTGTTGTGATGTAGGAAACAGGGCAGTCGATTTATGTACAGCAAGCCCCCCCCCAACTGCAATATGATAGTGACCAGATAGTTTTTAATGATGGAGGGATAAAAATTGGCAACCACATTACTGTGGGTCTGAGAGTCACGTGTAGGCCAGACCGGGTAAGGACGGCAGATTTCCTTCCCTAAAGGACATCAGTGAACCAGATGGGATTTGACAACAACCGATACTTGTCATTACTCAGATTAGCTTTTCATTCCAGATGTTTTATGAATTGAACTCAAACTCTAGCAACTGCTGTGGTGGGGTTCGAACCCATGTCCCCAGAGTATCAGCCTGGCTTCTGGATTACTAGGCCAGTGACATGACCACTACTCCCGCCATCTCCCCTATAATCACACAATGAGAAACAAAGCACAACAGGCTAAAGAGAGAGATACCAAAGATGTACATTACACTCATACACTCACTCACATCATCTCTTGATCCAAATAAAGGGATATGTTCAATACTTGGTGTTGGGCATGTTGCCTGTTTATTTAATTCGCTGGGGTTGACATTTTGCTGTGCCATTTTGATGGATGCATTTTCCTCTTTCTGCTAATTTAATAAAGACATTACTGCATTTAAGCAGATCAACACTCATTAAGATAAGAGGAATTTCATACAAGCACATTAGCACATTTAAACAGTAATTTAAGAGCATGCAGCGTGTAATGTGCATGGAATGATAATGAGACTTTTGCCGCTGTCTAGAAGTTAAAAATAAAATCTGTAGTTGGGAGATCTGATGCAAAAACCCAGAAAACAGGCAAGTTAACAGCGTTTAAATTTACAGAGGCTTGCACCTAACCTGCATAAGAATTGGTGAGGATCCTTTTTCAGTCCATCTTGCATCTTTAGTTTCAATGAGGTTATGTCAGGTCTGTGTTATTAAGTTGGTTTGCCCAAGTCAGGGCTTCTGCAGCCTAGAACTGGCACATCCAGGCTCTGAGCAACCTAACTAGTGGTCCTTAAGTTCCAACCATTACAGACTGTCATCACGAAAGAATACTTAATTGTTCTTATGGGCAGCACGGTAGCACAAGTGGATAGCACTGTGGCTTGACAGCGCCAGGGTCCCAGGTTCGATTTCCCGCTGGGCCACTGGCTGTGCGGAGTCTGCACGTTCTCCCCGTGTCTGCATGGGTTTCCTCCGGGTGCTCCAGTTTCCTCCCAGAGTCCAAAGACGTGCAGGTTAGGTGGACTGGCCATGCTAAATTGCCCTTAGTGTCCAAAAATGTCAGGAGGGCGTTATTGGGTTATGGGGATAGGGTGGAAGTGAGGGCTCAAGTGGGTCGGTGCAGACTCGATAGGCCGAATGGCCTCCTTCTGCACTATATGTTGTGTGTGTATCTGTGTAAATTGGCTGGAATTTAGAAGATTAAGGGGTGATCTGATCGAAGTATTCAGGATATTAACAGAGCACGACAGGGTAGATAAGCTATTTCCACTGGTTGGAGATTCTAAAACTAGGGGACATAGTCTAAAGATTAGGGCTATCCCATTTAGAGATGTTAAGAATAACTTCTTCACTCAAAGGGTGGTAGAGGTTTGGAAATCTCCCCCACAAACAGCAGCTGAAGTGAGAACAGTTGTTGAAGATATTAAGGGATGTGGGCCAAAGGCAAGTTTATGGAGTTAGGCCACAAATCAACCATGATCTCATGAAATGGTGAGACAGGCTCGAGGGGTTGAATTGCCTACTCCTGTTCCTAAAACTTCCAGGAATGTGGCATTGGCAGATTTCAAAAGACCCCCCCCCCCCATTTGCAGCTGTCCCACTCTTCCAACAAAGGGCCCCGAGAGGCAACTTATGTTTGGGGGGGGGGGGTGGTGGTGGTGGTGGTGGTGGTGGTTTGGTGGGAAGAGGGGCTGCAGTTCTGACCAAAATCCGGAGCTCGCCTGAATTATGTCAAGATCCAATGAATGGATTCAGCCCTGTCTGGGGCACTGACAGATTTAGGCCCCGAAATCTCAAGGTTGAACACGTTGTCATCATGCTGAGAGACCTGCGGAATGTTCCCGGCATCTTCTGTGATCATCTGCTGCTACTTAAATGGTACATGTACCTTCATCAGAATATTTTGTCCTTATTTTTGTGCCATATAGGGGAGAAAAGGTGAAGGTTCACCTGCGAGACGTTAAATCCACATCAATGAGTGCAGCAGAAAGGAATGCCTCGAAAATGAAAAACATACCCTTGCTTGGTGTCGTTTATTAACAGTCTCATCACTTCACATATTAACTGGCATTTACTCCACCCCTCAAAAACAACTGGCGTATGAATATGATGCATTATTGATCGGGTTTATATCCTGCTGTTAATGCAAGGTGGCTTAATTCAAATTACGTTAACTTGATTATTTTAAAGCAAACAAAAACAAATTTTATTTAAATGTCTTAATTTGAACCGCTGGATAATATGAGCAAAAAGCGATTTTAACAGGCGTATGCTGTATGAATTGTATGTTAAATGGAATATTTTACACTTACTCCATTATTATGGCCTTAAACATGATATACAAAGGTGCCCATGTTCTTAACTTTATTTTCAGTGGTCTTTCTTGTAGATACAGAAACATGGAACCTAATATTTTTCAACAAAGTTCATTGCATCTTGACATAGGTGTAATGGAAAATAGCTATGCCTATCGGCAGAGTTTCCAGTAAAGTAACATTAAGGCAATTATTAATGTTTTACTAAACGTTTTGGCATGATAAAAAGACAAAGTTGTCCGGCGGTTGCTTACGCAGATCAATAAACTCCCCATTTGAACACAAATTGCCATTTGTTGCTTGGGCCAGGGGAAACGGCTCCACAGCACTGTGTGTGTAAAAGCTGCTGAAACATTTTCCCCACACGCACCATGTAAACGTTAGGGTGCTGTAACAAAGATAAAGCAGCATTACATGTTGTAAAGCTGCAAACACCAAGGGTGTTAGACTAACCTGAAACTAATGCTAACTCTTAGCACTGAGAATGATTGTTTGATAACTAAATTCCATAGGAATGGGCAACAAGCCATTCCCTATGTGAGTGCTCTTTTCAATTGCACTGTTCTTGTAAGTGAAATAATATTTTATTACCTTTATACTTACACGTGTATCCCCGATTGTTTTCTTTTTCCTCGCAATAGTAACTTCTAGTGTGTAAAAATGGCAATGTTACACTCGCCACAACCTCAAGGTGACAGTGGTCAACTTTCTCACAGCTTGCATGCAATAACTGGCATTTACATCCCCATGCACGTCACAAGATCAAATGCCTGTGCACTTGTAAACAATGCTAATATGCAAGTTGCAAATACAACACTAAAGAACCCTCTCCCATACCCTCTTTTAATTAGGGAATGGTGCGCTTTCCCAGGTCCCAATAGAAAAATGTTAGTATTATTTGCTTGGTGCCAGACATTTTCTACTGGAGATGCAGAACAAATGCAAACCATCCACATCTTTCCTCAATACTGAATCCTGCTGCTCTTCAATTAGAAAATGTTTCCTCTGTCATTTGCGATTTAAGAATCCAGTGGGTGACGTGAAACGTGCTCCAGCCACCCTCTACCCTTTTTGCATTCTCTAATCGATTCAGTTGAAAATGAATGGGCAGGTAGATGTGGAGAGTCATTATTAACGTTGGTTTTCCAATATATTGCCAGTTTATGTATGGTAACATGCTTCTAGAGAATACATACTAGGAAAAGCCGAGTGATCATGTGTGAATAAGTGTGGTTTCGGAATGTATATGTAAAATAAAATAATGCACCTAAACACACTGTGTTTGTCCCAGTTAAAATAAAGTTACAATTATAATTCAACGGCAAAGATCATTAATGTCATTTATTTTGTGTGCGTGTTACAAACACTCACGCAAGCAGAGATTCAGTCGCGCAATATACTAAGATTTTCACAAGACGGCAGCCACCACTAGCTAGAATGAAATCCGCGTAGCCTTGGCTGTCGAGGAAGTCAATAAGGCTGACCCAGTCAGGCTGGTGTACCAAGGAGTGATTGGCAGGGCTTTGGCACTTAAAAGCAGCCCTTGAGCCTCATCATGTACGGGCCTAGGGTCCTCTCGACAATACAAGCTCCATGTCCCCATGATAGCTTGAACTGCAAGACTGTGCTTTCTTAAAATGTCAAAGTAGCACCAATCTGCTTCACCAATCCATGCAGAGTTTTCAACTTCCTCGAGGGACTGTGGTTGATTAATTGCTGCCGCAGAATAAGCCATCAGCCCAGGGCAAGTCCTTATCTATTGCCCCTCCTGCCATGATCTAGCTGCACTCCGTAGAGTACTGTGGATAAATGCGGGGCCAGATCCCTGCCCATCATTGAAGAGCACAAAGCCTACTTGTCGAGATGTCTTCAGGCCAATCCTCGAACCCCCTTTTTTTCCTCAGATGAATGAGTCTCCCTTCAGTACGGAATGCAAGGTCTCAGTGGTAACGGGCATAGTGTTTGTAAGTAACAATGCTTCCGTGCTTGGGCCCCTGCTGTTTGGTATGCTGTTTTGTGACATGGTGCACAAAATCCTCCCTTCGGTCCATCCACCATCAAACAGCATTGCTCTCCTCTATCATTCCCATGCACAGCTCTTAAGATTTCGGAAGGGCTACACTTGCGTAAACGTGAACCTTGATGGATTAACAAACAACTTGAGAATGGAAACAGGAGAAGAACATTAAGCAGGTGACCAGAATTTGAAAGGAACCTAAAAGAATAAGTCTACTGCTGAAGATGCAGTACATAATGGTTTTAAAAGCTTTCGGTAAAAAGGCACACAGCCATCGCGCTGGTGCTGGCTTTTTGAAGGAACTGCCCAATTAGTCCCACGTCCCCGGTTCTTTCCCCATTGCCCAGCCAACATTTCAATCTTATGATTTGAAAAGGAAATAAATCCAATATGGTCTCACATTCAAGAATGCAACAAAACAAACTTACCCAATTGGCTTTCTTTCATCCCATTACCACTAGTAACAGTAGCATGGTGGCCCTGTTTGGGGGACCGAACAAGAGTTCACATTCCACCATCACATCTGGGGAATTCAGTTAACTAAACAAATCCAGAATTAAAAAGCTATCATCAATAATGGCAACTAACTGAATTGGTGTACAAGCTCCCCCTGGTTCAGTAATACCGTTTAGGGAAGGGAATTGCCTGGTCTGGCGTTAGATGTGACTCCAGGTTCACTGCAGTTGATTCTTAACTGCCTCCAAAATTGCCCAGCAAGCCACACAGTTGTACCAAACGAATACAATAAAGTATAATAAATTAAACCTGACAGCCAAGCTTTAGACCATAGAACATAGAAAAATACAGCACAGAACAGGCCCTTCGGCCCACGATGTTGTGCCGAACCTTTGTCCTAGATTAATCATAGATTATCATTGAATTTACAGTGCAGAAGGAGGCCATTCGGCCCATTGAGTCTGCACCGGCTCTTGGAAAGAGCACCCTACCCAAAGTCAACACCTCCACCCAACACTAAGGGCAATTTTGGACACTAAGGGCAATTTATCATGGCCAATCAACCTAACCTGCACATCTTTGGACTGTGGGAGGAAACCGGAGCACCTGGAGGAAACCCACGCAGACACGGGGAGGATATGCAGACTCCGCACAGGCAGTGACCCAAGCCGGAATCGAACCTGGGACCCTGGAGCTGTGAAGCAATTGTGCTATCCACAATGCTACCGTGCTGCCCTTAAGAACAAATAAATCTACACTATATCATTTTACCGTAATCCACGTACCTATCCAATAGCTGCTTGAAGGTCCCTAATGTTTCCGACTCAACTACTTCCACAGGCAGTGCATTCCATGCCCCCACTACTCTCTGGGTAAAGAACCTACCTCTGACATCCCCCCTATATCTTCCACCATTCACCTTAAATTTATGTCCCCTTGTAATGGTTTGTTCCACCCGGGGAAAAGGTCTCTGACTGTCTACTCTATCTATTCCCCTGATTATCTTATAAACCTCTATCAAGTCGCCCCTCATCCTTCTCCGTTCTAATGAGAAAAGGCCTAGCACCCACAACCTTTCCTCGTAAGACCTGCTCTCCAATCCAGGCAACATACTGGTAAATCTCCTTTGCACCTTTTCCAAAGCTTCCACATCCTTCCTAAAATGAGGCGACCAGAACTGTACACAGTACTCCAAATGTGGCCTTACCAAAGTTTTGTACAGCTGCATCATCACCTCACGGCTCTTAAATTCAATCCCTCTGTTAATGAACGCTAGCACACCATAGGCCTTCTTCACAGCTCTATCCATTTGAGTGGCAACTTTCAAAGATGTATGAACATAGACCCCAAGATCTCTCTGCTCCTCCACATTGCCAAGAACTCTACCGTTAACCCTGTATTCCGCATTCACATTTGTCCTTCCAAAATGGACAACCTCACAATTTTCAGGGTTAAATTCCATCTGCCACTTCTCAGCCCAGCTATGCATCCTATCTATGTCTCTTTGCAGCCGACAACAGCCCTCCTCACTATCCACAACTCCACCAATCTTCTTATGGGCTGCAAATTTACTGACCCACCCTTCAACTCCCTCATCCAAGTCATTAATGAAAATCACAAACAGCAGAGGACCCAGAACTGATCCCTGCGGTACGCCACTGGTAACTGGGATCCAGGCTGAATATTTGCCATCCACCACCACTCTCTGACTTCTATCGGTTAGCCAGTTCGTTATCCAACTGGCCAAATTTCCCACTATCCCATGCCTCCTTACTTTCTGCAGAAGCCTACCATGGGGAACCTTATCAAATGCCTTACTAAAATCCATGTACACTACATCCACTGCTTTACCTTCATCCACATGCTTGGTCACCTCCTCAAAGAATTCCATAAGACTTGTAAGGCAAGACCTACCCCTCACAAATCCGTGCTGACTATCCCTAATCAAGCAGTGTCTTTCCAGATGCTCAGAAATCCTATCCTTTAGTACCCTTTCCATGACTTTGCCTACCACCGAAGTAAGACTAACTGGCCTGTAATTCCCAGGGTTATCCCTAGTCCCTTTTTTGAACAGGGGCACGACATTCGCCACTCTCCAATCCCCTGGTACCACCCCTGTTGACAGTGAGGACGAAAAGATCATTGCCAACGGCTCTGCAATTTCATCTCTTGCTTCCCATAGAATCCTTGGATATATCCCGTCAGTCCCGGGGGACTTGTCTATCCTCCAGTTTTTCAAAATGCCCAACACATCTTCCTTCCTAACAAGTATTTCCTCGAGCTTACCAGTCTGTTTCACACTGTCCTCTCCAACAATATGGCCCCTCTCATTTGTAAATACAGAAGAAAAGTACTCGTTCAAGACCTCTCCTATTTCTTCAGACTCAATACACAATCTCCCGCTACTGTCCTTGATCGGACCTACCCTCGCTCTAGTCATTCTCATATTTCTCACATATGTGTAAAAGGCCTTGGGGTTTTCCTTGCTCCTACCCGCCAAAGATTGTTCATGCCCTCTCCTAGCTCTCCCAATCCCTTTCTTCAGTTCCCTCCTGGCTATCTTGTATCCCTCCAACGCCCTGTCTGAACCTTGTTTCCTCAGCCTTACATAAGTCTCCTTTTTTCTCTTAACAAGACATTCAACCTCTCTTGTCAACCATGGTTCCCTCACTCGACCATCTCTTCCCTGCCTGACAGGGACATACATATCAAGGACACGTAGTACCTGTTCCTTGAACAAGTTCCACATTTCACTTGTGTCCTTCCCTGACAGCCCATGTTTCCAACTTATGCACTTCAATTCTTGTCTGACAACATCGTATTTACCCGTCCCCCAATTGTAAACCTTGCCCTGTTGCACGCACCTATCACTCTCCATTACTAAAGTGAAAGTCACAGAATTGTGGTCACTATCTCCAAAATGCTCCCCCACTAACAAATCTATCACTTGCCCTGGTTCATTACCAAGTACTAAATCCAATATTGCCCCTCCTCTGGTCGGACAATCTACATACTGTGTTAGAAAAGCTTCCTGGACACACTGCACAAACACCACCCCATCCAAACTATTTGATCTAAAGAGTTTCCACTCAATGTTTGGGAAGTTAAAGTCACCCATGACTACTACCCTGTGACTTCTGCACCTTTCCAAAATCTGTTTCGCAATCTGTTCCTCCACATCTCTGCTACTATTGGGGGGCCTATAGGAAACTCCTAACAAGGTGACTGCTCCTTTCCTATTTCTGACTTCAACCCATACTACCTCAGTAGGCTGATACTCCTCAAACTGCCTTTCTGCAGCTGTTATACTATCTCTAATTAACAATGCCACCCCCCCCCACCTCTTTTACCACCCTCCCTAATCTCATTGAAACATCTATAACCAGGGACCTCCAACAACCATTTCTGCCCCTCTTCTATCCAAGTTTCCGTGAGGGCCACCACATCGTAGTCCCAAGTACCGATCCATGCCGTAAGTTCACCCACCTTATTCCTGATGCTTCTTGCGTTGAAGTATACACACTTCAACCCATCTCCGCGCCTGCAAGTACTCTCCTTTGTCAGTGTTCCCTTCCCCACTGCCTCATTACACGCTTTGGCGTCCTGAATATCGGCTACCTTAGTTGCTGGACTACAAATCCGGTTCCCATTCCCCTGCCAAATTAGTTTAAACCCTCCCGAAGAGTACTAGAAAACCTCTCTCCCAGGATATTGGTGCCCCTCTGGTTCAGATGCAACCCGTCCTGCTTGTACAGGTCCCATCTTCCCCAGAATGCGCTCCAATTATCCAAATACCTGAAGTCCTTCCTCCTACACCATTCCTGCAGCCACGTGTTCAGCTGCACTCTCTCCCTATTCCTAGCCTCGCTATCACGTGGCACCGGCAACAAACCAGAGATGACAACTCTGTCTGCCCTGGCTTTTAACTTCCAGCCTAACTCCCTAAACTCGTTTATTACCTCCACACCCCTTTTCCTACCTACGTCGTTGGTACCAATGTGCACCACGGCTTCTGGCTGCTCCCCCTCTCCCTTAAGGATCCTGAAGACACGATCCGAGACATCCCTAGCCCCGGCACCCGGGAGGCAACATACCTTCCGGGAGTCTCGCTCGTGACCACAAAATCTCCTATCTATTCCCCTAACCATTGAATCTCCTACAACTATTGCTTTTCTATTCTCCCCCCTTCCCTTCTGAGCCCCAGAGCCAGACTCAGTGCCAGAGACCTGGCCGCTAGGGCCTTCCCCCGGTAGGTCATCCCCCCCCCCAACAGCATCCAAAACGGTATACTTGTTTTGAAGGGGAATGGCCACGAGGGATCCCTGCACTGTCTGCCTGTTTGTTTTTTTTCCCCTGACTGTAACCCAGCTATTCTTGTCCTGTACCTTGGGTGTGGTTACCTCCCTGTAACTCTTCTCTATCACCCCCTCTGCCTCCCGGATGATCCGAAGTTCATCCAGCTTCAGCTCCAGTTCCCTAACACGGTCTTTGAGGAGCTGGAGTTGGGTGCACTTCCCACAGGTATAGTCAGCGGGGACACCGGTGGTATCCCTCACCACCCACATCCTACAGGAGGAGCATGCAACTGGCCTAGCCTCCATCCCCTCTTACCTTACAGAATATAGCTGCCCTGTGGACCAACTGGATCTCCGCCCTCCGACTCTGCTCCCAGTCAGCTGCACTCTCTGTAAACTCCTGGCTCTCTTCTCACTCTTTGCGGTAATGTAGGAAACAAAATGAAAGGAGCACCTTACTCCCTCCTCACCTAACTCCCTCAGTCACCAAACTCTCACTATAGCAATCAAATGCATCAAATTCAGCACGCCCTCAGTCACCAAACTCTCACTTTCGCACTCAAATGCACCAAATTCAGCACTCAGTGCAAAGTCTGCACTGTAGGGGATCACTTTTATACTGTGAATCTAGCCTCTGAAAACTGGCCTAATCCAATTAACTAATTAACAAGCTCCAGCTGCAAGTGCCTACAAGTAGAAGCTTTGTTTAAAGCTGATTGAAAATTCACCTTCTTCTAAACCAAACAGCAACTTTTAAGTTAATTAATTAAATAAAAGAAAGACTAGACTTTAGATAAAAATGAAGCCTTATACTCCCTCAGTCACTAAACTCTCACTATAGCACTCAAATGCACCAAATTCAGCACTCAGTGCGCAAAACATGAAAGGTTCAAACAGTCTGGTCAACCATGGAAAGTTCTCATTAATATCTGGGGTCTTGTGCCAAAGTTGGGAGAGCTGTCCCACAAACTAGTAATACAAAAGTCCGACTTTGTTGCACCCAAAGGCAAATAACATCTCAGAACACCCCCCTTACCATCCCATCCCTGGCTGTGTCCTGGGCTACTTGTAGGACAGGCCAATGAGAAGAGGTGGCACAGTGGCATTTAGCCAGGAGGGTGTATTCCTGGGAGTCTTCAACATTGTCACTCCATGACAAAGAAAACCCTTGTTGATGAATAATAGCTGCTCTTTAAGCTGAAAATCAGTAATCCATAGAATCTACACACTGCATAAGGTGCCCATTCGGCCCATCAAGTCTGGACTGATCCTCTGAAAGAGCACCCTACCGAGGTTCACTCCCCCGCCCTATCCCTGTAAATCCCACTAACCTGCACATCTTTGGACACTAAGGGGCAATTTATCATGGGCCAATCCACCTAAACTGTACACCTTTGGACTGTGGGAGGAAACCAGAGCACCCAGAGGAAACCCATGCAGACACAGGGAGAACATGCAAACTCCACACAGTCACCCAAGGCCAGAATCAAATGCGGGTCCCTGGCGCTGAGGCAGCAGTGCTAACCACTGTTTCTCCATATTGGTAACCAGTTGGAAGAAGCATTGTATCTAGCAAAGGCATAAATGTACTCTGGGTAGCAAACTTTAACACCCACCATCCAGAATGTGTCTACTGGCCAGGCTGGGATAGCAGCAGATGGGGAGTGCAGCTTTGAATGAGTTTGGCATCAAGGGAACCGAATGGGAATTAGGGTGAAAACAGTTCTCTGTTGGCTGACCTCACATCTAGCACAAAAGATGATTGTGGTCATTGCAGGCCGATAATTTCGGAGGCCAACATCTTCAGCTGCTTCATCAATAAAGCCCCACCGTCAACATCTTGGGGGCTCACCCTTGATTTCTGTCGCTGTAAGAGCATGTCAGAGGCTGGGGCAGCACAGTGATTAGCACTGCTGCCACATAGCATCAGGGACCCGGGTTTAATTCCAGCCTTAGGTGACTGTCTGTGTCGAGTTTGCAATTCTCCCCGTGTCTGCGTGGATTTCGTACAGGTGCTCTGGTTTCCTCCCACAGTCCAAAGGTGCACAGGTTAGCTGGATTTGCTAATCTAAATCATCCCTTAGTGTCCAAAAGGTTAGGTGGGGTGACAGGGATAGGCGGGGGAGTGGGCCTAGGTAGGATGGTCTTCAGAGGGTCGGTGCAGACTCAATGTGCCGAATGGCCTCCTTCTGCATTGTAGGGATTCTCTGATTCTGTGATGAATTCTGCTATGAGTTAACTCACCATCTGGTACCCCAAAGCCTGTCCACCGTCTACAAGGCACAAATCAGGATTGTGAGGGAATACTCTCAATTTGCCTGGAGGAATGCAGCTCCAACAATGCTCAAGAAGCTCAACACCACCCAGGACAAAGCAGCCGCTTAATTGGCACCCCACACACCACCTTAAACATTCACACCCTCCACCACCAGCACACTTTGTGTACAGTCTGCAAAGTCGCTACAACAGCTCACCAAGATTTTGACACCTCCCAAACCACTGATGACCTCTGCTGCCCAGAAGAACAATGTCAGCAGGCACATGGGTACACCATCCTGCATTGGAAATATATTGGCTGCTTTTTGCTGTGACAAAATCCTGGAACTCCATAACAGCCATGTGGGAGTGCTTACCCCACACAGACTGCAGGAGATTTAAGGTAGCAACTCCTTCCCAAGGGCAGACCCACATCCCACGAATAAAAAAATGTATCAAGGATATCCGAGAGTTGGGGTGTGGGTGGGTGGCGGGGGAGGGGGCACAGGTACAACAATTGCGCAGAGTGCCACTGGCCTAGGAATGGAGAAAACTGAAAAATAATATCAGTTTGGGCTCCGATTTCTATTCGGCGCATCACAATCTTTCAAACTCAACATTGAACCACAGAAAGTTTAATTAGTTATCAATTTCAATATTGTCAGACTTTAACCATTGATGCAGAAGCAGATGTTGGTCATGTTTTTGCAGTTACCATTCACACCTCCTCTAGACACAGCTTTTGATTCTTTACTTTTCCCAGTGCCAAACCCTTTTGCCTTGAACCATCGTCTCTTTTGTCATTTGAATCACTCCCGTGAATCACTCAACAAAGCCTTCAGGGCCTTTTACCAAGGGCCGTACATCTCAGAGCCCCCAAATGGGGGAGTCCGGGATGAAACGGTTCTTTGATGGACTGGACATACCAGTCGTGGGGGGCAGAAAACAGGGCCTGGAAGCACCACTAGCACTGGGAGAGATCATGGACAGCATCAAGTCCATGCAGGCGGGGAAGGCGTCGGGGACTTCTACAAAAAACGTGCAACAGCACTGGCCCCGCACCTGCAGGAGATGTTCACAGACTCGCTGGCTAAGGGCACACTGCCACCCACGCTAGCACAGGCCTCAATCACGCTGATACCCAAGAAAGATAAAGACCCAACGGAATGTGTGTCATACAGACCCATCTCACTGCTGAACGCAGATGCCAAAATACTGGCCAAGATTCTAGTCAAAAGGCTAGAAGACTGCGTGCCAGAGGTGGTCGCAGAGGACCAGACGGGCTTTGTCAAAGGTAGACTGCTTACTTCGAACATTAGGCGCCTGCTGAACGTGATAATTACCCCATCCGGGGAGAGAACACCAGAGGTGATCGTCACCCTAGACGCAGAAAAGGCCTTCGACAGAGTCAAATGGAAATACCTCAGCGAGGTCCTGGAGCGGTTCGGGCTCGGATCATGGTTCACCTCCTGGGTAAAACTCCTATACAACGCTCCCATGGCGAGCGTACGGACAAACAACACAAACTCCCGATACTTCCAGCTGCACAGGAGGACCAGACAAGGTTGCCCACTGTCCCCACTGCTGTTCACTCTAGCGATCGAGCCACTAGCAATTGTGCTCAGAGCAGCAAAAAGCGGGAGGGGATCCAAAGGGGCGGCAGAGAGCACAGAGTCTCACTCTATGCAGATGACCCGCTCCTCTACATTTCGGACCCACAGAGCAGCATGGACGGAATCATCGCGCTCCTGAAAGAGTTTGGTGCCTTCTCGGGCTACAAACTGAACATGAGCAAAAGCGAGATCTTCCCGGTACACCCACAAGTAGGTGGGGCAGCACTAATGGGACTACCGTTTAAACAAGCCTAACACAAATTCCGCTACCTGGGGATCCAAATAGCCCACGACTGGACAGGGATCCACAAATGGAACCTCACCAGTCTGACAGAGGAAGTAAAAAAGGACCTGCAAAGATGGAACACGCTCCCACTCTCCCTCGCGGGGAGTCCAGACGATGAAAATGAACGTACTGCCCAGGTACCTCTACCTATTCAGATCCATCCCGATCTACATCCCCAAGGCCTTTTTCAAAGCACTGGACAAACTAATCATGGCGTTCGTATGGGGTTGGGGGGGGGGGGGGGGGAATGCTAGGATCCCAAAGAAGGTCTGACAAAAAACAAAATCCAGGGGGGGCGGGCAAGCCCTCCCAAACCTACAATTCTACCACTGGGCAGCGACGGCCGAGCGAATAAGGGGATGAATCAAGGAGCCAGAAGCCGAGTGGGTGCGCGCGGAGGAGGCCTCCTGCAGGGGGACCTCCCTCTGGGCCCTCGCCACGACGGCACTCCCATCCCACCCAAAAAACACTCCAGCAGCCCGGTGGTGATAGCCACCCTCCAGTCCTGGAACCAACTACGGCAGCAATTTGGCCTGACCAAAAATGTCAGACAAAGCTCCATCTGCAACAACCATAGGTTCACACCAGCACTGACTGACGCCACCTTCAAAAGATGGGGACAGGACGGAGGGACACTGACAGTCAGGGACCTATACACGGACGGTAGGATCGCAACAATGGATGAACTGACAGAGAAATTCCAGCTAGCCAGGGGGAACGAGCTAAGGTACCTGCAACTCAAAAACCTCCAAAGAAGACAAGGACATACCCACAACCGCCACGACAGACATTATTGGAAGAGTTACTGGACGCAAGCATATTAGAGAAACAAAACTGTAGCGACGTGTATGACCGACTGGTAGAAGGGGCCGACACCGTACTGGACGCAACAAGAATGAAATGGAGGAAGACCTGGGGATCGAAATAGGGTAGGGACTCTGGAGCGAAGCACTGCATAGGGTCAACTCCACCTCCACGTGCACAAGGCTCAGCCTGACGCAACTAAAAGTGGTACATAGAGCCCACTTAACAAGAACCCGTATGAGTAGGTTCTTCCCAGAGGTGGAGGATAGATGTGAACGGTGCCAAGGAGGCCCGGCCAACCACGCCCACATGTTCTGGTCTTGCCCCAGACTTGTGGATTACTGGACAGCCTTCTTCGAGGCAATGTCCAAAGTGGTGGGCGTGAGGGTGGAGCCATGCCCGAAAGTGACGGTCTTCGGGGTTTCAGACCAGCCAGATCTATTCCTGGGGAGGAGGACGACGTTGCCTTTGCCTCCCTGATCACCCGGCGTAGACTCCTGTTCGGCTGGCGGTCAGCAGCACCGCCCAAAGCTGCAGACTGGCTGTCCGACCTCTCGGAATATCTCCAAATGGAGAAAATCAAATTTGCCATCCGGGGGTCAGAACGTGGGAGCCACTCACCCAATTGTTCCGGGACTTGTTTATGGCCAACAAACAAGCAGAAGAATAGCCAGGTAGCCAAGAACCAGGGGACAGTAGGCAAAGCATGAGAGGGAGGGATAGACCTGGAGAGGGGGGTGGGGACACTGCTAAATCTAAGAGGAAGGAAAGGTGAACCACAGTGTGGGGGGGGGTGGGTGGGGGAAAGAGGGAAGAGACAGGGAACAATAGAGGAGAGCCAGGGAGGTGGGGGAGGCAGGGAAACATTAACAAACTTGGCATCCACAGGAACAGAGAAAAAGGAGAATACAGGAGAACCGGCTGAAGCGGAACTGAGCACGAGACAACGGCAGCGAAAGCCGTCCGGGAGAAGCAAGGGACAACACCAACACCAGCCCCATTCGAGTACTGCCCTCCGTAATTGTCTCTCCGGCACCCAAATGTATATCTGCCCTCCCCTCCTCCCCCCCTACTCCCACAAACAGATGACAACTTATGTGTGTAAATAATTGATTTTGTATTTCTCTCGTATTGTTACATTTATAAAAAAAAAAAAAATTCTCTTTCCCTTTGTGATGTGTGTGTGTGTGCCCTTCTCTTCTTTTAAATATACATATATATATATATATATATCAATCATATCCTGTGTACATAACGGCAAATATACTTCGTTCAAAAACCCAATAAAAAACATTTTTAAAAAAGAATAATTTCTCAGGAGGGGTTCTGGTGTGAGGTGCTCCGGAGGGTGAATGCAACATTTCCCCGGTGAAAATCGACACCCCTGGAGAATGGGAACAAACTGGGAAACAGTGCATTTTCCAAGAAACAAAGCAACTGCTATAATCCACTTGAAATAATAAAAACCACAAAGCTGATTATTAGAAACCAATAGTATTATTATTTGAAATATCTTGATTTAAATACATTACACATACTTACAAAAAAATACCCCGTGTCACAAATTATACAATTTATATACAAAGCACTTAAATTGTTAAATCAAAAAAAAAAGCGCTCCATTGGAGACAGAAGAAAGATTCATCCTTTGATCATCATTCAAGATGCCTCGTTAGATTTATATGCTACCAGTTTTGACAAATGTCATAGATTTTTTTTTTACAGAATGTTCCAAAGTCAAATCAAAAATGATACACAAGGTTATATCAGGGTTGGGGGTGGGGGTGGAAATAACACTTTTGTTATATAATACAATGAGAAAAGTACAATACTGGAAAGAAGTGCCCAATGTAGCAACAGTGCAAACCGAAAATACCTTAGCCTTAGAATGTAGACAATATATACAGCTATGTACAAGCCCCCAATCTAGAGACTACAGTTTTTATCAAATGCACAAAATGTTGTGCTACATACTTAAAGTTGGGGAACAACTATAAAAATAATCTTTGGAATGCAACAAAATTCACCTTTACACAATCGGCTATTTATTTTGATAGACGGAATAATTATATATTCTGAAAATCAGTCACACCAGTGGCAAGTCATAACACTACAGAGGAGTTAAAACATTCAGAGTAACTACCAGGAAGATCATAATTAAAAGTTCTCTGGAAATTTGGCAGCTGATTTCTCTGGCAGTGGCAGAGCGATGGAACGGTCAGGCGCTGGGAGCACGGCTCCCTCTCTCCCCGTCGTCCAACATTCTGACTGAGCAATCAGGCCAATTCTAATTTAGGTCTGCAGTGCTATTCTTGATACCACACAGCCGTAACTGCGCCCTGCACAGCAGGCCTTCAAAATGGATCGTGTGCGTCGCTGCACTTCATTATACCTGCATTTTCCTGCACTTGGGAGGTCATCCAGTTTTGCTTCAGAATACCCTTCAGCATCGCATGCTGGCGAGGTACTTCATGATTTTAGCCCTTTAAGCTCAAGGACAATTCCTTGTTTCAGCAGTTTGTTTATACTTTGACACGGATAAACAAACCTGGTAGCAGTTTGACCATTTGCACGACTAAGGTGTGGTACCTGTCAAATTCCTGACGTAGAATAACGAAGGCCAGGAATTTGACCTATAGGAAAGGTTTGCTGAACATGCAATTTCTTGCACTCGAGCAGTTTGCGGGGAAATAAGTTAATGGAACACATTTGCTATCCTACAGTGCCACTCATTAGAAGATTCTGGGACAACTTCCACCAGGTCAAGACCTCGGCTGATATCATCTCCTTCTTGTTCTTGGCTACTTCCCGTGTCCTGACCACCGCCTGCAGGACCAAAAAAACAAAAAAAATCTTAAGTTCAAGTAACTATTAGATCTTTCGACCACACCAAAACATATTAACAATGCACAACTTTGAACATTGTAACTAAATACACTCTCTCCACAAGGGAGCATGACTTTTCTCCACACAGGGGAGGGGGGAAATTGAATTGGAGGTAATGTCTGGTGCAGAGGTGATGCAGCAACTTGAACGAAGGTCTGGGGTTCACAGTAAATTGGGCATCGTGCCTCAAATCCACATTACAAATGAGCTGTGGACACCAACTGCAAGTCACAGTCTGGAGCCATCCCCAAATTGGCTGGAGCCCAGTCAGTATGCAGTTGAGCCCAGGAAGAGGGAGAAGATGAATGGGGCTGGGGCAGAGGTTGCAAGCTGATCAAGGTCCACAGTATTCATGGATTTCATACTCTTCCATTTTAGGTCTCTTAAAAAAACAATCTGTTCTTCAGTTGCTCTTTGAGGACTGCTGGTTAGGGCCAGGGTGACAGATAAAATGAGCAGAGCATGCACAGCATGTACTCAATCGAATGTGGCACTGAGGTCCAAAATGCCCGTACTAGGTGCCCTGGGTGTGGTGATATGCATCACTGCAAGGACACAAGGGGTTGATGTAAATACATATAGACTAGCTAGACACTAGAGGGAGCACCGGGGACATGACGCACAGATACTCAACCAATAGAACAATTAGATAGGACATGACCAACGGGGGGGGGGGGGGGGGGGGGGGGGGGGGGGGGGAGCACGCGCGTACACACGCGCACACGCACACACACACACAACACCAACCCATATATAAAGGACACAACACACATGATCTTCCTCTTTCCACTGGAGACAGTCAATGAGTAGAGACACAGGGTTGATTCAATATTACACCCACCACGTGGATTGTAGCAGACTGGTTCATCAGTCTGAGTAGCTATAGAAGGATTAACAGTAGTGGCGAACCAGAGTAGACGTGTAAATAGTTTAATAAACGTGTTGAAGTTATCTCCACATCTGAACCTTCCTTTGTCAAGTGTACCACAAGGAAGCCGCTTATGCTACGCCTAGAGCATAACAAGACATGGCACTAGGGTGAACTGTTTCAATCCATATAGCTCAAACTCAGCTTAGTGACAACCGACAACAATACCCAGGCAAGATATTCGAGATCCCGGTTCCGCAGCGGCTCCAATGCCACGGCGATCTCCGCGAAAACTGGCGGGCTTTCCCGCGAAAGTTTGAAATCTTCCTGGTAGCAGCCGACCTACAAGACGTGGCCGATGCTGAAAAGACAGAGCTTCTGCTCACCATCGCCGGTGCCAGAGTAGAAGAAATCTTTTAAAAATTCAAGTTCTCCAAAGGGCAAAACAGGAGCGACTTCCAGGCAGTCTTGGACAAATTCGGTAAATACGGTGAGGAAAACACACTCCAACCAGCTGAAAACGGTAAGAGAAGCGCCAGTACTCATCACGAGGCCGAGATCCCGGAGCAGAAAACTATTTTGATCGGCGGCCATCTTTGTAAAGGTACCGCACATGCGCAGTTGCGCGAGAAGTGCAGGTCCGTGTGCGCGGTTTGGCGCGAAACCGGCCCCAGTACAGGAACAGCGATATGCGCAAACGCTTCCTACGTCTGACGTCACATGCGTCATGACGTCAGTGGCCCCGGACCACGCCCATTTAAAGGGCCAATGTCCCAAAACACGAAAAAAATCTCTTAAAGCCGTAAAACAAGCTTCTTTCACCTGGGATGACAGCCCACTGCCTCAAATTCAACCAGGAACTGAAAGTAACCTCCGCAAAACCTTGCAACAAGCAGTTAGCACCGCCCAAAGTGATGACACGGACCTTGAATACTACGACAACGACCTTTATTTTTTCTCTGGACATCGCGAGCCCCATGCCAGCTCCGGCACAAACAGTGATGATATGGTCCTGGAGGACTACGACTCGGACAAAGGTTTTATCATTAGAAATGGCGACCCCCGTACTGAATCCGACACAGACGCGGATTCATTCTTCGGATTTGAGGATCTTCAGCCCAGCATATACGACATCCTGACTCGTGAGTGCAGGATTATGCTGCGTCCTGACACCAAGAGACAGAGAGCGGTACAAGCCCACAGAGGGCTGGCTGCTGCCACACAGAGAGTGGTCCACGCACCGCTATGGGTTCCCGACTCCACGATAGAAGACACGCAAGACTCCCCCACAATCCTTGCATGAACAAGAAATGATTCCAGTGTCACAAGCCTCCCCAGCGAGCTCGTGTACAGCCTCCACGATAGAAGCAACGCAAGACTCCAAAGCGCAGTCCTTGCAGGAACAAGACCATGAGGGTCTAGCAACCTCCTCTGACCAACTAGCAGCAGACGATGCAAGTCTGCCATGCTCAAGTAAACAGCAAGAAGACTATGACAGTCTACCACACTCCAGTGCACAGCAGGACGACCATGACGGTCTATCATGTTCCAGTGAAGAACAAAGCGACTATGACAGTCCAAGCCCAAATGAACAACACAGCGACTATGATGGTCCACCCACATTGTCTGAGCCACAAGGAGAAGACTCTGACAGTACACCCAGCCCAAGTAAACAAAAAGAAGCTACTAAGGCTCTATCCACTGTATGTGAGACGAGTGACGACAGCATCCCACTTCCCATGCAAGATGTGCAATGTGACAGGCCTCAGCTAGTGTGTACAGAGGCACTCGACGATCACGGTGAGACCACTGAGACCACTTTCAACCTCATTCGTTTGAACCTCTCCACAAGTCAATGCATTCCTGCATGTTCCAAGTCCAGACGTGGAGCTTCAAGAAATCTCAGCTGACTCCAGTGAACCTGCTAAGACTCCGGACGGGGAGCACCAACAAACCAACACTGACTCAGGTGAAACCGACCAGACTCCAGGTGGAGAGCAACCAAACGCCAACTCTGATTCACGTAAGCCGGACTTTACTCCAGACAGGAAGTGCCGCAAACTCAGTGACGACGACGACAGGAGATGGATCACTTGACAATTACACTGGGTCAGTAATAACAAGTAGTGGCGACAGTCCAAGAGGAATACACCAATATTCACCACAGCTATATCCTTCCAAGCCATACCCACATATTCTTTCCACACCAGCAGTGCAGTCAATGACAGCTTATGCTGGACAAACCCAGTATTCAGGCATGCAGCAGCCAGCAGTCTATGCAGCATATTCTCAAATAGGCCAGCACTACGGATCGCCCACTTATGGAATCAAGACCGAAGGAGGACTACCACAAGCACAATCTACACTGCAGACTGGATGCCTTAGTTACAGCCCAGGATTTGCTGCACCCCAGCCTGGCCAAATGGCATATTCCTATCAGATGCAAGGTTCTAGCTTCACACCATCACCTGGGATTTATGCGAGCTGCAATTCTGTTTCCAATTCGACAAGCTTCAGCACTTCTCATCAGGATTACCCTTCCTACACAGCATTTGGCAAAAACCAGTATGCACAGTATTACCCAATTTCCACATATGGCACATACATGACCTCGAATCTCGAATGATACTGTTGACGGTACCTCTTCAACGTCAACAACTTATCAGCTACAAGATGCCATCCAACATCACCATCACAAACATCGAAAAAAAACCTCCAAATCAGACAGCGAAGTGATTTGACCACTTCTTGGTTCCTGATACACAGGGACACCGATGGCGTTCACAAGGACATGCCACCATCAAACTCACCACCCCATCAAGAGAGACATTTGACCATGATGATTGAAGGGTTTTGGACTCGCACATTTGATTTGGACTTATTGTTTAATCACTGTTCTCATGACTTGTACATACCATAACTTATCTACCTGTTTTTTGTTCAATTTTCTTTAAATGTACAGAAAATATGTAACATGTAAAAAAGGGGGGAATGTGGTGATATGCATCACTGTAAAGACACAAGGGGTTAATGTAAATACATGTAGATTAGCTAGACACGAGAGGGAGCACCAGAGACATGACACACAGACACTCAACCAATAGAACAGTTAGATAGGACATGACCAATAGGCATTCACGATACACAAGGAGGTGACACGACCACAGGGGGGCATTACACCAACCCATATATAAAGGACACCACACACATGATCTTCCTCTTTCCAGTGGAGACAGTCAGTGAGTAGAGACACAGGGTTGATTCAATATTACACCCACCTCGTGGATTGTAGCAGACTGGTTAGTCAGTCTGAGTAGCTATAGAAGGATTAACAGTAGTGTCGAACCCGAGTAGGAGAAGTGTAAATAGTTTAATAAACGTGTTGAAGTTATCTCCACGTCTGAACCTTCCTTTGTCAAGTGCACCACAAGGAAGCCGCTTATGCTACGCCTAGAGCATAACAAGACACTGGGCACTCGGAAGTAGCTGGCTGCCAATGTGGATTAAGCTGGAGGCGAACAGAGGTTGTGTCTGGAAATTGATACCCAGAATATGAGTTGCGCATTCAAAAAAGATTGGCACTTCATTCCTCATTGATTTTACCTAATATCTGTAAATATGCACTAAATAACTCCCAACATGAAGGTTGAGTTGTAGATTTGAATGCAACAACAAAATAATTTTTACAGTTGCCATTCCAGTTGGGCGATGATTGATGTAATGCGTCCCCTCAAAGATTGTGGGATACACATAGTGGCGAATATATAAATTGCAATCCCGGCCTACTTCCCAGCTTTGGGCGCCACACTTCAGGAAAGACGTGAAGGCATCAGAGTGCGTGCTGAAAGGATTCACGAGAATGGTTTCCGGGGGTGAAGGGGGGGGGGGAAGGAGTTTCAGCGATTATTATTATTACATAGATAGATTGGAGAAGTTCTCCTTTGGGAAGAGAAGGTAGATTTGATAGAGGTATTCAGAATCACGAGCAGCCTGGACAGAGTAGATAGGGAAAATCTGACTGCACTGGTGGAATGATCGAAAACCAGAGGGCACTGATTTATGGTAACTGGCAGAAGAAGCAGTGGAGACACGAGGAGAAACCTGTTCATGCAGCGAGTGGTTTGGATCTGCGCTGCTGGGCAGTGTGGTGGAAGCAAGCTCAATCAAAGCGTACAAGAGGGATTATTATCTGGAAAGGCAATGTGTGCACTCACTCTCATGCCTTCACATCTTCCCTGTAGAATATGGGGAGAAGGTGGGAGATTGGCACAGGTGCACTGCTTATTCAGAGAGCCAGCACAGCATGAAGGGCCGAATTGTCTCCTTTTGTGCTGCAACAATTTTGTGATGCTACTTGCACTTACGTTCATCTAAGAGAAAGAGACAAGTATATCTGGATCTTCTGAGCCTCCACGCTGTCAATGTAGGGACAGTGAATCTTTGGGAGTCGCGGGTTAATACAATCACTTTGGCATGGACGTAACCTCTGACCAGGAATTGGCCCGAGAGATTTTGCAGCAGCTGCAGAATTAATCAGTCACCCCCACAAGAGATTCAGCTCTGGGTGATTTACCTTTTCAATATCGTCCCCCCCCCCCCCCCCCCCAACCATGTTAGCGGAAGAAATTGCTGTATGTGGCAGGATTGGTATAATAAAGATGTCTCAAAGTATTGTAATAGCACAGGTCAAGGGCAAACCAGCAGGCAAGGGGTTAAACATATACCAAGGGAAAACCAGCAAGCAAGGGGTTAAACATATACCAAGGGAAAACCAGCAAGCAAGGGGTTAAAGTCACCTACATTGGAAATGATTTAATCATCTCACAGAGTATTTGAATATGAAAAGGGAAACACAGGAGGCCCCAGTAAGTGGAAGGGATCCATTGTCCAACACATTCGCACCTCTTCTAGAAGTTAAATATGTTAAGCACAAACCCATGAGACTGTAAGGAAACATTGTATTCTTTAATCGTTTTCCCATTACGGGGACCAGAAAATATGCATACTGATCACTTTGTATTGTTCCGTATGATTCAGTAACGTCAATACCTGCTTCCGAAGAACTTTAAATATGTATGCATGTAATTCTGAGGACAGGCAGAGCTGGCTTTTGCGAGCTAAAGCTAGCAGCAGAATCTATCTCTCCTGTGTGCACACAGTTTTTCCGAATTAAACAAAATTTTACCAACACCACGCAGTTGAGAACAGACTTATTATACCAATCCTGACACATATAGCAATTTCTTCCGCTAACACACCACATCCCACCTCGTCCAGTAACATATGTACTTTGATTTATAGAATGGTTCACAGTTGCAATCACTGTAACACTAACCAGGAAAGCCATGTGCCCTCTTCATATGTATCTTCATATTGCCTTTTTGTGTGAAAGAGATTCCGCAGTAATCACATTTATATGGTCTCTCACCGGTATGTTTCTTCATATGTACTTGTAGTGCATTTTTTTGGTTGAAGGCTTTTTCACAGAGGTTGCACTGAAAAGGCCGTTCACCTGCAAAACAGCACAAATACTTTCCGTTACAGTAACCATTCTCAAATGTATTTGCATCCATTTTTACAAGATACATCAGCAAGTTAAAATGGTTTTGTAAGTTTCTGGCAGAGGCGTACAAGTTAATCTTTTTTTAAAAATAGGTTTTAATTAAGAATTTTTCAATAACAATATTTTCCACCTTACAAACAAACCCCCCCCCCCTCCCCCGTAACAAAGAAAAGAAAAAGAACTCGCGTGGCAAGACATGAACATGGCAAGTCAATAAGATACAGAACTTTGTACATTGGATTCTTCCCGTACATGTCAGTTTCCGGATCATTCATGTGCTTTCTTGCTCAAATGCGCCCCAGAGAAACCCCCCCCCTCCCCCTCACTGAACGATGTCCCCCCCTCCCCCCCCGGGTTGCTGTTGTCCGACCTTCATCTAACGCTCCGCGAGATGGTCTAGGAACGGTTGCCACCGCCTGTAGAGCCCCTGCGCAGACCCTCTCAAGGCAATCATTATCCTTTCCAGCTTGATAAACCCTGCCATATCATTTATCCAGGCCTCCACACTGGGGGGCTTCGCCTCCTTCCACTTTAGCAAGATCCTTCGCCGAGCTACTAGGGACGCAAAGGCCAGAATGCCGGCCTCTTTTGTCTCCTGCACTCCCAGCTTGTCCACTACTCCAAATAGTGCTAGCCCCCAGCTTGGCTTGACCCAGACTTTCACCACCTTAGATACTGTTCCCACCACTCCCCTCCAGAACCCCTCCAGTGCCAGGCATGACCAAAACATATGGACATGGTTCGCCGGATTTCCTGAGCACCTCCCACATCTGTCCTCCACCCCAAAGAACCTACTCAGCCTCGCCCCCGTCATATGCGCTCTATGAACCACCTTAAATTGTACCAGGCTAAGCCTGGCACACGAGGAAGAGGAATTAACCCTACTTAGGGCATCAGCCCATAGCCCCTCCTCAATCTCCTCCCCCAACTCCTCCTCCCATTTACCCTTCAGCTCCTCTACCAAAGCCTCCCCCTCTTCTTTCATCTCCTGGTATATCGCCGACACCTTGCCCTCCCCAACCCATACGCCCGAAATCACCCTATCTTGAATCCACTGTGCTGGGAGTAGCGGAAATTCCCTCACCTGCCGCCTCACAAACGCCCTCACTTGCATGTACCTGAAAGCGTTTTCCGGGGGTACAAGTTAATCTTTATTACATTCTACAATTAAAACAATTTTCGTGGGGGTCTAGATTTGGAAAGCATAATGGAACACTGTGCTATATCTTCTTTTTCAAGTGGCCATTCTATCTAGCTGGGCATGTTTAATGAACATTTTCTCCCCTCAATCTCCAAGGCTCTAACCCAATTATTTGCAGGTAATTTTAAACTGTGCAACACACAATTTACAGTCATTAGGTAGCTATGTGAAATGCAGCATTGAAGTGCGTATCAATAAAGGACGGCACAGTAAAGCAACAGGCTGGAATCTTAGAGTTCTACGTAGCTATGTAATTGTGAGGAAATACCAAATGGAGATCTTCGGGAGGAATGCAGAATTTTGTTTACAAAAAGAGCAAGCAATTTGTCACAAAGGTGACAAAGTAAAAAAAAATAACTTCCCCATTCATTGCTTCGCTCTGAAATAGTTGCGTCATTTCAAATGGAAATCTTTAATCAATGTGGAACAATGACATCCAAACTGGTCCACATCCAAAGTCAATCAATAAACAGGATTCAATAGTAAGCATTTTGAACACAATGATCTAAGCACCAAAAAGTAATGCCTAGTCTATCGGGGCATTGTGCTGGGAAAGTACCTGATATCCGCTCACCATTATATAAACTTATTTTAGATAGAACCACATACTCTGTTATCCTGAGGGAAATGGAGAGTAGGACCTTACATTGAAAAAGTATATCACACTAAGACTGATGATTGCCCTTTCTTCAATTCTGAATAAAATACGCATCATGGTACTGATGTATCATCTTCCAACTATTTGCATCACCCTATGTTTCACATACAGGGGGGATTCTGAAGCCCCAAATACCTTCTCCTTTTCCTCAGTCCATTTACAAATGTTGCCCCATACAACGTCATTGCTTACGCACGGCGTCACTCTCACAGAACAAGACTTTCCAAAATCACAACATGACCAAGTCTTTAAACTTGATTTGGATAAAATTTAAACGAACATTACAAATTGCGTTTACTCATTTGGCCAGGAAGTAACAATAATAATCTTTATTGTCACAAGCAGGCTTACAGTAACACTGCAATGATGTTACTGTGAAAAGCCCTTGGTCGCCACATTCCGGCGCCTGTTCAGGTACACGGAGGGAGAATTCAGAATGTCCAAATTACCCAACACGTCTTACAGGACTTGTGGGAGGAAACCGGAGCACCCGAAGAAAACCCACGCGGACACGAGGAGAACGTGCAGACTCCGCACAGACAGTGACCCAAGCCGGGAATCAAACCTGGGACCCTGGAGCTGTGAAGCAACAGTGCTGACCACTGTGCTACCGTGCCATCCACGGTATCTGGCGAGGCATTTGGATTAGCCAACAGGAGCCACCCGTAAAACTGCATTGGTATTTTAACAGAATGCTAAACGGCTGCCAATTCCCTGGCCATTTGTGAATGCACAGCTCACATCGCCTTAGAAACAGCTTTTAAATGTTCGGGGCGAATGATGTGATTCGTTGCTTTCCAAACTTTAAAAGAAATTTTTAGAGTACCCAATTCATTTTTTCCAATTAAGGGGCAATTTAGCGTGGCCAATCCACCTAGCCTGCACATCTTTTGGGTTGTGGGGGCGAAACCCACGCAAACACGGGGAGAATGTGCAAACTCCAACAGACAGTGACCCAGAGCCGGGATCAAACCTGGGACCTCGGCGCCGTGAGGCAGCAGGGCTAACCCACTGCACCATCGTGCTGCCCTTAGAAACAGCTTTTGAGGTTGTTGAGCAGTTGTCAGGGCAGCACATAAGGAAATGCAGCCAGTACAACCTGAAAGAATCCTCAGGTAATAAATAAAACTTACCTCAGGTTGCCTATATGACAGCATATAGAATCGTTTTACAAGGTTAAACTGTTGTTTAGACTGTGACATTTGTGGGAAATAGTGAAATAGGCGGTGCAGATGCTAATAAGGAAATCAACAGAAGTAAAGCTTTTGTGGTATTTTATATAAGTTGTTAGATCGTTTGAGCATAAATTATTTTGTTAAGTTAGATCCAAGTGCACTGATGCAACTAAAATCAATCTCTCTAAATTGTACATTTGAATATGGTTTGAGAAGCACTGGCTTGCGTTTAATATTTCAGTTGAAATATTAAATGGGACAATAGTAGTGTTTCTCTTCGACTGGCAAATGAGAACAGAATTCTGATGCGTCCACTTCATCACGTTGAAATGATCAGGTTCATTTACAAGCCTGCAAGGGGACCAGGGAGGGACCGATGGAAATTCCGAACCCTGCTGTCCACAATATCTCAGCCTCTTTGTAGGGGGAGTTGCTGCCACGTCACCAGCAAGGGGAAAGGGCAATCATAGCCTTTCCAGACAGTCCCTAGAGCCCGCAAGCAGCTGGTTGTGGGAGCTGGGGTGATCTGAGGACAGGCTATGCCCCAGCTACCTCAGCGGCTGAGAGGTGGACGAAAGAGGGAGGACAACAGTTTAAAAATAGAGTTAAAAAGCCCTCACCATGAGAAAAGTATAGAAACGGATAGGGGTCGAACACACAGCCAACTCTGCCTCCAGTGTTTTATAACAGGGTTAGGAAGTTTCTTCTTTGCAATGGCTGTTGGGGCTAAGGGGGAGCTGGGGTGGCAGCGGTAGGAATCGCAATCCAATTTTCCATGGATGCAAGTTCACAGTACAAAACTATGTTCAAACCAGCAGGTTATGTCAATCAAGAAAGGTACAATGATAACACACTGGCGTAGTGAAGCAAGTGGTTATTTCCTGACATTCAGGTTCAGGGGAAGTGGGAAAATATATGCTGCATCAAACTCATATTGTAGTTGGCGTGTAGAATTATTGGGCATGGATAAGACATGAAAGGCGAGAAAATATTCTACTCTATAGAACAAGTGTATATAATCTTTATACTCGCAAAAAACAGACAGGGGAGAAAATATAATAAAAGTTGCATTATTTCAAGATTACTGTGAAACAAATTCTTTTTTTAAACAATAGGGTTAGAAGAAAGAATTTTGAAATATCAGGCAAATTCAGGTAATTTAATTTCCCATCCTAGTCATAAAGATGTTCTGAAAATATCATTTCACACTTTGTTAGAATTATAGATATTAAATTGTGCGTTAACGTGGCTTTAAATCTAGATGAAACCAAATAACTAAACTAAACCAAAGGACTAAACAACATAACGGGCTACAAACCGAAGCCGAACAGTATCTCTGGCAGCAGCGCATCCCTCCCCGATGAACTCAATGCATTCTATGCTCGGTTCGAGCAGGTAACCAACAATCCGCTGTCGAGTGCCCCAGCAGCCCATAATTCATCCATACCCACCATCACAGCTTCCGAAGTCAGATTGGCCTTCCTGAAAGTGAACCCGCGGAAGGCGACGGGCCAGGACGGGATCCCTGGTCGTACACTCAGAGCCTGCGCAGACCAGCTGGCAGAGGTATTCGCGGACATCTTTAACCTGTCCCTACTCCACTCCGAGGTCCCCATCTGCTTTAAGAAGACCACCATCATACCGGTACCAAAGAAGAACCAGGCAACGTGCCTCAATGACTACCGTCCAGTGGCCCTGACTTCAGTCGTAATGAAGTGCTTCGAGAGATTGATCATGAAGTGCATCACCTCCATACTCCCAGAATGCCTTGATCCACTGCAATTCGCATGCCGCTGCAACCGGTCCACATCAGATGCCATTTCCCTGGCCTTACACTCATCCCTAGAGCATCTCGAAAACAAGGACCCCTACATCAGACTCCTATTTATTTTTTATTTTTTTAAATTTTTAATTTTTAAAAATTTTTTACAATAATTTTTATTAAAGGTTTTCATAAAATATCAATAACAAAATGAGAAAGAAAAAAGAACCCAACAGGGTTAAGTACAAAACACAATCTAAAAAAACAACCCCCCCAAACCCCTCCCCCCCCCCCCCTGTACCTAAATAATAAATTAACATTAACACCCCGACTTAAGACAACAGGTGTATACACCCCCTCAGATCCTTCCAGTGTAAATAACATAAGCAAAAATAAAGTAAACCCCCCCCACCCCCCGAGCTGCTGGTGCCATTGACCAATGTCTAGCATTCTGCCAGAAAGTCTAAGAACGGTTGCCACCGCCTAAAGAACCCTTGTACCGACCCTCTCAAGGCGAATTTCATCCTCTCCAATTTAATGAACCCTGCCATATCGCTGATCCAGGATTCCACGCTTGGGGGCCTCGTATCTTTCCACTGAAGGAGAATCCTTCGCCGGGCTACCAGGGACGCAAAGGCCAGAGTTCCGGCCTCTTTCACCTCCTGCACTCCCGGCTCCTCTGCCACCCCAAATATTGCTAGCCCCCAGCCCGGTTTGACCCTGGATCCTACCACCCTCGACACCGTCCTCGCTACGCCCTTCCAAAATTCCTCCAGCGCTGGGCATGCCCAGAACATATGGGTGTGATTTGCTGGGCTCCCCGAGCACCTAACACACCTGTCCGCACCCCCAAAGAACCTGCTCATCCTTGTCCCGGTCATGTGTGCCCTGTGCAGCACCTTAAACTGTATGAGGCTGAGCCTCGCGCACGAAGAGGAAGAGTTCACCCTCCCTAGGGCATCTTCAATCTCCTCTCCCAACGCCTCCTCCCACTTACCTTTCAACTCCACCACCGAGGCCTCCTCCTCCTCCTGCATCACCTGGTACGTTTCCGAGATCTTCCCCAGTCCCACCCACCACCCCCAAGAGCACCCTGTCCTGTACTGTGTATGGCAGTAGTCGTGGGAATTCCACCACCTGCCGTCTGGCAAACACCCTTACCTGTAAGTACCTGAAAGTGTTCCCCAGGGGGAGCCCGTACTTCTCCTCCAGCTCACCCAAGCTCGCGAACTTCCCGTCCACAAACAGGACCTCCAACTTTCGTATCCCTGCCCTGTGCCACCCCGAAAACCCTCCACCTGTTCTTCCTGGGGCGAACCGGTGGTTCCCCCGTAATGGGGTCCACGCCGAGGCCCTAACTTCCCCCCTATGCCGCCTCCACTGCCCCCAAATTTTGAGGGCCGCCACCACCACCGGGCTCGTGGCATACCTCCTTGGAGGGAGCGGCAGCGGCACCGTTGCCAGCGCCCCCAGACTCGTACCCACACAGGACGCCGTCTCCAGCCTCTTCCATGCAGCCCCCTCCCCCTCCATCACCCACTTGCGCACCATTGTCGCATTGGCGGCCCAGTAGTACCCACAGAGGTTGGGCAGCGGCAGCCCCCCCTATCTCTACTCCGCTCCAGGAACACCCTTCTCACCCTCGGAGTCCCTCGCGCCCACACAAACCCCATTATACTCCTGTTAACCCGCCTGAAAAAAGCCTTCGGGATAAACACGGGGAGGCACTGGAACAGGAACAAAAACCTTGGGAGCACCGTCATTTTGATTGACTGCACCCTACCCGCCAGGGACAGCGGCAGCGCGTCCCACCTCTTGAACTCCTCCTCCATTTGCTCCACCAGCCTTGTAAAGTTAAGCCTATGCAGGGCCCCCCAGCTCCTGGCCACCTGGACCCCCAAATATCTGGAGCTCCTCTCCGCCCTTTGTAGTGGGAGCTCGCCAATCCCCCTCTCCTGGTCCCCTAGCTGAACTACGAACAGCTCGCTCTTCCCCATATTGAGCTTGTACCCCGAAAAGTCCCCGAATTCCCTAAGGATCCTCATTACCTCTGGCATTCCTCCCACCGGGTCCGCCACATACAGCAGCAGGTTGTCCGCATAAAGCAACACCCTATGCTCCTCCCCAACCCGCACCAACCCCTTCCAGTTCCTCGACTCTCTCAGTGCCATAGCCAGGGGTTCAATTGCCAGTGCGAAGAGCAGGGGGGACAGGGGACACCCCTGTCTCGTCCCTCGGTGCAACCGAACGTACTCGGACCTCCTCCTATTTGTGGCCACACTCGCCATCAGGACCTCATACAACAGCCTAACCCACCTGACAAATCCCTCCCCAAACCCGAACCTCTTCAGCACCTCCCACAGGTACCCCCACTCTACCCTATCGAAGGCTTTCTCAGCGTCCATCGCCACCACTATCTCCGCCTCCCCCTCCCTCGCCGGCATCATGATAACGTTCAAAAGCCTCCGCACATTCACGTTCAACTGTCTCAACTTCACAAACCCTGTCTGGTCTTCATGGATGATCTGCAGCACACAATCCTCAATCCTCGTGGCTGAGACCTTCGCCAGCACCTTGGCATCTACATTTAGCAAGGAAATCAGTCTGTAAGACCCACATTGCAGGGGATCCTTGTCCTGCTTCAGGATCAAGGAGATCAGTCCCCGGGGGTAATGCCCTTGCCTCATTGAAGGTCCTAACTAACAGCGGGCCCAACAGGTCCATATATTTTTTATAGAACTCGACCGGGAAACCGTCCGGCCCCGGTGCCTTCCCCGCCTGCATGCTTCCTATCCCTTGATCAGCTCCTCCAGCCCAATCGGGGCACCCACTCCCTCTTCCACCTTTGGAAACCTCAATTGGTCCAGGAAACAGCCCATCCCTCCCTCCTCCCGTGGGGGCTCGGATCGGTACAATTCCTCGTAGAAGTCCCTGAAGACCCCATTGATGCCAACCCCACTCCGCACCACGCTCCCTCCCCTGTCCTTAACTCCCCCGATCTCCCTAGCTGCATCCCGCTTCCGAAGCTGATGCGCCAGCATCCGGCTTGCCTTTTCCCCATACTCGTAGACCGCCCCCTGGGCCTTCCTCCACTGCACCTCCGCCTTCCTGGTGGTCACCAGGTCGAATTCGGCCTGGAGGCTGCGCCTCTTCCTCAACAATCCTTCCTCGGGTTCTTCGGCATACCTCCCGTCTACCCTCACCATCTTCCCCACCAGCCTCTCCCTCTCCCCCCGCTCCTTGTGGGCCCTGATGAAGATCAGCTCTCCCCTCACCACCGCCTTCAGTGCCTACCATACCATCCCCACTCGGACCTCCCCGTTGTCGTTGGTCAGACTCCTATTTATTGACTACAGCTCCGCCTTCAACACCATAATCCCAGCCAAGCTCATATCAAAGCTCCAAAACCTAGGACTTGGCTCCCCACTCTGCAACTGGATCCTCGATTTTCTGACCAACAGACCACAATCAGTAAGAATGAACAACAACACCTCCTCCACAATAGTCCTCAACACCGGGGCCCCACAAGGCTGCGTACTTAGCCCCCTACTCTACTCCCTGTACACACACGACTGCATGGCAAAACTTGGTTCCAACTCCATCTACAAGTTTGCTGACGATACGACCATAGTGGGCCGGATCTCGAATAACGACGAGTCCGAATACAGGCGGGAGATAGAGAACCTAATGGAGTGGTGTAGAGACAACAATCTCGCCCTCAATGCCAGCAAAACTAAAGAGCTGGTCATTGACTTCAGGAAGCAAAGTACTGTACACACCCCTGTCAGCATCAACGGGGCCGAGTTGGAGATGGTTAGCAGTTTCAAATTCCTAGGGGTGCACATCTCCAAAAATCTGTCCTGGTCCACCCACGTCGACGCTACCACCAAGAAAGCACAACAGCGCCTATTCTTCCTCAGGAAACTAAGGAAATTCGGCACGTCCACATTAACCCTTACCAACTTTTACAAATGCACCATAGAAAGCATCCTATCGGGCTGCACCACAGCCTGGTGTGGCAACTGCTCGGCCCAGAACCGCAAGAAACTTTAGAGAGTCGTGAACACCGCCCAGTCCATCACACGAACCTGCCTCCCATCCATTGACTCCATCTACACCTCCTGCTGCCTGGGGAAAGCGGGCAGCATAATCAAAGATCCCTCCCACCCGGCTTACATCCCTTCCAACTTCTTCCATCGGGCAGGCGATACAGAAGTCTGAGAACACGCACGAACAGACTCAAAAACAGCTTCTTCCCCACAGTCACCAGACTCCTAAATGACCCTCTTATGGACTGACCTCATTAACACTACACCCTGTGTGCTTCATCCGATGCCAGTGCTTATGTAGTTACATTGTATATGTTGTGTTGCCCTATTATGTATTTTCTTCCCTTTTCTTCCCATGTACTTAATGATCTGTTGAGCTGCCCGCAGAAAAATACTTTTCACTGTACCTCGGTACACGTGACAATAAACAAATCCAATCCAATAAAATAAAGCTTTGAGGTGTGCAAGATTCTGATGTATTTTCCAACACCTTATGATTCTTATGCTAAATTTCTATGCATTTGAGAAATTACAACTTCTTAGCAAGTAATGATCAAAAATGTCCACATAGGGCACAGTGGCGCAGTGGCGAGCACTGCTGCCTCACGGCGAAGAGGACCCGGGTTCGATCCTGGGCCACTGTCCATGTGGAGTAAGCACATTTGCCGCGTGTGTCTCACCCCCACAACCCAAAAGATGTAGGTGGATTGGCCAAATTTCTAGGTTACTGTAAATGATCTCAGTTGTCATATGCCCAACAAGTGTATAAGAACTGCAATCATCCTCAATCTTTGTGTCTAATAAATAGCAATTTGGATGGAGGGATTAAAATGCACAGGTTAAATTATGCACGCCCTTCTGTTATTAAAATTCAGAATGAGGTTGCGAAATTTATAAATAAATCAGGTTGCTAATACAGTTCAACCGCACAACACGCCTCCAACATTTTGCTCTCTCTTCCTCTGATACTTACCAGTTGAAATAATTTGCTGCTCCGTTATCAGTCAGCCTTAAGACAAATTTGACGCAATTAAAGATGAGTCATATACAGCACAGGTGGTGGCCATTTGGCCCATCGTGCTGGTGCTGTTTCTCTGAAAGAGCCAGACAATCGTCCCACACTCCTACTCACGGTCCTACAATTCTTTTCCGTTTCACGTATATGTGCGATTTCCTTTTGAAAGTCACTATTGAATCAGCTCCCACCGTTCTTTCAGACAGTGCATTCCAGTTCATCATAACTCACCAAGCGGAAAAAATAATTCTCACCTGACTCTGGCTTTTTTTGCCCGTTAACTTAAATCTCGCCCCTCCGTTCATCAACCCTCCCACTGATGGAAAGTTTCCACCCCGACCCTCCCACCACCCCCCCATCCATTCTACCAAAACCCCTTAGAACTTTGAATACCTCCATTAAATCCCCTCCTTACCTTTCTTTCCAACACTTCTCAATATGAACCGGACAAAATCTATTTAAGGAAAATTTCCGTCTTACCACCACTGTACATTGTCCACACGGTCAGAACTATTAACTGTTGAATACCTGTGTGAATTCGATTGTGCCTCTCCAGCTGGCTGGGCTTAGCAAATGCCTTGTCACATGATTCACATTTGTATAGTTTAGGTTTCTGACTGCTAGGTGAAGGTCCAGGTTGGTGCGTCTGAAGATGGTCCTATTGATCAAAAATAACATTTCGAATCTTTACAATTCCACAACACACATCAAGTACTCAACGCTTCATGCAAGTGTCGTAAATGCATAATTATGGCGTAATTTTCATCAGCACACAGCAAAGTTTCGGTATAGCATCATGTCTACAGGGACTGGCCATTCCACCCAACATGCCTGTGCTGCGATTCACGCCTCCGCTTTTTGTATGTAACCCTGCAAGTCCGTTGGCCTCAAGTGCTTTCCAACACCCGTTTAAAACTGATTGGTAGAAGGTGCTTCTGCCAACTTTTCAGCCAGAGGGTTCCAAACCCTGCCAACACCCAGAAAATAAAAATCTCATCTCACCTCCAGATACTTTCCCAATGATTTCAAATCCACAATTCCGTTGACCCACTCACCAGATAGTACATAGAACATACATTGCAGAAGGAGGCCATTCGGCCCATCGAGTCTGCACCAACCCACTGAACTCTCACTTCCACCCTATCCCTCCAACCCAATAACCCCTCCTAACCTTTTTTGGACACCAAGGGCAATTTATCATGGCCAATCCACCTAACCTGCACGACTTTGGGCTATGGGAGGAAACCAGAGCACCCGGAGGAAACCCACGCAGGCACGGGGAGAACGTGCAGACTCCTCACAGACAGTGACCCAGCGGGGAATCAAATCTGGGACCCTGGCGCTGTGAAGCCACAGTGCTAGCCACTTGTGCTACCCTGCTGATGTAAAGTTGTGTTTTGGTTACTCTTATCAAAACCGCTCCTCATTGTGCAAACCTCTTTTAGGTTACCTCTTAATCTTCTCTGTTCAAAAAAAAAAAAAAAAGTCCTAACTTTTCTCCATAACCCAAGATCGCCCCCGGCATCCCGGGTAATATCCTGGTAAGCCTCCCCTGTGCCCTTTTCGGTGGCCTTTGCACACTTCCCAGATTGTGCCCCGATCACTCCAGCTACGGTCTGACGTGTAATTTGCAGAGCACTAGTCAGGCGCAGCTCAACAGTTTAGCGGGTACACTGCACGTTTTGGTGATTGGCCCTACATTAAATGTATCAACAGGCACATATTCCAGTTCTGGCTAGGTGGAACTTAGCGTAAAACACACGGCCTGCACTTTTCTGGCATCATCTCATTTGTGCAACTACCCTGCAACTTGAGGCAGCTATACCAGCGTTCTGGATGCTAGCTTAATGGGGAAATGCACAAAATTGGGAGGACCCAGCCCCAAAAAGGGCAAATATTAAGAGAGTTTTTATAAAGGCCCAAAATAGGTTTGAAGTATTTTTCAGCCTTTGTGGGGAATGGCATTTGTGGGGAATGGCTGCTGGTTTAGGTGGTGGTGACCTGGTTCACAGGTTTGAGTGGTGTTACAGGAGGTATGAACACCACTGCTCCATGTTAAGGAACGTGACAATGGGCAAACAATACTGTTTACCACGACACAAGACCATCCTACAGGTTGATGCCGGACACGTATTCCACCCCTGCCATTTACTCATGCGAATTCTCATAGTCCACTGTACAGATTTCATGCAAACTTAATTACAGCCGGACATACATTCAAGATGTAATGTACAATTGATAGCCTCATCACCCACACCTTTCAACTGCTAGTGCCTCTTGATAATAACTTTCATTTATATAGCACCTTTAACACAGTAAAATGTCTCCAGGAGCTTCACAGGAGTGATTATCAAACAAATTTTGACTCCGGATTACATGAGGAGATACTAGGACAGGCGGCCAAATAGTTTGGCCCAAAGGAGGAGAGGTAGAGAGACAGAGATGTTTAGACATAAAAGGCTAGAAATAACTTAAAAGTGCAAGGTAATGTCCTGCTGCTGCACCAGCTTGAAAGGATGGGGTGACGCCCAGATGAAATCTTTGCAACATGAGTAGCAAGTTCAATAGGTTTTCAATTTTATTCAATTACCTTGAGATGGGCTGCTCGTTTGAAGGCTTTACTGCAGACGTTGCATATGTGGATTCTTTCCTCCCCATGGGCTTCCCGGCAATGTCGACGGAGCATGGAGCCTGAAGAGAAGCTTTGGCTACAATTGGGACAGTGATTTATCTGGCCCTCATCATCTGTCTGACTGTCCTCTGTAAAACTAATCGTTGTCTCAGTGACCTAAACCAGAAGGTACAAATTCAGTTCATGATGATTAATAGCTGGTGCAAATTTTGTCAGAATGGCAAATGTGCTAATAGCATCCAATTTTCTTAGTTTTGGCGATAATAGTTCTTGCTATCTCATGAGCACAAGTGAAGGGAGCACAAAGTTACAGTGAACGTGAAAATCAGAGGGAGAGAGACACAAGAGGTCTAAAGGTAAAGCAAGTCCAATGTGTAGCCATGTGTCTGCAGGCAAGTAATGGTGTAGCCTGACAAATGATTCATCGTTTGATTGCTGACCTGTTTTCTGACTGATATGTTCCTTTTCCATCCTGGAGGAATCCGCAGCGGTATAATTCCATGAACACCCTCTCTGGTACCTCCCACACAGTGGCTATTCTACCTGACTGGCCTAAATGCCCCAACCAATCTCTGCAACGTCCTCCAGCCTCACAACACTCCACGGTCGGCATGCCCCTCCAATTCTAGCCTCTTACACATCCCCGACTTACTTCACTACACCACTGACAGCGTGTCTTCAGTTCTCAAGGCTCTGGAATTCGCACCCTACATCTCTCCACCTTCCTTTCCTTCTTTTAAGATGTTTCTCTGAACAAGCAGTCCAAGCATTTGTTTGTGAGACTCAGGTGGCAAATTATGTTTGATGGTCACTCCTGTGAAGCTCCTTGGGATGTTCAGCTTCGTTAAAAATGCAAGATAAATGCACATTGTGGTTTCCTGACATTTCGTGCTAGTAACTACGCTAACTTGCAGGAATCACTACAGAAAAGAAAATGGACTATGGCTGGTTTACCCTGACCTAACCCTGTGGGTGTTGAGGCCACCTGTAACATGAGCTGCTACTTCCCCAACCGAGATCAAAAGTCTAGAAATTAACTGATAACTACTGGTGTGGATGACACAATTATTCCCTTGTGAAAACCCACAGTGGGAGTGGAATTGTATCGCTTGACCATTTGTGCACTTAAAAGAAAAAGCTTGCAGTTGCATAACAACTTTCAGGTCATTTTCAAAATACTTCAAAGCCAATTAATTGCTTTTAAAATGTAGTTACACTTATGTAAACACACCCACGGCAAATTTAGACTCTGGTCTCTCAAACCGCAAATTAGGCGTTTAGGTGACTACTGAGGTATGTTGACTAAGGCATTGAAAAAACTCAGACACATGCGATGCAAGTCCCACCCCTCATGCACCGACCTCCGCATGCAATCAAATTCTTAGCCTTCAGTGTTTGGTATTACTGCTGAACATCTCAGATGCTGCCAGTTTGTCGAATAGCTTAAACTCTCTGACACTTGAGACAATGTTTGTTAACTTATAAATGTAATAACTGCTGTTCCAGCTGAATCGGTAAATACTTGTCACACTTTTTCTTTGAAGGAGTTTGCGCTCAGGATCAAACTGCTGGTGAATCCAGTGTGAAGGGATATAGAATTTTTCTGCAACAACTACTCCACATTTCAAACTATTCTACGGGAAGGACTTCCACTATCCCGCGCATCAGCATGAATTTATTTTATAACATATTGATGGTCCTACCCAGAGCTATTGACCTCCCCGCAAGAGGCCGTACTTCAAACCTGTTGGATTGGATGACTTTCTCCAAGTGTCACTCATCTAGCCCGTCTCTTCCTGCTTTCCCAACCCTTGGATGGTCAACCACTCACTCCGCCCTCTCCCTGTTCCCTCCATCTCGAGTGGTGTGATTACTGCTTCAAAGCCCACTCCTGGGCATTCTCCGTATCTCACGTATTAAACTTGACTTTAAGCAATTTCGGTTGAAGGCACTTCCTGCAGATGTGTTGGCCGGAAAAAGAGTTGCTGCTCAAAACTTACAAAAACAGCACATCATTGTCCCATCCCATGCTGCACTTTATTCCAAATGTTGGTTAAGTTACAGTGAAGTTTATATTCTTCATCGACCCTTGCATTTCAATTACATAGAACATACAGTGCAGAAGGAGGCCATTCGGCCCATCGAGTCTGCACCGACCCACTTAAGCCCTCACTTCCACCCTATCCCCGTAACCCCTCCTAACCTTTTTCTTTTGATCACCAAAGGCAATTTATCATGGCCAATCCACCTAACCTGCTCGTCTTTGGACTGTGGGAGGAAACCGGAGGAAACCCACGCAGACACGTGGAGAACGTGCAGACTCCGCACAGACAGTGACGTTGCGGGGAATCGAACCTGGGACCCTGGCACTGTGAAGCCACAGTGCTATCCACTTGTGCTACCGTGCGGCCCATTTCAGTTAAACTACTCTGCTCCCCATTCCCACTCTAACCAAACTCCTTTTTTTCCCCCAAGTCTCTGTTGCTATCTTGCAGGATGCTCTATGCACAACCAGTTAGGAATAACAGAGTAGCATGCCAAACTATGCTGCTCCTCATGGCAATTCATTCGGGAATTCAATCTTAAATTTCTTCATCTTATTGGATGAAGTAATTCAGTAATGCAGAGAGACTACAGGAGTTGGGATTATTTTCCTTAAAGCAAAGAAAATTAAGGGGAATTTAATGGAGGCGTACAAAATTATATGGGGTCTTGATAGCAGAAAACTGCTCCAGCAGGCACAGAGGCTTCAGATTTAAGATAATTGGCAAAAAACAACACCACTGAAGGATAGGCAAGGGAATCTATGTGTGGAGCCAGAGGAAATGGGCGAGGTACTAAATGAATACTTTGCATCAGTATTCACCAAAGAGAAGGAATTGGTCGATGTTGAGTCCGGAGAAGGGGGTGTAGATAGCCTGGGTCACATTGTGATCCAAAAAGACGAGGTGATGGGTGTCTTAAAAAATATTAAGGTAGATAAGTCCCCAGGGCCTGATAGGATCTACCCCAGAATACAGAAGGAGGCTGGAGAGGAAATTGCTGAGGCCTTGACAGAAATCTTTGGATCCTCGCTGTCTTCAGGGGATGTCCCGGAGGACTGGAGAATAGCCAATGTTGTTCCTCTGTTTAAGAAGGGTAGCAAGGATAATCCCGGGAACTACAGGCCGGTGAGCCTTACTTCAGTGGTAGGGAAATTACTGGAGAGAATTCTTCGAGACAGGATCTACTCCCATTTGGAAGCAAATGGACGTATTAGTGAGAGCAGCACGGTTTTGTGAAGGGGAGGTCGTGTCTCACTAACTTGATAGAGTTTTTCGAGGAGGTCACTAAGATGATTGATGCAGGTAGGGCAGTGGATGTTGTCTATATGGACTTCAGTAAGGCCTTTGACAAGGTCCCTCATGGTAGACTAGTACAAAAGGTGAAGTCACACGGGATCAGGGGTGAGCTGGCAAGGTGGATACAGAACTGGCTAGGCCATAGAAGGCAGAGAGTAGCAATGGAGGGATGCTTTTCTAATTGGAGGGCTGTGACCAGTGGTGTTCCACAGGGATCAGTGCTGGGACCTTTGCTCTTTGTAGTATATATAAATGATTTGGAGGAAAATGTAACTGGTCTGATTAGTAAGTTTGCAGACGACACAAAGGTTGGTGGAATTGCGGATAGCGATGAAGACTGTCGGAGGATACAGCAGGATTTAGATTGTCTGGAGACTTGGGCGGAGAGATGGCAGATGGAGTTTAATCCGGACAAATGTGAGGTAATGCATTTTGGAAGGTCTAATGCAGGTAGGGAATATACAGTGAATGGTAGAACCCTCAAGAGTATTGAAAGTCAAAGAGATCTAGGAGTACAGGTCCACAGGTCATTGAAAGGGGCAACACAGGTGGAGAAGGTAGTCAAGAAGGCATACGGCATGCTTGCCTTCATTGGCCGGGGCATTGAGTATAAGAATAGGCAAGTCATGTTGCAGCTGTATAGAACCTTAGTTAGGCCACACTTGGAGTATAGTGATCAATTCTGGTCGCCACACTACCAGAAGGATGTGGAGGCTTTAGAGAGGGTGCAGAAGAGATTTACCAGAATGTTGCCTGGTATGGAGGGCATTAGCTATGAGGAGCGATTGAATAAACTCGGTTTGTTCTCACTGGAACGAAGGAGGTTGAGGGGCGACCTGATAGAGGTATACAAAATTATGAGGGGCATAGACAGAGTGGATAGTCAGAGGCTTTTCCCCAGGGTAGAGGGGTCAATTACTAGGGGGCATAGGTTTAAGGTGAGAGGGGCAAGGTTTAGAGTAGATGTACGAGGCAAGTTTTTTACGCAGAGGGTAGTGGGTGCCTGGAACTCGCTACCGGAGGAGGTAGTGGAAGCAGGGACATTTAAGGGGCATCTTGACAAATATATGAATAGGATGGGAATAGAAGGATACGGACCCAGGAAGTGTAGAAGATTGTAGTTTAGTCGGGCAGCATGGTCGGCACAGGCTTGGAGGGCCGAAGGACCTGTTCCTGTGCTGCACATTTCTTTGTTCTTTGTTCAGAAGGGAGGAGGAGAATGCTTTTGACTCCGAGTTATGATGATCTGGAAAATAGTGCTCGGGAGGGTGGTGGAAGCTGATTGAATTGTGGCTTTCAGAATTGAAAAGGAAATGCTTGTAAGGCTATGGGTAAAGAGCAGGGGAGTGCAACCAATTGTATGGCTCTCCAATGTGCCAGTGAGAGGGGTGCTGGGCCCACTGGCCTCATCCTGTGCTGCATGATTCCACAAATCACTGTACCATACCTGGTATGAGGCAGTCTCCTCTTGTGTACCAGCTGAGTCCTGTGGTGCCTGGCTCACCAATATCACCTGCGGATGAGCGGATCCAGGTTGGCCTGGCAGAGTTGGATCAGGGACCACTGCTGGAAATTGTTGCCCCTGTTTTTAAAATGGACCAGACATTATTCCAACAACAAGTCCTCTATTGCTCTCCTATTGTTAACAGTCTTGTAGATAACAGGCGGGATTCTACGGTCCCCCAGCTGTGTGTTTCTCAGTGGCGCATCATTCGCTGGTGGCGGGATTCTACCGTCCCGCCGCTTGTCAATGGGATTTCCCATTGGAGCCACCCCACACCGCTGAGAGACCCATTGGCGGGGTGCGCTGTCAGCGGGAAAGAGAATCCCAATGGCTGGAGAATTCCGGTCAACGTAATTTAATTTCTAATTCAGTCTATATACTCTATATTAGATGTTTCACTCAGTTTTAAAAAACTGCTTTAAATCATTTATTGCCATTAACTTCACAGCAAACAGTAGATTCTGCAGCTTTATCAAGAAAGCATCAATAGTCTATTTAAACGTCAGGACGCAGGCATTCTAAAATACCCGTAAGCAATTTCTGAACCATCACATCATTATCTGCAGGACCAGCTACAGAATGCTAATATTTCAAACGATCTGATGTGATCAACAGAGTCAGTATATCTATCTGATCTGTGCATTTGCTGCTGTGAAACTGTTCAGCATCTAATTTTTGGTTGAAACCATTTGGTTGCCCTCAAATCCCTTCCTTAGAATCAGCATATGGGCCATAATGTTTGGATGTAAATATGTTCATCTCCCTCAGCTCACTTCACCTTCATTCTTATAAAGCTGCTTGAGGGGATCGGTGTTGTAAAGCTCTTTGCTGCACCATGAGCAAAATCTAGATTTTAAATTTCTAATTTTTGTCCTTAAATCCCTCCATGGCCTTGCCCCCATCTCTGCAAACCCCTGGAGCCCAACAATCCTCAAAGACCTCTGCGCTTACCGAATCCAAGCCCTTTGCATTTTCCTCCATTTCTATCGCACTAACCGCCTAATGATGTTGCTTCGAGTTTCGAAGAATGAGAGGCAATGTCATTGAAAGTTACAAAATTCGTATAGGGTGTGACAGGGTAGATATGGACAGGATATTTCTTCAGGCTTAAGTCTAGACCCAGATGACACAATCGCAGAATATGTGGCTGACCGTTTAAGACTGAGATGAGGAGGAATTTCTTCACTCAGAATCTTTGGAAATCTCTACCCCCGAGGGGTGTGGAAGCTCAATCTGAGAATGCTCAAGACAGAGATCAGAGATCAATTTCTGGGTACTAACAATACCAAGGGATATGAGGATAGTGGGAGAAATGACAGAGGTAAATGATCAGCCATGATCTGTTTGAATAGTGTGGCAGACTTAACAAGCCGAATAGCCTTCTCCTGTTCCCTATGTCCTGAGCTGCCGCGGCCTGATGCCCTGGAATTTCCTCTCTAAATCTCTTCACCTCTCAACCTCTCTTTCCTCCTTTAAGATGTTTTGAACAGTTTGACTTAGCTCTTGGTCACATGCACTAATATCTCCTTATTTGGCTTGGTGTCGTCTCATGTTTTTCAACGCTGCCGTGAGGCAACTTGGGATGTTTTATTACATTAAAGAATATAGAAGTACAAGTTGTTGTTGCAAGACAGAGTTGACCTTCTACACAGACAAAGGTTGCCATTGAAATGAGAATGACCACTCCACCACCACCACCACCACCACTTCCACCTACCTAAATCCACCTTACACACACCTTCTTTTAATTTGAGAAGTTCATTTGCTCTTCTATGTGACCCTGAGTCATTCAGCTTAGGCCATATGCTGTTTTACCAGGAATATCACGATGAAAACGCACTTGCTATATCTATTGAGACATTCGCTGCTGGTGAACTCCATATAGCCACATGGCGCAAGGGAGGATATATCCCATAAAGCCCATTGTAAATACCAATATATTTTTTGTACTGTTAAATGACAACTATATAAATGTTCAGTAATGAATGCTTTACTATTTGGAGGTGCCCTGTTGGTTCGCCCTTACCTGAGCAGCAATGTTGAGTGTGACTGTGTCTAGACTACCAGACAGCATGCTCTGTGTGTCAGTCAGAGTCAGAGTAACACTGCCTTCCCCACCGACATTAGCAGGTGACATCTCCAGGTCCTGGGTAGAGACAGTAGCTTGGGAAAGGGATGTAGTGAGGGAAGATGCCAAACTGCTTACAGATGAACTCAGCTCTGTAAGGGGTGTAAAACCAATGCTGAATCAATTTCAGTATCTCAGTGGAACTAAGAACATATGCTAAGCAATCTACTTTTATTCTTCATTCATTCATTCCTTTTCCAGTGCATGACATTCACACTCCCTTTAGCTCAAAGGAGATCTGATTTAAGAGGTATAATCAAAGCCAGAAAATGTCGATCAAACAGAATTTTGCCAGTGGTAGTTTGTTCCAACCAGTAATCCTTGGAGGATAAATACTTGAAGTTAATCAGATAGTGACTACAGGTTTTGCTGAATGTGTGCTAATTCTGCATTAATGTTTTAAATTGCGTTTGGCTGCAAAACAAGGATCCACAATCTCGGACCAGGTTTTGTGTGATGGTTTACTAAGAATAGTGGTGTTATAGTCTGCCAGTTATTCATCGCAATAATGGCAAATAAAGTAAAAATTCCCCCGACAGCAAAAGCTGGGGTTCCTTTAATTGAAATTACTTTGGTTTACAAAGCACACTTTGCTCAGAGATGTGAGGGCGGCAGGGTGGCACACTGGTTAGCACTGCTGCCTCACAGCACCAGGGACCCGGGTTCAATTCCGGCCTCTGTGACTGTCTGTGTGAAGTTTGCACTGTCTCCCTGGGCCTACGTAGGTTTCTTCCGGTTTCCCCCCACTGTCCAAAGATGTGCAGGTTTAGTGGATTGGCCATGCTAAATTGCTCTTTAAGTGTTAAGTACCCAAAAGGTTAGGTAGGGTTTTCTTTCCAAAGGCCAGTGCAGACCCGATGGGCCAAATGGCCTTGTTCTGCACTGTAGGGGTTCTATGGCGAAGATTGGTATATTTAAGTACCCAATAACAATATGCACATATCTCCTCGGATTTAAAAACAAAATGACTGTGCATATAGCATAAAATGTACATTGTCGATGAAAGGATTGCTTAAACACCGTCGCCTCTCCCCTGTTCACTTCCTACTGTACCTGGTATGTTGGCACTAGTTGTGTTAAGAGTGGTTCCCTGATTCAGGAGCTGGTCATTGCTAATGGTCAATGTGGCAGTACTATGATGATTATTCACTGATGTTTCCAATTGGATCTCTCCATTCATTTCGCCGTTACCAGTAGTGTCATGCTGCTGAATGATATCCTGACCTGATCAGGAGAGAGAAGGGCGAGAAATTTTAAAACAAAATCCACGCAAAACATTCAAGGTAGTGCTTTTATCGCATTACCCCAAATTTCAATAAAACACATTTTTCTTCAATAATTTCACTGCAACTAATGTACATGAAAAGAAAACTACCAACTTTACAAAATAAATTTTTTACACATTGCTTTCCAACAATGCATTGGTTGGTTTATCCGTGCTCATTACAAGCACATTGCATGTATTGACTTGGATATGATACAGGGTGAAGTTTGTTCCCGCATGTGGAAGTACACCATTGATATTCACAAATCAGAAACAATCTTGAAGACCCTTTGTACTTCCAACAAACATCATGCCCAGTGATCCCTGCCCACCACCAAACAAATTCAAGGCCAAATACATGTAACTATTCACAGGTTACACACTCTCTGCTCCAGAATTACATTAAGATAAAGTCCAGCAGGTTTATCTGGAATCACTAGCTTTCGGAGCGTAGCTCCTTCATCACTCATCCGATGAAGGAACTACACTCCGAAAGCTAGAGATTCCAAATAAACCTGTTGGACATTAAAGTGGTGTTGTAAGACTTCTTACTGTGCCCACCCCAATCCAACGCCAGCATTTCCACACCAGAATTACATATCAGTGCTTTTTGGTTTCTGTTGCTAATATCTACAACACAGAAACAGATCATTCATACAGGTTTACATGAGTATTCATGTTCCACACAAGTCTCCTCCAACTCCTCTTTGTCTCATCCAACTCCTCTTTGTCTCATCCTATCAGCGTTATCAATCTATTTTTTCTCCCACCTGTGCTGACCTGGAGAGACAGCTGTGTAATATAGCTGGAGAAACAGACTAAAGTTAACAATTTATTTTCGATTGCAGAATTAATCAGGTATATCAAATTGCTTCACTATTCGTTAATGTTGCTTAATGATCTCTCCTGTTAGCAATGAAGGGCTGTTGCCTTTTACTCTCATATTATTGTGCCATACATTGGTCACTTAATAAAATAACAGCATATGACAATCTTACCTTAAATTTATGAATTAGAGTAAAAACAATGACAAATTTTCACTTGGGAATATTAAAAGAAAAGGCTTTCACCATAATTTCCATTTACATTTAAACAAAATGTTCCCCAATTGCATTAGTTGTGAAAATGTATCTTTTTTTTATGTAGAATAGATTTTGGCAGCTCTCTGGTATTCTATCATAGATCAGTGAATACAAAACAAACAAAATAATTATCATTAAAGAAAAAGATCACATTAATCCCATTGCAAACAAATTAAATTAAAACATTTTACAGCAACTTATTGCTGCACATCAATCATTAATTATTTAGTTAACATGGCACAATCCGACAGGATACAGCCTGGGGAAGAGGGGCAGTTCCTTCTGTACAAGTGCAGCTTCCTATATCACAAAGCTTCCACATCACCAGATCCTTTCAAACCGTCCCAGGACCCCAGTCGCATCAAAACCCTAATGTGTTACTTTGCATGGTAGAGGTGCCCAATGTAGGTGGAACCTCTCCCGAGGTCCCCAGTCCCTATGCCACAGTAATGATGAACCCTACACTTACAAGATGCAGCACTTCCTTTCCGGTGCTTTTGGAAAGAAAGCATCTGATGGACAAGGCACAGCTACTTTGAACGTGAGATGTCACAGATGGCATATATGGCGGCAAGAACATCAGGGCTACATGAACAGAAGGAGCTTGCAATTGTTCATTAATTATGCCAGTGGCTATTATCCATGAAGCAGCCACAATGTTTTCAGCGTGTAGCAGTTTATGGGAACTGCATTATTGGAACGTTTTCTTAGGTGACCAGTATCATCCATGATTGATAATCCCAATGAAACCCCCTCTAGCAGCAGAGAAAGTCATTGAGTACGAGCTCCCCCTCTGAGGGACAGGGAGCCCATGGGTCTCTGACAACCTGCAATATAAAGGTCGGCCAGGTTTGGAGCTGACACCTCCAACCCTGGTGAGATCTGAAGAGTATTGTACACATCATTACTTCGTAAATAAAACCAGTTTCTCTTATCAACTTGCCTCGGATGCGTCTGTGGTCGCTAAAGATCAGTTTGCTCCTTTTTATGACACAGAAGCTACCATCAAAGCTTTCCCAGCCTAGTGTGTTGCAGGCCAAACTTTTCATGTACCAGTAGCACATTAAAATTAGGGGAGATTTCTGTCTCATTGGTCATGGTGGCTTACCACGTGAGCTGCAAAAAGCTGCACAATGAACTAGGCCAACCCCAGTTTGACAAATCAGGGCTCACATCTCACTGTTAAAGTTGTGGAAGTTTGAGGAAGCTGGCAAGTGCAGAGCTAACTTAACATTGGCGTTTGCATGTACATTAAATATGAAAGTACCAGGTTAAAAGCTGCACTTGAAAATCAATGAGTAACCCCAAGAACATGAACTCAACATTAGTGCAATTTGGTAATTGCAACTCTTCAAGTGAACACAAAAGGGGGTGAAAATATTCCAAATTTTCCAATTCATTTGCTTTGCAACTAAATAAATTATGACAATAAAGTTACTACCCACTGAATGAAACTGCAAGCTTTATTCTTTTAACATTGCACATTCTGGATGAAAAGCAGCGTTCCCAGTTAAAAATTATTCTAAAGGAATCAGCAACCAGTCTGTGTAATTTTGCACAAGTTATGGACCACCTACAGGAGACCGTCAACACCAGAATTATTATTCTTCCAAAACACATGCAAGTCAGTTTTACGTTTGACATGCTACCGACAAATCAAGGAACACCTCAATGAAGCTGTCCATAAGCCAACAGCGCAAAAGCATTAACTTTGACTCAATTCATTTACTACAGCTGAATTTGTACTTGCTGCTTTCTCTGCCAGCAATCAGCGTGTGACGGACCAATGACATTGTCATGGGAAACAAAATCTCACTAAAAACAGTTCCACTGCGCTGCATTCATATGCCAACACTATTTATGTATCAAAAACAATCCATTTGATTACAAAATGAGCATGCCTTCACAGTATCCTGCACATACGTCATGCATTGTAAGGCGCATTTAGGCAGGAGGTGTGATGGTGTTGCGTTTCAAATCATAGTTTATTAACCCACTTTTCCAGTTTGCATATTAGTTAACCTTGACACCTTTTCTAAGTGCTACTAAGTGCACTGGGTGCGGCAAAATTGTAAACTTGATTGTGTTATAAAGTAGTTTGCAATGATGTTCGCCTGGACATTGCAAGATGTTGCAGATTTTAGTACTCAACTGTAAAGGAATCTGACTTTCAGGCAGCAGAGAGCACCGGACCTGCGAGGGACACTCTACTGTGAGCGTAGGATAAAGGGAACGCGAGATCTGGGCCTAGTTGTTTTTCAAGCAGCACGCTGGGTTTGAAGAAATAAATCTACAGTGACGTCACAGGAAAGCGGTAAGCAGGTTGGTTGGTGAGTATATGATATTTGGAACTGTGTCTAAATTGTCTAAATAGCTTAAACTTAAATAACTGAAAAAGATAATAGGGAACCAAGCTTGGAGGAGAAAGGAGAAGTGAATCTGAAAGGGGAAGCAGGAAATCAAGAGCTGATTGGGCGAGTACATTTAGATATTCTATAATAACAAGGAGCAGAAAAGAAGGGCCCTAGTTAATGTTAGTACATACTAGTTAATATTATTTGATGTTAAAAAGATTAATATAATTTAAAGGGCAAGACATGTCAGCAGAGCTCCAAGCCGTGGTCTGCTCTTCTTGCTCCATGTGGGAGATCAGGAGATGTAACTAGTAGAGTTGACCAAGGAGACCCGGTAGATGTGGTATATTTAGACTTTCAGAAGGGTCTCACATAGCAGATTACTATGTAAAGTTAAAGTGCATGGGATTGCGGTTAGTGTCTTGAGATGGATAGAAAGCTGGTTAGCAGACAGGAAGCAAAAAGTTGGAATGATTGGATATTTTTACGATTGGCAGGCAATGACTAGTGGGGTACCGCAGGGATCTGTACCAGGGCCCCAACTGTTCACATTACATATTAATGATTTGGACGAGGGAACTAAATGTAGTATTTCCAAATTTGCAGATGAAACAAAGTTTGGTGGGAGGGTGAACTGTAAGGAGGATGCAGAGATGCTTCAGCTGGATTTAGACAAGCTGAGTGAGTGGGCATGTGCATGGCAGATGCAGCATAATGTGGATAAATGTGAGGTTAGCTTAGGTAGCAAAAATAGGAAGGCAGATTATTATTTGAATATGTGTAAATTGAGAGAGGTGGATAATCAGTGAGACCTCGATGTCCTCGTGCATCAGTTACTGAAAGTGAGCACGCGGGTACAGCAGGCAGTAAAGAAGGCAAATGGCATGTTGGCCTTCAAAGCGACAGGAATAGGAATAGGGAGTTTGACTACAATTGAATAGGGCATTGGTGAGGCCACAGCTGGAGTATTGTTTGCAGTTTTGGTGTCCTTATCCGAGGAAGGATGTTCTTGCTATGGAGGGAGTGCAATGAAGGTTTACCAGGCTGATTCCTGGGATGGTGGGACAGTCATATGAGGAGAGACTAAATTGGTTAGGATTATATTCATTGGAGTTTAGAAGAGTGCGAGGGGATCTCATAGAAACTTATGAAGTTCTAACAGGATTAGACAGGGTAGATTCAGAAAGAATGTTCCCGATGGTGGGGGAGTCCAGAACTAGGGGTCATAGTTTGAGGATAAGGGATAAACCTTTTAGGACTGAGGTGAATGAAATTTCTTCACCCAGAGAGTGGTGAATCTGTGGAATTCACTGCCACAAAAAGTAGTTGTGTGAAAATGTTGTGTAATTTCAAGAAGGAATTCGATATAGCTCTTGGGGTTAAAGGGATCAAAGGGGAAGGCAGGATCAGGTTATTGAACTTGATGATCAGCCAAGATCATAATGAATGGTGGAACAGGTTGGAAGGGCTGAATGGCCTCCTCCTGCTTCTATTTTCTCTGTTTGTTTTTATGTGTGACTAATTTTCCTCCATTAAGTTTAAATTAAAGGTATTTCAGGCGAGTTCCTTTAAAGACATGTACGGCAAATTGCAAAATTTTTGCACAGATCTAGGAAAAGCTCCCCTATTAAATCTGCTCCTTTTAAATGAGGTCCCACATAGAACTATCTGCCTTGTCACCCATACAATCTCCCAAAACAGTTGAGAATTGTTTGCTCACAAAAAGAAATTTGCTGAATCTTCTCCCGAACCCCCAAGAGCAATTGAGTAAAGTTTAAGAATCTCATCCCAGGTTACTAATTCAGATCTGGCACACTGCCATTGCACACAGGGTTTCATTAATGTCACATTGTCTGTACCTAGCACAGCAAAGCTGCCACACAACAGTGAGGAAAACAACTCATGTAATAATACATGTTTCAGCGAGTTTTGGATATACAGAAGCAGCTAAACTGAATTCATATCATCTGATGTACTCTTGTGAAATTCACCAGCTAGCTATTAACCCATATTTACCCTATTTTGGTATGGTTTGCACAGAATTACATTACGTACAAAGTACAGTAAGGAATATGTCATTTGCCAAAGCTGATCCAAGCCGGTGTTTAAACTCCACACTATCTTCCTCCCAGCTTAATTCATCTCATCCTTTCAGGATATCTTTCTATTCCTTCCTGCCTCATGCATTCACCCATCTTCCCCAAAAACGCAACCATGCTTTGCACCGCGACAACTCCTTGAGCCAATGAGTTTCACACTTCTACTATTTGGGTAAAGAGGGTTTTCTGAATTTCCAATTGAATTGAAGACTATCATATATTTTTTGGTCCCTAGTTTTAGTCTTCCCAACAAGTGGAAGCATCTGTTCCATACGTACGCTATCAAACTCTTGCATAGTTTTAAGGTTCCAATTCAGTCACCCCATAGCCTCTTTCTTTTGAAAAGAGAGAAGAGACTGAAGCCTGTTCAGACTTTCCCGATGGTTAGAACTTCTCAGTTCTGGTATCATGCTTGTAAATCTTTTTTCACCTTCTCCAGTGCCTCGAAATCCTTTATATCAGATACACAGCAGTCAGTGTGGTCTGATCTAGTTGTCTCTGCTTTACAATTCTATCGTCCCAATGAATATATTTACAGTGCAGGAGGCCATTCAGACCATCGAGTCTGCACTGGCTCGCATTCTACTCGTCCCACTCCCCACTAGTCCCACTCCCCTGCCTTTCTCCGTAACCTTGCACATTCTTTCTTTTCAGATTGCATCCAGTTCCCTTCTGAATACAGGGTTGAATCTGCCTCCACCACCCTCTCAGGAAGTTCGTGCCAGACTCCAACCTCCCTCTCGGCGGGGAAAGTTTTCCTCGCATCACATCTACTCCTTTTGCCCATTCTTTTGAATCTGTAGCCCCCAGCTCTTGATGCTCTCTTGAATGGGGACAGCGACTCACTATTTACCCTGCCCACATCCCTCAGGGTTTTGAATACTTTCCATCAAGTCTCCTCTCAGCCTTCTTTTTTACAAGAAAAACAGTCCCAAACTGTCCAATCTATCCTCATAGCTACAGTTCTTTATCCCTGGACTAATTCTCGTGAACCTCCTCGGAACTCTCTTCAATGCCTTCACATCCTCCCTCAAGTACGTCACCCAGAAATGGACCCAGTACTCCAAATGAGGCCTGACTAATGTCTTCCACAAGTTCAACGTGACCTCCTTACTCTTGTACTCAATGGCACTATTAATAAATACTTCATACAAGTTAGATTTTTGCCATAGTTTCAACTTATTTGCCAAACTGGTCCACTTTTTTAATGTTTGATATACACATTGACTTAAAATATCGAACAAAAATGCCGATGGAGCAGCACGGCAATAGTTACTGACTTCTGCATATACAATACAATGTTGGTAAAAGTTGCTACCGAGAAACAACCATCTGGTTTTGCGACAAGTCCCTTCACAGTTAATACAAACCTGATATTGTAAGTGAGATCTCTTGTGGTGTTCCTGTTGGACTGGCACACGTGGCATTGGTAGCCTGCGCTAGTACCTGGCTGAGATTAGAATTATTAATTGTCAGTGTCATTTCCTGTTTACTACTGGAATTTGAAGCAAGCCCCGGGGGTGTCATGGACTGAGAGACATCCTGTGAGCCTAAGAGATGAAAAGAAAAGAGAAAACAAAATCTTGGTATCCAGCATTCGGCATAGAAAAATTGCTTCCATCAGTAACAGACGAGTTGTTATTGATTAATGCTGAATTTCCGTAAAATGCTTAACCCTTCCTTAAATTTCAAGCGACAAAAAGATAAGCTAAAAGGACAAGATACAAATGTTATCCGAAAAAATGATGAACTTATTTATTCAGAATGAAGGGCATGTATGATCCGGCCTATACTGGTGAACCAACAGCTTATTCTCTTTGTATGTTGTAAAATGGAATTTACATTAACCACATGATAATTCCTCGTGGGTCTAAATCGAAACCATAATTCAGCATTAACTGCCTTAACTAAGTTTAACTAAGACATATGGTAAATTTTCACAAACACAGTGGTGTGTAAGATTCTTCTAATGTTAGGGCTATGGTATAAGAGACAAATTAACAATGATGTAGTTCTTTTCACATCCCAGATGTCCTGAAGTGTCTCGCAAACAATGGAAGCACCTTTTTACGTGCAGTTACCATTGCTGCAATGATGTGGCAGCCATTCTGAAAACAGCAAGGTTCCACTAACGGCAATGAGAAAAGTGACCAGCTAATCTGTTTAAATATTATTTGAGGGACAAATGTTGGCTAGGACACTGGCAGCACTCCTCTGCTCATCTTTAAATAGCGCCAAGAGATATTCGCCCCCTCCCCCCTCAACCTGGGCAAGCAGACAGGAACACGGCTTAACAACTCATCAAAATGGCTGCACCTCCTACGGTGCAGCACTCCCCTCAGTACTATACTAAAGTGTTAGAGTGGATCATATGCTCAAGTCCCTTACGGGATTGAACCCACAACCTTTTGAATCAGACATGGCACTGAGGCAAAAGATGAGCTCATACAATGTGTGTGCCCACCATAAAGCATTGCTCACTGGGAATATATACTGGAATTCAGATACATGCACTGCACAATTTTCCATCTATTTGTTTAACAGGTGGAAAATCATTGTTATTGTTTTTGGTGGTGGTTGGAGGGAGGAGAGGTGGGGTGATGGTAGGTGGTTATATAATGTACCTGTATGTCCAATATGCACCCCCAGCAAGCGAGGCTCCCCACCAGGTCATTGTTCTATAAAAATCAGCCCTTGCACCTGAACCTGACCTGGCTGTGCTCGATAGCTAAAGTGAAAAGATGCATCATTCCTTTCCGCTCAGAATTCACCTGGATAAGCACAGAAACAAAATCATCCGAAGTACAACTGGCTCAGCCAGGGGTAATGAACACCCGTCTTGTCCTTTAACTTTTACAAAATGGATTTAATTCCAGCTCAGATCTGCCGTAAGGGTTCTTTCTGAAATCAGCATTAAAATTTACAGTCAACTCATGCAAGAGACTTGAAGGGGATTTGCACGGTGGTACCCCACACAGAACCCTCAATGATAATGTATTGAACCATCCTTCCAGCATGAGCATCCATGCTGCTGAAGATCGGAACACCATTCAAATACATTAAAATACTCGCTGTGAAGAATATTGTGAGGGGTAGAACGTGGGCATACGCCTGATCTCATAGGAAGAGTGGTAGGCCATTCAGCCCCTTCAGACTATTCCGCTGCCACCCTCGAGATCACACCTGATCTGTATTTGCCTTACACCATGAGACCCCAGTCTCCGCATCATTCCATTGAATATTCATTGAGTGGAATCGAAGCAAGCAATGGACTGTCTGGTCACTCGTAGCTAATCTCTGACAACCCCCGATGGCTATCTTAGAGGTGTGTTGGTAGCTTGTTGTTTTTTTTTTTTTTTTAAAATCAATATTTCTTATTCTCCTCCTTTTTCACATTTTCTTCCAAATTTACATCCAACAATAAACAATAATCAGTAATGAATGTAATGTCAATCCCCATATCAATAACAACGATCCCACCCTCCCACCAAACCCCAGACATTAGCCCGCATGTTAACATAAACAAATGACAAAAAGGAATCAGGAATCACCCATAGTCACCATTAACACACACAGTCCCCCTCCCCCAACTCTCCCAGCCCTCAAATCCCCTAGTGTTCAATGTGATCCAATTCTCGAAAGTGCATAATGAATAACGCCCATGAATTGCAGAATCCCTCCATCCTTCCCCTCAGTTCAAATTTGACCTTATCAAGTGTTAAGAATTTCAGCAGGTCCCTCCGCCACGCCAGGGCACAGGGTGGAGAGGTTGATCTCCACCCTAACAGGATCTGCCTTCGGGCGATCTACGAGGCAAAGGCTACAACATCTGCCTCCGCGCCCGTTTCCAACCCCGGCTGGTCCGACACCCCAAATATGGCCTCCCGAGGGCCCGGGTCCAGTTTCACGTGCACCACTTTAGAAATTACCCGAAACACCTCCTTCCAGTAATCCTCAAGCTTTGGACAGGACCAAAACATATGAACGTGGCTTGCGGGGCCTCCCCCGCAACGTTCACACCCATCTTCTACCCCCTCAAAGAGCCGGCTCATCCTCGCCCTTGTAAGGTGCGCTTTATACACCACCTTCAGCTGTATCAGCTCCAACCTCGCACACGAGGTGGTGGCGTTCATCCTCTGGAGCACCTGACACCAGAACCCCTCCTCCATACCCTCTCCCAACACTTCCTCCCACTTCACCTTGATCCTTTCTAGCAGCGCCTTCTCCTCCTCCAAAATAGCCCTGTAAACCGCCGATACTACCCTCTTCTCCAGTACCCCTGTTGTCACCACCTCCTCCAGCAATGTGGAAGCCGGCTCTACTGGGAAGCTCTGTTTCTCCTTTCTGGCAAAGTCTCGAACCTGCATGTATCTAAATATTTCCCCCTGCTCCAGCCCATACTTCGGTCCCAGCTCTTTCGATCCTGCAAAACGACCTCAAGAAACAAATCTTTTGGTGTCCTAATTCCCATCTCCTCCCATCTCTGAAAATGTCCATCCCACTTCCCTGGCTCAAATCTATGGTTCCCCCGAATCGGCATTTCCCTTGATCCTGCCCCCAACCCAAAGTGCTGTCAAAACTGCCTCCAAATTCTCAACTAATCTATTACTACCGGACTCCCTGAGTATCTCCCCGGGGCTGTCGGGAACGGCGCTGTCGCTAGCGCCTTCAATCCCGACCCAAACTCTCCTCAATTCTGACCCATTGGGAGTCAACCCCTCTGACCTAGCTCCGTACCTTCTCCACATTCGCCGCCCAGTAATAATACATCAGGTTCGGATGACCCAAGCCCCCTGCCTGCCTTCCTCTCTGTAGTAGCACCTTTTTAATTCTGGCCACCTTCCCTCCCCATATGAATGAGGTATGGTAGCTTGTTATTTGCTTGGTAAGTTAATATTAAAAAGTTTGAAAATCCAGTGCACCTTCCTCCGCAATACAAAACTACAACTTTACTTCTATACCTCATTCTGAAACACACTGCCATTTAGTCTTCATAGAAAATAGCTGTACAATGATTGAAAAAGTTGCTGATCTGTGACTGATGTATACAGAAGCTTGCTTGCTTCCTGGGTCAAATTACAAACTCTCCTGATAATAAACGTCTAGCTGGTAAAAATTAAAAATACTTAGCTGGGTGCGAGCAGAAGCATACATCTTCTCTAAACATTCAGTTCAACTTCGAGGTAAGTATTTAAAAATCCCCAGTCGACAGGCCTCTTGAACATTGCTTTAAAACCTAGTTTGACGCTGCAAAGGAGCTGCATTCACTGCACCATTTATGCAAGTATGGTTGCCAACTCTGGTTGGACATAATCCTGGAGATTGCATTGTATGACCCCCTTGCCTCAAACCACTCTGACCCAAGCAGCCTTTTGCCCCCATTTCCAATACTTTTATAACTAATAAAAGTCCTCATAGAAAATGAAAGAAAATACATATTTAGAGGTCCTCTGACTTTTTCCCCTGGTTTACTTGTAGCAGGAGAATAAATCTTGATGACTCCAGGAAAATTCAAGAGGATTGGCAAGACAATACTCGAGCAGAGGGATTTCCTTAGCGCGGAACTCTCACATTGCCTCCATCTGGAGTCAAAGCATGTCCTGACTCCAGATTTATACTGGAAGCCCAGTGAGGCAGCAAAATGCACTCTGCTTCATGGCAATGTTAAAGCTGCAGCAGAAAGGCAGTGAGATATTTTGCAGATTTGGTAATAGTTTGTCTCGTTAGGAATTAGATTGTTCAGATGTATTGAGAAAGGAACAGGAGAAAAAAGGCTACAGATTATTGGGCGGCACGGTAGCACAGTGGTTAGCACTGTTGCTTCACAGCACCAGGGACCCAGGTTCAATTCCCGGCTTGGGTCACTGTCTGCGCGGATCTGCACGTTCTCCCAGTGTCTGTGTGGGTTTCTTCCGGGCTCACCGGTTCCCTCCCACAAGTCCAAATATGTGCGGGTTAGGTGGAATGGTTAGGCTAAATTACCCCATAGTGTCCAAAAGCTGGGTGGGGTTGCTGGCTTTCGGGTTAGGGTGGAGGCGTGGGCTTAAGTGGGGTGCTCTTTCAGGGGCCGGTGTAGACTCGATGGGCTGAATGGCGTCCTTCTGCACTGTCAGATGTTGTCTCTATGGACGGCAGAGGTCTCTCTGCCCAAGCTGAAAGTCTTCAAGCTGAAACACAAAGAGGGGCAAGTGGAAAAGGGTCTCAGATGATTTTAATGTCGCTCACTATTCAAGGAGATGACTAACATGCCCGACATTTCCTGGGATGATGGTTAAAGTATCGACAGGAGACACTGGAGTGATCGAAGGAGGCTTCAGGCAGCGAAAAACCTCCAAGATCCAAAAGTTATGAATTCAGAAAATCAGACAGGATTTATAAGTCTGTCCATGTTTTCGAATGAAAATCAGGATAAACTGAAATCAACAATCCTTTTAGGTATTAACAATTATCCAAAATGATGTTTCAAGGATATATCATGTTGAAATGCCACTGAAAAATGACACGGTACACCTATGGTTTATGACAGCACTAGCTCTCCCAGCTGCTTCCCAACACACCCCACTCTGTCTGTCGCAGGGCATATGTATTCTCTTACGTTTAGTCCAAGAACTCAATTTTAAATGCCACATGGTACATTTGGTCCTGAATCTGAAATACAAAAGTTTAAAATGACCACTAATATCCTTCATGTTTGACTGGTTGGTCCGAAAGAGGCACATGTCACACTACAACCCAAATGCTAAACTAGTCCGGAAGCCTAACTTTCAACTAAACGCATGACACAGTTGACAAACTTAATACACACATTACTATAATTTCCTTGTCTGAAGTTCAGGATTCTCCATAAACCTCATATACTCATCAAGTGCTGTGCCATTAAAAAGTACATCAAGTGTGCGGTGTTGAAAAAGAAAAACTTATTTGGAAAACGTACTCTTATGCCATCTGGCAGCAGTATGTGGAAAAAGGGAAAATAAGGACTCAGAAACTTAAGGCATATGTTAAAACATGGAAGAGAGAAACGGTCCTCACCAGAACTGCTGGTCAGCACAGTCTCTTGTTCGGTCAGATTTGCCATTGCCATGGCAGTTGGCGATGTTACGGTTGGTTGCATTGGCAGGCTGGTGAGTGGCTGGATCACCACGTTTGCGGGTACTGTGTTATCTGTTGCTTGGAGAGCCCCGGCTTGCTGAGCTAGGTTCGGGTCAGTTGGCATTTGTTGGGTGAGCACGTTACCCTGTTGCAATGTTTGCTGCAAAATGCTTGAATCAATCTGCAGGGAGGGAAAAAAAAATTCAGCTGGATACTAATCAGATGTAAGTTAATCAAAGAGTCAGTTTTCTCAATCATATCACTGATAACCAGTCGATAGACATTTTTCATTGATTTATTAATGCCGAGTCTTTAACCTTTACTCAACTGAAAAATTGAAAATCCAATTAAATGCACAGGAGAAATCTGAACATAGCCAGTGTCTTACAGAGCCTATTTGGCCCATCATGTCAGTTTGCAATGGCTAATGTACCTTTGGGAGCAATTTTCCCACCGTGTTGCACCCGGCGCCGACCCCATTACGCGGGTGTATAGCGGGAGAGGCAAAAAACCGGTTTCACGCCAGGTGGTGAGTCGCGCATAATGCACCCAACCACTCCGCTCTACTGGATCTGGACCATGCCCTCGCTGGGTGTGATCAAGATAAGCATATTTAGACTTCCGGGTGCGGCGATGACCAGCTGAGTCGCACGTTTCGGCAGCTCCCGGTGAAACGGACTTTTGGGCTCTTGATAGGAGCCCCAACGGCAATTTTGACGGCTAAAAACACTGTGCGGTAAACCAGAAGGGAATCCCCCCTGGATACGGATGGAAAAAGGAGAAAGTGGCCGGATTGCAGTGGATCCTTTAGAACAGCGGCAAGGAAGGCAAGCAAAAACCAAGATGGCGTCGGAAGGTGGCAGTTTAACATGGGGCCCTGAACAACAAGAGTTCTCGAAATGCTGTGTGGAAGAGCTCAAAAAGGAAATGAAGAAAGAGCTGTTGGCCCCGATACTACAGGCGATCGAAGGGCTAAAGGAGGAACAAAAGACCCAGGAGCGGGAGCTTCGGGTCGTGAAGGCAAAGGCAGCCGAGAATGAGGACGACATACAGGGCCTGGTGGTGAAGACTGAGACGCATGAGGCACATCAGAAACGATGTGTGGAAAGGTTGGAGGCACTGGAGAACAACGCAAGGAGGAACAACTTGAGGATTCTTGGTCTTCCTGAAGGTGCGGAGGGAGCGGACGTCGGGGCATATGTGAGCACGATGCTGCACTCGTTAATGGGAGCGGAGGCCCCGGCGGGTCCGTTGGAGGTGGAGGGAGCATACCGAGTGATGGCGCGAGGACCGAGAGCAGGAGAAATTCCCAGTGCCATAGTGGTGAGATTCCTCCGTTTTAAGGATAGAGAAATGGTCCTTAGATGGGCAAAGAAAACTCGGAGCAGTAAATGGGAGAACGCGGTGATCCGCGTTTATCAAGACTGGAGTGCGGAGGTGGCGAGAAGGAGGACGAGCTTTAATCGGGCCAAGGCGGTGCTTCATAAAAAGAAGATAACATTTGGAATGCTGCAACCGGCAAGACTGTGGGTCACATATCGAGGGAGGCACCACTACTTTGAGACGGCGGATGAAGCGTGGACATTTATTGTGGAAGAAAAACTGGAATGAGCGGGTTATTAAAAAGAACGTTTGAACAAAGTGGTGGGGCGAATGTGGGGGGCGAAGAGGGGGGTTAAAAAGGGGGGAAAGAGGAGTTTTATGTACTAATCCTGCGATGTGGTAACTTTTCTCCCTTCCACAGGTGGTGATGGGGGGAGGAGGGGAGGTGGAGGAGATGGGGCGTTGGCTATTGGGGGCGGGGCCAAGGGAAAAGCGCTATGATAATCATGGCGGGAATAGAGAAGCAGGAAGGAGGGAGCGTCGCACGGTGCGAGCCGAGGTCACGGGGGGAAGCCGAGGTCGGCCAGAGTTTGCTGACTTCTGGGAGCAACATGGGGGGAGTAATTACGCTAGCGGGGGATCTAGCGGGGGGGGGGGGGGATTACTGGGTTGCTGCTGCTGGGGAGAGGGGGGAGCTGGTATGGGAGGGGATGGGCGGGGGGGGCACCGCCTGGGGGAGATACAGCTGCGTGGGAACCGGGTGAGGAGCTGGAAAAAGGGGATGGCTAATCGACAAGGGGGGGGGGGGGGGGGGGGGGGGTAGGAAGCCCCCCAACCCGGCTGATCACGTGGAACGTGAGAGGGCTGAACGGGCCGATAAAGAGGGCACGGGTACTCGCACACCTTAAGAAACTTAAGGCAGATGTGGTTATGTTACAGGAAACGCACCTGAAACTGATAGACCAGGTTAGGCTACGCAAAGGATGGGTGGGGCAGGTGTTCCATTCGGGGCTAGATGCGAAAAACAGGGGGGTGGCTATATTAGTGGGGAAGCGGGTAATGTTCGAGGCAAAGACTATAGTGGCGGATAACGGGGGCAGATACGTGATGGTGAGTGGCAAACTACAGGGGGAGACGGTGGTTTTGGTAAACGTATATGCCCCGAACTGGGATGATGCCAATTTTATGAGGCGGATGCTAGGACGCATTCCGGACCTAGAGATGGGAAAGCTGATAATGGGGGGAGATTTTAATACGGTGTTGGAACCAGGGCTGGATAGGTCGAAGTCCAGGACTGGAAGAAGGCCGGCAGCAGCCAAGGTACTTAAAGATTTTATGGAGCAGATGGGAGGTGTAGACCCGTGGAGATTTAGCAGACCTAGGAGTAAGGAGTTCTCGTTTTTCTCCTATGTCCATAAAGTCTACTCGCGAATAGGCTTTTTTGTGCTGGGAAGGGCGTTGATCCCGAAGGTGAGGGGAACGGAGTATACGGCTATAGCCATTTCGGATCACGCTCCACACTGGGTAGACTTGGAGATAGGGGAGGAAACAGGAGGGCGCCCACCCTGGAGAATGGACATGGGACTAATGGCAGATGAGGGGGTGTGTCTAAGGGTGAGGGGGTGCATTGAAAAGTACTTGGAACTCAATGATAATGGGGAGGTCCAGGTGGGAGTGGTCTGGGAGGCACTGAAGGCGGTGGTTAGAGGGGAGCTGATATCAATAAGGGCACATAAAGGGAAGCAGGAGAGTAAGGAACGGGAGCGGTTGCTGCAAGAACTTCTGAGGGTGGACAGGCAATATGCGGAAGCACCGGAGGAGGGACTGTACAGGGAAAGGCAAAGGCTACATGTAGAATTTGACCTGCTGACTACGGGCACTGCAGAGGCACAATGGAGGAAGGCACAGGGTGTACAGTACGAATATGGGGAGAAGGCGAGCAGGTTGCTGGCACACCAATTGAGGAAAAGGGGAGCAGCGAGGGAAATAGGGGGAGTGAGGGATGAGGAAGGAGAGATGGAGCGGGGAGCGGAGAGAGTGAATGGAGTGTTCAAGACATTTTATAAAAAATTATATGAAGCTCAACCCCCGGATGGGAGGGAGAGAATGATGGGCTTTTTGGATCGGCTGGAATTTCCCAAGGTGGAAGAGCAGGAAAGGGTGGGACTGGGAGCACAGATCGAGGTAGAAGAAGTGGTGAAAGGAATTAGGAGCATGCAGGCGGGAAAGGCCCCGGGGCCGGATGGATTCCCAGTCGAATTCTATAGAAAATACGTGGACTTGCTCGCCCCGGTATTGACGAGGACCTTTAATGAGGCAAAGGAAAGGGGACAACTGCCCCCGACTATGTCTGAAGCAACGATATCGCTTCTCTTAAAGAAGGAAAAGGACCCGCTACAATGCGGGTCCTATAGACCTATTTCCCTCCTAAATGTAGATGCCAAGATCCTGGCCAAGGTAATGGCAATGAGAATAGAGGAATGTGTCCCGGGGGTGGTCCACGAGGACCAAACTGGGTTTGTGAAGGGGAGACAGCTGAACACGAATATACGGAGGCTGTTAGGGATAATGCTGATGCCCCCACCAGAGGGGGAAACGGAGATAGTAGTGGCGATGGATGCCGAGAAAGCATTTGATAGAGTGGAGTGGGATTATTTGTGGGAGGTGTTGAGGAGATTTGGTTTTGGAGAGGGGTATGTTAGATGGGTGCAGCTGTTGTATAGGGCCCCGATGGCGAGCGTGGTCACGAATGGACGGGGATCTGCATATTTTCGGCTCCATAGAGGGACAAGGCAGGGATGCCCTCTGTCCCCATTATTGTTTGCACTGGCGATTGAGCCCCTGGCGATAGCGTTGAGGGGTTCCAAGAAGTGGAGGGGAGTACTTAGAGGAGGAGAAGAACACCGGGTATCTTTGTATGCGGACGATTTGTTACTATATGTGGCAGACCCGGCGGAGGGGATGCCAGAAATAATGCGGATACTTGGGGAGTTTGGGGATTTTTCAGGGTATAAATTGAACATGGGGAAAAGTGAGTTGTTTGTGGTGCATCCAGGGGAGCAGAGTAGAGAAATAGAGGACCTACCGTTGAGGAAGGTAACAAGGGACTTTCGTTACCTGGGGATCCAGATAGCCAAGAATTGGGGCACATTGCATAGGTTAAATTTAACACGGTTGGTGGAACAAATGGAGGAGGATTTCAAGAGATGGGATATGGTATCCCTGTCACTGGCAGGGAGGGTGCAGGCGGTTAAGATGGTGGTCCTCCCGAGATTCCTCTTTGTGTTTCAGTGCCTCCCGGTGGTGATCATGAAGGCTTTTTTAAAAAGGATTGAAAAGAGCATCATGGGTTTTGTGTGGGCCGGGAAGACCCCGAGAGTGAGGAAGGGATTCTTACAGCGTAGCAGGGATAGTGGGGGGCTGGCACTACCAAGCCTAAGTGAGTATTATTGGGCCGCTAATATTTCAATGGTGAGTAAGTGGATGGGAGAGGAGGAGGGAGCGGCGTGGAAGAGATTAGAGAGGGCGTCCTGTAGGGGGACTAGCCTACAGGCTATGGTGACAGCCCCATTGCCGTTCTCACCGAGGAACTACACCACAAGCTCGGTGGTGGTGGCTACACAGAAGATTTGGGGACAGTGGAGACGGCATAGGGAAAAGACTGGAGCCTTGGGGGGGGTCCCCGATAAGAAACAACCATAGGTTTGCCCCGGGGGGAATGGATGGGGGATATAGAATGTGGCAAAGAGCAGGAATAACGCAACTGAAAGATCTGTTTGTGGATGGGAAGTTCGCGAGTCTGGGAGCGCTGACCGAGAAATATGGGTTGCCCCAAGGGAATGCATTCAGGTATATGCAACTGAGGGCTTTTGCGAGGCAACAGGTGAGGGAATTCCCGCAGCTCCCGACACAAGAGGTGCAGGACAGAGTGATCTCAAAGACATCGGTGGGGGATGGTAAGGTGCCAGATATATATAGGGAAATGAGGGACGAAGGGGAGACTATGGTAGATGAACTAAAAGGGAAATGGGAAGAAGAGCTGGGGGAGGAGATCGAGGAGGGGCTGTGGGCAGATGCCCTAAGCAGGGTAAACTCGTCGTCCTCGTGTGCCAGGCTAAGCCTGATTCAGTTTAAGGTATTACACAGGGCGCATATGACTGGAGCACGGCTCAGTAAATTTTTTGGGGTGGAGGATAGGTGTGCGAGGTGCTCGAGAAGCCCAGCGAATCATACCCATATGTTTTGGTCATGCCCGGCACTACAGGGGTTTTGGATGGGGGTGACAAAGGTGCTTTCAAAAGTAGTGGGAGTCCGGGTCGAACCAAGCTGGGGGTTGGCTATATTTGGGGTTGCACAAGAGCCGGGAGTGCAGGAGGCGAGAGAGGCCGATGTTTTGGCCTTTGCGTCCCTAGTAGCCCGGCGCAGGATATTGCTAATGTGGAAAGAAGCCAAGCCCCCGGGGGTGGAGACCTGGATAAATGACATGGCAGGGTTTATAAAGCTAGAGCGGATTAAGTTTGTTCTAAGGGGATCGGCTCAAGGGTTCACCAGGCGGTGGCAACCGTTCGTCGAATACCTCGCAGAAAGATAGATGTAATGGAAAAAAGAAGGCAGCAGCAGCAGCCCAGGATGGGGGGGGGGGGGGGGGGGGGGGGGGAAGAGGAGGAACCAGAAGGACTCTCAGGGTTGTTAATATATACTGTATAATATGTATAGGTCGTTGCTACAGATAATTATATATTGGACTGTTAAATTGTATTTTTGGAGAGTGTTACTTGTGATAAGGCAGTTGCCAATTAGGGTTAGTTTTCATTTTTGTTATTTATTATTTATTCATTTTCTGTTTATAAAATAGGTCATTGTTATTTGTGTTGTTATAATATTGTGTAAAGGATGCACAATGTACTGTGTTGGTTGACCAAAAATTTTCAATAAAATATTTTATTTAAAAAAAAAGATAAGCATATTTAAGTGAGTCATTAGGCAAATTTAAATATGTGCAGCCCATTTTGTGACCGCAGTGTCCCGGTTCCCGGTGTTCACCGGCCGCACCAATCAGACCTCACGTCAGCGCAAATTAGTACTGGTCTCCAGAAACAGAGACCAGACATGATGGCCACACCGGAAGGCTCAGAGGCAACTGGAAACCTCGGGTGGTCAGGGACAGGGCTGGTCGTGGCACCCAGGAAGTACCAACCTGGCACACTGGCAGTGATGCCAGATTGACACTGCCAGGGTGTCTGGGGCACATCCAGGAGGTGGGATCTGAGGGGGACCATGCCCATGGGGGGTGAAAGGTAGGGGGCCTGCATGATGGAGAGAGCTCAACGACTCCATAGAGCGGTATGCTCACTTGAGGGGGGGGGATGCTCCAAAGGCTACGAGGATGGGTGTGGTGCCATGTCACCATCATGCCAGGGTGGTGTGGGAGAGGGGGAGGTCCAAGCGGACTTTTTGTGATGGGGAGCAAGTTGCCCTTCCGGGGTCGAGGGTGTTGCCCAGGTCTGCGGGGTGGGGGGCGCCATGTCCGTGGTTCGGGGGTGAGGGAGACCCTCAACCTCACTTTGAGATCTGGGCACCCTTTAAAAATGGCGCCCCGATCTCAGAGGAGCTGGTCTTGCCGGTGCCTTTAGACCCCCGCAGCGTTTTCTGAGGAGGTTAAATTTGTTGAAACTATCAGGTTCAACATGTTTTAAGAACTTGCAACTGGGGTCACTGATGTATTGGGTAGGCTGGGTTGAGGTGAACTGCACTTGATGCAGCGAGAGATAAGACCTCCAACATTTGATAAATTGCAACACGATTTTATTCAACATCCTAACTATTATGCATGTTCAACTGTGGGTCGACACTATGCGGACTTGACTGGAGACCTGACACTAGCCTGACCAGACCAACTTAGCTACCACATGGTGTAGGCACTGGCCAGCTCACGAGCTCTGACTGCCTCAGAGGCTGGGTCCCGAGAGAGCGGGAAAACTGGTGCCCTCTGGCTTTATAGAGGTCATGTCCTGTCTGGTGATTGGCTGCTCTGTTCTGTGCGCTTGCTGGTCATCCTGTGTTTCAATCACTGCCTGTCTGCACTCCATTGTATACATAGATGTATATTATGACATCTCCCCCCCTTTTTTTTCCTGTTTTTTCTGTATTGTGAGTTGAGATAATAAATATTAAGGTGCATGTGCATGTGGATGTGTATATGTGCGGGACTATATACAGAATGTGCTAAAATTACCTTATGTACACAGTAAGGTGTCGCTAGTGCAGATATAGGGCAGATGAAACGGTAACAACGATATTTATAGGGTCAAAACGATAAGGTAACACAGTTGTGCAAAAGTTCAGTCTATAAATTTAGTCTCTGCGGCGGGCGGCGAATTCTGGTTGACCGCCTCAAGGGTGGGTCAGGGGCCGCCTGCACTTGGATAGGTGGGACCGCCGCCAATACGGTGGTCGCAGAGGTCGGCAGAATTGCTGGTAGATCAGTGGCCTCGTGGTAGGGCACGTCCGGAGGAAGCATTGTGTGAGGCGGGATATCATGGTTAGGTGGCGGGCGTGGAACTCGCTGCGCAGAGTTCCACGTCTGTTGCGTCGTAGGAAGGAGCCATCAGCTATGCGGACGAGGAATCATCTCGGGGTCACTTGCTTGACCATCACAGCTGTGGCGGACCAGCCGCCGTCAGGCAACTGCACACGAATACGATCAGTTGGGACCAGCTCGGGGAGATCCGTGGCATGAGCGTCGTATGCTGATTTCTGTTGGGCCCGAGACTGCTGCATCTTTTGTATGAGCGTGAGGCAAGGTCTGGAACATGGATGGCCGGAACCGTGGTTCGCAGAGTGCGATTCATGAGCATCTGCGTGGGAGACAACCCAGTGGACAGGGGGATGCGCTGTATGCCAGCAGTGCCAGGTTGAAGTCGGAGTCCGAGTCTGCAGCTTTGCATAGTAATCTTTTGATGATATGGACCCCTTTTTCGGCCTCCCCGTTTGACTGCGGGTAGTGGGGGCTGGAGGTTACGTGACAAAAGTTGTTTAGGCGGGCAAAATCAGACCATTCCTGGCTGTAAAAACAGGGACCGTTGTCATTCATCACCGTGAGTGGCATCCCATGCCTGGCAAACGTTTCTTTGCATGCTTTAATCATCGCCTTCGATGTGAGGTCGGACAGTTTCAGCACTTCAGGGTAATTGGAGAAGTAGTTGACCAGGAGGACATAGTCACGCCCCTTGGCGTGGAAAAGGTCGACACCGACTTTGGACCATGGGGAGGTCACTATCTCATGTTGCTGCAGAGTTTCTTTGGGTTGAGCTGGCTGAAATTTCTGACATGTGGGGCAGTTGAGGACCGTGTTGGCAACGTCCTGGCTGATCGGCCAATAGACTGCCTCTCGAGCTCTGCGGCAACATTTCTCGACCCCCAGGTGACCCTCATGGAGTTGGCCGAGCACCATAGCTCGCATGCTCTGTGGAATCACAATTCTATTGAGCTTCATGAGGATGCCGTCCACCACCGTGAGGTCGTCCTTGACATTGTAAAACTGGGGACACTGTCCCTTCTGCCAGCCATTCGTGAGGCGCTGCATCACACGCTGTAGCAGAAGATCCTTGGTCGTTTCCTCACAAATTTAGATGACCCTCTCAGCAGTGGCCAGAAGGTTGGAGGCACACAATTGCACCTGCGCATCGATTTGGCAGACAAAGTCAGTTTGTTCACATGGTGTGGTGATAGACCTGGAAAGGGCATCTGCAACAATGAGTTCTTTGCCTGGCGTGTAGACAAGTTCAAAGTCATAGCGGCGTAGCTTGAAAAGGATTCGTTGTAACCGAGGCGTCATGTCATTCAAATCCTTCTGGATTATGTGGACTAGTGGCCTGTGGTCCGTCTCAACCGTGAATTTTGGGAGGCCATACACATAATCGTGAAATTTGTCGATTCCCGTTAGGAGGTCCAGGCATTCCTTCTCGATCTGAGCGTACCGTTGCTCAGTGGGCGTCATGGCTCTGGAGGCATACGCAACTGGGGCCCATGAAGAGGAGTCATCCCGTTGGAGGAGCACCGCCCCAATACCGTCCTGGCTCGCAACAGTGGATATTTTGGTCTCTTTGGTAGGGTCGAAGAACGCCAGAACCGGGGCTGTGATGAGTTTTGCCCTGAGCTCACGCCATTCATTCTCATCAGCAGGCAGCCACTAGAATTCCGTCGACTTTTTGACGAGATGGCGGAGGGCTGTGGTGTGTGCCGCCTTGTTGGGAATTAACTTCCCGAGGAAGTTGACCATCCCTAGAAAGCGGAGGACCGCCTTCTTGTCCTCTGGGGTCTTAATGCCGTTGATCGCCGAGACCTTGTTAGCATCTGGCCACACGCCCTGCTGCGAGATGTGGTCACCAAGGAATTTGATTTCTGATAACCAAACGAGCACTTGGCTCTGTTGAGTTGGAGGCCATGCTCATGGATTCTGTGGAATACCTGCTTGAGGCGATCGATGTGTTCTTGAGGAGTTGTGGACCAGATTATGACATCGTCAACATACACGTGCACCCCCTCAATACCCTCCATCATCTGTTCCATGATGCGGTGAAATACTTCTGAGGCAGAGGTGATGACAAAAGTCATCCGGTTGTAGCAGTAGCGGCCGAACGGGGTATTGAATGTGCACAGCTTGCGATTGGATGCATCCAGCTGTATTTGCCAGAGCCCCTTGGAGGCGACCAGCTTCGTAAAGAGTTTGGCATGAGCCATCTCGCTGGTCAACTCTCGTTTTGGTTATCGGGTAATGTTCCCTCTTGATGTTGCGGTTTAAATCCTTGGGGTCGATGCAGATTCGAAGCTCCCCTGACGGCTTTTTGACGCAGACCATGGAGCTGACCCAGTCCGTGGGTTCTGTGACCTTTGATATGATGCCCTGATCCTGGAGGTCCTGTAACTGCTGCTTGATGCAGTCCTTGAGGGGTGCCGGCACCCGACGTGGTGCGTGGATCACAGGTGTGGCGTTCGATTTGAGCAGGATTTTGTATCGGTATGGGAGTGTGCCCATTCCATTGAACACGCTGTGGTACTGCGTGATGTCATCAATTTCAGCATGGAAGTTCTCATCAGTGAGGCCGTCACCTGTGAGGATGACATGGTGTGGACTCGCTGAACCAAGTTCAGGAGTTTGCAGGCCCAAGCACCGAGCAGGGATGCTGTGTCAGGTCCCACGATCTCAAATCGCAGTGTCACTTTAAATGACTTATTGGAAACTCCGAGTTGCCATGAGCCACTGGCAGCTATGGCATTGCCATTGTAGTCAAGGACCTGGCAGGCCGGTGGAGGAATGCTTGGTCTGACGCGGATGGTGTCGAGATCGGATTTGGAGACAGGGTTCGCCGATGCGCCGGTGTCCAGTTTGAACCAGATGCGAGCCTTGTTGACTGCGAGGACAGCACACCACTCGTCGTCGGGATCCACGCTTAAGATCGGGAGGTGTGTCGCTGTTTTGGGGAAAGGCAGTGCATACTTCGTAAGGATGCCCACCCGGTATGGAGATTTGAGGCACGCAGCATCAGGATCTGTTGGGCTGTCGGGGTCGGAGTCTGGCCTGGCGCATTGAACGGACGCTTCTGCGCCACGGCTGGGATCACTGGTTGCTGGGCAGTGGAGCAGATCTGCAAAGGGCTGAGTAGTGGCCAAGCTTTCCACACTGTAGACACCGTCGTGATTTTGCCGGACATTGCCGTTTTAAATGGGCAGAACCACAATTCGGACACGTCATGACGCCAACGTCAGCCCGTTCCGTGCGCCATCGCGCATGCGCAGTGCGGTCGTCGGTCTCGCCGTCCGCTCGGTCGTGGCGCGCATGCTCAGGGGCCCGGGAAAAGTGCACGGAATGACCACTCTCGTCGATACTTAGGCCCTGCATTTGTACGATGGGCTGCACACGTTCCGCCTCGTGGGAGGTTAGCTTTGCCGTTTCTGCCGCCCTGATGTGGGAGTACCGATTGTTAGCATGTTCGTGGAGAACGCACGTTTCGATGGCGATGGTGAGGGTGAGCTGCTTGACTTTCAGGAGCTGCTGGTGAAGGGAATCGGAGTGGAACCCGAAAACGATCTGATCCCGGATTAGGAATCAGTGGTCGAGTCATAGTTACATGACTGTGCGAGGATGCGGAGATGGGTCAGAAAGGATTGAAAAGGTTCATCCTTACACTGAAGCCTCTGCTGGAAAACGTACCGTTCAAAGCTCTTTCACCTCAATTTCGCAGTGGCTGTCGAACTTCAGTAGGACTGTTTTAAATTTTGTCTTGTCTTCGCCTTCAGCGAATGTAAAGGAGTTGTAGATGTGGATGGCGTGGTCCCCGGCTGTGGAGAGGAATAGTGCGATTTTCCTGGCGTCCGATGTGGCCTCAAGATCGGTGGCTTCGAGATAGAGTTGGAACTTTTGTTTGAAGATCCTCCAATTTGCACCGAGGTTGCCGGCGATGCGGAGCTGCAGAGGAGGGCGGACGTTTTCCATGTTACCGGATGGCTGTTTGCTGGTCAGCGCTGATTCACTCAAGGTAGGTCTGTCAAATTTTCAGCATCACTCAGCTGGTACCATGATGTGTTGGGTAGGCTGGGTCAAGGTGAACTGCACTTGATGCAGTGCAGCGAGAGACAGACCTCCAACACTTGATAAAATACAACACGATTTTATTCAACATCCTAACTATTATATATGTTCAACTGTGGGTCGACACTATGCGGACTTAACTGGAGACCTGACCAGACTAACTTAGCTGCCACATGGTGTAGGCACTGGCTAGCTCACAAGCTCGGACTGTCTCAGAGGCTGGGTCCCGAGAGAGCGGGAAAACTGGTGCCCTCTGGCTTGATAGTGATCGTGTCCTGTCTGGTGATTGGCTGCTCTGTTGTGTGCTTACTGGTCATCCTGTGTGTCAATTACTGCCCGTCTGCACTCCATTGTATACATAGATGTATATTATGACAGTCACGTTACAAGTTTGAATCCGACATAGATTTTGCCATAATAATACTTTTAAACAAACATATCAGAGCAGGGATAATAATTTTGCATTAAATGCAAAGAAATTCCAATTATAAGACCAGAAAAATTACTTCCTTCCCTGCTGCGATGGAAGATCTGAACCAAATGTGGAACGACCCCCTCAAACAAGTGCGATTAGAAGTTACTCACAACAGAGAATCTGGGGCATGGCCAGTTTTGTAGGCATGGATTTGTTCAGACAAACAGCATTAATAAATGGCATAAGTGAATGAGCGTACTTAAGACCATAAGACATAGGAGCGGAAGTAAGGCCATTCGGCCCATCGAGTCCACTCCACCATTCAATCAGGGCTGATTTCAACTCCATTTCCCCGCTCCCTCTCCATAGCCCTTATTATACATATTATAGCCAGGTATACAGCCGAGCAAATTAAAAATATAACTGTACATTACCGAATCAGTAGTTCTAGAAGTGAAATATCTTTATTTCTCCTCCATACTCAGATGTACACAATGTTTATATTATAATCTGTAAAATTCCTCCCACCCTGCGCCTTTCTATCTTTTATTAACTTTAGGTCATCCAAAACTCTGCTGCCCATGTCCTTGCTCATGTTAACTCCTGTTCACCCACCACCTGTGCTCACTGACCGACAATGGGTTTTGGTCAAGCAATGTCTCAATTTCAAAACACTCATCCTTGGTTTCAAGTCCTTCCATAGCCTCGCCTCTCCCTTTCTCTCCAATCTCCTCCAACACCACAACCTTCCAGGGTATTTGCACTCACCTAATTCTGGTCTCTTGTGCATCTCTGATTTTAATTGTTTCACCAATGGTGGCCATGCCTTCCAAGTTGTCTAAGCAATAAGCACCAAAATTCCCTCCGTAAACCTCCCCATTTCTACTTTAGGACACTCCTTCAAACCGACTCCGTCAGACTGTCGGTGGCGGCCATGGAGTGAGTGGTCATACATTTGGTGGATCTGGTGGCTCCTGCTTGCATTATTTGGTCCTTGTTACCTGTCCACGGGTACAAAGTACAGGAACAGACAGTGCTAAGGATTCTCCTTCGGGTGGGCATATCTCAGCCCTATCAAACAAGGAGTGCAACTGTAAAGGGGCAACAGTCAGACTAGGAGCTTTCGTGAAGTGCGATAGAATGAGAGATGGCAGAGAGCTCTGTGGTGTCGTTGCCTGCTCAGTGGTCCACGGAACAGTTAGTGGAATTTTTGACGGCCAGGTTCCAGCAGCAAAGGCAGGAGGCCTCAGAGGACCTGGTTGATTTGGGCAGCCATCGGGCGTGTGGAGTAGAGGCTGGAGGGACATAGTGTGTGTCTCTCCAAAAAATGGAAGAATCGGTGCTGGAACATGAGGATCAGCTGGCCTTGTTGGAGGCAGAGATTACGCCGATGGTGGAGTGCCAAACACTTCATAGTAATAGAACCTGGCTGCGCTGTTGGTTAAACTCACATTAATGGCAATCCTGTAATGATTTTAAAAAAGCAATAGCATTGATGTTCATCGTAGTAACACTGATGACAGACTCAATACCTGTAGCGTGATGTTGTTTATATTGCTGGGATCAATGCCGGAGATCTGGACATTCTGCCCAACCAGGTTAGCTGAAGCGAGCTGTAGCTGTATTCCCTCAAGAGTGGCAAAGCTGGCATCTGTCAGTGACAATGTCAAATCACCCCCAGCTGCCAATAAATCCAAGGACAGAAACAGGTTATTAAGTGAGGAAAGTGGTACAGACTGTAACGAATGCATTAAAATCTGATCAAATGTTGGCTGCAATTAACAGGTATTGCACACTCCAGATTTGGTGCTCAATGAATACACGTGAAATTATTTTGGTCAAAGATTAAAAATATTAATGCAAGCAGCAATAGTGCATAAAGCTTAACTGAAATTAATGGACTTTATTGGATCCAAGAAAAACAAATTAGTGTGTTTGTATTTTAACGGGGAGAGACTAAAATCTGCAGAGGAGCCAAAGGATTTAGGTATCAATGCACACATGTCACTAAAAGCTAGTTGCACATGTTCAAAATATGAAATTGTCAATGGCCAAAAGTTTAATGTGATCATAAGCAAATCATAAAGCTTAAATTAAATGAATATACATTAGAGATATTGTACATTGAAGTCAGCTTCAAAATAAGACTCGCTTTAATGGAATAAAATTATTGACTTTAAGCATTCCCCAACAGGACTATCCTGAGGGACGTTGTTTCACCAGCAGCAGACGAAAAACCTTTGCCTCTTGATGCTTCATCAGTATCATCAAAACAAACTACATGCTTCCCACCTCCACCTCCCAAAAAAATAGTTCTGGCCCAATGCATCTTAAAATGTTTGAAGCATTAAGAGTCTGTTCTGGCATAGCTCAGCACAATTAAAATGTAATTATCACTTCTGGGCCATCTAAGCTATAGACATAAATGCAAGTATACAATTGGCACCTACTAACATATCTACCCATAAATCAAAAGATTAACTTTGCCAAAGGGGCAGCATAAAGTTTGAAACTCAATGACATTTCTTGCGCTGTTTGGTTGAAGCTTTTGACATTGTACGCCAAAATAAATTACGCTGAATAAACTGGTATTACAGAATCACAGTTACAGGTTTTCTAACTGTTCGTTATATTAACAAAAAAGACCATGTAGCAATAGTGAAATAAAATCATTGCTAGTGATGGATAAAACAGAGGCCTCTTCATGCTTGGTATTTTTCAGGTGAGATAAAAGTTAACTTGTGTTAACAAGAGCCACATTTATAACTCCTGTTGGTGCCAAATAATGGCCAGGTCTTTAAGTTGATGTATTTAGGGTCAAAATCATAATCAAAGAAGCAAAGCTAAGCAGAAACATTATTCGTAAAGTGCACATAATGCATTAGCGCTATTTTTGAGCAACAAAAAACAAACAGGGAAAGAAGGTGGCTGCTTTTGTGTCAAATCTTCTTAGTAAGCTTATTAAAAAGATTTGGTGAACAATAACTGGACAATTTGTGTTGATTTTGTTATGCTGGACATTGTCATAAGTCTGTCTATGAAAATGTGAAGTTTAATAAAGTGCTGACATAAACAGCTGGACAAGATTCCTTTGTATATAGCATTACAATTCAAATTACATCACTGTCCCTGTATAAAGGGGGAAGTTTATAAATACTGAGATCAGCAGTAATCTCCTGTTTGCCACTGCAAATGCAAACATGGATCTACTTCATCAAATGCTCAATTCACCCCCGATGAGGATATCCATTATGGGGCTGGATTCTCCGAGCCTCCAGGCTGAAATCGCGTTCGACGGAGAATGGCCGTTTACCCAGAAGTTGAGACCGATGCCACTGAAGTGATTCTCCGCTCCTGGGAATCGCGTGTGCGATCTACGCAGCACAGGTAGGGGGCCATTGACAGAGGCCACCCCCCCATCCCCGTGATTCTCCGCACAAGACTGGTCGAGTTCCCGACGGCGTCGTTCTAACCACGTATCGGCCATCGGAAACCTCGGGTGGCAGCTGCAGCCTCAATAGGCGGCCATCCTGGTGGGGAGTGGTGAGGGGCTCAGGGACGGCCAAGGGAGCAATCGGGCGGCATGGACCCGCAGGCGCGCACACGATCTCGGTGGGGGGGGTCTACATTTTTGATGACAGTCCACGGTGCGAGTCCGTCATGTCGCACAACGTGGCTGCCGCAGGCCACCGCCGTGCGCATGCGCAGACTCCCGGCCAGAAGTGCGGGGCTCCGTATCTGCAGCCAGAGCTGCACGATGCACTCCGGGGCCCTGCCAGCCCCTGCAGGTAGGAGAATCGCTCAGGACTTTCTTAAGGTCCAAAGTGAAACGCCAGCACTTTTACACTGGCGTGGGGTCACAGCCCCATTTTTGGAGAATCCAGCTCATGGTTTTGAGTGGGATGGGAAGTGTATATATGTGATGTGCAAGGCATTGGAGTTGAGCGGCACAGGCTGGATAGATGAGGGTCTTTTCCTGTTCGTCATTGTACGAATGCTGTGGAAAAGGTTTGTGGATAATTATGTGAAATGAGCCAAAAACCATGAAACGGAGGGGAAATTATAAGAAATTGTACTTTTTTTAAAAATGCAACAAGTTATCCAGAATGCACTGTCTGAAAGAGTAATGGATGTAGGTTCAAGCTTAATTTTATTTTAAAAGGAAATTGGATAAATAATTTGAGGGGAAAAGATTGCAGTGTTTGCGGAACTAATTAATAATAATAATAAGAATCTTTATTAATGTCACAAGTAGGCTTACATTAACACTGCAGTGAAGTTACTGTTAAAATCCCCTAGTCACGACATTCCACCTGTTCGGGTACACAGAGGGAAAATTCAGAATGTCCAATTCACCTAACAAGCACATCTTTTGAGACTTGTGGGAGGAAACTGGACCACCTGGAGGAAACTCACGCAGACACAGGGAGAACGTGCAGCAGACTCCGCAGACAGTGATCGAAGTGGGAATCGAACCGGGGACCCAGGTGCTGTGAAGCAACAGTGCTAACCACTGCCATTGTGCCAGAGCACCTGGAGGAAACCCACATAGGCATGGAGAGAACGTGCAGACTCTGCACAGACAGTGACCCAAGTAGATAGGCTTTTCAAAAAGCTGGAGCAGGCTTGATGGAGCAAACAGTCTCCTTCTGCGCTGTCTGGTTCGATGGACTTGTCGATGATAATTGTAGCTGACACAACCAAAAAGTAAGAAATACCAAAATACTGAAATGATTAAAAACATTACCTGACACAGAGACAGGAAGAATAGCTTGTCCAACTAGTCCCTGTTGGAGAAGGTTTTGATCAAATTGGCTGGCGAGAACTCCGTTGTTGGTGATGTAAACATTCGCAGTAGTCAGCAAGTTTACGGGCTGCAGGCTCTCTGTTGATTGACGTGTTACAGGCTTCCGGATTTTCTTTGGCAGTGATGTGGGCTTAAAGTGGGATTGTATGTGACTTTTCCTGTGTCCTGAAGTCCGGAAACGCACATCACAATGCGGGCACTTAAAAGGCTTTGCTCCAGTGTGCAATCGCATGTGAACTTTTAGGCTACCTTTGGTCGAGAAGGGAGAGCTGCATACGTGGCATTTGAAGTGTTTCTGACCTGAATTTGAAAATGCAAAAGTACATATTTTGTATCATTAAAGAAAAAAAAAAATAGCAGAAACATACGCACACCCAAAACAGAAAGTGAGAGATGCCCAAAATAATTTAAAGACCATTGCCAAAGAATTATGATCGATCTTAGAATGTAAGAGGTGCTGAATTTTCTGATTTGTTATTAACTTTTCCTGTTAACTTCATAAATTATTTATAAATAAGTTCACCTCGAGGGGTTTTTAAAAATGTACTGAATTCCGTGGCCAATGTAAGTGATTCTGCTCCGTCCGTCCCATTCATCAAATGAATACTTATCACTGAAGCACATCACCAGCTATTTCCAGAGCTGCTTTCAATACTTTCCAGCAGTGGCCAAAATTAATTGCTGCATTCTTACCTCATCGTCACAAAGGTATGACATTGTCTTAAGTTGAATCCTAAGGGAAACACAGGGAACCGAGTGTTCCGGCAGGTTTGAAGCTGACATTTGCTCAGATTCAGCCCTGAATAAACTTTATGGACTTAACCAGTAAATTAACCCCTTGCACCAGACACAACACCCTTCCCTGATACATTTCAGGTGCAAGTGGCGAACTATATCACTAGAATAGTGATTTATAAATAGAATCACATCAAAAAGTTTTTGGGGGTGGCGCGGTGGCTAGCACTGCTGTCTCACAGCGCAACGGATCCAGGTTCAATTCCAGCATCGAGTGACTGTGTGAAGTTTGTACCTTCTCCCAGTGTCTGCGTGGGTTTCCTCCGGGTGCTCCGGTTTCTTCCCACAATCCAAAGACGTGCAGCTTAGGTGGATTGGCCACACTAAATTGCTCCTTAGTGTCCAAAGATGTGCAGGTTAGGTGGATTGGCTATGCTAAATTGTCCCTTAGTGTCCAGGGATGTGCAGGATATTATGGGATTATGGGAATAGAAAGGGGTAGACATTTGTAAATGGGCAGAGTGCTCATTCGAAGGGTCGGTGCAGACTTAATGGGCCGAATGGCCTCCTTCTGCACTATAGGGATTTTATACAACTACACACGTGCAGTATCATTGGCAACACTTGACTAACAATGGGGTGAAAGGGTATCGGAAAGTTGTGTTGAGGCCACAATTAAATCAGCCGTGATCTAATTGGAGCAGGCCTGACGAGCTGAATGGCCTGCTCCTGCCCCTGCCCCTAATTCGTATGTTAGCAGAGATGCAAACTGAGAGTCAACCTGACTACTTGGATTTTATTGTTGGACATAAACCAAGACACTAGAACTCTGTATATGCAAGATGCTTACACCTGTAATCAGATCCAATTAGGTTAGGAATATACAAGCCCCGATGTCTGTGTCCCTGATCCCAGCAGATTGATCTTGGGTCAGCGAGCCCTCAGCAGAGTTCCAGGCCTGTATTTGGGAGCTGCATAGTGGAGGGAAGGAAACAGCTGCTGAGGCCTCTAGATCCTGTAGCGGCGTGGCACGGCGGAAGAGAAAACATTCATTTTTTTAAGAACAGCTGTTGTTGTAATAGTGCAGGAACCAAATTCGCAGCTCTTTTCTTCATAAGAACAGGAGACCCCCTGAGCATATTCCATCATTCAATTTGATCATGGCCTACCTACATCTTAACTCCACCTATCCTGCCTTGGAACTCTTATCTGACAAAAATCTATCAATCACAGTTGACACCCCGGCTTCAACTTGGTTTTAGAGCCAACTGCAGGAGGATTGAGAAACATTCAATTTTTGAGTAATCACTGCAAACTGGTTTTGTTTAAGAGTGAATGAGTTGAGGCATGCTGCGCTGTGAACAAGCTGCGTCAGCCAAAGGCGACAAACAAAATCAAAAATTAATTATGGGGAAGCAAACCAACCAGGAGGCAAAATGGAATAGGCGGCTAGCGTGATGGAGCTACAAGAGGGTTGTACAGAGGCTTGTGTGGAGCATAAAAACTGGCCGAACCCGTTAAGGGCAGGGCAGAGAGAGAGAAAGAGGAAAAAGAGAGGAATGAGAGAGGAGAGAAAAGGGACAGAAAAGAGTCAGAAAAGAGAGGAGAGAGAGAGAGAAAGGAGAAAAGAGAGGAGAGATAGAAGAGAAAAGAGGAGAGATAGAAAAGAAGAGAGAGAAAAGAGGAGAGAGAGCAGAGAAGAGAAAAGAGGAGAGAAGAAAGAAAGGAGAGGAGAAAGAAAGGAGAGAAAAAAGAAAGGAGAGAAAAAAGAAAGGAGAGAAAAAAGAGAGAGAGAAGAGAGAGAAAAGAGAGAAAAGAGAGAGAAAAGAGAGAGAAAGAGAGAAAAGAGAAGAGAGAGGAGAGAGAAGAGAGGAGAGAGACGAGAGAGAGAAGAGAGACACGAGGGAAGAGAGAGGAGAGAAGAGAGAGAGGAGAGAAGAGAGAGAGAGAGGAGAGACAGAGAGGAGAGGACAGAGGGAGAGAGAGGAGAGGAGAGAGAGAGAGAGAGGAGAGGAGAGAGGGAGAGAGAGAGGAGAGAAGAGGGGAGAGAGAGAGCAAGAGAGAAAAAGAGTTGCAGATACCCACCATGTGAAGAAGCGCTTCTTGGCATCACCTCCCTGAATAGCATGGCTCTAATTTTAAGATTACCCCTATTTGGTTCTGAACTTCCCCCAGAGTAGGAACTACTTTCACTTCATCAATATACTCATCCACATTTGAGCCAATATATTGTACATCTCACATCAGTTTTAATGAAAATTATGCAATTAATTCTATTTCTACAAATAACACTCAATATCAAGGGGTTATAGCACACACCTGCACACGTGTGTCATGCTTGGCATGCAGTTTTAATTTTGATGGGCTTACTTCTGGTCTAATTATTGAACTAAATGTCTAGCAATCACCCTGAAATTCCACCCATTAATCTGTTCTTCAAAGTGAAATTGAACAGCGTAATTCAACAATCACACTGGCACTGTCACAACCACTAGCACGGTCCCAACCTTCATCAAATAGAAAGGCATCACTGTTGGCCTTTTACTTGCGTGAACAAAGAGATGCAGTTAGTCTTCATTTTTTTTTAAAGTAAGGAGCCTTGCTTTTATCTTTTTCCTCAAAGAATTGGCTGTCCATTGTAAATTGTGGCTGGTGTTGTAATCATGACAGACTATCACGGATATTAAATCAACGTGCGACAGCTCAGGCTGGCTGCTGATTGCACTTCAGCCAATTCGCTGAATTTTCTAAAACAAGGTTGCACCCTTCACTTCATTTTTAAAATATGGCAACGGACAAATAAGATCACGGTCCACTTATTGACATGAAATTAATCTATCTGGAGTGGCAATTTCACAAACATCCTCTTGCTTTCAATTTCAAGCATTGAAGTACCTGCTATATTTCACCATGTGGGAAATTTGAAGTCTTCAAACCTGAGTTTCAGGCACTGGGAAGTGGGTAGTAGGAAGCTGTTCACACATTTGCTCCCAATTTCCATCCACTTACAAGTTTAACGGGTGGTAACATGGGCTGTGTAATTAGCACTCCCAGCTCATGAAGTTTGGCATCAAAAGCATTGAAGATGAAAACTTACCTGACTACTTGCAAGAAATTATTAGTGCACACAATTCTGCAGTTAAACTGTCCAGTCTAATTACCTTCAAACAAGCCTCCTTATGTAGTGGCATCCGTGCAATAAGCAAATACGGTTTGTAGGTTTAACATTTTTCAGTGATGTGTTACTTTTAAACGCCTCCTCAGCATTTGTCCCACGATCAGGCCGGGGGATGACTGTCAGCAGACCGGCCAGGACCATTCTCGCAGTCCCTGGAGAACACGGACCCGAGCAGCTCCGAGGCAGACGTCTCTGAGACCGGTACTGAAGAGGCGTCACATTTGTCACCCGCGCCCTCTGCAGGTACTCGCACCTCGGTGGGATTAAGCAGTAGGCAGGCTTCTGAGTCACTCACTGGTGAGCACCTCACCCCTGATAATCCACTGCTGGTGGAGGCAGGATGTCCCAGGGATCCAGCACTCGGGAGTTATGCCGGAGCCCATGACTTTGCTGGGCTCCTGGCCGATGGCGTGCCCCGGGTGCTGTTGTCCCAGAGCTGCTGGAACTGCAAAGACAGAGTTGCAAGCATCAGGAAGAGATGATAGCCTCCCCCTCGGACTGCAAGGCAACTGGAGGAGCCGCATCGTCTTCTGTCGGAGGAGATGGCACCGTCAATCCAATGCAACTAAGTCAACACTACAAGGTTGGCATCCGCAGTGGAGATCTTGGTACAGAAGGTGCCCTACATGGAGGATGTCCACTCATTGATTCAGCTGATGACCTCTATGGCTGAGGGCATGAGCTCCAAGCTGCAGAGCTTCAACTGCATGGTGCAAGAACGAGTGGGAGTCCAAGAGTGTCAGCGCAAGATGGCGGAACATGCCCAGCTGTCTCTCTATCCCATGGAGGAGCCTAGGGCCGCCAAAGGGAAGAGGATCCGCTGGAGCGCAGCCCAGGCCTCTCCAGCCAAAAGACCCTGGGTGTGTGCAGCCCATCTGACACCCCACCTCCCTGTGAGCAACATACGTCCAATCTCACAAACCGAGGAGGGCAGCACTACAATAGCCGTGCTGCTCGAAAGCTGGGCCAGGATACTCCCAGAGACACCCACCAAGGTAATCTCAAACAATGGCATGGAAGTCAGCAGACGCTTCAGCCACAGCTGTGAATCTTGGGGATACGTCTAGAAGTAGCAGGAGGGTGAGAAATACTTAGAAATGACAGGCACCTAGTGGGCACAGGTGAACCTAGAAACTATTAGAGAAAAGTCCCCATTGTAATAACTAGCTCCCATCAAAAATAACTTTGATCACTCATAAAGACTCTCCACGTGGTCATGTTCCATAAAGAGACTCCACGCGGTCATGTCGTGACGCCATGCTCTGCAAACACGCATGAAAAATCGGAACTCCATCGTTGTGCAGTGAGAATGGTAGCGTTATGTCTCTCCCATCTCCCACACTGACGGTGCAGTAATGCCACATCACTCCTGGTGCTGCCCCCCCCCCACACCAACACTCATGCCTCATGTTTAGCACAGGGCTAAATCGCTGGCTTTGAAAGCAGACCAAGGCAGGCCAGCAGCACGGTTCAATTCCCGTAACAGCCTCCCCGAACAGGCGCTGGAATGTGGCGATTAGGGGCTTTTCACAGTAACTTCATTGAAGCCTACTTGTGACAATAAGCGATTTTCTTTTCATTTCATGTGTGCCAGCCTTGTCTAGCTATGAGGATACCATCAGCTGAAAAATGTGCAAGAGTCTGCTCATCTCGTTAAGGGGTTGCGAAATACCCAGAACCCCTGATCTGGAAGGAGGCAGTAGCAGTCGAGATCTGTCATTCAGCCTCTATGGGCCCCTAGAACAGCCCGTTCAGTGACAGGTCACATTCAGCTCTCTGTCAGGCAGGAGTCAGACATTTCACGGAGGTAAGACGAACATCGCTCTGTTCTCACTGCAAGTCATCATGATTCTCCTGCAGTGTCCAATCAGTCGCTTCAGCGCCCTGCCGATGAATGGAGCCACCATGTCGATGACCTCCCACAGGCCCCACAGTAGTGAGCAGATGTGAGACCCCATGTTGGGAGAGGATTCACCCCCTACTTCCGGTCCTCAGCAAACCGAGAGTCAATGAGAGCGTCCCTAGCCCTGTGCCCCATGTGGGCTCTGGCCATCGCCCAAGGTCCTTCCTCCTTTAACGCTGCAGGTTGCCCGTTGCCACCCTCCTCGACATCCTCCTCATCTTCTCCTGGTCCAGCTGTTCTCCCTGCTGCAGTGTCAGATTGTACAGCCGGCCATTATGATGCGGGGCACCCTATGGGGGCTTTATTGGAGAACTCCCCGGGACTTGTTCAGGAATCAGAACCACATCTTGAGCAGTCCAATGACCTGCTCGACCAGCATATTCGTTGACGAATGAGCCTCGTAGCACGTCTCAGTGGGTGTTTGTGGCCTCCACACTGGCATCATCAGCCACCTGCTGAATGGGTAGCCTTGTCCCCTGCAGCCGCTGCTCACCCTCAAAAACAGCGGAGATATGTGAGCTCCCCAAGATGTAACTATCATGGACGATCTCCAGGAAATAGGCACAAACCTACATGATGCACATTGTGTGGTCACAGAGAAGCTGGACATTGAAGGAGTCGTATCGTTTGCGGTTCAATAATGGCGCCCCAAGCCACCATAAGGAATGCAGAGCCATGTGGGTGCAGTCGATGACGCCCTGCACCTGGTGTATACCTGCTATGCCCATGGCCCTGGCATCTTGGCTTGCCTGGGCCCTCACAAATAGCACAACCTGTGACCTTCTTTATGCACTTGTAAGCTGCTGACTGGGATATGCTGCACGTCACCAGTGCAGCCCTGAAAATGAGACGCTGCCATAAAGATCAGAGCCACAGTAATTTTCTGGGCCATGGACAATGGATGGCCTCCTAGTCCATGCGGTGCCAACTCTTGCATCAACCGGCACAGGTGGCCCACCGTCCCCTGGGACAGATGCAGTCCTCTCCGGCACCGGACCCGTCACCAGGAAGTAGGAGGTTCTGTGCCAGTAGTGTCTCCACCGAAGCTCTGCCATCTGTGGCCGTGTTCCCAGAAGATCAACAGGCACTGCCTCCCCTTCCTCTGCAGGGTGCTGGTCCTGGCCGCATGATGTCGCTGCTGCTGTTCAATTGCGATAAAAAGAATTGTCAGCTCGACTGGCTCCACGATTCTCCAGAATCAAAAACTGAAATTAAGAGATCAAAGTGAGCCATGAGGAGTCCTGACAATGCCCTGACCCTCAGACCTCAAGATCTGGGTCAAGCACCCATGCAAAACCCCCTATGTGAACATCCTCCAATGTGAGCACCTTTCCAATGAGCCTCACTTCCAACTCCACCTGAATGACCCTTGAGAGCCTCAGCAGTCTGTGTGCACCCCCATCGGTGAGGAATGACCCATCGGTGAGGAATGAGGACAGTAAAGTGTATTCAATGGACCTGTGTGTAGTCAACAGCAACCCAATTCGTACTGGCACAAATCCACAACATTCTCCCGAATCTGGCAGCCAACAAACCTCTATTTCAGAGAGAGTAAACACAGGATGGTAAACACAGGAAAATGGAATATGCCACATTGCTGAAGTAGAGGAATTGGTTTCAGCCTTGTGGTCCGTACATAGTACAAGGAGCTTAGCTGCACATCTACACATGCTACACTGGATTATGTTCTTTAATATAAAAGGACCAAAAAAATGTAGCTAATTTGAAACCTTAAAAAATGACAATGAGAACTGAAAAAAATGAACAATTACTTTTATGTTTGCAAATGTAAGCTTTCTGACAAATTGCCTCCTTGTTTTATGGCTTCCACCATCCGACATAGCTTTCAACATCCTCCCTCTGTGCAATAACATAATGCAAAAACCATCACTAACCTGTATGGGTTTTCAAATGACAGTCCAGAGTAGACTTGACTGTAAAGCTCTTCCCACATTCATCACACTTAAATGGCTTCTCTCCAGTATGGATTCGTATATGTCTATTCAGGATGAAAAGACATGTTTGACCAGTTCTATTTAAACAATTCATGGTGAACATTTCTCATTTTAGAAAATACAGAATAAAACAACGGAAATCAGAAGATTTAAGAGTTTTGAATGAATCGGGGCAATTTTAGAATGTTTTAAAACATATTTGTTTAATTTCCCTCACTCCATGAGAGTACAATAAAATAAATGAGTTATTGGGAAATATCAGTGAGAATTACATTTTTAAAAATCAGGTACTGCCTCCCTGGCAATCTCCAGGGTTACCTGCAATAGCAGTAAAAGGTGACTGCTGAGATTCTCCAACACGAGTTCACAATCTCACAATAGAAAGTCCGCGTTGCAAAACTTCACACCAGTGAAGAAGCCAATGATAGACCAAGAGGCAGCTGCGGAGGTAACTGGGGAAAATGACAGACACGCCAGGACTGCTGTGAAGTTGTGATGACAGGGGAGGAGGCTGGGCACGTTATTCGGGACTGTTGTTAACATGGTTCCAGGAGAAGTGAGAGAGATTCATTATCTTGGCAGTCAAATTACAATATCAGCAGGAATTCTGCTCATGTCGCATATCATGGGCTTGAAGAACACAATGAAATGGGTGAAGCAACACTCCATCAAAAACAATGGATAGAGACAAAACAGATGCAGGAAAACTATGGATAAGGATCAAAAGGAAATCAGAAATTATCGGAGGGAAGTTAAATTAGAAAATAAATGCATAAGGAGAAAGATATTTTCGAAGGAAGGTACAGCAAGCTATAAACATTAAGATGTAACTTTGCATTTCAAAAACCATATATGCGCAAGTCAGAATATCTAAGGCGGCACAGTGGAACAGTAGGCACTGTGGCCTCACAGTGCCAGGGACCCGGGTTCAATTCAGACCTTGGGTGACTGTGTGGAGTTTGCACTTTTTCCCCGTGTCTGCGTGGGTTTCCTCCGGGTGCTCCGGTTTCCTCCCACAGTCCAAAGATGTGCAGGTTAGGTGGATTGGTCATGCTAAAATGTCCCTCAGTGTCTATAGGTTAGACGGGGTTCCAGGAATAGGGCGGGCAAGTGGGCCTCGGCAGGGTGCTCTTTCCAAGGGTCGGTGCGGACTAAATAAGGCTTCCTTATGCACTGTGGGGATTCTAGGATTAAATAGTAGGTGCGTCTTCATACCCATTTGCAGAGGGACTGCAAAATTACAAGATAAAAAGAGAAATCAGATCAGGACACGAGGGTACTTATTGAATACACTGGCAATTCGCGTCAAACTGGAAGCAGTTTGTGCTGTGCACCTCTAGGAATAGGCAGTTGCAAGCACAGTCAGTTCTTTTTCTGTGACTGTCCTGGATTCATCCCACAGTCTACGGGTGGGAATTGCAGCAGAAGTGGCCTCAAACCATCAAACATCATTATTCTAGCCTACTTTGAGTATATATAACACACATGAAAAAGGAAAAATAATTTTGCAAGCCTGTGGGGAAAATGGCAGGGAGCGTGCAATGTGTCACAAGAACACAAAAAGTAGAAGCAGGAGTAGGCAACCAGGCCCTTCAAGCCTGCCCTGCCGTTTAATACGATATGATGGTGGCTCTAGCCGGCCTCAACTCCTGTCTAACGAAACAGCTGCTTCAATGAGTCAGCCTAGGCAGGATGGGCAGAATGACCTCGATTCTGTGCTATAGGGTGCGATGCTTAAAGCTGTTTGCCTGAACTGGTGATCCCGGATGCATCAGTTTTAACTGGCCTCAGTTTCTGGCCCCTTTGGAAATGGTACAAAGGGGCAAGAAGGGTGAAAGAAAGCTCAGAACGGTTCTCTCAACCACTCCTACTTGTTCTAGGTTGAAGCTTGCAAGGTTAGTAGTGAAGCAGGTGCTGCGGGGCACTCTGCTGTCGAATAACAGACTCCAATTCAAACAAGTGCTGATTGTTCCCTGTTCGGCAGGAGACGAAAGCAGAGTCCTGATTAAAAGCGAGCAAAAATTAGGTCATCTTACTTTGAGAGATTAAAGCCATGATGTGGAGATGCTGGCGTTGGACTGGGGTGAGCACAGTAAGAAGTCTTACAACACCAGGTTAAAGTCCAACAGGTTTGTTTCGATGTCACTAGCTTTCGGAGCGCTGCTCCTTCCTCAGGTGAATGAAGAGGTCTGTTCCAGAAACACATATATAGACAAATTCAAAGATGCCAAACAATGCTTGGAATGCGAGCATTAGCAGGTGATTAAATCTTTACAGATCCAGAGATGGGGTAACCCCAGGTTAAAGAGGTGTGAATTGTACCAAGCCAGGACAGTTGGTAGGATTTCGCAGGCCAGATGGTGGGGGATGAATGTAATACGACATGAATCCCAGGTCCCGGTTGAGGCCGCACTCATGTGTGCGGAACTTGGCTATAAGTTTCTGCTCGGCGATTCTGCGTTGTCGCGGGTCCTGAAGGCCGCCTTGGAGAACGCTTACCCGGAGATCAGAGGCTGAATGCCCTTGACTGCTGAAGTGTTCCCCGACTGGAAGGGAACATTCCTGCCTGGTGATTGTTGCGCGATGTCCGTTCATTCGTTGTCGCAGCGTCTGCATGGTCTCGCCAATGTACCACGCTTCGGGACATCCTTTCCTGCAGCGTATGAGGTAGACAACGTTGGCCGAGTCGCACGAGTATGTACGACGGACTTCCTACAGAAACTCGGCACCCATGGACCAGTTGAACCAGGTACATTCCTCGTCACAATGGACGTCTCGGCACTCTACACCAGCATCCCCCATGACGACGGCATTGCTGCAACAGCCTCAGTACTCAACACCGACAACTGCCAATCTCCAGACGCAATTCTGCAACTCATCCGCTTCATTCTGGATCACAACGTCTTCACCTTCGACAACAAGTTCTTCATCCAGACGCACGGAACAGCCATGGGGACCAAATTCGCACCCCAATACGCCAACATCTTCATGCACAAGTTTGAACAGGACCTACTCATCGCACAGGAACTTCAACCGATGTTATACACCAGATACATCGATGACATTTTTTTCCTTTGGACCCACGGCGAAGAATCACTGAAACGACTACACGATGACATTAATAAGTTCCATCCAACCATCAGACTCACCATGGACTACTCTCCAAAATCAGTTGCATTCTTGGACACACTCGTCTCCATCAAGGACGGTCACCTCAGAACTTCACTTTACCGCAAACCCACGGATAACCTCATGATGCTCCATTTCTCCAGCTTCCACCCTAAACACATTAAAGAAGCCATCCCCTATGGACAAGCGCTCCGTATACACAGGATCTGCTCAGACGGGGAGGAGCGTAACAGACATCTACAGACGTTGAAAGATGCCCTCGTACGAACGGGATATGGCACTCGACTCATCGATCGACAGTTCCAACGCGCCACAGCGAAAAACCGGACCGACCTCCTCAGAAGACAAACATGGGACACAACCGACAGAATACCCTTCGTCGTCCAGTACTTCCCCGGAGCGGAGAAACTACGTCATCTTCTTCACAGCCTTCAACATGTCATTGATGACGATGAACATCTTGCCAAGGTCATCCCCACACCCCCACTACTTGCCTTCAAACAACCGCGCAACCTCAAACGAACCATTGTTTGCAGCAAACTACCCAGTCTTCAGAACAGTGACCACGACACCACACAACCCTGTCATGGCAATCTCTGCAAGACGTGCCAGATCATCGACATGGATACCACTATTACACGTGAGAACACCACCCACCAGGTACGAGGTACATACTCGTGCGACTCGGCCAACGTTGTCTACCTCATACGCTGCAGGAAAGGATGTCCCGAAGCGTGGTACATTGGCGAGACCATGCAGACGCTGCGACAACGAATGAACGGACATCGCGCAACAATCACCAGGCAGGAATGTTCCCTTCCAGTCGGGGAACACTTCAGCAGTCAAGGGCATTCAGCCTCTGATCTCCGGGTAAGCGTTCTCCAAGGCGGCCTTCAGGACCCGCGACAACGCAGAATCGCCGAGCAGAAACTTATAGCCAAGTTCCGCACACATGAGTGCGGCCTCAACCGGGACCTGGGATTCATGTCGCATTACATTCATCCCCCACCATCTGGCCTGTGAAATCCTACCAACTGTCCTGGCATGGTACAATTCACACCTCTTTAACCTGGGGTTACCCCATCTCTGGATCTGTAAAGATTTAATCACCTGCTAATGCTCGCATTCCAAGCATTGTTTGGCATCTTTGAATTTGTCTATGTGTGTGTTTCTGGAACAGACCTCTTCATTCACCTGAGGAAGGAGCAGCGCTCCGAAAGCTAGTGACATCGAAACAAACCTGTTGGACTTTAACCTGGTGTTGTAAGACTTCTTACTGAGAGATTAAAAGGTGAGGGGATATCAGAACTTCATTGGGCAATTTGAGGAATTTTGCTCTTTTTCCTATAATTTAGCTAATTCGTCAATTTCTTTTTAAACTAGAAATATCCAACATTACAATCATTTTAATTGGTTCAAAAATCAGAGATAATTGTACACAGGAATAATTACAGATCAACCTGTCCACTATGACGACAATATGGAGAATTGAAGCTCAGATATTAAAGTATCTTGGGCAAACATAAATTAAAGAAGCATGTGCATTTTAAAATATTAATACATATTTTGCTTTACACTTTTATGCCACAATTAAACAGGCTACGTATATATAATTAACATGCCACTTAACATTTCTACACCAAGATTTGACTTTATGATGTTTCCCATGGGATACTGAATCTATGGAGCATTCCACAGCACTATAGACAAGTAAAATATTGATGGATATTTCCCAAATACAGGGCGCGATTCTCCACTCCCACGCCGGTTGGGAGAATCGCCTGGGCCGCCATAATTTCCGGGGACGCGGTCCGATGCCCTCCCGCGATTCTCCCGAGCGGTGGGAACGGGCCAGTCGAGTTTCGCGGGCCGCAGACCAGAGATACCCAAAATGGCGATTCTCCAGCACCCCCGCGATTCTGAGGCCCGGATGGGCCGAGCGGCTAGGCCAAAACGGCGGGTTCCCCCCAGCGCCGTCCACACCTGGTCGCTGCAGTCGTGGGCGGTGCGTGAACGCTGGGGGGGGCGGCCTGTGGGGGGGCAAGGGGGGATCCTGCACCGGGCTTCACCTGCAATGTGGCATGGCCCGCGATCGGTGCCCACCGATCGTCGGGCCATCCTCTCTGAAGGAGGACCTCCTTCCTTCCGCCGCCCCGCATGATCCGTCCCCCATCTTCTTGCGGGGCGGATTTGGACAGGACGGCAACCACGCATGCGCAGATGACGTCCGTTATGCGGCGCCGGCCGCGTCATCTATTCGGCGCCGCTTTTACGCGGGCGACAAGGCCTGGCGCGGGTAGATGACGCGGCCCCGATACTGGCCCATTGTCAGGGCCTGAATCGGTCGGGACCGGGGCCGTGACGGCATTCACGCCGGCGCGGCCAATTCGGCGTGGGGGTGGAGAATCCCGCCCACAATCTTTGGGTATTAGAGAGATTATTTATTTTAGACTTTAAACCTTTAACTGGCTGAAAGTCAGATTTTCACAGTGAAAGCTTGATGTATTTTTTTAATGCCCTCAACTCTCAAAAACAAGAGAAAATAGAGGGGGAAATAAAACCGGCAATGGAAGGAATGCAAGAAATAAATGAACCAAAAAAAAAAAAAAAGAAAAATATAAATGACTGTAACTGTAGCAACGAAAAGAGGGAGAAAATGGAAAACATTTGGCAAGAAGTTGCCACAATTTCTTTAAACTAAACTGGTCCCAAATATTCAGGTTTAAGACAAAGCTATCTTGACGTTGGAATACTACCATCATAGAATCATAGAATAGAATCATAGAGTCGCTACAGTGCAGAAGGACGCCATTCAGCCCATCGAGTCTGCACCAACCCTTGGAAAGAGCATCCTCCCTAGGCCCACGCCCTGACCCTATCCCATTAACTGCACCTAATCTTTTGGACACTGAGGGGCAATTTAGCGTGGCCAATCCACCTAATCTGCACATCTTTGGACTGTGGGAGGAAACCGGAGCACCCGGAGGAAACCCACACAGACACGGGGAGAAACTGTAAACTCTACACAGTCAGTCACATGAGGCCGGAATTGAACCCGGGTCCCTGACGCTGGAGGCTGGAGGCAGCAGTGCTAACCCGCGTCATCGTGCCGCCCAAACAGCGATGTTAGCATTCGTTCTGGCATTAGTTTTTTTTAGAAGAAAACGCCTATATTAATTCTTAAAAAGGAAGTTCAGAAAGGAAGTTAAGATACAAACATTTTCTCAATCCACCATTGATTAAACTTTTATATGCAAACTTGAAGCCCACCCTGTAGCATATTCCAAATTTAAAAAAATATAATTCTAAAAGAGTAGAGGACGTTATTGCAAAGTATCATAAGTTTGCTATAAAAATAATTTTTCTCCACATTTTAGTTTGGGTTTTGTTTTTACCTGACGAAACTCAAACACTTTGTGCTTTCCATTTTTGGCACTTAGTTTTAAGCAAAGGTCACACATGTTTGGTACAAATCTGTTAGGTGCATTGTAAGAGTCCTTCTATTCGTCTCCAAAAAACTCCATGCAATTGACAACCACACTGATTGCAGAGATTCAAGAAAACAGCTCATTGCCACCTTCTTACGGGCAACAAATACATGTTGACCTGATCCCATGAACAAATAAACAAACTTATTCCAAATAAGCATCAACCAGATGCAGTGAACTCACAAACACCAGGGACTAGACTAAGGTGCCCCAAACTCATTTTATGTAGGACTACACAACCACATTCCATTAGTTTGGTCTGGATTCAAAACCATCTGCCCCTCTAATGCCATGCTCCATTACCATGAGTGGGTGAACAAGTAGTTGTCTCCTATCACTGGATGTAGGGACAGAGGCTGAAAACAAAGACAAGATTACTGTTGAGTCTATTGGGCACTTAGACATACCTTTGTCGCAAGTGCAATGCCAAAAGGGGAGAAGAGGAGAGGAGAGAATCATCTGCAGAGAAAATGGACAGCAGAAAATAAAACTAAACAGAAAATAAAACATCAATTCTTACCTAACTAGGTCACTAGGCTTTTTGAAACTCTTTGTGCAAAATGAGCATTGGTTTGCATGTTTCGGCTCCTCCTCCACCTCGGTGTTCTTATCCTTGATTTCACTGACCCGGTCCTTCTCTGCAGCCGATTGGACTAACACTTTTTCCGAGACTGTGGCGTCTAACCGCGTTTCAGTTTTGGCGAGTTCTGCTGTCTCCTCTTCTGTAAATGTGATGATCCCAATCCGCGACCTTCGCAAAACAGGCCTTTCCAGATTTTCATCTTCTTCTTCTAGACGGTAAGATAAAGAAAGAAAAGGATTCTTATACCGTACTTAAAATAGATCCCACTCTCAAACGAAAAATCATTTAAAGTGTAGACTACTAATAGGTTCAGGGAAATGATGGGTCACCACGATTTGGCTGGTTTACAATTCAAGGACAGCAACCCTGAAATACTTGTTCCAGTCATAAACCTTCGCAAAATTACCTTTATTACTTTTGTGACAATCCAAATCACAGAAATCCTTTAAGTCAATTTTAATTCAAATTGAAAACAGGACCTAACACAAGGTGCTGGCATCCATTCCTCCACTTCTCACTTCTTTTCCATTCTTTGTGAACCATTATAAAAAACACTCAAAGTGGATAAGTAAGTTGGAGCATTGCAAACTCCAGGGCGCCCACAAGCAAGTGATCACCACTAAACTGGAAGTTTTGTAGCAGATAAGTTTTGTGACACCCCATTCACCAAGCTAAATAGTCACTCCCTCACCACTGACATACAGGGGCAGCATGTGTACCATGTACAGGTTGCAAAGCAGCAACGTACCAAGGCTCCTTCGAAAGCACCTTCCAAAGCCACAAACTCTGCCACCAAGAAGGACAAGGACAGCAGATGCATGGGAACACCGCCACCAGCCACCTAGCCACACACCATTCTGATTTGGAACTATATCGCCATTCCTTCATTGCTGCTGGATCAAAATTCTGGAACTCTCTTCCTAACAGCACTGTGGGTGTACTTACACCCAATGGGCTACAGTGGTTCAAGAACATGGCAACACCTTCTGAAAGGGGGCAGCATGGTGGCACTGCGGAGGACCTGGGTTCGATCCCGGCCCTGGGTCACTGTCCGTGTGGAGTCTGCACATTCTCCCCGTGTCTTCATGGGTCTCACTCCCACAACCCAAAGATGTGCAAGGTAGGTGGATTTGTCACGCTAAATTGCCCCTTAATTGGAAAAACGTTTTAAAAATTCACCTTATGAAGGACAATTAGGAATGGGCAACAAATCTTGGCTTTGTCAGCAAAGTCCACATCCCATGAAAGAAAGGAATGGTAATTTTGCTAAAGACGGATGCTACATTTTCAAGAAAAACGAAGAACATAAAAAATAGTAACCGTCAGTCGTACATCTCCTCAAGCCTGCTCCACCATTCAGTAAGATCATGGCTGATTTTAAACTTCAACGCCACTTTCCTGCTTGATTCCCACATTCCTGTATTCCTCCAGGATCGAAAAATCTATCCATTACACCCTGGTTTATCAGGTGGATTCCGGGGATGGTGGGACTGGCGTACGAGAAAAGATTGACTAGGTTAGGACTGTTTTCGCTGGAGTTCAGACGAATGAGGGAGGATCTCATAGAGACATATAACATTCTAACAGGACTAGTTGGGGTGGATGCAGGGAGGATGTTCCCAATGGTGGGTGTGTCCAGAACTAGGGGTCACAGTCTGAGGATTCGGGGGAGACCATTTCGGACAGAGATGAGGAGACATTTCTTCCCACAAAGAGTGGTGAGCCTGTGGAATTCATTATCACAGGAAGTAGTTGAGGCTAAGATATTGAATATATTCAAGAGGCGGCTAGATATGGCACTTGAGACGAAGGGGATCACGGGTTATGGGGAGAAAGCAGAATTAGGCTATTGAGTTGAACAATCAGCCATGATCGTGACTAATGGTGGAGCAGGCTCGAAGGGCTGAATGGCCTCCTCCTGTTCCTACCTTTTTTTTTCCTTTTTCTTTTCTATTTTCTAATAAATTTAGAGTACCCAATTATTATTTGTTTCCAATTAAGGGGCAATTAGCATGGCCAATTCACCTACCTGCTCATAACATAAGAACATAAGAACTGGGAGCAGGAGTAGGCCATCTGGCCCCTCGAGCCTGCTCCGCCATTCAATGAGATCATGGCTGATCTTTTGTGGACTCAGCTCCGCTTTCCGGCCCAAATACCATAACCTTTAATCCCTTTAATCTTAAAAAAAAAACTATTGATCTTTATCTTAAAAACATTTAATGAAGGAGTCTCAACTGCTTCACTGGGCAAGGAATTCCATAGATTCACAACCCTTTGGGTGAAGAAGTTCCTCCTAAACTCAGTCCTAAATCTACTTCCCCTTATTTTGAGGCTATGCCCCCTAGTTCTGCTTTCTCCCGCCAGTGGAAACAACCTGCCTGCATCTATCCTATCTATTCCCTTCATAATTTTATATGTTTCTATAATATCCCTCCATATCCTTCTAAATTCTAACGAGTACAGTCCCAGTCTACTCAACCTCTCCTCGTAATCCAACCCCTTCAGCTCTGGGATTAACCTAGTGAATCTCCTCTGCACACCCTCCAGTGCCAATACATCCTTTCTCAGGTAAGGAGACCAAAACTGAACACAATACTCCAGGTGTGGCCTCACTAACACCTTATACAATTGCAGCATAACCTCCCTAGTCTTAAACTCCATCCCTCGAGCAATGAAGGACAAAACTCCATTTGCCACCTTAATCACCCATTAACCAACTTTTTGCGACTCATGCACTAGCACACCCAGGTCTCTGCATAGCAGCAGGTTTTAATATTTTATCATTTAAATAATAATCCCTTTTGCTATTATTCCTACCAAAATGGGTAACCTCACATTTGTCAACATTGTATTCCATCTGCCAGACCCTAGCCCATTCACTTAGCCCATCCAAATCCCTCTGCAGACTCCCAGTATCCTCTGCACGTTTTGCTTTACCACTCATCTTAGTGTCTTTTCAAACTTGGACACATTGCCCTTGGTCCCCAACTCCAAATCATCTATGTAAATTGTGAACAATTGTGGGCCCAACTCTGATCCCTGAGAGACAACACTAGCTACTGATTGCCAACCAGAGAAACACCCATTAATCCCCACTCTTTGCTTTCTATTAATTAACCAATCCTCTTATCCATGCTACTACTTTACCCTTAATGTCATGCATCTTTATCTTATGCAGCAACCTTTTGTGTGGCACCTTGTCAAAAGCTTTCTGGAAATCCAGATATACCACATCCATTGGCTCCCCGTTATCTACCGCACTGGTAATGTCCTCAAAAAATTCCACTAAATTAGTTGGGCACGACCTGCCCTTCATGAACCCATGCTGCGTCTGCCCAATGGGACAATTTCCATCCAGATGCCTCGCTATTTCTTCCTTGATGATAGATTCCAGCATCTTCCCTACTACCGAAGTTAAGCTAACTGGCCTATAATTACCCGCTTTCTGCCTACCTCCTTTTTTAAACAGTGGTGTCACGTTTGCTAATTTCCAATCCGCCGGGGCCACCCCAGAGTCATCTTTCGGTTGTGGGGGTGAAACCCACGCAGACACGGGGAGAATGTGCAAACTCCACATGGACAGTGACCCAGGGCCGGGATCGAACCCGGGTCCTCAGCGCCGTGAGCAGCAGTGCTAACCACTGCGCCACTGTGCTGCCCACCTGCTCCTATTTTCTTTAGTTTAAATATGCGCAACAACTGAACATCCCCGTCCCTCTGGGGGGACCACCTCATCTCAGTTTTGAAGGAATGGCGCCTTATCCTGAGACCATGGCCCCGAGGTTCAAGGCTCTGCATCCAGGGGAAACATCCTCTCAGCTCTCAAGCCCCTCAGAATCTTATTTCCTTAATTGAAGAGTGTGGATGTAAGGATCACGGATTTCATTGAATAAAAATACTGAGTGTGACTTCGTGTTCTGAGACAAAGCACTCCATACCTCCAACTCCTACCGTTACTTGATGAATCTTCATGTGCCTCTTGCAGTGAAGTGATGTTCGGAAAGTGTCATCGCAGAATGGGCACTTAAATGGTCTCAGACTGGTATGGATTACCATGTGCCTCGTCAGACTCCCATTAGTGGTAAAGGTGGCATCACAAACATTGCATCGGTAAGCTTTGATACCTTTAAACACATGGAAGCATATTTCCAGATATCTATAAATGTTGAAGTATGCTATTTTAGTTGAATCAGAAAGACTGGTCGAAGTGAAGCTGGTGCTGACATCACTAATGCCGTCACACTGCATGGGGCTAAAAAACAGAGTAAGGTCTTACAGCACAGGAGGAGGCCATTCAGCCTTTCGCACCGTTGCTTGCGCTCTGAAAAAGCTATCCTATTAGTCCCACTCTCCTGCTTTCGCTGCAGCCCAGCTGATTTCAATACAGCTGTTAGTCATTTTGTCCCAGTTTGGTTTCCAAGCGAGGGAGGCAGGCAATTCTGTTCAAATATGTGCTTGCTTGGCCATTATTTCAATTTGTTTGGTCCCAGTTATTTTTATATAAACGAATGTATTTCTTGGCATGTCTGTTTCAAATTATAGAGGCAAACTTGGGTGATTTATGCCTCGCTATTACTCAATTTTCACCTAAAGCCAGGATGATAGTGCTACCAGAATTGTGCAGAGGGCTGACCCACTGATTTCCTGTTGCTCACCCACTCACCCCAGTTTTTAGGTGAACCTCAACTTAGTTGGCCAGAGCTCCCAACAGGAACAGGCAAACTATAGAAATTGGGGTCAGATGATATAGTCCAAGGTTCCAATGCCATTTCTGTCTCTACCACCTCAACACATCCACTAACCCTGGGCAGCAAAAGTGGTGAGGGAGCAATTTCCAGCAGTATTTATCATGCCATCCCCTGCAGTAAGGTAAAGTTGGAAGTAGGTCTGGCGTTTGTTTTCACTGAAGTTGCCTTGGTCTTTTTCGAAGTATTATAATATAATAATCTTTATTGCAACAAGTAGGCTTACATTAACACTGCAAGAAGTTACTTTGAAAAGCCCCTAGTCACCACATTCCGGCGCCTGTTTGGGTACACGGAGAGAGAATTCAGAATGATCAAATTACCTAACAGCTCGTCTTCCGGAATTGTGGGAGGAAACCGAAGCACCCGGAGGAAACTCACGCAGACATAGGGAGAACGTGCAGACTCCACACAGACAGTGACCCAAGCCGGGAATCGAACCCGGGTCCTTGGAGCTGTGAAGCGACAGTGCTACCCACTATGCTACCTGTTGCCGAATGAGCTTCAACGTCCATCCCCTTGCTGCTGTGGGCGCTACAAACCTCTGCTCACCTCCACTTTGAGACCCCGACCCTTTAAGTGACTGCTGGAGGCCCATCAAGGTCAGATGCCCCAACAGATTTCCCACCCTCCCAAATCGGCAAACTGCCTGTAAACCTGGTCCAACTCTGCTATCCGATGTTAACAGGGTCCAAAGCAAGAGAGATAATCAGGCCAACTCAATCACAACTGGCGAGTTGTGCCCACACCTTGTCCACCAATTGCTTGGTGACATGCCCGAAACAAACAATGCACACCAGCAAACACATGACCAAAACTATTAAAGACCAAAGACTGCTGGGCTAATTTTATTCCCCACTTTGTTTGAGGGGGAGATGCCTGCATGGAGGAGGAGAATGTGGTTTTCAGGCTCATACTGAAAAATTAGGACTAAGTAAATATTACACGGTCTAGAAACAGTTCGAACATATTTAGAAAAGAATAAGAGCAGGGAAATGGAGGGAGGTGGGACAATTGTATTTAGTCAGGATAACTTAATGGCAGTTGAAAGACATTCAGGAAGGCAAAGAGGAACAAAGAAATTAAATTGTCAAGAAACATTAAACAAAATAGAAAAATATAGCAACTATAATTTAAAAAAGGATGGCTTTGATGGGAATAGGACCATTCAGGGCTTTACAGGATAATACCAAAGGCAACAATGGAAAGATGGCAGAAATATCAAATAATTATTTCACTCTGGTTAATTGGAAGGGAGATAGAACATAGACATAACAATGAATGAAGAAATGAGCAATAAGTGCACTTCAAACACGATAAAATATGAATTGGACTAACTAAACAAACTCAAAGAGGATCAAATCCTTTTGCCTGGATGGGATTGCACCCACTTACTTTAAAACAAGAGATAGCAGAGGCATTACTCCTTATGTTTAATAATTCATTCAAAAAAAGTACAGGGCCATTGTTGTTTGTGGGACTTTGCTGCAACTCTGAAGTACTTCATTGACTGTAAAGTACTTTGGGATGTCCTGAGGTTATGAAGGGTGCCAAAAACAAAAGTTATTTCTTTCTTTGCCTCTTTGCTCAAACCAGTACCTGTGTGCGTTCGTTGGTGTGCTTTCAAAACTCCTGAGGATACAAAACATCGACTGCACTGTAGGCATTTGAAGGGCTTTTCCCCTGTGTGAGAACGTACATGTTGCTTCAGATGGCTTGATTTCTTGAAACCTTTGGTGCAGAACTCACACCTGGGAAATTCAGGAGAAGAGAATCATCGGCATTCTTTCAGGACAAATATATCTTTTTGCATCATGGAGCATCAATCTACAAAAGGCACATGGAGAAACGTGGACATGATGTGGACAAGGTGCCCCAGTGGTTAGCACTGCTGCCTCACAGCGTCAGGGACCCAGGTTCAATTCCGGCCTTGTGTGACTGTCTGTGGAGTTTGCACTTTTCTCCCCGTGTTTGCATGGGTTTCCGCCTGATGCTCCAGTTTCCTCCTACAGTCCAAAGATGTGCAGGTTAGGTAGATTAGCCATGCTAAATTGCCCCTTAGTGTCCAAAATGTTAGGTGGGATTGCTGGGTTACAGGGATAGGGTCGGGGAGTGGGCCTAGGTAGTGTACTCTTTCTCAGGGTTGGTGCAGACCTCATTGGCCGAATGGCCTCCTTCTGCACTGTCGAGATTCTATGATGATTAACACTGTGCCACTCTCACAAAAATGATAGTAGTTGATTTAAGAACAGGCTTTTGTCATAGACGAGTGATCCAGTAAGCATCACATTAAGTAAGTGAGCAAAGAATACAAAAGGAACTATGGGAAGGACACGACCTATGGAAACAGTCAGGTGAAGCTTCAGTCACAGTACTAAGCAAAGATGAGGAGAATCCTTTTTTTGAGAATGGTGGAGAAAACAATCAGCATGGGTGTCACACTGGATTATTCATTCCAGGTTTGTGAATCCTATTACTTCAGGTGGAGGCCAGGAGGGGCAGCAAGTCCTAAACATAGAGTCAAACATGAATTTTAAAAACACACACAGATGTGACCGACGCTGGAGGATTAATGTGTACCTGGTGTCGCTGCAATCAGACTTTAAAAAAAAGTCAACACTTATCTACTTAAACATTCATGTCGTTGCCCTTCATTTATATTTTATACTTGATGCTGCATTGACTTCAACACTGGCAGATCAAAATTTCTTGGAAACTTTCGAGGGTTGGGTGGAAGTGCAAAAGGATGACACTTCTGTCCATTGCTTTGTCCTGCCACTGCTCCCCATCCCAAATCCCAGAATGGGATCACTAAACCAAGTGGTCAGCTACATCTCCAGTGGCACAGCCAGAGTAACCAACCCTGCTGAACTGCCGGAAATTGGACTGGCCGCGCTGCTGGTCCAAAAGAAGCTGGACTCGGATTCGCCAAATGTCAGCCGGGCATCATTTTGCAGAAAACATTATCTGGCTGTTCCCTCCACATAAGCTGAGTGGTTCGAGCATCTTCGATTGCTGGTTTATCTGGAGAACAACCTTGCTCTTTCCAGAGTAATGCAATAGGACTTTTCTTTTTTTAACATCCCTTCTGACAATGTAGTAATTTGAGGTGGGTATGTGGTCAAATCCGGACTTGAACGCATGACTTTCCGACTCTTGGGTAACAGTGTTCCCACTCAGCCAAGGTTAACACTAAAGGTGTTATCCATAGAGAGTTGTCTGGCCAACTCCCAATCCAATCCTTCACAAATGGGTGGGCTATGTGAATATCCCAGCTTTCTTTCCGACAAACTAAAGAGGCTTTCTTTTTCCTTTGAAGTGGAAAATCAGCAAAGACAGCAAATAAATCTGCTAGATACTTCAGAACCTATCAGCAAGTCTCCAATACATGGGAACATGCTGTAAAAGCACTCCCATTGACACTAACCTGTATGTTCGTCTAACGTGGTCCTCACTGTCAGAGTGGAAGGCTGAGCGATGGCTTTGAAGATGTAGGCTTCCCGATGATGGCTCATGCATAAGTCGGGTGGTCTACAAATGTGCATGAAAAAAAATACAAAAGGATTTTTTAGTTTTAGTTTTTTTTTTTAAATAGTCACGGAAAAGGTGTCACATCAATAAAATACTGAATTATGCCCATCACAGTGTTATGATATGCAGACAGTATTACGGTCTGAGTGAGCTTCAACGATACTGAAATGCATGCATATTAATTCACAACAATGCACAGCATTCCACAGTAACGACACTGAAAAATTTTACAAAGAAGACAAATCCAATACGTCCATAGAAGGTGATGAATGAAATACAGCAATGAGCCAGTAAGTAAATTTACACAATCAACAGACCCATTTTTGCTTGCTGGCTACCAAGTATTGAAAAATGAGTTTAAATAATCTGGTCCAGAACCCGAATTAGTGCTGAAAGTCCAAAAATTAAAGTAAAATGCAGTTTTACTTAGTGTTGAATTCAAAGATTAAGAAATGCCAAATACAAAAAGGTAATTTGCTACATCAGTTTCTACTGGCAAAAGTCTGACTCAATAATTTATTACTTAAATTCCCTATGGCTGCTTAACTTTCATTATGTACTGGTACAAGAATCATTATACCTAATCCACCCCACACATACCATCACAGAAAAAGGGCAGTCGTGTATGATTTTACTTCTATTTTGCATTGAACACTGTCCCATTCTTTATTTTATTCATCAAGGTGACCATACTTTATATTTGTCAAGATTTTGAACAGTATGTGATAGAGTGTTAAAATCCTCTCCCTGTTTTAACACTACTTGTCACATACACAAATATAATACAGATATGAGAGATCGGCATCGGAGTTTCACTCAGCTGTCAAGGGGCAAAATGCCCCTCGTTAAGTTTGGGATCCTGTCACCACCAGAGGCCATCACAGTAATTGGACACTCATTACCAGGCATGCTAATCTGTTCATTAGAATACCGACGATCCTCTGCCTTCTGACCAACCACTCCATGATCTGTGTTGGGCCGCCAATAAAGCCTTTCCCTTCATGCCATCCATTGAACCAATAACAATCGAGTGCACGTTCACCAAGAAAACCCTCAAAGCATGCGAATTCTTCAGAACAGAGGGGCAGGAATAGACTAGTCAGCTACTCGAAATTGATCTGCCATTCAATTAGATGTAGCTGATCAGGACTTAGTACCAGTTACTCACCTCATCTCCAGATTAGTGGACAGCCTTACTCAACAAAAAATGTCAGTCTTCAGTTTTCCTCTTTTTTGGAGGTGGAAGGAGTGTGGAATTTCCAAATCGCTATTATCCTTTTATGTGGGAAAGATGCTTCCTTATTTTCCTTCTAAATGGCCTGCCTCTAAATTTAACATGATGCCCCCTCATTCTTCATTCCTCACTAGCATTTTAAACACATTGATAAGATCACCCTTCAATCTTCTATCCTCAAGGGAAAACAAGCCAAACATACGCAACCTGTCCTAATATTTAACCCATCTAGCTCATCACTGTCGTTTAGGGAAGAAAATCTGTTATCCTTACCCATTACCTGTCCTTACTCATCAAATGTGGAAGATGTTTACTAAGTAAATATGGAGATGGCATGGACTCAATGGGTTGAATGGCCTCCTCTGCTGTAATGACTCTATGAGCACATACATCAGAAAAATTCAATCTAACCTCATGAAAATGCAATGGTGATCATAGTATACCAGAGTGGGCATTTCACATCTTTTATTATAGATACCAAAAACTTCAATGGGCCCATTTAACACCAGCTTACATTTCTAAACAGTTGATTTACAATTTCATAAATTAATTCTTCAAAACGCAATAATGCCTTAAAGCTGCAGCACTAAGGTGGAACAAGTCTCTGAGGAGTACAGTTTAAAACATCATTTGTTTAATACTCACCACATTGATGTTGTCTGTTGTAGGAACCTGAAGCAGACTCTGCTGATGGTAACTGGGAGTTAGAGCTTGTGACTCAAGGCTACTGGAGTCCTGTAACTGCTGCACTGCTGTGAACGGACTCTGCTGCCCAAAGCTATCGGTGATGGTAAAACCTGGCACAGAATAGTAATAGGTTAATTTGTTTAGGTTCACTCAACTTACAATGTTTAAATGGCAACATAGAACAACTGTGTCAACTTGCTAAGTGATAAAAATATATACGTTTCTGTCCTATTTCATTCAATATAGAGCAATTTAGCCAGTCCAGGTTTCATACAAATTGAGCATTTGCAATATCACAAATCACAACAGAATTCTCAATTTATAACCATAACTCAAACCCCAAAGTTATAAATTATAGACATGGAATTACTTCCTGCTAGTTCTTACTATCACCCAATTCTGGCCTCTTGTGCGTTCCTGATTTCCTTCACCCTACCATTGGCAGCCATCGATTCCAGCTGTCGATGTCACAAATTCTGTAATTCCTTTGCTAAACCTCTCAGCTGCTCTCCCACTCTCTAGTTCTTTTGGATGTTCCTTTACATCTACCTTCGATACAGCTTTTCATCACCTTTCCTGATAGATCCTCCTGTCTCGTCTTTTTCTGTCTCAAAATGCTCCTGTGACGCAGTGTTGTTCTACTGCCTTAGAGCGACCAACTAATTTAAAACTTCTTGGTCCATTAGTCAGTCTTGGAGACCGGTTCAAATTTTCCTTTTTAGAAACGGGGCTATTTTGATAAGAGGAAAGAATAAACTTCTCAAATTCTGCACCAGCTGACAAAACAAAACTCTGTTTTTGCAGATGTAACATCACAAAAGAGATATGGCAGTTATTTTTTAAAATTCATTTTCAGGATTAGGACGCCATGAGCATTTATTGCCCACCCCTAATTGCCCTCGAAAAGGCGTTGTGAACCACCTTCTTGAATACCATTGAGTGGCTTGCTAGGCCATTTGGAGTAGCAGATTGGAGTCAGCCACATTGTCGACGATGTAGAGTTACATTTGCCCAGAATGGGTGAGGGCGACAGATTTTCTTCCCTAAACAGCATTAGTGAACTGCATAGATTTTTACCACGGCCATGTAGTTACAATGCTCACCATTACTTGTACGGGATTTTTATTCCATATTTATTTCCTTAACTGAATTTGAATTCCCCAGCTTCTGTGATGGAATTTGAGCTTGTGATCCTCAGACCATTAGTTCAGGCCGGTGGATTACTAGCCCAGGAATAAAACTACTATTCTACCATCCCAGATCAATTCAAAAAGCCCCTTAATTTTAAAAAAACCATGCAGTAAAAATACCGAACTAAAATCCCAAATCTTAACATTTGTGAAATGCAGACAATCGGCCTCGCCACTAGCTCCGCCGAAAAAGCTATTTTAAAATTTGACATTGCTCAATTCAAGATTACGCTGTTGCATAGATTGTTTCACCAGCACCATGAATTAGCTTCCGGTTAATTATTTTTGGCTGGTATGCCTTGTCCCGAAGCAGAGTGCTGCATAACTTTAATTAATTACTTAATTCACGTTTGCAACAGTTACTGGAGAAAGCTGGAGAAACACAAAAAAAGTTGCACTATTTTTCTAAAAGCCACCAAATTAATTTTAACTTCAACCTTGGGTCAGGCTCTGTTGATCAAAGGTTTGCTGCGTTATAGCTTGTTGATCAAATTGGCTGATATTCTGCTGAGTTGTCACAAAGGAATCTGGAGTAGGAAAATAACAAACAAAACACTTAATTTGACATTGCTCACGTATGCAGATTAAAATAAGAAATAGCAAATATATATTACACAGAATTTCCCAGTGCCGGAACTGGCCATTTGGCCTGGCTAGGCAATGCTGGTGTTTAAGCTCCACACGAGCCTGCTGCTACACCTCTTCATGTCATCCCTCCTGCACACAGGTCAATTCCTTCGTCCATTATGCACTTAACCAGCTTCCCCAATAAATGCATCTTGCCTCAATTTAACAAAAGTTAGACATTTAGATGGTACCATCAAAATTAATATAATATTGAGTAATACAAGATCTACAAGACTTCAGGTCCTACCAACACATTTCTGGTCCCATGCATTTAGGCAGTAAACTCAGTGCTCCAGTAGGGATCATAGTATTTAGATATCCTCTGCTGTTGAGGATTTCAGTTTGATTTCCCCCAGATTTGGTCCATTCTCTCTTAGGTCATGCTTTACACCGTTCAGAATAAAGCATTCTGAATATGGTGTTAAAGTCTTTGCATTGTTTGTGCAGAAAGCGATACTGTTGTACATCCTGCCAGTGAATGTTTTTTAAAAAAAATATTTTATTGAAAATTTTTGGTCAACCATCACAGCACATTGTGTATCCTTTACACAATAATATAACAGTATAAATAACAATGACCTGTTTTATAAACAAAGAATAAATAAAATATAACAAAAACTAAATGGCAACTGCCTTGTCTCAGATAAACACTCTCCAAAAATATGATTTAACAGTCCAATATACAATTATTTATAGCAACGACCTATACATATATATTAATAACCCTGAGACTCCTTCTGGTTCCTCCACCCCCCCCCCCCCCCCCCCCCCCCCCAGGCTGCTGCTGCTGCCTTCTTCTTTTCCATTCCCTCTATCTTTCTGTGAGGTATTCGACGAACGGTTGCCACCGCCTGGTGAACCCTTGAGCCGATCCCCTTAGGACGAACTTAATCCGTTCCAGCTTTATAAACCCTGCCATGTCATTTATCCAGGTCTCCACCCCCGGGGGCTTGGCTTCCTTCCACATCAACAGTATCTTGCGCCGGGCTACTAGGGACGCAAAGGCCAAAACATCGGCCTCTCTCACCTCCTGCACTCCCGGCTCTTGTGCAACCCCAAATATAGCCAACCCCCAGCTTGGTTCGACCTGGACCCCCACTACTTTCGAAAGCACCTTTGTCACCCCCACCCAGAACCCTTGTAGTGCCGGACATGACCAGAACATATGGGTGTGATTCGCTGGGCTTCTCGAGCATCTCGCACACCTATCCTCTACCCCCAAAAATGTACTGAGCCGTGCTCCAGTCATATGCGCCCTGTGTAACACCTTAAATTGAATCAGGTTTAGCCTGGCATACGAGGACGATGAGTTTACCCTACTTAGGGCATCCGCCCATAGCCCCTCCTCAATCTCCTCCCCCAGCTCTTCTTCCCATTTCCCTTTCAGCTCATCTACCATAATCTCCCCCTCGTCCCTCATTTCCCTATATATATCTGACACCTTACCGTCCCCCACCCATGTCTTTGAGATTACTCTGTCCTGCACCTCATGCGTCGGGAGCTGCGGGAATTCCCTCACCTGCTGCCTCGCAAAAGCCCTCAGTTGCATATACCGGAATGCATTCCCTTGGGGCAACCCATATTTCTCGGTCAGCGCTCCCAGACTTGCGAACTTCCCATCCACAAACAGATCATTCAGTTGCGTTACTCCTGCTCTTTGCCATATTCCAAATCCCCCATCCATTCTCCCCGGGGAAAACCTATGGTTATTTCTTATCGGGGACCCCACCAAGGCTCCAGTCTTTCCCCTATGCCGTCTCCACTGTCCCCAAATTTTCAAAGTCGCCACCACCACCGGGCTGGTGGTGTATTTCTTCGGTGAGAACGGCAATGGGGCCGTCACCATAGCTTGTAGGCTAGTCCCCCTACAGGACGCCCTCTCCAATCTCTTCCACGCCACTCCCTCCTCTTCTCCCATCCACTTACTCACCATTGAGATATTGGCGGCCCAGTAGTACTCACTTAGGCTCGGTAGTGCCAGCACCCCCCTATCCCTACTACGCTGTAAGAATCCCTTCCTCACTCTCGGGGTCTTCCCGGCCCACACAAAACTCATGATACTCTTTTCGATCCTTTTGAAAAAAACCTTCGTGATCACCACCGGGAGGCACTGAAACACAAAGAGGAATCTCGGGAGGACTACCATTTTAACCGCCTGCACCCTCCCTGCCAGTGACAGGGATACCATGTCCCATCTCTTGAAGTCCTCCTCCATTTGTTCCACCAATCGCGTTAAATTTAACCTATGCAATGTACCCCAATTCTTGGCTATCTGGATCCCCAAGTAACGAAAGTCCCTTGTTACCTTCCTCAGCGGAAAGTCCTCTATTTCTCTGCTCTGCTCCCCTGGATGCACCACAAACAACTCACTTTTCCCCCATGTTCAGTTTATATCCTGAGAATTCTCCAAACTCCCGAAGTGTCAGCATATCTCTGGCATCCCCTCCGCCGGGTCCGCTACATATAACAACAAATCATCCGCATACAGAGATACCCGGTGTTCTTCTCCTCCTCTAAGTACTCCCCTCCACTTCTTGGAACCCCTCAATGCTATTGCCAGGGGCTCAATCGCCAGTGCAAACAGTAATGGGGACAGAGGGCATTGTCCCTCTATGGAGCCGAAAGTATGCAGATCCCCGTCCATTCGTGACCACACTCGCCACTGGGGCCCTATACAACAGCTGCACCCATCCAACATACTCATCTCCAAAACCAAATCTCCTCAGCACCTCCCACAAATAATCCCACTCCACTCTATCAAATGCTTTCTCGGCATCCATCGCCACCACTATCTCCGCTTCCCCCTCTGGTGGGGGCATCATCATTACCCCTAGCAGCCTCCGTATATTCGTATTCAGCTGTCTCCCCTTCACAAACCCAGTTTGGTCCTCATGGACCACCCTCGGGACACAATCCTCTATCCTCATTGCCATTACCGTGGCCAGAATCTTAGCGTCTACATTTAGGAGGGAAATAGGTCTATAGGACCCTCATTGCAGCAGGTCCTTTTCCTTCTTTAGGAGAAGCGATATCGTTGCCTCAGACATAGTCGGGGGCAGCTGTCCCCTTTCCTTTGCCTCATTAAAGGTCCTCATCTGTAGCGGGGCAAGCAAGTCCACATATTTCCTGTAAAATTCAACTGGGAATCCATCCGGTCCCGGAGCCTTCCCCGCCTGCATGCTCCTAATTCCTTTCACTACTTCCTCTATTTCAATCGGTGCTCCCAGTCCCACCCTTTGCTGCTCCTCCACCTTGGGAAATTCCAGCCGGTCCATAAAGCCCATCATTCTCTCCCTCCCATTGAGCTTCGTATAATTTTTTATAAAATGCCTTGAACACTCCATTCACTCTCTCCGCTCCCCGCTCCATCTCTCCTTCCTCATCCCTCACTCCCCCTATTTCCCTCGCTGCTCCCCTTTTCCTCAATTGGTGGGCCAGCAACCTGCTCGCCTTCTCCCCATATTCGTACTGTACACCCTGTGCCTTCCTCCACTGTGCCTCTGCAGTACCCGTTCTGCCAGTGAATATGTTCAGCTACAGCAAGGTGGGAGGATAACAAAAACATTTTTTTAAAACCTGAAGTTCCGCAGTAAACTAGTCAGAAATGGGATTGATATTTTGTGATCCTTTTTAAAGCACACCTGTATAAATACATAAACAGAAAGCAATTATGGGAAATTCACTTCAAATCAAAAATGCTTTAATTGGTTGGAAAATTTACAGGCACATTGATTGATCTTGGCACCGGGTTTCTCAAATTGCCCTCTCTTCACATCAAACTCTTTCAGTGAGCTGTTTAATAACGTCTACCCGTTACTTGATAACAGTTTGACTTTTTGGTGGTTCTTTTGGCACAGTGCCTTTTGAACTCCACTGTTGTGCGTCAGAGACGAGACAGACCTGGAATTCCTAATCTCCAAGGGGAACGAATAAAAGGCACTTCCCAAAACAAATCAAATCATTCGAGGACATTCCTGCCACCTCACAACCAGCGTCACTGTCAAACGTGAAAGGATATACCGGCAGAGAGAGATCAAGTAAGGTGGAAGAAGGCTAATGTGGAGTTTAAGCACCAACACGGACCAGCTGGGTTGAACTGTTTCAGTGCTTAGAAATTCAATGTAACGTGAAAAAGCACAATCACTTTCCGGTGAAGGAAGGCAAGACTTCAGAAACCCAAAATACTACTTTATAAGGAATTCATATTTTCTCATTTGTGAACCAGTTGTCAAAAGGCTTGTGAAAGACACGGGACCACTGCCGCTGGTTCTCTGATTAACTATTGTATGATGTGATTCAATCAGGATGAAGAGAATGCACCTCCATCTAGTGGCTTGGATCGGTAGAGATAAACTTCTTGAACCAAGTTAAGTAGACATGTTTGTGATAACGTTGGGACATGATATATATAGATATATAATGTATTAGAAAACAATGGAGAGAGAAAAGGTGAGAGAGGCAGGAATAGAGAAATATGTAAAGCAATAATAGCACAAGTATCGTTTGAGAATAGCTGGTGGGAACAGCTTCCATTCCTTTGTTTTTCTCATTTGCTTTTGCTGTTACATAGAATTTAAGCATAAGAAACCGGTCATTCAGCCCATTCAGTCTATGCCAGTTTTTGTACACTACGTGAGCCTTCTCCTAATTAACTCTGTCAGCCTGTCCTTCTTTTCTGTTCTCCCTCAAGTTTCCATCTAGTGTCCCCTGAAATGAATGTACAATATTCTTCTCAACTGCCCCATGTGATAGAGTTCCACATTCTCACCACTGTCTGGCTATGAGGTTTCTCCTGAATTGGATTTATTGGTGACCACCTGTTAACGGGCATCGTGTTAAGTAAGAGTTCGGACACAACACACAAAAGATGCAAATTACATTTTCATCTGATGAACCGCTGGTGTAATTGCCGCAAATCTACCAAATGATGATCGGAGCTTAAAATGCATTTGCAACGTTTGAATCTGAAATTATAAATATATATGAAAACAACAGGGACATTATATGCTTCTAGAGGTTGAGTATCTTTTATCCGAGATCCTCAGGGTGATTAAGTTTCAGATTTCGGACAATTTGAACTTCTGGTGGCGGCGATGAGCTGAGCGGACAATTTTGGTTTTTGAATGTCGCATATAGGCCTATTTACATTACAGCCGAGGCCAGCTCTCGTCAAAAGTGGAAAAAAATGGCTAGAAAAGTAAGATGTACCACTGAACAGTAAATGTGATAAGTTCCCACCCGTGGAGCCATCTGTGATTCTGCTTGTTGGAGATGTAAACAGTGTAAACAAGTAGACTTCCCGCGCTGAAAGTTGGCGAGGTTCGTGTCAGCTTGGATTTTCGAAGGGCATTTGAAAAATTACACATTAGGCTTGTGAGCACAACTGGCCACGTTGTAGAAGGACAGTAACGTCATGAATACAAAATTGGCTGAGGGAGAGAAAACAGAGTTCGACAAAGACTGTTTTTCAGACTGCAGGGAAGTATACAATGGTGATTCCCCAGGGTCCAGTACTGGGACCACTTCTGTTTTGATATCTATTAATGACTTGAACTTGAGGTGCATGGCACAATTTCAAAATTTGCAGAGGACACAAAACTTTGAACTAGTATGAAACAGTGAGGAAGATGGTAATAGGCTGCTTGAGGAGATAGCCAGACTGATAAAATGGGTGGGCACACAGCAGATGAATTTCAACATAGAAAAGTTTCAGCTGCTACATTCTGAAAGGAAAAATTTGTTGAAACAATGCTCGCAAAAGGTACAATTTTAACAAGCGTGAAAAAACAGAGACACTAGTTGGAAGGCGGGGGGGGGGGGGGCTGGTGTAGTAGTTTGGGCACAAACATTTGTAGGAGCCGGAACAGGTTAATAAAGCAGTTAATAAAGCATTGGGGTCGTGGACTAGAAACACAAAGTACAAACATAGGAACATTTGCTAAATCTGTAGAGCATTATTTTGGCCCAGCTGGCATTTTTCAATTCTTTAGGAAGAATGTGAAGGCCTTGGAGGGGGTATAGAAGAACTACATTAAATTGGTTAAAGGAAAAGGAAATCCAGTTATGTGGATAGACTAAAATAGCTAGGGTTATTATTCTGAGAGCAGGGAAGGCTAAGAGGTGATTTAATAGAGGTGTTTAAAATTATGAATGATTTAGATTATTTAGAAATTGATTTCAAAGGCAATATAATAATAGCAGTAGGGCAGAGAATTAAGGTGAATAGCAAAAGAACGAGAGGCAAATGAGGTGAATGCTCATTACACAACAAAGGGCTAGACACCCCCTGACATGGTGGCAGAAACAAATTCCATAGTAGCCATCTAAAGAAATTGGATAAATTCTAAAAATATTGCAGAGAGATGGAAGAAGCTAGTTCCTGATTCACGTGTTTTATAATGTAATACTAATAATCATCTTTATTAGTGTCACAAGTAGGTTCATATTAACACTGCAATGAAGTTACTGTGAAAATCTCCTAGTCACCACACTCCGGCGCCTGTTCGGGTATACGGAGGGAGAATTCAGAATGTCCAATTCACCTAACAAGCACGTCTTTCGGGACTTGTGGGAGGAAACCGGAGCAGTCGGAGGAAACCCACGCAGACACAGGGAGAACGTGCAGACTCCGCAGACAGTGACACAAGCCTGAAATCGAACCTGTGACCCTGGCATTGTGAAGCATCAGTGCTAGCCACTGTGCTAGCGTGCCACCCAGTTTTCGTTTTAGGATGGAACTTGTAGTTTTAAGAATTATGCTTTAACTGTCAGAAATGAGGTAAATGCAACATAAAAAAGCTAGGAACTTATGACACTGAAAAGGTCAGAATAGAAGAGAGAGAGCTATAAAACAGCAGAGGGAGGAACTTTAACTATGCATGACCCTAACTGAAAACAGAAATGAAAACGGAACAGAAAAGGGAAACTGACCCTCCCCATTGCTGAGGAAACAAAAATTGAACTTGAGGTTTGGAATCCAAAATTCTGGGTAGACTGAAAGTGGTTGAGGCTATTGTTGACACCCTGGGCAAGAGCACGGTCAATTCATACCCAACGTGAGTCGAGTCACAACACAAGTGAATTAACCAATAATTCTTATAAATCTTCTTATGACACATTCATGGATAATTCCTGCTGATGTAAACAACTAAGATTGATGTGAGAGAATTCATGGGAGAAGTAAGAAATAGATCTGAGTGTATAGCATACGTAGTTGTAAGCCTTATTTGTTTCTACAAATATATAAAACAAAAAGAGTGGCTAAGGTAAATATTGGTCCTTTAGAGGATGAGAAGGGGGATTTAATAATGGGAGATGAGGAAATAGCTGAGGAACAGAACAGGTTTTTTGGGTCGGCCTTCACAGTGGAAGACACAAATAACATGTCAGTGACTGATGGAAATGAGGCTATGACAGGTGAGGACCTTGAGAGGATTGTTATCACTAAGGAGTTAGTGATGGGCAAACTAATGGAGCTAAAGGTAGACAAGTCTCCTGGCCCTGATGGAATGCATCCCAGAGTGCTAAAAGAGATGGCTAGGGAAATTGCAAATGCACTAGTGATAATTTACCAAAATTCACGAGATTGGGTGGTCCCGGCAGATTGGAAATTAGCAAACGTGACACCACTGTTTAAAAAAGGAGGTAGGCAGAAAGCAGGTAATTATAGGCCAGTGAGTTTAACTTCAGTAGCAGGGAAGATGCTGGAATCTATCATCAAGGAAGGAATAGCGAGGCATCTGAATGGAAATTGTCCCATTGGGCAGACACAGCATGGGTTCATAAAGGGCCGGTCGTGCCTAACTAATTTAGTGGAATTTTTTGAGGACATTACCAGTGCGGTAGATAACGGGGAGCCAATGGATATGGTATATCTGGATTTCCAGAAAGCCTTTGACAAGGTGCCACACAAAAGGTTGCTGCATAAGATAAAGATGCATGGCATTAAGGGGAAAGTAGTAGCATGGATAGAGGATTGGTTAATTAATAGAAAGCAAAGAGTGGGAATTAATGGGTGTTTCTCTGGTTGGCAATCAGTAGCTAGTGGTGTCCCTCAGAGATCAGTGTTGGGCCCACGTGGAATTGTTCACAATTTACATAGATGATTTGGAGTTGGGGACCAAGGGCAATGTGTCCAAGTTTGAAAAGACACTAAGATGAGTGGTAAAGCAAAACGTGCAGAGGATACTGGGAGTCTGCAGAGGGATTTGGATAGGCTAAGTGAATGGGCTAGGGCCTGGCAGATGGAATACAATGTTGACAAATATGAGGTTATCCATTTTGGTAGGAATAACAGCAAAAGGGATTATTTAAATGATACATGCTGCTGTGCAGAGAGACCTGGGTATGCTAGTGCATGAGTCGCAAAAAGTTGGTTTACAAGTGCAACAGGTGATTAAGAAGGCAAATGGAATTTTGTCCTTCATTGCTAGAGGGATGGAGTTTAAGACTAGGGAGGTTATGCTGCAATTGTATATGTTAGTGAGGCCACACCTGGAGTATTGTGTTCAGTTTTGGTCTCCTTACTTGAGAAAGGACGTACTGGCACTGGAGGGTGTGCAGAGGAGGTTAATCCCAGAGCTGAAGGGGTTGGATTACGAGGAGAGATTGAGTAGACTGGGACTGTACTCGTTGGAATTTAGAAGGATGAGGGGGGGATCTTATAGAAACATATAAAATTATGAAGGGGATAGATGCAGGCAGGTTGTTTCCACTGGCGGGAGAAAGCAGAACTAGGGGGCATAGCCTCAAAATAAGGGGAAGTAGATTTAGGACTGAGTTTAGGAGGAACTTCTTCACCCAAAGGGTTGTGAATCTATGGAATTCCTTGCCCAGTGAAGCAGTAGAGGCTCCTTCATTAAATGTTTTTAAGATAAAGATAGATAGTTTTTTTGAAGAATAAAGCGATTAAGGGTTATGGTGTTAGGGCCGGAAAGTGGAGCTGAGTCTACAAAAGATCAGCCATGATCTCATTGAATGGCGGAGCAGGCTCGAGGGGCCAGATGGCCTACTCCTGCTCCTAGTTCTTATGTTATGTTCTTATGTTAACAGTGCTTGTTCTGGCCGACTCTTTGATACGGAATAAAGTTTGTGTTTTTGTTTAAAAGAACATGAAATCTGAAGTTCTACTGGTTTAAACGAGGTATCTGCTTATTCCAAATGTCAACGGTCCTCAATCGTGTTGTTAACACTAATTTGATTCTTTCTTTTCTGTTAGATGATGTTGAATTACTTCTTATATAAAAAAAAACTTTACTTAACTTATACTATACATTTTTCAGTACAGAGGTAGGGGTGGCCGATTAATTCTGCTTTTTCCATATTATGAACAATGCAATACAATAAAAAATAATGAGTGTCCAAATCAAAGAAAGGCCATTGCATCCACTTGTTCCAATCCATTTCTGATTATTCTGCCATGGACGCTTTTCACACCCTCTATTTGTTATTGCCCGACTTTAAAGAACACAGCCTCTGAGTTTCTGCAGGTTTTGTCCTGATTTTCAGGCACAATGTCAGCAGGAGATTGGTAGAATGCCCCAAGATGTGGTCTAAATCCACTGATCTGCCAAATTTAGGGACAAATCCAGAAAATTTCACGACATGTCTTTACTTCCTCTAAAATAGAATAACATTACTGATCTTTCTGAGCTTCAATGATGGTTGCAATTTTAAAAGCATGTTAAGCATGAACTACTTCAAAAGAGTAGTCTTAATTTTACCTTCATCCTGGACAAGCTGCTGGTCTGCAAGCTGTTGACCAAGACCACTTTGCTGAGATCCCACAACCTGTTCTTGGCTCAGGCCGAGCAAGGTTTGCTGGTCAGCATTGACTGTCGAAGAGGGCTGGAGTTCCTCAGGCTGAAGCTGGGCTTGCGCCTGGCCATTAGTCGAGTCAGACTGCTGTTCCATGGATTCAACCAGGCCATCATCATCCAGGGATGTCTGCTGCTGTTGTATCTGCTGAGCAAGTTCGTACCTGCACAGAGAAACAAATTTATGCAGGGGCACCAGGATAGGAAACAAAATTTGATGCTGATATTGATCCAGTGTAGAAAAAGAATACTTGCATTTCTCTTTTATACCGCAAATTAAGCTAAAAGCCTCTTAACATGCAGTCAACTCATGTTTATTCTATTTGATAATACCAGAGGTTATGGGCTGATAGTTAAAATTAAATAGGTCATATATCCAAACTGCTCCTGCTCATAAGCAATTTTAAATGACAGAAGCTTCATGCAAATGCAGGGTCCCAAAGTCATCTGCAGGCAGGATTAACCGGGTGACTGGTACTGGTGATCCTGAAAAGAGAAACGTGGACAACTGACCCAAGAGGCCATTCCAAGTAAAGTTTCAAACTTTACTTTGTGGGGCCAGGGGGTGCAGAAATGCTCCTCTTGGTCCCCCAAGTGTAAACTCCGCTCCCCACGTTCGCAAGTGCTGACCTCCCCACCCTGTGCTTACCTTGGGCCTGCGAGACAAATGTGGTGCGGAATGAAAACTTACCTCGTCGCCCCCGACCCCTTCCACTCATGCCCATGAAATTTCTACAACCCATTCTCTCCACGAAACCTCCTAAGTCAAATAACCAGCCTGTTTTATCTGGCTAAAAACCAAGTGCACAGTGGAAGGATTCTGCACCACATCATCTTGCAATCACTTTATTCTTAGCACACACAACAGAAGGCTTCCGGTAACATTCTGCTGCCATGAAATATCATGGCAAGAAGCTCAGGTGACGTCCATGTACACAGGAGGACTGAAGTGGTTATAACTAAAAGCATTCAAAATGACTTCAAAAGCTCTTACCTATGTGTCTTCATATGCTTTTTACAATTCATGGAAGTCTTGAAAGTCTTCTGACAATAGGGGCACATGAAAGGACGCACCTCACTATGGGTTGACATGTGTCTCTTCAGGCTGCCATTAGTAGTGAAAGTGCCATCACAAATCAAACATTTGTAGGCTTTCAGGCCAGAATGCGTCCGGATATGTGATTTAAGGACCCCTGATGAAACAAAGGCTCTGCCACACTGCGAACATTTGAAAGGTTTTTCACCAGTATGAGATCTGAAACAAGGACACATTTGTTGGCCACAACCATCAAGTATAATATTCCTGCAGAGTTGTTTTTATTTCCCCCCCCCCCTCATTTCAGCTTCAGTGATAATAAGTACTAAATACGAGATAGTCGCACTCATAAATCCAAATGGGAAATTCAGGAGAAATTTATTTACCCAGGCAGCAGTGAGAATGTGGAATTCACTAACTCACGCAGCAGTTGAGTTGGATGAGTTAAGATACATTGAAGCGGGAACTAGATAAACGCATGAGGGAGAAAGCAATAGAGGGGTTGGAGTTAGATGAAGAGTGTTGGGAAGAGGCCCATGTGGAGCTCAAAGACCAGCATGGACCAGTTGGACAGAATGGCCTGCTTGTAAAGGTGTGTAATGCATTCAAACTCTTCATGACGAGCACTTGCTGGAAATGTTACGGCTGAATAACCCTTCTGCCTGAATTTCAAACGGTGTCGTCCTCCTTTTGTTCAGAAGCTAAAGTCTCAATGAGAAGTTGGCCAAGTGCTTCCCGAATCGACAATCCAGCTGCAAGTTGCACTAGCTTTCAGGAGCTTTTATTTCGCTCATGCCTCTAATCAAGCTTATTTACATTGGGTGAAGTTCAAATATTCCATGCACCAGAAAAATCAGGCAGTGCTTCAGAATGATTCTGTTTTTAAACATTATAAAAATATTCCTTGATATATTTAGGAGTGGTAGCCTGTAGTTTTATTAATGCAGCTGAAAATACCATGGGAGTAACTCAATTTTAAATAATTGAAAATGACTTTTAAGCATTATACAGAACCATTTAGCAGTTACAATGGTGTACAGTTGTCAGCTTCTTAGGGAACTAAAACAATGATGTTTGAAAGGTTTTTTTAAAAGTGACCTTGCGTCCAAAAGCAGCTTAATTTTATAAGCTCAAAGCCTGCAAACGAGTGGCTTCAGTCATTTCTTAACTAAAAACAGAAAATGCTGGAAATGGTCAACAGGTTAGACGACATCGCCACAAAATGCCTGACCAGCTGAGCATTTCCAGCACTTTCTATTTTGTTTCAGATTTCCAGCATCCACAGTATTCTGCTTTTGCATTGGTCATTTCTGAAATGTTTTCATTTTTACCTTTTCTGGCATGTCACTGCTCATGAGCTTAGTTCCAATCCTGTCATTCTCAACACCTTCAACGCCTTTAATGCAGTAAAATGTCTCGAGGCACTTCACGGGACTGTTATCAACCAAAATTTGATACCGAGTCACAAAAAGATATATTGGTGCAAAAGGCCATAAACTTGGTCTAAAAGGTAGGTTTTAAAGAATGCCTTGAAAGGGAAAAGAGTGGTAGAGAAGATGCGAGGTTTTGGGAGGGAATTCCAGAGCTTAAACCAAGGCAGCTGAAGAGATGTCCATTAGTAGAATGATTAAAATTGGGAATGGCTCAAAGATCAGAACTGGAGGAGTGCAGGTATGAGGGTTGTAGGGTGCAGAAGATTACAGGGATAGGGAGTGGCAAATTATTGGAGGGATTTGAAAATAAGAACAAGAACTTTACTGGCAGTAATGGATTTAACCAGTGGAAAACCGCCCCATCTATATAAAGAAATTTCAAATACAGTAATAGACCATTCAGCTCAGAGAATCTCTTTCAGTGTTTTTATAGACCATCCAGCCAAATAATGCTAATCACATCTACCGTCCTGTTCACACATCCCTTTGTTTTCACCCACCAATCCAATACATTTTTGAATGTTAGCATTGTTCCTGAATTCCACAGCCCACAAACTCTCACTCTCCGTTGGAAATCTCACTCTCTATCCATTACTTACGTTTTTAACGTTTTGTCCCCAGTGCTCGCTAATCTCCTTTTACCTTTGGTTGTTGGTGGTATTTATATTTTGCGCAGAACTGCAGAGCATTTACAACACATCAATTGGCCAGTCAGCCCAACCTTTCTATGCTGGTATTTATGCCCCACGTCCCAACCTAACAGTACATCCTTCTACTTCTTTCTCCCTCGTGCGTTATTCCAGCTTCTCCTGAAACACATCTATGCTATCTGCCTCAACCACACCACGTGGCAGTGAGTTCCACATTCTCATTTCTCAGAGTAAAATAAGATCTTCCTGAAATTTTAATTGCATTGATTATGCCCCTAATTTGGGACTTCCCTACAAGTGAAATCCTCTTCTCTGTAATTACCTAACTGAACCTCTTTGGACTTTTGAATACTTAAATTAGGTCACACCTCAGGCTTTTCTTTTCAAGAAAAATCAAAGAGCCCTTGCCTGCTTAATCTTTCCTGACAGTTGTAACCACTCAGCTCTGGTGTCATCCTTGCAAATCATTTTTGCACCTTCTCTAGTTCTCCACGTCCTTTTTATAATACGGAGACCAGAACGGAGCACAATACACATTTGGAGTAGAAAGTTAGAGTACTGCTGGAAGCTTTAAAGGAATGCATACTGGAAGGAAAATTGGCACCCTGCAACAATGCCACAAAAGACAGATGCCCAAGTAATTGGCAAAGGCAAAAGAAGCCAAAATAAGTTCCAAAGAGGAATTCTAAATAAGCTATCAACATCACAGAACCTTATAACACAGGAGACGGCTATTTGGTTCATCATGTCTCTTTGTAAGAGTTTTCGAATTTGCCCCGCTCCCCTGCACTTTCCCTGTATCCTCTCTGTCAATACTGAACATCTCAAATTCACTTCTGGGTTGCCCATACCAGATAGCAATCGTGAACACTCATTTTCTATGGTCTAGGAACTAGCCTAAAGGAAATGAGATTACAACTTAATTTTTTGCCTCATTTTGCATGCAAATGAATAAAACTGGCTGGCATCTCACGGGTGCCAGAAATGGAGCATACTAAAAATGTGGGTGGGGGGGCAGGGGGTTGGAGAGGAGACTCAGTGCAAAGCAGAGTGTCCATGTTAACATTCAAAGGATGGTTACTCTGGGGGGAAATTAGAGTCTATGGAACTATACTCTAGCAAGAGCCAGCACCTAAGGCAGGAGAGGACATTGGAGGCAAAGAGAACAAAGCGAAGTTATAAACAGAGATAAAGTACATGGGATATGGCTGAAGTTGCAATAGAAAGGCCACCCGAGGAGTCATACAATTATTTGGAATGCTGGATTTAGTACAGGAGCTGTATTTTGATGGTGACAGATGAACATTATTAAGTTTTCATAACATCTCTTCCTTTCAGAGATCATCCAGCATTTCATCTGATCACATGGTTCTGGGTAGACCCTATCCCTTGTCTCAATTTGAAATTTTAGAAGCAAAACGTGGGAGTAATTTATTAATTAATATGCAGCTATAATGTAAAATGAAATTCATTAAATAAGCATATTTACGAATCAGATTCAATGGTAACTTTTAAAGGGAATTAGATGTATATTTGAAAATAAGTAATTTGCAAGGGAGATGGGAAAAGAGCAGGGGAGTAAGACCAATTGGATAACTCTTTCAAAGGGCTGGCACTGACAGGATAGGCCAAATGGCCTCCTCCTGCACTGCATGGTTCCAGGACGGAACAGAAACTATATGCCAACTTGCCACACTACTACTAGTACTAACTCCAAGGCACCTCAAACTATAAACAAGCCACCTTCTCATTCATACCTGATGTGCTGTTTAAGATGACTAGATTTTTTAAAACCCTTGTTGCAATATGCACATTTGTAGGGCCTATCCCCGCTTAGTCCATCAGCCATGATGCCATTGGCCAGGTAATGACTGTATAACTGGCTATTCCGTGGTGTCTGCTGGATGAGACCTACATTGAAAAAGAAGTCAAGCCTTTCAGTTAGCTTCATTTTTGAGTATTTTAGAAAGCTAGTAGTTTTATCCCAGTTTTAAAACAAAGCAGGTCAGTAGAAACTAATATGAAATGAATCAGACATTGACATTGCTTACCACTAAGAAGCTCTCAACTATTTTATTTTTTAAACTTACAGAACTCACTATATGACTGATGCTAAGCAGTGGGATTCATTAGTCAACGTACTTTGGTTGGGTAGATCATCAAGAGTCCTACGATCCGATGAGTCAGACGATTGTTACAGCTAAACTGCCACCTGTTTACACTCTTCAGATAATAATTTACTTGCATCAACGCACTAAATAAAGGTCAACAATCGGATTGGATACAGGAAAAACAGGACAAAAAAAAAAAAGGATGCAAGAACAGCATAATGCCAAGAGAGGCCACCTAAGAACTTGGGGCTTAGGAGCAGCTAGAGATCATTTGGCCCCTCGAGTCTGTTCCCCCATTTAGTAAGATCACAGCTGGTCTGACTGTGGCCTTAACTCCACTTGCCTGCCTGTTTCCCATTCCCTTGTTAGTCAAGAATTTAAATATTCAATGATCCTGCCACTATTTAGAAGAAATTTAGCTTAGGCAATTTGAATTCTAACTGGATGTATAATTTTTAACTAAACTGTAAATAAAAATGTGTCTGCTTATCAAATCTATTAATAAAAGTATATATAAGCAGTAGCATCTTCATAGACATGCAAAATACTGACTTCCAAACTTGAATGAGTGCCCCATTGTGGGATATTCCTGTTCCCAGCATCAGCTCAAGAGTACATAGAACATACAGTGCAGAAGGAGGCCATTCAGCCCATCAAGTCTGCACTGACCCACTTAAGCCCTCACTTCCACCCTATCCCTGTAACCCAATAACCCCTCCCAACCTTTTCTTGGACACTAAGGACAATTTAGCATGGTCAATCCACCTAACCTGCACGTCTTTGGACTGTGGGAGGAAACCGGAGCACCCGGAGGAAACCCACGCAGACACGGAGAGAACGTGCAGACTCCGCACGGACAGTGACCCAGCGAGGAATCGAACCTGGGACCCTGGCGCTGTGAAGCCACAGTGCTAGCCACTTGTGCCACCGTGCTGCCCATGTCACTTTTAAGTACTTTTTAAGTTTGGTGTTGGCTTTAAGTTTGATGTTGGCAACTGACATTCAGCGTTTTGCTAAAATTGAAATTGAAGTCCAAAAATGTCAGAAATACACACAGCAGGTCCACTGACATCTGAAAATAGCAAAGGTGCATCTATGTTTTTTTTCTTAATCAGCACTGGGGAAAGCGAAGCAAAACAAGAGCTATTTTCTTTCTTTTTCCACAAGGTAGATCTACATATTTTAAAAAGAACTTAACAAAAGTTACATATAAAAATCTAAACTTGTATTTTAAAATATTGGTGGATTAATCCGAAGATATAATCATATACCTTACCTAGTGAGCTTTTTTAAAATTAATTTATGGGATGGGGATATCACTGGCTGGGCATTTGTCGCCCATCCTCAATTGCCCCTTGATAAGGTGATGGTGAGCTGCCTTCTTGAACCGCTGCAGTCCATGTGATTTAGGTACACCAACCGTGCCAGAAGGGAGGGAGTTCCAGGGTTTTGACACAGCCACAGTGAAGGAACGGTGATGTATTTCCAAGTCATGATGATGTGTGGCTGCAGGTGGTGGTGTTTCCATGTATCTGATGCCCCTGTCCTTCTAGGTGGTAGAGGTTGTGGCTTTGGAAGGTGCTTCCCAAGGAGCCTTGGTGAATTCCTGCAGTGCACCTTGTAGATGGTACACACGGCTGCTACTGTGCACCAGCGGTGGAGGGAGAGAATGTTTGTGGAAGGGGTATCAATCAAGTGGGCTGCTTTGTCCTGGATGGTGTCGAGCTTCTTGTGTTGTTGGAGCTGCGCTCATCCAGGCAAGTGGAGAGTGCTCCATCACACTCCTCACTTGTGCCTTGCAGATGGTGGACAGGCTCAGGAAGTCAGGATGTGAGCTACTCGCCACAGGATCACTAGCCTCTGACCTGTTCTTGTAGCCACAGTATTTATATGGCTAGTTGAGTCCAGTTTCTGGTTAATGGTAACCCCCAGGATGTCGATATGGGAGGATTCAGCGATGGTAATGCCATTGAATGTCAAGGGTCGATGATTAGATTCTCTCTTGTTGGGGATGGTCATGGCCTGCACTTGTGTGGTGCAAATGTTAATTGCCACTTGTCAACCTAAATTTGGATATTGTCCAGGTCTTGCTACATTTGGGCACAGACTGTTTCAGTAAACGAGGGGTAGTGTATGGTGCTGAACATTGTGCAATCATGAGTGATCATCCCCACTTCTGACCTTATGATGGAAGGAAGGTCATTGATGAAGCAGCAGCACAGGGCTAAATCGCTAGCTTTGAAAGCAGACCAAGGCAGGCCAGCAGCACGGTTCAATTCCTGTACCAGCCTCCCCGAACAGGCGCCGGAATGTGGCGACAAGGGCCTTTTCACAGTAACTTCATTTGAAGCCTACTTATGACAATAAGCGATTTTCATTTCATTTCAGAGATGGTTGGGCCTAGGACACTACCATGAGGAACTCCTGCGGTGATATCCTGAAACTGAGATGACTGACCTCAAACAACTACAACCATCTTCTTTTGTACTAGATATGACTCCAATCAGCAAAGAGCTTTCCCTTGATTCCTATTGGCTCCAGTTTAGCTAGGGCTCCTTGATGCTACACTCAGTCAAATGCTGCCTTGATGTCAAGGGCAGTCACTCTCACCTCACCTCTCAAATTCAGCTATTTTGTATATGTTTGAACGAAGGCTGTAATGAGATCATGAGCTGAGTGACCCTGGTGGAGCCCAAACTGAGCGTCAGTGAGCAGATTATTGCTCAGCAAATGCTGCTTGATAGTGCTTTTGGTGACTCCTTTCATCACTTTGCTGACGATCGAGCGTTAACTAATGGGGTGGTAATTGGTCGGGTTGGATTTATCCTGCTTTTGTAGACAGAACATGCCTGGGTAATTTTTCACATTGCCAGGTAGATGCCAGTGTTGTAGTTGCACTGGAACAGCATGACTAGGGGTGTGGCATGTTCTGGAGCATTAGTCTTCAGTACTATTGCCAGGATATTGTTGGGTTCATAGCCTTTGCAGTATCCAGTGCCTTCAGCCATTTTTTGATATCACGCGGAATTAATCAAATTGGCTGAAGACTGTCACCTGTGATGCTGGGAACCTCCGGAGGAGTCCAAGGTGGATCATCCACTCAGCACTTCTGGCTGAAGATTGTTGCAAATACTTCAGCCTCGTCTTTTGCACAGATGTGCTTGGCTCCACCATCATTGAGGATGGGGATATTTGTGGAGCCGCCTCCAGTGAGTTGTTTAATTGTTCACCCCCATTCATGATTGGATGTGGCTGGACTGTTCCGTTGGTTCTGGAATTGCTTAGCTCTGTCTATCATTTGTTGCTTGGCAAGCAAGTAGTCCTGTATTGTAGCATCGCCAGGGTAATATCTCATTTTTAGGTATGCCCTGTGTTGCTTCTGATATGCCCTCCGGCACACATTGAGCACTACAATATCTTCCTAAGGGTTAAAACAAAGTTCTTTTTCCGAAAAGTAATGTGATAAAAATGCGCACATGTACCCTGAACAAAATGGAAAATTCAGTGTACATCAATTAAATCCTTCAAATTGTTCATTGCCTTGACATTTTAAATATGGATCTGTTGTTTTGTTTTCTGCACAGATTCATTTCAATCATATGTGTCTCATCCCATTAATTCCTGCATCATTCAAACCCTCACCTGAATCAGTGATGAGGATAGGCTCCTGGAGAGGTATGTCAGTTAACGTGATGCTGCTTTTTAAAATCCGCGTCTTGGCTGGTTTGCGTGGAAAGCGTTTCTTAAGCTGTAAGTTTTTGAAGTGGGAAGCGATGTGACTTTTACGGTGCCCTGAGGTGCGGAACTTTTTGTCACAGTGTGGACAGTCAAAAGGTCTGGCTCCTTATAATGAAAATAGGAGAGAGAAAACCAATGAATCGAATTGGAGAAGAAGAAAATATTCCTGGGTGATTAAATGAGATGGTATTCTTTTTTCTAGTTTTGGATTTCATACCAATAACCCTAGAACTGTGCAGATGCTCACAAACACATCTGACCCATTTTAAACATAGTTTTTTTTGGTTTTCCCCAGTGGCAGGTTATGTGAACTCTGATTTAAGAGACCAACTGGACATCTCGAGCCTCAAAATGCTGCACAGGAATCAGAAATGTATCCCAACAGTGAAGAGGGCTGCCTGCTATTATGGACAGGAGCAATAGGTACGTCTGAAGCAGGTGTTAGCCAGCACCACATATATGCAAATAAGGAGCCTAATGCCAGCTTAAAGTTCCTGCTGCAGCCTTGTTTCAATAAAGATATACATCAAAGAAGCCAAATTTGCAGAACAGCAGAAATCAAAGGTAAATAGCTTACTTGACCGTGGAACCGTGAGGTGCAGGAGAGCTTCTCCTGATCTTCATTAAACAGTCCCGATTGCCACTACCCCACCTCCCAAACCTAATTAAAACTCCCCCAGCAGCAATTTCATGCACTTCCTAAAATTTTATTTTATGCTAATTTTAGCCTTTCAAGGGTAAACACGAGGAGCTTCCAAAGTATTGAATGCGCCGTGAAAGGGCACTCCCAAGAAAAAAAATTTGATTAAAATCATAACCATTGTGATATCTAAGTGAGTTTTCCATTTTATTCTTGGAGGATAGAGTATGTTTCTGGACCTTAGTGGATAAGAAGGTGGCAGCTTTTCCTCCAAACCTTCATCAGTGAGAGGTCAGCTGTGGCTCAATGGGTAACACTCACGCCTCTAAGTCAGAGGGTTGTGAGTTCAAGCCCCCACTCTGGGATCTCAGCACAAGGCTGACACACACAGTGAGGGAATGCTGCACTGTTGCAGCTGCTGTCTTTGGGATGAGATGTTAAACCGAGGCCCCATCTCTGCTCTCAGGTGAATATAAAGATTCCATGGCACTATTCTGAAAGTGTTGCTGATATTTATACTTTAAATAGCATCACAAAAAGATTGGGACCTTGTGCACAAATTGGTCACCATGTTTCCTACGTGACAAAAGTGACTACACTTCACGAAAACACTTTTGTTCAGCGTAAGGCGCTTTGCGATGCCCTGGAGTCATAAAAGACGTTATAAATGCAAGTCTTTTTCCTTATATAGCATACCACTTCATTCAACTATTCTGATATTCCAGAATTGATAACTCCATTGCATCTATATATTGCATAATGGATAAAAATACAATGAACATTATTTATTTATTTATTTTTAAAAATGTATTTATTCAAATTTTCCAACAAAATTTTTAACAAATCCCCTCCCCAATAACAAAAAGAAAGACATGCAAACACAACAGTCAAAAATTATACAGAACTTTTATATTGGGTTTCCCCATATGACATTCAAAGGTACCCGTAGGGAAGCTCATCCACCCACCCGAATTCTCCTCCCCCCCCACCCCCGAAAGAGACCCCCCCTTGGGTTGCTGCTGCTGCTGGCCTCCTCCTAACGCTCCGCGAGATAGGAACGGTTGCCACCGCCTGAAGAACCCCTGCACAGACCATCGTACGGCAAACTTTATCCTCTCCAGCTTAATGAACCCTGCCATGTCATTTATCCAGGCTTCCACACTGGGGGGCTTCGCGTCCTTCCATAATAGCAAGATCCTCCGCCGGGCGACCAGGGACGCAAAGGCCAGGATACCGGCCTCTTTCGCCTCCTGCACTCCCGGATCATCCGTTACCCCGAATAGTGCCAACCCTCAACTCGGCTTGACCTGGACTTTCACCACCTTGGACATAGTCCTCGCGAAACCTCTCCAAAACCCATCCAATGCCGGGCACGACCAGAACATGTGGACGTGATTCGCCGGGCTTCCCGAGCACCTCCCACAACTATCCTCCACCCCAAAGAACCTACTCAACTTCGCCCCTGTCATATGCGCTCTGTGAATAACCTTGAATTGTATTAGGCTGAGCCTGGCGCAAGAGGAGGAAGAATTAACCCTACTCAGGGCATCAGCCCACAGACCCTCACCTATCTCCTGCCCAAGCTCCTCCTCCCACTTGCCCTTTAAACTCCTCTACCAAGGCCTCCTCCTCTTCTTTCAGCTCCTGGTAGATCACCAAACCCCTGCCTTCTCCAGCCCATACACCCGAAATCACCCTGTCCTGAGTCCCCTGTGCCGGGAGCAGCGGGAATTCCCTCACCTGCCGCCTCACAAACGCCCTCACTTGCATATACCTGAAAGCATTTCCCAGGGGTAACCCAAACTTCTCCTCCAGCGCCCCCAGGCTCGCAAACGTCCCATCTATAAACAGGTCCCCCATTCTTCTGATCCCTGCCCGATGCCAGCTCCGAAATCCCCCATCCATCCTTCCCAGGACGAACTGATGGTCCTCCCAAATCGGGGACCAAACCGAGGCTCCCACCTCGCCCTTGTGTCGTCTCCACTGCCCCCAGATCTTCAACGTCGTCGCCGCCACCACCGGACTCGTGGTGTACCTGGTCAGCGAGAGCAGCAGTGGTGCCGTCGCCAGCGCCCTCAGGCTCGTGCCCACACAGGACGCCATCTCTCCAATCTCCTGCCGCCCCCTCTCCCTCCATTACCCACTTACGGATCATCGCCACATTGGCTGCCCAATAATAGCCGCACAAATTCGGCAGAGCCAGCCCTCCCTGTCCCTACTACGCTCCAGAAACACCCTCTTTACTCTTGGGGTCTTATTTGCCCACACAAAACCCATGATACTCCGACCTACCCATTTGAAAAAGGCCTTGGGAATCATAATGGGAAGGCACTGGAACACAGAGAAACTTCGGGAGGACCATCATTTTAACCGACTGCACCCTGCCCGCTAGCGAGAGTGGCAGCACATCCCATCTTTTGAAATCCTCCTCCATCTGCACCACCAACCGCGTCAAATTGAGTTTGTGCAGGGCCCCCCAACTCCCAGCCACCTGGATCCCCAAGAACCGAAAGCTCCTTTCCGCCCTCTTCAATGGCAGGTCGTCTATCCCCCTTCCCTGGTCCCCTGGATGCATCACAAATAGCTCACTTTTCCCTACATTAAGCTTATACCCCGAGAAGTCCCCAAACTCCCTTAGAATCCACATGACCTCCGCCATCTCCTCCACTGGGTCTGCCACATACAGCAACAGGTCGTCCGCATACAGCGACACCCGATGTTCCTCTCCCCCTCGGACCAGTCCCCTCCATTTCCTGGACTCCCTTAGTGCCATGTCCAGAGGCTCAATTGCCAATGCAAACAGCAATGGGGACAGGGGGCACCCCTGCCTCGTCCCTTGGTACAGCCGAAAGTACTCCGACCTCCGCCGATTCGTAGCCACACTCGTCACCGGGGCTCTATATAGCAATCTGACCCAGCTGATGAACCCCTCCCCGAACCCAAAACTCTGCAACACTTCCCAAAGATACTCCCACTCCACCCGGTCGAAGGCCTTCTCTGCGTCCATAGCTGCCACTACCTCCGCTTCTCCCTCCACCGAGGGCATCATAATCACATTGAGGAGCCTCCGCACATTAGTGTTTAGCTGCCTGCCCTTTACAAATCCCGTCTGGTCCTCATGAATCACCCCCGGGACACAGTCCTCAATTCTCGTAGCCAGCACTTTTGCCAGCAACTTAGCATCCACATTGAGGAGCGAAATCGGCCTATACGACCCACATTGCAGTGGGTCCTTGTCCCGCTTCAGGATCAGAGAGATCAGCGCCCCGGACATTAAGTCGGGTGCAAGGAAGTCCTCACTAGCAACGGGCCTAGCAGGTCCGCATATTTCCTGTAAAACTCGACCAGGACCCCTTTTGGCCCCCAGGGCCTTCCCCGCCTGCATGCTCCCCAATCCGTTAACCAGCTCCTCCAGCCCAATTGGGGCCCCCAAACCAGCCACCTCCTGCTCCTCCACCCTCGGGAACCTCAGCTGATCCAGAAATTGTCGCATCCCCTCTTCCCCCGCTGGGGGCTCAGATATGTACAAATCCCCATAGAAGTCCCTAAATACCTCATTTACTCTCACCGCACTCCGCAACATATTCCCCCCGCTATACTTAACTCCACCTATCTCCCTCGCTGCCTCCCTCTTACGAAGCTGGTGTGCCAGCATCCGACTCGCCTTCTCCCCTTACTCATACGTCGCCCCCTGTGCTTTCCTCCACTGTGCCTCTGCTTTCCCTGTGGTCAACAGGTCGAACTCCGTCTGGAGGTTCCGTCGCTCCCTGAGTAGTCCCTCCTCGGGGGACTCTCTGTATCTCCTGTCCACCCTTAAGATCTCCCCCACCAACCTCTCCCTGCTCTCTCTTCTCCCTATGGGCCCTGATGGAGATGAACTCTCCCCTGACCACCACCTTCAGCGCCTCCCAGACTACCCCCACCTGCACCTCCCCGTTGTCATTGGCCTCCAAATATCTTTCAATGCACCCCCGCACCCGCCAACAATCCCATATCAAGGCGCCACAGCAGGCGCTGGTCCCTCTCCTCCCCCAACTCCAGCTCCACCTAGTGCGGGGCGTGGTGTGAGATGGCTATGGCCGAATACTCCGTTCCCTCCACTTTCGGGATTAGCGCCCTACTCAAAATTTAAAAATCTATCCGGGAGTAGGCTCTATGGACGTGGGAAAAGAATGAAAATTCCCTGGCCTGGGGCCTGACAAACCTCCATCTGGTCCATAAACCCCCTAAGCACTTTGGCCGTAGCCGGCCTCTTACCCGTCCTGGACCTAGAGCAATCCAGTGCTGGGTCTCTACCTCCAGGTCCGGAATCCGACCCAGCATGCATTTCAGAAATCTGGCATCATCCCAGTTCGGGGCATGTACGTTTACCAGTACCACCCGCACCCCCTGCAACCTACCGCTCACAATCACATATCGACCTCTATTATCCACTACAATATTCATTGCCTCAAACGACACCCGCTTCCCCACCAGTATTGCAACCCCTCTGTTCTTCGCATCCAGCCCTGAATGGAATACCTGTCCTACCCATCCCTTTCTCAGCCTAACCTGATCTGCCACCTTCAAATGTGTCTCCTGGAGCATAACCACGTCTGCCTTTTGGCCAATGCAGCAGCAACGCTATAACCACCCCCCCCCCCCCCCCCCCCCCCCCCGGCTAGATCCACAATGAACATTAATGATCACTCTTCCAAATCAACACAAACATTTTCTTAAAGCAAGGAACATACTATAGATAGGGTGTGTTTTTTTTCCACGCTGCTTAAAAGCATCCACTTCTATTTGACTTATTCAAAGCTCTCTTTCAGAATATCCCTGGATTATTCCTGACAACATTTCAAATTGATACAGGAATCTTTTCAAAGGTACCTGTATGCAGCCGAAGATGAACCTTTAAACTCCCTTGAGTAGAAAACATCTTTGCACACATGGGGCATCTGAACTCCTTGATGCCGGTATGCGTCTTCATGTGGGCAGTGAGGGTACTTTTCACAGCAAATGCCCGGAAACACTGAGTGCACTTGTATGGTTTCTCATGAGTGTGAATACGAATGTGTCGCACTAGATCACTAGGCTTTTTGAATTCTTTTGTGCAATATGTACACATGTGCCATCTAATTCCATTCACTCGACGGACTGACCCTAAGAATATAAAATAATCAAAACATTGGTTAATTAAAATAAACAAAGACATGTTCACAATGTCCGAATAAATAGGTGGAGCTGATGAAGCTAAATCTCTATATCCCCCAAGATGCGTTTTGTGTTGAAATGAAGAACCATTGCACCATCTCCTATTCATCAGGACCTCAAAACTGCAGAACAAATTATTTCAACCATTCTTCCCTTTGTCACTTTCACACTGCTCCATTCTCACTATTCATCTCGCCTTTGTTTTCAACTTTGACTTCCTGGGCTATGCACCATAACCAAATAGAAATCGTACAAATCTAATCACTTTCTTCATGGCATGGTACCCAGATCATCAATAACTCTGATCTTCCAACTTGAAACAGCATTCCACTTTTTCAATCCAAATATATATGCACAATCGAGTGAAGTACAATGGCACAAAAAGACTACGCCCTCAGCTCCCACAGACACGACAACTGTGTTCCACAGTTGCTGCTCATTGATTTTTAAAAAAATGACATTTCACTGGTGATGTCGGCACAGTCAACATTTATTGGCCACTCTAACTGCCCTCAAGACAGTGACGGCGAGCCACCCATCCTTCTGGACAATTAGTGTGGGGGTATAAGAAAAGCAGTGGGACACAGAAAGAGACGGAAGAGTCGGGATACCGCTCAACCCTCCACTGCCGTGGACCAGTCTTTTTGTTCCCTTCCACGGTCTTTTGGGATTGGATCCCCATGTCCTGGTGATCGGAATCGTGCACCTTAGTCCAGGTACAGTCCAAGCAGGGCTACAAAAATGAATTTTGGCAATCGTAATAAGCCTCCTGCCCTAAATTCTAATAACACAGCTCTAATTATCTGTCTCACAGAGAAAAGCCAGAAAGGGGCTAGTGAGAGAAATGAGGAAAATGTCACTTCCAGAGCAGCAAATGGAAGAGTGTCTGGAACTGAGTTGAGTGGATAAGACAGAGTAGAACTAATCGATACCCAACCAGGAAGTGAACTTATTTTGTTTTACTCAAGTGTCCACTCTCACATTTGCATGTTAGCAAATGAAAAATCTCCTGTGAAAAATTCCAAAAAACTCCCTTATACAAGCTAGGTTACCCAACCTATACCTGGGAAATAAAGGGACCATGGTTAAAATCGTGATCAAGATAAAAGAAAGCTTCTATGAAGTAATAAGCCGAGATATTCACCCTCCAGGTATATGGACTAAATGAGCCAGGTATCGAAGCTGAAAATCAGACCACACTCAGTTTCTAAGAAGTAATTTCTTTCATGTATTTCTTAAATCCAGCAGCTTTCTTTCAAAAATTCACTTAATTACTTCCTTTCACAGAATTATTTTAATTAATGATTTAATCCCACAATACAAAACACAACTATCCAAATTCACACAAAATTACTACCCTCAAAAAACATTCCAAAAAAATAGTAATTTTCACAAATAATTTACATTCATTTTCTTTACTTTACTTGACTCCGGTTAGATTTACAATTTTTCCTATATGATTTCTATTAATCATTCTCGACGTCCGCAGCGTCACTCTCAAAATCCTCATGATCGAAATTCACACCTAGATCTATTTTTTCCTTAATATTTCTTTATACTCGAATTTTTCATCATCCAAAGACAACAGCTGTGGTGTTATTCTCTACATTTTCTGTGTCACCGTCTGTATTTTCAGTGTTTGTTGAAATACTAAATATTTCATGATAGACTACATTAGAATTTATTCCTGCTTCAGCCAAAATAAAGATTCTCCTTGGCGACCTACCCGGCTGCTATATTTTCCAATGTTTTCCAAGAAGTGTTTTGATTTTGTTGTTGATCCCGTAAGAAGAACATGCAGTGAACCAGGTGGCTTACTTCAGGGTGCCAATCGTCCTTACCATTTGAGCAACACATTAAGATGGTTCTTTTTTCCACTTTTCTGCATCACAATATTCACACGCCTTGATCTACTGTCATTATCATAATCTGGGTCTGACACAATGTATAAGGGTCATAGGTCAAAGCTTCCAAGTTTTGCTCTAATTTGCAGCACTGGTGGTTCTTGCATTCTGTTGCTGTCAACATCTCGTCTTCCTGTTCTAGCCTCTTCATCTTAGAATCATAGAACACTGACAGTGCAGAAGGAGACCATTTGGCCCATCGGGTCCACACTGACCCTCCGAAAGAGCATCCCACCCGAGCCCATTCCCCCACCCTATCCCTGCAACCCCACCTAAACGTTTGGACACCAAGGGGCAATTTAGCATGGCCAATCCACCTAACCTGCACATCTTTGGACTGTGGGAGGAAACTGGAGGACCCAGAGGGAACCCACGCAGATACGGGAAGAAAGTGCAAACTCCACACAGTCACCCAAGGCCGGAATTGAACCTGGGTCGCTGGCACTCTGAGGCAGCAGTGCCATCGTGCTGCCATAGCTCTAATTCCCTGGTTCTCATTGCTGCCTGTCATTTTTTTGTCAAACCTTTGCCTTTTTAACTCTCAGCACTTCATCTTCCCTGGCTCTGTTGCTTTCCTTTGCCAAGTAATAACATGCAGTGTCTCAGAACGTAATTCATGTAAGTGATGAGAAAAAGAAATTAAATATGAAAGAAAGTCTTGATTAATAAGGGGATAAGGGGTTATGGGGAAAAGGCAGGAGAATGGGGATGAGAAAATATCAGCCATGAAAACAAAGTAAGCATCCTATCCACCATAGAAAGCATCCTATCTGGCTGCATCACAACCTGGTATGGCAACTGCTCGGCCCAAGACCGCACAAAACTTCAGAGAGTCGTGAACACAGCCCAGTCCATCACATGAACCTGCCTCCCATCCATTGACACCATTTACACCTCCCGTTGCCTGGGGAAAGCGGGCAACATAATCAAAGACCCCTCCCACCCGGCTTACTCAATCTTCCAACTTCTTCCATCGGGCAGGAGATACAGAAGTCTGAGAACACGCATGAACAGATTCAAAAACAGCTTTTTCCCCGCTGTTACCAGACTCCTAAATGACCCTCTTATGAACTGGCCTCTTTAACACTACATCCTGTATGCTTCATCCGATGCCAGTGCTTATGTGGTTACATTGTATATGTTGTGTTGCCCTATTATGTATTTTCTTTTATTCCCTTTTCTTCCCATGTACTTAATGATCTGTTGAGCTGCTCGCAAAAAAATACTTTTCATTGTACCTCGGTACACGTGACAATAAACAAATCCAATCCAATGATTGAATGGCGGAGCAGACTCGATGGGCCAAGTAGTCTAATTCTGCTCCTATGTCTTATGGTCTTAGTCAGGGATTTCTGATGTAAATTTCTTTCTTGGAATACATAGTTAACATCAGTCAAAGCACATCTGAGTGACAGAGTCAATGGGAATACAGCGTCGAGAAGGCCGTGCAATCCTCTGCTAGGAGATCAAGCACCCCCTCCCATCACCACTCCAAGTGGGAGTGGTTAGATGTCAACTCCCCTACGACATGTCCCTAGGTCCAACATGTCATCCCATCAAGTTTGGTTGAGAATGGCGCAAGGACCTCAGGGAATTTGCCAACAAACATTTTGCTACATATAAATAATAGCGATATAGACATTTTAGTGATAACATGGTGCAGTTTCAATAAGAGAGCTGAATTTATTTTTATGAAAACAAAACATTTTTAATCAAAGCATCTAGTCCACTACTTGTTAAAAGCCCAATTTCCAATAATTGCAAATTATTTTAAAATACTAAACAAGTTACTAGTTATATTGGTTTTATTTTCCAATATGGCGTGCCATTATGCTCAAGCATAACTTCAAGTTTTACTGCTGAGGTCTTAGCTGTTAATGCACAATGACTGTGGTCCCTAGTTTGGCATTATACACAAAATTTAAGACTGCATTCTACCCCATTACAAGCGAGCTGCTCTTTAAATTGCATTTTGGTCATTTACCTGTCCATGTTCATGTCCATATGAACATGGTCCAAAATGGAGTCAGCCAAGTGATTCTTTCTCAAGGGCCTTTTGGAAGATTATGCACACAGTACATTGTGTGCAGTTCCCATCATCAATTTGGGATGATAGTCCTCAAAGAAGTTTAAAATCACATTGCTTGTCTTTTAGAAAATTGTTTACATTTAGCCCTTATCTCACTTCTTGACAAAAAGTTATTTTGTTAAGCTGGGTACTGGTTTAATTTTTATAAAGAATTAAACCTGTACCACTAGAGATGGACTGCAAGATGGAAATCGGGGATCATGTACCTCACACGAGGATAGTACAACCCGGTGAAGTTGGTACTAAACTCTAAGCATCATCGCAGCATATAGGCAGTTGGCATTTGTCTTAACATGCAATTTTGCTATGTGTCTGCTGTATTAATCTTTTAACAATACACATGATATCTGGTGTCAGACACAACAAAGCCTTATTTAAAAAAAATAGCACTTGTGCATTTTACTCCATCAAATGCCTTATCATAGACTCATACAGCTCAGGGAATGCCTGTATTGATTCCTTGGTAGAACATAGAACATAGAACAATACAGCGCAGTACAGGCCCTTCGGCCCACGATGTTGCACCGAAACAAAAGCCATCTAACCTACACTATGCCATTATCATCCATATGTTTATCCAATAAACTTTTAAATGCCCTCAATGTTGGCGAGTTCACTACTGTAGCAGGTAGGGCAATAGAGTTACCCAATAATTCCCACTGCCCTTTCCCAGTGACCCTTCCACTTGAAGTATTTATCCACTTCACTTTTGAAAGTTACTATTGAATTGGATTCCACCGCCCTTTTAAGGCAGATCATAACAATCTGTGTAAAAACATTATTTCCTCATGCCGCCTCCAGTTCTTTTGCCAAGTATTTTAATTCCTTTCAGCCACTGGACACAGTTTGTTCTTTATTTACTTTATCAAACGTTTCCATGACTAATAGTCGCCTACATCAATAAAGGTACATGATAGACTAAAAGGGTAACCCTCTCGGACCTGACACTTTCAGACTTACCAGGGTACAACATCATTTTTTTCACCACATCCAAATTCTCCTTGCCGGAGAGTTTTTCCATCCTCTGTTGGTGGGATGGCGGAGCGGAAGGCTGAGCCTGTTGAAGAGGCGCGGTTTGTCCATCCTGGGACTGACTTCGGGACAGTGAAGCCCTTGGTTGACCGGAATCGGATTGATGAGCTTGAATGGGAATACTGGTTAGCCCACTGTTTTCTAAGGCTTGCTGGAATAAAATTTTTGTAAAGAGATTATTATTTTTTAAAAATCACATTTAATATCTGATAAACATTAGAACTGCTGTGTAATAAAGAACCTTTGGTTAATGAGGTTTCGTTGAAACTATGTGGTGGAGCTAACTTTGACAACAACGCAATCAAAAAACATTTTATACTACAAGCGGAGAGTCTGATATCAACAGTTATATCAAAGAGGGTGTAAAACTCGAAGGGTGCAAAATTCTACACATTCTGCATTAAATCCGCTCAGTAAGGTTCTATGTGCATGTTTTGAATTAGATAGTCATTCTGCTATCAAAATTCTTTGTGCTTGACAAAAAGTTATTTTGTTAAGTTGGGTACCGGTTTAATTTTTATAAAGAATTAAACCAGTATCACTAGATGCGGACTACAAGAAGAAAATCAGGAATCCCGTGCCTCACACACAGTACGACATATGGGAAGTTGGTACTAAACTCGAAGCATCATCACAGCATACAAGGCAGTTGGCATTTATCCTAACATGCAGTTTTGCTTTGTATCTGTTGCATTAATCTTTTAACAATAAATATATCTGGTGTCAGACACAACAAAGCCTTGTTTAAATAAAATAGCATTTGTGCATTTTACTTCATCAAATGAAATATCATGGACTCATACAGCACAGGTGATGCCTGAAGGGGCATTACTGAATAACTCTATCAAAGAATCAGAATAGGCATCCTCTGTGCTGTACGAGTCTATGATACGGCATTTGATGGGAGTGACGAGCAGTGAGCCATTATTCAGTTTTGGGCTCTTCTTCATCTTTTTTTCAATTCAGATCTCCAAAATTATATGAACAAAACCCAGGTGTTGCCCAACTCTTTAATGCATGCCTGTCAGACATTCAGAACTGGGTTTGGCCTCGTAACACGATTTCTCTAGTTCGTGCGGTGGAGGGGGAGAACTCACTTGTAAGATGTCCTGATTTATACTGCCCTCTATGGTGATTTGCTGCGCCGGCTGCTGAGACTGCGTCCCCTCTCCAGTCACCTGCTCCGACAGCTCCAGGAGCTGCTGTATAACATCAGTTACAGCTTGTGCTCCTTGTTGACCTGCTGCAGAGGTTACTGGTGACGACCCAGCTGTCTGTTGTCACAATCAGAATAGAAAAGGGAATGAAACCAGGCTGTGATATTCATCAGGTTACAGTTGTTTTTCTCAAGGAAGCACATGATTAACTAAGAACCAAAACAAAAAAAGCATTTGCAGATTTCTCACATAAAACAGTGCAATTGGGGTCTTCAAATATTAGCCTCGAAAAGCTGATCACTGAAGATTCCTTTGATCCCTAAGCAGGTTATTTTAAAGAGTTAAATTCTGTCAAAATTATAGAAGAATTTAATACACTGTGCAAATATTCAACGTCCACAGTTTTGAAGGAAAGGCCTAATTTAGATTCCAGCTCTACTCTAGTGTTCAGCAGTGTGAATTTATTGAAATACTGGGTGGAGTTCTCCCCAAAATTTCTAAGTGTGGATTCTGGTAGGAAATGAGGTGTGATTCCCGCCGGGTGAATCACTGAGCTCCAGATAGAAATTTTTTTGGAGCCAGGGGTGATTTGCGCCGTGGGACCTGAAGAAGCTGGTATGACAAGGTCCTCAGAGATCAGGGCATCCCAATCTTAGAATAACACTGCAGCACCGCCTGCCCTCCCCCCCCACAATCCCTGGCAAAGCCCCTGTCCCACAATTGTGCGACACGCCGCCATGGGAAGGCCTTTCCCATTGCAGTGCCAACCTGGCACCGCCAGAGGATAGCACTCAAACAACCTGGTCTTCCCAGGAAAGACTTCAGAACAGAGGAAACTCCAACTGGTAAAAAGCAGTCAGACAGAATACCTGCTCTTTATACGAAGCACTTCAAAACAAAGATGCCTGCCATTCCTGAACGACCCCCACGGTACCCTGCAGTTAGGTGTAGAGGGGGTACTCACTCCCTTGTCCCCACTCGGTGGCCCTGGTGTCCAGTGACCGCTTTTAGGGACCAGTAGTGATTCGCACCTGGTTGACTTCCCGCTTTTTGTGTGGGTGGGGGGGGAGGGAGAGAGGAGGAAGGAGAGAGAAATACCGGAAGGCCACTACATTCAACTTTAATCTTGCCAATGAGATTAAAATGGATGCAAATTAGTTGTGATCAGGTTCTCGTCCTTTCTGGCCAAGATCCTGATCACGCCAGCTGGAGCAGGCCAGGAGAATGGGAAACTGATTCACGCCCGGCACAAATTCTGGGCATAGCAAGATTTGCAACAGAAGCAATGCAGCCGGAGAATCGTCCCCACTATTTCTGAAAACATTGTATGTGTGTTTTTGAAAGTATATTTTTAAATAAAATTTAGAGTATCCAATTATTTTTTCTCCAATTATGGGGCAATTTAGCATGGCCAATCCACCTCCTCTGCACATCTTTTGGGACCCAAGCAGGCACAGGGAGAATGTACAAACTCCACACGGACAGTGACCCAGGGCAGGATCGAACCTGGGACTTCGGCGCCATGAGGCAGCAGTGCTAACTACTGCGCCACCGTGCTGCCAGTTTGAAAGTATTGTGTTTCTTTTCAAAACCATTACAGCAATTAGAATGCCAGTTGGTGCGCTGCACTGAAAACCTTTGCTCTCTTAGATGTCATTGGTAAGATAGCATCCTGCTCTAAAAAGAGGTTACTGCTACACGAGTGTAGCGAGTAATTTACTCAGGTTGCTTTTAAAATCAGTGATCCTGCAAATGCTACGGCACAGTGGTTAGCACTGTTGCCTCACAGCGCCAGGGACCCGGGTTCAATTCCAGTCTCGGGTGACTGTGTGTGTGGAGTTTGCACTTTCTCCCAGTGTCTGCGTGGGTTTCCTCCGGGTGCTCCGGTTGCCTCCCACAGCCAAAGATGTGCAGGTTAGGTGGATTGCCCCCAAGTGTCCAAAAGGTTAGGCAGTGTTACTGGGTTACGGGGAGAGGATGGAGGCATGGGCTTAAGTAGGGTGCGCTTTCCAAGGGCCTGTTCAGACTTGATGGGCCAAATGGCCTCCTTCTGTACTGTAAACTCTATGATTCTATGACTGAAAAAAGCATTTAGAGGTAACTCTAGAGAATGAACAAGAATTGTGGAATTTGATCCCAAAATATCAAGTAATGAAACAGAATTTAGCTTTTCCCACAGTCTCTGTTAATCAGTGACCCTGATAAGACATTATGCATTACATTACTTTTTTTTTTTATAAATGACTGCATTTCTTCAAATGCATCATGAAAAAGGTACAAGCGCATTATGTTATTACATCCAGCCTCAACGTGTCAAAGTTATAACATTTTTGTCCATCTTGACTTATTGCAATATTCCACAATCTGCATTGATGCACAGGTACTGTTGTTGAATGTTCAAACTGACAAAACAAATGTCCTCATGTAATCACCATTCAATATCGATTAAGTCAAGGACAGCTCTCAAATAAGGGCAAATTCTTACTGTGAAACAGGCAAATGTATAACATAGTCATCAATACAAATGTGAGGAAACAGAGCACAACTGGGCAATTATTCTATAAAATGGATTACATATATGTTAGAGGTTTATGTACTTGTATAAAGAAATGTAGTCGATATTGTAGATTTTCAGAAGACACCTGATAAGATCATACACAGATATTAAAGTACAAGGCATTAAAGGAATATAGATACAGATGACCAGGAGCCCAAAAATAAATTTATTTGGGGGGTGGGGGGGGATTGTGGATCTGCTCAGGGATCTATTACGGTTTCCATTCTTTACCATTTGTGTAAATGATATGTATATAAGGCACAATAGAAAATGTCATCAAGGTTTGTTTATCATAAACTAGTGGGCAGACAGGTGGCAGGCAGATTCATATGCAGAAAAACAGGTAGCATATTTTAAGAGTTGCACCTTTATACATGACAAATCACACTGGCTTGCTGTAATGTTTGGATATTTGGCAGTTTAGAAATCTGACCAAAATGCAACATGAAATACTGGCATACATTTGGATAAATATCTTTCTTTAACCAGAGGCTAGCAACAAATCTGGAGTCATACGAGTCCAATTTACCAGTACACTGTGTGCGGTATCAGTGATCACTCGCGAGGACTCTGATCCATCGGAGTGCATTCTGCTGATGTGTGCATTAAGGCTGCCTAATTTTCGGAATACACAGCTACATTCCTCACACTGGTATGCTGGCTGGTCACCATCCTTCACCTGTTTTTGTTTCAAGAAAATCAAAACAAAGGGGTCAAATGAAAGACAACATATTTTCCACAAGACAGAAACACGGACATTAAAATTGAACAGCAGAGCTACAGTCATTTAGTCATCAGGGCCAGTGACGTTAATGAGATTTTAAATGCTAACAATGCTTCAAAGTATTTCCAGTAATTATAATCTTCAATTCAAAGAAAAATAAAAAGTGGAATCCAAGATGCTGCGTGGTAGCATTCTACCCATCAGCATGAAGTGTTCCAAAGGTCCCTCAGAAACATTTATTTGGTAATGCTGTTTGAAAATTATGTAGCTTCCTGTTAATAAAGGTTACAGTAATTTCATGACTACTCCAAGGATGGGAGATGTAAAACAAAATAATTTATGAATCACAGATCTAATACTTGGCACTTCAGGCCTCTCTTCACAATAAATCTCTCTTTGAAATACAACATAGATTTGTTTTCCCTCTAAAACCATTTGCTGAATGTCACAATCCAATTCAATTATTGTAAAGTATTTTAACACCATTGGTGGTGAGCAATTAAAAACGAGCAGTTTATTTACCCAGCTTGGAATTCAACCCTCCCTTCCCTTCCCTTTCTCCTCCCCCCCCATATTATCCTGCAGGGCACTACAGGTGGAGAAGCGCCCCATTTAAAATAGTATTCATGCAAATCTAGGTTGTACTAGACTACTCAAAATATGAACTCTAATTTCTCTCACCACAAATACTGCCAGATCTGCTGGGTTTTCCCAGCAATTTTCTGTTTTAGTTTCAGATTCCAGCATCCACAGTATTTTGCTTTTATTAATGCAGATCTCCCCCTGTCCAGTAGGCAGAAGTGATCATCTGAAGTGTAGTGCGATGCTCCAGGTCCCACAGTGGAAAGTTGTAGTCTTCCCTACCCCCGACTCAACCTGCACTTACTTCCCTCGTGCGTACCCACCCAAAACCTATTCCCTGCCCAATATACCTTCAAGTCCAGGGTCACCAGGTTTTTCCATGCCATCAGTTACTCTGTACCCTCTTTCCCACCACTTTAGCTCCCATTTAACTGAGGCCTAGTGGCGAAGGTGTCCCACCCTGGGATTAAAATTAACCTGGTTATAACTAAATACCCACTCCACCCTTTTTTCTTTGAATGCTTTTATTCCACTTTTAACGAATGCAAATAATAACTGGGGTAAAATTATCACAAATGATGCGGACATGTGAACCTAAAGGGCAAGAGTGAACGGCCTCGTCATGCCCGACTCCCATGTGATGAGGCCGTTAAATCCCGCGACAGGCCGGTCTCGAGATTTGTGACGCTCGGAACGCCTCGCAAGATCTAACGAGATCTCGCGAGATGTCGCAATCTGGATTTAGCTCTCACTGGGCGAGATCCAGGTTAACATATTTAAGCGAGTCAGTAGGCTCATTTGAATATGTCGCCGCCCGATTCTCCCGAGGCCCGGGAACGAACGCCCGTGCCTGGGAGACCGTGCCTGGCGGCATTTAGCACTGTTCCACATGGCACACGGTTGGGGGGGTGGAGAGATCCCTCAGACCCCCAGGTGGTCAGACTCTGGTGGTGTGCTACCCTGGCACTCCCGCTGCCACACAGACACCTTGGCACTGCCATAGTGTGCCAGGATGACCAGGTGGCACTGCCAGGCCAAGCTGTCCAGGTGCCAGGGTTCAGGCCTAGGAATGCCCTGCCTTTAAGAGGGGGGTGAAGGGGGGCTTGAGGACCGCCTAAAGAGTTAAATTGGGGCCATGAGGGGGTCTGGAGGCTGCGGTGGTGATTTCATGGGGGGTTGCAGATCGGGGCACTATTCGTCAGTGCAGAAAGCGAGGTAAGTGCGGCCTTGGTGGAGATTTCCCAATCTAGGCCAGAAAAAAAGTCCCGCTATATATGCCAAAAATGGGACTCTTTTTTGCACATCGGGCCCAATGCATCAAATGAGGAATTAGGGATGTCAAGAGGGATTAAAAAAGGATTTACAACTGAAGTATCAGAGATCAATGGAACTGTGATAATCTGGTTTCATTTTCTATACTAGAGATTTTAATTTAACCTAACCAAAGCTCTTTCTGCAGATCTCTACACCATTGCAATATTTTAAACCGTTTGGATTGGTTATTCAACTTGAGGGGTTAATTGTAGCTTTAGGTTTTCTTCTTCTGACAAATTCCAGCCCTCAAGAGCAGAACGAGGAAGCAGTTATGGACTGGAAATAAAGTGGATTGCTCCGTAACACAACAAATTATTTTCCTCCCACACCAATATACAATCTGCGAAGAGGGGGGGGGGGGCAATTGGCATGTATGTTTTACTGAGAGTTCCTCATCTTCATAACCATCTCAGCACACCAACAACTACTTATATTCACATTGTAACTCAATGCAAGTAACCGGCACCAGACATTTCACAGGGGCAGCCTAAAACAAAACTCGACATACAAGGCACGGAGCAGCTATTAGGTGAGATGGCCAAAAACATGGCCAAAGAGGTAGGTATTAAGGAGTTGTCTTAAAGGAGGAAATCAAGGCGGAAAGATTTAGGGACGAAATTCCAGAGCTTAGGAGGCAGCTGAAGACAACCACCAATGGTGCAGCAGTTAAAATCAGAGATACTCACAAGGGCAGTTTAAAGGTGTGCAGATATTTGAAGGTTACGGGAGTGGCGGAAGTTACTGAGCTACGGAGGGACAAGACCATGGAGGGATTTGAGAACAAGGATGAGAACTGTAAAATCTAGACAATGCTTAACCGGGAGCCAACATAGGACAGCGAGCACAGGGGTGACGGGTGGACTTGGTATGAGTCAGGATACAGGCAACAGAGGTTTGGACATTGTCACATGTATGAAGGATAGAACATGGGAGACTGGTCAGGAAAGCATTGGAACAGGTGACGTCAAGAGGTATGGAAGGTTTGCGAGATCTCCGCCTTCCCTCAATTCTGACATCTTGCACATACCTCGTTTCCTTTGCTGACAGTGGCAGACGTACTTCCAGCTCTCTCGGCTCCAAACTCTGGAATTCACTCAACCTCTCCGTTTCTCTGCCAGCCTCCCTCCCTCCCTCCTCTTCATGGGTGTCCCTTAAAAGCTAGCTGTCCGAATATCTCCTTCTGTGTCTCAGGCAAATTTTGTCTGATAACACCTCTTTGAATAGTTGACGCCTGAACCGCTAAAAGGAGTTTTCAAATTGACAAAAGTGGAAATGTACAGTCTCCAAGGTTAGTTCATTTTCATCGTTACACATGGCCCCTGTGCAGGTTTCAATGAGTGCAGGCTGCATCATTGAGCTGGCAGCAGAAAATTAAGTGCAGGAGCATTTCAAGGGAGGCAGAGAACTAAAATAAAGTCCCAAAAGAGGGGTGAAAAATTGCTGGAAGCTACTGCACTTTAATTCAGCAAGACAGCAACATATATTTAGTATTAATTTGGTTCTACAGTTGGAATTTTTATTAAATTTCATCCCAGAACTATAGGGAATGCTTGTTTTAGGATTCATTGTTAGTCATCTAAAAATGAAAATCATAGATACAGTGGAAGGGTAATTGCTGACGAACAAGAATTAAATTAGTCAAAGGGGGAAGGTTTCCAGTAAATACAATACAGAAGCTTTAATGCACTGACCATTTTAAAGGCAAGATGAGGTGTAGTTCTGAACTTACAAAGCAGCTGCGCTGTACTAACACAGCCACATTTAAATCACTTGAATTCAGGATGAAGTCATGAAGCCTGATTGAAACACTTACTCCCAGTTATGGGAATACCAATACCTCAGTGTGAACCCTCTGTATGTGTGCTCGCAGATTGCCCCTCTGTGAAAATGATGCTGGGCAGAAAAGACAAAAATGGGGTTTTTCGCCTGTATGCTTGATCATGTGGATTTGCAGCGCCCCTTTCTGGTTGAAAGCTTTTCCACAATCACCGCATTTAAATGGTCGTTCGCCTAAGTTGCAGAATAAAAATAAAAGCTGGTGAGCGGAGAAAGGTTTGTAGCTAAACAAACAAAAAAACCAAAAAGGTGCAGTTATCGTACAATGTGCTGGCAATAACTCTAGTTAGACCACGTGTTGGGCTAATGTTATGGCAATAGCGCGACAATTACCAGGTGCTGGGCCAACGTAAAAGGATAGCACAAAGTAATGCTGTGTGTTAGTCCAAGAGAATTTACCCAAGACAGTGAACGCTCAAGGTCTGATCTATTTTCCCATAAATAATTAAACACCTTGGTGACTGATTGGAAAATATTTACAGCCATTTGTTTAAAAATGCAACTTTAACACCAATCATGAAAAAAAAAACCACGATTTTAGTTTTGCCAACTGTATTAAATAGTATAAATTTTAATTGCTTAACTAGAGTTACTGAAATTCACATTCAACGATTAGCTACATAACTATTATTTTGCACGAGGTCACAAGATGGAACCAGCAATGGAGCAAGGTATTTCTGACAGAAATTAAAGCTTTTTTTTTGAAAGGCAACTTTTTTTCCCCCGAAGGTAACCAGTTTATAATAAATTCCATTTCACCTTCACACTTTATTTTTCATACTGCAAATCTTTCCCCTGCCCACAAATAAGTTTCACAATTCAAGATCTATCACATCATGAATCATATTTTCAATTCCATAGCTAACATGATTCACATGTCCCTATTACTTCTTAAATGCACAATTCATCTCCCATGACATTGATCATGAAGGTTTTTCGTGAAAGATCTGGCATCTGCCCTGTAATGGTCTTATTTGTTGTCTCTCACTCTAAACATAGGAACAGGAGTAAGTCATTTGGCACCTCAAATCTGTTCTGTCCTTCGGAGAGGCCAGTCAGGATACTGGGAATATGAAGCAGCAGAAAACCAGGAGCTCCAGAGCTCTGGCATCAATTGGTATTCAAGCATCTCGGAGTTTTGTTGCAACACTGATTGGTAAAAGAGAATTTGGGGCCATAAGATGAGCTGGAGCATGGTGTTCAACCTTAGAAGGATAACAACCGTAGTTAAGGTCTAGAGAGGGTCAGGGCCTGTGGAAGGAGTGAGAAATGGAGCGAGGTTGGGATGGTGCTGAAGACATACAAAAACAGCGAAGCTAACAGGATAAGCCAGAAGCAGGCTTTCAGAGAAATAATAGGTCTGTTGGCTGGACAGCTGGTTTGTGATGCAGAGTGAGGCCAACAGCGGGGGTTCAATTCCCATATCGGCTAAGGTTATTATGAAGGCCTGCCTTCTCAACCTTGCCCCTCGCCTGAATTGTGGTGATCCTCAGGTTAAATCAATCAGCTCTCCCCTCTCAAAAGGGGAAAGCAGCCTATGATCATCTGGGACTATGGCGACTTTACAGGTCAAAAACAGAGCACAGTTCTTTCCACTTGTGGGGGGGGGGCAAATATTAGGGCCATAAATATTGGATAGTTACTAATAAATCCAAAAGGGAAATCAGCAGGAATTCTTCAACCCCAGGGAGTGGTGAGAATGTGGAGTGCGCTATCAAATGGAGTGACTTGAGACGAGTTGCATCGATACATTCAAGTGAAACCTAGATAATTATGAGAAAGGAATAAACAGTGGAACTGATAGGATCAAAGAGGTGGGAGAGCACTCTCGTGGGTGGTACGGTAGTTAGTACTGCTGCCTCGCAGTGCCAGGGACCCGGGTTAAACTGCGGTCTTGGGTGACCGTGCGGAGTTTGCACGTTCTCCCCGTGCCTGCATGGGTTTCCTCCACGTGCTCCGGTTTCCTCCCACAGTCCAAAGACATGTAGGTTAGGTGGATTGGCCATGATCAATATGCAGGATTATGGGGATAGGGCAGGGGTGTGGGCCTGGGTAGAGTGCTCCTTTGGAGAGTCAGTACAGTCTTGATGGCCGAATGGCCTCCTTCAGCACTGTAGGGATTCTATGGAGCATATGAACACTAAACCTCGACCAATTGGACCAAATAGCCTTCTTCTGTGATGTACATTCCAGTAATACTGACTCGGAACAAGGGTTGAAGACAATGGGCAGAATTCTCCGACCCCCCCCCCCCCCCCCGCCGGGTCGGAGAACAGGCGCGGGGTCGCGCGAATCGGGGGGACGCAATTCTACCATCGGCGCCGGTCGGGGTATGCGCCGACTCTCCGGCCCGGGCTGGCGTGCCGATTCTCCGGGCTGGATGGAAAGCCGAGTCCAGCTGGCGCCATTCTAACATCCTCGGAGTCGGCGGGACCTCGACGTTGAAGGGTCCGGGTGCAGCCTGTGGGGGAGGGGGGTGGGGATCCAATCCCGTGGGGTGGGGGGCCTCCATAGTGGCCTGGCCCACTATCGGGGTCCACCGATCAGCGGGCATGCCTCTCTGCCCCCGGCCTCCTTTCCTCCGCGTTGGCTCCTGTAGCCCTGCACCATTTGGCGTTGAGGCCGCCGCGGGGAAGAAGACCACTGCGCATACGCTAGTTGGCTCCTGCTTAACTGCGTATGCGGTGCTGGGTTCAGGCTGGGATCGGCAGCTGGGGCGGTGGAGGCCGCTCCAGCGCGTTGCTTACCCCCTGTGGGCCGCAGAATGGGGACCCGGAACGGGCGCCGACACTGGAGTAAAACACTCCCGTTTTTACTCCGGCGTCGGCACTTAGCTGCCCGTTGGGAGAATCCCGCCCAATATCCGGAGTAAAACACTCCGGTTTTACTCCGGCGTCGGTACTTAGCTGCCCGTTGGGAGAATCCCGCCCAATATCCGGAGTAAAACACTTCGGTTTTACTCCGGCGTCGGCACTTAGCTGCCCCTTGGGAGAATCCCGCCCAATATCCGGAGTAAAACACTTCGGTTTTACTCCGGCGTCGGCACTTAGCTGCCCCTTGGGAGAATCCCGCCCAATATATTTTGCTCATGTGGCTCAATTCAATTGAGAGATTATATTAAACAATAGAGTACATGGGCATGGGCAGTAAATCGGATGATAAATGATGAATGACTGCAAGGCGATAACTCAAACTTTCAAATAATCCTTTGTTAACTTCAGGGAAAAAAGTTATCCAATATTAATTCAGATTTTGCAACATTATAGTAGCCCGAGTATTAAAAAAAACTATTCGTCTGTATTAATCCAGAAAGGGGCGACTTAATGAACTGAGAATCATACATAACTCATTCTTAAAAAGCAGGATTTTTATATCCTGCCACTAAATTGCATGAAAAATCGATTACGATCTAAATGGCATTCCAATAAACAGGCTTGAATTAGCTTCAACGGTATATCTCACCTGTGTGTATTCTGATGTGTCGAATTAACTGACTAGGCTTCTGAAATGTTTTTCCACAGTGTTCACAGCGATGAGAGAACCCTGACCTATCAACATGTCGTTTGTACTGTTTGGTACTCAGGGATGACCTGACAATTAAGGGGTGCAAAAATCGATGAATATAGCACTGAAGCTTATCCATCACATTACAAAAAACAAAATTCAATTCATTGTTTTAGAATGCATCACCACGTATTGTCCCCAAGTAGTTAAACATCAATAGCATTTTGTAAATATATTTTGGCTCCCAGTCCAGCAACACCTAAAATTTGAAAACTCTTGTCCACATGACATCAGCCCTCCTCCATCCTTGCAAGCTCCTGCAGCCCTGCAAGATATTTGCACATCTCCAATTCTGGCCTCTTGTGCATCCCCAATTTTAATTCCACCACTTTTGACACCCAAGCCTCGAGCTTTCAAGGAAAAGGAGGCAAGGTCTCGTTCTGGAATGCAACCCATCCCACTAAATATTTCCTTCTGTGCTCTGCTCACTACAATGCTCAATGGCCAGCTGCTAAGGCAGGCCAATCAACATTCAGTTTTGGTTTACTAACCCAGCATTGCAAATTAGTGCAATTTCAATGCTAGAGCTAACCTAATGAATGGGTTAGCACCGATTTCAAACTAATGGCAATCAGAAAACCTAGATTACTGTTTCCTCCCTCAAAGTCTCATGACTTTTTCTGCGTCTATACAAGAAAGATATGCTCACGTCACTGGTGGCAAAATCAACGTGCCCTTGTAAATTGGTCATTTCTCAGCATCTTACTTTGCTTATACAAATTATCACTAAATAAATAATAATGTTTAGCTCAATCTCTCGCCTTCGCCTCCCTCACCCTCCCCCATGCCAAAATGGATTAGCACGTCATTTAACTTTAGCTCTTAAGATGACATTAAGATGACACAAGTTTATAGCTGAATTCCTGAGGAGGGTTTGGGATTGTGGGTCGGGGGTGCTAGAATAAAGTGGATATGCTTTAATCATTCAGCTATAAACAAGGCTTCCTATTTTCCTCCCCACCCCACACCATCCCTTTCCCAATACATAAATAGTTCCAGTAGGCATTGGGATACCTCTGTACCTCATCATTTCATAGCAATTCAGTCGAGTTTGTGGAAGATCGACAGAAACTTACATCGTAACTGAACCATACAGTTTTGTCTCAAGATCTTACACACCTAACTCTGTAGTGTGATTTCAAATGTTCTCGTAGCTGGGAAGGTCTTTCATATTCCTTAGTGCAGATTTTACAGCTGTGCACTCGGCTTCCATTTAGCTCTTGCCGGTGTTCCTCTAGATGTCTACTAAGTTGGCTCTGCAAGGTAAATTCATCTCCACATTCTGTGCAGATCAAGTTCTACAGCAGGAGAAAATTAAGTCAAAGAAATCAGACCATTAGGAGCTTTATGCACACTAAAAACTACCATTGAGTTTTATATTATTGATCAAATTCACAATCTTTGTCATCTAATTAGAAACATTTGATGTATTATAAAGCTAAATTGGTCATTTTTTTCTTTGACGTCATGCTTCTTCTCAGACCCCTAGCTCTTACCCTTCCCAATGCTCAGTCCACCCCCAAAGCTCAGTCCACCCCCAAAGCTCAGTAGACCAATTTTTCAATCTGTATATTTCAATCCGAGGGGTTCCTGGCTCAAACAAGAGCTAAACTCTTGTTAACCTGCGAATTATAACATCTTGTCCTTCCAAAACTGAGAATTATCTCATGTACCACTGCAGAAGATCCACTTTTACTTAAAAAAGATTTTAATCTTGTAAAAAGAAATAGTGAATTAGTTCTCTTTGAAACATTCAACATTGAAACATTTGTCAATTTCAAATAAGATTTTAATGAAGAGCTGGATAAATTAGAGTCCACATCTTTCAGTGATTTTTCATTTTCCCGTTTTGTTTCAAAAGCATTTTCAAGTAATTTTACATGCAAAAATGATAATGAATAGGGTACATTTTAGATCTGACTGGGTATAAAGTCAAAGTAGTTTGCATGCAGTTGTTAGGAAAACAAAGGCAGTTTTAGAAATAAGGTATAGTTTTAAATGTATTTAATTTAATGTTTCTATGTCTGGAGGGGTAAAGACTATAGTTAGGTACATGCTGGACAACAGTGTTTCTATGTGTGGGGATGGTTAAGTTCCAACTGTGATTCTATTCTATTAGAGAGGGCTATGGCGTGAAGAATAAATAAACCAGCAGTGGTTGCTTAGCAACTGGGGCCTTGTATAAGCTTTTAGTTTTAGCTTAGCTAATTTGATTGCAGTGGAAGATAGGTAATGAGAGAGAAGGTAGCTCTCATAGCTCGGCTAGAAACAGTTGAATTAGAATGTTAGAGGGGAACAACTCTCTCAGCTTTGTAGGAAGAAAAGCCATACCATGGAGTAATGGTTAAGAAAACAAGTGTAGAGATCTGAAGAGCATCTAGTTAAGGAAACTAGAGAAATTGTAAGACGTTTCCTAGAGGCCGGAGGTTAAAGGTACTAGAAAAGAGCAAAGCTGAAAAGAAGGACTGAGGCATCAAAAAGATAACTGAAGTGATTTCCAGGGTTGTGAGATTTTACTAGTCTGTGGAAAATGAATTGAAATAACTATGGAAATTGGTGGCTCAAAGTCTGTGTAAAAGTAGTTAAAAGAAAGGAAACCTAAAAAAGGGTGGGGCAAAATCCTGGATTGGATTTGTTGTTAAAAGTGGAGGGTAGCTTTGTTCAAAAGTGTCATCTGGAAAACCTAGTCTGGATTTTGTAACGCAACCCGCTCGGGGAAAGCAAACTTGAGAGGAGATCTTAAAAAGTGTGTTTTAGGGAGTGGAGTTTGGGAACTCTCACATGGCAATCATCTAGGGGATCTGAGGAAACATCCACAAATATTCACTTGGGATTCAAAGTGGAGACTACGTTTGCCCACAGTTATCTTGTGTGCTGAAAAGGGACTTTGTTTAATGAGGCAATTGTAGATTAAGGTATACTTTGTAATCCATGTCAATCCTAAAACCTGTGCATAATTAACCATAAAAATAGGAACAGGGGTAGGCCATTTGGCCCGTCGAACCTGCTCCGTCATTTAATAGGATCATGGCTGAATCTGACATTCCTCGTGTCCACCTTCCTGCCCTTTCCCGTAACCCTCGATTCCCTGGCTGATCAAGAATTGCTAAGCTAAGGGGGGAGTAAAGGAGTATTGTATCACAATCCAATTTTTCCACGTTTAATAAATATTATTTTCTTCTTGTTAAAACTAATTAGCACTCCTGTGACTCTGTTCCACCACGTTTTATAAAACAGTCTTTTGAGTTAATGTTCCATTCTGGTATCTTCCCATCCAATTATAACACCAAATGGGATTGTCAACACTCACCTCTTCTTTCTCATGTAGCATGATGTGAGCTTTAAGGCTGGCCACACGGGAGAACCTTTTACTACAGACAGGACAAGTCGGGTCAACTGCATTGTGCGTAGCTTTGTGCAATATGAGGTTAAGTTCCATATTAAAGGATGTTGGGCATTGATCGCACCGGTAAGGCTGCACGACACAGAGAAAGCAAAGAGGTTAAGAGTATCAAAGTATTAAAAATGTGAACACATTTTCAGAGCTAAAACGGAGCCATCCTACAATATATCATTTTTTAATATTCATTCATGGGATGTGGATGTCACTGGCTAGGCCAGCATTTATTACATATCCCTAGCTGCCCTTGAGAAGCTGGTAGTGAACTGCTTTCTTGAACCACTGCAGTTGTGTGGTGTAGGTACACCCACAGTGCGGTTAGGGAGGGAGTTCCAGGAACTTGACCCAGCGAGTGTCTGCAAACGTTTACAACTTTTCAAATATTTCACTTTGGGGCAGAAAGTAATTTTGACTTAAAGCCAGTAATCAAAGCTCAGAGGCATGTTATTATACCAACTAGTGGATATGAATAACGATAGGACATAGGAATAGGAGTAGGCCATTCTGCCCCTTGAGTATGTTCTATCATTCTATTACCTCATGTTTGATCAGTACCTTAACTCAATGTATCTTCCTCCCTGAATACTCTTAACTCTTGAAAAATACACTATAACTTTACACATATGGTAACATTTTGCCAATTCTGCTATTAAATATCACATTTTATTATTTTTTTGAAAAACCTACAAGTATCTTTTGCATTCATATTCTAATACAAACAGGCGAAACAGACTGTCACCTTAAGCCAAATTCCACTTCTGGTACGACATATGGTATAGTGAAACACAAATACTAAGCCGATTATTGCAGCTCACTGAGGCTAGATGAAAGATAGATGATATGGGCCATCTCAGAGAACACCAATCTAGGAGCAGAGACTTGGAATAACTATTAGGCTGTTTAATTTGATATGCTTCAGTCACGGGTAAAGAACACCTCATTTGTCATTACCTAATATTACAAGCAATATGCTTCTAGGCAGACACACTTCCTGGCCACCATTTTAGGGACTTAGGGTATCATTAAGTGCCTGAAACAACAGGTATATGAGCCAATTTCTAGGCCCAGGTTTTATTTTTCTACCAATGAAACAGGCACTGTAGCACAATGGTTAGCACTGTTGCTTCACAGCACCAGGGACCCGGGTTCGATTCCTGGCTTGCGCCACTGTGTGCAGAGTCTGCACGTTCTCTCCGTGGGTTTCCTCTGGGTGCTCTGGTTTCCTCCCACAAGTCCCGAAAGATGAGCTTGTTAGATGAATTGGACATTCTGAATTCTCCCTGTGTACCTGAACAGGCACCGTACTGTGGTGACTAGGGGATTTTCACAGTAACTTCATTGCAGTAATGTAAGCCAACTTTTGACACTAATAAATATTATTATTATTCCTCTTTTGCAACTTCCTCCCATAAGAATGGCACAGTGGGGAAAATGTCATTAAACTTTCAGAATTGGGTAGATAACATTAATTACAAAGCTCCCTTTCACAATTCAATGTTACCTTTGAACAGATTAGCAAGTAAGAAAGCATGCACTGAGATAAAGGCCATTTAGCCATCAAGTTCATTTACTGCATAAATAATGTTCAATCTACCCAGTCGTGGGCTGTCACTCAGCTATCTTCGTCTGAGTGGAGCAGAACATTTATCCTCCTCACAAATTCAGGCTCCAGTTGACCAACATTCATCACACAGCACAGCAACTATCGCATCCTGTGCTGTGTTCGACAATCTGGTAACATTTGAACCACTTTTTTTTGCCAGATTCGTGTGAAGGGGTTAATCAACACAGCATCAACTCATTCTATTGGCTGTTCATCCAGCATACCAACTAGCTTTGGGGAAAAGAGCCATTCTAATGTTAAGCCTCATTTGACACTTGTTAATTTTCAAGAGTCAAACTTAAATGACCTTGCTTACATTAACAGCACCATGTCTCTCAACGTTTTAAAGATCCAAAACCTCTTCAATCTCCTCTCCAAAAAAACCCAGAAATGTAGTTTAACAAGTCCCTCCCAATATACAATATACAATACATATAAGGCGCCGCATTAAACTTCTTCACGGATTATTCAATGATTCACTGTTCTTTTGAATGGAAGGTGATCAAAAACACACACAATTTTTAAAAAAATATATATTTTTATTAGAGTTTTTCCATTTTTACAAATAACTCAACAAACTCTCCAAACTAGTACAGTGCAGCATAAATGTTTCTCCGTGAGAAAAAGACAGGAGTACACCAACACAGTTGGTTTGGTTTAATCATTAAATTTGGTGCTCCATTTACACCTTGAAAAACGGAGAAAAAATAAACTAAAGAATGGGGAAGAAGCGGATAAAGCAATGAAACCGTGGTAAAGTGGCACACACCTCCACGTGCAGCAATTGCTCATACAGCCAAAGAAATACAGGATAGGGTTTTCACATCCCGTTCGCACGTGCACCAAACACATCTTCTCCCAACTCCAGTTATACCAGAGGCATCAGTGACACATTGCAACATCTTTTTCTCAGATATGAGACCTGCCAGTACCTATGCAGGAACCAGTTGTGGATTCTTTAACCCCAAAATAGAGAAGAAATACAGAAAAATCCATGAAGACATTAATCCCAAGAGGATATTTTACATATAACCACGAGATGCAACACAACCCCAAAATCTGGCACAGCACAGAGTGATCATCATTCCACAAAAGTATAGAGAGAAGACCAGTGAATATTTATAGATCATCAAACATAGTAATCACTGTGGTCGGCATCTCCCCTCATACCAAAAATTAAAGGATAAAAGGACACCATAAAGAGCAGGGGATCTCAGGATAATAGGATAAAGTCATAAACACATGGCCCTATGGTGCACGCCCTCCTCCATAAGGCAAATCCTAACTCGGGCTCCCAAAACATTTCAGCAATGAAAGGATACCCCAGGAGAAGGGGGAAGAACAGGATTCCACTATCAGTACAAGAAGTGACTTGGCAGTGTACACTCTCGTATGTCAGAGCCAGTAAATCAAGTCAGACAAGATCGAGCAACATATACTTTCACAAAAAAGATACCAAGGACAGAACAGCATAACCAAATTAAAAAACAGGGCACGACCTCCCTAGGGGAGACCAAGCCTCAAGGAGGAGGTCAGTCTGGAGGTCCCCCTATAAGACCACGTGGAGGAGGGCAAACTACTCCCCATCCAGTCTTACCTCCAACCGGCTCTAACAACACTGCATCGAAGCGTTCAAGACTTGCTCTCAGGCCCTGCAGCCAACTGGATACTGCCTCCCCGGGGGAACTGAATCTGGAGGAGAGCAATCCAGCAGCTCCCAAAAGGGAACATCTTAGGGGAGGGTGACCTACTCCGCCACCCAACATACCCTCCACCTGACGCAGGTAAACACAGTTACCACTGCCCTAACCTACTCAATCAAGACACCGCTGTCACTACCCATGCAGCCAAGCAAATATGAAATGAAATAAAGAGAATAACCCCAATAAAGGATAGATATCCAAGGATTAATCAACCATGCTCAGGCGTGCACCAGTACTTATTTACCCCTCCTCCAACAACACCAGGGGTGTCAACCACAGACAAAAAAATGGAACCCAATCTTCTCCAGGACACGATCGGTCTGTCCCTTCATTGGAGACAAACAAGGATTCGATAATCCCTAGTCAACAAAAGTATAAAAGAAAGATACGGTACTAATAGTTCTAATGGGAGCTTTTCCTCACCCACAATGGAGGACCTAAAAGGCCATACCGGGTGTAAGAATATTCCTTCTCTGGCCCCATCTCCCCAAATCAACCAGGATGTTCAACATACCATACAGCAGGAATTTCATGGATGAAGATGAACCCCCATCAGGAAGACCGCCCTGACTGACAAAATTCTGTCCATCCATTCCCTGTAGGATATCTCGCAATTTATCAGTGGGAGCACTAATAGCCTGTGCTGGGGAGTCGAGATCGTCATCCACAACTTCACTCACAATGGCAGCCATCGTCTCGTGCCAACACAACACTGAAGCATAGGCCTGGTCACCAGCAAAACTCTCACTGCGAGGTGGGCCCCACCACAGCCGCCTCTGACCGCCTCAATTAAACAAGGATTGGCTTGACTTAACTCCGCTCCCATTACCAAAGTTCAGCCAGAATCTTCCAGAGGCATAGCACATGTCATACACACCAGGATCAGGGTTGTACATCAGGATTTTAAAAAAAGGATTAAAAGATGAGTAGCGGCAGAGCTCGCAAAAACACAGCCGCTCTCGTGCTTACGTCACATGACCCCCCTCCCCCAACGCGCACACAATATTTTAAGTGGGACCTTCCCAGTGCTCCACAAACAATGTTTAAACAACTACCTCCAGCTCAGACTCATAGGCCGTTGCGGTCACACCTGGGATCTAGTGGGTTAAAGACATTTTTCACTCAATAGATGATCTCTTTCTCAGCTCCAGATATGTGGCCAAAATTTCAGAGGAATTCTCAAGATCTCTTGTTGCAACAAGAACAATTTCCCGACTACAGAACATAAACAGCGAGGCAATTGCTTGTCGCTATTTACGCCACTCCCAAACGGTTCACCAAAGTCCTGCAAAGAACCACTGTGAAAATTGCAGGTGAACGTTCTTTCTCACCGATCTTTCTTGTCTCTCCCCTTGTTTTACCACTACTAAGATGGTCACTGCTCCTCTGAACATTATTCTTGTGATCGACATCTACAATTTTACACTGACTTTTTTATCCCTGGATTAAAAACTCATTGATGCAGTCTCCAACTCTTACCTCCATCTCTCCTCAAAACTATAGAACTGCTGATCTGCAGATTTTAAAAGCCAAACTTGGTATCACCTAACCACTGCCTCTTGACTTTCTCATCTTGGTTATCATTTCAAATCTTGGCACTATCCCACATGATGGGTCTTGTCCCTTCACATAGTTTTACGCCAAAAAACTGATTGGATTGGATGATAATGGCTAGATACTTCTAGTGAATGCAATCGCGCCCAAAACGTCCCTTTCCACTTTTGCTAACACGCCGTCACATACATGATTACTGTTTTGACATTTATGTACACTAAACTCATCGGCTATTCTTTAGTCTTTGTCAGTTACTGGAATTATGATATCTGACATGCAGCTAAGTCACCATGTGAAAATTAGAAAGTGACTGACTGTCCTTTGGACAGGGGGAAGTAAACTAACTCTCTCCTCAGACATTACTTTTAAATTTTCATTCCAGATTTTGCCTTTTCCTTTCTCTTTTTTCCCTGTCATATTACTCTTCCGATTATTCTCCTGGACTTTCTTTTTTGAATTGGGTAAGGGAGTGTGTGATACTATCTGGTCCCTCACCAAATACAGTGTACACTTATGTAAAAGTCAAATATTTAAGACCACTTTTTTCCACCAAATGTCATGAAGGTCAACTTTTACACGGAAATGGTTTTGAGGAATTGACATGATTGCTTAATTTGGGCCCAAAAAGACAAGCGCAACGGAATAAAGTAAAAACCAAGAAATTCAAGAATGCATATTAATTCTCCAACATTTATTTATTTTGGAACATTACATTTCATCCTTCCTTAATGAATTAGCTACAACAAGTATCACATTGAAATCCTTCAAAATTATTCCAATCACTATCTGAATCACCAAACAATTCATCCCAATAGTAATCATATGGATCTTTCTCATCATCGGTACAGCTGGTAACTTCTATAATCATCATTCCGCAAGTAATTGTCCTCTGTACCATCGAGCGCATTTGATATTCCACATTATAGAAATTAATTTTTGACAACATTGGGAACAAGTTCATTTTATATGTGTTCATCGCCCATTGCCACAATGTTACGAGTAAGGGTGCTCATGTACATCCACCTTTAGAGCACTTTCCAAGATCCAACTGCTCCATATCTTTCAAATACGGTCCTTGAGAGCCCTGTGCAGACATCCAAGTGCTGAACACCCTAAAGACTATTGGGAATAACCACCATGTTGGTGTCGGATGATCTCACATCAAGAACTACATTTAAAAAAATGTGTTCTTGGGATGTGGGCATTGCTGGCTGAGGGCATTTGAAAGGTCAACCACATTGCTGTGAAACTGGTGTCACATGTAGGCCAGACCAGGCAAGGGTGACAGTTTTCCTTTCCTAAAGGACATTAGTGAACCAGATAGGTTTTTACAACAATCAACAATGGTTTCATTTAATTCCACATTATTATTGAATTAAAATTTCACCGTCTGCCATGGTGGGATTCAAACCCAGGTCCCCAGAGCATTATCCAGTAACAATACCATTATGCTACTGCCTCGCCTTCTGTTGACAAGGTGGGATTTGAATATATCCCAGACGAGCAACCCTTTTTCTTTGCATAGTCCTCAGATCTTAAATTCCACACTTCTCCAATCCATTTCTAGCAACTGTCTGCATCCTTTCTCGTCAACATGGAAGACATCGTCTTGCTGAAATCCCCCTATGGGGAGAGTTTTGCACTTGGATATCGCCATTGGCTTTAATTTTGTGCCATCCACCATGCAAGATGGAACTGCTGTAAACCTTTTCTTCTCGTGGCCAGTTGTCTTTACAAGGATGGTTTATTCACCAATCTTGGTAATGGTCTTGATTGCTGATATGTCGAAGTTCATCAGTGTTTCATCCATATTTCCAATGCAGGCCAATAAATATGCTTTCTTTCCTGAATATCAGGTGGCAGACACTGTATCTTTTGTGCTTTCTGTTTTAGTGCTAAATTGTGTGGGATCGGTTTAGCTCACTTGGCTAGACAGCTGGTTTGTGATGCAGAGCGAGGCCAGCAGCGTGGGTTCAATTCCCGTACTGGCTGAGGTTATTCACGAAGGCCCCACCTTCTCAACCTTGCCCCTCGCCGAAAGTGTTAAACCACCACCAGTCAGCTTTCCCTATCAAAGGGCAGGATGATAGTTTCAGCCTTGACTCATTTGTGTTTGTGTTCATGGGTTAGAAAGCTGTGGGTTCAAAGGGGAAAGCAGCCTAGTCATCTGGGACTATGGTGACTTTACCTTAAATTGTGTCTACTCATGAATCTTGCGTACCACTTGCCACTAAACTTGAATTCTGAAATACCCCAGGGCCCAGTGTCAGATAACTCTGTGGGTAATAATATGACCATTTTGTCGATGCTTCTTAATCCATTCTGTAACTTTTGTCTTCAATTTAAATTGAGTTTTGCACCTGTTTTACTCTCTAAGGCACTGTGACGGATCATGGTATTGGTATTGTCAACTGTCTGGGTGATTGCTGGAATTAGCAGAGAAAATCTAAAGGTTTGCCTTTAAATTGATGAACCGTTAAGTAATTAATAATGACAATGCGATTTGATCCCTGAAAAAACATTAATTTATTTTTAGGCCAGACGTCATGAGGTCGATTTTTACACGAGATCAAAGTGTACAAGAGTATAGTACAGTACAGAGTACAGTAGTTGTTAATCCATTGAGCCTCGACATAGAGGTCGTTTAACTACAAGAGGCGTCGCAGCCAAGATCAACCCACTTTCACCCAATGACTGCATATAGACAATTCCAGCAAGAATCAGAACGTGTGACCCTAGTCAGTCTTCCCCTTTCCCCAAATGCCCTCAACTCAGCAATGCCAGCTGAGATCAGTGAACCCAACACACATAACAAAGCAGAATCTGGACTCAACCTGTAGGATTTCATTAGATATTGCCTTAAATAGTTGAGCCATCCGAGAGAAATGATAATGATAATTGCTTATTGTCACAAGTAGGATTCAAATGAAGTTACTGTGAAAAGCCCCTAGTTGCCACATTCCAGCGCCTGTTCGGGGAGGCTGGTACGGGAATTGAACCGTGCTGCTGCCCTGCCTTGGTCTGCTAAACAGCCCCTGAAAATTGCTTATTGTCACAAGTAGGCTTCAATGAAGTTACTGTGAAAAGGCCCTAGTCGCCACATTCCAGCACCTGGTACGGGAATTGAACCGTGCTGCTGGCCTGCTTGGTCTGCTTTCAAAGCCAGCGATTTAGCCCAGTGTGCTAAACCAGCCCCAGTAGAAAGTAGTGATATTGATGAGATTGCCTTTATGGTGTTACTTAAATAAATTTATTGTTACAATTTTAATTTGAGGGATTTTGATTTTTGAAGCTTTGAAGATAATTACCTTGTCATTTTCCTCATGTTCCCGGAGGTGGCGCTGTAACTGATTGTACTTGGGAAAAGTCTGGCAACAAACATCACATTTATGAGCACCATGGTACTGAGATTCCTGGGCCTCAAGAAACCCATTTGCATTGTCTGCATTTAGCTCCAGCAAGTTATCTGTAAAAGTAAAGCAAAGAAGTGTTAACAAGATGCAGCCTTAGTATTGTGTATATGTATTTAAACATATATTATATACTCATACAATATGCATATTTGATGTCATTAATAAGCCAAAGAATGGTCCTAAACTAAAATTTGGCCTCATTGAGGTATCATAGAATCCCGACAGTGCAGAAGGCCATTCAGCCCATCGGGTCTGCACCGATCCTCTGAAAGAGCACCCTTGCTAGGCCATTCCCCCGCCCTATCCCTGTAACCCCACCTAAGCTACACATCTTTGGACAATTTTATCATGGCCAATCCACCTAACTTGCACTTCTTTGGACTGTGGGAGGAAACCGGAGCACCCGGAGGAAACCCGCGCACACACGGGGAGAATGTGCAAACTCCACACAGTCACTCAAGGCCGAAATTGAACCTGGGTCCCTGGCACTGTGAGACACCATGCTGCACCATGCTTAGACTAAACGATCAAATACTTTGGGTGGAATTTTCCATCTTGGCACAGAGTGCCGGTTGAGGCGAGAAAGTCAGCGTGCAACTCACCAGCTACACAGCTGGCTTTTCTCACATTGCGCAGCATTCCACGCAGCTGAGTCCACGCTATCACTAGCATGGGGCTAGACAAAGCCAGCAATGTCGGGAATCCCGCGAGGGCACCCCGATCACCGATAAGAAACAAAGAGCTCCCCAACTACCCCTTCCCCCACACGTTTATGAAGCCCACCCCCCCCTCCCCCCCAATGGATAAAAGGAATAGCCACCCAACAGAGCTACCCAGAGGATCTTCCTTTGGCACTGCTCCCTGTCCAGGCATGCCCCTTTTACTCCCGCTGCTCCCCTCCTTGAGCTTTCTGGGTTGTAACTCGCTCAGTCACAGGTGGCGGCATGGGGAGAATCTGATAATGAGATGTCACCAGCGATGTTCTCATTTTCTGACTCCCACAGGATTTCGCACCCATGGCAAACATGGGTGCAAGGTCTCAGCCTATATCTATTCCAGTTTTCAAACTGTAAAGAAAACCTTTTACCCTCATTCATTTTAGACCCATTTTTCTCTCCTTCCTTTCCCCTCGCTCAATGGTATTATTTCATGCCAGAGCACACCTTACCCATGGCTGTCATACATTCACAAGCCTGAACAGTCAAGTAAGCAGGCTTCTGCACCTCAGGGGGACTGGGCTTTGTCAGAAAGGCTCCAATGTTATGGCGCCTGATTTCTACACATGTATTTGTCGCAAGGGTCACCACATAATGGGGAGGAGCTGGAACTCTGACCTAACCCTAACCTGGGTGAATTGGAACTCATTATGGTGCTTACCTTTACCATGACTGAGATAAGTTAACTCAACACAAGGATTTCTATGACCTGCAGGTTCACCTACTCAATATTCTTAACCAGTTAAGCTGCAAAAAACAGTTTGTCTATAAAGTTCCAGTACGTTAACTGGTGTTGGCTTGCTCATTAACAGTTGCACTAAAAAAGTTAATGATTATACTTTCATTGCCACACATATCTTACTTTTAACAACATAAAATTGAAACGAGGTTTAAACAGCATATCCCATCTGTCATTCTGAAGGTTTTGAATATTTTTGTTTTATAAATTTAGAGTACCCAATTAATTTTTTCCAATTTAAGGGGCAATTTAGTGTGGCCAATCCACCTACCCTGCAAATCTTTGGGTTGTGGGGGCGAAACCCACGCAAACACAGGGAGAATGTTCAAACTCCACATGGACAGTGACCCAGAGCCGGGAGCGAACATGGGACTCGGTGCCGTGAGGCAGCAATGCTAACTAACCACTGCACCACGTGCTGCCCTCTGTTTTGAATATTTTACTGTATTGTGGCATTTTAATAATCAAACCAAAGACAAAACAACATACAATTGAATGCAGCTCACTTTTTGTCCAATGAATAGAGGTTATATTACAGACATATATAAAAAATACAGAAATACACTGAAGTAACATGAAAATAAGTAATTTGGCCAAACTAATCCAGGTCATGGATGAGCGAACACTACTTTCCATGTTTGGGAGATCAACATTATTTACTTTGATCACCATCACAAACATTATTCTCTTGATATTGCCTCTATTCCCAACTTGCTTCAGCTGAATCATGGCATGCAAAGCCCTTGACATCCTGCTTAACTCAGACCCTCTGATGTGGAACCCTCAGTCATGCCTCTGTTACTTCTACTCTCTGTTCCTTCACGGTCTTCCTTGATGGTTTGCAATCCTTCATGCTCCATCAACTCCAGCTCATACAAACTCAACTCGTTCATTAGCACCATCCACACCATCACACATTGGATCTCAGCCTCATCTTCAAACCTCTTCATTTCATGACATAAATATATGTATTCATATAGTACCTTCCACAACCCCAGGACATCCTTAAGAGGCTTTCAGATAATTCGGTATTTTTAAAGTGTAATCACTTGTAATGTAGAAAATTAAGTAGTCAATTTGTACACCACAAGCTCCTACAAACATCTTAAATAAACAATCAAATCAGCTGCTTTATATGTTGGCCGAGGGATAGACATTGGCCCAGCACATTGAAAGAACGTCCCACATTTTGTCATGGTGCGTTTTAAGTTCATCAGACCAGGTTTGATTGAAACCTCACCCAAAAGATGATTCCTCCAGCAGAGCAACACAGTGTGATAACCTAGATATTGTGCTAAAGTCTCTGAAGTGTGGTTTGAACCTACAACTTTCTAACCCAGAGCCATGAACACGAATGAGTCAAGGCTGAAACTATCATCCTGCCATTGAGAGCCTTCAGCTGTCTTTGATGTACTCTGGAACCCCTGCCCTATATTCCTCCACTTCTCTATTTCCCTCTTTCCCTTATCAACGTTTTCCTCACCTATCTTTGGAACCAAGTCTTTGCTCACCCATGCTAATCTCTCCCCACTGACTTGGCATTAGCTGCATTTATCCTTTATTTCCTCCTCTACTGTATGGAACACCCTTAGAATACATTCTGCAATAAAAAAAGTACCATATGACTAAAGGTTACTGTTATGAGAAAAAGCTACTTAATTAAATGTTTAATATATTGTCTGCACAAACAGAAGTTCAAATAGATTCCACTTTGTTTCAAACTGAGAACCTAAAGAGAGTCGATAAAAGAAATTTCCCTTCAACTTTGTGGAAAATTTAAGAATATTTCAAGTAACTAAGGTGATATGGCAGCGTTCCAGGTACAAACTGTTCACAAGAACACAGCAGGTAAGAAGCAGCAATTGTTAGGCTTGATCAAAGTCCCAAGGACAAGATAACAGAACACGGCAACAGTCTCGGATGTATCCGTATTTTCAAAATTAATCCAAAATCTAATTAAAGTTCTGCAGCAAAAATCATTTCACGACTGGTGCTCCATTAATCCATTCAAAAGAAACAAAAAAAAGACAACAGTGGATTTTAAATACACTTTTAATAGCAATCGCCAAACCAAACTGCATTAAATTATCAACTACCATTCAGCTCAACAGGTTCCGTGTAGTTAAACAGCACTCCTAATGTAATATTTGCTTAGCATTAAATAAGTCAACACTATTGTGTTTGCATTTCATCCTAACAAATTTCAATAATGTGGAGGTTTCATCCGCAATCTTTTTTGATAAGAGTCTAGATTTCCCAATGACTTAGTCTTAACATCATTCCCCTATTATTTCCCTTCATTTCTGAGCTGTTGGCATTACTGAGCAACAATGGCTCTTCCTATATATTTAAGTAGGCATGGGCTATTCTTCGGCACCATGGCAAAGCTAAAACGCATCATTTATATTGGGATAACTATGAGCTGTAATGGCATTTTTATGATGTATGGATATATTGGACTTGTTTGAAATCAAAAGTACGTGCACGTAATTTTATGAGGCCTGCCCCAATTTGCTTTTTTCACAACACAAAATCATGCAATAGACTATTTTCTCCAATACAAAACTACTCCCCCTGAAAAGCTAGTTAGTATTTACATTAATCAAGCACTTTTGTCAGAAAATGTATACTGAAAGTACCATTAGAAATTTACAGAAACACTCTAGTAATACAAGCCATATGGAGCTCAATAGAAATGACCTAATATGTTCTATGGGAATAGTGTAAATGGGCTTTAGAGTGGTTTCACAGGTCGGCACCACATCGAGGGCCGAAGGGCCTGTACTGCGCTGTAATGTTCTATGTTCTAATAAAATAATTTTAATGCAACCCAGTACTGTACAGGAATTGATAACAAGATTTAGTAACGAGTTGGAGGAACAAATCTGCAAGAAAATGACAGAGGTACAAAAAGTAAAATGGGAGACTTATAGACCGAGATAGTAAGAGTGCAAAAGGCAGAGAAATTAGTTCAGGGGAATTTTTCACATCTGTATGCTTCGGTGTTTCGAAAAAGGAGTTATTGCTGGATCCGGATCTGGGGAATGAGATGGGACAAGTGGATCAAGTTCCCGTAGGGGAACATTTCAGGGAAAGCAATCATAGTATCAGAAGGTTTTGGATGTCAATGGAAAAGGACAAGGAGCAACCCAGACTAAAAATAATTAACTGGCAGAGAGCCAATTTCAATAGGCTGGGAACAGATCTGGACCAGATAAACTAGAATCAAAGATTGGAGGCAAAACTTAACAGGGCACTGGATTGCCGTAAAAGAGCAGGTAGATCTGGTACATACCCACCAGGAGGAAAGGTAGGTCAAAAAAATCCAGAGATCCCTGGATCAAAAAAGAGACAGAAAATAAGATGGAGCAGAAAACAGGGAGAATAAGACAGATGTCAGGTTGATAATACAATTGAGAACCAGGCTGAACATAGAAAGTTCACAGCAGAAGTGAAAGAAGAAATAAGAAAAGACAGAGTATAAGAGACTTGCAGAAATAATAACATCCAAGGGTCTTCCATAGGCAAATAACTGATAAAAAGATGGTAAAAGGCAGAGTAAGGCTAATAAGGGCCTAAAAAGGAGATTTATTCATGGAGGCAGGGGGAACGACTGAGGTTCTATACAGGTATTTTCCATCTATCCTTACCGAGGAGGATAAAATGCTGCTAAAGTCATAGATGTATTTAAGGAGAAGCCAGACAAGCATAAGCGGGAGAAGGGGATAGAGGGTTATGATGACAGATTTAGATAGGGAAAGATGGGAGGAGGGCCGAGTGAAGTATAAACACCAACACGGACAGTTTGGGCTATATGAATTTTTCTGCATCACATGCAATCACAATGAAAGAGGAGGTAATTGAGATATTGGATGGATTAAAAATCAATAAAGAGTTATTAGATAGGCTGGCTCTACTTAAAGTTAATAGGTCTTTTCTTTGCTCTTTCGGAGGGTTGGTGTAGATTCAATGGGCCAAATGGCCTCCTTCTGCACTTATGGATTCCATTCTAAGTCACCAGGAGCAGAACAAATGCATCTTAGAATACTAAGGGCAGGAAGTGTGGAAAGTGCAGTAGCACCAATCTTCCTCAGATACAGAGCGGTGCCAGAGGACTGGAACATTGCAAATGTTACCCCCTTGTTCAAATACAAAGTGTGAACAAAGAACAAAGAAAAGTACAGCACAGGAACAGGCCCTTCAGTCCTCCAAGCCTGCGCCGACCATGCTGCCCGTTTAAACTAAAATCTTCTACACTTTCTGGGTCCGTATCCCTCTATTCCCATCATATTCATGTATTTGTCCAGATGCCCCTTAAATGTCACTATCGTCCCTGCTTCCACCACCCCCTCCGGCAGCGAGTTCCAGGCACCCACTACCCTCTGCGTAAAAAAAAACACTTGCCTCATACATCTCTAAACCTTGCCCCTCGCACCTTAAACCTATGCCCCCTAGTAATTGACCCCTCTACCCTGGGGAAAAGTCACTGAGTATCCACTCTGTCTATGCCCCTCATAATTTTGTAGACCTCTATCAGGTCGCCCCTCTGTCGTTCCAGTGAGAACAAACCGAGTTTATTCAACCACTCCTCATTGCTAATGACCTCCATACCAGGCAACATTCTGGTAAATCTCTTCTGCACCCTCTCTAAAGCCTCTACATCCTTCTGGTAGTGTGGCGACCAGAATTGAACACTATACTCCAAGTGTGGCCTAACTAAAGTTCTATACAGCTGTAGCCATGTAAAATGGCTGCGTTCCGATTAATCTGGCCAAAACCCAGTTTAAAACGGCTAACCCGAAAGACTGCTGGGAAAAGCAGCCAAGAAGACACAGGCAGGCAGCTGCAGACAGTTTTGCATATTCGGCTCTGGGAAGGTAGCCCAGATCGATACACAGGGCTATCAACAGCCCATCAACCCAGGTATTCACAGTTGCATTCAGGACTGTTTGCAACCAATCTATTCAGACATCCACAGTTAAATCGGCTATCCCCGGGAACAATTGCAACATATTAGCAATTGAATACCGGGCCAGACCTGTCGGCGCCTGCAGTGGCCGAAACAAAGACAGGTGAGCGACCACCCCCCCGATCGAGGAATCGCCTCACCATTGGACACATCGACCCCAGAGATTGGGGACAGAATCCAATCACTTGGGACTCAGGGTCAAGGGCCGCCCCGGGAGGCGGGAAGCCCCTGGGCCCTATAAAAGTGAAGGTCCAAGCTCAGATCGCTCTCTCTCCTCTTCGCCTGCTCGAGACCTTCGCAAGACCAGCCACCGGCAAGTGTAAGTTTGAATCCAACGATCGCTATCCGGTAGAGACACCTAGCCACCGACCTGTAGCAGCCTTTTGAATCCCGCGAGCCAGATTTGATTGGACAAGCCATTCGTTTCCCTGACCTGGTGGGCTCTTCCTAAGTTAAGTATTGGCCAGTAGTGATAGGTTTATTGTATAGAAAGTAGTATTAGGGTATTAATATTGCTTGTTGTATATAATAAATGACCGTTGTTTTAATCCTTACTAAGCGGTGTGCTGTGTTATTAATCATAACCTAAACTTGAACCACCTGGCGGTATCATAAAGATACCTGGCGACTCATGAGCAAAGGTGACCTAAACAGAGCAAATAGACGAACGCTAAAAAGAGCAACACAGCTGCAACATGACTTGCCAATTCATATACTCAATGCCCCGGCCAATGAAGGCAAGCATGCCGTATGCCTTCTTGACTACCTTCTCCACCTGCGTTGCCCCTTTCAGTGACCTGTGGACCTGTACACCTGGATCTCTCTGACTCTCTACCATTCACTGTATATTCCCTACCTGCATTAGACCTTCCAAAATGCATTACCTCACATTTATCCGGATTAAACTCCATCTGCCATCTCTCCGCCCAAGTCTCCAAACAATCTAAATCATGCTGTATCCTTTGACAGTCCTCATCGCTATCTGCAATTCCACCAACCTTTGTATCGTCTGCAAACTTAATCAGACCAGTTACATTTTCCTCCAAATCATTTATATAGACTATGAACAGCAGAGGTCCCAGCATTGATCCCTGTGGAACACCACTAATCACAGCCCTCCAATCAGAAAAGCACCCTTCCATTGCTACTCTCTGCCTTCTATGACCTAGCCAGTTCTGTATCCACCTTGCCAGATCACCCATGATCCCGTGTGACTTCACCTTTTATACCAGTCTACCATGAGGGACCTTGTCAAAGGCCTTACTGAAGTCCATATAGACAATATCCACTGCCCTACCTGCATCAATCATCTTTGAGACCTCTTCGAAAAACTCTATCAAGTTAGTGAGACACGACCTCCCCTTCACAAAACCATGCTGCCTCTCACTAATACGTCCATTTGCTTCCAAATGGGAGTAGATCCTGTCTCGAAGAATTCTCTCCAGTAATTTGGATGTGTTAGGATGATGCCAGCTACAGACCAGTCAGTTTAACCGCAGTAGTGGGAAAGCTATTAGAAACAATAATCCAGGACAAAATTAATTTGGACAAATGCAGACTAATTAAGGATATCTGGCACAGATTTGTTACGAGCAAATCATGTTTAATTATGATTGAGTTATTTGATGAGATTGCAAAGAGGGTTGATAAGAGTAATGCAGTTTTGATGTCATGTACATGGCCTTCCAAAAAGCATTTAATAAAGTGTCACAAAATAGGATTGTCAGCCCATGGAATAAAAGGGACAATGGCAGCATAGCTATGTAGTTGACGGGAGTGACAGGAAGCAGAGGGTACTATAGAAGCACAGAAAAGTTACGACACAGAAAGAGGCCAATCAGCCCATCCTAAATGCACAACCAAAAAAGGGGAAGAAAAGAAACTAGCCGCTTATTTTAATCCCGCTTTCCAACACCTGATCCATAGCCTTGCAGGTTATAGCACTTTGGTGCAGATCCAGGAACTTTTTAGAATCATAGAATCTACAGTGCAGTGGGAAGCCATTTGGTCCATCGAATCTGCACCGGCCCTTGGAAAGAGCACCCTACTTAAGCGTTTCTACCTCAAACACCAATTCAGACACCCACCACCCTCTGGGTGAAAAGGTTTTTCCTCATGTCCCGCCTAACCCTTCTACCAATCACCTGGTATTTGACCCCTCAACTAGGTCTTTCCTATCTACCCTCCTCATAAGTTTGTACACTTCAATTATGTCACCCCTCAGCATCCTCTGTTCTAAGGGAAATCAACCCTAGCCTATACAATCTTTCCTCATAGTTGCTATTTTCACACCCTTGTATAAATCTCCTCTGAACTCTCTTCAGAGCAATTATGTCTTTCATGTAATATGGACTCAACCAAACCATTGATATATCCTGGAGACAACAACTATTCTTCTCACTACCAACTACATGGCCAATCTTTGCGTCATCTGCAAATCTCCCAATCATGTCTCCCACATTTAAGTCCAAATCATTTATATATACAACAAACAGCAAGAGTCCAAACACTGAAACCTGTGGAATGTAAAAACAAAGAAGTTATGAAGAACTTAATGAAACGTTGGTTCAGCATCAACTGGAGTGTTGTATCCAACTCGGGAGTGTGAATCTAGTGAGCAGCGCTAGGAGAGCACGGTGCTGCCGAGCAGTGAAGGCAGTGGAGAGGGAACAGAAAACATTGTGAGAATGGCTCCAGATATAAAAGAGACTTCAGTTACGTGGATAAATCAGAGAAGTTGGGGTAGTTCTCCTTAGAGATGGAGGTTGAGAGGAGAATAGATAAAGATGTTCAAAATCATAAAGGAGTCCAACAGAGGGTATAGGTAGAAACTTCCATTGCGAGTAGGGGCCAGAACCAGAGAACACTCAACTTAGGTCATTGGTCATGGGGGAAAACCTTTTTTTTTATAAAACAAAAAGAGTGGTTGGATCTGCAATGCACAGCCTGTGAGTGCACTGCTGGCAGATTCAATCCTGGGTAGTTAACTGAATAGGAGCAGGGAAGTTGGAGAGGACACAATGGACTAAATAGCCTTGTTCCTGCGAAGCAGAGTTCTATAATTGCCATGCTTGCAATGTACAGGATTCAAACATCTGCGGCCTCCCATCTCTGTTGGAGGAAAGGAATAGCAGAGATCAGGTTTGTCCAAATGACTTCCACAAAGATTCCATTGTCAATGATTAAATAGCATTTTGAAAATAATTATGCCAAACTACAGTGCTTTGCACTAAGGTCATGCACAAATGATGAATTAAAAGCATACGCCTATGGTTTCTTGATTGGGGTTTTTCAATGTTAGCTTAATTGTCTCAAGAGAAACAATGTAAGGATCTGACAAACGTGTGGGAACGTCCCCCTCTCTGGGTAGTGGGAAAGTATTTTTAAAAAAAGATTAAAATAAGGAAAATAAAATTTCTATTATCCGGAATGTGCGAGGAATGGGCAGCGCTGATTAATCAAAATGCTGGTTATGAGTTCTGTGCTTTCAACCAATCAGAAACCTGCAGTGATGAGGTTTTTAAGTTCTCGGAACAGGTACGAGAGTGTGAATCTAGTGAGCAGCGCTAGGAGCACGGTGCTGCTGAGCAGTGGGAGGCTGAGACTGGAGCGAGGGCAGGCTGTCAATAACAACTACTTAGGATAATTGCCGGGAGGGAATGGGTTTCGATATCTGCAGATAAGGGAGTTTGCGCGAAGGCAGGTTGCGACCTTTCCGCTTTTACTGCCACATGGGGATACAGGACAAGGTCATTACTAAAACTGGGGTAGGGGAGGGGAAGGTTTTGGATATCTATAAAGAACTCATGGAGTGGAAGGAAACTCATATAGGTGGCGAAAGCGTAACTGGGAAAATGAGCTGGGAGGGAAGGTAGAGGCGGGTCTGTGGGAGGATGCTCTGAGCAGAGTCAACACGTCCTCATCATGTGCAAGGCTCAGCCTGATACAATTCAAGGGCACACATGACGGTGGCCCGGATGAGCAAGTTATTTTGAGATAGAGGACAAGTGTGTGAGGGAGGGCCAGCAAACCATGTCCATATGTTTTGGGCATGCCCGAAGCTTTGTGGATACTGGCAGGGATTTGCGGATGTTGTGTCGACGGTACTAAAAACAAGGGTGGTGCCGAGTCCAGAGGTGGCGATTTACGGAGTGTCGGAAGATCCGGGAGTCCAGGGGGCGAGAGAGGCTGACGTTTTGGCCTTTGCCTCCTTGGTGGCCCGGAGACGGATCTTAATAGCGTGGGAGGACTCAAAGCCGCCAAAATCAGGGGTTTGGGCTAGTGACATGGCTGGGTTTCTCAGACTTGAGAAAATTAAGTTCGCCCTGAGAGGATCAACGTTAGTGTTCGTCCAGAGGTGGCAGCCGTTTATCGATTTCTTTGGAGAAAACTAAACTGTCAGCAGATTCAATAAGGGGGGGGGGGGGAAAGTTAAGCTATTTTGTGTTTAGAGTAGGCAGGAACAATGGGAAATGGAGGGATATGTTACACACTGAACTATGTGTGCATTTGTATTGTTTATTGTTATAAAACCATAAATGCCTTAATAAAATGTATTTTTTTTTAAAAACAACTACTTATGAGTTTGACAAGTTTTAGTGATTACGAGAGAGTTGGACTGATGGGGAAACAAACGTTCGCGCCAGCTTCTGACGGATGAGAGACATCACCAGTCAAAAGACAACCCGGCAAAAAGTCTGGTCGGTAGACTGACGGATAACACAACATTTACTACATTTCTTTTTTCATTAATATAGATCACATATCTATTATTATTTTATTCATTAGCAACACCACCAAATCAGAGCGTCTCGCCACCACATTGTTCTGTGGAGCGTTGGTGTGCGTAAATTGGCTGTCGCACTTCTGCTCTGCAACAGAGAACGTCATTGTCTGTAAAACATTTTGGGGCATCCTGAGGTTGTGAAAAACACCACAGAATGACAATCTACCTTTTTACTTCTAAATTATGTTCTCCAGCTGCTCATCTTAGGGATATAGGCTGGCTTGGTAAGTTCAAGGAAAATTGTGTGCAGAGTGGAAATGCCAAGACATTGCAGAGGTTTGCTTCAAGGGGTTCTTATTCCAAGTTGGCATAAATACCTTTACAGCTGCACTTCAGCCCGAGGCTGAGCCTCAGCTAAACACTCGATTCCAAATACTACACTTGCATATGGACTCCAGATAGAAAACTCTTCAATTCTATTTGCACATTTCACACCTTAGGACAACCCAATGTGTTTTACAACCAACTAAATGCACTTTCTCTAATTAGAATCATTGCTGTTGGCTGCTGTGACCCCTACCGTACTTGTACATCTAGCTCCCAGATATCTGTGTGACAATAACCAGATATTTTGTTTTTGTAATAGGTTTTGGTCAGTTCTTCTTCAAAATAATGCAAAGGAATCTTTTACATACACGTCTCCCCCAAACGGCAGCACCTCCAACAGTGCTGCACTTTCTCAGTACTATGGTCGTGTGTCAACCTAGAATTGTGTGCTCAAGTGCGGGTCTGGAACATACAAACTTCTGACAGGTAGGACAGAGACTACCATTGAATCACAGTTAACCATATGAGGAGTAGGATTGTTGCCTGTGAAGAATGTACATCAAAGAATATAGGTTATACCTATATCCCTAAGATGAGCAGCTGGAGATCATTTAGAAGTAAAAAGGTAGATTGTCGTTCTATGGTGTTTTTCACAACCTCAGGATGCCCTAAAATATTTTACAGACAATGACGTTCTCTGTTGCAGAGCAGAAGTGCGACAGCCAATTTACGCACACCAACGCTCCACAGAGCAGAAATATAGGGCTGTTTAGCACAGGGCTAAATCGTTGGCTTTGAAAGCAGACCAAAGCAGGCCAGCAGCACGGTTCAATTCCCGGAACAGCCTCCCCGAACAGGCGCTGGAATGTGGCGACTAGGGGCTTTTCACAGTAACTTCATTTGAAGCCTACTTGTGACAATAAGTGATTTTCACTTAATTTTTTTCAATTTGACTTGCTTGCTTCTCAATTCCGCACTTTCTGCACATTAACAAAAATCTATCAATGTTGAACAAAACAAGGAAAACTCAAGACCATCAGGATCAATCTGCCAAGCACTGTCATTTGATGTATTTAATAATAGACAGCCCTCGGACCTACAACATAATGTGGTTTTCAGGAACCAAGAAGTCGAAACGTCGTTATGTCGGAAGCAATTTTCCCACAGAAACAATGGTATAAATGGGGGATTGGTCCCTGAACCAAGGCCGGAATCACTTCGTGGGACGTCCGGTGGTATTAAATGCCCTCAATTCTTGCCTCATCAAGTCGCTGAGGCAACATTTGATGCCTGCACACCAGTGCTTAAGCTCCTTGGCTAGTGTGAGGGATATAATCAAGCCATCGATTACTATCAGTTGCCTGTTTAACCTTGAACTTCTGTGAACCTGAGCGCTTATTAAATACAGCATAAACCTATACATTAATTAAGATTGTGACGGTTGTGCCAAAAGAATAACACTTGTTCCAACCTAATAAAGATGGTTTAACCTGTTCAGTCACACAGATCGGCAGTGCAGGACATCAAGGCACAAATATGAATATGCTGGTGTGACGCTGTAAAGTCAAAGTCGACATTGTAAAGTCGAAATAGGGTGTCAATTTATAAATGTTTTAAGTGCTGTTCTGCGTAGCTCGAACAGCACTGACATCAAGTACATGAGGATTATTCCAAGTGACAACTTTGCTTCTGATATCAATTGGAAGATTCTCAGGAAAAATCCAAGGAATTACTGGAATGACAATTAACCTCGGTTTGCTTCCCTGTGTATGGTGTATTGGGCAGTTCTCTCATTTAGAAAAAGATAATTTTATATTGAGAAAGCTTGCACTCGAGTTTTGCTGCTGCCTGTTTGGGAGCAAAGTTCTCTAAACTGGGCTGCCTTTCAGCAACCCGAACGTCCTCCTATAGACCTCACACAAATCAGACCCCTTGAGTTATCCCAAAAGTAGAAATGGAAAGATCTTCTCTAAACCTACCCAATAAAATAATTTCATAAGTTTTAAAGACATTTCCTAAAGAAAAGAGCCCAGCTCCAATTGTAACACTTGCTCGCCATCTCTCAATGTAGCGTATCTCCTCCACAGGATTCTACTTCTCCTCGGCCAAGAAAACCAAATGCCAATATTTTCGCAACCAATAAGAGTTACTAGTACAACCTTTGTTCTATCATTCGGACCTTTTGAACCACTCACAAGGCCAAGACACACAAAAGCCCTTGCTGTAATATTGTAATGTAGAAAACATGGCAGCCAATTTACAGACAGGTTTTCACAAACAGTAATGTGATAATTGAGCATTTACTCTGCTTCAGTGATGTTGGTGGAGGGATAAATATTGGCCAAGACGCTGGGATCAGCTTCCCTGCTCTTCCTGATAACCATGCCACAGGATCTTTTACCCCATCTGAAGGGAGACAAGGCCTCAGTTAACATCTCATCCAAAAGCTGGTGCCTCTGACACAGCATCACTTCCTCAGTACTGCACTAGGAGTGTCAGCCGAGGCTATGCTGCGTTTTGAGCACCTGAAAGTTACCATGTGCAGGCAGGATTATTTCAGTAATATTGTCCCAGGACCTGAGAGCTGACAGGCCCCTGTCAAAAAGAGTCCCGTCTTACTGGACTGAATTACCTACTTGGGACGATTTTCTGTAATCTACCCCTGATTTACCCAGACATTGGCTTTCATCAGTGCCAAGAGTTCAGAAACAATTACAACCTGTAGGTGTAATTATCATCAAGGCATTCAGGATAGCCAAAATCATTGAACCTGTGGTGATGGCATTTCTTCAGTCACTCATGCAATGATGGACTCAGCGATGTCCAGCTTGACGCATGGGAAATTACTGAATTTATCAAATTGTTCTGAATCATTCAGAAACACAAATATTTATGGATTCTCTTTGAACACTGTACCCTAAGCCAATTTGTTGCACCTTCCCAGCACTCAAAATCGTCACGCTTACCCTCCCACCTCCCTCCCCACTCGGCGTTCCTGCAATCCTGTCTCAATTCTCCCAGACCCCAGTAAAAGCGTCCTAAATCACATGATGCTCCTACCCCCTCCACTCAAACCACAACAACCAGCATCGCAAATTAGCATAAAAGCAAAAAACATTTAGCAAACATTTAGGGGGCATATTCTACAATGGGGGAGAAAGAGCAAATATTGTATTTGAGGCTGGGGCCTTTCCCAAGGTAGAAGTGGCTTGACAGAGGTCAAAGGTTTAGATAGGCTAGGCATTTTTACACAATCAAAGGCAAAACTTTAAAATGGGCAAAAACAACAAAATATGAACAAAATTAAAAGAAACAAAATCCAGAAACAAACTACATTTTGTAATTCTTTCATGGGATGTGGGAGTTGCTAACTACATCAGCATTTATTGCCCACGAGAAGGTGGTGGTGAACAGAAGTCACAAACCTCTGCATACAAGGTTAATCTGGTGTAATTCAAGATGTATTGCTGCATTCCAGATCAGAGAAACAGCAGTATTAAAAAGTTGCATTTATATAGCACTTTTCACAACCACCGAACGTTACAAAGACAGCCAATTAAGTTGTTTTTCCAGTACAGTTTCCGTCGTAACGTCAGAAACCCGGTAGCCAATTTGTGCACAGCAAACTCCCATGAAAACAACAATGTCTGAAGGACCGGATAAATTGCTTTTTTTTAAAAAAAAGTGACGTCGGTTGAAGGATAAATATCGGCCATAACGCTGGGGACAGCTCTCCTGCTCTTCTGCGAAATGGTGCCACTGGATTTTGTAAGTCCACCCAAGCAAGCAGATGGGGCCTCAGTTTAACATCTCACTCCTCAGTACTGCATTGCAGTGTCAACCTTGATTTTTGTTCTCAAGCCCTGGAATTGTGATTCAGATGCAAACGACTGAGTGACAGCTGACACATGCACGCATATCATTGGTTAATTATCAAAGTTGAGGAAAAAAAAACCAGCCATTACAAATATCAAATTCTGCACCAAAGCACAGGTATTGGGTGCACAAAATCTGAAGTCATATAAAAAGCAGCTCAATGTTTCGAATAGTCGATTAACTGGAGCTCTACCAAAGAGCCAGAACAGGCAGAATGGGCTAAATGGCCTCCTTCTGTGCTGTATCATTCTATGATTCTGTTAAAAAGGTCGCTATCCTTCCAACCACTTCTTTGTGTATAATATTAAAACAAGCTCTCATGTTGACATCTTAAAAATACTGACATGTGAATTGTTCACAGTACAAACATTAAAAACAACTTGTGTGGTCTTGTGAGAAAGGCAAGGATTGGTTCAGTTCCCTCAGCTGGATCCATTTGCCTTTTAAATTAACATTCCCTCCAATGGAGTTTTAAAATTAAAAGCAGCGCATGCAATTAACTAGTTGTAATTAAATTTCAGAGGAAACAGGACTGTGCGATTGCACAACTCATTTGTTTGTCTATTGTTTTTAAGTCTGTAATAAAGTCAAGATACATACCCAAACAAAATTAGAAAGGGGACAGATATATTTATATTTGGCTCTGAGAAGCTTTGTACTCTGCTGTTTGCAAGCAAAATAAGAAATCCAATCCGCAAAACTATATGTTAGTCATAGGTAGAGGAAGCAGTACAGCATGCTCAAACTACTTTATCTTCAGATGTTACAAGCCCAGCTGTACCAGTTGCCTGGTACACATTAAAGCAGTCTTGTAGAGAGCTCTGCATTATCCCCTTTAATAAGTATAGGGCCTTTCGCAGAATCTAAACCTTACAGACCAGAAAAGTCCAGATTCAACATTCAGATACTTGCTCTCAGCTCGGACAGACATGGGCTGTGATGATTGACCTCAGCACCCCGGAGGTTGAATGCAGGGGGCGAGATGGGGGCAAATAAATGAGCCACAACTTGCATGGGGATCATTATCCAGGGACTCTTCAACTGTCAATTGTAAACAGAATCAGACTTGGCTGTGATGCTCCCATAGCTCCTGTGAACACCTACATTTACAAGAAAGATGCATACTTTGGAAAGGTACCAGTGTGTGGCAGGCAACACTTGGGGAATCCAAATCAATGACTTTGGGAAAGAAAAGATGACTGATGTGTGTGTGGTGGGGAAGGGGAAGAAAATAATGTGCCTTAGCAGCCAGACTTAAAATGTATCAATAACTGTCCAGTGAGAACCTTTCCAAAATCCTATGGTGTGATGCATGAAAACAGCTGCTGCTAATTCCGAGGTTCCCATGGCATCGCTCCCATTTGTTGGACTTCATCAATTAGCAGCAACATTTTCTGTAACCAATTTCTTTGCAAACTGAGTTCTGGTAACTAAGAATCCAACTGCTTAAAAATACCTACTTTGAATTCTGAGAAGGATTGCCAAGTGATTTTGGAAATCAAGTTGAATCTTACAGACTACAACATATCGGGCGTACAAACGGACGAGACATCAATTGCTAGATTTGCCTGCACCAAATCATGCTCTACCTGGCCCTCATAGTCCTCTGCCAAAAGATAAACCTGGATAACAAAAAACGCCCTTTCCAGCTTCTTTTCACTATCATTAACTAACTCCTAAAACTGAGGTTTAAAGAACTGTCACAAAGATGATTACCATCTAACTCAGCTGTCTCTGCTCTTTTCCCTTTCCCATAATATCCATATCAGTCCCCCACAGCACTTTCCTATGTACACTCCAAACTTGTCCAGGTCATCCACCTCCTGCTCCCTCAACCTTTTTTAGCACTAAATCGCTGAGCCCAAAGCTTCTCCATTTAGCTCCCGGTTTCATCTGACACGGCAAACAGGTACTATTCAGCTCCCTTCCAAAATTTGTCGCCACAACCCTCTTCAAAAGAAACCACTGAATGTGTTGCTGTCTCAGATACATGCCCATTTGTTCCATAAACACAATTTCTAATCAGATGCTCATCCCGCCCACAGCAATAAAACAGCTTTAACAATTATGAACAGCATTCTCCACCAGTTAATAATAATAATCTTCATTGTCACAAGTAGGCTTGCATTAACACTGCAATGAAGTTACTGTGAAAAGCCCCTAGTCACCACATTCCGGTGCCTGTTCGGGTACACTAAGGGAGAATTCAGAATGTCCAATTCACCTAACAGCATGTCTTTCGGGACTTGTGGGAGGAAACCGGAGCACGCGGAGGAAACACACGCAGATAGAGGGAGAACTTGCAGAATCCGCACAGACAGTGACCCAAGCCAGGAATCGAACCTGGGACCCTGGAGCTGTGAAAAAGTGCTACCCACTGTGCTACCAGTGATGTTTTTTCTTGATCATTTGGCAGTTATTGACATATTCAATCACAACAACTTCCTCCAAAGCTTTTTCTTCACCATCCTGTGCAGTAGGGATTGCTTTGAGAGAGTTCCATTCCTTTCTATCCAATCGCAGCCTAGTCTCTCTAGCAATGGCTTTTTTTCCAAACATTACATAATCACCTTGTCCGTCACCATCTTTGGGCCTCCTCTTCATCTGCACATGGCCTCAAGCTAATATCATCTGAAAGCATCTAGTCAGTTTCCATGTGATGAGACTATCCATCCGACCTCTCGATCATGTTTCTCTTGATCCTGTTTGTCCAACAGTCCAGTCGTGGATGATTGTAAGTTCCTCTAGCTAATCACTGCAAAGACCAAAGCCTTTCCACAAACTCCAAACCCATCCCTGGCCACAGACTCAGGCTGTACCAATCCTCTAACTGACATAGACTTCAGCTTCCAAAGCGTTGCTGCTCAATCTCGACCCCTGACCAAATTTTAACAAAACCCTTCCTCATGCTGACCTACAATGGCTCCCAGACACTTCAACTCAAATGTCACATTCATTGCTTTTAAATCCCTTCCTATACCTAATTTTCATCAGTGCTATCACCCTCTGGACGTCCTTACCATCTAATTCTGGCCTCTTGTGCTTCTGCCTTTGTCTCACTGATGTCTTCAGTCATCGAGGCCCCCATGTTCTAAAATTCCCTTCTGGATTGCTTCTGCTAACACCTTTAAAACCCAATGCTTGGCCAATCTTTTGGTCACCCTAATATTTTTTTTTTTAAACTTGCACACCCTCCAAGAAGTACTCTCGCACATTTTTCTATGTGAGAAGTTGTTAAATGACAGCAACCTGTTTCAGGGTCTGTATGATTTGCAATTCAGCCTCAGAGGGACCAACTGTAACACTTTGCCTACAGCACAAAATAAAGATTTGGTATAAATTTTAACACAAACATCTGTTATACACAGTAAAGCTGTCCAAAATAGGCCCAAAGTGATTTGAATTACCTCACCAAGAAACAAATTTAAAGCAAGCAGATTCAGTCAATCTCATGCGCCTTTTAGTCGCTTCCTCTTGGTGTTAAATGTTTATAGATAAAGCAATAGGCTGAATATATTTTTAGCAATAAAATTGTAACATTACACATGTGCAAACAGAAGCAATTGAGTAATGGAGGGCAGAAAGGGGAAGAGAACCTCAAGATTGGGCAGTTTCATTACCAAAACTAAAAGTGAAAATTTAGATTAAACTCACGGACTGGAACCTACATTTTCTATTAACGTTCCTGCAAAAGTGTTGGTTGAAGACTCCATTTTTTCAGCTTTAATGTGTCATGATATGCAAACATGCAACCAATGAACACTCAGAATAGGACACAACCAATAGGCAGTCAGGCATCACCACAAGGGGGCATGACATAAACACTATAAAAGGGATGAGGCACTCACACCCTGCCCCTTTCCACAGACAGACATCTAGAGAGTTAGACAGGGTTGATCAGCAGCATCACACCCCAGCACGTGGCTTAGAGCAAGCTGGTACAGTTAGACTGAGTTACTACAGTTAGATTAGCAGAGAGTCGAACACATTTGAGAACTGTGTTAATCGTTCAATAAATACGTTGAACTCATTTCAGAGTCTGGACCATCCTTTAGTTAAGACTGCATCAAGTAGCAGACTGTGTTATCCGAAGCAGCATAACACAACATGATACCAGGAGTGACTGTTCAATCTATTTAGTTCAACACAGATAGATCGTGACAACCAGCTACTGCATACAGGTACATTGAACAAGATTCAGGCTCCTCATCAGCTCAGGACCACCAGCAATCTTAATGCCAACTGACGATCATTCAAGCAGAAATTTCAACTATACATGGAAGCATCCAACCTCAATGGTGCGACCGATGCGCAGAAGATAGCTCTTCTACTCACCACTGCGGGTGACCATGCGATAGAGATCTTCAACTCCTTTCACGTTTCCGAAGGGCAGGACAAAACAAAGTACCAAACCATCCTGGACAAATTCGACAGCCACTGCGAAGTGCACACCAACAAAATCTTCGAGCGCTACATCTTCAAGCAGAGGATGCAAGGTAAAAGATGAATCCTTCATCTCCTATCTAACTAACCTTAGACTGCTAGCGTGATCCTGCAACTTCGGTGATATCACTGACTCCATGATCAGAGACCAAATCGTTTTTGGAGTCCACTCTGATCATCTGCGAGATCAATTGTTGAAAATCAAGCACATGACCCTGCCAGTCTCGATTGAAACGTGTACTGTGCATGAGCACTCTAAAAATCGCTATTCACAGTACAAAACGGCAGAAAGTGAAAAACAAGCCTCCCACGAGGTGGAGTGTGTTCAGGCCATCTCCCGGATGCAGCGCCTCCACATTGACAAAAGTGGCCATTTTGCACGCTCTTCCCGGGGCCCGGCGCATATGCAATGCGATTGGGAACACTAAACAGCCGGAAACCACACTGCGCAGGTGCAGACGTCCACGAACCGCACCGGGCAGGCGCAACGGCGCACTGAGCGTTATGCCGTGTGCGAACTGCGGCACCAAAAACTGCCCTGCAAGAGGCAAACGCTGTTTAAACTGTGGGAAACCAAACCACTATGCAGCCATGTGCAGATCAGCACCACCAGTCAGGAGCCAGCGCTCCCAATTACTACAGCTGCGCATTAGAAGTGTGCAACACTGAATACATGACTCTGATCCAGGCAGTGCGATGGATCCAGATGACGAATACCTGGACAACACTTACCAAGTGCGAATACGTCACACTGGACACATCGCAAGTCCAATCAATCCTGGCCGTGGATTCCGAGGACGAATGGCATGCAATGATGAAGGTCAACCACTGCCCCATCCAGTTCAAACTGGATACAGGTGCCTCCACCAACCTGATTTCGCAGGTGGACTTCAAGAGAATCAAGAAGCCCCCCACAATCCTTCCAGCTGCCGGCAAACTCCTGGACTACAATGGAAACGCAATCAAGGCACTGGGGTCCTGCCATCTGCAGCTATCCAGCCGACACACACAAGCAAGCTTACGCTTCGAGATTGTTAAACCAGACAGGGCGTCCCTGCTAGGTGCGCACGCCTGTAAGCAACTGAACCTCATTCAAAGGATCTACACCACGACACCGTCCCATTCGGATCTTCAGGCCAGCATCGACGACATCCTAACCCAGTACCCAAATGTATTTAGTGGGATGGTCACGCTGCCGTACGAGTACAAGATTCTACTGCGGCCTGATGCCAAGCCAGTGGTCCACGCACCACGACGAGTCCCTACTCCACTGAGAGAGCGCCTGAAGGCAGAGCTCACGAGTCTACATCAAAAAGGCATCATCTTCAAGGTCACTGAACCAACCGACTGGGTCAGCGCGATGGTGTGCGTAAAGAAGCCTTCGGGGGACCTACGCATCTGCATTGACGCCAAGGATCTAAACAAAAACATTATGCGGGAACATTACCCCATCCCGAAGAGGGGAGAAATTACGAGTGAGATGGCACACGCGCGCTTCTTCACAAAATTGGACACATCACAAGGATTTTGGCAAATCCAACTTGAAGAGTCCAGCAGAAGGCTCTGCACCTTCAACACGCCTTTTGGCAGGTTCTGCTACAACGGAATACCATTTGGCATCATCTCGGCATCAGAGATTTTCCATCGCACCATGGAACAGATGGAGGGAGTAGAAGGGGTTTGTGTCTACGTTGACGATATCATAATCTGGTCCACAACCCCAGAGGAGCACGTGTCGCGAAGTCAAGAAAGTATTCCGATGCAATCATGAACATGGCCTCAAGCTAAATAGGTCCAAGTGCTGTTTTGGGACATCCACGCTGAAGTTCCTGGGCGATCAGATTTTGCGACACGGTGTGTGCCCAGACACAGACAAAATTAAAGCCATCGTGGCAATGAAAGTCCCAGAGGACAAAAAGGCAGTACTGCACTTCCTGGGAATGGTCTATTTCCTTGGCAAGTTCATCCCGAATTTGGCCATACACACCACGACCCTACGCAACCTGGTGAAAAAAATCAACCGCCTTTGAGTGGAAGGCGGAGCACCGAACAGAATGGCTGGAGCTGAAAGCCAAGCTCACCACTGCACCCGTCCTTGCATCCTTTGACCCAGAACGAGAGACCAAGATATCCACAGATGCGAGTCAGGACAGCATTGGGGCGGTGTTGCTTCAAAGAGACGACACGTCATCCTGAGTACCACCCGTGTCATGGGCAATGACACCCACTGAGACCAGATATGCGCAGATTGAGAAGGTGTGTTTAGGTCTTCTCACCGGCATCCTCAAATTTCATGATTATGTCTACGGCTTGCCAACATTTACTGTTGAGACGGATCATAGGCCTCTGGTCCACATCACCCAAAAGGACCTGAACGACATGCCGCCTCGTTTGCAGAGAATTCTGCTCAAACTCCGGAGGTATGATTTCAATTTGGTGTACACCCCTGGCAAGAAGCTCATCATCGCTGATGCATTGTCCCGCTCCGTCAACTCACCCAGTGATCCATTGGAGATCATCCAGCACATTGAATTGCAGGTACAACTGTGTGCAAGTACTCTCCCTGCAACAGATGAGAAGATCTTTCTCATCCGAGGAGAGACGGCCAAAGACCCTCTGTTGCAGCGAGTCATCCACAACCTCAGCAATGGCTGGCAGAAAGGGCAATGCCCTCAATTGTACAACGTCAAGGACGATCTGACGCTGATCGACGGCATCCTGCTCAAGCTAGAAAGGATAGTCATCCTGCTACATCTCCAGAGCATGGTGCTGCGGCAGATTCAGGAGGGACACCTGGGCATAGAAAAGTGCTGACGCAGGGCCCGGCAAGCTGTCTACTGGTCCGACATCAACCAGGACATCACGGACATGGTCCTGAACTGCGAAAACTGTCAGAGGTTCCAACCAGCGCAGAGAAAGGAGACGCTCTAACCACATGACCTAGAGACCTCTCCATGGTCCAAGGTTGGCATTGACCTATTCCACACGAATGGTCGCGACTATATCTTAATCATCGATTACTTTTCGAACTATCCTGAGGTGCTGAAGCTGCCAGACCTCACCTCACGGACCATCATCAAAGCGGGTAAAGAGACATTCTCACGGCATGGCATCCCGAACACCGTCATGAGCGACAATGGCCCGTGCTTCCACAGTCGAGAATGGTCCACGTTTGCCAAGAGCTACAATTTCAGTTTTCACCTCCAGTCCGCACTAAGTTCGCAGTCCAATGGCAAAGTTGAAAAAGGGGTGCACATCGTTAAGCAGCTCATCCTCAAGGCCTCGGATTCCGCTTCTGACATACACCTTGCACTACTTGCGTACCGGACGCCTCCTTGTCCACTGGCATGCCGCCAGCTCAATTCCTGATGAACAGGGATCTGCGGACAACGCTTCCAGCCATACACCTGCCCAACCTTGATCACCTCTCAGTTCTGCAGAAGATGCAGCAGCTTCGCGACAGCCAGAAGCAGGGCTTTGACGCACATGCCACCGATCTGGACGTGCTATCCCCGGCAGACACGGTCAGGATCAAGATACCGGGTGGTGGGTGGTCTGCTCCGGCTGTCGTCGTTCGACAGGCTGCGCCCAGATCCTATATCATACGTATGGCTGATGGCTCCATTGTGCGAAGGAATCGAAGGGCACTGCGAAAAGTTGCTTGCCCACAACCAGTTTCCCCTCCATTTCCACATGTCGAATTGCCACCTCCAGACACCTTGAACCACAAGGCCACCAGTCATGCCTCCCACTTGCCTGTCAAGACACCGTCATCCCCTCCACCACCTCTCCGGCGGTCGACGAGGATCAAACGTAAGCCTCAGAAACTGGACTTATGAGCATTTGCTTTGTTTGTTCTGTTCTGTATTCCTCAGTCAGTCACATTCACATATGTATATATACACATTTTCATAAAAAGGGGGAGATGTCATGATATACAAACATGCAACCAATGAACACTCAGAATAGGACACAACCAATGGGCAGTCAGGACAATCAGAGGTGGCATCACCACAAGGGGGCATGTCATTGAGGAATTGAACTGAAGAAAAGAGCATTAGACTGGGATGGTCAGTTAGAATAGTGCATTATGGACATTAATTTGGGTTGCAGGGAATGAACAAAGAGATGGGCAAAGCATGGCGAGAGGGGGAGGGGTGGCTATCGGGACTGGTTCTTTGCACAAAGGCTCCAAGTTATATACCTCCTCAAATCTTACGTTTTTGTCCTAAGGCTGAACTTCAGCCTCTAAACCCCACTAACCCCTTGAACTTTTCCACTCTTGTGACTCCAGCCTCTTGTGCTCAGCCCTTTGTCTCATCACGGTGAACTGTGCCTTCAGCTGTCCAGGCCCCACATTCTGGAAGTCTCTTCCCTCCTCTGCCTCCTCCTTTAAAACCATCCCGAAATAAAACCTTTCTGTGACTAAGCTTTTGGTTACAGCTCCAAATGTTATCCTTTGCTTTCTCGCATTGAAAAAAAATGGGGTTTATTAAGCACCATGGCTTGTTTTTCCTACATTAAAGGCACTGTATAAATGAAATGGCTATGCATGAAATGACATCATTATAATTTGTTAATTGTCAGATAAAATTTTACAAAATAATGTATTTGCATAGGCCTAATAAACAGCACTTTTGTACAGTGTAACAGGTATTCAAACTAATTTACAACACTTTTAAACCAGCACTTCAGTGGTGCACCCAGGAAACGAGCACGAGAACTGCAATATTCCAACAATCCAGCAGGAAAATGAAAGAAAACAGCAAGAATGAACAGCTTGCGGGAAAACAATTTCTCTCCATCAGCATTTCGCTCCCTGGAATTCTTTTCACTGCCTTTATCGTTGATTTTGCTTCTCGTAGTTCTCTCTACATTCAAATGGGCTTTTCATTCTTCCTTCTCCTCATCCCAACAGCCTAAATAAACTTATTTTTCCTTAATTCACTGTGTCAGGTCATTTACATTTGTGCTCAAAGAGAATAAACCTGCATGAGAAGGGAAGCAGCCAAGGATTGCAGGGGAGCAGTCAACAGGACAGAAACGCAAGTGGCAACACATATATTATAGCAAAGAGTAGAAAGTAATTTGGCTTTGAAGTGCTGTTTCCCACGCAAGGAGCCCTGTTCAAACTTTCTGCACAGATGGCTATGGAAATGAGAAAGGAAAATAAAAGTTCTATGTAAGAATTACACGAGGAACACTGCATCCACTGTTGCTTTCTGTAAGAAGGCTCGAAATACAGTGGCATTGCTCGACATTTCAAATCACACAGAGCTTGAGATAGCAAAACCACCAACTAATAAAACATTTTAAATTGCAACAGAGATGATGATGATGAAGAACTGCCAGGTTCAAAAACACATTCTCATATTATGCCAACACACTTTTTAAATTTTAATATGTTATGTACTTGATAAATGACAGGAAAAATAAAGAAAAACAATTGGACATATTTCAATTATGATATTGCTAAGAATTGGGGGAACTTAAGATTTTTAAAATACCAAAGTAAAACAGTCATCTGGAGAAATGATGAGATCCGAATTTGCCTATCAATGGAAAACAAGTATTTTACATATGTGACTAGCGAAAATTATAGAGGGCAATAGAGGGGGTAATTTAAAAGTGGAGATACGGAAATGGACACATACCTGCCAAACGCTAACTCCACAGGGTGAATAACATCAAAGGGAAAGAAATAGTACATCTGTAGAGCCCTAACTAAAGAGAGAGAAACAGCTAACATCAAAACTGCGAGTTTCAGATATTGGGCGGGGGGATGGAATTCTCGGGGGCCTTTAGCCTGAAACGGGAATCACAATGGCCCACTGAATTGTCCACGAGGGCAAAAACGGGATTCTCGCTGGGCATCAAACCCGTTGCGAGTTTCCTGGCCAGCCCCAACAAGGTTCTCGCCCAGAGCAGGAGGAAACGTGCAAACACCTAATTAAATTTCATTTCCTTATCATTATCACAGAAATTACAGTGCAGTAAAAGGCCATTCAACCCATCAAGTCTGCACCAGCTCTTGTAAAGAGCACTCTACCCAACTGTGCTAACCACTGTGCTACCCACTCTAGCATGAAGCCTAATTCACCAGCCTTCTATGATGCTCCACCCCCACTTCCATAGTCACGCTGACGTGAATTAATGCAAGTCCTGACGAGCTTCCAGAGTGCCGAAGGAGTCCTTTAACGGAGATGGGGGTCGATATCAATGATCTATCAGAAGTGAAAGTCTTCTTTCTGTTACCTTAAAACTCTCTCACAGCATGTCAATATCAATGATCTGTCAGATGAAGGTAAAGGTTTTCCTTTTAATATGGTACAAACCTTTGAAGTGCTTTTATCACAGTCAATTTCATTCCCCTTTACATAGATACATAGAAAATAAGAGCAGGAGGAGGCCTTTTGGCCCTTCGAGCCTGCTCCACCATTCATCACAATCATGGCTGATCATCCAACTCAATAGCCTAATCCTGCTTTCTCCCCATAGCCTTTGATCCTATTCTTCCCAAATATATTCAAAAGTACACCTTTTTCCAAGTCTCTGGGCATGCTTAAAATCCTAAAATCTTTGAACGGCATTGTTCACATTCACTTACACAGTCCATTTCCTTTTACAAACCTCTTGATTCACAGGTCCAGGCAATTTCAAAGGAAAGATAACCATGGTTTATAGCGCTGCAGGGGTCCATCAACTCTGTAGTACTTCCTTTTTTGAGCAGGTGCTCTTTCCAACCACAGTTTTTTAAAGGAGGCTGCCTCTTTGTTCTGAAGAGCTTCTTCGAAAGAGTGGGAGGCAGCACTCGGACAGAGTGCTATACTTTGAAATTGCCTGGACCTGTCAATCAAGAGGCTTGTAAAAGGCAATGGACCATGAAATTGAATGTAAACAATGCAGTTCAAAAATTTTAGGCTTCTAAGCATACATAGAGGGTTGAAGTCAAAGGGCATTCAAATTGACTGAAAAAAGCACGTCAAAGGTTTCCACTACATTAAAGGGAACATGTTTGCTTTCATCTGACAGATCTTTGAACTTGACATGCTGGGAGAGACATCAAAGGGTTCCACAGTTCAATGATTTTCAAGGCGACAGATGACAAGACATGCCAAACATCCCCCATCCCGGTAAGGTCCCCAACATGAACCCCTACAGCCCAGCCCAAGACTCCGTGACCCCGCCTTGCTGAAGGATCCCCCTCAGCACCCCAGAGGCCAAGTTTAAAAAGGGTACTCATTCCCTTGCCTCCCCCTGTCATAATATACACCAGTATATCATGGTGCAGACACACACACTGATGGACACACAGCAAGATCAATGAACATACACAACACCGCAGCCAATCACCAGTTAGAGCACACTCACTATAAAGACAGGGGGCATCAGACTTTCCGCTCATTCAGGATGCAGCCTCTCAGAAGGACAGAGCTTACAGCACAAATCTTCACCATGTGCTGAGTGCATAGACTGGTTAGGACAGGCATAGGTCTTTAGTTTAATCTAACATTGTGTTAACCCACAGTGAAAGTATGTTCAACAGTTTCTAGCTTAATAAAATAGTGTTGGTGGCCTGTATGTGTTCCACGGATCCAGAGCACCCAACACATCATGGTACCAGTAGTTGAGGGATGTTAGAACTTCTTAGACCTACCTGCAAGTGATCTGCCTTCCACCAGCATACAGCCATCGTGCAAAATGGACAATGTCCGCCTGCCGCCGCCGCTCCGCATCACCGGTAACCTAGGGGCCAACTGGAAGATATTCAAACAACGCTTCCAGCTCTACCTTGAAGCCACAGAGCGGGAAGCTGCTTCAGACACCAGGAAGATCGCTCTCTTCCTATCCACGGCCGGGGAACATGCCATCCACATTTTCAATTCTCTCACTTTTGCTGATGATGAAGATAAATCAATATTCAAGACGGTCCTCCTCAAGTTTGACAGTCACTGCAACATCGAGGTGAATGAAAGTTTCGAGCGCTATGTATTCCAACAGCATTTGCAGGGTAAGGATGAACCTTTCCAGTCCTTTCTCACCCACCTCCGCATCCTTGCGCAGTCCTGTAATTACGGGCCCACCTCCGACTCCATGATACGCGACCAGATCATTTTTGGTGTTCAGTCGGACCCCCTACGCCAGCAGCTCAAGGTAAAGCAGCTCACCCTAGCAATTGCCATTGAGACCTACGTGCTACATGAACACGCCACTAGTTGGTATTCCCACATCCAAGTGGCTGAAACGGCGCCACGGCAAGGTCCCCACGAGGCAGAACGTGGAATGAACAACTTTTTTTTTATTTTTTAAGTACAATCATTCTAAGCAAAAAATATACACAGTAAAATTAAAAATCCAAAATGTAAAGGGGGTGTGCTGGAAATATGCAGCAGCTCAAAGCATCTGTGGAGATTGTGTGTGCCTCTGTACAGATGCTGTCTGACCTGCTCAGTTTTTCCAGCAATTTCTGTTTTCACAAGGGCCATTTGAGCTTGTATGCCTCAGTAAAATAAGTCATCCCATAATATTGTGGAGATAGAGAAGAAAGCTGATTGATGTGAGGAAAGAGAAGAATTTGTAAGTACTTGATCAACAAGTTCTCATTACTGATAAAGTTCTAACAGCTCGTCAAACTTTTGATATTTGTCAGCACATCATTACCAGTCTTATACTTTATCCCCTTCGGTGAATCAACCTGCAAGTAGTCTAAACACAGGCAAACTGGAATGAGGGGAGCATTTTTAAATCTGAGTTTAGGCATCTTAATTCAACTGTAGGTCTTTAAATGATTATAAAAATGTAGGAGGGGTACAGTATTTACAGCACAGGTGCAAGCCATATGGCCCATGCTGGTATTTTTGTTTCACACAGGACTTCTACCCATCACCTAATCACATCACCACCAAGGCCTCATTTGACCGAGTGCGCATTAATTAGCTCTCGCAAAACTGGAGTGAATGGGAATGCAGGGAGAAGATTCTCTGCTGGTTGGAGTCATACCTAGCAGAAAGGGAGACGCTTGTGACCGTTGGAGGTCTGTCACCTCAGTCCCAGGACATCACTGCAGGAGTTCCTCAGGGTGGTGTCCTACCAACCATCTTCAGCTGCTTTATAAATGATCTTCCTTCTATCACAAGGTCAGAAGTGGGGATGTTTGCTGACGTTTACACAATGATCAGCACCATTTGCTACTCCTCAGATACTGACTGTGTCGATGTCCAGATGCACCAAGTCTTGGACAATATCCAGGCTTGGGCTGGCAAGTGGCATATAACATTCACACCACACAAGACAATGACCAACTTCAACAAGAGTTAACCCAACTAGAACAACCACAGAACCCCTACTGTGCAAAAGAAGGTTACTCGGCCCATTGGGTCTGCACCAACCCTCTGAAAGAGTACTCAACCTAGACCCATTGGGCCGCCCTATTCCCGTAACCCCACCGAACCTGCACATCATTGGACTGTCGGAGGAAACCGGAGAACCAGGAGGAAACCCATGCAGACACGGGGAGAAAGTGCAAACTCCACACAGACAGTCACACCCAAGGCCGGAATTGAACCCGGGTCCCTGGCACTGAGGCAGCAGTGCTAATCACTGTGCAACCCCTGATGGCATTACCATCGCTGACTGATTCCCCACTGTCAACATCCTAGGGGTTTTCATTGACCAGAAACTGAACTGGGCTAACCAGAAAATACAAGTGACTACAGAAGTTAGGAATCTTGCAGCAAGTAACTCACCTGCTGACTCCCCAAAGTTTGTCCACCATCACAAGGCACAAGTTAGGAGTGTGATGGAATACTCTCCCCTTGCCTGGATGATGCAGCTCCAACACCACTCAAGAAGCTCAACACCATCCAGGGCAAAGCAGCCTGCTTGACTGGCACACCATTCACACCTTAAACATCCACTCCCTCCACCACCAACATCCAGTGACAGCAGTGTACACCATCGACAAGATGCGCTGCAGCAACTCATCAAGGCTCCCTGGACAACACCTTCCAAACCCACAACCTCTGCTATCTAGAAGGAAAAGGAGAGCAGACATATGGGAACACCACCACTTGGAAGTTCCTCTCCAAGCCACTCACCATCCTGACTTTGAAATATATCACCTTTCCTTCAATGTCGCTGGGGCAAAATTCTGGAACTCCTTTGCTAACAGTACTTTGGATGTACCTACACCACAGGGACTGCAATGGCTCAAGAAAGTATACAATAATAATCACTTGTCACAAGTAGGCTTCAATGAAGTTACTGTGAAAGGCCCCTCGTCGCCACATTCCAGCACCTGTTCGGGAAGGCCAGTAAGTAGAGAGTGGTGAGCTGCCTTCTTGTGGGCAATAAATGCTGGCCTAGCCAGCGAAGCCCACATCCCCATGAATGAATAAATGAAAATCCTTTTATTCCTTTTTCCCTCATGTTTATTTAGCTCCCCTTAAAAATGCATCAATACTAATTTCCTCAGCTATTCCTTGTGGCAAGCAGCACGTTACAAACATAAACATCTCTGTGCCCAGGGTGTTTTTTTCTGAATACCCTATTAGATTTATTAGTGACAATCCTACACTTATGTCCCCAAGTTTAGGTCTTTCCCAAAAGTGGAAACATCTTCTTCCTGTCCAACCTATCGTAGAAACATTCATAGAAAATAGAAGCAGGAGGAGGCTATTCGTCCCTGTGAGCCTGCTCTGCCATTCATTATCATCATGGTTGATTATCAAGTTCAATTGCCTGAGCCCGCCTTCCCCCCATATCCCTTGATCCCTTTAGCCCCAAGAACTATATCTAATTCCTTCTTGAAACTACACCATGTTCAGCCTCAATTAGTGATTCGCCACTCTCTGGGTGAAGAAAATTGTCCTCACCTCAGTCCTAAAAGGTTTATCCCTTATCCTCAAACTATAACCCCTAGTTCTGTTCTCATCCACCATCGAGAATATTCTTTCTGAAACTACCCTGTCTAATCCAGTTAGAATCTTTTTTTTTCTAACTAATTTTTATTCAAATTTTCACAAAATATCAACAACAAAATACAAAAAGAAAATAAATCCCCCCACCCCCGTATTCACAAATAATAAATTAACAGCCATCATCAACACAAAAGCAAATGTACATGCCCAATCAAGAAAAACGAACCAGCCCCCCAGAGTCCCCCACCCGCCCCGGGGTTGCTGCTGACCATCTCCTAAGACTCTGCCAGGAAGTCTAGGAACGGCTGCCACTGCCTGAAGAACCCTTGCACCGATCCCCTTAAGGCAAATTTCGCCCTCTCCAATTTAATAAACCCCGCCATATCGTTGATCCAGGATTCCATGCTTGGGGGCCTCGCATCCTTCCACTGAAGAAGAATCCTACGCCTGGCTACCAGGGACACAAAGGCCAGAATACCGGCCTCTTTCACCTCCTGCACTCCCGGCTCCGCTGCCACCCCAAATATTGCGAGCCCCCAGCCGGCTCAACCCTGGAACCTACCACCCTCGACACCGTCCTCACTACACCCTTCCAAAAGTGATCCAGCGCTGGGCATGCCCAGAACACGTGGGTGTGGTTTGCTGGGCTCTCTGAGAACGTAACACATCTGTCCTCACTCCCAAAGAACCGGCTCATACTTGCCTCGGTCATGTGTGCCCTGTGCAACACCTTAAATTGTATGAGGCTGAGCCTCGCGCAAGAGGAAGAGTTCACCCTCCCCAGGGCATCCGCCCACGTCCCCTCGTCGATCTCCTCACCCAACTCCTCCTCCTCCCCCCACTTACCCTTTAACTCCTCCACCGAGGCCTCCTCCTCCTGCATCACCCGATACATTGCCGAGATCCTCCCCTCTCCAACCCACAACCCCAAAAGCACCCTGTCCTGGACCCTGCGTGGCGGCAACAGTGGGAACTCCACCACCTGTCGCCTAACAAACGCCCGTACCTGCATATATCTGAAGATGTTCCCCGGGGGGAGCCCGAACTTCTCCTCCAGCTCACCCAGGCTCGCGAACTTCCCGTCCACAAACAGGTCCCCCATCCTTCTAATACCTGCCCTGTGCCAACTCAGGAACCCTCCGTCCATTCTCCCCGGGACAAACCGGTGGTTCCCCCGTATCGGGGACCACACCGAGGCCCCCATCTCCCCCTCCCCCCTGTGACTTCTCCATTGCCCCAACATTTTGAGGGTAGCCGCCACCACCGGGCTCATGGTATACCTCGTTGGAGGATGCGACAGCGGCGCCGTCACCAGCGCCTCCAGGCTCGTGCCCAAACAGGACGCCATCTCCAGCCTCTTCCAAGCCGCCCCCTCCCCCTCCATCACCCACTTACACACCATTGCCACGTTGGCGGCCCAATAATACCCACAGAGGTTAGGCAACGCCAACCGCCCCCCCACCCCCTAATCCCTGCACCACTCCAGGAACACCCTTCTCACCCTCGGGGTCTTCTGTCTTCTAAGCCCACACAAACCCCATAATACTCCTATTAACCTGCCTGAAGAAGGCCTTAGGGATCAGGATGGAGGAGGAACTGGAACAGGAACAAAAACCTCGGGAGCACCGTCATTTTAACTGACTGCACCCTACCCGCCAGGGAGAGTGGCAGCACATCCCACCTCTTAAACTCCTCCTCCATTTGCTCCACCAGTCTCGTGTAGTTAAGCTTATGCAGGGCCCCCCAACTCCTAGCCACCTGGATGCCGGCGGTGGGAGGGGAGGCGGAGATAGTGGCGGCGATGGATGTTGAGAAGGCCTTCGATAGGGTAGAATGGGGGTACTTGTGGAAGGTGCTGAAAAGGTTTGGGTTTGGAGAGGGGTTCATCAGGTGGGTTAAGTTGCTGTATGAGGCCCCGATGGCGAGTGTGGCCACGAACAGGAGGTCAGAGTATTTGTGGTTACACCGGGGGACGAGGCAGGGGTGTCCCCTGTCCCCCCTGCTCTTTGCGCTGGCGATTGATCCCCTGGCCATGGCATTGAGGGAGTCGAGGAACTGGAGGGGGCTGCGGAGGAACATCGGGTGTCGATCTATGCGGACGATTTGTTGTTATATGTGGCGGACCCGGTGGGGGGAATGCCGGAGGTGATGAGGATTTTCAGAGAGTTTGGGGATTTCTCCAGGTACAAGCTCAATATGGGAAAGAGCGAGTTGTTCATTGTTCACCCAGGGACCAGGCAGTTAGAATCTTATAAGTTTTTATGAGATCCCCTTGCACTCTTCTAAACTCCAATGAATATAATCCTAAATGACTTAGTCTCTCTTCATATGACTGTCCCACCATCCCAGGAATCAAGCTGGTAAACCTTTGCAGCACTCCCTCCATAGCAAGAACATCCTTCCTCAGATAAGGACACCAAAACTGCATTCAATAAGCTAGGTGTGGCCTCACCAATGCCCTATCTAATTGCAGTAAAACATCCCTATTCCTAAACTCATCCTCACGCTATGAAGGCCAACATACCATTTGCCTTCTTTACTGCCTGCTGTACCTGCTTGCTTACATTCAATGACTGACGCACAAGGTCCCCAAGGTCTCGCTGAGTATCCACCTCTCTCAATTTACACCCAAATAATAATCTGCCATCCTATTTTTGCTACCAAAGTGTATAACCTCACATTTATCCTCATTATTCTGCTACTGCCATGCATTTGCCCACTCACAGCGTGTCCAAATCACTCTGAAGCAACTCTGCATTCTCCTAGAAGCTCACTCGCCCACCCAACTTTGTTTCATCTGAAATTTGGAGATACATTTAGTTCCCTTGTCCAAATCATTCATATACAATGGGAATAGTTGGGGTCCTAGCATAGATTTCTGCGGTACCCCACTAGTCACTGCCTGCCAATCAGAAAAAGACCCATTTATTCCAACGTTTTGCTTCCAGTCTGCTAACCAGCTTTCTATCCGTCTCAAGAAACTACCCACAATCCAATGCCCTTTAACTTTACATGGTAATCTGCTATTTGAGAACTTGTCGAAAGCTTTCTGAAAGTCTAAATAAACTGCATCCACTGGTTCTCCCTGGTCAACTCTACTAGTTAAATCTTCAAAGAATGCCAGTAGATTCGTCAAGCATAATTTCCCTTTCGTAAATCCATGCTGACTTTATCTGATTATAACACTGCTTTTCAAATGTTGTGCTATGAAATCCTTGAGAATGGACTTTCGCAACTACCCTACTACTGACGTTAGGCTCACTGGTCTAGTAGTTCCCTGTTTTTTCTATACCCCCCTTTTTGAATAACGGAGCTACATTTGTTACCCTCCAATCTGTAGGAACCATTCCAGAGTCCAAAGAATTTTGGAAAATGACCACAAATGGATCTACTATTTCTTGGGCCACTTCGTTAAGTATTCTGGGATGCAGATCAGCAGGCCCTGGAGACTTATCCACCTTCAATTCCATTAATTTTCCCAAAATCATGGGCACGATTTTCCTAAATGGAGACTAAGTGTTCGCCCCATCGTGAACGCCATCGCGTTTCACGACGGCGCGAAATGGGAGCGGGGACAACCGATTCTGGGGCCAGCACGGCGCTGGAGCGGTTCACGCCGCTCCAGGTTCCCTTCCTGGCGCCAAATGGGCGCCGCGCCAACCCAGACATGCGCAGTTGGGCCGCGCCAACCCACGCATGCGCAGTTGGGCTGCGCCAACACGCACATGCGCGGGGGACTTCTTCAGCCCACCGGCGCCAACGCAACATGGCGTGGGGGTTCAGGGGCCGGCTGCGTAACAAAGTAAGCCCGGGGGGGTGGAGAGGCCAGCCCGCTGATCAGTGGGCCCCAATCGCGGGCCAGACCCCATCGGAGGCCCCTCCGGGGACGGACCCCCCCCCCCCCCCCCCCCCCCCCACACACACACAGGCCACCCCCCAACCCTTCGCGCAGAGTTCACGATGCCAGCTACCAGGGGTGAACGGCGCCAGCAGGACTCTGGCATTTCCGCGTGGCTGCTCGGCCCATCCGGGCCGGAGAATCGCCGGCCCGCGACCGGCGCCACACCAAACTTGCCAGCGCAAATGGTGCAGATTCTCTGCACCTTGGAGAATCGCGCGCCGGCGTCGGGGCATATTTCCAGCGATTCTCCGGCCCGGCGCGGGGCTTGGAGAATTGCACCCCATGTCTTTACTAATACCAATTTCCTTCAGCGCCTCAGTGAAACTTCTCAGAACTTCCGGTACATTAGTCATGTCTTCCTTTGTGAAGACAGAAGCAAATTACAAATTTAGTTCCTCAACCCCATTATGAATTCTCCCATTTCTGGCTGTAACATTAGTTTTTATCAATCTTTTTCTCTTTACATACCTATAGAAATCATTACAGTCAGTTTTTATGTTCCCCGCTAGCTTTCTTTAATATTGTATTTCCTCTTCTTAATCTTTGTTCCGCCTTTGTTGAATTTTAAATTGTTCCCAATCCTCAGGTCTATTGCTTTTTCTTGCTAAATTGTATGCCTCTTCATTGAATCTAATACTATCACTAATTTCCCTTGTAAGCCATGATTTGGCCACAGTTCCCTTTCAACTCTTGCACCAAATAGGAATAAACAACTTTTGGAGTTCACCTATTTGTTCCTTAAATGCCTACCATTGCCTGTCCACCGTCCTTCCTGTCAGTAATGTTTACCAGTCCAGCTCATGCCTCACACGATCATAGTTACCTATCAAACCCCTTTCCTAATTTTAAAGACCTCTCTCTATCAGGGCACCCCTGTCTTCCCCTTTCTCCAGCCGCAGTTTGTCGAATCTCATCAGTTCATCTGTGCTTTGCTGAAGGTAATGCGTGCACTGATTTTACTCACAAATTTAAATCTGAAATATGTGTGCAGTAAAATACTGTGAAACAAACGTGATCATTTACAGAGCACGCTCATCCAATGAGGTTAAAAAATTCATTATGTGCTGACTTGGTGAAGTCAGACATCTTTTTAAGAAATGCTACAACAGTGGCAGGCAATACCTCATGCTTATGGCTAATCAGTCTTGGAGGAAAACTGTAGAAGACACTGTTAACATGAAGGAAATAACCCTTTAAGTGTTATATCACAGAAATGGTAGCACAGGGGAAAGCCTAACCAAAAGGAGTAACAATGTGTTATATTGTCATTTACAAGCACCTACAAAGTACAAATGAAGAGGACGTCAGATCATAGGGTCCATAATAGCATCCAATGGTCTCCTGAATAATTTCACCGTTTTTACGTTGGTTTACCACTCCAAGTTGAATTGTTCAATAAGTGATAGTAATGCAAAAATAATGCTGAGAGAAAGACATAAAGCACTGAAAATACTCAGCAGGCCAGGCAGCATCTGTGGATATAGAAATAGGGTTAGCATTTCAGGTTGTTGTTGACAGAAGAAATTAAATGAAAATCGCTTATTGTTACAAGTACGCTTCAAATGAAGTTACTGTGAAAAGCACCTAGTCGCCACATTCCGGCGCCTGTTCGGGGAGGCTGGTACGGGAATTGAACCGCGCTGTTGGCCTGCCTTGGTCTGCTTTAAAAGCCAGCTATTTAGCCCTGTGCTAAACCAGCCGAACAATTTGAAACTTTAATCTGTTTCTTCACAGATGCTGCCTGGCCTACTGAGCATTTCCAGATTCTATGTGACAGGTTAAATCCACCATAATATCATACAAAGACAAATTTCAAACTTAATGTTTCCCTTAAAAAGTAAGAAAAGACAATGGGTGGGGGAGGGGTCCTTCTCTCCCCTCCCCTCTCCCTTAGTCTTATAGACAAAGAACTATAAGAGTAAGGGGCGGGGAAGAGAGTAATTTCAGGTCAAGTTCAAATACACAGCGCACATGTTTGGCTTCATCCATTTGTTATGTTTGGCTTCATCCATTTGTCAGTGACAGGTCAGATCTAGCCTACTGCAACCAAGTCAAGTGAAACCTCAGGTCTTCCTGTAGTACATGAACAAATCCAGATACAGAAGAAAAAAAAAGTTCCCAATGAATAAAAAAATCAACTAACTGTTCCATTCGGCATGAATGACAAATTATTAATGTTGACTTCTATTTAATGGTTACAATCTCACATACCTCGAATGTGAGATGGTACAAGCCATATATCTTGCAAATCTGGACATTTAATTATTACAAATGAACCAGAGAAAGGAGGGTTTTAGAAAAAAGGTCACCCCCATTTAGAAAAATCTAGAGAAGGCAATTCTCAAAAGTACAAGTTTCCCGAGAAAAAGCCTTGCTATTTCGCTCCTCCTTGTACCTTTGTTGCACACAATTTGAAGTGATTTTAAGACAAGCCAGAACTGCAAAAGGGGCCACTAAACGCTATGCAACAAAACTAGGGGGAGGAAGAAGAGACAAGAGAAACAACAGAGATAAAGGGGAGTAAACAATACATCATCTTACAAAAGTAAAACTAAATGTTCTGCAACAAAACTAGAAGGGTGAAAGGGACAAGCAACAGAGTCAGAGGAAACGCTGTTTAAATTTAAAACAAATGACAAAAATAAAACAATGATCTGCAAAAAAATTAATAACCGTGGCGAACACACAGAGAGCCAAGAAGACAATACTTAATTAAAAGAGGTCATAAAACTTGAACTAAATGCTCCACAACAAAACCAGAAGGGACAGAGAAGGAAAACGCGACTCTTTTAATTTATTTCAGAAACGCAAAAAACTAAACAATGATCTGCAGGATTCTAACTGTAGGAAAAGAAGAGAGAGGGAGATGGAGAAAAAGACAATACTCAAGAAAGAGGTGACCAAACCCAACACTTTGCCACAAAACCAGAAGGGGCGAGAAGGAAAACACAACTCTTAATTACTTATTAAAAAGTACAAAAATGGAACAATGACCCACAGCAAAAAACAAAGGGGAGAGACAGCACAGGCATGGAGAAGCTATTTAGAAAGCTTGGAAAAATAAAACAATGAGGATGGCTTTTTTGGGGGGGGGGGGGGGGATAATTCTAAACCCACAAGGTGAGGAGACCTGGCAAAAAGAGGGGGGGGGGGTTGCCCTCAAATCAGAAACAAAAATAAAACCCCTGTCCATATTTTCAGTGAAGACTCACTCCCTCTCTCAATTCTCTTTAGTCAAGAAGTGGGGGAAACTTCAAATTATTTAGAAAGCTTGGAAAAATAAAAGAATGAAGGGGCGGGGTGCTAAAATAATTGTAATTCCACAAGGTGAGGAGACCTGGAGGGGGGGCTTTGCCGTCAATTCTCTTTAGTTGAGGGGGGGGCGGGTAAACTTCAAATTATTTAGAAAGCTTGGAAAAATAAAATAAACAAATAGAGGGTGAAACAATTATAAACCCACATTTTCTGTGGAGGCTCCCTCTCTCAATTCTCTTTGGTTACAGAAGGGGGGGGGGATAAACGTCAAATTATTTAAAAGTTTGGAAAAATAAAACAAAGGAGGGGGATTGGGAGGGTGAAACTATTATAATTCCACATTGTGTGTGAAGGCCCTCTCTCAATTCTCTTTGGCGAAAGAGGGGCGGGGGGGGGGGGGGGGGGGATAAACTTCAAATTATTTAGAAAGCTTTCAAAATGAGGGAATGGGGTGGTACATTTTCTGTGAAGACCCTCTCTCAATCCTCTTTGCTGAAAGGGGGGGGGGGGGGGGAGATAAACTTCATTATTTAGAAAGCTTGGAAAAGTAAAACAATGAAGGGGGTGGAGGTGAAATAATTATAATCCTACAAGGTGAGGGGGGGGGGGGGGGGCTCAATCAAGAAACAAAAATAAAAACAACCCTGGCCACATTTTCTGTGAAGACTCAATTTCTCTTTAGTTTGCAAAAGCGGCCATTTTCATTTTCTTTTTAAACATTATATATATATACACACACATTATACACACACAAGAAAGAAAAGCTGGGCCATCACTAACTGGCTCAGGTCAGATTCTTCCGAGACAATAACAGAGATGGTGAGGGGAGTGGGGGTTAATTCTCTCATTAACCGTTGACGGCGCCGGTTTGAAAAGGCACGCGCGCACACACCGCATAAAAATGGAACGTGCAGCCCCGAGAGGGATAAATAACTAAATATATATAAATGTATATCCGTGCGCCTCCTTCGCCGCAGCCCCACTGACTGACTGACAGAGCTGAGCGGGGACAATATCCGGGGAACTATATTTCAGCCATCTCCCTCCCCAGTGAGAGCAGCGACCCTCCCGCCCCGGCCTCATCACCGGGGGCCCCGCGCGGGGGCCGCCGCCGCAGGAAGAGAAGGAGGCCGCTCGCTGTCCCGCCCGCCGCCATTCCCGCCCCGAGAGGGGGAAAAGCCGCCAACTCACCCGCCTCCGAGGTCTTCGCCGGTGTTTTAGGAGGTCGGCCGCGCGGCATTATTTTCCTTCCCTCCTCCTCCTCCCCCCACCTTTCTCTCCCTCCCCCTTTTCGCCCGCACCGCCGCGGATATCTCCCTCTTGTTATGGTTGGGCTTCGAGCGCGGGCGGCGCTTCGAGGGGGCCGGAGGAGGAGGAGACAAAATGGCGGCGGCCGCGCAGCCCAGGCACCGGGAAGGCTGAGCCCGAGCCCAGCTGAGCTGACAAGAGACCAACTCCCCTCCCCGGCCGAAAGGAATGTTGTCTTCCACTCTCGATCGGACGCGTCGCCCCCGCCGCTCTCCACAGGCTGCGTTCCGGTGGGTGGGTGGGTGGGGGTTCGATTGAGCGGCTCGGGGATTGTTCGCCGCGCAGAGGAAGGGGGGGAGGAGAGCAAAATGGGGGACGGGACGTTGTCCAGGGGGACGGGGTGGTTGAGGGGGACGGGGTGGTTGAGGGGGACGTGCGTGGTGGTGGGGGGGGTGGTTGAGGGGGACGGGCGTGGTAGTGGTGGGTGGGTGAGGGGGACGGGCGTGGTAGTGGTGGGTGGGTGAGGGGGACGGGTGTGGTGGTGGGGGGTGGTTGAGGGGGACGTGCGTGGTGGTGGGGCGTGGTGGTGGGGGTGGTTGAGGGGGTGGGGGATGGGCGTGGTGGTTGAGGGGGTGGGGGATGGGCGTGGTGGGGGGGGTGGTTGAGGGGGTGGGGGATGGGCGTGGGGGTGGTTGAGGGGGACGTGCGTGGTGGTGGGGGGTGGTTGAGGGGGACGTGCGTGGTGGTGGGGGGTGGTTGAGGGGGATGGGCGTGGTGGTGGGGGGTGGTTGAGGGGGATGGGTGTGGTCGTGGTGGGTGGGTGAGGGGATGGGCGTGGTGGGTGGGTGGTTGAGGGACAGGTGGGGGGATGGGAGGGTCGGAGGTACGGGGAAGGTTGGGTATGTGTGGGGTTTAAGGTGGGGAAATGGGTGTGTGGACGATGTTGGGCGGGTCGGCGCTTGCAGGCAAGAGGATGCATGAAGGAGGAGACCGGTAAGTTCGCAGCACTAGTGTGGAAAGAATGGTGGTTGTGAGTTTGGGGTGGCGTTGATGTGGTACCATACACTTTCTAACATGCACGTCGTAGTCTGCAGCCATGGGTGGTGCTGGATAGAGGTTCCAATGTAAGCCGACCACCTGTAAGAAAATCAAGTAAGTCTTACAACACCAGGTTCTAGTCCAGCAGGTTTATTTGGAATCACAACATTCGGAGTGTAGCTCCTTCATCAGGTAAAGGAGCTGCGCTCCGAAAGCAAGTGACTCCAAATATACCTGTTGTACTTTAACCTGGTGTTGTAAGACTTCTTACTGTGCCCACCCCAGCCCAACACCGGCATTTCCACGTCAAAAATAAAATGAGACACGCTTTAGGGTGTGCTGGTGACTTCGAGTGGGGTGAACGTGGATTTCAATATGAGGGTTGGGCAGGCGGATCTTGATGTCATTTTTTTTTTCACGGGATATGGGTGTCACTGGCTAGGCCAGCAATTTAATTACACATCCCTAAGTGCCTTTTTGAAGGTGGTAGTTTTCAGCCTTCTAGAACTGCTGTAGTCTATGTGATTGATGTAGGTGCACCCTCTGTGCTGATAGGTGGGGAGTTCCATGACTTTGACCCACTGAGAGTGAAGGCACAGCAATATAATAATCTTTATTAGTGTCACAAGTAGGCTTGCATTCACACTGAACTTACTGTGTAAATCCCAGTATATTTCTAAGTGAGGATGGTAAGTGGCTTGGAGGGCAAATTGGTGGTGGTGTGCTCATGTGTCTGCTGCCCTTGTCCTTCGAGGTGGTAGGAATATGGAGGGTGCTGTCAAAGGGAGCCGTGGTGAGTTGCAGTGCTTCTTGCAGATCGTGTACACTTCTACTGTGCGTTTGGTGGTGGAGGGAGTGGATGTTGAAGGTGGTGAATGGGGTACCAATCAAGTGGGCTGCTTTGTTCTGATGGTGTTGAGCTTGTGTTGTTGGAGTTGTACTCATCCAGGCAAGGGGAAAATATTCCATCACACTCCTGACTTATGCTTGTCGATGGTTGACAGGCTTTGGGGAGTTGGGAGGTGAGTTCCTCACTGCAGGTTTTCCAGCCTCTTAACTACTCTTGTAGCCAGAGTATTTATTTGGTCCGTTTAGTTTCTGGTCAGTGGTAACCCCCAGGATACTGATAGTGGGGGTGTAAAGCTATTGAATATCAATGAGAAATGGTTGGATTCTTTCTTGTTGAAGATGGTAATTACCTGACTCTTGTGTGGAGGGAATGCTACTTGTCAGTTATCAGTCTAAACCTAAATGTCCAGATTTTGCTGCATTTGAGCGTGGACTGCTTTAGTATCTGCAGTCGTGAATGACGCTGAACATTGTGCAATCATCAGCGAACAGCCCCACTTCTGACCTTATGATGGAAATAATAGCTTGCAGCGGAGGATGGGGATGTGTTTAATCTCAACTAAAAGTTACAACTTGCAAAATATTATCTCTCTGCTGGTTGATTCACTGCCTGATTGATTCACTGCTAGAAATAACGCAACAGTTCAGGCAACATCTGCGAAGAGAAAAAGAGAGTTAATGTTTTTATATTTCATGGATTGGCAAGGTCAGCATTTAGCGCCCATCCCTAATTGCCCTTGTTCTGAGTAGCCTGCTATGCCATTTCAGAGGACAGTCAAGAGCACCCACATTGCTGTGGGTCTGGAGTCACATGTGGGCCAGATCAGGTAAGGATGGCAGATTTCCCATTACGGTATTTAGTGAACCAGGTGGGTTTTTACCACATCGACGATAGCTGTCGTGATCATCATTACTTTGACTAGCTAGTTCCAGATTTGTGTGGTGTGATTGAAACCATGACCCTGTGGCATTAGCTTGGGCCTGTGGAATACTAGTTCCAGTGCCATGACCATTACATCACCAGCTCTCCCTGTTCAGAACTTTGAGGTATATGCATACAGGTCACCATCCTTGTTATATTATTTCACTATGATTTGGGAACTGTATGTTCATGAGTATATATGCAAAAGTATCTCAGTATGCCACATCATTCACTTGTGCATTACAGTTTGTGTACCAAGCCAACAATGTATTAGTCTGCAGCACATGGTGTGATCTGAGAAATACATTTGATGAAGTTCCAGAATTGGAGTCTAAGTGTAATTGTTTCAAATTTCAGGGAACCACAAAACATCATAAATGGATTTGCAAAAGGAAAACTATTGTCATCTATTGTCGATGTTCATAGGTGTGAACACTCCATTTAATGTATTTTGCATGGAGTGGGTTCTCCTTTCATATATTCTGATTGTATCAGACCCTACAAATAAAAAATAAATAAATAGCAAAGCCACTAGGTAGTTAAGAAAGTGGCAAATATTTGGATTTCGGAGAAGTAAAACTCATAATAAGAAAACAGAATGTTGGAAATGCTCAGTAGATAAGGCAGTAACAGTAGAAAGAAACAGTTAATGGGGAGGCAGTGGTATTGTCACTGGAAAGGTAGTCCAGAGACCTAGGGTAATGATCTGGGGACTTGGGTTCAAATCCCACCATGGCATTTCATTGAATCCCTGCAGTGTAGAAGTAGGCCATTTGGCCCATCGTGTCTGCACGGACCCTCCGAATGAGCAACCTATCACACCATCCTGACTTGGAAATATATTGTTGTTGTTTCACTGCTGGGTCAAAATCCTGGAACTCCCTTCCTAACTGCATTGTGGGTATACCTACACCACATGGACTGCAGTGGTTCAAGAGGGCATCTCACCACCACCTTCTCAAGGGCAGTTGGAGATGGGCAATATATGCTGGCCTAACCAGCGATGCCAACATCCTATGAACAAATACATTTTTAAAAATGAGCTACAGTGGAAAGGGTTAGGCAACCATTTAAAGTTATTGGAACATTTTTACCAATTCAAATATGTGGAATTGCCAGTAGACCTCCTGATTCAAGAGTTCTGAACTGTGCCTTTGCTAAATAGATTACTCATGGTTCAAGATCTTTTGGGGGGTGGTAGCAGAGCATGGCAACAAGCATTGTGCTTAGTTAAAAGGAGTGGTGAAACAATTGGGGTAGGCTATGTGGGGATATGTAAAGGTGAGGTTTGTCAGAGAAGATGAGCAACTCGGAAGTAACTGGAGTAGAGGTAAGAACTGGAATGCTGGGTTATCTCAATGACCTGTTTGCTTGCACAGGTATGTATTGTCAGTCTGCTTAATGTAATCAATAACTGAAATAAAATCAACTGCTGATACCAGAGTCTGAATCAAAAGATTATTTTTAGGTACTAAGACAATATCATGTGTGAAATTTTCTGACATGGGGATTATGCTTCCTTCCAGTATCAGTAACTATCACTTGCTCAGTGTG